>NW_028225181.1:68503392-69703392 GCF_052327205.1 Somniosus microcephalus | reverse complement strand
CCAGTGAGGCGGTGAATACCCTCATGTCCCCACCTCCGAGTCCCCCCTCATCCCCGTTGTGGAACTCCAGGACTTTCTGGCTGCGTGCTGGGGTCACCCTGGCAAAATCCGGCTGGCCCTAGACAGATGGTCAGATCTGGTGCTGCTCGTTGGCTCCGTCCGTGCCGCTGTCAAATCCATGGGCGTGGACGGGGGTGCGGGGCTGCGCGAGCAGCGTCAGATCAACAAGTTCCTCGCTGGGCTGCTGAGGGAGTGGCGGTCGACAAGCAGCCGCTCTCCCTCCTCCCATTAGGTTAAGTAGAGGTTGCGCTATGCTCTTGTCATGAAGATAACCATAGCCAGCCTCAACATCAATGGCAGCAGAGATGCACGCCGTAGATTTAATAACTTCTCGGTCCTCCGGGACGGGAGGTATGCGGTGTGCTTCCTGCAAGAAACCCACATCGTTCTGGAGGATGAGGCCACGTGGCTCCTGGAGTGGCAAGGAGGGGTCAGCATGAGTCATCTCTCCAACTATTCCAGCGGGGTGGCTATCTTGCTGGCCCTGTATTTTCAGCCGGAGATCTTGGGGGTCAAGGAGCACGTGCCGGGCCGCTTGCTCCAGGTCACTGTTTGCCTGGGGGGCATGCCACTCCATCTAGTGAACGTGTACGCCCCCGCGGCCAGTGCGCAGCAAGTGCACTTCTTTGAAGAAGTGTCCGCTCTTCTGGGCTCCATCGACGTCGGCGAGTGCGTCATCCTCGGGGGGCATTTTAATTGCACCCTCGAGGCGAGGGACTGTTCGGGTCCCCCGTACGGCCTGGCAGCGATGGAGAAGTTGAGGGACCTGGTCGGGTCCTTCGACTTGGTGGACGTCTGGTGAAATCTCCATCCTGACTCCAGCGCCTTCACTTACGTGAGGTCTGGAGGAGGATGGTCCAGAATCGACCGGCTTTACATTTCCCAGGCATACGTCTCCTGCGTTCCGGCGGCTTCTATGCGGCTGGTGCCAGGCATGGACCACCACCTGGTGTGGGCAGAGCTCGTTCCGTTACGCGAACGGGGGTGCCCGCGTACTGGCATTTTAGCAACCTGCTGCTGCAGGATGAGTGGTTCCAGGATTTGTTTCGTCGGTTCTGGGCCGACTGGAGAAGGAAGCGGAGGGGCTTCCCCTCCTTGAGGCTATGGTGGGACGTGGGCAAGGCTCACGTCCATCTCTTCTGTCAGGAGTACGCGAAGGGGTCGACCAAGAGGCGGGAGGCCCAGGTCGGGCGATTGGAGAGGGAGGTGCTCGACCTGGAGTCCCGTCTCGGTCAAGTCGTCAATGACCTGGCCCTACGGAAGGTGTACGAAGAGAAGAAGGGCATGCTGAAGGACCTACAGCTCATTGGGTCCCGAGGTACGTATGTGAGGTCGCGGATCCAGATCTCCGGGACCTGGACCGCGGCTCCCCCTTCTTCTACTCGTTGGAAAAAAGACGGGGGTCTGTAAGCAGCTCTTGGGGCTGCTGGCCGACGACGGATCTCTGGTCTCAGATCCGGAGGGGATCAGCGTGGAGACCCGGGCCTATTACGGGGCTCTGTTCTCTCTGGATCTGTCCAGCGATGATGTGCACAGAGTTTTGTGGGAGGTCCTGTTGATGGTCGGTCCGGAGGGCGCCGAAAAATAGGACGCTCCGCTAAGCTTGGTGGAGCTGACTGGTGCCCTCAGCCAGCTCTCGAGGGGAAAGTCCAGTTCCAGAGGGCATTCTGGGACGTCCTGGTGTTGACGACACGCGGGTCCTGCGGGAAAGTCTGGTGACTGGGGAGATGCCCCTCTTGTGGTGCAGGGCAGTCATTGTCCTGCTGCCTAAGAGGGGCGATCTCTGCCTTTTAAAAAATTGATGCCCGGTCTCCCTCCTTACCACGGATTATAACATTTTTGCCAAGGCCATGTCTGCCCGTCATGGCACCGTGCTGGCCCACATAATCCACCCCGATCAGTCCTACACGGTCCCGGGCCAGACTATCCACGATAACATCCATCTGGCCCGGGACCTGGTCCACCATTCCCAGAGGGCTGGTCTGTCGGTCACCTTCCTTTCCCTGGATCAGGAGAAGGCGTTCGACAGGGTGGATCATGAGTATCTCTTCAGGACTCTGCGCGCATTCGGGTTCGGGACGCATTTCGTCACCCAGATCCGACTTCTGTATGCCGCCGCGGAGTGTCTGATAAAAGTTAACGTGTCTTTGATGGCGCCCCTTTGCTTCGGGAGGGTGGTGCGTCAGGGATGCCCCATGTCCGGTCAGTTATATGCCGTCTGCGTGGAGCCTTTCCTGCGCCTCTTGCAAAAGAGGTTGACGGGACTGGCTCTGCAAGGGCAGGCGTGCAAGTTGTCCTCTTGGCTTACCCCGATGACGTGCTCCTCATGGTCACGGATCCCGCTGACTTGCGGAGGATGTGAGAATGCCAGCAGATTTACTCGGACGCATCCTCCGCCAGGATCAACTGGGAGAAATGTTCTGGACTCCTGGTGGGCCAGTGGCGGGTGGATTCACTGCTGGAGGAGTTCAGACCCTTCACCACGCACCTGCTCTACTTGGGAGTCTACCTCAGCCCCACCGAGGATGCCTGGCCGGCGAACTGGCAAGAGCTGGAGCCCAAAGTCACCACTCGCCTAGGACGCTGGACAGGACTGCTCCAAGTGTTGTCCTACAGGGGTTGAGCGCTGGTCATAAACCAGCTGGTGGCCGCCATGTTGTGGTACCGGTTGGTCACTTTGATCCCGCCCCCTGCGTTTGTCGCCAAGATGCAGAAGAAGCTCATTGACTTCTTCTGGGACAAAGGGAAGCACTGGGTCTCTGCCGCGGTTCTGAGTCTCCCGCTTAGGGAGGGCGGTCAGGCGCTGGTGTGCCTTCGCACCCGGGCGGCGACTTTCCATCTTCGGACCCTGCAGAGATACCTGTACGTCGAGAATCCTCCTCGATGGTGTGTGCTGGCGACGTATTTCTTCCGCCAGCTGCATGGCCTCAACTATGATACGCAGCTCCTGTTTGTGGAATTGGGCCGTATGCGTGCCTACCTGCGGGAGTTGCCTGTCTTCTACCAGGAACTGCTATGGGTCTGGAACAGCATCGCCTCCAAGCAGAGTTCTCCCCCATCAGGAGTGGCGGCTCTCCTTCAGGAGCCGCTGCTCAGGAATCCGCACCTCCGTGACCGCTGGATCGGGCGGCTGGCGGAGGGCAGGGCTGTGCCTGGTAAGGTGACCAGGGTCGGGGACCTGCTTGATGGCGGAGGAGCGGGTTGGATGGTGCCGGAGGAGCTGGCACAGCGCCTGTCCTGGGCCAATGTCCGGATCGCGGCCAAAGCCATCGAGACGCTGAAAGCGGCACTGGGCCCCGACTCCAATAGGTATATCGAGGAGGCTCAGGCACGCGGGGCGATCCCGTCCGAACTGACCCCTGTTCGGATGGAATTCCTCATCGGCACACAGCCCTGAAACCCCTCTCGGGAACCGGTGCCTCACAACTTGAGCCGTCTCGGGGAAATGCCCTCCGTGCCGTTTAGTTCTGCGCGGAGGGGTTTCCTGTACGGGCTGCTCCTGCACACTCTCCACTTTGTCATCTTCGCCTGCTGTCCGGATACGCCTTGGCGTGCCATCTTGCCATCCGGTGGAGGCGGAGGTCCCCAATGGGGGGCGCTCTATGCGGGAGTCCTCCCTTTATCTATTGGGGACTTGGCCTGGAGGGTGTTGCATGGAGCAGTCCCGTGCAATAAGATTTTAGATAAGTTCACGGACTCCCAGGCCTCTTGCTATATTTGCGGCCGAGAGGAGTCCGTGTTCCATGTTTATGTGGAATGTGAGAGGTTGCAGCCCCTGTTCAATTTTTTGAAGGGGCAGCTCCTCGATTTTTGGCTGCACTTCAGTCCCACGCCCCGGATCTATGGCCACCCTGTTCGGAGGAGAGAGGGCGGGTCGGGGGACCTCCTTGTTGGACTGTTCCTGGGCCTGGCAAAGATGGCCATAAACAGATCCAGGTAGCGGGTGGTTGAGGGGGTTGTTCGGCCCAGTTGCCTGCCTCTCTTCCGCGACTATGTTCATGCCCGGGTGGCCCTGGAGATGGAGCACGCGATGTCTGCCGGCATGCTTGAGGCCTTCCAAGACTGGTGGGTGCCACGGGGACTGGAGGGCATCATCACCCTGGCCAATGTGATTGTAATTTAATTTGATAAGTTTTTAAAAATAATCCAGTGTTTTTAAGCTTCTTTACAGTCCACTTGTTCGGTCGGGAGAGTGAGAGACTCCGCTCAGCGATGCAGAGAGCCCTGCAGATGGAGAAGAATGTCGACCAGTGTCTGCTGGATCTGCACAAACTCTCCACTGGGAGCACTGACCCTCAACTGTGTGAATTCCTGGAGACCCACTATCTGGATGATCAAGTGAAGATGATCAAGAAGCTTGGAGATCACATCATTAACTTGAAGAGACGGGGACCCCTGCCTTGTAGGCATGAGGCCTTGTGCCTTTGTATGTACAAAGAGCCGAGACTTGAGCTCTGTGAATGTCATTAAAAATAATAATTATATAAATAATTAAATAAACTGAGGGTAGGCTGCGCCGCAGGGTTTATTAAGTTGGAGAACGGTCTCAAGCCCGAATGAGATCCAGCGGCCGAATGTGTTCCACCGGATGGCAGCGGTGAGGCTTTTTCTCGGTGACAGGCCCGGGTTACACTCCGCCATCTTGGTGCAGGAAAGACAGACCGGTTCTACCTGCAGCAGGGCGCATGTGTGGCCATCTTGGTACAGGAACAAAGAGTGGGCAGGGCTTCAGGGTCCCAGTGACCAAGAGGGACAATCATTGACTCATTAAGTTTATTCTCACTCTGCACACAGCGGGTGGAGACCTGAAGGTTTCAGGGTCCCAGTGACCAGGACAGACAATCATTGACTCATTGATTTTATTCTCACTCTGCACACAGCGGGTGTAGAACTGAACCCAACCAGAGTAGAGGGAGGGGGAAAACTGGGAGTGGAGGAAAGAAATGTTGGAGATGGTGCGATGGGTTTGGATTTCAGCACAGGGAGGAGGGAGAGTGTGTGGGACGGGGATTTACAGCTTTGCGGTTGAAATGTGTTATTTTGGTCATATTTCTAGATTTGCCATTTTCTGCCCACAGGGCAATCACAGTGCACTGACCAACACCTCAGCTTGTCAGAATAGGGCAGGTGGAACGGAGCCAGAGGCAGCTCTGGGACTTCATCTTCTGAGCATTAGGTTGGGAAAGAAGAATTCCATTGTTTATTGGGCCCTGGCGATCACTGCCCTCCCTCCCACAATTTTAATATTTTGATGCATGTCTATTTATATACTAGGAATGTTTTAATTACTTTCAGAGCAAAATGCATTTATTATTAAACCTTCACAGAAACAACTGTGGTAACAATTGAATAAAACTCAGAGAGTTGTCGGGATCTGGAACGCTCGACCTGAAAAGGTCATGAGCTGATTCCATCAATGATTTTAAAGGGAGTTGGGGGGGTACTTGAGGATGAGGATCTTACAGGGTTACGGACAACAAGCAGGGATGTGGGACTAAGCACGAGTGCTCTTTCTAAGAGACAGCACAGGCACGATGGGCTGAATGGCCTCCTTCGTGCTGTACTTTTCAATAATTCTGTGGAAACTAACAGAACCAAACAAAGAAATGATCTTCCTTGGTTATTGATCATTTCACTAAATTTCAACAGAGTTCTCTATACACCAACAACAACTTACCTTTATATAGAGCTTTTAAAACATCTCAAGGCACTTTACAGTAGGGTAATAAGACAATAATCGACACACATACTTTGTTTGTGGTCCAGTGCACTGACACAAAGTTCCTTCACAACTGTAACAATTTTATTGCAGTTGCTGTGAAGGCTGCGCTCGCTCTGCTCGTACACCTGGTCTCCAAAGGAGGCAAAACAGGACTAATGCTGCCGAGCTCAGCTCTTTTTGATCAGAAAATATCAACTGTTACGCCTCGCCAGGAACTGCACAAAAGAGGCAGCAGTGCTGATTGGCTGCCCAGGAAAGTTCTATTTAGATTAAACGCCTTCACCCAGAGGGTGCTGAGAATGTGGAACTTGCTGCCACAGGGAGCAGTTGAGGCAAAGAGCATGGATGTATTTAAGGGGAAGCTGGATAAACACATGGGAGAAAGGAATAGAAGGAGATGCTGATAGGGTGAGATGAAGAGAGATGGGAGGAGGCTCGTGTGGAGCATAAACACCACATGGACCACTTGGGCCGATTGGCCTGTTTCTGTGCTGTACAATCTGTGTAATTCTATGTAATAAGAGAGGAGAGAATGTTCCATAGAAACTAGAATTATCTGTTCCGAATTTTAATCCTGAACTTACAGTGATGTCTTTTGTAAACTGCTTTTACAGGGAAATATCATTGGCCTTTGCATGTGGAAGGAGAAATGTTTGCCTGTTCTGTCTGTGGGAAAAGATTTCAAAGATCGGTGTGAGTGGAAAAGCAACGAGACACAAACACCCGAGTGAGAGTGTTTCAGTGCACTGAATGTGGAAAGAGCTTTAACCAGTTACACAGTCTGAAAAAACATCGCACCGTTCACAGCGGGGAGAAACCGTACACGTGTTGTGTGTGTGGATGAGGCTTCAACCGATTGTCCTACCTGGAGAGACACAAGGACACCCACACCACGGAGAAACTGTGGGAATGTGGGGACTGTGGGAAGGGATTTAGCTCCCCGTCCCGGCTGGAAACTCATCGATGCTGTCACACCGGGGAGAGACTGTTCACCTGCTCCAAGTGTGGGAAGGGATTTAGTCAGTCATCCCACCTTCTGACACACCAGCGACTTCACACTGAGGAGAGACCATTCAGTTGCTCTCACTGTGGGAAGAGATTCAGGCAGTCATCTCACCTCATTGATACACCAGTGCATTCACACTGGGGAGAGACCGTTCCCCTGCCCTGTGTGTGAGAAAGGATTCACTAATTCATCCACCCTGCTGATACACCAGCACATTCACACTGCAGAGAGGCCATTCACCTGCCCCGTGTGAGAGAAGGGATTCACTAATTCATCCACCCTGCTGATACACCAGCGCATTCACAATGCATAGAGGCCATTCACCTGCCCCGTGTGTGAGAAGGGATTCACTAATTCCTCTGACCTTCTGAGACACCAGCGCATTCACACTGGGGAGAGGCCATTCACCTGCTCCGTGTGTGGGAAGGGATTCAATCAGTCATACAACCTGCTGACACACCAGCGAGCTCACACTGGGGTGAGGCCGTTCACCTGCTCCGTGTGTGGGAAGAGAATCACTCAGTCATCCAACCTGCTGACACACCAGCGAGTTCACACCGGGGAGAGGCCGTTCACCTGCTCAGTGTGTGAGAAGGGATTCAATCAGTCAGCCAACCTGCTGAGACACCAGCAAGTTCACAAGTGACTGCAGAGGTTCGATTCTGCTGTTATTGCTGCTGTTAATCACATCCAGGACTGAACCATGTTCATTCTGACAGTTGGGGTTTGTTTCTGCTGATGTTAATAACCCCTATAACTGGGCTGGATTTTAATATTCTGGATATATAGCTGATTGAGTTGTCGGGGCTGCAGTGTCCCTTTAAGTACTGCTGTCTGATCTTTCCCCTTAATTTCTGATGAGTGTTCCTGAAATATTTTACAATAAAATTATGAACTTTTACTTCAATCATATATTAATCTTTGCTATAAAATCTACAATTCATTGTCTGAAACATTCCATTAATCCTCGCTGACAACTCTTACTGACTTGCACATTACACACAGTGGCACCTCCATTATCCACCAGAAAGAAGGGGAATGGGAATTGGTGGAGAATCGAGAGTCCCAAAATGTTGCCCCTCCCATCTGGTACAGCAATCCCCTCAGCACGGGAATGGAGACAAGTCCAGTTATTATGACGGGATGAGTTCAAGGTATTTACTCAGACGGGCGGAAGGTGGGAAGTGGTGTTCCACGGGGATTGGTGCTGGGACCACGGTTGTTCACCATTTACATAAATGATTTGGACTTGGGAATCAGAAGTACAATTTCAAAATTTGCTGATGACACTAAATTGGGGGGTGTAGTTAATACTGAGGAAGACTGCGGTAGCATCCTTGTAGAATTATTCAGTTGTGTTCAGTAAATAACACCATTTTTTAATTTGCTTTGACTGATCACATCACTATATAGTTATGTGAAAAACAGAAATCATTAAAAGCTCCCAATTTCAGAATTGTTAGATTCAAACTCAACTTCTTCCAAGTACAATCTAACATTTCAAACATTGTAATGGATGTAGGCGAGATATTAGGACTGTTGTCTAACACAATCCAAACACAGTGACACACAGACAGATGGGCAGGTGTAGCTTCACAGCGAATCCTTTCAAGCCTCACTAAAAAGTGGCAGACTGGCAATCCACTGTTCACTAATGGAGTTGTGATCTTTGTAAATTAAGAAATGGAAATGTGTCAAAGAGTTGATTAACAGAGTGAGGCATCATCTTCCTTTGATTTCTATTTCTGACACCAGGCAACAGAAAAAGGTCATTACAACACGACAGAAACAGACTCTTCAGGTGTGAGACATCAGACTTCAGAACAACACGTCTGCCAGCTCTGGCCACTAACCCCAGTACAGTCAACCTTTCAGCAGCTGCAGCCCTGATTAAATAACTAGTAGTTTAACATGTCTAGTAGAGCTTTTGTATCAAAATAGAAGAAATGTATTTGTGACACACACACAATTAATAAATCACAATGTGATTGTGAGGATCGATTATCGCCTCTTCATACCTTCCGTGTCCACCGGTCGAGGAAGGTATCAAGTGAACCGGTGGACACCGCCTGCTCCCTCTCCAGGGCCACCCGGGCACGGACAAGACCATGGGAGAGAGGCAGGCAGCCAGAGTGACCCCCCATGGGACCCGCCCATCCTGGGCCTACAAATTGCTGTTTTCGCCAGGCCCAAGAGCAGGTCCAGGAGAAGATCCTCCCACTTACCCACCCCCCTCCGCACCGGGCGGCCAAAGATTAGGAGCGTGGGGCTAAAGTGTAACCAAGAGTTGAGGAGCAGCCCCTTCAGGGAACTACACAGGGGCTGTAACCTCTCACACTGAATATATACACGGCCCGTGGACTCCTCTAGGCCGCAAAAAACACATCTGGCCTTGGAGTCCGGAAAGGAGCTTAAAATCTGTTGCACACGACAGCTCCCTGCAACAGTCTCCACCCCAGATCCCCAATGGTGCTGGGAAGGACTCCCGCATAGAGAGCCCTCCATTGGGGAACCGCGCCTCCGTCAGACAGCAAGATGACCCGCCAGTCTGATTGAGATTGGGCAATAAACAAAATTAATCAATAAATGACACAGAAACCCCAGTCCCCGGATCCTCAGCCCTGGTGTGAAGTACGCTGGCCACCAATTTTCGGTTACTAGCTCGCACCTCAGGCCCCGCCCAGTCTGGTTTAATTACTAAATGTTTTCTAACTCGGGTTCAGGCCTGTCATTCTGAGGGAAACAAGGCCTCATTTATTGCTGTGTCCCACCTGAGCGGCTGTTAATGGCTTTAATAAACTGGCAGCAAGGTTTTTTTTAAAGGTGGAAAGAGGTGAAAAACGTCACTAGTGATGCCTCAAAACTCACGGACTGAGAAATTCACTTCATCGGCGCCCCTGCCACAGGGCTCAATATTCATCCCCTCCACCACTGGTGCACTGTGTCTGCAGTATGTACGGTCTACAAGATGACCACGGTCAGGCCGTGTGGAGTCAAGGGCCAGGCAGCAGAATGGATGGAAAGATCGCTACAAACTTCCCTTAACTCCAACCCTCTGATTTCTGCTTCGTAGCCAGCTTTCCATCCATTCTGCTGCCTGGCCCTTCCCTCCACACAGCCTGACCTTGGTCATCTTGTCGATCTTACATACTGTTATGGAGCAAGCTGGTCACAAAACAGAAAAGAGAAAGTAGGGGTTAAGAATAGCTACTCAGACTGGCAAAAGGTGGGAAGTGGTGTTCCACAGGGATCGGCGCTGGGATCACTATTGTTCACCATTTACATAAACGATTTGGACGTGTGAATCAGAAGAACAATTTCAAAGTTTGTCGATAACACCAAATTGGGAGGTAGAGTTAATACTGAGGAAGGCAAAATGCAAGAAGACATTAATAAATTTCAGAATGGGTGTGTAATTGGCAAATGAATTTCACTGTAGATCAGTGTGAGGGGCTGTGTTAATGAATTTCACTATAGATCAGTGTGAGGTGGTGTGTTAATGAATTTCACTATAGATCAGTGTGAGGTGGTGTGTTAATGAATGTCACAATAGATCAGTGTGAGGTGGTGTGTTAATGAATGTCACTGTAGATCAGTGTGAGGTGGTGTTAATGAATTTCACTGTAGGTCAGTGTGAGGTTGTGTGTTTTGGTGGGAAGAATAAGGAGGCCACTCACTACTTGGACAAGGGGGTGAAATTGGGTTGCTTTGTGCCTCCCGCGATATTCAGCAGGAGGTTAGCGGCGTAGGTAGTCGGTAGCTCCCCGCGGCACTGCACCGCCGGCAATGACATCATCGCCAAGCGCAGCACCCCGGCTGCAACCTTGGGCTACGACCCCTGACCTATCACCGGGTGATATGTCCGACAGGGTCAGGGGTCGTTTCTGCAGCCGCGGCGATGCCACTTAAAGGGCAGGTGTCGTGCGGCAACTTTTTATTTTGGCTGAATGCCAGCACCTGCCCCCTTCCCCTTTCTTCTTCGGGGTGTCGGCCACAATCGCACAGCCCGGCGCTCCTCTTGATCCGACACCCCACTCCCCGGTGGTCCAGCAGGGCCCAGGTGTGCGCAGTGCTGCGCCCCTCCCCTTTAATCAGGGAGGGAGGTCTGCTATGGCATGGTGCTATGTGCTGACGGGCATGGCGCTGTGACATGAAGCGCCGTGAAATTCACTGTTAGCGCCTCAAGAGGGAGGGGAGCGCTTCCAGTAGCACCTTGCCTCCTGCCTGGGGCGCTGCCACTGAATTTAATGCACAGGGGCGCTAACCTTTTCAGGGCGCTAAAATTAGCCCCAGTGACGTTAGCGACCCAAAGAGGGCATCACCGAATTTCCCCCTAAGAGTCTAAATGGGCTGGAGGAACAGAGGGATCCAGGGATACAGATACACAAATCAGTAAAAGTAGCAACACAGGTTAATAAGGCCATTAAAATAAAAGCACTGGGGTACATTCCTAAAGGAGCATTCTGTTCCATGCCTAGGAGCTCTGAACCATGGCTGAGAGTAGCTGGGACACGTTTCTCACACGCCTCGAGATTAACCCGCACGGCAACTTTGCTGTCAGTGAAGAGAGACAAGAAAAACCAAAATGCCGTTTGCCCCTCTCAGTGTGGCCCTGAAGGACTGTGTCCAGGCTGGAGTTCTGTTCCCGCCGTACCATCCTCCCCCAGATTGTCCTTTCTGAGCTCCAGCCAGGTGATGCTAAACACTCAGGTGGGAAAGAAGAAAATCTACAATAATGTGTTTCAAACAAAACTGGTTTATTTGACATCTATCCAGAATATTAAACTCCAGCCCAGTTATAGGGGTTAATAACATCAGCAGAAACAAACCCCAACTGTCAGAATGAACATGGTTCAGTCCTGGATGTGATTAACAGCAGCAATAACAGCAGAATCCAACCCCTGCAGTCACGTGTGAACTCGCTGGTGTGTCAGCAGGTTGGATGACTGAGTGAATCCATTCCCACACTCAAAGCAGGTGAACGGCCTCTCCCCGGTGTGAATACGCTGGTGTCTCAGTAGGTGGGATGACTGAGTGAATCCCTTCCCACACTCGGAGCAGGTGAACGGCCTCTCTCCAGTGTGAACTCGTTGGTGATTCAGCAGGCTGGATGAATTAGTGAATCCCTTCCCACACTCAAAGCAGGTGAACGGTCTCTCCCGTGTGTGAACACGCTGGTGTGTCAGAAGGTCAGATGACTGAGTGAATCCCTTCCCACACTCAGAGCAGGTGAATGGCCTCTCCCCAGTGTGAACTCGCTGGTGTGTCAGCAGGCTGGATGACTGAGTGAATCCCTTCCCACACTCAGAGCAGGTGAATGGCCTCTCCCCAGTGTGAACTCGCTGGTGTCTCAGCAGGCTGAATGACTGAGTGAATCCCTTCCCACACTCAGAGCAGGTGAATGGCCTCTCCCCAGTGTGAATACGCTTGTGTCTCGCTAGGCCAAAGGGTTGGCTGAAGCCTTGTCCACACACAGAACACGTGTACGGTTTCTCCCCGCTGTGAATGGTGCTTTTTGCTTCCATGTTCAGAGGCTGGTGAGATTCAGATCCGGCGAGTCGAGTGACTGTCAGATCTTGAAGTGATGTTTGGTTTGAGCTTACCATCTGTAAATCCTCCCCTTCCATTGCCCTGTAAAATTAACATAAAACAGGGAGCGTGAGAGACAACCCACAGGAAAACAAAGGGAGGTTGTGAAATTCAGCTGAATGAATCTGGTCAATTGTGGGGCCGGCACTAGAAAAAAGTGACCATGAAAGCTGCCGGATTGTCATAAAAACCCAACTGGTTCACTGATGTCCTTCGGGAAGGGAATCCGCCACCTGGTCAGGGCCTACACACAACTCTGGCCTCTATGGGAGGAGAGAGAGAGAGAGAGAGAGAGAGAGGGAGAGGGAGAGGTGGGAGTGGGAAGGGGAGGGGGTGAAGGAAAGGAACTTCATACATCTGCAACTCGACCAGAACTTTGATAGAACCTCCAAAACCCGCAACCTTCACCACCTAGAAGGACAAGGGCAGCTGTTGTATGGGAGCACCATCACATCCAAGTTCCCCTCCAAGTCACACATCATCCTGACTCACATATATTCATCATTGCTGGGTCATAATCCTGGAACTCCTTACCGAACAACATTGTGGGAATACCTTCACCACACGGACTGCAGTAGTTCAAGAAGGCGACTCACCACCCCCTTCTCAACGGGAAACTGGGGATTGGCAATATTTGCTGCTCTTGCAAATGACGCCCACATCCAAAGAATGAATTAAAACAAATCTATAGATGTAAACTGGATTAAAAGCCTGTACAGAAATACTTGTTCCTAAAAGAATACTCTTTTACATTGTACGGACAGTGTCTGTGTAACAACCTAATCTCCCCTATAATCCACCTCCCTTGACAGTCTCACATTGGAAATTGTTGGGTCCTCCTGGGCTCAGAAGTACTGGGGGTTAAACCCAGCAGCTTCTCCTCCATCTCCACTCCAGCTCAAACTGAAACATAGAAACATATAAACATAGAAACACAGAAGATAGGAGCAGGAGTAGGCTATTCGGCACCTCAAGCCTGCTCCGCCATTCAATGCGATCATGGCTGATCATCCAAATTCAGTACCCGGTCCCTGCTTTCTCCCCATATCCCTTGATCCCTTTAGATTTAAGAAATATATCCAATTCCTTCTTGAATATATATTTAATGTATTGGCCTCTACTGCCTTCTGTGGTAGAGAATTCCACAAGTTCACCACTCTCTGGGTGAAGAAATTCCTCCTAATTTCTGTCCTAAATGGCTTACCCCGTATCCTTAGACTGCGACCCCTGGTTCTGGACTCCCCGACCATCAGGAACATCCTTCCTGCATCTAGTCTGTCCAGTCCTGTCAGAATTTTATCAGTTTCAATGAGATCCCCTCTCATTCTTGTAAACTCCAGTGAGTACAAGCCCAATCGTCCCAATCTCTCCTCATACGTCATTCCTGCCATCCCAGGTATCAGCCTGGTGAATCTTCGTTGAACTCTTTCCACGGCAAGAACATCCTTCCTCAGATAAGGCGACCAAAACTGCACACAATACTCAAGATGTGGTCTCACCAACGCCCTGTACAACTGCAGCAAGCCATCCTTGTTCCTGTACTCAAACCCTCTCGCTACGAAGGCCAACATACCATTTGCCTTCTTAACCGCCTGCTGCACCTGCATGCTTACCTTCAGCGACTGGTGCACAAGGACACCCAGGTCTCATTGCACTTCCCCTTCTCCCAATCTATTGCCATTCAGATAATAATCTGCGTTCCTGTGTTTGCCACCAACGTGGATAACCTCACATTTATCCACGTTATACTGCATCTGCCATGCTTCTGCCCAATCACCCAACCTGTCCAAATCATCCTGTAGTTTCTCGGCATCCTCCTCACAGCACACACGCCCACCCAGCTTTGTGTCGTCTGCAAATTTGTAGATATTACATCTAGTTCCCTTGTCTAGATCATTAATACAGGTAGACTATCCTTTATCCGAACTTCCGAAAACCGAAAACCTCTAAAAACCGAAAGTTTTTTCGTTCAGCGTAAGTCGTGTGCACGACCCCGACCCCCGCCGCCGACCCCCACCCCCGACCCCCCCGCCAACCCCGACCCCCGCTGACCACCCCGCCGACCCCCACCCCCCACCCCCCCGCTGACACCGACCCCCGCCGACCCCCGACCCCCGCCCCGACAAATTTCCCAGTCTTATAAAATACCTTCTGAAATCCAAAATTTTCCGAAAACCGAAACACGGCTGGTCCCGAGGTTTTCGGATAAAGGATAGTCTACCTGTATATATTGTGAATAGCTGGGGTCCAAGGACCAATCCCTGCGGTACCCCACTAGTCACTGCCTGCCACTCGGAAAAAGACCCATTTATTCCAACTCTTTGCTTTCTGTCTGCCAACCAGTTCTCTATCCAAGTCAATACCTTGCCCCCAATCCCAGGTGCCTTAACTTTACACACTAATCTCTTATGCGGGACCTTATCGAAAGCCTTCTGAAAGTCCAAATACACAACATCCACTGGTTCTCCCTTATCTATTTTATATACTAGTTACATCCTCAACAATGAAGCAACAAAAAGACCTACACAGGCAGCCAGGGACCTACCTTCCGTCAGCCTGTAATAAAACTCTTCCCCACAGCCGCTGACTAATGGCGGCCGCAGCACCCACAATTCCCCGCGCCCCAGAAACCGCTCTATGCAACATGCCGATTTCCCCGCTGAGAGTGCGCATGCTCCCCAGGGCCGCGGGCCATTCTGGGAGCCTGGCTCCTGTCCTTTGTCCAGAGTTGGACTCGGTGTAAACAGCTGAAGAAACCGGGAAGCGGCGGCTCGGATGGGAGAGGCGCTGCACCCTGGGTTTCCTGGTGCCGGGGCCCTGGCCGCACGTCCACCAGGCCCAGCCGCCCTGATTCTGATTGAGTTTTTGATGAGGTAACAGAGAGGGTTGATGAGGGCAATGTGGTTAACGTGGTGTACATGGATTTCCAAAAGGCGTTCGACAAGTGCCACATTATAGACTTGCCAGCAAAGTTGAAGCCCATGGAATAAAAGGGACAGTGGCAGCATGGATACGAAATTGGCAAAGTGACAGAAAACAGAGAGCAGTGGTGAACGGTTGTTTTTCGGACTGGAAGAAGGTATACAGTGGTGTTCCCCAGGGGTCAGCACTAGGACCACTGCTTTACTTGATATATATTAATGACTTAGACTTGGATGTACAGCGCACAATTTCAAAATTTGCAGATGACACAAAACTTGGAAGTAAAGTGACCAGTGAGGAGGATAGTGATAGACTTCAAGGAGACATGGACAGGCTGGTGGAATGGGCGGACACGTGGCAGATGAAATTTAACGCAGAAAAGTGCGAAGTGACACATTTTGGTAGGAAGAACCAAGTGAGGCAATATAAACTAAAGGGTACAATTCTAAAATGTGTGCATGAACAGAGAGACCTGGGGGTATGTGTGCACAAATCGTTGAAGGTGGCAGGGCAGGTTGAGAAAGTGGCAAAAAAAGCATATGGGATCCTGGGCTTAATAAATAGAGGCATAGAGTCCAAAAGCAAGGAGGTTATGATGAACCTTTATAAAACACTGGTTCGGCCTCAACTGGAGTATTGTGTCCAATTCTGGGCCCCACACTTTATGAAGGTTGTGAAGGCCTCAGAGAGGGTGCAGAAAAGATTTACAAGAATGGTTCCAGGGATGAGGGACTTCAGTTACGTGGATAGACTGGAGAAGCTGGGGTTGTTCTCCTCAGAGCAGAGAGGTTGAGAGGAGGTTTGATAGAGGTGTTCAAAATCACGAGGGGTCAGGACAGAGTAGAGAGAGAGAAACTGTTCCCATTGGCGGAAGGGTCGAGAACCAGAGGACACAGATTTAAGGTGATTGGCAGAAGAACCAAAGGCGACATGAGGAAAAACTTTACTCATTGAGTGGTTAGGATCTGGAATGCACTGCCTGAGAGGGAGGTGGAGGCAGATTCAATCACAGCTTTCAAAAGGGAATTGGATAAGTACCTGAAGTAAAGAAATTTGCAGGGTTACGGGGAAAGGGCGGGGAGTGGGACTAGCTGAAGTGGTCTTGCAGAGAGCTGGCATGGGCTCGACGGGCTGAATGGCCTCCTTCTGTGCTGTAACCATTCTCTGATTCTATAAAATATTAGAAAGTTTGTTCCACAGAAGCACGAGGTTCATTTGCTTTCATTGATGAATTTAAAAAGTCTCTATTAAAACCTGAGCCAGTGTGTTGTGAGCCAAAGAGCCTTGTGTCCAATGAGGGGAATAAAGACCCAGCGCCTCCCCTGGCCCCGGGCCCTGAACAAGGGACTGGAGAAACTCGCTGCCCTGTGGATCAGACAATCAGCCGGCGCTAGTCCCGCCCCTCGGGCTCCCCGATTGGTTGGAGGATCTGCCCCCGCTCGCTCCCTATTGGTCGGAAGCTCCCGTCAATCAGGCCCTGGGCCCAGGTCACGTGTCCCCAAGGAGCGCACGTGCTCCGTCCAACTGACGCCGCTCGGTTCCGGGGCCTCGCGGACTCTCAGGTTTTTCTGTTTCTCTTTATTCTCTCCCGATCCACCCCTCCCCCACCACCCCCGCGCGATTCTCCACCCAATCGGAGCGGAGAAAACTCACTTTGCGCCACCGATCGCGACTCTGGACCCGACACCAAGGCCTTTCCCCGGAATGGCCCGCGCCGACTCTGGCCGGCAGGATCTGAGTGCGCAGGCGCAGCTCTGAGTGGGGGAGGGGGGTTGGTCTTCTCTGGGCATGCGCGGTTGTTGCCCTTGGTGATCGGGAGAGGTCGCTGTGCCGGACTCGGTCCAAACCGCCGCTCCCTCTGCGCATGCGCGGACTATCGTCTGTCAATCAACCATCAGCCAGAAGAGGTCGCTGGTGAGACCAGTGAAGAAAGAAAGACTTGCATTTCTATAGCGCCTTTCACCACCACCGGACGTCCCAAAGCGCTTTACAGCCAATGAAGTACTTTTGAAGTGTAGTCACTGTTGTCATGTAGGAAATGTGGCAGTCAAACAGCGCACAGCAAGCTCCCACAAACAGCAATGTGATGATGACCAGATAATCTATCTTTTTGTTAACTCTGTTTCTCCCTCTATGGATGTTGCCTGGCCTGCTGAGTGTTTCCAGCATTTCCTGTTGTTATTTCAGATTTCCAGCTTCCGCAGTATTGTGCTATTATCCTTTTGTTACATTGATTGAGGGATAAACATTGGCTAGGACACCTGGGATATTTCCCCTGCTCTTTCCCACATTACAACAGTGACTACACCTCAAAAGTACTTCATTGGCTGTAAAGCACTTCAAGACGTCTGCTGGTCATGAAAGCACTATATAAATGCAAGTCTTTCTTTCTCAAAATAGTGTCATGGGATCTTTTACATCCACCTGAGAGAGCAGACAGGGCCTCAGTTTAATGTCTCATCCGAAAGACGCCACCTCTGACAGTGCCTCAGTACTGCACTGGAGTGTCAGCCTGAATTTTTGTGCTCAAGTCTCTGGAGTGGGACTTGAACCCAGAACCTTATGCCTCAGAGGCAAGAGTGCTACCATAGAGTCATAGATTTATACAGCACAGAAAGCGGCCCTTCGGCCCATCGTGTCTGCGCCAGCCATCAAGCCCTGTCTATTCTAATCCCATTTTCCAGCACTTGGTCCGTAGCCTTGTATGCTAGGGCATTTCAAGTGCTCATCTAAATGCTTCCTGAATGTTGGGAGGGTTCCTGCCTCTACCACCCTTTCAGGCAGTGAGTTACAGATTCCAACCACCCTCTGGGTGAAAAAGCTTTTCCTCAAATCCCGTCTAAACCTCCTGCCCCTTACCTTGAAACTATGCCCCCTGGTTATTGACCCCTCTACTAAGGGGAAAAGTTCCTTTCTATCTATCCTATCTATGCCCCTCATAATTTTGTACACCTCAATCAGGTCCCCCTTCAGCCTTCTCTGCTCTAAGGAAAACAACCCCAGCCTGTCCAGTCTCTCTTCATAGCTGAAGCGCTCCAGCCCAGGTAACACCCTGGTGAATCTCCTCTGCACCCTCTCCAATGCAATCACATCCTTCCTATAGTGTGGCAACCAGAACTGCACACAGTATTCCAGCTGTGGCCTAACTAGCGTTTTGTACAGCTCCATCATAACCTCCCTGCTCTTATATTCTATGCCTCGGCTAATGAAGGCAAGTATCCCATATGCCTTCTTAACCACCTTATCTAGCTGTCCTGCTGCCCTCAGGGATCTATGTACATGCACACCAAAGTCCCTCTGATCCTCTGTCCTTCCTAGGGTTCTACCATTCATTGTGTATTCCCTTGTTAGTCCTCCCAAAATGCATCACCTCACACTTTTCAGGGTTAAATTCCATTTGCCACTGTGCTGCCCATCTAACCAACCCGTCTATATTCTCATGCAGCCTGAGGCTTCCCTCCTCACCACTCCACCAATTTTCGTGTCATCTGCGAACTTACTGATCATACCTCCTACATTCATATCTAAATCATTGATGTACACTACAAACAGCAAAGGACCCAGACCCTGTGGTACACCACTGGACACAGTCTTCCAGTCACAAAAACAACCTTTGACCATCACCCTCTACCTCCTGCCACTAAGCCAATTTTGGATCCAATGTGCCAAATTGCCCTGGATCCCATGGGCTCTTACCTTCTTGACCAGTCTCCCATGTGGGGCTTTGTCAAAAGCCTTACTGAAGTCCATGTAGACTGCATCAACTGGACTGCCCTCATCCACACACCTAGTCATCCCCATTGAAAAATTCAATCAAATTGGTTAGACATTGCGGTGTATGTAACCTGTTCCCCCTTAAGAGAACTTAAGCCTGTTCCACCTTAAGAGATGTACTACTTTCTCTGGCTGCTGTATACGTAGTACCGGTGGTGACCACCGGTATATAAGCACTGTGTAGTAAGATTGTATTTCAGATAGTCCTGACCTCCAACCAGTAAAGGCCTGTTGAACTTTAATCTTGTACCCTGTGTGTTATTAATTACAACTAGAACACACAGACTTTACAGTGGCGACGAGTCAGATTCTTACCCTGCGGCAGTTATATCCACGGCGGCTTCGTCCACAGAACGGACGTCGAAGAGAGGTTTCCACCCTCATCACCCTGCTGGAAGACACGTCGCGCGGCAGACATCGAGAGACCAGAGTGCAGAAGACATCCTGAACTCGAAGCCTCCATCAGCGGCTGTCAGCTATCTTCTTTCTACCTCGGTAGTGGGTAAGCCGGGCAGCGACGCGACCAGAAAATTGGCCGCGTTGGCTGTACAGATGGGGAGGGAAGACGGAGGAATAAGGGCGGTGAGATCGATCGCGACCGGAGATAAGGGCCGGGCCGCATTCGGGCCGAAAGGCGCAGCGCGGGGGCATCGATCGTGGCTGGTGATAAGGGCCGGGCCGCATTCGGGCTAAAAAGGCGCAGCGTCTGGGGGCAACTGAAGGTGCGAGAGCCGCGGTGAAGCGGAGACAGCGTCGGGGGAAGGGTGAAGACTGCCAAGCACGGGAAAACCACCATTTTGTAGGCGGAGGACGAAGACAAGAGCGTGGAAGCCGCCATCTTGGATAAAAATAAAAATAAATTAAATTGCAACGATGCCTAAACATGGGAACATTAACACCTTTCATAGCAACATCGAAGATTGGGCTATGTATGTAGAACGCATACAAAATTATTGTAAAGCAAATAAAATCCCAGATGCAGAGAAAGCACTAACATTATTAAACTTAATGGGTGCGAAGACATGCGGGCAATTGAAACACCTTGTTCACCAGATGAACCGGCAGATAAGACGTTCGAGGAGATTGTTACTGTCCTGAAAAATCACCTAAACCCCACGCCGCTGATGCTAGCGGAACGATTTAAATTTTACAGCAGAAGGCAGCTGAAGGATGAAAGCAATGCTGAATATTTAATGGAATTGCGTAAGCTAGCAAAGTACTGTCAATTCGGAATGAGATTGACAGAGGCGCTACGAGATAAATTTGTGTGTGGTTTATTAAAAGAAGATACACAAAAGCGATTGCTCGAGGAGAATGAGCTGACGCTTGAGAAAGCGGTCACTATGGCAGCAGCACACGAAGCCGCAGCGAGAGGCACGGCAGTAATGCAGCTATGGTCACCGGAACTCAGTACAAATAAATTGGGTTTGAGTACTGTAAAATGTTATCGTTGCGGAAAGACAACGCATGATCAGAACCAGTGTTGGTTTAAAAACCAAGAATGCAGAACATGTGGCAGGCTTGGCCACATAGCTAAAGTATGCCGGTCAGGAAAGAAGACCAGCAACAAAAAGTCATCGCAAGGAAAATACATAAAGGTACACAAGGTGACAAAGAACAGTTCGACCGAACAGAAGTCAGATTCAGACGCTAGCAGTAATGAACTGGGTAGCTTAAGAGTACACAACGTTGGTAAGGATGCAGCTCTCCAGACAATTTGGGTCACCCTTCAGATAGCAGGAGTCCAAGTAAAGATGGAATTGGACACTGGATCGGCATTGACGGTCATGAATAAGAAAGATTACAAAAGGTTATTCCAACATATTCCCCTACGGGATACGGAGATTATATTGAAAACATACACGGGGCAAAGAGTGTACCCCGCCGGAAAGATAGAGGTAAAAGTGGTCCACAAGGGCGAAGAAAGCCAAGTAATGGACTTATATGTGCTACCTGAAGGAGGTCCACCACTACTGGGACGGGAGTGGATTAGGAAAATGTATATGGACTGGCACTCCTTGAAGGCACTAACGGTAGATTCCGGGGAAACAGATGTCAAACCTAAAAGATTGTCCAGAATATTGGATGATGCTAAAGAGGTGTTCCAGCAGGGACTGGGAACACTGAGAGGAATTACGGCAAACATCAAGATTGATGAACATGCACAACCAAAATGTTTTAAATCCAGACCGGTACCCTATGCAATACGACCTACTGTAGAAGCGGAACTGGAAGCGCTAGAACATTCAGGTGTACTGTCTAAGGTAGATTGGAGTGAGTGGGCTACGCCCATTGCTCCCGTTATGAAACGTCCTTCGAGCAACAAGCCAGGAGAACCAGGGAAGGTTCGCATCTGTGGAGATTTCAAAATCACCATTAATCCGGTGCTTCACACGGTGCAGTATCTGCTTCCGCGGATTGAGGATATTTTTGCTTCGTTGTCTGGCGGGAAACACTTCACCAAGATAGACCTGGTGCAGGCGTACTTGCAGATGGAGGTTGAAGAAGAGTCACGCCAATACCTCACGATCAACACGCATTGAGGTTTGTACCGGTACAATAGACTGGTTTTTGGAGTGGCATCGGCTCCAGCAATTTGGCAGAGGGCCATGGAGCAGGTATTACAGGGAATTCCAGGCACACAATGTTACCTGGACGATACTCTGATTACAGGTGATTGTGATGAAGAACACCTCGCAAACTTGGAACTGGTGCTCAACAGGCTGAAAGAGTATGGACTTAGAGTTAATCGGCAGAAATGTGAGTTCTTCCAGAAGTGGATCTCGTACTGTGGTCATGTCATTGACCGGGAGGGGCTTCATAAGTCTCCTGACAAGATAGAGGCAGTTGTAAAGGCTCCCGCTCCGGATAATGTCTCTCAGTTGAGGTCGTTTCTAGGATTGATTAACTATTACCATAAATTTCTACCAAATCTATCCACGGTACTGCACCCGCTAAACGCTCTTTTACAGAAGGGGGTACCATGGGAATGGAGCGAAAACTGTAAGAAGGCATTTCGCAAAAGCAAAGAATTGATCACCTCAGAGGAAGTGTTGGCTCACTTCAACCCGACACTGCCTATTCGGTTGGCTTGTGATTCTTCTCCATATGGTATTGGGGCAGTACTCTCACACAAGTTGCCAAATGGCACGGAAAGGCCAGTCGCGTTTGCATCCAGATCATTGACCTCCGCTGAGCGCAACTATGTGCAGATCGATAGGGAGGCTCTCAGCCTTGTATGGGGAGTGAAGAAGTTTAATCATTACCTGCAGGGCCAAAAATTCACACTTCTGACAGACCATCAGCCGTTGGTATCCATTTTTAACCCTAAGAAGGGTGTTTCAGTGATGACAGCACAGCGTCTCCAGAGATGGTCCCTTTTCCTAGGGGCACATCAATACCAAATAGAATTCAAAGGTACGAAGCAGCATGGCAATGCTGATGGGCTGTCGTGCCTGCCACTACCTGAAGAAGAAGAAACGACGAAAGTTGACCCTGTTGAGTTATTTCATTCGACCATCATCGAGTGTTTACCAGTCACCAATGCAAGTATTGAAAGAGAAACCAGGAATGACCCGACACTGTCCAGAGTCTACGAGGTGACAGTGAAAGGATGGCCAACACGTGGTGATCCTCTGTTACCGGCATTCTCGGCAAGGCGAGACCAGCTGTCCGTCTGCCATGCTACTTTGATGTATGGGACAAGAGTGATTATTCTTCCCAAGTTAAGGGAAAGAGTTCTAAAAGAACTGCATGAAGGTCATCTGGGGGGAGTTAAGATGAAAAGTCTTGCTAGGGCTTATGTATGGTGGCCGGGTATTGACCAACAGATAGAGGAGTTGACGAAAAGCTGCGCTGGGTGCCAAAAAGTGCAAAATGCACCTCCGATCGCACCACTACACCCATGGGAATGGCCTTCAGCCCCATGACAACGCGTACATATTGACTTTGCTGGTCCATTCATGGACTCCATGTTCCTAATTGCGGTGGACGCACATTCCAAATGGCCAGAAGTGATCAAGATGAATACCACTACTTCAGAAAAGACAATTGCGGTGTTAAGAACAATATTCGCAAGGAGCGGATTGCCAGAACAGATCTGTTCGGACAACGGACCACAGTTCGTGTCGGAAGAATTCCAAAAATTCTTAAAGAAGAATGGGGTGAAACATTATACCTCTGCCCCATATCATCCGGCGACAAACGGGTTGGCCGAGAGATTTGTCCAAACATTCAAAAAGGCAATAAAGGCCATGAACGATGACCAGATTCCGCTACAGCACAAGGTGGACAATTTCCTAATGGCATATCGAAACGCCGCTCATGCAGTGACTAACCAAAGTCCTGCCATGATGTTTTATAACAGGAGGTTGCGGTCCAGGTTGGACTTGTTAAAACCAAATGTGTGGAGGGAAGTGGAAAACAAACAGTTCCGGTATATTAATAACAAGTCCACTCGAAGTTTCGAAGTAGGACAACCAGTGTTGGCAAGGGGCTATGGAAACGAAAAATGGCAGCCCGGAACAATTCGGGCCAGACAAGGACCTCTGATGTACACAGTAGATATTGGTAACAATGTGATAAGGCGTCATGCGGATCAACTGGTAGAATCAAGAGCAAGGGTCGAACCCATGGTTGCGACAGAGACAACTGTGGAAGACGTTAATGAACCTGAAGCATCTACCTCGGCAAGGACTGTACCTGATGATGACGTCCAATACATAGGAAACCAACAAGCAGAGTCACCTCAGCAACAAGAATCAGAGACCACTGAAAGGCATTATCCAGACCGAATCTGACGGCCTCCTGAGAGACTGAACCTTTGAACTGTTTATACCTGAAGTTATATATATGTATATATGTTATGATGTTATGTTAAATGGGGATATGACTATTAAGCTAAAAAGGGAGGATTGTGGTGTATGTAACCTGTTCCCCCTTAAGAGATGTACTACTTTCTCTGGCTGCTGTATACGTAGTACCGGTGGTGACCACCGGTATATAAGCACTGTGTAGTAAGATTGTATTTCAGATAGTCCTGACCTCCAACCAGTAAAGACCTGTTCAACTTTAATCTTGTACCCTGTGTGTTATTAATTACAACTAGAACACACAGACTTTACAGACATGAGCTCCCCGCTGACAAAGCCATGCTGACTATCCTTGATTAATCCTTGCCTCTCCAAGTGGAGACTAATTCTGTCCCTCAGAATTTTTTCCAATAATTTCCCTACCACTGATGTTCGGCTCACTGGCCTGTAATTCCCTGGTTTATCCCTACTACTACACTTCTTGAATAATGGTACTACGTTAGCTGTTCTCCAGTCCTCTGCCACCTCCCCTGTGGCCAGAGAGGTTCTGAAAATTTGTGTCAGAGCCCCTGCAATCTCCTCCCTTGCCTCACAGAGCAGGCTGGGATACATCTCGTCTGGGCCTGGGGGTTTATCCACTTTTAAGCCCGCTAAAACCACTAGTACCTCCTCCCTCTCAATGCTAATTTGTTCAAGTATATCACAATCCCCCTGCCTGATTTCTATGCCTGCATCGTCCTTCTCCATAGTGAACACAGATGCAAAATATTAATTTAAAACCTCACCTACATCTTCTGGCTCTACACACAGATTGCCACTTTGGTCCCTAATGGGCTCTACTCTTTCCCTGGTTATCCTCTTGCCCTTAATATACTAATAAAACACCTTGGGATTTTCCTTTATTTTGCCTGCCAGTGTTTTTTCATGACCCCTCTTCATTCTCCTAATTACTTTTTTAAGTACACCCCTGCACTTTCTATGCTCCTCTAGGGCTTCCACTGTTTTTAGTCCTTTGTATCTGCCAAAAGCCTCCCTTTTTTTCCTAAACCATTCTTCTATGTCCCTTGACATCCAGGGTTCCCTGGGCTTGTTGGTCCCACCCTTTACCTTTACGGGAACATGTTGGCATTGTACTCTCTCTATTTCCTTTCTGAAAGACTCTCACTGCTCTGATGTGGATTTTCCTACAAGTAGCTGATCCCAGTCCACTTTGGCCAGATCCTGCCTTATATTATAATCGGCCTTCCCCCAATTTAGAACCTTTATTTCCAATCCATGTTTGTCCTTTTCCATAACTACTTTAAATCTCACTGAATTATGGTCACTGTCACCAAAATGCTCTCCTACTAACCCTTCGACCACTTGCCCTGCTACATTCCCTCGAATTAGGTCCAGAACCGCCCCCTCTCTTGTAGGACTTTCTACATGTTGGCTGAAAAAGCTCTCCTGGATGCACTTTAAGAATTCCACACCCTCTAAGCCTTTCACACTCTGACTATCCCAGTTAATATTGGGGAAGTTGAAATCCCCAACAATTATTACCCTCTTATTTCTACACTTCTCTGAGATTTGCCTACATATCTGTTCCTCTATCTCCCCCTTACTGTTTGGGGGCCTATAGTACACGCCCAGCAAAGTGCTTTCCCCATTTTTGTCTTTAAGTTCTACCCATATGGCCTCATTAGAGGAACCTGCTAAGGAATCATCTCTCCTTACAGCAGAAATTGATTCCTTGATTAATATTACTAACCTGATTTTTGGTCAACACTTGAGTATTCACGTTTGCTAAATCTCCGGGAGAAGGAGTCGCTTCACTTGTACTGGTTCCTGGGGCCTGATCACCTTCCCCAGGAGCACGGCCTTGACCCTGACTTTGCTCACTTGTACTGGTTCCTGGGGCCTGAACACCTTCGTCAGGAGCAGGGCCTTGATTCTGGGGGTGTTTTATTGCACCGCTTGGTTTACTTGAGAAGAGCCCCATCAGGGCGAGTGCGGGAGGGTCAGGGGGCTAGTGCGGGAGGGTCAGGGGGTGAGTGCGGGAGGGTCAGGGGTGAGTGCGGGAGGGTCAGGGGGCGAGTGTGGGAGGTTCAATCTCCAGGATCAGTGTGTATCTGAGTCAATGGGACTCTCTGACCTTTCTCCCCAGTCCATCTCCAGGACCAGTGTGTATCTGAGTCAATGGGACTCTCTCTGACCTTTCTCCCCAGTCCATCTCCAGGACCGGTGTGTATCTGAGTCAATGGGACTCTCTCTGACCTTTCTCCCCAGTCCATCTCCAGGTGCAGTGTGTATCCGAGTCAATTGGACTCTCTGAGCTTTCTCCCCGGTCCATCTCCAGGACCAGTGTGTATCTGAGTCAATGGGACTCTCTCTGCCCTTTCTCCCCAGTCCATCTCCTGGACCAGTGTGTATCTGAGTCAATGGGACTTTCTCTGACCTTTCTCCCCGGTCCATCTCCAGGACCAGTGTGTATCTGAGTCAATGGAACTTTCTCTTACCTTTTTCCCCAGTCGATCTCTGGAAGCTCTTTGAATCGGAAGGGTTCTCTCCGGTTGGTACTCACAATCCTGTGCTGGTTCACCTGCTGTTGTTCCTCAGTCTACAATCCCTGTTTACTTCGAGCTGAGCACCTTCCTCAATCACAGCATCATTCACCGGGAGATCTATTTGTGGCAGATCAGAAAATAAGAACAATATTGAAAGCGTGAAATAATGTAATGTAGACTTTTAATCTGCTTACTAATAATTGAATTTCAAGGCCGATTATTTGTTTGATTTTGTCCCTTTCCTCAGATCCCCAGTTCGAGGGCTGTCTGCTTAGTTTGGAGATTTTCCTCACTGTAAATTTCCGGCCTCCTGAGACTCCCCCATTTTCACTGCTCTGGGCGGAAATGCGCCATTTTCTGTGCGGATTTACTAACCGGAGCGGTGACCCTGTGACCCTCCCTCGCTGTGATCTAAACTCGGGGCTGAGCAGCCGCTGTCGGGCCGGGTGCTCAATGGAGCCGAGTTCCCTCAGTCACAGAGCGGGCCCTGTAACCCGGGCAACCAGCCCGTTTCTGACCCTCACTCACCGATCAACCCGCGCCGCCCGGCACTGCGCGGGACGGCAGCGGAGCGGCACTGCGCCTGCGTGGGAGAGAGAACGGGAGTAGCACTGCGCCTGCGCGGGAGAGAAAACTGGAGCTGCACTGCGCCTGCGCAGCAGAGGGAGAAAGGGAGCGGCACTGCGCCTGCGCGGGAGGGAGTAAGTGAGCGGTAGTGCGCCTGCGCGGAAGTGCAAGGAGCGGCACTGCGCCTGCGCGGGAGGGGGAGCCAAAGGATGCGGCACCACGCCTGCGCGGTAGAGAAAGGGAGCGGCACTGCGCCTGCGCGGAAGAGCGATGTCGCAGGAAGGCATCAATATCGCTCCCAGTGCTGGGAGGACTACATCGGAACATATTAACACTGATATGTTCCGATGTAGTTCTCCCACCAGTGGGAGCGATAGTGATGCGTTCGTGCGACATCGCTGTCCCGCGCAGGCGCAGTGCCGCTCTCTTTCTTTCTCCCGCGCAGGCGCAGTGCCGCTCCCTTTTTCGCACTCCCGCGCAGGCGCAGTGCCGCTCCCTTGTTCCGCGCAGGCGCAGTGCCGGGTGGCGCGGGTTGATCGGTGAGTGAGGGTCAGAAACAGGCTGGTTGCCCGGGTTACAGGGCCCGCTCTCTGACTGAGGGAATTCGGCTCCATTCAGCACCCGGCCCGACAGCGGCTGCTCAGCCCCGAGTTTAGATCACAGCGAGGGAGGGTCACAGGGTCACTGCTCCGGTTAGTAACTCCGTACAGAAAATGGCGCATTTCCGCCCAGAGCAGTGAAAATGGGGGAGCCTCAGGAGGCCAGAAATTTACAGTGAGGAAAATCTCCAAACTAAGCACACAGCCCTCGAACTGGGGATCTGAGGAAAGGGACAAAATCAAACTAATACTCGGCCTTGAAATTCAATTATTAGTAAGCAGATTAAAAGTCTACATTACATTATTTCACGCTTTCAATATTGTTCTTATTTTCTGATCTGCCACAAATAGATCTCCCGGTGAATGATGCTGTGATTGAGGAAGGTGCTCAGCTCGAAGTAAACAGGGATTGTAGACTGAGGAACAACAGCAGGTGAACCAGCACAGGATTGTGAGCACCAACCGGAGAGAACCCTTCCGATTCAAAGAGCTTCCAGAGATCGACTGGGGAAAAAGGTAAGAGAAAGTCCCATTGACTCAGATACACACTGGTCCTGGAGATGGACCGGGGAGAAAGGTCAGAGAGAGTCCCATTGACTCAGATACACACTGGTCCTGGAGATGGACTGGGGAGAAAGGGCAGAGAGAGTCCCATTGACTCAGATACACACTGGTCCTGGAGATGGACTGGGGAGAAAGGTCAGAGAGAGTCCCATTGACTCAGATACAGACTGGTCCTGGAGATGGACTGCGGAGAATGGTCAGAGAGAGCCTCATTGACTCCGATACACACTGGTCCTGGACATGGACTGGGGAGAAAGGTCAGAGAGAGTCCCATTGATTAATACAATTGTAATGAAGGATATTAGCTCTGATGATGTGGAATCTGTATGGGTAGAATTGAGAAATACTAAGGGGAAAAAAACATTAGTGGGAGTGGTTTATAGACCTCCAAACAGTAAGGTGGAGGTTGGGGATGGCATTAAAAGGGAAATTAGAGAAGCGTGCAATAAGGGCACAGCAGTCATCATGGGTGACTTTAATCTACATATAAATTGGGCCAACCAAATTAGTAACAATACTGTGGAGGAGGAATTCCTGGAGTGTTTACGGGATGGTTTCCTGGAACAATATGTCGAGGAACCAACCAGAGATCGGGCAATCTTAGACTGGGTATTATGTAACGAGAAGGGATTAATTAGCAATCTTGTTGTACGAGGCCCCTTGGGTCAGAGCGATCATAATATGATCGAATTCTTCATTAGGATGGAGAATGAAGTAGTTGACTCAGAGACTAGGGTCCTCAATTTAAATAAAGGAAACTACGATGGCCTGAGGAGTGAGTTGGGTAGGATTGATTGGGGGATGGCACTCAGAAGGTTGACGGTGGATAGGCAATGGTAAACATTCAAAATGGATGAGATACAGAATTTGTTCATCCCAGCTTGGCATAAAAATAAAACAAAAAAGGTGACTCAACCATGGCTAACAAGGGAAATTAGGGATAGCATAAGATCCAAGGAGAGGACATATAAATTGGCCAGAAAAAGCAACAATCCTGAGGATTGGGAGCAGTTTAGGATTCAACAAAGGAGGACAAAGAGATTAATTAAGAAAGGGAAAATAGAATATGCGAGTAAGCTAGCACGGAACATAAAAACTGACTGTAAAAGCTTTTATAGATATGTGAAGAGAAAAAGATTGGTGAAGTCAAGCGCAGGTCCCTTGCAGTCAGAATCAGGGGAATTTATAATGGGAAACAAAGAAATGGCAGACCAACTAAATACATACTTTGGTTCTGTCTTCACAAAGGAGGACACAAATAACCTCCCAGAGCTGCCGGGGAACATAGGGTCTGATGAAAGGGAGGAACTGAAAGAAATCAGTATTTGTAGGGAAATTGTAGTGTATGTAACCTGTACCACCTTAAGAGGATACCTTAAGGTGATGGACTACTTTTTGATGGCTCCTGTACATTGTAGTACCAGTGGTCACCACACCGGTATATAAATCCTGCGGAGCAAAGTGTATCCCAATTCAGCCCTGACCCTCAATCACTAAAGACCTGTTTAATTATTTCTGTAGTCTGTGTCCTGTTATTCAGCATAACTACATTTGAAAACACAGACTCAACAGAAATGGTGTTAGGAAAATTGATGGGACTGAAGGTCGATAAATCCCCAGGACCTGATAATCTACATCTTAAGGAGGTGGCCCTAGAAACAGTCGATGCATTGCTGGTCATCTTCCAGAACTCGATAGACTCTGGAACAGTACCCATGGATTGGAGGGTAGCTGATGTTACCCCACTATTCAAAAAAGGTGGTAGAGAAAAAGCGGGAAATTATAGACCGGTAAGCCTGACATCGGCAGTGGGGAAAATGCTAGAGTCTATTATAAAAGATGTAATAGATGCACTTGAAAAGCAGTGACAGGATCGGACAAAGTCAACATGGATTTAGAAAAGGTAAATCAGGCTTGACTAATCTACTGGAATTTTTTGAGGATGTAACTGGTAAAATAGGTAAGGGAGAACCAGTGGATGTGGTCTTTTTGGACTTTCAAAAGGCTTTCGATAAGGTCCCACATAAGAGATTAGCGTGCAAAATTAAGGCACATGGGATTGGGGGCAAGGTATTGACTTGGATAGAGAACTGGTTGGCGGACAGAAGGCGAAGAGTTGGAATAAACGGGTCATTTTCCGAGTGGCAGGCAGTGACTAGTGGGGTACCGCAAGGATCGGTCCTAGGACCCCAGCTGTTCACAATATATATTAATGATCTGGATGAGGGAATTGGATGTAATATCTCCAAATTTGCAGACGACACAAAGCTGGGTGGGAGGGTAAGCTGTGAGGAGGATGTCGTGAAACTCCAGTACGATTTGGACAGGTTGGCTGATTGGGCAGAAACATGGCAAATGCACTATAATGTGGACAAATGTGAGGTTATCCACTTTGGTGGCAAAAACAGGAAGGCAGATTATTATTTGAATGGCAATAGATTGGGAGAAGGGGAAGTGCAAAGAGACCTGGGTGTTCTTGTGCACCACTCGCTGAAGGTAAGCATGCAGGTGCAGCAGGCGGTTAAGAAGGCAAATGGTATGTTGGCCTTCGTAGCAAGAGGGTTCGAGTACAGGAACAAGGATGTCTTGCTACAGTTGTACAGGGCCTTGGTGAGACCACACCTTGAGTATTGTGTGCAGTTTTGGTCGCCTTACCTGAGGAAGGACGTTATTGCCATGGAAGGAGTGCAGCGAAGATTCACCAGGCTGATACCTGGGATGGCAGGAATGACGTATGAGGAGAGATTGTGTCGATTGGGCTTATACTCACTGGAGTTTAGAAGATTGAGAGGGGATCTCATTGAAACCTATAAAATTCTGTCAGGCCTGGACAGACTAGATGCAGGAAGGATGTTTCTGATGGCCGGGGAGTCCAGAACCAGGGGTCATAGTCTAAGGATAAGGGGTAAGCCATTTAGGACTGAAATGAGGAGGAATTTCTTCACCCAGAGAGTGGTGAACCTGTGGAATTCTCTGCCGCAGTGGGCGGTGGAGGCCAGTTCATTAATTATATTCAAGAAATAGTTGGATATATTTCTTATGGCTAAAGGGATCAAGGGATATGGGGAGAAGGCAGGGACAGGGTACTGAATTTGGATGATCAGCCATGATCTCATTGAATGGCGGAGCAGGCTCGAAGGGCGGAATGGCCCACTCCTGCTCCTATCTTCTATGTTTCTATGACTCAGATGCACACTGGTCCTGGAGATGGACTAGGGAGAAAGGTCAGAGAGAGTCCCATTGACTCAGATACACACTGGTCCTGAAGATGGACTGGGGAGAAAGGTCAGAGAGAGTCCCATTGACTCAGATACACACTGGTCCTGGAGATGGACCGGGGAGAAAGGTCAGAGAGAGTCCCATTGACTCAGATACACACTGGTCCTGGAGATGGACTGGGGAGAAAGGTCAGAGAGAGTCCCATTGACTCAGATACACACTGGTCCTGGAGATGGACGCTCCCGCGCTCGCCCCCTGACCCTCCCGCGCTCGCCCCCTGGCCCTCCCGCGCTCACCCCCTGACCCTCCCGCACTCGCCCCCTGACCCTCCCGCACTCGCCCCCTCATCCTCCCGCACTCGCCCCCTGACCCTCCCGCACTCGCCCCCTGACCCTCCCGCACTCGCCCCCTGACCCTCCCGCACTCGCCCTGATGGGGCTCTTCTCAAGTAAACCAAGCGGTGCAATAAAGCACCCCCAGAATCAAGGCCCTGCTCCTGGGGAAGGTGATCATGCCCCAGGAACCAGTGCAAGTGAGCAATGTCAGGGTCAAGACCCTGCTCCTGGGGAAGGTGATCAGGCCCCTGGAACCAGTACTAGTGAACAAAGTCAGGGTCAAGGCCCTGCTCCTGGGGAAGGTGATCAGGCCCCAGGAACAAGTACAAGTGAAGCGACTCCTTCTCCCAGAGATTTATTAAATGTGAATACTCCAAGAGTTGACCAAAAATCAGGTTAGTAATATTAATCAAGGAGTCAATTTCTGCTGTAAGGAGGGATGATACCTTAGCAGGTTCCGCTAATGAGGTCATATGCGTAGAACTTAAAAACAAAAAGGGGGCAAGCACTTTGCTGGGAGTGTACTATAGGCCCCCAAACAGTAAGGGGGCGATAGAGGAACAGATATGTAGGCAAATCTCAGAGAAGTGTAGAAATAAGAGGGTAATAATTGTTGGGGATTTCAACTTCCCCAATATTAACTGGGATAGTCAGAGTGTGAAAGGCTTAGAGGGTGTGGAATTCTTAAAGTGCATCCAGGAGAGCTTTTTCAGCCAACATGTAGAAAGTCCTACAAGAGAGGGGGCGGTACTGGACCTAATTCGAGGGAATGTAGCAGGGCAAGTGATAGAAGGGTTAGTAGGAGAACATTTTGGTGACAGTGACCATAATTCGGTGAGATTTAAAGTAGTTATGGAAAAGGACAAAGATGGACTGGAAATAAAGGGTCTAAATTGGGGGAAGGCCGATTTTAATATGATAAGGCAGGATCTGGCCAAAGTGGACTGGGATCAGCTACTTGTAGGAAAATCCACATCAGAGCAGTGGGAATCTTTCAGAAAGGAAATAGAGAGAGTACAAAGCTAACATGTTCCCGTAAAGGTCAAGGGTGGGACCAACAAGCCCAGGGAACCCTGGATGCCAAGGGACATACAAGAATGGTTTAGGAAAAAAAGGGAGGTTTTTGGCAGATACAAAGGACTAAAAACAGTGGAAGCCCTAGAGGAGCATAGAAAGTGCAGGGGGGTTCTTAAAAAAAGAAATTAGGAGAACGAAGAGGGGTCATGAAAAAACACTGGCAGGCAAAATAAAGGAAAATCCCAAGGTGTTTTATTAGTATATTAAGGGCAAGAGGATAACCAGGGAAAGAGTAGAGCCCATTAGGGACCAAAGTGGCAATCTGTGTGTAGAGCCAGAAGATGCAGGTGAGGTTTTAAATTAATATTTTGCATCTGTGTTCACTATGGAGAAGGACGATGCAGGCATAGAAATCAGGCAGGGGGATTCTGATATACTTGAACAAATTAGTATTGAGAGGGAGGAGGTACTAGTGGTTTTAGTGGGCTTAAAAGTGGATAAACTCCCAGGCCCAAACGAGATGTATCCCAGCCTGCTGTGTGAGGCAAGGGAGGAGATTGCAGGGGCTCGGACACAAATTTTCAGAACCTCTCTGGCCACAGGGGAGGTGCCAGAGGACTGGAGAACAGCTACCGTCGTACCATTATTCAAGAAGGGTAGCAGTAGGGATAAACCAGGGAATTACAGGCCAGTGAGCCGAACATCAGTGGTAGGGAAATTATTGGAAAAAATTCTGAGGGACAGAATTAATCTCCACTTGGAGAGGCAAGGATTAATGAAGGATAGTCAGCATGGCTTTGTCAGGGGGAGATCATGTCTAACCGATTTGATTGAATTTTTCGATGGGGGTGACTAGGTGTGTGGATGAGGGCAGTCCAGTTAATGTAGTCTACATGGACTTCAGTAAGGCTTTTGACAAAGTCCCACATGGGAGACTGGTCAAGAAGGTAAGAGCCCATGGGATCCAGGGCAATTTTGCACATTGGATCCAAAATTGGCTTAGTGGCAGGAGGCAAAGGGTGATGGGCGAAGGTTGTTTTTGTGACTGGAAGCATATGTCCATTGGTGTACCACAGGGTCTGGGTCCTTTGCTGTTTGTAGTGTACATTAATGATTTAGATATGAATGTAGGAGGTATGATCAGTAAGTTCGCAGATGACACGAAAATGGGTGGAGTGGTAAATAGCGAGGAGGGAAGCCTCAGGCTACAGGAGAATATAGACGATTTGCTTAGATGGGCAGCACAGTGGCAAATGGATTTTAACCCTGAAAAGTGTGAGGTGATGCATTTTGGGAGGACTAACAAGGGAATACACAATGAATGGTAGAACCCTAGGAAGGACAGAGGATCAGAGGGACCTTGGTGTGCATGTACATAGATCCCTGAGGGCAGCAGGACAGCTAGATAAGGTGGTTAAGAAGGCATATGGGATACTTATATTCTATGCCTCGGCTAATGAAGGCAAGAGCAGGGAGGTTATGATGGAGCTGTACCAAACGCTAGTTAGGCCACAGCTGGAATACTGTGTGCAGTTCTGGTTGCCCCACTATAGGAAAGATGTGATTGCATTGGAGAGGGTGCAGAGGAGATTCACCAGGGTGTTACCTGGGCTGGAGCGCTTCAGCTATGAAGAGAGACTGGACAGGCTGGGGTTGTTTTCCTTAGAGCAGAGAAGGCTGAGGGGGGACCTGATTGAGGTGTACAAAATTATGAGGGGCATAGATAGGGTAGATAGAAAGGAACTTTTCCCCTTAGTAGCGGGGTCAGTAAGCAGGGGGCATAGTTTCAAGGTAAGGGGCAGAAGGTTTAGAGGGGATTTGAGGAAAAGCTTTTTCACCCAGAGGGTGGTTGGAATCTGGAACTCACTGCCTGAAAGGGTGGTAGAGGCATTAAATCCTCACAACATTCAAGAAGCATTTAGATGAGCACTTGAAACGCCATAGCATACAATGCTACGGACCAAGTGCTGGAAAATGGGATTAGAATAGACAGGGCTTGATGGCCGGCGCGGACACGATGGGCCGAAGGGCCCCTTTCTGTGCTGTATAAATCTATGACTCTATGGTAGCACTCTTGCCTCAGGCATAAGGTTGTGGGTTCAAGCCCCACTCCAGAGACTTGAACACAAAAATTCAGGCTGACACTCCAGTGCAGTACTGAGGCACTGTCAGAGGTGGCGTCTTTCGGATGAGACATTAAACTGAGGCCCTGTCTGCTCTCTCAGGTGGATGAAAAAGATCCCATGACACTATTTTGAGAAAGAAAGACTTGCATTTATATGGTGCTTTCATGACCAGCAGACGTCTTGAAGTGCTTTACAGCCAATGAAGTACCTTTGAGGTGTGGTCACTGTTGTAATGTGGGAAAGAGCAGTGGAAATATCCCCGGTGTCCTAGCCAATGTTTATCCCTCAATCAATGTAACAAAAGGATAATAGCAAAATACTGTGGATGCTGGAAATCTGAAATAACAACAGGAAATGCTGGAAACACTCAGCAGGCCAGGCAACATCGGTAGAGAGAGAAACAGAGTTAACAAAAAGATAGATTATCTGGTCATTATCACATTGCTGTTTGTGGGAGCTTGCTGTGCGTTATTTGACTGCCGCATTTCCTACATTACAAAAGTGACTACACTTCACAAGTACTTCATTGGCTGTAAAGCACTTTGGGACGTCCAGTGGTGGTGAAAGGTGCTATAGAATTGCAAGTGTTTCTTTCTTCACTGGTCTCACCAGCGACCTCTTCTGGCTGATGGTTGATTGACAGACGATAGTCCGCGCATGCCACAGGGAGCGACGGTTTGGACCGAGTCCGGCACAGAGACCCCTCCCGGTCACCAAGGGGAATAACTGCGCATGCCCAGAGGACACCAACCCCCTCCCCCACTCGGAGCTGCGCCTGCACACTCGGATCCTGCCGGACGGAGTCGGCGCGGGGCATTCCGGGGAAAGGCCTTGGTGTCGGTTCCAGAGTCGCGATCGGTGATGCAAAGTGAGGACCTCCGCTCCGATTAGGTGGAGAATCGCGCGGGGTGGGGGGGGGGAGGGGTGGATCGGGAGAGAATAAAGAGAAATAGAAAAACCTGAGAGTCCGCAAGGCCCCGGACTGAGCGGCGTCAATTTGATGGAGCACGTGATCTCCTTGGGGACACGTGACCTGGGACCACGGCGTGATTGACGGGAGCGTCCGACCAATAGGGAGCGAGTGGGGTGGGGCTGGAGGAGCGAGCCGGTGGCGGGTCCTCCATCCAATCGGGGAGCCCGAGGGGCGGGACTAGCGCCGGCTGATTGTCTGATCCGCAGGGCAGCGAGTTTCTCCAGTCCCTTGTTCAGGGCCAGGGGAGGCTGTGGGCCTTTATTCCCCTCATTGGACACAAGGCTCTTTAGCTCACAACACACTGGCTCAGGTTTTAATAGAGACTTTTTAAATTCATCAATAAAAGCAGATAAACCCCGTGCTTCTGTAGAACAAACTTTGTAATATTTTATAGAATCATAGAATGGTTACAGCACAGAAGGAGGCCATTCAGCCCGTCGAGCCCGTGCCGGCTTCCTGCAAGACCACTTCAGCTAGTCCCACTCCACGCCCTTTCCCCGTAACCCTACAAATTTCTTTACTTCAGGCACTTAATCCAATTCCCAATTGAAAGCCGTGATTGAATCTGCCTCCACCTCCCTCTCAGGCAGTGCATTCCACATCCTAACCACTCGCTGCGTAAAAAAGTTTTTCCTCATGTCGCCTTTGGTTCTTCTGCCAATCACCTTAAATCTGTGTCCTCTGCTTGTTGACCCTTCCGCCAATGGGAACAGTTTCTACTCTCTCCAGACCCCTCATGATTTTGAACTCCTCTATCAAATCTCCTCTCTACCTTCTCTGCTCTAAGGAGAACCACCCCAGCTTCTCGAGTCTATCCACATAACTGAAGTCCCTCATCCCTTATCCCTGGAACCATTCTTGTAAATCTTTTCTGCATCATCTGTAAGGCCTTCACATCCTTCCTAAAGTGCGGGCCCAGAATTGGACACAATACTCCAGTTGAGGCCGAACCAGTGTTTTATAAAGGTTGATCATAACCTCCTTGCTTTTGGACTCTATGCCTCTATTTATTAAACCCAGGATCCCGTATGCTTTTTTTGCCACTTTCTCAACCTGCCCTGCCACCTTCAACGATTTGTGCACACATACCCCCAGGTCTCTCTGTTCATGCACACATTTAAAATTGTACCCTTTAGTTTTTATTGCCTCACTTGGTTCTTCCTACCAAAATGCATCACTTCGCACTTTTCTGCATTAAATTTCATCTGCCACATGTCCGCCCATTCCACCAGCCTGTCTATGTCTTCTTGAAATCTATCACTATCCTCCTCACTGTTAACTTTACTTCCAAGTTTTGTGTCATCTGCAAATTTTGAAATTGTGCCCTGTACACCCAAGTCTAAGTCATTAATATATATCAAGTAAAGCAGTGGTCCTAGTACCAATCCCTGGGGAACACCACTGTATAACTTCCTCCATTCCGAAAAACAACCGTTCACCACGACTCTCTGTTTCCTGTCACTTTGCCAATTTCGTATCCATGCTGCCACTGTCCCTTTTATTCCATGGAATTCAACTTTGCTGGCAAGCCTATTATGTGGCACTTGTCGAACGCCTTTTGGAAATAAATGTACACCACGTTAACCGCATTGCCCTCATCAACCCCCTCTGTTACCTCATCAAAAAACTCAATCAGAATCAGAGCATCTGGGCCCGGCGGACGTGCGGCCAGAGCCCCGGCACCAGGAAACCCAGGGTGCAGCGCCTCTCCCATCCGAGCCGCCGCTTCCCGGTTTCTTCAGCCGGTTCCGCCGAGTCCGAATCAGGAAAAGGACAGGAGCCAGGCTCCCAGAATGGCCCGCGGCCCTGGGGAGCATGCGCACTCTCAGTGGGGAAATCAGCGTATTGGATAGAGCGGTTTCTGGGGCGCGGGGAATTGTGGGTGCTGGGGCCGCCATTAGTCAGCGGCTGTCGGGAAGAGTTTTATTGCAGGCTGACGGAAGGTAGGTCCCTGGCCGCCAGTGTAGGTCTTTTTGTTGCTTCATTGTTGAGGATGTAACTAGTAAAATAGATAAGGGAGAACCAGTGGATGTTGTGCATTTGGACTTTCAGAAGGCTTTCGATAAGGTCCCGCATAAGAGATTAGCGTGTAAAGTTAAGGCACATGGGACTGGGGGCAAGGTATTGACATGGATAGAGAACTGGTTGGCAGACAGAAAGCAAACAGTTGGAATAAACGGGTCTTATTCTGAGTGGCAGGCAGTGACCAGTGGGGTACCACAGGGATCGGTCCTTGGACCCCAGCTATTCACAATATATATTAATGATCTAGACAAGGGAACTAGATGTAATATCTCCAAATTTGCAGACGACACATAGCTGGGTGGGCGTGTGTGCTGTGAGGAGGATGCTGAGAAACTACAGGATGACTTGGACAGGTTGGTTGATTGGGCAGAAGCATAGCAGATGCAATATAACGTGGATAAATGTGAGGTTATCCACTTTGGTGGCCAAAACATGAAGGCAGATTATTATCTGAATGGCAATAGATTGGGAGAAGGAGAAGTGCAACGAGACCTGGGTGTCCTTGTGCACCAGTCGCTGAAGGTAAGCATGCAGGTGCAGCAGGCGGTTAAGAAGGCAAATGGTATGTTGGCCTTCGTAGCGAGAGGGTTCGAGTACAGGAACAAGGATGTCTTGCTGCAGTTGTACAGGGCCTTGGTGAGACCACATCGTGAGTATTGTGTGCAGTTTTGGTCGCCTTATTGGAGGAAGGATGTTCTTGCCGTGGAAGGAGTTCAGCGAAGATTCACTAGGCTGATACCTGGGCTGGCAGGAATGACGTATGAGAAGAGGTTGGGATGATTGGGCTTGTACTCGCTGGAGTTTAGAAGAATGAGAGGGGATCTCATTGAAACTGATAAAATTCTGACAGGACTGGACAGACTAGATGCAGGAAGGATGTTCCCGATGGTCAGGGAGTCCAGAACCAGGGGTCACAGTCTAAGGATAAGGGGTAGGCCATTTAGGACAGAAATGAGGAGGAATTTCTTCACCCAGAGAGTGGTGAACCTGTGGAATTCTCTACCACAGAAGGCAGTGGAGGCCAATGCATTAAATATATTCAAGAAGGAGTTGGATATATTTCTTAAGGCTAAGGGATCAAGGGGTATGGGGAGAAAGCAGGTACCGGGTACTGAACTTGGATGATCAGCCATGATCGCATTGAATGGCGGAGCAGGCTCGAGGGGCCGAATGGCCTACTCCTGCTCCTATCTTCTATGTTTCAGTTTGAGCTGGAGTGGAGATGGAGGAGAAGCTGCTGGGTTTAACCCCCAGTACTTCTGAGCCCAGGAGGACCCAACAATTTCCAATGTGAGACTGTCAAGGGAGGTGGATTCTAGGGGAGATTAGGTTGTTACACAGACACTGTCCGTACAATGTAAAAGAGTATTGTTTTAGGAGCAAGTATTTCTGTGCAGGCTTTTAATCCAGTTTACATATTCAGATTTGTTTGAATTCATTCTTGGGATGTGGGCGTAGCTCGCAAGAGCAGCAAATATTGCCAATCCCCAGTTTCCCGTTGAGAAGGGGGTGGTGAGTCGCCTTCTTGAACTACTGCAGTCCGTGTGGTGAAGGTATTCCCACAATGTTGTTCGGTAAGGAGTTCCAGGATTATGACCCAGCAACGATGAATATATCTGAGTCAGGATGGTGTGTGACTTGGAGGGGAACTTGGAGATGATGGTGCTCCCATACAACAGCTGCCCTTGTCCTTCTAGCTGCTTGAGGTTGCGGGTTTTGGAGGTTCTATCAAAGTTCTGGTCGAGTTGCAGATGTATAAAGTTCCTTTCCTTCGCCCCCCTCCCCCTACCACACCCACCTCTCTCTCTCTCTCTCCTCCCATAGAGGCCAGAGTCTTGTGTAGGCCCAGACCAGGTGGCGGATTCCCTTCCCTGAAGGACATCAGTGAACCAGTGGGGTTTTTATGACAATCCGGCAGCTTTCATGGTCACTTTTTTTCGAGTGCCGGCCCCACAAATGACCAGATTCATTAAGCTCAATTTCACAACCTGCCTTTGTTTTCTTGTGGGTTGTCTCTTACGCTCCCTGTTTTAAATTAATTTTACAGGGCACTGGAAGGGGAGGATTTGCAGACAGGAAACTCAAACCAAACACCACGTCAAGATCTGACAGAGTCACTCGACTCATCGGATCTGAATATCACCGGCCTCTGAACATGGAAGCAAAAAGCACCGTTCACAGCGGGGAGAAACCGTACACGTGTTCTGTGTGTGGACGAGGCTTCAGCCAATCATCTAGCCTATCGAGACACAAGCGCATTCACACCGGGGAGAGGCCGTTCACCTGTTCCGAGTGTAGGAAGGGATTCACTGATTCATCCACCCTGCTGAGACACCAGCGATTTCACACTGGGGAGAGGCCGTTCACCTGCTCCGTGTGTGGGAAGGGATTCACTGAGTCATCCAACCTGCTGAATCACCAGCGAGTTCACACTGACGAGAGACCATTTAAATGCTCGGACTGTGGGAAGTGCTATAAAACTTCCTGGGTTCTGACGTACCATCAACGTGTTCACACTGGGGAGAGACCGTTCAGGTGCTCTCACTGCGGGACTGGGTTCATGCGATCATCTGAGCTCACTGTACACCAGCGCACTCACACTGGGGAGACGCCGTTCACCTGCTCCGTGTGTGGGAAGGGATTCACTCAGTCATCCGACCTGCTGAGACACCAGCATGTTCACACTGACAAGAGGCCGTTCAGGTGCTCGCACTGCGGGACTGGGTTCAGGCGATCATCTCAGCTCACTGTACACCAGTGCACTCACACTGGCGAGAGACCGTTCACCTGCCCTGAGTGTGGGAAGAGATTCACTGAATCATCCAAACTGCTGAGGCACCAGCGAGTTCACACTGGGGAGAGGCCGTTCACCTGCTCCGTGTGTGGGAAGGGATTCAATCAGTCATCCATCCTGCTGAGACACCAGCGAGTTCACAAGTGACTGCAGGGGTTGGATTCTGTTGTTGCTGCTGTTAATCACATCCAGGACTGAACCATGTTCATTCTGACAGTTGGGGTTTGTTTCTGCTGATGTAAATAACCCCAATAACTGGGCTGGAGTTTAATATTCTGGATAGCTGTCAAATAAACCAGCTTTGTTTTAAACACATTATTGTAGATTTTTGTCTTTCCCACCTGAGTGTTTATCCTCACCTGGCTGGAGCTCAGAAAGGACAATCTGGGGGAGGATCGTACGGCGGGAACAGAACTCCAGCCTGGACACAGTCCTTCAGGGCCACACTGAGAGGGGCAAACGGCACTTTGGTCCTTCTCGTCTCTCTTCACTGACAGCAAAGTTGCCGTGTGGGTTAATCTCGAGGCGTGTGAGAAACGTCTCTGCCATGGTTCAGAGCTCCTAGGCACGGAACAGAAGGCTCCTTTAGGAATGTACCCCAGTGCTTTTTTTTAATGGCCTTATTAACCTGTGTCACTACTTTTAGTGATTTGTGTATCTGTAGCCCTGGATCCCTCTGCTCCATCAGCCCATTTAGACTCTTGGGGGAAAAATTCAGTGGCGCCCCCTTTGGGTCGCTAAATTCACCAGGGCTAATTTTAGCCCCCCGAAAATGTTAGAGCCCCTGTGCATTAAATTCAGCAGTAGCGCCCCAAGCAGGAGGCGGGGTGCTCCTGGAAGCGCTCCCCTCCCTTGAGGTGCCACCAGTGAATTTCAGGGCGCTTCGTGCAACAGCGCCACGCCCGTTGGCACATAGCTTCGTGCCATAGCAGACCTCCCTCCCTGATTAAAGGGGAGGAGCCTAGCACTGCGCACATCGGGGCCCTGCTGGACCAACGGGGAGCGGGGTGTCGGATCAAGAGGAGCGCCGGGCTGAGCGATCGCGGCCGACACCCCGAAGAAGAAAGGGGAAGGGGGCGGGTGCTGGCAGTCGGCCAAAATAAAAAGTTGCCGCCCGACACCTGCCCTTTAAGTGGCGCCACTGCGGCTGCAGGAACGACCCCTGCCTGACCTTGTCGAGCATATCGTCCGCCAATAGGTATGGGGTCGCAACCCAAGGTTGCAGCCGGGGTGCTGCGCATGGCGATGGCGTCATTGCCGGGAGTGCAGTGCCGCGGGGCGCTACCGGCTACCGCCGCCGCTAACCTCCCGCTAAATATCGCGGAAGGCACAAAGCAACCCAATTTCACCCCCTTGTCCAAGTAGTGTGTGGCCTCCTTATTATTCCCAACAAAACACACCACCTCACACTGACCTACAGTGAAATTCATTAACACACCACCTCACACTGATCTGCAGTGAAATTCATTAACACACCACCTCACACTGATCTACAGTGAAATTCATTAACACACCACCTTACACTGATCTACAGTGAAATTCATTAACACACCACCTCACACTGATTTACAGTGAAATTCATTAACACACCACCTCACACTTATCTATAGTGAAATTCATTAATACACCACCTCACACTGATCTATAGAGAATTTCATTAACACACCACCTCACGTTGATCTATAGTGAAATTCATTAACACAGCACCTCACACTGATCTACAGTGAAATTCATTAACACACCGCCTCACACTGAACTATAGTGAAATTCATTAACACACCACCTCACACTGATCGTGGAAGGACAGCCAGGGAGAAGCAGGCCCCGGGATGTCGATACCACGGCGGCTGAAGATTGTTGGGCAGGAGTGCGGGAAAAGCGGAGCAAGGCGAGAGCGGACTCTATTGTGATGGCGCCAATGAAGATGGCTGCCGTCCTTGCGGGCTACTTGCGTACCAGGCAGCTAAGTGTCCTTTGCTGCTTGGTGCGCTCGGCTCATTAAGAAAAAAGCATTTCACTGACTGGATTTCACTTGTTGTATTTGGTTATGTGACAAATAAAAAATAAAATTGAAATTGAATCTATCGTGAAATTCATTAACACACCACCTCACACTGATCTGCAGTGAAATTCATTAACACACCACCTCACACTGATCTGCAGTGAAATTCATTAACACATGTAGAAGTGCCTTTTTTCTTAGCTCTGGGTAATGACTCAATACACTCTTGGATTCGTTAGACGGACAGGCCTTTTATTTCGCTTGCAAGGGGAATCAGCACCTCTACTCAAGGGGTGAGGCTACTATTCCAATGATACAGCGTAAGTGTTCCATATTTATACAGTGTAACAAACAAGTTTGATTGACATTCCTTTGTTCCTCTATCAGGATACATTTTAGATTAATCATCAGGTCTTATGACATATTGACAGAAGGATCCTGGACACATAAGTCAACCGTTAATCTATAACAGGGCATGAATCGTGTAACCGGAGGTCCTCTTTAATCTTAATCATGTATTGGGAGGCTAGGTTTGCTTACGGTCGCAAGTTATCAGGTCACTGGGTAAATCAAACAGAACCCATTGTTTCACTTCTACATTCTTATTAGGTGTGCAGACATCTGTTCTTGGCTGTAATCCAGGTTCGTGCAATAGCTCTAGTTACACATCGACTCTTTACCTGTGTCAAGTCTGAAAACTTTTACCCAGCAAGCACTTGAAATTAACCCCTTATATCATGTAGATTTCCTCATTCCCCCCTTTTGTCCTTTCTAAGGACAATCTATTTCGCTAAGTTTAAGAAATTCCACATCAAAGGTTTCACCCTTAATATCCTCATATTCAGACATCATGGGTACTGGGGGAGTTGATGTTAATGAGGAAAGGACTTTTGTACACAATAATTTTAAACAACCAATCAATAAACTAATTAAAATTATAATCATCACAATTGCAATTAAGACTTCCAAAATTTGCTTTCCTAATGCTCCTCCCCATCCTGAAATCCAATCCCACATGGACCACTGTTCAGGTTGACGTAGTTTCTTTACGGCCTCCTTTATGTGGTTTACCAGGTTGGTGATATTTTCTGAGCTATCTGGAATATAGGTGCAACATTCGGTTTTTATGATTGCACATGTGCCCCCTTCTTTTGCCAACAAATAGTCCAGAGCCATGCGGTTTTGTAAAGCAACAGTGCGCAAAGCCACCATTTCTGCGTTTACATCACGAAGAGCATCAGCAGTATCATTGGCTATTTGTTCCAACACTGCTGCCATGTTTATAGATTCTCTTGCTAGCTTCTCTGTTCCATACCAGGGAAATGCTATAGCAAAGAACCTTTCAGTTTCTGTAATGGCTTGTTTTGCTCGTGTCCCAGGGTGGCTATCCAAAGATGAAATATGATGTATATAGGGCACTACATATCCCAAGTAACATGACCCAGTCCAATTTTGTGGTAACCAAGGGTATGCTCTATGCCCACAGATGAAATAGGTGTTATTATAGGCTTCAAATTTGTTCCATATCTGGTGCATCATTCCTATTCCTTGTTCTCCTTCCCAGGTTTTTCTACTAGTCAAATTTTGTACTGTGGACAGGTTCCACCATCCCCAATAGGGCCATTCGACTGCACCCGGTGGTTTAGTAGTAGTTTTAGTCAAAGTGTAGTTACATTTGCACTCACTCCATCCAACCATCAATCCTTCTCCATTGTCGTTTACCAGACAGACTTCTCCTTTTGTATTATTTACGGTTCCCATTGACGTCACTAATAGACTCTCTGGATCCCTTTGATTATCATATTGGGGATGAAACCATCCTTTGAATTTCGTTAGGTTATATCCTGCTCCCTTCCACTCATCTTCTAGTTGTTCTGGATTCAAACTATTTTGGGACACTGTACCAGGGGCATCCTCATTGTTCCAGGTAGTATTAGATTGTAATAACCACCCTACCATCTCCTCCATTCCAAAGGGAATGGGCCGTAGGGTTATTCCACCCTCTGCATGTATAGGGATGTGACTGCATATCCAGCATTTAGTAAGGTTCTGTCTTTTGGCATACAAATAACTCATGTATAGCCATGCTTGTTTAACAACCTTCTTCCCTGTTTCTTATCTGTCCTATTAAGTTTTCTTTTCTGAGTGGCTAATGTTGAAATAAAGGGCTGTGTAACTGGATTGTTACAAAACATTGGCCTGGCCGTCAGGGCCAGTTCTCCCTTTGGATTACCACTACAGATAACTCCTTCATTCGCAATTCTTTCACTTGGTGACACAGTATCGGGGCATGTAACCCATAGCTTATCAAGCTTCTGTCCACTATCTTATTCTGCCTAATCCTAAGACTCAGGGGTTGATACGGGGGTACCTGCATAGTGTGATCCTGAAGCTGAACCTTCATAGTCTCGTTATAGCATATAAAGTACACATTCTTCTATGCATGGTTTGCCCTTCAGGGGATCTGGGTAAATCAATATGGCAGTTTCAATTATCGTTAACAAAAGGAACAGTCTTATTAGAGTCCAAATCCAGTTCATCTTGACAGTGTATCGTCTTCAACTGATGCCTTCTTACAATGGGACGCGTGTATCCATGTTGGTCGCTCCTTTACTTTTACAGCGGTGTTTGTGGTCAGGAGTACTTGGAAGGGTCCCTCAAATCTGGGTTGAAGGTCATTCTTTCGCTTGAAGATTTTTATGTAGACGTTATCTCCTGGCTCGAAAGTATGGCACTTTCCTTCAGCGGGATCGGCCTGGGCTTCCTTCGCCTGTTGATGGAAACTAGAAATGCATTTGGTTAGTGCAATGTAATAACTCAACATATCTTCCTCCATTTTATGAATGTCCATTTGTTTAGCTGTTAAAGGTGCCGAAAAGGGCAATCTTTGTGGTCTTCCCATGACGATCTCGTGAGGCGACAATCCTGTAGTTCTGTTGGTAGCAGACCGCATTGTCATTAAAGCTATGGGTAACAAATCAACCCATTTAAGTCCAGTTTCTTTACACAGTTTTGCAAGCTTGTTTTTCAGCATCCCGTTATATCTTTCCACTAGTCCAGCCGACTGTGGATGATAACTGCAATGGAGGTGCTGGTTAATCTGTAAGGCTTTACATAGTTCCTTAATCACTGTCCCCGTAAAGTGGGACCCATTGTCACTTGACAGTTTTGCTGGTATCCCAAAGCGAGGTACAATGTCCTTCAATAAACATTTAGCAACAGTGGTGGCGTCACTCTTTCTACAAGGAAACGCTTCAATCCATCTTGAAAACATATCAACAATAACTAATACATATTTAAAGCTCATGCACACAGGTAGTTCAATAAAATCCATTTGCAAGTGTACAAAAGGGCCCATGGGGTTTGGGTGGGATGCGGGCTGTACCTTCTTTATTTTCCCTGCATTCATGGTCTGGCAAATAGTACAATTTTCGCATATTTGTTTTGCCAACTTTGAGATTCCTGGTGCATACCAGGTCTTGAGGATATAGTCCACCATCCCCCCTTTGCCCGCATGGGTGAATTTATGAACACATCGGGCAATTGGTGATAGTAATGATTTGGGTGCCACCATGCGGCCGTCATGATGAACCCATAAGCCGTCAGTGTTTTTAAAACAATGATTAACAACCCATTCCTTTACTTCATCAGAACTGGCCCTATCTTGATGGGTCAGCACCTCATCTAAGGACGGGGCTGCGGTATCTCTGGCTTTTCCCTAACAGGGAAGGCTGAAACTTGTCGTTCAGTACTTGATGTAGCTACTGACTTAGCAGCGCTATCTGCAGCAGCGTTTCCAAGCGCAACCTTGTCCAAATGCCCCGTGTGCACTTGGCACTTAATAATTGCAATCTGTTTACGTCTCTGAATAGCTAGTAAAAGATTTTGCACTTCTTGTGCATTTTTAATCTGGGTTCCCGAGGAAGTCAGGTAACTGCGAATTTTCCAAATTTGTCATGCTCATGTCCAATAGTGGTCTGGTTATTTCTGAATAGTTCAATATCCATTGTCTACAATAGCCAGTCATTCCTAGAAAATGCTTCATTTCTCTTTTAGTTTTTGGCAACAATGTGTTGCAAACGACCTTTATTCTATCCGGCGTTAACTCCCTGTTTTAACAATGATTCCATCACTGGCTCAATTCCTTTTTCTGCTTTCTCTGACAATGGATACTGTGACCTTTTGGGTAATGGTGCAGCTGGATTAATTGTAACTTTATAGGGCTGTGCAGTCTAATAGTTAGGAGGTATTTTAAATTTAAAAACGGCTGATAATCTTGTCCTGTTTTGTCATAGCAGGCCGTGCAGTGCAATTTTGAATGCCATTTCCCTAGTTTCAGGGATTCCTGGTATTGTTTTATGGAGCTTGTAACGAATCCCCACGCTCCTAACAGACTGACAAGTTTGGGACTCAAACTTGGGTCGGCAATTTCCCATGCGTAAAGAACAGGGTGTTTTATTTCTGTTACTGGGTACGCATATGCCTTATCTACTTGGATTTCTACCGTTACTCCTGATGGGGAGCAAATGATTGTAGCATTCATTTTGCACAGCAAGTCTCTTCCACATAAATTCATAGAGACATCTCCTGATAACAGAAAGGAGTGTTCTTCCTCAAATTCTTCTACTTTTACTGTGAGGGGAGTCGATTGATTCAAGCATTGTAGTATTCCAGCCAATCCAGCTATCGGGGTCTTTTTCCCATTAATAGGCATTCCTTCAGAATATCCTTTCCCTAACACCTAAAAGGTTGCTCCTGCATCTACTAAAATGACATAGGTCTCCCAGCTATTTGCATTTTAATTTCAGGTTCGCTGCGTGAATTTAAAGAAACAACGGGCATTTGGTGGTCTGTGGCGCCTGGGGCTGCTGGTGTCAGTCAGTAATTCTGATCTCTATTTCTCCTAAATCCCTGTCCGTTTGTAGGGTAACCTCCTGACTAGTCCAAAAAAGAGTTATGGACAGTGAAATTAGGACCTTTATTCTCTAACGGAGGTCCATTATTGGAGGTTTGGTTCTGACGATTTTTCGCAGGGCATTGGTTTGCCAAATGTCCGGGTTGTCCGCAATTGTAACAATTACCAGATCGTCCATACCCTCTTACTCTACCACGTCTTCCTCTATATTCCCCTCTATTCATCCTTCTATAGTTACCTTGTTATCGTACCATAATAGAGGAGAAAGGTGTTTCTTCAGGGTAATTTTTTTTCTTCTTCTGACTCAACAAACATAGAGGCAGTCTTTTTATCTGGCTGTTCTCTATTTCTCTCTTGTCCGTTAAACATTCCTCGAGGCAAGTAATTCTTTCTATGTTAAATGAACCATCTGAGGGAAAGGGTCTCGTCTTATTTACAGTCCATTTGGACCAATTTGGTAGGTGATCAATGGATGATTGACCACAGTTCTTTAACATAAAGGCTGCTGGCGTGCCTTTCTCAGGCAGTTTACTGTTACTAGAACCCATTGTAGCAGCTTAAATATTTTAGTGTTAAAACATACAACAATTCCGTAACATTCTATGATCTGCGTGGGACGCCTCTACAGATCAGACATGATTAAACATTAATACATATGACAATAAACAATAAACAATACACTTGATAAACAACAACCAAAGTGTTACTAAATCCCCAACCTATGCAGCCTTACTGGACGAAGTTGATTGATAATAACAAGTAGTTAAATACTCACTCTCATAAACATTAAACATTGACACTGTGTTTCAGACAATCGCCCACTCTTCTCTCCCTCTACCCTACTCCCTTTAGCCAAATCTTTAGCAAAAAGGGCCTTCAATTTGTCCCAACTAACTTTACCCACTCTCTCTCCCTCTACCCTACTCCCTTTAGCCAAATCTTTAGCAAAAAGGGCCTTCAATTTGTCCCAACTAACTTCAAGCTGGAACCTTGCTAGTTCAATTTCCAATAAATCGCTAGCTCCTTAGTTAAATCAAATTCGTGACTTAACCTTCTCTCTCAGCAAGCTGGAACCTTGCTAGTGCAATTTCCAGTAAATCGCTAGCTCCTTAGTTAATCAAACTCCTGACTTAACCTTCTCTCTCTGGTACCTTTATTTCAGCGCTTCCTACCGTCCTTTTCTGCATGATCCTGTTCGCGGGGCGTCAGCGCCTCATGGCTGATCCTCTGTTCCGTTTCTGAAAGGGAAGCAGTCACAATGGCAGTTTAACCTCCGAACCTTGTGAGTCAATTACCCGATGGCAGTACTGTCCAATGGAATAAACAGACTATGCGCAGCTATGCTTCTGGCAGGGAAAGTCTCAAAAATGTGGCAAAACACCACCTTCGGCCGATGGGAGTTTTCCTAACCGAGCAATGTACTCGGCGTCTGTTAACTCACCAATTGGTACAGCAAGCCATCTCGGTGGAACCTCCAAATTGTTGAAGTGCCTTTTTCTTAGCTCTGGGTAATGACTCAATACACTCTTGGATTCGTCAGATGGACAGGCCTTTTATTTCACTTGCAAGGGGAATCATTACCTCCACTCAAGGGGTGAGGCTACTATACCAATGATACAGCGTTAGCGTTCCATATTTATACAGTGTAACAAACAAGTTTAATTGACATTCCTTTGTTCCTCTATCGGGACACATTTTAGATTAATCATTAGGTCTTATGACATATTGACAGAAGGATCCTGGACACATAAGTCAACCGTTAATCTATAACAGGACATGAATCGTGTAACCGGAGGTCCTCTTTAATCTTAATCATGTATCTGGAGACTAGGTTTGCTTACGGTCGCAAGTTGTTAGGTCACTGGGTACTTCAAACGGAACCCATTGTTTCACTTCTACATTCTTATTAAGTGGGCAGACATCTGTTCTTGGCTGTAATCCAGGTTTGTGCAATAGCTCTAGTTACACATCGACTCTTTACCTGTGTCAAGTCTGAAAACTTTTACCCAGCAAGCACCCAAAATTAACCCCTTATATCATGTAGATTTCCTCACCCCTTATCCTTAGACTATGACCCCTTGTTCTGGACTCCCCAGCCATTGGAAACATCCTTCCTGCATCTAGTCTGTCCAGGCCTGAAAGAATTTTATAGCTTTCGATGAGATCCCCTCTCAATCTTCTAAACTCCAGTGTGTATAAGCCCAATCGACACAATCTCTCCTCATACGTCATTCCTGCCATCCCAGGTATCAGCCTGGTGAATCTTCGCTGCACTCCCTGCATTGCAAGAATGTCCTTCCTCAAATAAGGTGACCAAAACTGCACACAATACTCAAGGTGCGGTCTCACCAAGGCCCTGTACAACTGCAGCAAGGCATCCTTGTTCCTATACTCGAACCCTCTCGCTACGAAGGCCAACATACCATTTGCCTTCTTAACCGCCTGCTGCACCTGCATGCTTACCTTCAGCGACTGGTGCACAAGGACACCCAGGTCTCTTTGCACTTCCCCTTCTCCCAATCTATTGCCATTCAAATAATAGTCTGCCTTCCTGTTTTTTCCACCAAAGTGGATAACCTCACATTTATCCACATCATAGTGCATTTGCCATGTTTCTGCCCAGTCACCCAACCTGTCCAAATCATACTGGAGTTTCACGACATCCTCTTCACAGCATACCCTCCCACCCAGCTTTGTGTCATCTGCAAATTTGGAGATATTACATCCAATTCCCTCATCCAGATCATTAATATATATTGTGTACAGCTGTGGTCCTTGGACCGATCCTTGCGGTACCCCTCTAGTCACTGCCTGCCACTCAGAAAATGACCCGTTTATTCCAAATCTTTGCTTTCTATCCGCCAACCAGTTCTCTATCCAAGTCAATACCTTGCCCCAATCCCATGTGCCTTAATTTTGCACGCTAATCTCTTATGCGGGACCTTACTGGAGTTTCTCAGCATCCTCCTCACAGCACACTCGCCCTTCCAGTTTTGTGTCGTCTGCAAACTTGGAGATATTACATCTAGTTCCCATGAATGTAGGTAGGAAGAGACTGGACAAGGGGAGAAAAAATAGTGTTGAGATAGGAAGAGAAAAGTTCCGTGGGGCAAAAACAGGCTGAATCGATGGGTCTACTAGGGCAGCCCTGTTTGTGGATCTTGGGAAGGAGGTAGAAGCGGGCTGTGTGGGGTTGGGGGTCTATGAGGTTGACAGCCATGGAGGGAAGATCTCCAGAGGAGACGAGGTCAGTGACAGTCCTGGAAACAATGGCTTGATGTGGTAGTGGGGTCATGGTCCAGGGGGAGCTGGAGGAGGTGTCAGAGAGTTGGTGATCAGCCTCCGCACAGTAGAGGTTGGTTCACCAAACAACAACAGCACCACCCTTGTCAGCACATTTAATGATAATGTTAGGGTTGGATCAGAGCGAACGGGATCCTGCAAGCTCAGAGGGAGGTAGGTTGGAGTGAGTGAGGGGACCAGAGAAATTGAGACACAATGTGGACACTCTGGTGTGTCAGTGGGTGTGATACACCATGGAATCCCTTTCCACACACTTAGGTTGACTCTAATGATTGAGTCTGTTCCAACTGACAACAGCTTAAGTCTCCTGAATTTATTAGTGACTATTATATTTATGGCCCCTTAAATATGATGAGATTCTGTTAAGCTGACCAGTATGTTGTTGTACTTTGTCTTTTTCTGATGAATGAAACATTACTGAGCCCCTGTACCCATGTTATGGGATGTAGTGCAAGACAAGTAAAGACACAATGTCTGGGTGTGAATCTAATAATAACCTCACGGACCATATAGGTGTGATAACCAGACGGGCTTGTGGTTATAGTCTGGTCACAGATGGACTAAATTCCCTGAATTAGCAGGAGTTCAGGAGGCGGTCAACAGACGGGTCCAAACAATCCCATTTCCTGAGCAGTAACCAAGCTTGTGTATAAGAACAGGCCAATTAAGCCGTTGTCAGTTGGAACAGACTCGAGAAGATCGCACCTGAATCCACTGCACTTCTATTCTCCAGATTGAGGGAATTATCACCCGATCTGTGTTATGCAGCGCTCTTAATAAAGCCTGGAGAGACAATTTGTGTTCCTGTGAGCTTGACTGTCTGGTATCTGAAACCCTGGGACTCCCGATCATTAGAGTCAACCTCAGTGTGTGGAAAGGGATTCCCTGGTGTATCCCACCCGCTGACACACCAGAGTGTCCACATTGTGACTGCGGTGGGTCGATTCCACTCATTTCCTGTAAACCTGTTTTTAAAAATCTGAGCCAGTGTGTTGTGAGCCAAAGAGCCTTGTGTCCAATGAGGGGAATAAAGGCCCACAGCCTCCCCTGGCCCCGGGCCCTGAACAAGGGACTGGAGAAACTCGCTGTCCTGTGGATCAGACAATCAGCCGGTGCTAGTCCCAGCCTTCAGGCTCCCTGATTGGTTGGCAGACCTGCCGCCAGCTCGCTCCCCCAGCCCCGCCCCACTCGCTCCCTATTGGTCGGAAGCTCCCGTCAATCAGACCGCTGGCCCGGGTCACGTGTCCCTCACCGACTTTACAGAGAAAGTTCTGCGTGGTCGCCGGGCGGAGTTGCAGGTCGGTGGGAGCGGGGTCCGGAGATTAATAATCTGCGGGTAGGCCGCGCCGCAGGGTTTATAAAGTTGGAAAACGGTCTCAGGCCCGAATGAGATCCAGCGGCCGAATGTGTTCCACCTGACGGCAGAGGTGAGGCTTTTTCTCAGTGATAGGCCCGGCTTAGGCGCTGCCATCTTGGTGGAGGTAAGACAGACCGGTTCCTGCTGCAACAAGGTGCATGCGCAGCCATCTTTCTACAGGAACAAAGAGTAGGCGGGGCTTCAGGGTCCCAGTGACCAGGAGAGACAATCATTGACTCATTGATTTTAGTCTCACTCTGCACACAGCAGGTGGAGAACTGAAGGTTTCAGGGTCCCAGTGACCAGGAGAGGCAATCATTGACTCATTGATTTTATTCTCACTCTGCACACAGCAGGTGGAGAACTGAAGGTTTCAGGGTCCCAGTGACCAGGAGAGACAATCATTGACTCATTGATTTTATTCTCTGCACACAGGAGGTGGAGAACTGAACCCAACCAGAGTAGAGGGAGGGGGAAAACTGGGAGTGGAGGAAAGAAATGTTGGAGATGGTGCGATGGGTTTGGATTTCAGCACAGGGAGGAGGGAGAGTGTGTGGGACGGGGATTTACAGCTTTGGGGTTAAATGTGTTATTTTGGTCATATTTCTAGATTTGCCATTTTCTGCCCACAGGGCAATCACAGAGCACTGACCAACACCTCAGCTTGTCAGAATAGGGCAGGTGGAACCGAGCCAGAGGCAGCTCTGGGACTTCATCTTCTGAGCATTGGGTTGGGAAAGAAGAATTCCATTGTTTATTGGGCCCTGGCGAGCACTGACCCCCCTCCCACAATTTTAATATTTTGATGCATCTGTCTATTTATATACTAGGAATGTTTTAATTACTTTCATAGCAAAATGCATTTATTATTAAACCTCCACAGAAGCAACTGTGGTAACAATTGAATAAAACTCAGAGAGTTGTCGGGAGCTGGAACGCTCGACCTGAAAAGGTCATGAGCTGATTCCATCAATGATTTTAAAAGGGAGTTGGGTGGGTACTTGAGGATGAGGATCTTACAGGGTTACGGACAACAAGCAGGGATGTGGGACTAAGCATGAGTGCTCTTTCTAAGAGCCAGCACAGGCACGATGGGCCGAATGTCCTCCTTCGTGCTGTACTTTTCAATGATTCGATGAAAGCTAACAGAACCAAACAAAGAAATGATCTTTGATGAAGTTCTGATGAAGGGTCCCAGACCTGAAACGTTAACTCTGTTTCTCTCTCCACGGATGTTGCCTGGCCTGCTGAGTATTTCCAGCATTTTCTGTTGTTATTTCAGATTTTCAGCATCCGCAGTATTTTGCAATTATAAAGAAATGATCTTCCTTGGTTATTGATCATTTCACTAAATTTCAACAGAGTTCTCTATACACCAACAACTACTTTTTAAAAATTCATTTATAGAATGTGGGCGTCGCTGGCTGGCTAGGCCTGCCTTTAGTGCCCATCCCTAATTGCCCTTGAGAAGATGGTGGTGAGCCGCCTTCTTGAACCGCTGCAGTCAATATGGTGTAGGTACACCCACAATGCTGTTAGGAAGGGAGTTCCAGGATTTTGGGCCAGCGACAGTGAAGGAACGGCGATACAGGTCCAAGTCAGGATGGTGTGTGGCTTGGAGGGGAACTTGTAGGTGGTGATGTTCCCATGTGTCTGCTGCCCTTGTCCTTCTAAGTGGTAGAGGTCACGGATTTGGAAGGTGGTGTTGAAGTAGCTTTGGCGAGTTGCTGCAGTGCATCTTGTAGATGGTACACACTGCAGCCACAGTGCACTGGTGGTGGAGGGAGTGAATGTTGAAGGTGGTGGATGGAGTGCAAAGCAAGCGGGCTGCTTTATCCTGAATGGTGTCGAGCTTCTTGAGTGTTGTTGGAGCTGCACTCATCCAGGCAAGTGGAGAGTATTCCATCACACTCCTGACTTGTGCCTTGTAGATGGTGGAAAGGCTTTGGGGAGTCAGGAGGGGAGACACTCGCCGCAAAATTCCCAGCCTCTGGCCTGCTCTTGTAGCCACAGTATTTATATGGCTGGTCCAGTTCAGTTTCTGATCAATGGTAACCCCCAGGATGTTGATAGTGGGGGATTCAATGATGGTAATGCCATTGAATGTCAAGGGGAGATGGTTAGAGTCTCGCTTGTTGGAGATGGTCATTGCCTGGCACTTGTGTGGTGTGAATGTTACTTGCCACTTGTCAGCCCAAGTCTGAATGTTGCCCAGGTCTTGCTGCATATGGACACGGACTGCGTCATTATCTGACGAGTCTCGAATGGTGCTGAACAGTGTGCAATCATCAGCGAACATCCCCACTTCTGACCTTATGATGGAGGGAAGGTCATTGATGAAATAGCTGAAGATGGTTGGGCCTAGGACACTGCCCTGAGGAACACCTGCAGTGATGTCATGTGATTGAGATGAATGACCTCCAACAACCACAGCCAACTTCCTTTGTGCTAGGTATGATTCCAACCAATGGAGAGTTTTCCCCTTGATTCCCATTGACTTCAGTTTTGCCAGGGCTACTTGATGCCACACTCGATCAAATGCTGCCTTGATGTCAAGGGCAGTCACTCTCACCTCACCTCTTGAGTTCAGCTCTTTTAGAGTCATAGAGTCATAGAGTTATACAGCACGGATAGAGGCCCTTCGAACCATCGTGTCTGCGCCGGCCATCAAGCCCTGTCTAATCTAATCCCATATTCCAGCATTTGGTCCGTAGCCTTGTATGCTATGGCATTTCAAGTGCTCATCCAAATGCTTCTTGAATGTTGTGAGGGTTCCAGCCTCCACAACCCTTTCAGGCAGTGAGTTCCAGACTCCAACCACCCTCTGGGTGAAAAAGTTCTTTCTCAAATCCCCTCTAAACCTCCCGCCCTTTACCTTGAATCTATGCCCCCTAGTTATTGACCCTTCTACTAAGGGAAAATGCTCCTTAGTATCCATCCTATCTATGCCCCTCATAATTTTGTACACCTCAATCATGTCCCCCCTCAGCCTCCTCTGCTCCAAGGAAAACAAACCCAATCTGCCCAGTCTCTCTTCATAGCTGAAGCACTCCAGCCCTGGTAACATCCTGGTGAATCTCCTCTGCACCCTCTCCAAAGCTATCACATCCTTCCTGTAGTGTGGCGACCAGAACTGCACACAGTATTCCAGCTGTGGCCTAACCAGTGTTTTATACAGCTCCATCATAACCTACTTGCTCTGAAATTCCATGCCTCGGCTAATGAAGGCAAGTATCCCATATGCCTTTTTTACCACCTTATCCACCTGTTCCGTCGCCTTCAGGGATCTGTGTACTTGCACACCCAGATCCCTCTGACCCTCCGTCTTGTCTAGGGTCTTACCATTCATTGTGTATTCCCTTGCCTTGTTAGTCCCCCCAAAGTGCATCACCTCGCACTTTTCCGGGTTAAATTCCATTTGCCACTCTTCCACCCATCTGACCAACCCATCTATATCGTCCTGCAGACTGAGACTACCCTCCTCGCTATTTACCACCCTACCAATTTTTGTATCATCCGCGAACTTACTGATCATACCTTTTACATTCATATCCAAGTCATTAATGTAGACCACAAACAGCGAGGGACCCAGCACCGATCCCTGTGGTACCCCACTGGCCACAGGCTTCCAGTCACAAAAACAACCTTCGACCATCACCCTCTGCCTTCTGCCACTAAGCCAGTTTTGTATCCAATGTGCCAAGGCACCCTGGATTCCATGGGCTCTTACCTTCTTGACCAGTCTCCTGTGCGGGACTTTATCGAAGGCCTTACTGAAATCCATGTATACCACATCCACTGCGTTACCCTCATCCACACACCTAGTCACCCCCTCAAAAAATTCAATCAAATTAGTCAGACATGATCTTCCCTTGACAAAGCCATGTTGACTATCCCTGATTAATCCTTGCCTCTCCAAGTGGAGACTAATTTTGTCCCTCAGAATTTTTTCCAATGATTTTCCTACCACTGATGTTAGGCTCACTGGCCTGTAGTTCCCCGGTTTTTCCCTACTCCCCTTCTTGAATAATGGTACTACATTAGCGGTTCTCCAGTCCTCTGGCACATCCCCTGTGGCCTGAGAGTTTCTGAATATATGTGTTAGAGCCCACGTAATCTCTTCCTTTGCCTCACGCAGCAGCCTGGGATACATTTCTTCCGGGCCTGGGGATTTATCCATTTTTAGGCCTGCTAAAACCGCCAATACCTCCTCCCTCTCGATGTTAATATGTTCGAGCATATCACAGTCCCCCCGCACTATTTCTATGTCTACATCGTCCCTCTCCATAGTGAAAACAGATGCAAAAAATTCATTTTGAACCCCTCCTACATCTTCCGGCTCCACACACAGATTGCCACTTTTGTCCCTAATGGGCCCTATTTTTTCCCTAGTTATCCTCTTACCCTTAATATACTTATAAAACATCTTAGGATTTTCCTTTATTTTGTCCATGTTTGGACCAAGGCTGTAATGAGTTCAGGAGCTGAGTGGCCCTGGCGGAACCCAAACTGGGCGTCATTTAGCAGGTTATTGCTGAGTAAGTGCCACTTGATGGCACTGTCGACGACACCTTTATATAGAGCTTTTGAAACATCTCAAGGCACTTTGCAATAGGGTAATAAGACAACAATCGACACACATATTTTGTTTGTGGTCCAGTGCACTGACACAAAGTTCCTTCACAACTGTAACAATTTTATTGCAGTTGCTGTGAAGGCTGCGCTCGCTCTGCTCATACACCTGGTCTCCAAAGGAGGCAAAACAGGACTAATGCTGCCGAGCTCAGCTCTTTTTGATCAGAAAATATCAACTGTTTCGCCTCACCAGGAAATGCACAAAAGAGGCAGCAGTGCTCATTGGCTGCCCAGGAAAGTCCTATTTAGATTAAACTCCTTCACCCAGAGGGTGCTGAGAATGTGGAACTTGCTGCCACAGGGAGTAGTTGAGGCGAAGAGCATGGATGTATTTAAGGAGAAGCTGGATAAACACATGGGAGCAAGGAATAGAAGGAGATGCTGATAGGGTGAGATGAAGAGAGATGGGAGGAGGCTCGTGTGGAGCATAAACACCACATGGACCAGTTGGGCCGATTGGCCTGTTTCTGTGCTGTACAATCTGTGTAATTCTATGTAATAAGAGAGGAGAGAATGTTCCATAGAAACTAGAATTATCTGTTCCGAATTTTAATCCTGAACTTACAGTGATGTCTTTTGTAAACTGCTTTTACAGGGAATATCATTGGCCTTTGACTGTGGAAGGAGTAATGTTTGCCTGTTCTGTCTTTGGGAAAAGATTTCAAAGATCGGTGTGACTGGAAATGCACCGAGACACACACACCCGAGTGAGAGTGTTCCAGTGCACTGACTGTGGAAAGAGCTTTAAGCAGTTACACAGTCTGAAAAAACATCGCACCGTTCACAGCGGGGAGAAACCGTACATGTGTTGTGTGTGTGGATGAGGCTTCAACCGATTGTCCAACCTGGAGAGACACAAGGACACCCACACCACGGAGAAACTGTGGGAATGTGGGGACTGTGGGAAGGGATTTAGCTCCCCGTCCTGGCTGGAAACTCATCGATGCAGTCACACCGGGGAGAGGCTGTTCACCTGCTCCAAGTGTGGGAAGGGATTTAGTCAGTCATCCCACCTTCTGACACACCAGCGACTTCACACTGAGGAGAGACCATTCAGTTGCTCTCACTGTGGGAAGAGATTCAGGCAGTCATCTCACCTCATTGAGCACCAGTGCATTCACACTGGGGAGAGACCTTTCACCTGCCCTGTGTGTGAGAAGGGATTCACTAATTCATCCACCCTGCTGATACACCAGCACATTCACACTGCAGAGAGGCCATTCACCTGCCCCGTGTGTGAGAAGGGATTCACTAATTCCTCTGACCTTCTGAGACACCAGCGCATTCACACTGGGGAGAGGCCATTCACCTGCTCCATGTCTGGGAAGGGATTCACTCAGTTATCCAACCTTCTGACACACCAGAGAGTTCACACCGGGGAGAGATCGTTCACCTGCTCTGTGTTTGAGAAGGGAGTCAATCAGTCATCTCACCTGCTGAGACACCAGCAAGTTCACAAGTGACTGCAGAGGTTCGATTCTGCTGTTATTGCTGCTGTTAATCACATCCAGGACTGAACCATGTTCATTCTGACAGTTGGGGTTTGTTTCTGCTGATGTTAATAACCTCTATATCTGGGCTGGATTTTAATATTCTGGATATATAGCTGATTGAGTTGTCGGGGCTGCAGTGTCCCTTTAAGTACTGCTGTCTGAACTTTCCCCTTAATTTCTGATGAGTGTTCCTGAAATATTTTACAATAAAATTATGAACTTTTACTTCAATCATATATTAATCTTTGCTATAAAATCTACAATTCATTGATTATCATCTCCAATTAGAAAGTGCTAATTAATCCTCGCTGACAACTCTTACTGACATACACTTTACACAAAGTGGCACCTCCATTATCCACCAGAAAGAAGGGGAATGGGAATTGGTGGAGAATCGAGAGTCCCCAAAATGTTGCCCCTCCCATCTGGTACAGCAATCCCCTCGGCACGGGAATAGAGACAAGTCCAGTTATAGTGACGGGATGAGTTAAAGGTATTTACTCAAACGGGCGGAAGGTGGGAAGTGGTGTTCCGTGGGGATTGATGCTGGGACCACTGTTGTTCACCATTTACATGAATGATTTGGACTTGGGAATCAGAAGTACAGTTTCAAAATTTGCTGATGAAACTAAATTGGGGGTGGAGTTAATACTGAGGAAGACTGCGATAGCATCCTTGTAGAATTATTCAGTTGTGTTCAGTAAAAGCACCATCTGTTAATTTGCTTTTACTGATCACATCACTATATAGTTACGTGAAAAACAGAAATCATTAAAAGCTCCCAATTTCAGAATTGTTAGATTCAAACTCAACTTCTCCCAAGTACAATCTAACATTTCAAAAATTGTAATGGATGTAGGCGCGATATTAGGACTGTTGTCTAACACAATCCAAACACAGTGACACACAGACAGATGGGCAGGTGTAGCTTCACAGCGAATCCTTTCAAGCCTCACTAAAAAGTGGCAGACTGGCAATCCATTGTTCACTAATGGAGTTGTGATCTTTGTAAATTAAGACATGGAAATGTGTCAAAGAGTTGATTAACAGAGTGAGGCATCATCTTCCTTTGATTTCTATTTCTGACACCAGGCAACAGAACAAGGTCATTACAACACAACATAAACAGACTCTTCAGGTGTGAGACAGCAGACTTCAGAACAACACGTCTGCCAGCTCTGGCCACAAACCCCAGTACAGTCAACCTTTCAGCAGCTGCAGCCCGGATTAAATAACTAGTAGTTTAACATGTCCAGCAGAACTTTTGTATCAAAATAGAAGAAATGTATTTGTGACACACACACAATTAATAATTCAATCACAATGTGATTGTGAGGATCGATTATCGCCTCTTGATACCTTCCATGTCCACCGGTCGAGGAAGGTATCAAGTGAACCAGTGGACACCGCCTGCTCCCTCTCCAGGGCCACCCGGGCAGGGACAAGACCATGGGAGAGAGGCAGGCAGCCAGAGTGACCCCCCATGGGCCCCGCCCATCCTGGGCCTACAAATTGCTGTTTTCGCCAGGCCCAAGAGCAGGTCCAGGAGAAGATCCTCCCACTTACCCACCCCCCTCCGCACCAGGTGGGCAAAGATTAGGAGCGTGGGGCTAAAGTGTAACCAAGAGTTGAGGAGCAGCCCCTTCAGGTAACTACACAGGGGCTGCAACCTCTCACACTGAATATATACACGGCCCGTGGACTCCTCTAGGCCCCAGAAACCACATCTGGCCTTGGAGTCCGGAAAGGAGCTTAAACTGTTGCACACAACAGCTCCCTGCAACAGTCTCCACCCCAGATCCCCAATGGTGCTGGGAAGGACCCCCGCATAGGGAGCCCTCCATTGCGGAACCGCGCCTCCGTCAAACAGTAAGATGACCCGCCAGTCTGATTGAGATTGGGCAATAAACAAAATTAATCATTAAATGACACAGAAACCCGAGTCCCCGGATCCTCAGCCCTGGTGTGAAGTACGCTGGCCACCAGTTTTCCGTTACTGACTCGCACCTCAGGCCCCGCCCAGTCTGGTTTAATTACTAAATGTTTTCTAACTTGGGTTCAGGCCTGTCATTCTGCGGGAAACAAGGCCTCATTTATTGGTGTGTCCCACCCGAGCGGCTGTTAATGGCTTTAATAAACTGGCAGCAAGTTTTTTTTAAAAGGTGGAAAGAGGTGAAAAACGCAACTAGCGATGCCTCAAAACTCACGGACAGAGAAATCCACTTCATCAGCGCCCCTGCCACAGGACTCAATATCCACCCCTCCACCACTGGTGCACTGTGTCTGCAGTATGTACGGTCTACAAGATGACCACGGTCAGGCTGTGTGGAGTCAAGGGCCTGGCAATAGAATGGATGGAAAGATCGCTACAAACTTCCCTTAACTCCAACCCTCTGATTTCTGTTTTGTAGCCTTATCGATCTTACATACTGTTATGGATAGCAAGCTGGTCACAAAACAGAAAACAGAGAGTAGGGGTTAAGAGTAGCTACTCAGACTGGCAATCCCACAGGGATCGGCGCTGGGATCACTATTGTTCACCATTTACATAAATGATTTGGACACGTGAATCAGAAGAACAATTTCAAAGTTTGTCGATAACACCAAATTGGGAGGTAGAGTTAATACTGAGAAAGACAAAATGCAAGACATTCATAAATTTCAGAATGGACGTGTAATTGGCAAATGAATTTCACTGTAGATTAGTGTGAGGTGGTGTGTTAATGAATTTCACTATAGGTCAGTGTGAGGTGGTGTGTTAATGAATTGCACTATAGATCAGTGTGAGGTGGGGTGTTAATGATTTTCACTATAGATCAGTGTGAAGAGTTGTGTTAATGAATTTCACTATAGATCAGTGTGAGGTGGTGTGTTAATGAATGTCACTATAGATCAGTGTAAGGTGGTGTGTTAATGAATTTCACTATAGATCTGTGTGAGGTGGTGTGTTAATGAATTTCACTGTAGATCAGTGTGAGGCGGTGTGTTTTGGTGGGAAGAATAAGGAGGCCACACACCACTTGGACAAGGGGGTGAAATTGGGTTGCTTTGTGCCTCCTGTGATATTCAGCGGGAGGTTAGCGCCGGCGGCAGCCGTTTGTGCCCCGTGGCACTGCACCTCCGGCAATGATGTCATCGTCGTGCGTAGCACCCCAGCTGCAACCTTGGGTTGCGACCCCTGACCTATCGCCGGACGATATGTCCAACAGGGTCAGGGATCGTTCCTGCAGCCGCGGCAACACCACTTAAAGGGCAGGTGTCATTCGGCAACTTTTTATTTTGGCCGACTGCTAGCACCTGCCCCCTTCCCCTTTCTTCTTCAGGGTGTCGGCCGCGTTCACACAGCCCGGCGTTCCTCTTGATCCGACACCCCGCTCCCCGGTGGTCCAGCAGGGCCCCGGTGTGCGCAGTGCTGGGCCCCTCCACTTTAATCAGGGAGTGAGGTCTGCTATGATGCGGTGCTATGTGCCGAAGGGCGTGGCGCTGTAACACGAAGCACCGTGAAGTTCACTGGTAGCGCCGCAAGAGGGAGGGGAGCGCTTCCAGTAGCACCCTGCCTCCTGATTGGGGCGCTACCACTGAATTTAGTGCGCAGGGGCGCTAACTTTTGCAGGGGGCTAATATTAGCCCCGGTGATGTTAGCGACCCAAAGGGGGCATCACCGAATTTCCCCCGAAGAGTCTAAATGGGCTGGAGGAGCAGAGGGATCCAGGGATACAGATACACAAATCACTAAAAGTAGCAACACAGGTTAATAAAGCCATTAAAAAAAAAGCACTGGGGTACATTCCTAAAGGAGCCTTCTGTTCCATGCCTAGGAGCTCTGAACCATGGCAGAGAGCGGCTGGGACATGTTTCTCACACGCCTCGAGATTAACCCGCACGGCAACTTTGCTGTCAGTGAAGAGAGACAAGAAAGACCAAAGTGCCGTTTGCCCCTCTCAGTGTGGCCCTGAAGGACTGTGTCCAGGCTGGAGTTATGTTCCCACCGTATGATCCTCCCCCAGATTGTCCTTTCTGAGCTCCAGCCAGGTGATGCTAAACACTCAGGTGGGAAAGACAAAAATCTACAACAATGTGTTTAAAACAAAGTTGATTTATTTGACATATATCCAGAACATTAAACTCCAGCCCAGTTCCCGGAGTTATTAACATCAGCAGAAACAATCCCCACCTGTCAGAATGAACATGGTTCAGTCCTGGATGTGATTAACAGCAGCAACAGAATCCAAACCCTGCAGTCACTTGTGAACTCGCTGGTGTGTCAGGAGGTTGGATGACTGAGTGAATCCCTTCCCACACTCAGGGCAGGTGAATGCCCTCTCACCGGTGTGAACTCGCTGGTGTGTCAGCAGGTCGGATGAACGAGTGAATCCCTTCCCACACATGGAGCAGGCGAATGGCCTCTCCCCAGTGTGAGTGCGCTGGTGTACAGTGAGCTCAGATGATCGCCTGAACCCAGCCCCGCAGTGCGAGAACCTGAACGGTCGCTCGTCAGTGTGAACACGTTGATGGCGCATCAGTTCCCCGGAACCTTTATAGCACTTCCCACAGTCCGAGCATTTAAATGGTCTCTCATCAGTATGAACTCGCTGGTGATTCAGCAGGTGGGATGACTCAGTGAATCCCTTCCCACACTCGGAGCAGGTGAACGGCCTCTCCCCAGTGTGAACTCGCTGGTGTGTCAGCAGGGTGGATGAACGAGTGAATCCCTTCCCACACTCAGAGCAGGTGAATGGCCTCGCCCCAGTGTGAACTCGCTGGTGTGTCAGCAGGTGGGATGACTGAGTGAATCCCTTCCCACACTCAGAGCAGGTGAACGGTCTCTCCCCAGTGTGAACTCGCTGGTGTATCAGCAGGTGGGATGACTGAGTGAATCCCTTCCCACACTCAGAGCAGGTGAACGGCCTCTCCCCGGTGTGAACTCGCTGGTGTATCAGCAGGTTGGATGAATTAGTGAATCCCTTCCCACACTCACAGCAGGTGAACGGCCTCTCCCCAGTATGAACTCGCTGGTGTGTCAGCAGGTGGGATGACTCAATGAATCCCTTCCCACACTCAGAGCAGGTGAACGGCCTTTCCCCAGTGTGAACTTGCTGGTGTGTCAGCAGGTGGGATGAGCGAGTGAAGCCCTTCCCACACACGGAGCAGGTGAAGGGCCTCTCCCCAGTGTGAACTCGCTGGTGTGTCAGCAGGGTGGATGACTGACTGAATCCCTTCCCACACTCAGAGCAGGTGAACGGCCTCTCCCCGGTGTGAACTCGCTGGTGTATCAGCAGGTCTGATGACTGAGTGAATCCCTTCCCACACTCAGAGCAGGTGAACGGCCTCTCCCCAGTGTGACTGTGCTTGTGTCTCAATAGGCCAGAGGATTGGCTGAAGCCTCGTCCACACACAGAACACGTGTACAGTTTCTCCCCGTTGTGAATGGTACTTTTCGCTTCCATATTCAAAGGCCGATGATATTCAGTTCCTGATGAATTGAGTGACTTTGTCAGATCTTGACGTTATGTGTGGTTTGAGTTTCCCGTCTGCAAATCCTCCCCTTCTAATACCCTGTAAAATGAATTTAAAACAGGGAGCGTGAGAGAGAACCCACTAAAGAGGTACGTTGTGAAATTGAGCTCAATGAATCTGGTCATTTGTGGGGCCGGCACTGGAAAAAAGTGACCATGAAAGCTGCCGGATTGTCATAAAATCCCACTGGTTCACTAATGTCCCTCAGGGAAGGGAATCTGCCACCTGGTCTGGGCCTACACAAGACTCTGGCCTCTATGGGAGGAGAGGGAGGTGGGAGTGGGAGGGGGGCGAAGGAAAGGAACTTTATATATCTGCAACTCGACCAGAACTTTGACAGAACCTCCAAAACCTGCAACCTCCAGCACCTAGAAGGACAAAGGCAGAAGGTGCATGGGAGCACCATCACCTCCAAGTTCTCCCAGTCACACACCATCCTGACTTGGACATATATCGCCGTTACTACATCATCACTGGGTGAAAATCCTGGAACCCCTTATACAACAGCATTGTGGGAGTACATTCACCACACGGACTGCAGCGGTTCAAGGCGGCGGCACACCATCACCTTCTCAATGGGAAGATGGGGATTGGCAACATATTCTGGTCTTGCGAGCGACGCCCACATCCCAAGAATGAATTAAAACAAATCTGTATATGTAAAACGGATTAAAAGCCTCTACAGAAATACTTGTTCCTAAAACAATACTCTTTTACATTGTAGGGACAGTGTCTGTGTAACAACCTAATCTCCCCCAGAATCCACCTCCCTTGACAGTCTCACATTGGAAATTGTTGGGTCCTCCTGGGCTCAGAAGTACTGGGGGGTAAACCCAGCAGCTTCTCCTCCATCTCCACTCCAGCTCAAACTGAAGCAACAAAAAGACCTACACAGGCGGCCAGGGACCGACTTCCATCAGCCTGCAATAAAACTCTTCCTGACAGCTGCTGACTAATGGCGGCCGCAGCACCCACATTTCACCGCACCGCAGAAACCACTTGTGGTAAACCACTGTTTGTATTCCACTGTGTACATGCCTGGACATGCCTCGGCTGACTCCTCCCACAAGTCCTAGTATAAAGGTGACTGCTCCCCAGCCCTTTGTATTTCTGGACCGGTCGACCACTCGAGGCAGACCTTCATTCCTTTGTTAATAAAAGCCTTTAGTTACTCTCTTAACTCTCAGTCTTTTATGAGTAATTGATAGCGCATCACCACTCTATCCAACGCGTTGATTTCCCTGCTGAGAGTGCGCATGCTCCCCGGGGCAGCGGGCCATTCTGGGAGCCTGGCTCCTGTCCTTTGACCCGAGTCGGACTTGGTGGAACTGGATGAAGAAACCGGGAAGCAGCGGCTCGGATGGGGGAAGCGCTGCACCCTGGGTTTCCTGGTGCCGGGGCCCTGGCCGCACGTCCGCCGGGCCCGGCCGCTCTGATTCTGATTGAGTTTTTTGATGAGGTAACAGAGAGGGTTGATGAGGGCAATGCGGTTAACGTGGTGTACATGGATTTCCAAAAGGCGTTCGACAAAGAGCCACATAATAGGCTTGCCAGCAAAGTTGAAGGCCATGGAATAAAAGGGACAGTGGCAGCATGGATACGAAATTGGCTAAGTGACAGAAAACAGAGAGTAGTGGTGAACGGTTGTTTTTCGGACTGGAGGAAGGTACACAGTGGTGTTCCCCAGGGGTCGGTACTAGGACCACTGCTTTTCTTATATATATTAGTGACTTGGACTTGGGTGTACAGGGCACAGTTTCAAAATATACAGATGACACAAAACTTGGAAGTATAGTGAACAGTGAGGAGGATAGTGATAGACTTCAAGAGGACATAGACATGCTGGTGGAATGGGTGGACACATGGGAGATTAAATTTAATGCAGAAAAGTGTGAACTGATATATTTTGGTAGGAAGAATGAGGAGAGGCAATATAAACTAAAGGGTATCAGTCTAAAATGTGTGCATGAACAGAGAGACCTGGGGTATGTGTGCACAAATCATTGAAGGTGGCAGGGCAGGTTGAGAAAATGGTTAAAAAAGCATACGGGATCCTGGGCTTAATAAATAGAGGCATAGAGTCCAAAAGCAAGGAGGTTATGATGAACCTTTATAAAACACTGGTTCGGCCTCAACTGGAGTATTGTGTCCAATTCTGGGCACCGCACTTTATGAAGGATGTGAAGGCCTCAGAGAGGGTGCAGAAAAGATTTACAAGAATGGTTCCAGGGATGAGGGACTTCAGTTACGTGGATAGACTGGAGAAGCTGGGGTTATTCTCCTTAGAGCAGAGAAGGTTGAGATGAGATTTGATAGAGGTGTTCAAAATGATGAGGGTTCTGGACAGAGTAGAGAGAGAGAAACTGTTCCCATTGGCGGAAGGGTTGACAACCAGGGGACACAGATTTAAGGTGATTGGCAGAAGAACCAAAGGCGACATGAGGAAAAACTTTTTTACGCAGCGAGTGGTTAGGATCTGGAATGCACTGCCTGAAAAGGTGGTGGAGGCAGATTCAATCACCGCTTTCAAAAGGGAATTGGATAAGTGCCTGAAGTAAAGACATTTGCAGGGTTACGGGGAAAGGGCGGGGAGTGGGACTAGTTGAAGTGGTCTTGCAGAGAGCCGGCACGGGCTCGACGGGCTGAATGGCCTCCTTCTCTGCTGTAACCATTCTATTCTATGATTCTATAAAATATTAGAAAGTTTGTTCCACAGAAGTACGAGGTTTATCTGCTTTTATTGATGAATTTAAAAAGTCTGTATTAAAACCTGAGCCAGTGTGTTGTGAGCGAAAGGGCCTTGTGTCCAATGAGGGGAATAAAGGCCCACAGCCTCCCCTGGCCCCGGGCCCTGAACAAGGGACTGGAGAAACTCGCTGCCCTGCGGATCAGAAAATCAGCCAGCGCTAGTCCCACCCCTCGGGCTCCCCGATTGGTTGGAGGACCCGCCGCCGGCTCGCTCCTCCAGCCCCGCCCTGCTCGCTCCCTATTGGTCGGAAGCTCCCGTCAATCAGGCCCTGGGCTGGCTCACGAGTCCCCGAGGAGATCACGTGCTCCATCCAACTTACGCCGCTTGGTCTGGGGCCTCGCGGGCTCTCGGACACTCAGGTTTTTCTATTTCTCTTTATTCTCTCCCGATCCACACCACCCCGCGCGATTTGCCACCCAATCGGAGTGGAAAAAACTCACTTTGCGTCACCGATCGCGACTCTGGAACCGACACCAAGGCCTTTCCCTGGAATGGCCCGCGCCGACTCCATCCGGCAGGATCTGAGTGCGCAGGCGCAGCTCTGAATGGGAGAGGGGGCTGGTCTCCTCTGGGCATGCGCGGTTGTTGCCCTTGGTTACCGGGAGGGGTCGCTGTGCCGGACTCGGTCCAAACCGCCGCTCCCTGTGCGCATGCGCGGACTATCATCAGTCAATCAACCATCAGCCAGAAGAGGTCGCTGGTGAGACCAGTGAAGAAAGAAACACTTGCATTTCTATAGCGCCTTTCACCACCACCGGAAACCCCAAAGTGCTTTACAGCCAATGAAGTACTTTTGAAGTGTAGTCACTGTTGTAATGTAGGAAATACAGCAGTCAAGCTCCCACAAACAGCAATGTGATAATGACCAGATAATCTATCTTTTTGTTAACTCTGTTTCTCGCTCTACGGATGTTGCCTGGCCTGCTGAGTGTTTGCAGCATTTCCTGTTGTTATTTCAGATTTCCAGCATCCGCAGTATTTTGCTATTATCCTTTTGTTACATTGATTGAGGGATAAACATTGGCTAGGACACCAGGGATATTTCCCCTGCTCTTTCTCACATTACAACAGTGATTACACCTCAAACGTACTTCATTGGCTGTAAAGCACTTCAAGACGTCTGCTGGTCATGAAAGCACTATATAAATGCAAGTCTTTCTTTCTCAAAATAGTGTCATGGGATCTTTTACATTCACCTGAGAGAGCAGACAGGGCCTCAGTTTAATGTCTCATCCGAAAGACGCCACCTCTGACAGTGCCTCAGTACTGCACTGGAGTGTCAGCCTGAATTTTTGTGCTCAAGTCTCTGGAGTGGGACTTGAACCCACAACCTTATGCCTCAGAGGCAAGAGTGCTACCATAGAGTCATAGATTTATACAGCACAGAAAGTGGCCCTTCGGCCCATCGTGTCCGCGCCGGCCATCAAGCCCTGTCTATTTTAATCCCATTTTCCAGCACTTGGTCCGTAGCCTTGTATGCTATGGCGTTTCAAGTGCTCATCTAAATGCTTCTTGAATGTTGTGAGGGTTCCTGCCTCTACCACCCTTTCAGGCAGTGAGTTCCAGATTCCAACCACCCTCTGGGTGAAAATGCATTTCCTCAAATCCCCTCTAAACCTCCTGCCCCTTACCTTGAAACAATGCCCCCTGGTTATTGACCCCTCTACTAAGGGGAAAAGTTCTTTTCTATCTACCCTATCTATGCGCCTCGTAATTTTGTACACCTCAATCAGGTCCCCCCTCAGCCTTCTCTGCTCTAAGGAAAACAACCCCAGCCTGTCCAGTCTCTCTTCATAGCTGAAGCGCTCCAGCCCAGGTAACACCCTGGTGAATCTCCTCTGCACCCTCTCCAATGCAATCACATCCTTCCTATAGTGTGGCAACCAGAACTGCACACAGTATTCCAGCTGTGGCCTAACCAGCATTTTGTACAGCTCCATCATGACCTCCCTGCTCTTATATTCTATGCCTCGGCTAATGAAGGCAAGTATCCCATATGCCTTCTTAACCACCTGATCTACCTGTCCTGCTGCCCTCAGGGATCTATGTACATGCACACCAAGGTCCCTCTGATCCTCTTTCCTTCATGGGTTCTACCATTCATTGTGTATTCCCTTGTTAGTCCTCCCAAAATGCATCACCTCACACTTTTCAGGGTTAAATTCCATTTGCCACTGTGCTGCCCATCTAACCAACCCGTCTATATTCTCCTGTCGCCTGTGGCTTCCCTCCTCGCTATTTTCCACTCCACCAATCTTCATGTCATCTGCGAACTTACTGATCATACCTCCTACATTCATATCTAAATCATTAATGCACACTACAAACAGCAAAGGACCCAGACCCTGTGGTACACCATTGGACACAGGCTTCCAGTCACAAAAACAACCTTCGACCATCACCCTCTGCCTCCTGCCACTAAGCCAATTTTGGATCCAATGTGCCAAATTGCCCTGAATCCCATGGGCTCTTACCTTCTTGACCAGTCTCCCATGTGGGACTTTGTCAAAAGCCTTACTGAAGTCCATGTAGACTACATCAACTGGACTGCCCTCATTCACACACCTAGTCACCCCCATCGAAAAATTCAATCAAATTGGTTAGACATGATCTCCCCCTGACAAAGCCATGCTGACTATCCTTGATTAATCCTTGCCTCTCCAAGTGGAGACTAATTCTGTCCCTCAGAATTTTTTCTAATAATTTCCCTACTACTGATGTTCGGCTCACTGGCCTGTAATTCCCTGGTTTATCCCTACTACCCTTGTTGAATAATGGTACTACGTTAGCTGTCCTCCAGCACCTCCCCTGTGGCCAGAGAGGTTCTGAAAATTTGTGTCAGAGCCCCTGCAATCTCCTCCCTTGCCTCTCACAACAGCCTGGGATACATCTCGTCTGGGCCTGGGGGTTTATCCACTTTTAAGCCCGCTAAAACCACTAGTATCTCCTCCCTCTCAATACTAATTTGCTCAAGTATATCACAATCCCCCTGCCTGATTTCTATGCCTGCATCGTCCTTCTCCATAGTGAACACAGATGCAAAATATTCATTTAAAACCTCACCCACATCTTCTGGCTCTACACACAGATTGCCACTTTGGTCCCTAATGGGCTCTACTCTTTCCCTGGTTATCCTCTTGCCCTTAATATACAAATAAAACACCGTGGGAGTTTTTCCTTTATTTTGCCTGCCAGTGTTTTTTCATGACCCCTCTTCGTTCTCCTAATTTCTTTTATAAGTACCGCCCTGCACTTTCTATACTCCTCTAGGGCTTCCACTGTTTTTAGTCCTTTGTATCTGCCAAAATCCTCCCTTTTTTTCCTAAACCATTCTTGTATGTCTCTTGACATCCAGGGTTCCCTGGGCTTGTTGGTCCCACCCTTGACCTTTACGGGAACATGTTGGCGTTGTACTCTCTCTATTTCCTTTCTGAAAGAATCCCACTGCTCTGATGTGGATTTTCCTACAAGTAGCTGATCCCAGTCCACTTTGGCCAGATCCTGCCTTATCATATTAAAATCGGCCTTCCCCCAATTTAGAACCATTATTTCCGGTCCATCTTTGTCCTTTTCCATAACTACTTTAAATCTCACCGAATTATGGTCACTGTCACCAAAATGCTCTCCTACCAACCCTTCTACCACTTGCACTGCTACATTCCCTCGAATTAGGTCCAGTACTGCCCCCTCTCTTGTAGGACTTTCTACATGTTGGCTGAAAAAGCTCTCCTGGATGCACTTTAAGAATTCCACACCCTCTAAGCCTTTCACACTCTGGACTTCAGGAAGTCCAAAGGCGGAAGTCACACCCCCATCCACATCAATGGGGCTGTGGTGGAAAGGGTGGACAGCTTTAAGTTCCTAGGAGTCCACATCACGGAATACCTCTCCTGGTCCCTCAATACCTCCTCTCTGGTGAAGAAGGCCCAGCAGCGCCTATATTTCCTAAGGAGGCTGAAGGGATGTAACCTGTCACCCCTGATCCTCTGTAACTTTTACCGCTGCACAATAGAGAGCATCCTGACGAACTGTATCACAGTATGGTATGGCAGCTGTAGCTACTGTGACCGGAAAGCCCTGCAGCGGGTAGTCAAAACTGCCCAACGCATTACCGGCACCCGGCTACCGACCAAAGAGCACATATACCAGAAACGCTGTTTACGGAGGTCACGGTCCATCATCAAAGACCCTACCCACCCCAGCCACAGTCTGTTCGCCCTCCTGCCATCTGGGAGACGCTACAGATGCATTCGCACCCGTACGACCAGATTTAGGAACAGCTTCTTTCCCAGGGCTGTCATCCTACTGAACTCCTCAAATAAACTCTAAAGCCTGCACATCTGAGGGTTCCTGCCTCTACCACCCTTTCAGGCAGTGAGTTCCAGACTCCAACTACCCTCTGGGTGAAAAAGTTCCTCCTCAAATCCCCTCTAAACCTCCTGCCCCTTACCTTGAATCTATGCCCCCTTGTTATTGACCCCCCTACTAAGGGAAAAGTTCCTCTTTATCTACCCTATCTATGCCCCTCATCATTTTGTACACCTCAATCAGGTCCCCCCCTCAGCCTTCTTTGCTCCAAGGAAAACAACCCCAGCCTGTTTAGTCTTTTTTCATAGCTGAGGCGCTCCATCCCAGGTAACATCCTGGTGAATCTTCTCTGCAACCTCTCCAAAGCAATCACATCCTTCCTATAGTGAGGCGACCAGAACTGCACACAGTACTCCAGCTGTGGCCTTACCAGCGTTTTGTACAGCTCCATCATAACCTCCCTGCTCTTATATTCTATGCCTCGGCTAATGAAGGCAAGTATCCCATATGCCTTTTTAACCACCTTATCTACCTGTTCCGCTGCCTTCAGGGATCTATGTACATGTACACCAAGGTCCCTCTGACCCTCTGCACTTCCTAGGGTCCTACCACTCATTGTGTATTCCCTTGCCTTATTTGTCCGTCCAAAATGCATCACCTCGCACTTTTCAGGGTTAAATTCCATCTGCCACTTTTCCGCCCATCTGACCAACCCGTTTATATCGTCCTGTAGCCTGAGGCTTTCCTCATCGCAATTTACCACCCCACCAATTTTCGTGTCATCTGCGAGCTTACTGATCATACCTTTTACATTCACATCCAAATCATTTATGTAGATCACAAACAGCAAGGGACCCAGCACCGATCCCTGAGGTACCCCACTGGACACAGGCTTCCAGTCACAAAAGCAACCTTTGACCATCACCCTCTGCCTCCTGCCACTCAGCCAGTTTAGGATGCAACGTGCCAAGGTACCCTGGATCCCATGGGCTCTTACCTTCTTGACCAGTCTCCTATGCGGGACTTTGTCAAAAGCCTTACTGAAGTCCATGTATACCACATCCACAGCATTTCCCTCATCCACACACCTAGTCACCCCCTCGAAAAATTCAATCAGAATGGTCAGACATGATTTACCCTTGACAAAGCCATGCTGACTATCCCCGATTAATCCTTGCCTCTCCAAGTGGAGACTAATTTTGTCCCTCAGAATTTTTTCCAATAATTTCCCTACCACAGATGTGAGGCTCACTGGCCTGTAATTCCCTGGTTTATCCCTGCTACCCTTCTTGAATAATGGTACTACGTTAGCTGTTCTCCAGTCCTCTGGAACATCCCCTGTGGCCAGAGAGGTTCTGAAAATTTGTGTCAGAGCCGCTGCAATCTCCTCCTTTGCCTCACACAGCAGCCTGGGATACATCTCGTCCGGGCCTGGGGATTTATCCACTTTTTGGCCTGCTAAAACCGCTAGTACCTCCTCCCTCTCGATGCTAATATGTTCAAGTATATCACAGTCCCCTTTCCCGATTTCTATGTCTACATCGTCTACACAGATGCAAAAAATTCATTTAAAACCCCGCCTACATCATCTGGCTCTACACACAGATTGCCACTTTGGTCCCTAATGGGCTCTACCCTTTCCCTGGTTATCCTCTTGCCCTTAATATACTTATAAAACATCTTAGGATTTTCCTTTATTTTGCTCGCCAGTGTTATTTCATGGCCCCTCCTCGCTCTCCTAATTTCTTTTTTAAGTATGCCCCTGCACTTTTTATACTCCTCTGGGGCTTCCTCTGTCTTTAGTCTTTTGTAACTGCCAAAAGCCCCCCTTTTTTTCCGAATGCATTTTTGTATATCCCTTGTCATCCAAGGTTCCCACTGCTTGTTGGTCCCACCCTTGACCTTTACGGGAACATGTTGGCGTTGTACTCTCTCTATTTCCCTTCTGAAAGTCTCCCACTGCTTTGATGTGGATTTTCCTATAAGTAGCTGCTCCCAGTCCACTTTGGCCAGATCCTGCCTTATCATATTAAAATCGGCCTTCCCCCAATTTAGAACCCTTATTTCCGGGCCATCTTTGTCTTTTTCCATGACCACCTTAAAAGGAGTCGCTGCACTTGTACTGGTTCCTGGGGCCTGATCACCTTCCCCAGGAGCAGGGCCTTGATTCTGGGGGTGTATTATTGCACCGCTTGGTGCACGAGAAGAGCCCCATCAGGGTGAGTGCGGGAGGGTCAGGGGGCGAGTGCGGGAGGGTCAGGGGGCGAGTGCGGGATGGTCAGGGGGCGAGTGCGGGACGGTCAGGGGGCGAGTGCGGGAGGGTCAGGGGGCGAGTGCGGGAGGGTCAGGGGGCGAGTGCGGGAGGGTCAGGGGGCGAGTGCGGGAGGGTCAGGGGGCGAGTGCGGGAGGGTCAGGGGGCGAGTGCGGGAGGGTCAGGGGGCGAGTGCGGGAGGGTCAGGGGGCGAGTGCGGGAGGGTCAGCGGGCGAGTGCGGGAGGGTCAGCGGGCGAGTGCGAGAGGGTCAGCGGGCGAGTGCGGGAGGGTCAGCGGGCGAGTGCAGGAGGGTCAGCGGGCGAGTGCGGGAGTGTCAGCGGGCCAGTGCGGGAGCGTCCATCTCCAGGACCAGTGTGTATCTGAGTAAATGGGACTTTCTCCCCAGTCCATCTCCAGGACCAGTGTGCATGAGTCAATGGGACTCTCTCTGACCTTTCTCCGCAGTCCATCACTAGGACCAGTGTGTATCGGAGTCAATGGGACTCTCTCTGACCTTTCTCCCCAATCCCTCTCCAGGACCAGTGTGTATCTGAGTCAATGGGGCTCTCTCTGACCTTTCTCCCCAGTCCATCTCCAGGACCAATGTGTATCTGAGTCAATGGGACTCACTCTGACCTTTCTCCCCAGTCCATCACTAGGACCAGTGTGTATCTGAGTCAATGGGACTCTCTCTGACCATTCTCCCCAGTCCATCTCCAGGACCAGTGTGTATCTGAGTCAATGGGACTCTCTCTGACCTTTCTCCCCAGTCTATCTCCAGGACCAGTGTGTATCTCAGTCAATGGCACTCTCTCTGACCTTTCTCCCCAGTCCATTTCCAGGCCCAGTGTGTATCTGAGTCAATGGGTCTCTCTCTGACCTTTCTCCCCAGCCCATCTCCAGGACCAGTGTGTATCTGAGTCAATGGGACACTCTCTCACCTTTCTCCCCAGTCCATCTCCAGGACCAGTGTGTATCTGAGTCAATGGGACTCTCTCACCTTTCTCCCCAGTCCATCTCCAGGACCAGTGTGTATCTGAGTCAATGGGACTCTCTCTGACCTTTCTCCCCAGTCCATCTCCAGGACCAGTGTGTATCTGAGTCAATGGGACACTCTCTGACCTTTCTCCCCGGTCCATCTCCAGGACCAGTGTGTATCTGAGTCAATGGGACACTCTCTGACCTTTCTCCCCGGTCCATCTCCAGGACCACTGTGTATCTGAGTCAATGGGACTTTATCTGACCTTGCTCCCCAGTCGATCTCTGGAAGCTCTTTGAATCGGAAGGGTTCTCTCTGGTTGGTGCTCACAATCCTGTGCTGGTTCACCTGCTGTTGTTCCTCAGTCTACAATCCCTGTTTACTTCGAGCTGAGCACCTTCCTCAATCACACCATCATTCACCGGGAGATCTAATTGTGGCAAAGCAGATAATAAGAACAATATTGAGAGCGTGAAATAATGTAATGTAGACTTTTAATTTGCTTACTAATAATTCAATTTCAAGGCCCAGTATTAGTTTGATTGTGTCCCTTTCCTCAGATCCCCAGTTCGAGGGCTGTGTGCTTAGTTTGGAGATTTTCCTCACTGTAAATTTCCGGCCTCCTGAGACTCCCCCATTTTCACTGCTCTGGGCGGAAATGCGCCATTTTCTGTGCGGAGTTACTAACCGGAGCGGTGACCCTGTGACCCTCCCTCGCTGTGATCTAAACGCGGGGCTGAGCAGCCGCTGTCGGGCCCGGTGCTGAATGGAGCCGAGTTCCCTCAGTCACAGAGCGGACCTTGTAACCCGGACAACCAGCCTGTTTCTGACCGGCCGGCGCCGCCCGGCCCAGCACTCAGCAAACCCAGGATCAGCAGGGGAGCGGCACTGCGCCTGCACGGGAGTGGGAGAAAGGGAGCGGCACTGCGCCTGCGCTGGAGTGAGAGGAAGGGAGCGGCACTGCGCCTGCGCGGCTGTGCAAGGGAGCGGCACTGCACCTGCGCGGGAGGGAGCAAGGGAGCGGCACTGCGCCTGCGTGGGATGGCAAGGAGCGGCACTACGCCTGCGCCGGAGAGCGCAAGGGAGCGGCACTGCGCCTGCGCGGGAGAGAAAAACGGAGCGGCACTGCGCCTGCGCCGGAGACAGCAAGGGATTGGCACTGCGCCTGCTCCGAAGTGCACGGAGCGTCACGGTGCCTGCACGGGAGAGTAATGGGAACGGCACTGGGCCTGCGCGAGAGAGCGATGTCGCACTAACGCATCACTATCGCTCCCAGCGGTGGGAGGACTACATCGTAACATATTTCCGATGTCGTCCTCCCACCACAGGGACCGAAAGTGATGCGTTCGTGCGACATCGCTCTCCCGCGCAGGCTCAGTGCAGCTCCCTTCTTCCCTCTCCCGCGCAGGCGCAGTGCAGCTCCCTTCCTCTCACTCCGGCGCAGGCGCAGTGTCGCTCCCTGTCTCCCTTTCTCGCGCAGGCGCAGTGTCGCTCCCTTGTTCCGCGCAGGCGCACTGCCGGGCGGCGCGGGTTGATCGGAGTGAGGGTCAGAAACAGGCTGGTTGCCCGGGTTACAAGGCCCGCTCTGTGACTGAGGGAACTCGGCTCCATTCAGCACCCGGTCCGACAGCGGCTGCTCAGCCCCGAGTTCAGATCACAGCGAGGGAGGGTCACCGCTCCGGTTAGTAAGTCCGCACAGAAAATGGCGCATTTCCGCCGAGAGCAGTGAAAATGGGGGAGTCTCAGGAGGCCGGAAATTTACAGTGAGGAAAATCTCCAAACTAAGCACACAGTCCTCGAACTGGGGATCTGAGGAAAGGGACAAAATCAAACAAATACTCGGCTTTGAAATTGAATTATTTGTAAGCAGATTAAAAGTCTACATTACATTATTTCACGCTCTCAATATTGTTCTTATTATCTGCTTTGCCACAATTAGATCTCCCAGTGAATGATGGTGTGATTGAGGAAGGTGCTCAGCTCGAAGTAAACAGGGATTGTAGACTGAGGAACAACAGCAGGTGAACCAGCACAGGATTGTGAGCACCAACCAGAGAGAACCCTTCTGATTCAAAGAGCTTCCAATGATCGACTGGGGAGCAAGGTAAGAGAAAGTCCCATTGACTCAGATACACACTGGTCCTGGAGATGGACTGGGGAGAAAGGTCAGAGAGAGTGCCATTGACTCAGATACACACTGGTCCTGGAGATAGACTGGGGAGAAAGTTCAGAGAGAGTCCCATTGACTCAGATACACACTGGTCCTGGAGATGGACTGGGGAGAAAGGTCAGAGAGAGTGCCATTGACTCAGATACACACTGGTCCTGGAGATGGACTGGGGAGAAAGGTCAGAGAGAGTCCCATTCACTCAGATACACACTATTCCTGGAGATGGACTGGGGAGAAAGGTCAGAGAGAGTCCCATTGACTCAGATACACACTCGTCCTGGAGATCGACTGTGGAACAAGGTAGAGAGAGTCCCAATCACTCAGATACACACTATTCCTGGAGATGGACTGGGGAGAAAGCTCAGAGAGAGTCCCCTTGACTCAGATACACACTGGTCCTGGAGATGGACTGGGGAGCGTTAGATCTGTGGTTCAGTGCATAAAGAATTACACGGATGCTGTACATAAACAAACAAAAGGTCTTTACTGGAGGAGGGTCCTCTAGACTGGAGTACAGAGGCATGCGCACAGCTTATATACCGGTGTGGTTACTGCCGGTACTACAGTATACAGGAGCTGTAAAAAGTAGTTCTGACTTAAAGCACATACACTACAATTCCTCCCTTTTTAGATTAATAATACCCCCTTAATATTCAAATAACAATTACATTTTTACATGTACATTCAATAACAAAAAGTTCACTTATAGATTCAGTCTTTGGGGTGGCTTCCTGACCCTTTCGGGATAGCGCCTTTCCGGAGGTTCTTGTTCTTGGTGCAGAGGCGATTCTGACCCCTTTTCATCGGGTAGTTCATCGGGTTCCACTGCTACTGGGTCTGAAGTAGATGCTACCGGTATGTTGGGTTCATCCCCAGGTACTCGAGACATGGGGTTGACGTCTTCCTGTGATGCTAAGATCTGATCGACGTGGCGTCTCACAATGTTCTCCCCGACATCCGCTGTGTACATTAATGGCCCCTGCCTTGTACATATCATTCCGGGTTGCCACTTCTCTGTTCGATAGTCACAGGCCAAGACTGGTTGCCCTACATTGAAGCTCCTTGTCGGCTTCTCATTGATGTGCTGGAATTGTTTGTCCTCAACATTTCTTCGCACATTTGGTCTGAGCAAATCCAGACGAGATCTCAACCTTCTGTTAAAGAACATCATGGCCAGGGTCTGATTGGTAACTGCATGTGTCACGTTTCGGTAGGCTAATAAGAAATTGTCCATCTTATTCTGTAGTGGAATTTCCTCGTCGCACATGGCCTTTATCGCCTTCTTAAAGGTTTGTACGAACCTCTCAGCCAATCCATTGGTGGCTGGATGATACGGGGCGGATGTGTAATGCCTTACCCCATTCCTTTTCATGAATTTTTGGAACTCGTTGGACACAAACTGTGGTCCATTATCAGAGCAGATCTGCTCTGGCAAACCGTTTCTGGCAAATATGGTCCGTAGGACTGCAATCGTTTTCTCTGTAGTGGTTGAAGATATCTTTATCACCTCAGGCCACTTTGAATGAGCATCCACTGCTATTAAGAACATTGAGTCCATGAATGGACCAGCGAAATCAATGTGCACCCGTTGCCATGGAGAGGAGGGCCACTCTCATGGGTGTAGAGGGGCATGTGGTGGTGCATTTTGGACCTTCTGGCATACTAAGCAGCTCTTAGTTAGGTCTTCGATTTGTTGATCGATTCCCGGCCACCACACATAAGCCCTAGCAAGGCTTTTCATTTTCACTCCCCCCAGATGACCTTCATGTAGCTCCTTTAGCACTCTCTCCCTTAACTTGGGTGGAATCACCACTCTGGATCCACACATCACTGTCCCCTGGCATACTGACGGCTGTGCTCTTCTGGATGAGAATGCTGGCAACAGTGAGTCGCCATGTGTTGGCCATCCCCTCATCGTCAATTCATATACCCGTGACAGCATCAGATCATTGCGGGTCTCCCTCTCTATATCCGCGTTTGTTACTGGCAATCGTTCAATTATCGATGAATAAAATATCTCGATAGGGTCCACTGCTGGTGCTTCCTCCACTGTAGGCAGTGGCAGGCGCGATAGCCCATCAGCGTTCCCATGCTGTTTCGTGCCTTTATATTCTATTTCATATTGATTCGCCCCTAGAAACAGGGACCATCTTTGTAACCGCTGTGCAGTCATTACTGGCACGCCCTTCTTAGGATTAAAGATGGAGACAAGTGGTTGGTGGTCAGTCAGCAAGGTGAACTTCTGCCCATGCAGATAATGGTTGAATTTTTTTACTCCCCATACTAGGCTGAGGGCCTCCCTGTCAATCTGGGCGTAGTTGCGCTCGGCTGAGGTAAGTGACCGAGACGCAAAAGCCACTGGCCTCTCCAACCCGTCTGGGAATTTGTGCGACAGCACCACTCCAATGCCGTAGGGTGATGCATCACATGCCAAACGAATTGGTAGTGCTGGGTTGAAATGGGCCAACACCTCTTTTGATGTGATCAATTCTTTACACTTCTGGAAAGCTCGTCTACGCTCGTCATCCCACTTCCATGGTACCCCTGTTTGCAGTAGGGTGTTCAGCGGGTGTAGTACCGTAGACAAATTTGGTAAGAGCTAGTAATAGTTTACCAGCCTGAGGAACGACCTCAGTTGTGACACATTTTCCGGTGCTGGAGCCTTGACTGCTGCCTCAATCTTGTCAGGGGACTTATGTAACCCCTCTTCATCGATGACGTGGCCGCAATACGAGAGCTGTTTCTGGAAAAACTCGCACTTGTGGTGATTAGCTCGTAGCCCATATTCCTTTAATCTGGCGAGCACCTTCTCCAAATTAGCGAGGTGATCACCGTCATTTTCGCCCGTGACCAAGATGTCATCCAAATAACACTGGGTCCCTGGAATCCCTTGCAGGACCTGATCCATCGCCCTTTGCCAGATAGCCGGAGCCGAGGCTACTCCAAACACCAGCTGGTTGTATTGATAGAGACCTTTATGGGTGTTGATCATAAGGTAATGTTTCGAAGCTTCTTCTACCTCCATCTGCAAGTACGCCTGGGCTAGATCAATTTTGGTGAAGCGTTTACCACCAGATAGCGAGGCGAAAATATCCTCAATTCGTGGAAGCGGATATTGCACCGTGTGAAGGACTGGGTTCACTGTCACCTTAAAATCCCCACAGATGCGGATCTTCTTTGGTTCCCCAGGCATATTACTCAATGACCTCTTCATTACAGGGACGATGGGTGTAGCCCACTCGCTCCAGTCCACTTTGGACAGTACTCCTGAATGTTCCAACCCTTCCAGCTCTGCTTCAACCGCTGGTCTGGCCTTCAGAAACTTTGGGCTTGCATTATCCTCTATTTTAATTGTTGCTGTTATTCCTTTTAGTGTTCCTAGTCCCTCCTGGAACACTTCTTTTGCGTCAGTTAGCATTTTTGACAGTCGTCCAGGTGTGACGTCGTCACCCTTTTTGGCCTCCACCTTCAGTGCCTGTATGGAATGCCAATCTAAATGTATCTTCTGGATCCACTCACGTCCTAGCAGTGGTGGTCCTCCATTTGGCAATACATATATATCCATTTTAGGTATTTCCTGACCTTCATATGTCACTTTCACCCTTATTTTTCCTTTGGGGTAGACTTTTTGCCCCGTATACGTCTTCAAGACAATCTCTGTAGCTTTCAAGGGTATGTGTGAAAATAGCCGCTTGTAGTCTCTTTGATTTATGACTGTTAGAGCTGACCCTGTGTCCAATTCCATTTCCACTTGGACTCCGTCTATCTTGAGTGTAACCCAGATAGTCTGGTGATCCTCTATTTCGGTTACATTATGTAGTTTCAGACAACCCAGCTCCTTGCTTCCAGAGTCTGTGTCACTTTTCTGTTCGTCTGAACCACTGTCCATCACCTGGTGTACCTTTTTGTACTTCTCCTGTGGAGATTTCTTACTGTTGGTTTTCTTCCCAGACCTGCAGACCCTTGCTATGTGTCCTGCTTTCCCACACTGTCTGCACACTTGGTCCTTGAACCAACAATCTTTCTGGTCATGTGTTGTTCTGCCGCAGCGATAGCACTTCCTTGTTCCATAGGTCATTTCATTTGTGCCGTATTCTTGCGGTCTCCGTTGTATCTCTGCAGCGCCCCTTGCGGCTGCTTCGTGTGATACTGCCATATTGAAAGCTTTGTCCAGCGTAAGGTCCTTTTCTGATAGAAGCCGTTTCTGGGTTCCTTCACTTTGTAGCCCACACACAAACTTGTCCCTTAACGTGTCTGCTAGTCCCGCTCCAAACTGGCAGTATTTCGATAGCTTGCGCAGTTCCGTTAGGTACTCAGCATTGCTTTCGTCTTTGTGTTGGTTCCTTTTATGGAACTTAAATCGTTCTGCTATCAGTAGCGGTGTTGGGCTTAAGTGGTCCTGTAGGATTTCTACTATGCTTCCAAAATCCTTGTTTACTGGCTTCTCTGGGGTTATTAGATTCCGCAGTAACCCATAAGTTTTTGCACCCATGGAATTTAACAGAACCAGTGCTTTATTAGCATCTGGCACTTCATTCGCCCTGCAGTACACCTCAATACATTCCACATATGTCGCCCAATCTTCGACTTCATTGTCGAACGTAGAGATACTGCCACTCTTCGGCATCCTTGGTTGTGCGTTATCTATCCCCAATGGCGCCTCCCGCGCTTCCCCTTCTTCTCCGCTGGCACAAAATGGCATCTCCCGCGCTTTCCTTCCTTCCCGCACTCGCCCGTCTTCTCCGCTGCGGCTTCGCAAAATGGCGTCTCCCGCGCTCTTCCTTCTTCTCCGCGGCTCAATGGCGCCTCCCGTGCTCTCCCTGCTTCTCTGTGGCTCAATGGCGTCTCCCGCGCTCTCCCTGCTTCTCCGCAGCTCAATGGCGTCTCCCCTTGCTTCGCCCCGTGGACCCTGATCAGCCCGTGATCCCTGGCTGTGCTCTGCGCGTTCTTCTCTTGATATTTGTCGACGCCGCTCGGTCTAGAACCCGGTTGTTTCTTACCCTCTCTCTCTCTGGTTTTGCAGTGTTTTTCCACGACGCCGCTCGGTGATCAATCCCCGGCTGCGTCCTGCTCTCTTCACCCTTTTTCTTACCCCGTCGACGCTGCCCGGCTCTCTCTCTCTGCCGTCGGTCGGCTCCAGCCGCCGCTGCTCGGGAAGGGTCTGATCAGGACCTGTCGTCGGTCTCTTACTGCTCGTTGTGGCTGGGGAACCAAGCCCATCGCTCCACAGCCTCCCCAGCGAAGATGGATCTCTGCCTGACTGCTGGGCGGTTGCTCGCGGTCGACGCCCGTGTTCCTGGACTTGACTATTTTTTTATTTTTTGTTTTGTTTAATGTTGCAGGTAGATTCGCATCAACACTCGTCACCACTGTTAGATCCGTGGTTCAGTGGATAAAGAATTACACGGATGCTGTACATAAACAAACAAAAGGTCTTTACTGGAGGAGGGTCATCTCTAGACTGGAGTACAGAGGCATGCGCACAGCTTATATACCGGTGTGGTTACTGCCGGTACTACAGTATACAGGAGCTGTAAAAAGTAGTTCTGACTTAAAGCACATACACTACAGGGAGAAAGGTCAGAGAGAGTCCCATTGACTCAGATACACACTGGTCCTGGAGATGGACTGGGGAGAAAGGTCAGAGAGAGTCCCATTGACTCAGATACACACTGGTCCTGGAGATGTACTGGGAAGAAAGGTCAGAGAGAGTCCCATTGACGCAGATACACAATGGTCCTGGAGATGGACTGGGGAGAAAGGTCAGAGAGAGTCCCATTGACTCAGATACACACTGGTCCTGGAGATGTACTGGGGAGAAAGGTCAGAGAGAGTCCCATTGACTCAGATACACACTGGTCATAGAGTCATAGAGTTATACAGCACAGAAAGAGGCCCTTCGGCCCATCGCGTCCGTGCCGGCCATCATGCCCTGTCTAATCTAATCCCATTTTCCAGCATTTGGTCCATAGCCCTGTATGCCCTGGCATTTCAACTGCTCATCCAAATGCTTCTGGAATGTTGTGAGGGTTCCTGCCTCTACCACCCTTTCAGGCAGTGAGTTCCGGATTCCAACCACCCTCTGGGTGAAAAAGTTCTTCCTCAAATCCCCTCTAAACCTCCTGCCCGTTACCTTGAATCTATTCCCCCTTGTTATTGACCCCTCTACTAAGGGAAAAAGTTCCTTTCTGTCTACCCTATCTATGCCCCTCATAATTTTGTACACCTCAATCCGGTCCCCTCTCAGCCTTCTCTGCTCCAAGGAAAACAACCACAGCCTATCCAGTCTTTCTTCATAGCTGAAGCGCTTCAGCCCAGGTAACATCCTGGTGAATCTCCTCTGCACCCTCTCCAATGCAATCACATCATTCCTATAGTGTGGCAGCCAGAACTGTACACAGTATTCCAGCTGTGGCTTTTTTTCACAGATTCACAGAATCCCCACAGTGCAGATAGAGGCCATTTCGGCCCATCGAGCCTGCACCGACACATATCCCACCCGATCCCCGTAACCCCTACACCAACACATACCCCACCCTATCCCCGTAACCCCACGTATTTAATCCCCCTAACACTAAGGGTCAATTTATCATAGCCAATCAACCTAACCCACACATCTTTGGACTGTGGGAGGAAACCGGAGCACCCGGAGAAAACCCACGCAAACACGGGGAGAATGTGCAAACTCCACACAGTCACCCGAGGCCGGATTTGAACCCGGGTCCCTGGCGCTGTGAGGCAACAGTGCTAACCACTATGCCACCGTGCTGCCCCGGGCTTAACCAGTGTTTTGTACAGCTCCATCATAACCTCCCTGCTCTTATATTCTATGCCTTGGCTAATGAAGGCAAGTATCCCATATGCCTTTTTAACCACCTTATCCACCTGTTCTGCTGCCTTCAGGGATCTATGTACATGCACACCAAGGTCCCTCTGATCCTCTGTCTTTCCTCGGGTCTTACCATTCATTGTGTATTCCCTTGCCTTGTTTGTCCCTCCAAAATGCATCACCTCACACTTTTCAGGGTTAAATTCCATTTGCCACTGTTCTGGCCATCTGACCAACCCATCTATATCGTGCTGCAGACTGAGGCTACCCTCCTCGCTAATTACCACCCCACCAATTTTCCTGGAGATGGACTGTGGAGAAAGGTCAGAGAGAGTCCCATTAACACAGATACACACTGGTCCTGGAGATGGACTTTGGAGAAAGGTCAGAGAGAGTCCCATTGACTCAGATACACACTGGTCCTGGAGATGGACTCGCCCCCTGACCCTCCCGCACTCGCCCCCTGTCTTTCCCACACTGTCTGCACACTTGGTCCTTGAACCAACAATCTTTCTGGTCATGTGTTGTTCTGCCGCAGCGATAGCACTTCCTTGTTCCATAGGTCATTTCATTTGTGCCGTATTCTTGCGCCCTGACCCTCCCGCACTCGCCCCCTGACCCTCCCGCTCTCACCCCCTGACCCTCCCGCTCTCGCCCCCTGACCCTCCCGCGCTCGCCCCCTGACCCTCCCGCGCTCGCCCCCTGACCCTCCCGCGCTCGCCCCCTGACCCTCCCGCGCTCGCCCCCTGACCCTCCCGCGCTCGCCCCCTGACCCTCCCGCGCTCGCCCCCTGACCCTCCCGCGCTCGCCCCCTGACCCTCCCGCACTCGCCCCCTGACCCTCCCGCGCCCGGCCCCTGACCCTCCCGCGCTCGCCCTGATGGGGCTCTTCTCAAGTAAACCAAGCGTTGCAATAAAACACCCGCAGAATCAAGGCCCTGCTCCTGGGGAAGGTGATCAGGCCCCAGGAACCAGTACAAGTGAGCAAAGTCATGGTCAAGGCCCTGCTCCTGGGGAAGGTGATCAGGCCCCAGGAACCGGTACAAGTGAACAAAGTCAGGGTCAAGGCCCTGCTCCTGGGGAAGGTGATCAGGCCCCAGGAACCAGTACAAGTGAAGCGACTCCTTCTCCCGGAGATTTATGAAACATGAATACACCAAGAGTTGACCAAAAATCAGGTTAGTAATATTAATCAAAGAGTCAATTTCTGCTGTAAGGAGGGATGATATCTTAGCAGGTTCCTCTAATGAGGCCATATGGGTAGAACTTAAAAACAAAAAGGGGCCAAGCACTTTGCTGGGAGTGTACTATAGGCCCCCAAACAGGAAAGGGGAGATAGAGGAACAGATATGTAGGCAAATCTCAGAGAAGTGTAGAAATAATAGGGTAATAATTGTTGGGGATTTCAACTTCCCCAATATTAACTGGGATAGTCAGAGTGTGAAAGTCCTACAAGAGAGGGGGCAGTACTGGACCTAATTAGAGAGAATGTCGCAGGGCAAGTGGTAGAAGCGTTAGTAGGAAAGCATTTTGGTGACAGTGACCGTAATTCGGTGAAATTTAAGGTGGTTATGGAAAAGGACAAAGATGGACCGGAAATAAAGGTTCTAAATTGGGGGAAGGCCGATTTTAATATGATAAGGCAGGATCTGGCCAAAGTGGACTGGGATCAGCTACTTGTAGGAAAATCCACATCAGAGCAGTGGGAGTCTTTCAGAAAGGAAATAGAGAGAGTACAACGCCAACATGTTCCCGTAAAGGTCAAGGGTGGGACCAACAAGCCCAGGGAACCCTGGATGTCAAGGGACATACAAGAATGGATTAGGAAAAAAAGGGAGGCTTTTGGCAGATACAAAGGACTAAAAACAGTGGAAGCCCTAGAGGAGTATAGAAAGTGCAGGGGGCTACTTAAAAAAGAAATTAGGAGAGCGAAGAGGGGTCATGAAAAAACACTGGCGGGCAAAATAAAGGAAAATCCCAAGGTCTTTTATTAGTATATTAGGGGCAAGAGGATAACCAGGGAAAGAGTAGAGCCCATTAGGGACCAAAGTGGCAATCTGTGTGTAGAGCCAGAAAATGTAGGTGAGGTTTTAAATTAATATTTTGCATCTGTGTTCACTATGGAGAAGGACGATGCGGGCATAGAAATCAGGCAGGGAGTTTGTGATATACTTGAACAAATTATTATTGAGAGGGAGGAGGTACTAGTGGTTTTAACGGGCTTAAAAGTGGATAAACCCCCAGGCCCAGACGAGATGTATCCCAGGCTGCTGTGAGGCAAGGGAGGAGATTGCAGGGGTTCTGGATGGATTGGAGGGTAGCTAATATTACCCCACCATTCAAAAAAGGTGGTAGAGAGAAAACGGGGAATTATATCGGTTGTGGGGAAAATGCTAGAGTCCATTATAAAAGATGTAATAGCAGAGCACTTGGAAAACAGTGACAGGATTGGACAAAGTCAACATGGATTTACAAAAGGTAAATCATGCTTGACTAATCTACTGGAATTTGTTGAGGATGTACATTAAATATATTCAAGAAGGAGTTGGATATATTTCTTAAGGCTAAAGGGATCAAGGGGTATGGGGAGAAAGCAGGGACCGGGTACTGAATTTTGATGTTCAGCCATGATCGCATTGAATGGCGGAGCAGGCTCGAGGGGCCGAATGGCCTACTCCTGCTCCTATCTTCTATGTTTCTATGCTTCAGTTTGATCTGGAGTGGAGATGGAGGAGAAGCTGCTGGGTTTAACCCCCAGTACTTCTGAGCCCAGGAGGACGCAACAATTTCCAATGTTAGACTGTCAAGGGAGGTGGATTCTAGGGGAGATTAGGTTGTTAAACAGACACTGTCTGTACAATGTAAAAGAGTATTCTTTTAGGAACAAGTATTTTGTACAGGCTTTTAATCCAGTTTACATCTACAGATTTGTTTTAATTCATTCTTGGGATGTGGGCGTAGCTCGCAAGAGCAGCAAATATTGCCAATCCCCAGTTTCCCGTTGAGAAGGGGGTGGTGAGTCGCCTTCTTGAACTACTGCGGTCCGTGTGGTGAAGGTATTCCCACAATGTTGTTCGGTAAGGAGTTCCAGGATTATGACCCAGCAACGATGAATATATCTGAGTCAGGATGATGTGTGACTTGGAGGGGAACTTGGATGTGATGGTGCTCCCATACAACAGCTGCACTTGTCCTTCTAGGTGGTGGAGGTTGCGGGTTTTGGAGGTTCTATCAAAGTTCTGGTCGAGTTGTCGATGTACAAAGTTCCTTTCCTTCGCCCCCTCCCCCTCCCACTCCCACCTCTCTCTCTCCTCCCATAGAGTCTTGTGTAGGCCCAGACCAGGTGGTGGATTCCCTTCCCTGAAGGACATTAGTAAACCAGTTGGGTTTTTATCACAATCCGGCAGCTTTCATGGTCACTTTTTTCTGGTGCCGGCCCCACAAATGACCAGATTCATTGAGCTCAATTTCACAACCTGCCTTTGTTTTCTTGTGGGTTGTCTCTCACGCTCCCTGTTTTAAATTAATTTTACAGGGCACTGGAAGGGGAGGATTTACAGACGGTAAGCTCAAACCAAACATCACGTCAAGATCTGACAGAGTCATTCAACTCATCGGATCTGAATATCACCGGCCTCTGAACATGGAAGCAAAAAGCACCATTCACAGCGGGGAGAAACCCTACACGTGTTCTGTGTGTGGACGAGGCTTCAGCCAACCCTCTGGCCTATCGAGACACAAGCACATTCACACCGGAGAGAGGACGTTCACCTGCTCTGAGTGTGGGAAGGGATTCACGCAGTCATCCACCCTGCTGACACACCAGCGAGTTCACACTGGGGAGAGGCCATTCACCTGCTCTGAGTGTGGGAAGGTATTCACTCAATCATCCAACCTGCTGATACACCAGCGTGTTCACACCGGGGACAGGCCGTTCACCTGCTCTGAGTGTGGGATGGGATTCACTGATTCATCCAACCTGCTGAGACACCAGCGCGTTCACTCTGATGAGAGACCTTTTAACTGCTCAGACTGTGGGAAGTGCTTTAAAACTTCCTGGGAACTGATACGCCATCAACGTGTTCACACTGACGAGAGACCGTTCAGGTGCTCTCACTGCGGGACTGGGTTCAGGCAGTCATCTGAGCTCACTGTGCACCAGCGCACTCTCACTGGGGAGAGGCCGTTCACCTGCTCCATGTGTGGGAAGGGATTCACTCAGTCATCCACCCTGCTGACACACCAGCGAGTTCACACTGGGGAGAGACCGTTCACCTGCTCTGAGTGTGGGAAGGGATTCACTGAGTCATCCAACCTGCTGAATCACCAGCGAGTTCACTCTGACGAGAGACCTTTTAAATGCTCGGACTGTGGGAAGTGCTATAAAAGTTGCGGGGAACTGAGACGCCATCAACGTGTTCACACTGACGAGAGACTGTTCAGGTGCTCGCACTGCGGGACTGGGTTCAGGCAGTCATCTGAGCTCACTGTACACCAGCGCACTCACACTGGGGAGAGGCCGTTCACCAGTTCCGTGTGAGGGAAGGGATTCACTCAGTCATCCCACCTCCTGACACACCAGCGAGTTCACAAGTGACTGCAGGGTTTGGATTCTGCTGTTGTTGCTGCTGTTAATCACATCCAGGACTGAACCATGTTCATTCTGACAGTTAGGGTTTGTTTCTGCTGATGTTAATAACCCCTATAACTGGGCTGGAGTTTAATATTCTGGATAGATGTCAAATAAACCAGATTTGTTTTAAACACATTGTTGTAGATTTTCTTCTTTCCCACCTGAGTGTTTAGCATCACCTGGCTGGAGCTCAGAAAGTACAATCTGGGGGAGGATCGTACGGCGGGAACAGAACTCCAGCCTGGACACAGTCCTTCAGGGCCACACTGAGAGGGGCAAATGGCACTTTGGTCTTTCTTCTCTCTCTTCACTGACAGCAAAGTTGCCGTGCGGGTTAATCTCGTGGCGTGTGAGAAATGTGTCCCAGCCACTCTCTGCCATGGTTCAGCGCTCCTGGGCATGGAACAGAAGGCTCCTTTAGGAATGCACTCAGTGCTTTTTTTTTTAATGGCCTTATTAACCTGTGTCGCTACTTTTAGTGATTTGTGTATCTGTATCCCTGGATCCCTCTGCTCCTCCAGCCCATTTAGACTCTTAGGGGGAAATTTGGTGGCGCCCCCTTTGGGTCGCTAACGTCACTGGGGCTAATTTTAGCCCCCTGAAAAAGTTAGCGCCCCTGTGCATTAAATTCAGTGGTAGCACCCCAAGCAGGAGGCAGGGTGCTACTGGAAGCGCTCCCCTCCCTCTTGAGGCACTACCAGTGAATTTCACGGTGCTTCGTGTAACAGCGCCACGCCCGTCGGCACATAGCACCGCGTCATAGCAGACGTCCCTGATTAAAGCAGAGGGACCTAGCACTGCGCACACCGGGGCCCTGCTGGACCACTGGGGAGCGGGGTGTCAGATCAAGAGGAACGCCGGGCTGAGCGATCGCAGCCGACACCCCGAAGAAGAATGGGGAAGGGGGCAGGTGCTGGCAGTCGGCCAAAATAATAAGTTGCCACCCGACACCTGCCCTTTAAGTGGCGAAGCCGCGGCTGCAGGAATGACCCCTGACCCTGTCAGACATATCGTCCGGCAATAGGTCAGGGGTCACAACCCAAGGTCGCAGCCGGGGTGCTGCGCACGGCGATGACATCATTGCCGGCTGTGCAGTGCCGCGGGGCACAACCGGCTGCCGCCGCCGCTAACCTCCCACTGAATATCGCGGGAGGCACAAAGCAACCCAATTTCACCCCCTTGTCCAAGTAGTGAGTGGCCTCCTTATTCTTCCCACCAAAACACACCACCTCACACTGATCTACAGTGAAATTCATTAACACACCACCTCACACTGATCTACAGTGAAAGTCATTTGCCAATTACATGCCCATTCTGAAATTTATTAATATCTTCTTGCATTTTGTCTTCCTCAGGATTAACTCTACCTCCCAATTTGGTGTCATCGACAAATTTTGAAATTGTTCTGATTCCCGAGTCCAAATTGTTTCTGTAAATGGTGAACAACAGTGATCTCAGCTCCGATCCCTGTGGAACACCACTTCCCAACTTTTGCCAGTCTGAGTAGCTGCTCCCAACCCCTACTCTCTGTTTTCTGTTTTGTGACCAGCTTGCTATCCATAAACAGTATGTAAGATCTACAAGATGACCCAGGTCAGGCCGTGTGGAGTGAAGGGCCCGGCAGCAGAATGGATGGAAAGCTGGCTACAAAACAGAAATCAGTGGGTTGGAGTTAAGGGAAGTTTGTTGCGATCTTTCCATCCATTCTGTTGCCTGGCCCTTGACTCCACACGGCCTGACCGTGGTCATCTTGTAGACCGTACATACTGCAGACACAGTGCACCAGTGGTGGATATTGAGTCCTGTGGCAGGGGCGCTGATGAAGCGCATTTCTCTGTCCGTGAGTTTTGAGGCATCGCTAGTGGCGTTTTTCACCTCTTTCCACCTTTAAAAAAACCTTGCTGGCAGTTTATTAAAGCCATTAACAGCCGCTCGGGTGGGACACACCAATAAATGAGGCCTTGTTTCCCTCACAATGACAGGCCTGAACCCGAGTTAGAAAACATTTAGTATTTAAACCAGACTGGGCGGGGCCTGAGGTGCGAGTTAGTAACGGAAAGTTGGTGGCCAGCGTACTTCACACCAGGGCTGAGGACCCGGGGACTCAGGTTTCTGTGTCATTTATTGATTAATTTTGTTTATTGCTCAATCTCAATCAGACTGGCGGGTCATCTTGCTGTCTGACGGAGGTGAGGGTCCCCAATGGAGGGCTCTCTTTGCGGGGGTCCTTCCCAGCACCATTGGGGATCTGGGGTGGAGACTGTTGCAGGAAGCTGTCATGTGCAACAGATTTGAAGCTCCTTTCCAGACTCCAAGGCCAGATGTGTTTTTTGCAGCCTAGAGGAGTCCATGGGCCGTGTATATATTCAGTGTGAGAGGTTACAGCCCCTGTGTAGTTCCCTGAAGGGGCTGCTCCTCAACTCTTGGTTACACTTTAGCCACACACTCCTAATCTTTGCCCACCTGGTGCGGAGGGGGGTGGGTAAGTCAGAGGATCTTCTCCTGGACCTACTCTTTGGCCTGGCGAAAACAGCAATTTGAAGGTCCAGGATGGGCGGGGCCCATGGGGGTTCACTCTGGTTGCCTGCCTCTCTCTCACGGTCTTGTCCCTGCCCGGGTGGCCCTGGAGAGGGAGCAGGTGGTGTCCACCGGTTCACTTGATACCTTCCTCGACCGGTGGACACAGAAGGTATCAAGAGGCGATAATCGATCCTCAATCACATTGTGATTTAATTATTAATTGTGTGTGTGTCACAAATACATTTCTTCTATTTTGATACAAAAGCTCTACTAGCCATGTTAAACTGCTCGTTATTTAATCAGGGCTGCAGCTGCTGAAAGGTTGACTGTACTGGGGTTTGTGGCCAGAGCTGGCAGACGTGTTGTTCTGAAGTCTGATGTCTCACACCTGAAGAGTCTGTTTCTGTCGTGTTGTAATGACCTTTTTCTGTTGCCTGGTGTCAGAAATAGAAATCAAAGGAAGATGATGCCTCACTCTGTTAATCAACTCTTTGGCACATTTCCATTTCTTAATTTACAAAGATCACAACTCCATTAGTGAACAATGGATTGCCAGTCTGCCACTTTTTAGTGAGGCTTGAAAGAATTCGCTGTGAAGCTACACCTGCCCATCTGTCTGTGTGTCACTGTGTTTGGATTGTGTTAGACAACAGTCCTAATATCTCGCCTACATTCATTACAATTTTTGAATGTTAGATTGTACTTGGAAGAAGTTGAGTTTGAATCTGACAATTCTGAAATTGGGAGCTTTTAATGATTTGTTTTTCACATAACTATACAGTGATGTGATCAGTCAAGGCAAATTAAAAGATGGTGCTATTTACTGAACACAACTCGGTCGGGTGGGGCTGGGGTCGATGGTGGGTTAGGTGGGGCCGGGGGAGGGTCGGGTGGGGTCGGGGTAGGTGGAGGGTCGGGTGGGGCCGGGGTCGGTGGAGGGTCGGGATGGGTTGTGTGGGGTCGAGTCGGGTGGGGCCGGGGTTGGTGGAAGGTCGGGTGGGGTTGGGGTCGGGGGAGTGTCGGATGGGGTCGTTGGAAGTCGGGTGGGGCCGGGGTCGGTGGAGGGTCTGGTGTGGCCAGGGTCGGTGGAGGGTCGAGTGGGGCTGGGGTCGGTGTCGGGTGGGGTCGGTGGAGGGTCGGGTGGAGCCGGGGTCGGTGGAGGGTCGGGTGGAGCCGGGGTCGGTGAAGGGTTGGGTGGTGTCTGTGGAGGGTCGGGTGGGGTCATGGTCGGTGGAAGGTCGGGTGGGGTTTGGGTCGGTGGAGGGTCGGGTGGGGTTGGGTTGGGTGGGGCCGGGGTTGGTGGAGGGTCGGGGTCGGTGTGGGGTCGGTGGAAGGTCGGGTGGGGTTGGGGTTGGTGGAGTGTCGGGTGGGGTCGTTGGAAGTCGGGTGGGGCCGGGGTCGGTGGAGGGTCTGGTGGGGCCAAGGTCGGTGGAGGGTCGAGTGGGGTTGGGGTCGGTGGAGGGTCGGGTGGGGATGGGTTGTGTGGGGTCGAGTCGGGTGGGGCCGGGTTCGCTGGATGGTTGGTGGGGCCGGCATCGGAGGAGGGTCGGGTAGGGTTGGGGTCGGTGGCGGGTTGGGTGGGGTCGGTGGAGGGTCGGGTGGTGCCGGGGTCGTTGGGGGTGTCGAGTGGTGCCGGGGTCGGGGGAAGGTCGGGTGGGGCCGGTGGAGGGTCGGGTAAAGTCACCCATGATAACTTCTGTGCCCTTATTGCACGCGTCTCTACCTCTGCATTACTGTCTGGAGGTCTGTATACCACTCCCACAACATTACATGAGGTCAGCCCACTGGATGGAACCTCAGGTGCCCTGAGCTTGATCTCCAGTCCCGACTGCCCCCTTACATCAGTTTCCCCTCACTTTTATACCCTGCAGTGATCCATCTCTGGCACTTGACTCTTCTTTGTCTTCTCTGCTGGGTTTTGGCAGGAAGCAAGGAAAAGACAGCTGGAAGTTCGCTAATCTGTGATTTACAAGGACACATTCCCTGGTTCCCAACAGTTACTTTTCTTCAGTAATGTTCTCATCATCCCTAAACTACCATGCCTGCTGTTAATTATGTTATTTCTTATAGTTTCACAATTATACGTATGAACAGCACACATTATAATTTAATCTATTCTACTACTCACTCTGCTTTAAGCTTATATTGTGTTTAATAACAGACAAACTCTGTTGTTTCCCTTGATGATTACAGATTCCAACCAGTCGATTCAGTGAATAGAATGTCTTTTCAGTGTTGCCATAGCGACCTGGCTACAGTGAAACACCTGTTTGAGTTTCTAACTGAGACTGAAGTTCTCTTTCCCATAATGCATATTACATAAGACATTTGATGTCAATGAATTTTCGCCTTATGTTAATATCTCTAAAACCTACAAGAAAGAAAGATTTGCATTTATATAGCACCTTTCACCACCTCAGGACGTCGCAATGTGCTTCACAGCTAATGAAGTACTTTGGAAGTGTAGTCACTGACAGTGTTGTATTGTAGGAAACAAGCGGCTCAGATACACAAACCTTTAAAAGTGGGAGGACAAGTTAAGGCTCACGGTATTAAAGGGAGTGGGGCAGCGTGGATAGGAAGTTTTGTAAAGGACAGAGAGTAGTGGTTAATGGATGTTCAGACTGGAGGGATGTAAACAGTGGTGTCCCCCAGGGTCAGTGTTGGGACCATTGTGCTTCTCAATATAGACAAATGATCTGGGCTTGGGTTTATGGAGCACAAGATCAAAATATCTAGATGAGACTACAATAGGGAGTGTGGGGAACTGTGAAGAGTGATTTCAATGTGATATACATGGGTTAGTAGATTGAACAGGTAGAGATCAGATGAAATTTAATGTAGAGATATGTGAAGTGATATATTTTGGGAGGAAAAATGAGGGGAATTGTACATTTTAAGCTGAAACATACAAGATTTTGAGGGTTATTGACAGGGTAGATGCTGAGAGGTTGTTTCCCCTGGCTGGAGTATGTAGAAGTAATGGGCATAATCTTAGGATAAGGGGTCAGCCATTTAAGACTGAGATAAGGAGGAATTTCTTCACTCAGCGGGTTGTGAATCTTTGGAATTCTCTGCCCCAGAAGGCTGTGAATGCTGAGTCTTTGAGTATATTCAACGCTGAGCTAGATAGATATTTGGACTCTAGGGGAATCAAGGGATATGGGGATCGGGTGGGAAAGTGGAGTTGAGGTCGATGATCAGTCATGATCTTACTGAATGGCGGAGCAGGCTTGAGGGGCCATGTGACATACTCCTGCTCCTAATTCTTATGTACTTATGTAAAACTTTAAAAGGTACAGTGGTGTTCCACAGGGATCAGTGCTGGGATCACTGTTGTTCATAAACGATTTGGACTCGGGAATCAGAAGAACAATTTCAAAGTTTGTCGATAACACCAAAAAAGGTAGAGTTAATACTGAGGAAGACACAATGCAAGAAGCCATTAATAAATTTCAGCATTTGGGTGTAATTGGCAAATGAATTTCACTATAGCTCAGTGCGAGGTGGTGTGTTAATGAATTTCACTGTAGATCAGTGTGAGGTGGTGTGTTAATGAATTTCACTGTAGATCAGTGTGAGGTGGTGTGTTAATGAATTTCACTATAGATCAGTGTGAGATGGTGTGTTAATGAGTTTCACTATAGATCGGTGTGAGGTGGTGTTAAAGAATTTCACTATAGATCAGTGTGAGGTGGTGTGTTAATGAATTTCACTATAGATCAGTGTGAGGTGGTGTGTTAATTAAATTCACTATAGATCACTGAGGTGGTGTGTAAATGAATTTCACTATAGATCAGTGTGAGGTGGTGTGTTAATGAATTTCACTATAGATCAGTGTGAGGTGGTGTGTTTTGGTGGGAAGAATAAGGAGGCCACTCACTATTTGGACAAGGGTGTGAAACTGGGTTGCTTTGTGCCTCCCGCAATATTCAGCGGGGGGTTAGTGGTGGCAGTAGCTGGTAGCGCCCCGCGGCACTGCACCGCCGGTAATGACGTCATCGCCATGCGCAGCGCCCCGGCTGCAAACTTGGGTTGTGATCCCTGACCGATCGCCGGACGATATGTCCGACAGGGTTAGGGGTCGTTCCTGCGGCCGCGGCAACGCCACTTAAAGGGCAGGTGTCGGGCGGCAACTTTTTATTTTGGCCGACTGCCTGCACCTGCCCCTTTCTTCTTCGGGGTGTCGGTTGTGATCGCTCACCTGGCGTTCCTTTTGATCCGACACTCCGCTCCCCGGTGGTCCAGCAGGGCCCCAGTGTGCGCAGTGCTAGGCCCCTCCCCTTTAATCAGGGAGAGAGGTCTGCTATGACACGGTGCTATGTGCCGACGGGCATGGCGCTGTTACACGAAGCACCGCGAAATTGACTGGTAGCGCTTCAAGAGGGAGGGGAGCACTTCCAGTAGCACCCTGCCTCCTGCGTGGGGCGCTACCACTGAATTTAATGCACAGGGGCGCTAACTTTTTTGGGGCGCTAAAATTAGCCCCGGCGACGTTAGCGACCCATAGGGGGCATCACCGAATTACCCCCTAAGAGTCTAAATGGGCTGGAGGAGCAGAAGGATCCAGGGATACAGATACACAAATCACCAGAAGTAGCGACACACGTTAATAAGGCCATTAAAAAAAAAGCACTGAGTACATTCCTAAAGGAGCCTTCTGTTCCGTGCCAAGGAGCTCTGAACCATGGCAGAGAGCGGCTGGGACACGTTTCTCACACGCCTCGAGATTAACCCGTATGGCAACTTTGCTGACAGTGAAGAGAGACAAGAAAGACCAAAGTGCCGTTTGCCCCTCTCAGTGTGGCCCTGAAGGACTGTGTCCAGGCTGGAGTTCTGTTCCCACCGTACGATCCTCCCCCAGTTTGTCCTTTCTGAGCTCCAGCCAGGTGATGCTAAACACTCGGGTGGGAAAGACAAAAACCTACAACAATGTGTTTAAAACAAAGTTGATTTATTTGACATCTATCCAGAATATTAAACTCCAGCCAAGTTACAGGAGTTATTATCAGCAGAAACAAACCCCAACTGTCAGAATGAACATGGGTCAGTCCTGGATGTGATTAACAGCAGCAAAAACAATAAAATCCAACCCCTGCAGTCGCATGTGAACTCGCTGGTGTCTCAGCAGGTGGGATGAGCGAGTGAATCCCTTCCCACACACGGAGCAGGTGAACGGCCTCTCCCCAGTGTGAACTCGCTGGTGTGTCAGCAGGTCGGATGACTGAGTGAATCCCTTCCCACACTCCGAGCAGGTGAATGGCCTCTCCCCAGTGTGAACTCGCTGGTGTCTCAGCAGTTGGGATGAGCGAGTGAATCCCTTCCCACACACGGAGCAGGTGAACGGCCTCTCCCCAGTGTGAACTCGCTGGTGTGTCAGCAGTTCAGATGACTGAATGAATCCCTTCCCGCACTCAGAGCAGGTGAACGGCCTCTCCCCAGTGTGAGTGCGCTGGTGTACAGTGAGCTCAGATGATCGCCTGAACCCAGTCCCACAGTGAGAGCAACTGAAAGGTCTCTTGTCAGTGTGAACACGTTGATGGCATGTCAGTTCCCCGGAACCTTTATAGCACTTCCCACAGTCCGGGCATTTAAAAGGTCTCTCATCAGTGTGAACTTGCTGGTGTCTCAGTAGGTTGAATGAATTAGTGAATCCCTTCCCACACTCAGAGCAGGTGAACGGCCTCTCCCCGGTGTGACTGTGCTTGTGTCTCGATAAGCCAGATGATTGGCTGAAGCCTCGTCCACACACAGAACACGTGTACAGCTTCTCCCTGCTGTGAACGGTGCTTCTTGCTTCCATATTCAAAGGCCGATGATATTCAGTTCCTGATGAATCGAGTGACTGTCAGATCTTGACGTGGTGTTTGGTTTGAGTTTCCCGTCTGCAAATCCTCCCCTTCTAATACCCTGTAAAATGAATTTAAAACAGGGAGCGTGAGAGAGAACCCACTAAAGAGGCAGGTTGTGAAATTGCGCTCAATGAATCTGGTCATTTGTGGGGCCGGCACTAGAAAAAAGTGACCATGAAAGCTGCTGGATTGTCATAAAATCCCACTGGTTCACTAATGTCCCTCAGTGAAGGGAATCTACCACCTGGTCTGGGCCTCTGGCCTCTATGGGAGGAGAGAGAGAGAGAGGAGGGAGTGGGAGGGGGCGAAGGAGATGGACTTTATACATAGAAACATAGAAGATAGGAGCAGGAGTAGGCCATTCGGCCCCTCGAGCCTGCTCCGCCATTCGATGAGATCATGGCTGATCATCCAAACTCAGTACCTCGTACCTGCCTTCTCCCCATATCCCTTGATACCTTTAGCTCTAAGAAATATATCTAACTCCTTCTTGAATATATTTAGAGACTTGGCCTCAACCGCCTTCTGTGGTAGAGAATTCCACAGGTTCACCACTCTCTGGGTGAAGAAATTCTTCCTCATCTCAGTCCTAAATGGCTTACCCCTTACCCTTAGACTATGAACCCTGGTTCTGGACTCTCCGACCATTGGGAACATTCTACCTGCATCTAGTTTGTCCAGACCTGTCAGAATTTTATAAGTTTCGATGAGATCCCCTCTCATTCTTCTAAACTCCAGCGAGTATAAGCCCAATCGACCCAATCTCTCCTCATACATCATTCCTGCCATCCCAGGGATCAGCCTTGTGAATCTTCGCTGAACTCCTTCCATGGCAAGAACATCCTTCTTCAGATAAGGCGACCAAAACTGCATACAGTACTCAAGGTGTGGTCTCACCAAGGCCCTGTACAACTGCAGCAGGACATCCTTGCTCCTGTACTCAAACCCTTTCGCTATGAAGGCCAACATACCATTTGCCTTCTTCACCGCCTGCTGCACCTGCATGCTTACCTTCAGCGACTGGTGCACAAGGACACCCAGGTCTCATTGCACTTCCCCTTCTCCCAATCTATTGCCATTCAGATAATAGTCTGCCTTTCTGTTTTTGACACCAAAGTGGATAACCTCGCATTTATCCACGTTATATTGCATCTGCCATGCTTCTGCCCAATCACCCAACCTGTCCAAATCATCCTGGAGTTTCTCGGTATCATCCTCGCAGCACACACGCCCACCCAGCTTTGTGTCGTCTGCAAACTGGGAGACATTACATCTAGTTCCCTTATCTAGATCATTAATGTATATTGTGAATAGCTGGGGTCCAAGGACCGATCCCTGCGGTACCCCACTAGTCACTGCCTGCCACTCGCAAAAAGACCCGTTAACATCTGCAACTCAACCAGAACTTTGACAGAACCTCCAAAACCCGCAACCTCCAGCACCTAGAAGGACAAGGGCAGAAGGTGCATGGGAGCACCATCACCTCCAAGTTCCCCTCCAAGTCACACACCATCCTGACTTCGACATATATCGCTGTTGCTACATCATCACTGGGTGAAAATCCTGGAACTCCTCACACAACAGCATTGTGGGAGTACCTTCACCACACGGACTGCAGCGGTTCAAGAAGGCGGCCCACCATCACCTTCTCAACGGGAAGATGGGGATTGGCAACATATTCTGGTCTTGCGAGCAATGCCCACATCCCAAGAATGAATTAAAACAAATCTGTAGATGTAAACTGGATTAAAAGCCTCTACAGAAATACTTATTTCTAAAACAATATTCTTTTACATTGTAGGGACAGTGTCTGTTTAACAAGCTAATCTCCCCCAGAATCCACCTCCCTTGACTGTCACACATTGGAAATTGTTGGGTCCTCCTGGCTCAGAAGTACTGGGGGTTAAGCCCAGCAACTTCTCCTCCATCTCCACTCCAGCTCAAACTGAAGCAACAAAAAGACCTACACAGGCAGCCAGGGACCTACCTTCCGTCAGCCTGCAATAAATCTCTTCCCCACAGCCACTGACTAATGGCAGCCGCAGCACCCACAATTCACCGCGCCCCAGAAACCGCTTTATCCAATGCGCTGATTTCCCCGCTGAGAGTACGCATGTTCCCCGGGGCCGCGGGCCATCCTGGGAGCCTGGCTCCTGTCCTTTGTCCCGAGTTGGACTTGCGGCAGCTCGGATGGGGGAGGCGCTGCAACCTGGGTTTCCTGGTGCCAGGGCCCTGGCTGCACGTCCACCGGGCCCGGCTGCTCTGATTCTGATTGAGTTTTTTGACGAGGTAACAGAGAGGGTTGATGAGGGCAATGCGGTTAACGCGGTGTACATGGATTTCCAAAAGGCGTTCGACAAAGAGCCACATAATAGGCTTGCCAGCAAAGTTGAAGGCCATGGAATAAAAGGGACAGTGGCAGCATGGATACGAAATTGGCTAAGTGACAGAAAACAGAGAGTAGTGGTGAACGGTTGTTTTTCAGACTGGAGGAAGGTATACAGTGGTGTTCCCCAGGGGTCGGTACTAGGACCACTGCTTTTCTTGATATATATCTTTATATATATATTAATGACTTGGAGTTGGGTGTACAGGGCACAGTTTCAAAATATGCAGATGACACAAACCATGGAAGTATAGTGAACAGTGAGGAGGATAGTGATAGACTTCAAGAGGACATAGACAGGCTGGTGGAATGGGCGGACACATGGGAGATCAAATTTAACGCAGAAAAGTGCAAACTGATATATTTTGGTAGGAAGAATGAGGAGAGGCAATATAAACTAAAGGGTATAAGACTAAAATGTGTGCATGAACTGAGAGACCTGGGGGTATGTGTGCACAAATCATTGAAGGTGGCAGGGCAGGTTGAGAAAGCAGTTAAAAAAGCGTGCGGGATCCTGGGTTTAATAAATAGAGGCATAGAGTCCAAAAGCAAGGAGGTTATGATGAACCTTTATAAAACACTGGTTCGGCCTCAACTGGAGTATTGTGTCCAATTCTGGGCACCGCACTTTATGAAGGATGTGAAGGCCTCAGAGAGGGTGCAGAAAAGATTTACAAGAATGGTTCCAGGTATGAGGGACTTCAGTTAGGTGGATAGACTGAAGAAGCTGGGGTTCTTCTCCTTAGAGCAGAGAGGTTGAGAGGAGATTTGATAGAGGTATTCAAAATCACGAGGCGTCAGGACAGAGTAGAGAGGGAGAAACTGTTCCCATTGGCGGAAGGGTCGAGAACCGGAGGACACAGATTTAAGGTGATTGGCAGAAGAACCAAACACGACATGAGGAAAAACCTTTTTACTCAGTGAGTGGTTAGGATCTGGAATGCACTGCCTGAGAGGGAGGTGGAGGCAGATTCAATCACAGCTTTCAAAAGGGAATTGGATTAAGTGCCTGAAGTAAAGACATTTGCAGGGTTACGGGGAAAGGGCGGGGAGTGGGACTAGCTGAAGTGGTCTTGCAGAGAGCCGGCGCGGGCTCGACAGGCCGAATGGCCTCCTTCTGTGCTGTAACCATTCTATGATTCTATAAAATATTAGAAAGTTTGTTCCACAGAAGCATGAGGTTTATCTGCTTTTATTGATGAATTTAAAAAGTCTCTATTAAAACCTGAGCCAGTGTGTTGTGAGCCAAAGAGCCTTGTGTCCAATGAGGGGAATAAAGGCCCACAGCCTCCCCTGGCCCCGGGCCCTGAACAAGGGACTGGAGAAACTCGCTGCCCTGTGGATCAGACAATCAGCCGGCGCTAGTCCTGCCCCTCGGGCTCCCCGATTGGTTGGAGGACCTGCCGCCGGCTCGCTCCTCCAGCCCCGCCCCGCTCGCTCCCTATTGGCCGGAAGCTCCCGTCAATCAGGCCGCGAGCCCAGGTCACGTGTCCCCGAGATCACGTGCTCCGTCCAACTGACGCCGCTGGGTCCGGGGCCTCGCGGACTCTCAGGTTTTTCTATTTCTCTTTATTCTCTCCCGATCCACCCCTCCCCCCCACTCCGCACGATTCTCCACCCAATCGGAGCGGAGAAAACTCACTTTGCGTCACCGATCACGACTCGAACCGACACCAAGGCCTTTCCCCGGAATGGCCCGCGCCGACTCCGTCCGGCAGGATCCGAGTGCGCAGGCGCAGCTCTGAGTGGGGGAGCGGGGTTTGGTGTCCTCTGGGCATGCGCGGTTGTTGCCCTTGGTAACCGGGAGGGGTCGCTGTGCCGTACTCAGCCCAAACCGCCGTCCCGTGTGTGCATGCGCAGGCTATCGTCTGTCAATCAACCATCAGCCAGAAGAGGTCGCTGGTGAGACCAGTGAAGAAAGAAACACTTGCATTTCTATAGCGCCTTTCACCACCACCGGATGTCCCAAAGTGCTTTACAGCCAATGAAGTACTTTTGAAGTGTAGTCACTGTTGTAATGTAGGAAATGCGGCAATCAAATAGCGCACAGTGAGCTCCCACAAACAGCAATGTGATAATGACCAGATAATCTATCTTTTTGTTAACTCTGTTTCTCTCTCTACGGATGTTGCCTGGCCTGCTGAGTGTTTCCAGCATTTCCTGTTGTTATTTCAGGTTTCCAGTATCCGCAGTATTTTGCTATTATCCTTTTGTTACATTGATTGAGGGATAAACATTGGCTAGGACACCGGGGATATTTCCCCTGCTCTTTCCCACATTACAACAGGGACTACACCTCAAAAGTACTTCATTGGCTGTAAAGCACTTCAAGACGTCTGCTGGTCATGAAAGCACTATATAAATGCAAGTCTTTCTTTCTCAAAATAGTGTCATGGGATCTTTTACATCCACCTGAGAGAGCAGACAGGGCCTCAGTTTAATGTCTCATCCGAAAGACGCCACCTCTGACAGTGCCTCAGTACTGCACTGGAGTGTCAGCCTGAATTTTTGTGCTCAAGTCTCTGGAGTGGGACTTGAACCCACAACCTTATGCCTCAGAGGCAAGAGTGTTACCATAGAGTCATAGATTTATACAGCACAGAAAGGGACCCTTCGGCCCATCGTGTCCACACCGGCCATCAAGCCCGGTCTATTCTAATCCCATTTTCCAGCACTTGGTCCATAGCCTTGTATGCTATGGCATTTCAAGTGCTCATCTAAATGCTTCTTGAATGTTGTGAGGATTTAATGCCTCTACCACCCTTTCAGGCAGTGAGTTCCAGATTCCAACCACCCTCTGGGTGAAAAAGCTTTTCCTCGAATCCCCTCTAAACCTCCTGCCCCTTACCTTGAAACTATGCCCCTTGGTTGTTGACCCCTCTACTAAGGGGAAAAGTTCTTTTCTATCTCCCCTATCTATGCCCCTCATAATTTTGTACACCTCAATCAGGTCCCCCCTCAGCCTTCTCTGCTCTAAGGAAAACAACCCCAGCCTGTCCAGTCTCTCTTCATAGCTGAAGCACTCCAGCCCAGGTAACACCCTGGTGAATCTCCTCTGCACCCTCTCCAATGCAATCACATCCTTCCTATAGTGTGGCAACCAGAACTGCACACAGTATTCCAGCTGTGGCCTAACTAGCATTTTGAACAGCTCCATCATAACCCCCCTGCTCTTATATACTATGCCTCGGCTAATGAAGGCAAGTATCCCATATGCCTTCTTAACCACCTTATCTAGCTGTCCTGCTGCCCTCAGGGATCTATGTACATGCACACCAAGGTCGCTCTGATCCTCGGTCCTTCCTAGGGTTCTACCATTCATTGTGCATTCCCTTGTTAGTCCTCCCAAAATACATCACCTCACACTTTTCAGGGTTAAATTCCATTTGCCACTGTGCTGCCCATCTAACCAACCCATCTATATTCTCCTGTAGCCTGAGGCTTCCCTCCTCGCTATTTACCACGTCACCAATTTTTGTGTCATCTGCGAATTTACTGATCATACCTCCTACATTCATATCTAAATCATTAATGTACACTAGAAACAGCAAAGGACCCAGACCCTGTGGTACACCACTGGACCCAGGCTTCCAGTCACAAAAACAACCTTCGACCATCACCCTCTGCCTCCTGCCACTAAGCCAGTTTAGGATGCAACGTGCCAAGGTACCCTGGATCCCATGGGCTCTTACCTTCTTGACCAGTCTCCTATGCGGGACTTTGTCAAAAGCCTTACTGAAGTCCATGTATACCACATCCACAGCATTTTCCTCATCCACACACCTAGTCACCCCCTCGAAAAATTCAATCAGATTGGTCAGACATGATTTACCCTTGACAAAGCCATGCTGACTATCCCCGATTAATCCTTGCCTCTCCAAGTGGAGACCAATTTTGTCCCTCAGAATTTTTTCCAATAATTTCCCTACCACAGATGTTAGGCTCATTGGCCTGTAATTCCCTGGTTTATCCCTGCTACCCTTCTTGAATAATGGTACTACGTTAGCTGTTCTCCAGTCCTCTGGAACATCCCCTGTGGCCAGAGAGGTTCTGAAAATTTGTGTCAGAGCCCCTGCAATCTCCTCCTTTGCCTCACACAGCAGCCTGGGATACATCTCGTCCGGGCCTGGGGATTTATCCACTTTTTGGCCTGCTAAAACCGCTAGTACCTCCTCCCTCTCGATGCTAATATGTTCAAGTATATCACAGTCCCCTTTCCCGATTTCTATGTCTACATCGTCTTTCTCCATAGTGAACACAGATGCAAAAAATTCATTTAAAACCCCGCCTACATCATCTGGCTCTACACACAGATTGCCACTTTGGTCCCTAATGGGCCCTACCCTTTCCCTGGTTATCCTCTTGCCCTTAATATACTTATAAAACATCTTAGGATTTTCCTTTATTTTGCTCGCCAGTGTTATTTCATGGCCCCTCCTCGCTCTCCTAATTTCTTTTTTAAGTATGCCCCTGCACTTTTTATACTCCTCTCGGGCTTCCTCCGTCTTTAGTCTTTTGTAACTGCCAAAAGCCCCCCCCTTTTTTCCTAATGCATTTTTGTATATCCCTTGTCATCCAAGGTTCCCTTTGCTTGTTGGTCCCACCCTTGACCTTTACGGGAACATGTTGGCGTTGTACTCTCTCTATTTCCCTTCTGAAAGTCTCCCACTGCTTTGATGTGGATTTTCCTATAAGTAGCTGCTCCCAGTCCACTTTGGCCAGATCCTGCCTTATCATATTAAAATCGGCCTTCCCCCAATTTAGAACCCTTATTTCCAGGCCATCTTTGTCTTTTTCCATGAACACCTTAAAAGGAGTCGCTGCACTTGTACTGGTTCCTGGGGCCTGATCACCTTCCCCAGGAGCAGGGCCTTGATTCTGGGGGTGTATTATTGCACCGCTTGGTGTACATGAGAAGAGCCCCATCAGGGCGAGTGCGGGAGGGTCAGGGGGCGAGTGCGGGAGGGTCAGGGGGCGAGTGCGGGAGGGTCAGGGGGCGAGTGCGGGAGGGTCAGGGGGCGAGTGCGAGAGGGTCAGGGGGCGAGTGCGGGACGGTCAGGGGGCGAGTGCGGGAGGGTCAGGGGGCGAGTGCGGGAGGGTCAGGGGGCGAGTGCGGGAGGGTCAGGGGGCGAGTGCGGGAGGGTCAGGGGGCGAGTGCGGGAGGGTCAGGGGGCGAGTGCGGGAGGGTCAGGGGGCGAGTGCGGGAGGGTCAGGGGGCGAGTGCGGGAGGGTCAGGGGGCGAGTGCGGGAGGGTCAGGGGGCGAGTGCGGGAGGGTCAGGGGGCGAGTGCGGGAGGGTCAGGGGGCGAGTGCGGGAGGGTCAGGGGGCGAGTGCGGGAGGGTCAGGGGGCGAGTGCGGGAGGGTCAGGGGGCGAGTGCGGGAGGGTCAGCGGGCGAGTGCGGGAGGGTCAGCGGGCGAGTGCGGGAGGGTCAGCGGGCGAGTGCGGGAGGGTCAGCGGGCAAGTGCGGGAGCGTCCATCTCCAGGACCAGTGTGTATCTGAGTCAATGGGACTCTCTGACATTTCTCCCTGGTCCATCTCCAGGACCAGTGTGTATCTGAGTCAATGGGACTCTCTCTGACCTTTCTCCCCAGTCTATCTCCAGGACCAGTGTGTATCTGAGTCAATGGCACTCTCTCTGACCATTCTCCCCAGTCCATCTCCAGGACCAGTGTGTATCTGAGTCAATGGGACACTCTCTCACATTTCTCCCCAGTCCATCTCCAGGACCAGTGTTTATCTGAGTTAATGGGACTCTCTCTGACCTTTCTCCCCAGTCCATCTCCAGGACCAGTGTGTATCTGAGTCAATGGGACACTCTCTCACATTTCTCCCCAGTCCATCTCCAGGACCAGTGTGTATCTGAGTCAATGGGACTTTATCTGACCTTTCTCCCCGGTCCATCTCCAGGACCACTGTGTATCTAAGTCAATGGGACTCTCTCTTACCTTTTTCCCCAGTCGATCTCTGGAAGCTCTTTGAATCGGAAGGGTTCTCTCCGGTTGGTGCTCACAATCTTGTGCTGGTTCACCTGCTGTTGTTCCTCAGTCTACAATCCCTGTTTACTTCGAGCTGAGCACCTTCCTCAATCACACCATCATTCACCGGGAGATCTAATTGTGGCAAAGCAGATAATAAGAACAATATTGAGAGCGTGAAATAATGTAATGTAGACTTTTAATCTGCTTACTAATAATTCAATTTCAAGGCCGAGTATTAGTTTGATTGTGTCCCTTTCCTCAGATCCCCAGTTCGAGGGCTGTGTGCTTAGTTTGGAGATTTTCCTCACTGTAAATTTCCGGCCTCCTGAGACTCCCCCATTTTCACTGCTCTGAGCGGAAATGCGCCATTTTCCGTGCGGAGTTACTAACCGGAGCGGTGACCCTGTGACCCTCCCTCGCTGTGATCTGAACTCGGGGCTGAGCAGCCGCTGTCGGGCCGGGTACTGAATGGAGCCGAGTTCCCTCAGTCACAGAGCGGGCCTTGTAACCCGGGCAACCAGCCTGTTTCTGACCGGCCGGCGCCGCCCGGCCCAGCAGTCAGCAAACCCAGGATCAGCAGGGGAGCGGCACTGCGCCTGCGCGGGAGGGCAGGGAAGCGGCACTGCGCCTGCGCGGGAGTGGGAGAAAGGGAGCGGCACTGCGCCTGCGCTGGAGTGAGAGGGAGGGAGCGGCACTGCGCCTGCGCGGCTGTGCAAGGGAGCGGTACTGCACCTGCGCGGGAGAGAAAAAAGGGAGCGGTACTGCGCCTGCGCGGGAGGGAGAAAGGGAGCGGCACTGCGCCTGCGTGGGAGGGCAAGGCGCGGCACTGCGCCTGCGCCGGAGAGAGCAAGGGAGCGGCACTGCGCCTGCGTGGGAGAGAAAAACGGAGGGGCACTGCGCCTGCGCCGGAGACAGCAAGGGATTGGCACTGCGCCTGCGCCGAAGTGCACGGAGCGGCACGGGGACTGCACGGGAGAGTAATGGGAACGGCACTGGGCCTGCGCGAGAGAGCGATGTCGCACCTACGCATCACTATCGCTCCCAGCGGTGGGAGGACTACATCGTAACATATTTCCGATGTAGTCCTCCCACCACTGGGACCGAAAGTGATGCGTTCGTGCGACATCGCTCTCCCGCGCAGGCTCAGTGCAGCTCCCTTCTTCCCTCTCCCGCGCAGGCGCAGTGCAGCTCCCTTCCTCACACTCCGGCGCAGGCGCAGTGCCGCTCCCTTGCTCCCTCTCCCGCGCAGGCGCAGTGTCGCTCCCTTGTTCCGCGCAGGCGCACTGCCGGGCGGCGCGGGTTGATCGGAGTGAGGGTCAGAAACAGGCTGGTTGCCCGGGTTACAAGGCCCGCTCTGTGACTGAGGGAACTCGGCTCCATTCAGCACCCGGTCCGACAGCGGCTGCTCAGCCCCGAGTTCAGATCACAGCGAGGGAGGGTCACCGCTCCGGTTAGTAAGTCCGCACAGAAAATGGCGCATTTCCGCCCAGAGCAGTGAAAATGGGGGAGTCTCAGGAGGCCGGAAATTTACAGTGAGGAAAATCTCCAAACTAAGCACACAGCCCTCGAACTGGGGATCTGAGGAAAGGGACAAAATCAAAAAAATACTCGGCCTTGAAATTGAATTATTTGTAAGCAGATTAAAAGTCTACATTACATTATTTCACGCTCTCAATATTGTTATTATCTGCTTTGCCACAATTAGATCTCGCAGTGAATGATGGTGTGATTGAGGAAGGTGCTCAGCTCGAAGTAAACAGGGATTGTAGACTGAGGAACAACAGCAGGTGAACCAGCACAGGATTGTGAGCACCAACCAGAGAGAACCCTTCTGATTCAAAGAGCTTCCAGAGATCGACTGGGGAGCAAGGTAAGAGAAAGTCCCATTGACTCAGATACACACTGGTCCTGGAGATGGACTGGGGAGAAAGGTCAGAGACAGTCCCATTGACTCAGATACACACTGGTCCTGGAGATGGACTGGGGAGAAAGGTCAGAGAGAGTGCCATTGACTCAGATACACACTGGTCCTGGAGATAGACTGGGGAGAAAGTTCAGAGAGAGTCCCATTGACACAGATACACACTGGTCCTGGAGATGGACTGGGGAGAAAGGTCAGAGAGAGTCCCATTGACTCAGATACACACTCATCCTGGAGATCGACTGTGGAACAAGGTAGAGAGAGTCCCAATCACTCAGATACACACTATTCCTGGAGATGGACTGGGGAGAAAGGTCAGAGAGAGTCCCCTTGACTCAGATACACACTGGCCCTGGAGATGGACTGGGGAGTGTTAGATCCGTGGTTCAGTGCATAAAGAATTACACGGATGCTGTACATAAACAAACAAAAGGTCTTTACTGGAGGAGGGTTCTCTAGACTGGAGTACAGAGGCATGCGCACAGCTTATATACCGGTGTGGTTACTGCCGGTACTACAGTATACAGGAGCTGTAAAAAGTAGTTCTGACTTAAAGCACATACACTACAATTCCTCCCTTTTTAGATTAATAATACCCCCTTAATATTCAAATAACAATTACATTTTTACATGTACATTCAATAACAAAAAGTCCACTTATAGATTCAGTCTTTGGGGTGGCTTCCTGACCCTTTCGGGATAGCGCCTTTCCGGAGGTTCTTGTTCTTGGTGCAGAGGCGATTCTGACCCCTTTTCATCGGGTAGTTCATCGGGTTCCACTGCTACTGGGTCTGAAGTAGATGCTACCGGTATGTTGGGTTCATCCCCAGGTACTCGAGACATGGGGTTGACGTCTTCTTGTGATGCTATGATCTGATCGACGTGGCGTCTCACAATGTTCTCCCCGACATCCGCCGTGTACATTAATAGCCCATGCCTTGTACATATCGTTCCGGGTTGCCACTTCTCTGTTCGATAGTCACGGGCCAAGACTGGTTGCCCTACATTGAAGCTCCTTGTCGGCTTCTCGTTGATGTGCTGGAATTGTTTGTCCTCAACATTTCTTCGCACATTTGGTCTTAGCAAATCCAGACGAGATCTCAACCTTCTGTTAAAGAACATCATGGCCGGGGTCTGATTGGTAACTGCATGTGTCGCGTTTCAGTAGGCTAATAAGAAATTGTCCATCTTATGCTGTAGTGGAATTTCCTCGTCGCACATGGCCTTTATCGCCTTCTTAAAGGTTTGAACGAACCTCTCAGCCAATCCATTGGTGGCTGGATGATACGGGGCGGATGTGTAATGCCTTACCCCATTCCTTTTCATGAATTTTTGGAACTCGTTGGACACAAACTATGGTCCATTATCATAGCAGATCTGCTCTGGCAAACTGTTTCTGGCAAATATGGTCCGTAGGACTGCAATCGTTTTCTCTGTAGTGGTTGAAGATATCTTTATCACCTCAGGCCACTTTGAATGAGCATCCACTGCTATTAAGAACATTGATTTCGCTGGTCCATTCATGGACTCAATGTGCACCCGTTGCCATGGAGAGGAGGGCCATTCTCATGGGTGTAGAGGGGCATGTGGTGGTGCATTTTGGACCTTCTGGCATCCTAAGCAGCTCTTAGTTAGGTCTTCGATTTGTTGATCGATTCCCGGCCACCACACATAAGCCCTAGCAAGGCTTTTCATTTTCACTCCCCCCAGATGACCTTCATGTAGCTCCTTTAGCACTCTCTCCCTTAACTTGGGTGGAATCACCACTCTGGATCCACACATCACTGTCCCCTGGCATACTGACAGCTGTTCTCTTCTGGATGAGAATGCTGGCAACAGTGAGTCGCCATGTGTTGGCCACCCCCTCATCGTCAATTCATATACCCGTGACAGCATCGGATCATTGCGGGTCTCCCTCTCTATATCCGCGTTTGTTACTGGCAATCGTTCAATTATCGATGAATAAAATATCTCGATAGGGTCCACTGCTGGTGCTTCCTCCACTGTCGGCAATGGCAGGTGCGATAGCCCATCAGCGTTCCCATGCTGTTTCGTGCCTTTATATTCTATTTCATATTGATTCGCCCCTAGAAACAGGGACCATCTTTGTAACCGCTGTGCAGTCATTACTGGCACGCCCTTCTTAGGATTAAAGATGGAGACAAGTGGTTGGTGGTCAGTCAGCAAGGTGAACTTCTGCCCATGCAGATAATGGTTGAATTTTTTTACTCCCCATACTAGGCTGACGGCCTCCCTGTCAACCTGGGCGTAGTTGCGCTCGGCTGAGGTAAGTGACCGAGACACAAAAGCCACTGGCCTCTCCAACCCGTCTGGGAATTTGTGCGACAGCACCGCTCCAATGCCGTAGGGTGATGCATCACATGCCAAGCGAATTGGAAGTGCTGGGTTGAAATGGGCCAACACCTCTTTTGATGTGATCAATTCTTTACACTTCTGGAAAGCTCGTCTACGTTCATCATCCCACTTCCATGGTACCCCTGTTTGCAGTAGGGTGTTCAGCGGGTGTAGTACCATAGACAAATTTGGTAAGAACTTGTAATAGTTTACCAGCCTGAGGAACGACCTCAGTTGTGACACGTTTTCCAGTGCTGGAGCCTTGACTACTGCCTCAATCTTGTCAGAGGACTTATGTAACCCCTCTTCATCGATGACGTGGCCGCAATACGAGATCTGTTTCTGGAAAAACTCGCACTTGTGGCGATTAGCTCGTAGCCCACATTCCTTTAATCTGGCGAGCACCTTCTCCAAGTTAGCGAGGTGATCACCGTCATTTTCGCCCGTGACCAAGATGTCGTCCAAATAACACTGGGTCCCTGGAATCCCTTGCAGGACCTGATCCATCGCCCTTTGCCAGATAGCCGGAGCCGAGGCTACTCCAAACACCAGCTGGTTGTATTGATAGAGACCTTTATGGGTGTTGATCATAAGGTAATGTTTCGAAGCTTCTTCTACCTCCATCTGCAAGTACGCCTGGGCTAGATCAATTTTGGTGAAGCGTTTACCACCAGATAGCGAGGCGAAAATATCCTCAATTCGTGGAAGCGGATATTGCACCGTGTGAAGGACTGGGTTCACTGTCACCTTAAAATCCCCACAGATGCGGATCTTCTTTGGTTCCCCAGGCATATTACTCAATGACCTCTTCATTACAGGGACGATGGGTGTAGCCCACTCACTCCAGTCCACTTTGGACAGTACTCCTGAATGTTCCAACCCTTCCAGCTCTGCTTCAACCGCTGGCCTGGCCTTCAGAAACTTTGGGCTTGCATTATCCTCTATTTTAATTGTTGCTGTTATTCCTTTTAGTGTTCCTAGTCCCTCCTGGAACACTTCTTTTGCGTCAGTTAGCATTTTTGACAGTCGTCCAGGTGTGACGTCGTCATCCTTTTTGGCCTCCACCTTCAGTGCCTGTATGGAATGCCAATCTAAATGTATCTTCCGGATCCACTCACGTCCTAGCAGTGGTGGTCCTCCATTTGGCAATACATATATATCCATTTTAGGTATTTCCTGACCTTCATATGTCACTTTCACCCTTATTTTTCCTTTGGGGTAGACTTTTTGCCCCGTATACGTCTTCAAGACAATCTCTGTAGCTTTCAAGGGTATGTGTGAAAATAGCCGCTTGTAGTCTCTTTGATTTATGACTGTTAGAGCTGACCCTGTGTCCAATTCCATTTCCACTTGGACTCCGTCTATCTTGAGTGTAACCCAGATAGTCTGGTGATCCTCTATTTCGGTTACATTATGTAGTTTCAGACAACCCAGCTCCTTGCTTCCGGAGTCTGTGTCACTTTTCTGTTCGTCTGAACCACTGTCCATCACCTGGTGTACCTTTTTGTACTTCTCCTGTGGAGATTTCTTACTGTTGGTTTTCTTCCCAGACCTGCAGACCCTTGCTATGTGTCCTGCTTTCCCACACTGTCTGCACACTTGGTCCTTGAACCAACAATCTTTCTGGTCATGTGTTGTTCTGCCGCAGCGATAGCACTTCCTTGTTCCATAGGTCATTTCATTGGTGCCGTATTCTTGCGGTCTCCATTGTATCTCTGCAGCGCCCCTTGCGGATGCTTCGTGTGATACTGCCATATTGAAAGCTTTGTCCAGCGTAAGGTCCTTTTCTGATAGAAGCCGTTTCTGGGTTCCTTCACTTTGTAGCCCACACACAAACTTGTCCCTTAACGTGTCTGCTAGTCCCGCTCCAAACTGGCAGTATTTCGATAGCTTGCGCAGTTCCGTTAGGTACTCAGCATTGCTTTCGTCTTTGTGTTGGTTCCTTTTATGGAACTTAAATCGTTCTGCTATCAGCAGCGGTGTTGGGCTTAAGTGGTCCTGTAGGATTTCTACTATGCTTCCAAAATCCTTGTTTACTGGCTTCTCTGGGGTTATTAGATTCCGCAGTAACCCATAAGTTTTTGCACCCATGGAATTTAACAGAACCAGTGCTTTATTAGCATCTGGCACTTCATTCGCCCTGCAGTACACCTCAATACGTTCCACATATGTCGCCCAATCTTCGACTTCATTGTCAAACGTAGAGATACTGCCACTCTTCGGCATCCTTGGTTGTGCGTTATCTATCCCCAATGGCGCCTCCCACGCTTCCCCTTCTTCTCCGCTGGCACAAAATGGCGTCTCCCGCGCTTTCCTTCCTTCCCGCGCTCGCCCGTCTTCTCCGCTGCGGCTTCGCAAAATGGCGTCTCCCGCGCTCTTCCTTCTCCGCGGCTCAATGACGCCTCCCGCGCTCTCCCTGCTTCTCCGTGGCTCAATGGCGTCTCCCGCGCTTTCCCTGCTTCTCCACGGCTCAATGGCGTCTCCCCTTGCTTCGCCCCGTGGACCTTGATCAGCCCGTGATCCCTGGCTGTGCTCTGCGCGTTCTTCTCTTGATATTTGTCGACGCCGCTCGGTCTAGAACCCGGCTGTTTCTTACCCTCTCTCTCTCCGGTTTTGCAGTATTTTTCCACGATGCCGCTCGGTGATCAATCCCCGGCTGCGTCCTGCTCTCTTCACCCTTTTTCTTACCCCGTCGACGCTGCCCGGCTCTCTCTGCCGTCGGTCGGCTCCAGCCGCCGCTGCTCGGGAAGGGTCTGCTCAGGACCTGTCGTCGGTCTCTTACTGCTCGTTGTGGCTGGGGAACCAAGCCCGTCGCTCCACAGCCTCCCCAGCGAAGATGGATCTCTGCCTGACTGCTGGGCGGTTGCTCGCGGTCGACGCCCGTGTTCCTGGACTCGACTATTTTTTTATTTTTTGTTTTGTTTAATGTTGCAGGTAGATTCGCATCAACACTCGTCGCCACTGTTAGATCCGTGGTTCAGTGGATAAAGAATTACACGGATGCTGTACATAAACAAACAAAAGGTCTTTACTGGAGGAGGGTCATCTCTAGACTGGAGTACAGAGGCATGCGCACAGCTTATATACCGGTGTGGTTACTGCCGGTACTACAGTATACAGGAGCTGTAAAAAGTAGTTCTGACTTAAAGCACATACACTACAGGGAGAAAGGTCAGAGAGAGTCCCATTGACTCAGATACACACTGGTCCTGGAGATGGACTGCGGAGAAAGGTCAGCGAGAGTCCCATTGACTCAGATACACACTGGTCATAGAGTCATAGAGTTATACAGCACAGAAAGAGGCCCTTCGGCCCATCGCGTCCGCGCCGGCCATCATGCCCTGTCTAATCTAATCCCATTTTCCAGCATTTGGTCCGTAGCCCTATATGCCCTGGCATTTCAACTGCTCATCCAAATGCTTCTGGAATGTTGTGAGGGTTCCTGCCTCTACCACCCTTTCAGGCAGTGAGTTCCAGATTCCAACCACCCTCTGGGTGAAAAAGTTCTTCCTCAAATCCCCTCTAAACCTCCTGCCCGTTACCTTGAATCTATTCCCCCTTGTTATTGACCCCTCTACTAAAGGAAAAAGTTCCTTTCTGTCTACCCTATCTATGCCCCTCATAATTTTGTACACCTCAATCAGGTCCCCTCTCAGCCTTCTCTGCTCCAAGGAAAACAACCGCAGCCTGTCCAGTCTTTCTTCATAGCTGAAGTGCTCCAGCCCAGGTAACATCCTGGTGAATCTCCTCTGCACCCTCTCCAATGCAATAAAATCCTTCCTATAGTGTGGCAACCAGAACTGTACACAGTATTCCAGCTGTGGCTTAACCAGTGTTTTGTACAGCTCCATCATAACCTCCCTGCTCTTATATTCTATGCCTTGGCTAATGAAGGCAAGTATCCCATATGCCTTTTTAACCACCTTATCCACCTCTTCTGCTGCCTTCAGGGATCTATGTACATGCACACCAAGGTCCCTCTGATCCTCTGTCTTTCCTAGGGTCTTACCATTCATTGTGTATTCCCTTGCCTTGTTTGTCCCTCCAAAATGCATCACCTCACACTTTTCAGGGTTAAATTCCATTTGCCACTGTTCTGCCCATCTGACCAACCCATCTATATTGTGCTGCAGACTGAGGCTACCCTCCTCGCTAATTACCACCCCACCAATTTTCCTGGAGATGGACTGTGGAGAAAGGTCAGAGAGAGCCCCATTAACACAGATACACACTGGTCCTGGAGATGGACTTTGGAGAAAGGTCAGAGAGAGTCCCATTGACTCAGATACACACTGGTCCTGGAGATGGACTGGGGAGAAAGGTCAGAGAGAGTCCCATTGACTCAGATACACACTGGTCCTGGAGATGGACTCGCCCCCTGACCCTCCCGCATTCGCCCCCTGACCCTCCCGCTCTCGCCCCCTGACCCTCCCGCTCTCGCCCCCTGACCCTCCCGCACTCGCCCCATGACCCTTCCATACTCGCCCTGATGGGGCTCTTCTCAAGTAAACCAAGCGGTGCAATAATACACCCCAGAATCAAGGCCCTGCTCCTGGGGAAGGTGATCAGGCCCCAGGAACCAGTACAAGTGAGCAAAGTCAGGGTCAAGGCCCTGCTCCTGGGGAAGGTGATCAGGCCCCAGGAACCAGTACAAGTGAAGCGACTCCTTCTCCCGGAGATTTATGAAACATGAATACTCCAAGAGTTGACCAAAAATCAGGTTAGTAATATTAATCAAGGAGTCAATTTCTGCTGTAAGGAGGGATGATACCTTAGCAGGTTCCTCTAATGAGGCCATATGGGTAGAACTTAAAAACAAAAAGGGGGCAAGCACTTTGCTGGGAGTGTACTATAGGCCCCCAAACAGGAAAGGGGAGATAGAGGAACAGATATGTAGGCAAATCTCAGAGAAGTGTAGAAATAATAGGGTAATAATTGTTGGGGATTTCAACTTCCCCAATATTAACTGGGATAGTCAGAGTGTGAAAGGCTTAGAGGGTGTGGAATTCTTAAAGTGCATCCAGGAGAGCTTTTTCAGCCAACATGTAGAAAGTCCTACAAGAGAGGGGGCGGCACTGGACCTAATTAGAGTGAATGTAGCAGGGCAAGTGGTAGAAGCATTAGTAGGAAAGCATTTTGGTGACAGTGACCATAATTCGGTGAGATTTAAGGTGGTTATGGAAAAGGACAAAGATGGACCGGAAATAAAGGTTCTAAATTGGGGGAAGGCCGATTTTAATATGATAAGGCAGGATCTGGCCAAAGTGGACTGGGATCAGTTACTTGTAGGAAAATCCACATCAGAGCAGTGGGAGTCTTTCAGAAAGGAAATAGAGAGAGTACAACGCCAACATGTTCCCGTAAAGGTCAAGGGTGGGACCAACAAGCCCAGGGAACCCTGGATGTCAAGGGACATACAAGAATGGATTAGGAAAAAAAGGGAGGCTTTTGGCAGATACAAAGGACTAAAAACAGTGGAAGCCCTAGAGGAGTATAGAAAGTGCAGGGGGGTACTTAAAAAAGAAATTAGGAGAGCGAAGAGGGGTCATGAAAAAACACTGGCGGGCAAAATAAAGGAAAATCCCAAGGTCTTTTATTAGTATATTAAGGGCAAGAGGATAACCAGGGAAAGAGTAGAGCCCATTAGGGACCAAAGTGGCAATCTGTGTGTAGAGCCAGAAGATGTAGGTGAGGTTTTAAATTAATATTTTGCATCTGTGTTCACTATGGAGAAGGACGATGCGGGCATAGAAATCAGGCAGGGAGTTTGTGATATACTTGAACAAATTATTATTGAGAGGGAGGAGGTTCTAGTGGTTTTAGCGGGCTTAAAAGTGGATAAACCCCCAGGCCCAGACGAGATGTATCCCAGGCTGCTGTGAGGCAAGGGAGGAGATTGCAGGGGTTCTGGATGGATTGGAGGGTAGCTAATATTACCCCACTATTCAAAAAAGGTGGTAGAGAGAAAACGGGGAATTATATCGGTTGTGGGGAAAATGCTAGAGTCCATTATAAAAGATGTAATAGCAGAGCAGTTGGAAAACAGTGACGGGATCGGACAAAGTCAACATGGATTTACAAAAGGTAAATCATGCTTGACTAATCTACTGGAATTTGTTGAGGATGTAACTGGTAGAATAGATAAGGGAGAACCAGTGGATGTGGTGTATTTGGACTTTCAGAAGGCTTTCAATAAGGTACCGTAGAAGAGATTAGCGTGTAAAGTTAAGGCACATGGGATTGGGGGCAAGGTACTGACTTGGATAGAGAACTGGTTGGCAGACAGGAAGCAAAGAGTTGGAATAAATGGGTCTTTTTCCGAGTGGCAGGCAGTGACTAGTGGGGTACCGCAGGGATCGGCCCTAGGACCCCAGCTATTCACAATATATATAAATGATCTAGACGAGGGAACTAGATGTAACATCTCCAAGTTTGCAGACGACACAAAGCAGGGTGGGCGTGTGTGAGGAGGATGCTGAGAAACTCCAGTATGATTTGGGCAGGTTGGGTGATTAGGCAGAAACATGGCAGATGCAGTATAATGTGGATAAATGCAAGGTTATCCACTTTGGTGGCAAAAACAGGAAGGCAGATTATTATCTGAATGGCAATAGATTGGGAGAAGGGGAAGTGCAACGAGACCTGGGTGTCCTTGTGCACCAGTCGCTGAAGGTAAGCATGCAGGTGCAGCAGGCGGTTAAGAAGGCAAATGGTATGTTGGCCTTCATAGCGAGAGGGTTTGAGTACAGGAACAAGGATGTCTTGCTGCAGTTGTATAGGGCCTTGGTGAGATCACACCTTGAGTATTGTGTGCAGTTTTGGTCACCTTATCTGAGGAAGGATGTTCTTGCCATGGAGGGAGTGCAGCGAAGATTCACCAGACTGATACCTGGGATGGCAGGAATGACGTATGAGGAGAGATTGGGTCGATTGGGCTTATACTCGCTGGAGTTTAGAAGAATGAGAGGGGATCTCATTGAAACTTATAAAATTCTAACAGGACGAGATAGACTGAATGCAGGAAGGATGTTCCCGATGGCCGGGGAGTCCAGAACCAGGGCTCACAGTGTAAGGATAATAGGTAAGCCATTTAGGACAGAGATGACTGTAAAAGCTTTTATAGATATGTGAAGAGAAAAAGATTGGTGAAGTCAAGCGTAGGTCCCTTACAGTCAGAATCAGGGGAATTTATAATGGGAAACAAGGAAATGGCAGACCAACTAAATACATACTTTGGTTCTGTCTTCACAAAGGAGGACACAAATAACCTCCCAGAGATGCCGGGGAACATAGGGTCTGATGAAAGGGAGGAACTGAAAGAAATCATTATTTGTAGGGAAATGGTGTTTGGAAAATTGATGGGACTGAAGGCTGATAAATCCCCAGGGCCTGATGGTCTACATCCCAGGGTACTTAAGGAAGTGGCCCTAGAGATAGTCGATGCATTGCTGGTCATCTTCCAGAACTCGATAGACTCTGGAACGGTACCCATGGATTGGAGGGCAGCTAATGTTACCCCACTATTCAAAAAAGGTGGTAGAGAAAAAGCGGGGAATTATAGGCCGGTAAGCCTGACATCGGTAGTGGGGAAAATGCTAGAGTCTATTATAAAAGATGTAATAGCAGAGCACTTGGAAAGCAGTGACAGGATCGGACAAAGTCAACATGGATTTACAAAAGGTAAATCATGCTTGACTAATCTACTGGAATTTTTTGAGGATGTAACTGGTAAAATAGATAAGGGAGAACCAGTTGATGTGGTGTATTTGGACTTTCAGAAGGCTTTCGATAAGGTCCCGCATAAGAGATTAGCATGCAAAATTAAGGCACATGGGATTGGGGGCAAGGTATTGACTTGGATAGAGAACTGGTTGGCGGATAGAAAGCAGAGATTTGGAATAAATGGGTCATTTTCTGAGTGGCAGGCAGTGACTAGTGGGGTATCACAAGGATTGCTCCTAGGACCCCAGCTGTTCACAATATACATTAATGATCTGGACGAGGGAATTGGATGTAATGTCTCCAAATTTGCAGACGACACAAAGCTGGGAGGGAGGGTATGCTGTGAGGAGGATGTGAAACTCCAGTACGATTCAGACAGGTTGGGTGATTGGACAGAAACATGGCAAATGCACTATAATGTGGATAAATGTGAGGTTATCCACTTTGGTGGCAAAAACAGGAAGGCAGATTATGATTTGAATGGCAATAGATTCGGAGAAGGGGAAGTGCAAAGAGACCTGGGTGTTCTTGTGCACCAGTCGCTGAAGGTAAGCATGCAGGTGCAGCAGGCGGTTAAGAAGGCAAATGGTATGTTGGCCTTCGTAGCAAGAGGGTTCGAGTACAGGAACAAGGATGTCTTGCTGCAGTTGTGCAGGGCCTTGGTGAGACCACATCATGAATATTGTGTGCAGTTTTGGTCGCCTTATCTGAGGAAGGACGTTCCTGCCATGGAAGGAGTGCAGCGAAGATTCACCAGGCTGATACCTGGGATGGCAGGAATGACGTATGAGGAGAGATGTGTCGATTGGGCTTATACTCACTGGAGTTTAGAAGATTGAGAGGGGATCTCATCGAAACCTATAAAATTCTGTCTGGCCTGGACAGACTGGATGCAGGAAGATTGTTTCCAATGGCCGGGGAGTCCAGAACCAGGGGTCATAGTCTAAGGATAAGGGGTGGCCCTTTTGGACAGAGATGAGGAGGAATTTCTTTACCCAAAGACTGGTGAACCTGTGGAATTCTCTGCCACAGAGGGCGGTGGAGGCCAGTTCATTAAATGTATTCAAGAAAGAGTTGGATAGATTTCTTAAGGCTAAAAGGGATCAAGGGATATGGGGAGAAGGCAGGGACAGGGTACTGGAATTTGGATGATCAGCCATGATCTCATTGAACGGCAGAGCAGGCTCGAAGGGCCGAATGGCCTACTCTGCTCCTATCTTCCATGTTTCTATCTGCTATGTCCAGACCCCTCATGATTTTGAACACCTCTATCAAATCTCCTCTCAACCTTCTCTGCTCTAAGGAGAACCACGCCAGTTTCTCCAGTCTATCCACGTAACTGAAATCCCTTATCCCGGGAACCATTCTTGTAAATCTTTTCTGCACCCTCTCTGAGGCCTTCACATCGTTCAGAAAGTGCAGTGCCCAGAATTGGACACAAAACTCCAGTTGAGGCCGAACCAGTGTTTTATAAAGGTTCATCATAACCTCCTTGCTTTTGGACTCTATGCCTCTATTTATTAAGCCCAGGATCCCGCACGCTTTTTTAACCACTTTCTCAACCTGTCCTGCCTCCTTCAATGATTTGTGCACACATACCCCCAGGTCTCTCTGTTCATGCACACATTTTAGAATTGTACCCTTTAGTTTATATTGCCTCACTTGGTTCTTCCTACCAAAATGTATCACTTCGCACTTTTCTGCGTTAAATTTCATCTGCCACGTGTCCGCCCATTCCACCAGCCTGTCTATGTCTTCTTGAAGTCTATCACTATCCTCCTCACTGTTCACTATACTTCCAAGTTTTGTGTCATCTGCAAATTTTGAAATTGTGCCCTGCACACCCAAGTCTAAGTCATTAATATATATCAAGTAAAGCAGTGGTCCTAGTACCAACCCCTGGGGAACACCACTGTGTACCTTCCTCCTTTCCGAAAAACAACCGTTCACCACGACTCTCTGTTTTCTGTCACTTTGCCAATTTCGTATCCATGCTGCCACTGTCCCTTTTATTCCATGGGCTTCAACTTTGCTGGCAAGCCTATTATGTGGCACTTGTCGAACGCCTTTTGGAAATAAATGTTCATCACGTTAACAGCATTGCCCTCACCAACCCTCTCTGTTACCTCATCAAAAGCTCAATCAGAATCAGAGCGGCCGGGCCCGGCAGACATGCGGCCAGGGCCCCGGCACCAGGAAACCCAGGATGCAGCACCCCCCCGATCCGAGCCATCGCTTCCCGGTTTCTTCAGCCGGTTCCACCGAGTCCGAATTGGGAAAAGGACAGGAGCCAGGCTTCCAGAATGGCCCGCGGCCCCGGGGAGCATGCGCACTCTCAGCTGGGAAATCAGCATGTTGGATAGAGCGGTTTCTGGGGCGCGGTGAATTGTGGGTGCTACGGTAGCCATTAGTCAGCGGCTGTCGGGAAGAGTCTTATTGCAGGCTGACGGAAGTTAGGTCCCTGGCCGCCTGTGTAGGTCTTTTTGTTGCTTCATTGTTGAGAATGTAACTAGTAAAATAGATAAGGGAGAACCAGTGGATGTTGTGTATTTGGACTTTCAGAAGGCTTTCGATAAGGTCCCGCATAAGAGATTAGCATGTAAAGTTAAGGCACATGGGATTGGGGGCAAGGTATTGACTTGGATAGAGAACTGGTTGGCAGACAGAAAGCAAAGAGTTGGAATAAACGGGTCTTTTTCCGAGTGGCAGGCAGTGACTAGTGGGGTACCGCAGGGATCGGTCCTTCGACCCCAGCTATTCACACTATATATTAATGATCTAGACAAGGGAACTAGATGTAATATCTCCAAATTTGCAGACGACACAAAGCTGGGCGGGTGTGTGTGCTGTGAGGAGGATGCCGAGAAACTACAGGATGATTTGGACAGGTTGGGTGATTGGGCAGAAGCATGGCAGATGCAATAAAACGTGGATAAATGTGAAGTTATCCACTTTGTTGGCCAAAACAGGAAGGCAGATTATTATCTGAATGGCAATAGATTGGGAGAAGTGGAAGTGCAACGAGACCTGGGTGTCCTTGTGCACCAGTCGCTGAAGGTAAGCATGCAGGTGCAGTAGGCGGTTAAGGAGGCAAATGGTATGTTGGCCTTCATAGCGAGAGGGTTTGAGTACAGGAACAAGGATGTCTTACTGCAGTTGTACAGGGCCTTGGTGAGACCACATCTTGAGTAGTGTGCAGTTTTGTTCGCCTTATCTGAGGAAGGATGTTCTTGCCATGGAAGGAGATCAGCGAAGATTTGCCAGGCTGATACCTGGGATGGCAGGAATGACTTATGAGGAGAGATTGGGACGATTGGGCTTGTACTCGCTGGAGTTTAGAAGAATGAGAGGGGATCTCATTGAAACTTATAACATTCTGACAGGACTGGACAGACTAGATGCAGGAAGGATGTTCCCGATGGTCGGGGAGTCCAGAGCCAGGGGTCACAGTCTAAGGATAAGGGGTAAGCCATTTAGGACAGAAATGAGGAGGAATTTCTTCACCCAGAGAGTGGTGAACCTGTGGAATTCTCTACCACAGAAGGCAGTAGAGGCCAATACATTAAATATATTCAAGAAGGAGTTGGATATATTTCTTAAGGCTAAAGGGATCAAGGGGTATGGGGAGAAAGCAGGGACCGGGTACTGAATTTTGATGATCAGCCATGATCGCATTGAATGGCGGAGCAGGCTCGAGGGGCCGAATGGCCTACTCCTGCTCCTATCTTCTATGTTTGTATGTTTCTATGCTTCAGTTTGAGCTGGAGTGGAGATGGAGGAGAAGCTGCTGGGTTTAACCCCCAGCACTTCTGAGCCCAGGAGGACCCAACAATTTCCAATGTTAGACTGTCAAGGGAGGTGGATTATAGGGGAGATTAGGTTGTTACACAGACACTGTCCGTACAATGTAAAAGAGTATTGTTTTAAGAACAAGTATTTCTGTACAGGCTTTTAATCCAGTTTACATCTACAGATTTGTTTCAATTCATTCTTGGGATGTGGGCGTAGCTCGCAAGAGCAGCAAATATTGCCAATCCCCAGTTTCCCGTTGAGAAGGGGGTGGTGAGTCGCCTTCTTGAACTACTGCAGTCCGTGTGGTGAAGGTATTCCCACAATGTTGTTCGGTAAGGAGTTCCAGGATTATGACCCAGCAACGATGAATATATCTGAGTCAGGATGATGTGTGACTTTGAGGGGAACTTGGATGTGATGGTGCTCCCATACAACAGCTGCCCTTGTCCTTCTAGGTGGTGGAGGTTGCGGGTTTTGGAGGTTCTATCAAAGTTCCGATCGAGTTGCAGATGTATAAAGTTCCTTTCCTTCGCCCCCTCCCCCTCCCACACCCATCTCTCTCTCTCTCTCTCTCTCCTCCCATAGAGGCCAGAGTCTTGTGTAGGCCCAGACCAGGTGGACATCAGTGAACCAGTTGGGTTTTCATGTCAATCCGTCAGCTTTCATGGTCACTTTTTTCTAGTGCCGGTCCCACAAATGACCAGATTCATTGAGCTCAATTTCACAACCTGCCTTTGTTTTCTTGTGGGTTGTCTCTCACGCTCCCTGTTTTAAATTAATTTTACAGGGCACTGGAAGGGGAGGATTTACAGACAGGAAGCTCAAACCAAACATCACTTCAAGGTCTGACAGAGTCACTCGACTCATCGGATCTGAATATCATTGGCCTTTGAACATGGAATCAAAAAGCACCGTTCACAGCAGGGAGAAACTGTATACGTGTTCTGTGTGTGGACGAGGCTTCAGCCAGTCATCTGGCCTATCGAGGCACAAGCGTATTCACACCGGGGAGAGGCCGTTCACCTGCTCTGAGTGTGGGAAGGTATTCACTCAGTCATCTGACCTTCAGACACACCAGCGTGTTCACACTGGGGAGAGGCCGTTCACCTGCTCTGAGTGTGGGAAGGGATTCACTCAGTCATCCCACCTACTGAGACACCAGCGAGTTCACACTGGGGAGAGGCCGTTCACCTGCTCTGAGTGTGGGAAGGGATTCACTAATTCATCCCACCTGCTGACACACCAACGAGTTCATACTGGGGAGAGGCCGTTCACCTGCTCTGAGTGTGGGAAGGGATTCACTCAGTCATCTGACCTTCAGACACACCAGCGTGTTCACACCGGGGAGAGGCCATTCACCTGCTCTGAGTGTGGGAAGGGGTTCACTATTTCATCCCACCTGCTGACACACCAGCAAGTTCATACTGGGGAGAGGCCGTTCACCTGCCCTGAGTGTGGGAAGGGATTCACTAATTCATCCAACCTGCTGACACACCAGCGAGTTCACACTGATGAGAGACCTTTTAAATGCCTGGACTGTGGGAAGTGCTATAAAGGTTCCGGGGAACTGATACGCCATCAACGTGTTCACACTGGGGAGAGACCGTTCAGATGCTCTCACTGTGGGACTGAGTTCAGGCGATCATCTGACCTCACTGTACACCAGCACACTCACACTGGGGAGAGGCCGTTCACCTGCTGCGTATGTGGGAAGGGATTCACTCGCTCATCCCACCTGCTGACACACCAGCGAGTTCATACTGATGAGAGACCTTTTAAATGCTCGGACTGTGGGAAGTGCTATAAAGGGTCCGGGGAACTGATACGCCATCAGCGAGTTCACACTGACGAGAGGCCGTTCAGGTGCTCTCACTGTGGGACTGGGTTCAGGCGATCATCTGAGCTCACTGTCCACCAGCGCACTCACACTGGGGAGAGGCCATTCACCTGCTCCGTGTGTGGGAAGGGATTCACTCAGTCATCCCACCTGCTGAATCACCAGCGAGTTCACACTGGGGAGAGGCCGTTCACCTGCTCTGAGTGTGGGAAGGGATTCACTCAGTCATCCCACCTCCTGACACACCAGCGAGTTCACAAGTGACTGCAGGGGTTGGATTCTGCTGTTGTTGCTGCTGTTAATCACATCCAGGACTGAACCATGTTCATTCTGACAGGTGGGGATTGTTTCTGCTGATGTTAATAACTCCGGCAACTGGGCTGGAGTTTAACATCCTGGATATATGTCAAATAAATCAGCTTTGTTTTAAACACATTGTTGTGGGTTTTTGTCTTTCCCACCTGAGTGTTTAGCATCACCTGGCTGGAGCTCAGAAAGGACAATTTGGAGGAGGATCGTACGGCAGGAACAGAACTCCAGCCTACCGTCTACTGCCGCCGCTAACCTCCCGCTGAATATCACAGGAGGCACAATGCAACCCAATTTCACCCCCTTGTTGTCCAAGTAGTGTGTGGCCTCCTTATTCTTTCCACCAAAACACACCACCTCACACTGATCTACAGTGAAATTCATTTGCCAATTACACGCCCTTTCTGAAATTTATTAATATCTTCTTGCATTTTGTCTTCCTCAGTATTAACTCTACCTTCCAATTTAGTGCTATCGACAAACTTTGAAATTGCTCTTCTGATTCCCGAGTCCAAATCGTTTATGAACGTGATCCCAGCACCGATCCCTGTAGAACACCACTTCCCACCTTTTGCCAGTCTGAGTAGCTGCTCCCAACCCCTACTCTCTGTTTTCTGTTTTGTGACCAGCTTGCTATCCATAAACAGTATGTAAGATCGACAAGATGACCCAGGTCAGGCTGTGTGGAGGGAAGGGCCAGGCAGCAGAATGGATGGAAAGCTGTCTACAAAACAGAAATCAGAGGCTTGGAGTTAAGGGAAGTTTGTTGCGATCTTTCCATCCATTCTGCTGCCTGACCCTTGACTCCACGTGGCCTGACCGTGGCCATCTTGTAGACCATACATACTGCAGACACAGTGCACCAGTGATGGAGGGGGTGGATATTGAGTCCTGTGGCAGGGGCGCTGATGAAGTGGATTTCTCTGTCCGTGAGCTTTGAGGCATCGCTAGTGGTGTTTTTCACCTCTTTCCACCTTTAAAAAAAACCTTGCTGCCAGTTTATTAAAGCCATTAACAGCCGCTCGGGTGGGACGCACCAATAAATGAGGCCTTGTTTCCCTCAGAATGACAGGCCTGAACCCGAGTTAGAAAACATTTAGGAATTAAACCAGACTGGGCGGGGCCTGAGGTGCCAGTTAGTAACGGAAAATTGGTGGCCAGCGTACTTCACACCAGGGCTGAGGATCCGGGGACTTGGGTTTCTGTGTCATTTATTTATTCATTTTGTTTATTGCCCAATGTCAATCAGACGGGCGGGTCATCTTGCTGTCTGGCGGAGGCGAGGGTCCCCAATGGAGGGCTCTCTATGCGGGAGTCCTTCCCAGCACCATTGGGGATCTGGGTGGAGACTGTTGCAGGGAGCTGTCGTGTGCAACAGTTTCTAAGCTCATTTCCGGACTCCAAGGTCAGATGTGATGTTTGCAACCTAGAGGAGTCCACGGGCCGTGTATATATTCAGTGTGAGAGGTTGCAGCCCCTGGATAGTTACCTGAAGGGGCTGCTCCTCAATTCTTGTTTACACTTTAGCCCCACGCTCCTAATCTTTGGCCGCCCGGTGCGGAGGGGGGTGGGTAAGTGGGAGGTTCTTCTCCTGGACCTACTCTTGGGCCTGGCGAAAACAGCAATTTGTAGGTCCAGGATGGGCGGGGCCCATGGGGTGTCACTCTGGCTGCCTGCCTCTCTCCCGTGGTCTTGTCCCTGCCCGGGTGGCCCTGGAGAGGGAGCAGGCGGTGTCCACCGGTTCACTTGATACATTCCTCGACCGGTGGACACCTCTGGTTAAAGAGACGATAATCGATCCTCACAATCACATTGTGATTTAATTATTAATTGTGTGTGTGTCACAAATACATTTCTTCTATTTTGATACAAAAGCTCTACTAGACATGTTAAACTACTAGTTATTTAATCAGGGCTGCAGCTGCTGAAAGGTTGACTGTACTGAGGTTTGTGGCTGAGCTGGCAGACATGTTGTTCTGAAGTCTGATGTCTCACACCTGAAGAGTCTGTTTATGTCGTGTTGTAATGACCATTTTCTGTTGCCTGGTGTCAGAAATAGAAATCAAAGGAAGATGATGCCCCACTCTGTTAATCAACTCTTTGACACATTTCCATTTCTTAATTTACAAAGATCACAACTCCATTAGTGAACAATGGATTGCCAGTCTGCCACTTTTTACTGAGGCTTGAAAGGATTCGCTGTGAAGCTACACCTGCCCATCTGTCTGTGTGTCACTGTGTTTGGATTGTGTTAGACAACAGTCCTAATATCTCACCTACAGCCATTACAATTTTTGAAATTTTAGATTGTACTTGGAAGAAGTTGAGTTTGAATCTAACAATTCTGGAATTGGGAGCTTTTAATGATTTCTGTTTTTCACATAACTATATAGTGATGTGATCAGTAAAAGCAAATTAAAAGATGGTGCTATTTACTGAACACAACTGAATAATTCTACAAGGATGCTATCGCAGTCTTCCTCAGTATTAACGACACCCCCCAATTTAGTGTCATCAGCAAATTTTGAAATTGTACTTCTGATTCCCAAGTCCAAATCATTCATGTAAATGGTGAACAACAGTGGTCCCAGCACCAATCCCCGTGGAACACCACTTCCCACCTTCCGCCCATCTGAGTAAATACCTTTAACTCATCCCGTCACTATAACTGGACTTGTCTCTATTCCCGTGCCGAGGGGATTGCTGTACCAGACGGGAGGGGCAACATTTGGGGACTCTTGATTCTCCACCAATTGCCATTCCCCTTCTTTCTGGTGGATAATGGAGGTGCCACTGTGTGTAATGTGCAAGTCAGTAAGAGTTATCAGCGAGGATTAATCAGCACTTTCTAATTGGAGATGATAATCAATGGAATCTTTCAGACAATGAATTGTAGATTTTATAGCAAAGATTAATATACGATTGCAGTAAAAGTTCATAATTTTATTGTAAAATATTTCAGGAACACTCATCAGAAATTAAGGGGAAAGTTCAGACAGCAGTACTTAAAGGGACACTGCAGCCCCGACAACTCAATCAGCTATATATCCAGAATATTAAAACCCAGCCTAGTTATAGGGGTTATTAACATCAGCAGAAACAAACCCCAACTGTCAGAATGAACATGGTTCAGTCCTGGATGTGATTAACAGCAGCAATAACGGCAGAATCGAACCTCTGCAGTCACTTGTGAACTTGCTGGTGTCTCAGCAGGTTGCATGACTGATTGAATCCCTTCTCACACACTGAGCAGGTGAACGGCCTCTCCACGGTGTCAACTCGCTGGTGTGTCAGCAGGTTGGATGACTGAGTGAATCCCTTCCCACACATGGAGCAGGTGAATGGCCTCTCCCCAGTGTGAATGCGCTGGTGTATCAGCAGGTTGGACGACTGATTGAATCCCTTCCCACACATGGAGCATGTGAATGGCCTCTCCCCAGTGTGAATGCGCTGGTGTCTCAGAAGGTCAGAGGAATTAATGAATCCCTTCTCACACACGGGGCAGGTGAATGGCCTCTCTGCAGTGTGAATGTGCTGGTGTATCAGCAGGGTGGATGAATTAGTGAATCCCTTCTCACACACAGGGCAGGTGAACGGTCTCTCCCCAGTGTGAATGCACTGGTGCTCAATGAGGTGAGATGACTGCCTGAACCTCTTCCCACAGTGAGAGCAACTGAATGGTCTCTCCTCAGTGTGAAGTCGCTGGTGTGTCAGAAGGTGGGATGACTGACTAAATCCCTTCCCACACTTGGAGCAGGTGAACAGCCTCTCCCCGGTGTGACAGCATCGATGAGTTTCCAGCCGGGACGGGGAGCTAAATCCCTTCCCACAGTCCCCACATTCCCACAGTTTCTCCGTGGAGTGGGTGTCCTTGTGTCTCTCCAGGTTGGACAATCGGTTGAAGCCTCATCTACACACACAACACGTGTACGGTTTCTCCCCGCTGTGAACGGTGCGATGTTTTTTCAGACTGTGTAACTGGTTAATGCTCTTTCCACAGTCAGTGCACTGGAACACTCTCACTCGGGTGTGTGTGTCTCGGTGCTTTTCCAGTCACACCGATCTTTGAAATCTTTTCCCACAGACAGAACAGGCAAACATTTCTCCTTCCACATTCAAAGGCCGATGATATTCCCTGTAAAAGCAGTTTACAAAAGACATCACTGTAAGTTCAGGATTAAAATTCAGAACAGATAATTCTAGTTTCTATGGAACATTCCTCTCTTAGTACATAGAATTACACAGATTGTACAGCACAGAAACAGGCCAATCGGCCCAACTGGTCCATGTGGTGTTTATGCTCCACACGAGCCTCCTCCCATCTCTCTTCATCTCACCCTATCAGCATCTCCTTCTATTCCTTTCTCCCATGTGTTTATCCAGCTTCCCCTTAACTACATCCATGCTCTTCGCCTCAACTACTCCCTGTGGCAGCAAGTTCCACATTCTCAGCACCCTCTGGGTGAAGGAGTTTAATCTAAATAGGACTTCCCTGGGCAGCCACTGAGCACTGCTGCCTCTTTTGTGCATTTCCTGGCGAGGTGAAACAGTGGATATTTTCTGATCAAAAAGAGCTGAGCTCGGCAGCATTAGTCCTGTTTTGCCTCCTTTGGAGACCAGGTGTACGAGCAGAGTGAGTGCAGCCTTCACAGCAACTACAATAAAATTGTTACAGTTGTGAAGGAACTTTGTGTCAGTGCACTGGACCACAAACAAAGTATGTGTGTCGATTATTGTCTTATTACCCTACTGTAAAGTGCCTTGAGATGTTTTAAAAGCTCTATATAAAGGTAAGTTGTTGTTGGTGTATAGAGAACTCTATTGAAATTTAGTGAAATGATCAATAACCAAGGAAGATCATTTCTTTGTTTGGTTCTGTTAGCTTTCATAGAATCATGTAAAAGTACAGCATGAAGGAGGCCATTCGGCCCATCGTGCCTGTGCTGGCTCTTAGAAAGAGCACTCGTGCTTAGTCCCACATCCCTGCTTGTTGTCCGTAACCCTGTAAGATCCTCATCCTCAAGTACCCGCCCAACTCCCTTTTAAAATCATTGATGGAATCAGCTCATGACCTTTTCAGGTAGAGCGTTCCAGATCCCGACAACTCTCTGAGTTTTATTCAATTGTTACCACAGTTGTTTCTGTGGAGGTTTAATAATAAATGCATTTTGCTGTGAAAGCAATTAAAACATTCCTAGTATATAAATAGACAGATGCATCAAAATATTAAAATTGTGGGAGGGAGGGCAGTGCTCGCCAGGGCCCAATAAACAATGGAATTCTTCTTTCCCAACCCAATGCTCAGAAGATGAAGTCCCAGAGCTGCCTCTGGCTCGGTTCCACCTGCCCTATTCTGACAAGCTGAGGTGTTGGTCAGTGCACTGTGATTGCCCTGTGGGCAGAAAATGGCAAATCTAGAAATATGACCAAAATAACACATTTAACCCCAAAGCTGTAAATCCCCGTCCCACACACTCTCCCTCCTCCCTGTGCTGAAATCCAAACCCATTGCACCATCTCCAACATTTCTTTCCTCCACTCCCAGTTTTCCCCCTCCCTCTACTCTGGTTGGGTTCAGTTCTCCACCTGCTGTGTGCAGAGTGAGAAAAAAATCAATGAGTCAATGATTGTCTCTCCTGGTCACTGGGACACTGAAGCGCTGCCCACTCTCTGTTCCTGTATAAAGATGGCCGCGCATGCACCCCGCTGCAGGTAGAACCGGTCTGTCTTTCCTTCACCAAGATGGCGGCGGGTAACCTGGGCCTGTCACCGAGAAAAAGCCTCACCGCTGCCGTCCGGCGGAACACATTCGGCCGCTGGATCTCATTCGGGCCTGAGACCGTTCTCCAACTTTATAAACCCTGAGGCGCGGCCTACCCGCAGTTTATTAACCTCCCGAACCCGCTCCCGCTGACCTGCAGCTCTGCCCAGCGACCGCGCGGGGCTTTCTTTGTAAAGTCGGTGAGGGACACGTGACCCGGGCCCACTGCCTGATTGACGTGAGCTTCCGACCAATAGGGAGCAAGCGGGGTGGGGCTGGAGGAGCGAGCCGGCGGCGGGTCCTCCAACCAATCGGGGAGCCCAAGGGGCAGGACTAGCGCCGGCTGATTGTCTGATCCACAGGGCAGCGAGTTTCTCCAGTCCCTTGTTCAGGGCCCGGGGCCAGGGGAGGCAGTGGGCCTTTATTCCCCGCATTGGACACAAGGCTCTTTGGCTCACAACACACTGGCTCAGGTTTTAATAGAGACCTTTTAATTTCATCCATAAAAGCAGATAAACACCGTGCTTCTGTGGAACAAACTTTCTAATATTTGGGAGTAAAAGTACAAGTTTTTTTCCCTCTGGGGAATTTATTATTAGTTTCAGGAAACAGCAACCACTTGTCTTTATAAAGCACCCTTAATGTAGTAAAACATCCCAAGGCTCTTCACAGGATCGTTATAAAACAAAATTTGACACCGAGCCACATAAGGAGATATTAGGGCAGATGACCAAAAGCTTGGTCAAAGAGCATCTTAAAGAAGGAGAGAGATGGAGAGGTTTAGGGAAGGAATTCCAGAGCTTAGGGCCCAGGCAGCTGAAGGCACGGCCACCAATGGTGGAGCGATCAAAATCGGGGATGCTCAAGAGGGCAGAATTAGAGAAGCGCAAATATCTCGGGGGTGGGGGGGTTTGTAGAGGCTGGAAGAGATTACAGAGATAGGGAGGGATGAGGCCACGGAGGGATTTGAAAACAAGGCTGAGAATTTTAAGGATGAGACACTTGAGGAAAAGCAGGGAGTGGGGGTGGGTCAAGCCCTTATGGGACAGGGTCGCTAATTCTGTTCTGCGACAGTTACTGGGACAGACTGTATCTCCCCCTCTCCTCCACACAGGGATTTGTGGTAGTTAAAGGGACAGCGATTCTTCTTGTTCCGCGAGATTGTAATTAAAGGGACACTACTCTGAGATGGCTGTGAACTTTTAGTGCCGCCAGCCTTTCTAAAACATCTTCCTTTTTTTGAAGATCTGTGTGAACTCGCTGGTGACTCAGCAGGTTGGATGAACTCTGAAACCTCTTTGCACAGTCAGAACATTTAAAGGGTCTCTCATCGGTTCTGGGACAGGAGGAATCTGGTTAACAGTGATCACAATATCATTGGGTTTAAAGTAGTTATGGAAAGGGACAAAGAAGAATCAATGGTGAAAATACCCAGCTGGAATCGAGCCAATTTCAGTGATTTGAGAAGGGATCGAGCACAGGTGGACTGGAAACAAAGATTGTCCAGGAAAACAGTGAATGGCCAATGGCAGGCCTTCAAGGCTGAGATAGTTCGGGTACAAACCAAGCATATTCCCATAAGGAGGAAAGATGGGCATCCAAAGCTAGAGCTCCCGATGACAAAGGATATCGAGGTTAGAATAAAACAGAGAAAGGAGGTTTACGACAAATGTCAGGTACAGAATACAGTCAAAAACCGGGAGCATACAGAGAGTGCGGGGGAAATTGAAACAGGATATAAGGGCAAAGAGAATATGAGAAAAGATTAGCGGGTAACATAAAAGAGAACCCAAAAATCTTCTATAAACATATGAAAAGTAAAAGGATAGTTAAATGAATGGTGGGGCCAATTAGGGACCAAATAGGAGCACATCATACGGAAGCAGAGGGCATGGCTGAGGTACTGAATGAGCACTTAGCATCTGTCTCCACAAAAGAAGAGGATGAAGTTCATGTCGCAGTAGAGGAGGGGGGAGTAGAGAAATTGGATAAAAATGGATAGAAAGCAGGTGCTAAATAGGTTGTCATCACTTAAAGTTAACAAGTCACCCGGTCCGGATGGGATGCATCCTAGGTTGTTGAGGGAAACTAGGGTGGAGATAGCAGAAGCTCCGACCACAATCTTTCAATCTCCCTCAGATATATGGGAGGGGTGCCAGAGGACTGGAGGATTGCAAATGTTACTCCCTGTTTAAAAAAGGGGAGAGGGATAAACCTGCTAACTACAGGCCAATCAGTCTAATGTCAGTGGTGGGTGAACGACGAGAGACCATTGTCAAGGTCAAAATTAATTCTCACTTGGAGAAGCATGGGTTAATAAGGGGCAGCCAGTGTGGATTTGTTAAAGGTAAATCGTGTCTGACTAACCTGATTGAGTTCTTTGATGAAGTAACAGAGGGTTGATGAAGGTAGTGCAGCAGATGTTGTATACATGGACTTTCTAAAGGCATTTGACAAAGTACCACAAATGAGACTTATTCGGAAAATAGAAGCACAGGAAATTAAAGGGATGATGGTAATTTGGGTGTATAATTGGCTGAGGGATAGGAGACAGTGAGCAGTGCTGAGGGATGTTTTTCTGACTGGAGGGAAGTATGCAGTGGGTTCCCCCAGAAGTCGGGATTAGGACCATTGCTTTTCTTGTTATATATAAATGACCTGGATTGGGTATAGGTGTACAATTTTGAAGTTTACGGATGATACAAAACTTGGCAACGTAGTAAATAGTGAGCACAGTAGTAGCAGACTTCAGAAGGACAGAGACAGACTGTGAAATGAGCAGACACAAGGCAGGTGAAATTAAATGAGGATAAGTGTGAAGTGATGCACTTTGGGAGAAACAACAGGGAGAGGCCGTATAATCTAAATGGGACTATTTTGAGGGGGTGCAAGAGCAGAGAGACCTGGGGGTCCATATTCACAAATCTTTGAAAGTGCCACGGCAAGTTGGTGAGGTTTCAGAAAGCGTATGGGATACTTGGCTTTGTAAATAGGGCCATTGAATACAAAAACAAGGAAGTTACACTAAACCTTTACAAATCACTAGTTAGGAACATAGGACAGGAGGAGGCCATTCAGCCCCTCGAGCCTGTTCCGCCATTCAATAAGATCATGGCTGATCTTGGGCTCAAAGCCACTTCCCTGCCCGCTCCCCATAACCCTTCACTCCCATATCTTGCAAAAATTTGTCGATCTCCACCTTAAATATATTTAATGACCCAGCCTGCACAGCTCTCTGCGGCAGAGAATTTCACAGATTTACGACCCTCTGAGAGAAGAAATTCCTCCTCATCTCAGTTCTAAAAGGGCGACCCTTTATTCTAAATCTGTGCCCCTGCGTTCTAGATTCCCCCACGAGGGGAAACATCCTCTCTGCATCTACCTTGTTGAGCCCCCTCAGTATCTTATATGTTTCAATAAGATCACCTCTCATTCTTCTAAATTCCAATGAGTTTAGGCCCAGCCGGCTCAACCTTTCTTCATAAGTTAACCGCTTCATCTCTGGAATCAACCTCGTGAATCGTCTCTGAACTGCCTCCAATGCAAGTATATCCTTCCTTAAATAAGGAGACCAAAACTGTACGCAGTACTCCAGGTGTGGTCTCACCAATACCCTGTACAGTTGGAGCAGGACTTCCCTACTTTTATACTCCAACCCACTTGAAATAAAGGCCAACATCCCATTTGCCTTTTTGATTACTTGCTGTACCTGCATGGTAACTTTTTGTGTTTCATACACAAGGACCCCCAGGTCCCTCTGAACTGTAGCATTTTGTAATCTCTCTCCATTTAAATAATTTGTTTTTTTATTTTTCCTGCCAAAGTGTATAACCTCGCACTTTCCCACATTATACTCCATCTGCCAAATGTTTGCCCACTCACTTAGCCTGTCGATATCCCTTTGCAGGTTCTTTGAGTCCTCTGCACAACTTGCTTTCCCACCCATCTTTGTATCAGGACAGGAGGAGGCCATTCAGCCCTTTGAGCCTGTTCCGCCTTTCAATGAGATCATGGCTGATCTGTGACCTAACTCCATACACCCGCCTTTGGCCCATATCCCTTGATACCTTTGGGTAACAAAAACCTATCAATCTCAGATTGAAAATTAACAATTGATCTCGCATCAATTGCCGTTTGTGGAAGAGAGTTCCAAACTTCTACCACCCTTTGTGTGTAGAAGTGTTTCCTAATTTCACTCCTGAAAGGTCTGGCTCTAATTTTTAGACTATGCCCCCAGTCCTAGAATCCCCAACCAGCGGAAATAGTTTCTCTCTCTCAACCCTATCTGTTTCCCTTAATATCCTGAAAACTTCAATCAGATCACACCTTAACCTTCTAAATTCCAGGGAATACAACCCTAATTTGTGTAATCCCTCCTCGTAACTTAACCCTTGAAGTCCAGGTATCATCCTGGTAAACCTACGCTGCACTCCCTCCAAGGCCAATATATCCTTCCTAAGGTGTGATGCCCAGAACTGCTCACAGTGCTCCAGGTGTGGTCTAACCAGGGTTTTGTACAGCTGCAGGGTTTTGGCCTCAACTGGAGTATTGTGTACAGTTCTGGGCACCACACTTTAGGAAGGATGTCAAGGCCTTGGAGAGGGTGCAGAGGAGGTTGACCAGGATGGTACCATGGATGAGGGACTTCAGTTATGTGGAGAGATTGGAGAAGCTGGGATTGTTCCCCTTAGAGCAGAGAAGGTTAAGAGGAGACCTAATAGAGGTGTTCAAAATGATGAGGGGTTTTGATCGAGCAAGTAGGGAGAAACTGTTCACTCTGGCAAGTGGGTCGGTAACCAAAGGTCACAGCTTTAAAATAGTTGCTAAAAGAACTAGAGGGGAATGAGGAGAATTGTTTTCACACAGACGGTTGTTAAGATCTGGAACGCACCATCTGAAAGGATGCTGGAATCAGGTTCCACAGGAACTTTCAAACAGTAATTGGACATGTCCTTGAAGAGGACTAGTTTGCAGAGTTCTGGGGATAAAGCTGGGGTGTGGGACTAAATTGGACAGCTCTTTCAAAGAGCCGGCACAGACACGATGGGCCGAATCACCTCCTTCTGTGCTGTTAGATTCTATGATCAGTGTGAACACGCTGGTGTCTCTTAAGGTTCTTCGAGATTTTAAAGCTCTTCCCACAGTCAGAACATTTAAAGGGTCTCTCATCAGTGTGAACAAGTTGGGTGTGTCTGCAGTTTGGATGACTCAGTGAATCCCTTCCCACATTCAGAGCAGATGAATATCCTCTCCCCAGTGTGGAGGCGCTGGTGTTGCTTGAGCTCCCAGGGGCTTTTAAAGCTCTTCCCACAGTCAGAACATTTAAAGGGTCTCTCATCAGTGTGAACTCGCTGGTGTCCATTCAGTTGCCCGGAGCTTTTAAAGCTCTTACCACAGTCAGGACAGTTAAACGGCCTCATCAGTGTGAGCTCGCTGGTGTTGCTTTAGTTCCCCGGGGCTTTTAAAGCTCCTCCCACAGTCAGAACATTGAAATGGTCTCTCCCCAGTGTGAACTCCCTGGTGTGTTTGCAGGTGGGATGAACAAACAAATCCCTTTCCACACATGGAGCAGGTGAACGGACTGTCCCTGGTGTGACTGCGCCGTTGAGCTTCCAATGCAGATGGGGAACTGAAGCCCTTCCCACCGTCCCCACCTAAACCCGGTGCACGTGTCTCGCCAGGTCAGGCGATCGGCTGAATCCGCGTCCACACACTGAACACGTGTGCGGTTTGTCATCGCTGCTTTCTCCTTCCATGTGCAAAGGCCGATGATATTCAGGTCCTGATGAATCGAGCGACTCTGTCAGAGCTTGACGTGATGTTTGGTCTGAGCTTCCCGCCTGTAACTGCTCCACTTCTATAACCCTGTAAATTGAGATCAGAAAAGGATCAGAGGCAAACTGTTGTTTAATCTTCCTCTTTCCGAACCTAGGGGCAGTGAAGCTGATTTTCAGGCCCCAGCTGCTGCACAGGTTGGTTGAAAGGATCAGCAGTAATGGTGGCTGCAATACCCACAAGCCCCGGCGCTGCAGAAAGCACTCTGTTGACTGAGTCCCGCGCATGTGCTCATGGCCCCCGCGCTCTCCCTCCTGCTCCACAATCGCCCATCCCGATTGTTCCGCAACGCGCATGCTCAGCGCACAAAACCCCGCGGTTGGAACATCAGGCGCGCATGCGGAGCCGCAACATCTGGTACGCGTGCGCGGCTCATGTGGGGGTGAGTCGGTGTTTCGCCGCAGCCGCCAGGGAGGTGCACATGCGCAGGACGACCTAACATTCTTCCTGTCAGCAATCACTCCCCCGTTTCTTTAACAAAAACAGAAAATGCTGGAAATACTCAGCAGGTCAGGCAGCATCTGTGGAGAGAGAAACAGAGTTAACGTTTCAGGTCGATGACCTTTCGTCAGAACTGCTTGTTCTTTAGTGTCAGCCAGTGGCTCAGTGGGTAGCACTCTCGCCTCTGAGTCAGAAAGTTGTGGGTTCAAGTCCCACTCCAGATACTTGAGCACAAAAATCCAGGCTTACACTCCAGTGCAGTGCTGAGGGAGGGCGGCACTGCCGGAGGTGCTGTTTTTTGGAGGAGACGTTAAACCGAGGCCCCGTCTGCTCTCTCAGTTGGACGTCAATGATCCTATGGCACTATTTGAATAAGAGCAGGGGAGTTATCCCTGGTGTCCTAGTCAATGTGTTTATCCCTCAATCAACATAACAAAAAACATAGATTATCTGGTCATTATCAGATTGCTGTTTGTGGGAGCTTGCTGTGCGCTAATTGGCTGCTGCGTTTCACACATTACAACAGTGACTCTACTTCATTGGCTGTAAAGCGCTTTGGGACGACCGGTGGTGAAAGGTGCTATATAAATGCAAGTCTTTCTTCCTTCACTGGTCTCACCAGCGACCTCCTCTGGCTGATGGTTGATTGATAGCCGAGCGTCCGCGCATGCGCACACGAGACGGCATTTTGTGCCGAGTCCGGCACAGCAACCCCTCCCGGTCACCAAGGGTAATAACCGCGCATGCCCAGAGGACACCAACCCCCCTCCCCCACTCGGAGCTGCGCCTGCGCACTCGGATCCTGCCGGAAGGAGTCGGCGCGGGCCATTCCGGGGAAAGGCCTTGGTGTCGGTTCCAGAGTCGCGATCGGTGACGCAAAGTGAGTTTTCTCCGGTCCGATTGGGTGGAGAATTGCTCGGGGTGGGGGGGAGGGGTGGATCGGGAGAGAATAAAGAGAAATAGAAAAACCTGAGAGTCCGCGAGCCCCCGGACCGAGCGGTGGCAGTTGGACGGAGCACGTGATCTCCTTGGGGACACGTGACCCAGCCCAGGGCCTGATTGACGGGAGCTTCCGACCAATCGGGAGCGAGCGGGGCGGGGCTGGAGGAGCGAGCCAGCGGCGGGTCCTCCAACCAATCGGGGAGCCCGAGGGGCGGGACTAGCGCCAGCTGATTGTCTGATCTGCAGGGCAGCGAGTTTCTCCAGTCCCTTGTTCAGGGCCCGGGGCCAGGGGAGGCTGTGGGCCTTTATTCCTCTCATTGGACACAAGGCTCTTTGGCCCACAACACACTGGCTCAGGTTTTAATAGAGACTTTTTAAATTCATCAATAAAAGCAGATAAACCCTGTGCTTCTGTAGAACAAACTTTCTAATATTTTATAGAATCACAGAATGGTTACAGCACAGAAGGAGGCCATTCAGCCTGTCGAGCCCGTGCCGGCTCTCTGCAAGACCACTTCAGCGAGTCCCACTCCCCGCCCTTTCCCCGTAACCCTGCAAATTTCTTTACTTCAGGCACTTATCCAATTCCCTTTTGAAAGCTGTGATTGAATCTGCCTCCACCACCCTCTCAGGCAGTACATTCCAGATCCTAACCACTCGCTGCATAAAAAAGTTTTTCCTCATGTCGATTTTGGTTCTTCTGCCAATCACCTTAAATCTGTGTCCTCTGGTTCTCAACCCTTCCGCCAATGGGAACAGTTTCTCTCTCTCTACTCTGTCCTGACCCCTCGTGATTTTGAACTCCTCTATCAAATCACCTCTCTACCTTCTCTGCTCTAAGGAGAACAACCCCAGCTTCTCGAGTCTATCCACGTAACTGAAGTCCCTCATCCCTGGAACCATTCTTGTAAATCTTTTCTGCACCCTCTCTGAGGCCTTCACATCCTTCATAAAGTGCGGTGGCCAGAATTGGACACAATACTCCAGTTGAGGCCGAACCAGTGTTTTATAAAGGTTCATCATAACCTCCTTGCTTTTAGACTCTATGCCTCTATTTATTAATGGTGTGGAGATGCCGGATTTGGACTGGGGTGGACAAATGTAAAAAGTCACACAACACCAGGTTATAGTCCAACAGCTTTATTTGAAATCACAAGCTTTCGGAGCGCTGCTCCTTCTTCAGGTGAAGTTGAGAAATGCATAAAGACACAGCTTATACAGTCAGAGAATCAAGTCAGATGTTTACAGGTAACCTTTCCAACTGCCATTTATCACACCTCGGCAGAGAGATAATCACAGCAGTCAAAGGTGTGAATGGTGTCCAAACAGGTCAGTCAGGGAAACATTACATCAAAGAACAATGAGGTGGGGTCACAAGGGGTCAAATATTGCAGATGCATTTTTTTTGGCTGGAAATCACAGCAGGTCCGGCCGCATCTGTGTAGAGAGAACAAGCCAATGTCGACTCGAGTCTGGATGACCTTGCATCAGGTGGGGTTACATGTAGCGTGACATGAACCCAAGATCTCGGTTGAGGCCGTCCTCATGGGTGCGGAACTTGGCTATCAGTTTCTGCTCGACGATTTTGCGTTGTCGTGTGTCTCGAAGGCCACCTTGGAGAATGCTTACCCGAAGATCGGAGGCTGAATGTCCTTGACTGCTGAAGTGTTCCCCGACTGGGAGGGAACACTCCTGCCTGGTGATTCTATTTATTAAGCCCAGGATCCCGTATGCTTTTTAACCACTTTCTCAACCTGCCCTGCCACCTTCAATGATTTGTGCACACATACCCCCAGGTCTCTCTGTTCATGCACACATTTTAGACTTATACCCTTTAGTTTATATTGCCTCTCCTCATTCTTCCGACCAAAATGTATCACTTTGCACTTTTCTGCATTAAATTTCATCTCCCACGTGTCCGCCCATTCCACCAGCCTGTCTGTGTCCTCTTGAAGTCTATCACTATCCTCCTCACTGTTCACTATACTTCCAAGTTTTGTGTCACCTGCATATTTTAAAAATTGTGCCCTGTACACCCAAGTCTAAGTCATTAATATATATCAAGTAAAGCAGTGGTCCTAGTACCGACCCCTGGGGAACACCACTGTATACCTTCCTCCAGTCCGAAAAACAACCGTTCACCACTACTCTCTGTTTCCTGTCACTTTGCCAATTTCGTATCCATGCTGCCACTGTCCCTTTTATTCCATGGGCTTCAACTTTGCTGGCAAGCCTATTATGTGGCTCTTTGTTGAACGCCTTTTGGAAATCCATGTACACCACATTAACCACATTGCTCTCATTAACCATTTCTGTTACCTCATCAAAAGCTCAATCAGAATCAGAGCGGCCGGGCCCGGCGGACGTGCGGCCAGGGCTCCGGCACCAGGAATCCCAGCGTGCAGCACCTCCCCCATCCGAGCCGCCGCTTCCCGGTTTCTTCAGCCAGTTCCACTGAGTCCGACTCAGGAAAAAGAACAGGAGCCAGGCTCCCAGAATGGCCCGCGGTCCCGGGGAGCATACGCACTCTCAGCGGGTAAATAAGCACGTTGGATAGAGCGGTTTCTGGGGCGTAGTGAATTGTGGGTGCTGCGGCCGCCATTAGTCAGCGGCTGTGGGGAAGAGTTTTATTGCAGGCTGATGGAAGGTAGGTCCCTGGCCGCCTGTGTAGGTCTTTTTGTTGCTTCATTGTTGAGGATGTAACTAGTAAAATAGATAAGGGAGAACCAGTGGATGTTGTGTATTTGGACTTTCAGAAGGCTTTCGATAAGGTCCCGCATAAGAGATTCGTGTGTAAAGTTAAGGCACCTGGGATTGGGGGCAAGGTATTGGCTTGGATAGAGAACTGGTTGGCAGACAGAAAGCAAAGAGTTGGAATAAACGGGTCTTTTTCCGAATGGCAGGCAGTGACTAGTGGGGTACCGCAGGGATCGGTCCTTGGACCCCAGCTATTCACAATATATATTAATGATCTAGACAAGGGAACTAGATGTAATGTCTCCAAATTTGCAGACGACACAAAGCTGGGTGGGCGTGTGTGCTGTGAGGAGGATGCCAAGAAACTACAGGATGATTTGGACAGGTTGTGTGATTGGGCAGAAGCATGGCAGATGCAATATAACATGGATAAATGTGAGGTAATCCATTTTGGTGGCAAAAACAGGAAGGCAGATTATTATCTGAATGGCAATAGATTGGGAGAAGGGGAAGTGCAACAAGACCTGGGTGTCCTTGTGCACCAGTCGCTGAAGATAAGCATGCAGGTACAGCAGGTGCTTAAGAAGGCAAATGGTATGTTGGCCTTCGTAGCGAGAGGGTTTGAGTACAAGAACAAGGATGCCTTGCTGCAGTTGTACAGGGCCTTGGTGAGACCACATCTTGAGTATGGTGTGCAGTTTTGGTCGCCTTATCTGAGCAAGGATGTTCTTGCCATGGAAGGAGTTCAATGAAGATTCACCAGGCTGATACCTGGAATGGCAGGAATGATGTATGAGGAGAGATTGGGACGATTGGGCTTGTACTCGCTGGAGTTTAGAAGAATGAGAGGGGATCTCATTGAAACTTATAAAATTCTGACAGGACTGGACAGACTAGATGCAGGAAGGATGTTCCTGATGGTCGGGGAGTCCAGAACCAGGGGTCACAGTCTAAGGTTACGGGGGAAGCCATTTAGGACAGAAATGAGGAGGAATTTCTTCACCCAGAGTGTGGTGAACCTGTGGAATTCTCTACCACAGAAGGCAGTAGAGGCCAATACATTAAATAGATTCAAGAAGGAGTTGGATATATTTCTTAAAGTTAAAGGGATCAAGGGGTATGGGGAGAAAGCAGGGACCGGGGACTGAATTTGGATGATCAGCCATGATCGCATTGAATGGCGGAGCAGACTCGAGGGGCCGAATAGCCTACTCCTCCTATCTTCTATGTTTGTATGTTTCTATGTTTCAGTTTGAGATGGAGGAGAAGCTGCTGGGTTTAACCCCCAGTACTTCTGAGCCCAGGAGGACCCAACAATTTCCAATGTGAGACTGTCAAGGGAGGTGGATTCTAGGGGAGATTAGGTTGTTACACAGACAGTGTCCGTACAATGTAAAAGAGTATTGTTTTAGGAACAAGTATTTCTGTACAGGCTTTTAATCCAGTTTACATCTACAGATTTGTTTTAATTCATTCTTGGGATGTGGGCGTAGTTAGCAAGAGCAGCAAGTACAGGAAACTTTCTGGTATCCGGCACTGACGGGACCGAGCTGGTGCCGGTCGATCAACACTGCCGGAGAAACGAGCGCTATAGTTAAAAGATACGGAGCTTCTGCGCTCCGTCTGAAGCAACAAACCCTGTTGCTTAGCAACAGCTTCAAAACAGTCGGCGCAGCTTGCAAGCGTCTCTGTAGCTAAGCAACAGCTTCAGCTAGACGCTTGCAGAGCCACAAATGGAGGAAAAAAAGCAGCTAAAAGTAAAAAAAAGTTATCTGAACCGACTCCTGAATTTTGCCGGTGGATAGAGCATTCCGGATATTAAACCTCTGTTTAAACGAAAGTTTCCTGTATTGCCGATCCCCAGTTTCCCGTTGAGAAGGGGGTGGTGAGTCGCCTTCTTGAACTACTGCAGTCCGTGTGGTGAAGGTATTCCCACAATGTTGTTCGGTAAGGAGTTCCAGGATTATGACCCAGCAACGATGAATATATCTGAGTCAGGATGGTGTGTGACTTGGAGGTGATGGTGCTCCCATACAACAGCTGCCCTCGTCTTTCTAGGTGGTGGAGGTCGCGGGTTTGGGATGTTCTATCAAAGTCCTGGTCGAGTTGCAGATGTATAAAGTTCCTGTCCTTCGCCCACTCCCCCTCCCACCTCTCTCTCTCTCCTCCCATAGAGGCCAGAGTCTTGTGTAGGCCCAGACCAGGTGGTGGACTCCCTTCCCTGAAGGACATTAGTGAACCAGTTGGATTTTTATGACAATCCGGCAGCTTTCATGGTCACTTTTTTCTAGTGCCGGCCCCACAAATGACCAGATTCACTGAGCTCAATTTCACAACCTGCCTTTGTTTTCTTGTGGGTTGTCTCTAAAGCTCCCTGTTTTAAATTAATTTTACAGGGCACTGGAAGGGGAGGATTTGCAGACAGGAAACTCAAACCAAACATCACGTCAAGATCTGACCGTCACTCGACTCATCGGATCTGAATATCATCGGCCTCTGAACATGGAAGCAAAAAGCACCGTTCACAGCGGGGAGAAACCGTACACGTGTTCTGTGTGTGGACGAGGCTTCAGCCAACCCTTTGGCCTATCGAGACACAAGCGCATTCACACCGGGGAGAGGCCATTCACCTGCTCCGAGTGTGGGACGGGTTTCACTCAGTCATCCCACCTCCTGACACACCAGCGCACTCACACCGGGGAGAGGCCATTCACCTGCTCTGAGTGTGGGAAGGGATTCACTCATTCATCCAACCTGCTGATACACCAGCGAGTTCACACTAATGAGAGACCTTTTAACTGCTCGGACTGTGGGAATTGCTTTAAAGGTTCCAGGGAACTGATGCGCCATCAACGTGTTCACACTGACGAGAGACCGTTCAGGTGCTCGCTTTGCGGGACTGGGTTCAGGCGATCATCTGAGCTCACTATACACCAGCGCACTCACACTGGGGAGAGGCCATTCACCTGCTCCATGTGTGGGAAGGGATTCACTCGTTCATCCACCCTGCTGATACACCAGCGAGTTCACACTGGGGAGAGACCGTTCACCTGCCCTGAGTGTGGGAAGGGATTCACTCAGTCATCCCACCTCCTGACACACCAGCGCACTCACACCGGGGAGAGGCCATTCACCTGCTCTGAGTGTGGGAAGAGATTCACTGATTCATCCAATCTGCTCACACACCAGCGAGTTCACACTGGGGAGAGGCAGTTCACCTGCACTCAGTGTGGGAAGGGATTTACTCGCTCGTCCAACCTGCTGACACATCAGCGCGTTCACACCGGGGAGAGGCCATTCACCTGCTCCGTGTGTAGGAAGGGATTCACTAGCTCATCCCACCTCCTGACACACCAGCGAGTTCACAAGTGACTGCAGGGGGTGGATTCTGTTGTTGCTGCTGTTAATCACATCCAGGACTGAACCATGTTCATTCTGACCAGGTGGGGATTGTTTCTGCTGATGTTAATAACTCCGGGAACTGGGCTGGAGTTTAATATTCTGGATAGATGTCAAATAAATCAACTTTGTTTTAAACACATTGTTGTAGATTTTTGTCTTTCCCACCTGAGTGTTTCGCATCACCTGGCTGGAGCTCAGAAAGGACAATCTGGGGGAGGATCGTACGGCGGGAACAGAACTCCAGCCTGGACACAGTCCTTCAGGGCCACACTGAGAGGGGCAAACGGAACTTTGGTCTTTTTTGTCTCTCTTCACTGACAGCAAAGTTGCCGTGAGGGTTAATCTCAAGGCGTGTGAGAAATGTGTCCCAGCCGCTCTCTGCCATGGTTCAGAGCTCCTAGGCACGGAATAGAAGGCTCCTTTAGGAATGTACCCCAGTGCTTTTTATTAATGGCCTTATTAACCTGTATTGCTACTTTTAGTGATTTGTGTATCTGTATCCCTGGAATCCTCTGCTCCTCCAGCCCATTTAGACTCTTAGGGGGAAATTCGGTGGCGCCCCCTTTGGGTCGCTAACGTCACCGGGGCTAATTTTAGCGCCCTGAAAAAGTTAGCACCCCTGCGCATTAAATTCAGCGGTAGCGCCCCAAGCAGGAGGCAGGGTGCTACTGGAAGCGCTCCCCTCCGCCTTGAGTTGCTACCAGTGAATTTCATGGCTCTGCGTGTAACAGCGCCACGCCCGTCGGCACAAAGCACCATGTCATAGCAGACCTCCCCCCCTGATTAAAAGGGAGGGGCCTAGCACTGCGCACACTGGGGCCCTGCTGGACCACCGGGGAGTGGGGTGTCGGATGAAGAGGAGCGCCGGGCTGTGCGATCGCGGCCGACACCCCGAAGAAGAAAGGGGAAGGGGGCAGGTGCTGGCAGTCGGCCAAAATAAAAAGTTACCGTCCGACACCTGCCCTTTAAGTGGCGTTGCCGCGGCTGCAGAAACGACCCCTGACCCTGTCGGTCATATCGTCCGGCGGTAGGTCAGGGGTCGCAACCCAAGGTTGCAGCCGGGGTGCTGCGCGTGGCGATGATGTCATTGCCGGCGGTGCAGTGCCACAGGGAGCTACCGACTACCTCTGCCGCTAACCTCCCGCTGAATATCGCGGGAGGCACAAAGCAACCCAATTTCACCCCTTGTCCAAGTAGTGAGTGGCCTCCTTATTCTTCCCACCAAAACACACCCCCTCACACTGATCTACAGTGAAATTCATTAACACATCACCTCACACTGATCTACAGTGAAATTCATTAACACACCACCTCACACTGATCTATAGTGAAATTCATTAACACACCACCTCACACTGATCTACAGTGAAATTCATTTGCCAATTGCATGCCCATTCTGAAATTTATTAATGTCTTCTTGCATTTTGTCTTCCTCAGTATTAACTCTACCTCCCAATTTGGTGTTATCGACAAACTTTGAAATTGTTCTTCTGATTCACAAGTCCAAATCATTTATGTAAATGGTGAACAATCGTGATCCCAGTGCCGATCCCTGTGGAACACCACTTCCCACCTTTTGCCAGTCTGAGTAGCTACTCTTAACCCCTACTCTCTGTTTTCTGTTTTGTGACCAGCTTGCTATCCATAACAGTATGTAAGATCGACAAGATGACCCAGTTCAGGCCGTGTGGAGGGAAGGGCCAGGCAGCAGAATGGATGGAAAGATGGCTACAAAACAGAAATCAGAGGGTTGGAGTTAAGGGAAGTTTGTTGCGATCTTTCCATCCATTCTGCTGCCTGGCCCTTGACTCCACACGGCCTGACCGTGGTCATCTTGTAGACCGTACATACTGCAGACACAGTGCACCAGTGGTGGAGGGGGTGGATATTGAGTCCTGTGGCAGGGGCGCTGATGAAGTGGATTTCTCTGTCCGTGAGTTTTGAGGCATCGCTAGTTGCGTTTTTCACCTCTTTCCACCTTTAAAAAAAACTTGCTGCCAGTTTATTAAAGCCATTAATGGCCGCTTGGGTGAGACACACCAATAAATGAGGCCTTGTTTCCCTCAGAATGACAGGCCTGAACCCGAGTTAGAAAACATTTAGTAATTAAACCAGACTGGGCGGGGCCTGAGGTGCGAGTTAGTAACGGAAAATTGGTGGCCAGCGTACTTCACACCAGGGCTGAGGATCCGGGGACTCGGGTTTCTGTGTCATTTATTGATTAATTTTGTTTATTGCCCAATCTCAATCAGACTGGCGGGTCATCTTGCTGTCTGACGGAAGCGAGGGTCCCCAATGGAGGGCGCTCTATGCGGGAGTCCTTCCCAGAACCATTGGGGATCTGGGGTGGAGACTGTTGCAGGGAGCTGTCGTGTGCAACAGTTTAAACTCCTTTCCAGACTCCAAGGCCAGATGTGTTTTTTGCGGCCTAGAGGAGTCCACGGGCTGTGTACATATTCAGTGTGAGAGGTTACAGCCCCTGTGCAGTTCCCTGAAGGGGCTGCTCCTCAACTCTTGGTTACACTTTAGCCCCACGCTCCTAATCTTTGCCCACCCGGTGCGGAGGGGGGTCGGTAAGTGGGAGGATCTTCTCCTGGACCTGCTCTTGGGCCTGGCGAAAACAGCAATTTGTAGGCCCAGGATGGGGTCACTCTGGCTGCCTGCCTCTCTCCCATGGTCTTGTCCCTGCCCGGGTGGCCCTGGAGAGGGAGCAGGCGGTGTCCACCGGTTCAGGTGATACCTCCCTCGACCGGTGGACACAGAAGGTATCAAGAGGCGATAATCGATCCTCACAATCACATTGTGATTTAATTATTAATTGTGTTTGTGTCACAAATACATTTCTTCTATTTTGATACAAAAGCTCTACTAAACATGTTAAACTACTAGTTATTTAATCAGGACTGCAGCTGCTGAAAGGTTGACTGTACTGGGGTTTGTGGCCAGAGCTGGCAGACGTGTTGTTCTGAAGTCTGATGTCTCACACCTGAAGAGTCTGTTTATGTCGTGTTGTAATGACCTTTTTCTGTTGCCTGGTGTCAGAAATAGAAATCAAAGGAAGATGATGCCCCACTCTGTTAATCAACTCTTTGACACATTTCCATTTCTTAATTTACAAAGATCACAACTCCATTAGTGAACAATGGATTGCCAGTCTGCCACTTTTTAGTGAGGCTTGAAAGGATTCGCTGTGAAGCTACACCTGCCCATCTGTCTGTGTGTCACTGTGTTTGGATTGTGTTAGGCAACAGTCCTAATATCTCGCCTACATTCATTACAATTTTTGAATGTTAGATTGTACTTGGAAGAAGTTGAGTTTGAATCTGACAATTCTGAAATTGGGAGCTTTTAATGATTTGTTTTTCGCATAACTATACAGTGATGTGATCAGTCAAGGCAAATTAAAAGATGGTGCTATTTACTGAACACAACTCGGTCGGGTGGGGCTGGGGTCGATGGGGGGTCGGGTGTGGGGCCGGCATCGGTGGAGGGTCGGGTGGGGTCGGGGTAGGTGGAGGGTCGGGTGGGGCCGGGGTCGGTGGAGGGTTGGGATGGGTTGTGTGGGGTCGAGTCGGGTGGGGCCGGGGTTGGTGGAGGGTCGGGGTCGGTGGAAGGTCGGGTGGGGTTGGGGTCGGTGGAGTGTCGGGTGGGGCCGGGGTCGGTGGAGGGTCTGGTGTGGCCAGGGTCGGTGGAGGGTCGAGTGGGGTTGGGGTCGGTGGAGGGTCGGGTGGGGATGGGTTGTGTGGGGTTGAGTCGGGTGGGGCCGGGGTCGCTGGAGGGTTGGTGGGGCCGGCATCGGTGGAGGGGCGGGTCGGGTGGGGTCGGTGGAGGGTCAGGTGGAGCCGGGGTCGGTGGAGGGTCGGATGGGGCCGGGGTCGGTGAAGGGTTGGGTGGTGTCTGTGGAGGGTCGGGTGGGGTTGGTGGAGGGTCGGTGGGGCCGGGTTCGGTGGAGGGTCGGCCGGGGTCGAGTGGGGTAGTGGTCGGTGGAAGGTCAGGCGGAAACAGGGTCGGTGGAGGGTCGGGTGGGGCCGGGGTCAGTGGAGGGTCGGGCGGGGTCAGGTTCGGGTGGGGTCATGGTCGGGTGGGGTTTGGGTCGGTGGAGGGTCGGGTTGGGTTGGGTGGGGCCGGGGTTGGTGGAGGGTCGGGGTCGGTGTGGGGTCGGTGGAAGGTCGGGTGGGGCCGGGGTCGGTGGAGGGTCTGGTGGGGCCAGGGTCGGTGGAGGGTCGAGTGGGATTGGGGTCGGTGGAGGGTCGGGTGGGGATGGGTTGTGTGGGGTCGAGTCGGGTGGGGCCGGGTTCGCTGGAGGGTTGGTGGGGCCGGCATCGGAGGAGGGTCAGGTAGGGTTGGGGTCGGTGGCGGGTCGGGTGGGGTCGGTGGAGGGTCGGGCGCTGCCGGGGTCGTTGGGGGTGTCGGGTGGTGCCAGGGTCGGGGGAAGGTCGGGTGGGGCCGGTGGAGGGTCGGGTAAAGTCACCCATGATAACTTCTGTGCCCTTATTGCATGCGTCTCTACCTCTGCATTACTGTCTGGAGGTCTGTATACCACTCCCATAACATTACATGAGGTCAGCCCGCTGGATGGAACCTCAGGTGCCCTGAGCTTGATCTCCAGTCCTGACTGCCCCCTTACATCAGTTTCCCCTCACTTTTATACCCTGCAGTGATCCATCTCTGGCACCTGACTCTTCTTTGTCTTCTCTGCTGGGTTTTGGCAGGAAGCGAGGAAAAGACAGCTGGAAGTTCGCTAATCTGTGATTTACAAGGACACATTCCCTGGTTCCCAACAGTTACTTTTCTTCAGTAATGTTCTCATCATCCCTAAACTACCATGCCTGCTGTTAATTATGTTATTTCTTATAGTTTCACAATTATACGTATGAACAGCACACATTATAATTTAATCTATTCTGCTACTCACTCTGCTTTAAGCTTATATTGTGTTTAATAACAGACAAACTCTGTTCTTTCCCTTGATGATTACAGATTCCAACCAGTCGATTCAGTGAATGGAATGTCTTTTCAGTGTTGCCATAGCGACCTGGCTGCAGTGAAACACCTGTTTGAGTTTCTAACTGAGACTGAACTTCTCTTTCCCATAATGCATATTACATAAGACATTTGATGTCAATGAATTTTAGCCTTGTTATGTTAATATCTCTAAAACCTACAAGAAAGAAAGATTTGCATTTATATAGCACCTTTCACCACCTCAGGACGTTGCAATGTGCTTCACAGCTAATGAAGTACTTTGGAAGTGTAGTCACTGACAGTGTTGTATTGTAGGAAACAAGCGGCTCAGATACACAAACCTTTAAAAGTGGGAGGACAAGTTAAGGCTCACGGTATTAAAGGGAGTGGGGCAGCGTGGATAGGAAGTTTTGTAAAGGACAGAGAGTAGTGGTTAATGGATGTTCAGACTGGAGGGATGTAAACAGTGGTGTCCCCCAGGGTCAGTGTTGGGACCATTGTGCTTCTCAATATAGACAAATGATCTGGGCTTGGGTTTATGGAGCACAAGATCAAAATATCTAGATGAGACTACAATAGGGAGTGTGGGGAACTGTGAAGAGTGATTTCAATGTGATATACATGGGTTAGTAGATTGAACAGGTAGAGATCAGATGAAATTTAGTGTAGAGATATGTGAAGTGATATATTTTGGGAGGAAAAATGAGGGGAATTGTACATTTTAAGCTGAAACATACAAGATTTTGAGGGTTATTGACAGGGTAGATGCTGAGAGGTTGTTTCCCCTGGCTGGAGTATGTAGAACTAATGGGCATAATCTTAGGATAAGGTGTCAGCCATTTAAGACTGAGATAAGGAGGAATTTCTTCACTCAGCGGGTTGTGAATCTTTGGAATTCTCTGCCCCAGAAGGCTGTGAATGCTGAGTCTTTGAGTATATTCAACGCTGAGCTAGATAGATATTTGGACTCTAGGGGAATCAAGGGATATGGGGATCGGGTGGGAAAGTGGAGTTGAGGTCGATGATCAGTCATGATCTTACTGAATGGTGGAGCAGGCTTGAGGGGCCATGTGACATACTCCTGCTCCTAATTCTTATGTTCTTATGTAAAACTTTAAAAGGAGTAGAGGAGCAGAGTGATTTAAGAGTTCAGGTACAGTGGTGTTCCACAGGGATCAGTGCTGGGATCACTGTTGTTCATAAACGATTTGGACTCGGGAATCAGAAGAACAATTTCAAAGTTTGTCGATAACACCAAAAAAGGTAGAGTTAATACTGAGGAAGACACAATGCAAGAAGCCATTAATACATTTCAGCATGGGGGTGTAATTGGCAAATGAATTTCACTATAGATCAGTGCAAGGTGGTGTGTTAATGAATTTCACTGTAGATCAGTGTGAGGTGGTGTGTTAATGAATTTCACTATAGATCAGTGTGAGGTGGTGTGTTAATTAAATTCACTATAGATCACTGAGGTGGTGTGTAAATGAATTTCACTTTAGATCAGTGTGAGGTGGTGTGTTAATGAATTTCACTATAGATCAGTGTGAGGTGGTGTGTTTTGGTGGGAAGAATAAGGAGGCCACTCACTATTTGGACAAGGGGGTGAAACTGGGTTGCTTTGTGCCTCCCGCAATATTCAGCGGGGGGTTAGTGGCGGCAGTAGCCGGTAGCGCCCCGCGGCACTGCACCGCCGGCAATGACGTCATCGCCATGCGCAGCGCCCCAGCTGCAAACTTGGGTTGTGATCCCTGACCGATCGCCGGACGATATGTCCGACAGGGTTAGGGGTCGTTCCTGCGGCCGCGGCAACGCCACTTAAAGGGCAGGTGTCGGGCGGCAACTTTTTATTTTGGCCGACTGCCTGCACCTGCCCCTTTCTTCTTCGGGGTGTCGGTCGCGATCGCTCACCTGGCGTTCCTTTTGATCTGACACCCCGGTGGTCCAGCAGGGCCCCGGTGTGCGCAGTGCTAGGCCCCTCCCCTTTAATCAGGGAGAGAGGTCTGCTATGGCACGGTGCTATGTGCCGACGGGCATGGCGCTGTTACACGAAGCACCGCAAAATTGACTGGTAGCGCTTCAAGAGGGAGAGGAGCGCTTCCAGTAGCACCCTGCCTCCTGCGTGGGGCGCTACCACTGAATTTAATGCACAGGGGCGCTAACTTTTTTGGGGGGCTAAAATTAGCCCCGGCGACGTTAGCGACCCAAAGGGGGCATCACCGAATTTCCCCCTAAGAGTCTAAATGGGCTGGAGGAGCAGAGGGATCCAGGGATACAGATACACAAATCACCAGAAGTAGCGACACACGTTAATAAGGCCATTAAAAAAAAAAGCACTGAGTACATTCCTAAAGGAGCCTTCTGTTCCGTGCCTAGGAGCTCTGAACCATGGCAGAGAGCGGCTGGGACATGTTTCTCACACGCCTCGAGATTAACCCATATGGCAACTTTGCTGACAGTGAAGAGAGACAAGAAAGACCAAAGTGCCGTTTGCCCCTCTCAGTGTGGCCCTGAAGGACTGTGTCTAGGCTGGAGTTCTGTTCCCACCGTACGATCCTCCCCCAGTTTGTCCTTTCTGAGCTCCAGCCAGGTGATGCTAAACACTCAGGTGGGAAAGACAAAAACCTACAACAATGTGTTTAAAACAAAGTTGATTTATTTGACATCTATCCAGAATATTAAACTCCAGCCAAGTTACAGGAGTTATTATCAGCAGAAACAAACCCCAACTGTCAGAATGAACATGGTTCAGTCCTGGATGTGATTAACAGCAGCAAAAACAATAAAATCCAACCCCTGCAGTCGCATGTGAACTCGCTGGTGTCTCAGCAGGTGGGATGAGCGAGTGAATCCCTTCCCACACACGGAGCAGGTGAACGGCCTCTCCCCAGTGTGAACTCGCTGGTGTGTCAGCAGGTCGGATGACTGAGTGAATCCCTTCCCACACTCCGAGCAGGTGAATGGCCTCTCCCCAGTGTGAACTCGCTGGTGTCTCAGCAGTTGGGATGAGCGAGTGAATCCCTTCCCACACACGGAGCAGGTGAACGGCCTCTCCCCAGTGTGAACTCGCTGGTGTGTCAGCAGTTCAGATGACTGAATGAATCCCTTCCCGCACTCAGAGCAGGTGAACGGCCTCTCCCCAGTGTGAGTGCGCTGGTGTACAGTGAGCTCAGATGATCGCCTGAACCCAGTCCCACAGTGAGAGCAACTGAAAGGTCTCTTGTCAGTGTGAACACGTTGATGGCATGTCAGCTCCCCGGAACCTTTATAGCACTTCCCACAGTCCGGGCATTTAAAAGGTCTCTCATCAGTGTGAACTTGCTGGTGTCTCAGTAGGTTGAATGAATTAGTGAATCCCTTCCCACACTCAGAGCAGGTGAACGGCCTCTCCCCGGTGTGACTGTGCTTGTGTCTCGATAGGCCAGAGGATTGGCTGAAGCCTCGTCCACACACAGAACACGTGTACAGCTTCTCCCTGCTGTGAACGGTGCTTCTTGCTTCCATATTCAAAGGCCGATGATATTCAGTTCCTGATGAATCGAGTGACTGTCAGATCTTGACGTGGTGTTTGGTTTGAGTTTCCCGTCTGCAAATCCACCCCTTCTAATACCCTGTAAAATGAATTTAAAACAGGGAGCGTGAGAGAGAACCCACTAAAGAGGCAGGTTGTGAAATTGAGCTCAATGAATCTGGTCATTTGTGGGGCCGGCACTAGAAAAAAGTGACCATGAAAGCTGCTGGATTGTCATAAAATCCCACTGGTTCACTAATGTCCCTCAGTGAAGGGAATCTACCACCTGGTCTAGGCCTCTGGCCTCTATGGGAGGAGAGAGAGAGAGAGAGAGAGAGGAGGGAGTGGGAGGGGGCGAAGGAGATGGACTTTATACATAGAAACATAGAAGACAGGAGCAGGAGTAGGCCATTCGGCCCCTCGAGCCTGCTCCGCCATTCGATGAGATCATGGCTGATCATCCAAACTCAGTACCTCGTACCTGCCTTCTCCTCATATCACAGAATCACAGAATCACAGAAACCCCACAGTGCAGATAGAGGCCATTTCGGCCCATCGAGCCTGCACCAACACATATCCCACCCGATCCCCGTAACCCCTACACCAACACATATCCCACCCTATCCCCGCAACCCCACATATTTTAATCCCCCTACCACTAAGGGTCAATTTACCATAGCCAATCAACCTAACCTGCACATTTTTGGACTGTGGGAGGAAACCGGAGCACCCGGAGAAAACCCACGCAAACACGGGGAGAATGTGCAAACTCCACACAGACAGTCACCCGAGGCCGGATTCGAACCCGGGTCCCTGGCGCTGTGAGGCAACAGTGCTAACCACTATGCCACCGTGCTGCCCTTGATACCTTTAGCTCTAAGAAATATATCTAACTCCTTCTTGAATATATTTAGAGACTTGGCCTCAACCGCCTTCTGTAGTAGAGAATTCCACAGGTTCACCACTCTCTGGGTGAAGAAATTCTTCCTCATCTCAGTCCTAAATGGCTTACCCCTTACCCTTAGACTATGACCCCTGGTTCTTGACTCTCCGACCATCGGGAACATTCTACCTGCATCTAGTTTGTCCAGACCTGTCAGAATTTTATAAGTTTCGATGAGATCCCCTCTCATTCTTCTAAACTCCAGCGAGTATAAGCCCAATCGACCCAATCTCTCCTCATACGTCATTCCTGCCATCCCAGGGATCAGCCTTGTGAATCTTCGCTGAACTCCTTCCATGGCAAGAACATCCTTCTTCAGATAAGGCGACCAAAACTGCACACAGTACTCAAAGTGTGGTCTCACCAAGGCCCTGTACAACTGCAGCAGGACATCCTTGCTCCTGTACTCAAACCCTTTCGCTATGAAGGCCAACATACCATTTGCCTTCTTCACCGCCTGCTGCACCTGCATGCTTACCTTCAGCGACTGGTGCACAAGGACACCCAGGTCTCATTGCACTTCCCCTTCTCCCAATCTATTGCCATTCAGATAATAGTCTGCCTTTCTGTTTTTGACACCAAAGTGGATAACCTCGCATTTATCCACGTTATATTGCATCTGCCATGCTTCTGCCCAATCACCCGACCTGTCCAAATCATCCTGGAGTTTCTCGGTATCATCCTCGCAGCACACACGCCCACCCAGCTTTGTGTCGTCTGCAAACTGGGAGACATTACATCTAGTTCCCTTATCTAGATCATTAATGTATATTGTGAATAGCTGGGGTCCAAGGACCGATCCCTGCGGTACCCCACTAGTCACTGCCTGCCACTCGCAAAAAGACCCGTTAACATCTGCAACTCAACCAGAACTTTGACAGAACCTCCAAAACCCGCAACCTCCAGCACCCAGAAGGACAAAGGCAGAAGGTGCATGGGAGCACCATCACCTCCAAGTTCTCCCAGTCACACATCATCCTGACTTGGACATATATCGCCGTTGCTACATCATCACTGGGTGAAAATCCTGGAACTCCTTACACAACAGCATTGTGGGAGTACCTTCACCACACAGACTGCAGCGGTTCAAGAAGGCGGCCCACCATCACCTTCTCAACGGGAACATGGGGATTGGCATCATATTCTGGTCTTGCGAGCAACGCCCACATCCCAAGAATGAATTAAAACAAATCTGTAGATGTAAACTGGATTAAAAGCCTCTACAGAAATACTTATTTCTAAAACAATATTCTTTTACATTGTAGGGACAGTGTCTGTTTAACAAGCTAATCTCCCCCAGAATCCACCTCCCTTGACTGTCACACATTGGAAATTGTTGGGTCCTCCTGGGCTCAGAAGTACTGGGGGTTAAACCCAGCAACTTCTCCTCCATCTCCACTCCAGCTCAAACTGAAGCAACAAAAAGGCCTACACAGGCAGCCAGGGACCTACCTTCCGTCAGCCTGCAATAAAACTCTTCCCGACAGCCACTGACTAATGGCAGCCGCAGCACCCACAATTCACAGCACCCCAGAAACTGCTCTATCCAATGCGCTGATTTCCCCGCTGAGAGTACGCATGTTCCCCGGGGCCGCGGGCCATTCTGGGAGCCTGGCTCCTATCCTTTGTCCCGAGTTGGACTTGGTGCAACCCGCTGAAGAAACCGGGAAGCGGCAGCTCGGATGGGGGAGGCGCTGCAACCTGGGTTTCCTGGTGCCAGTGCCCTGGCTGCTCTGATTCTGATTGAGTTTTTTGATGAGGTAACAGAGAGGGTTGATGAGGGCAATGCGGTTAACGCGGTGTACATGGATTTCCAAAAGGCGTTCGACAAAGAGCCACATAATAGGCTTGCCAGCAAAGTTGAAGGCCATGGAATAAAAGGGACAGTGGCAGCATGGATACGAAATTGGCAAAGTGACAGAAAACAGAGAGTAGTGGTGAACGGTTGTTTTTCGGACTGGAGGAAGGTACACAGTGGTGTTCCCCAGGGGTCGGTACTAGGACCACTGCTTTTCTTGATATATATCTTTATATATATATTAATGACTTGGAGTTGGGTGTACAGGGCACAGTTTCAAAATATGCAGATGACACAAAACTTGGAAGTATAGTGAACAGTGAGGAGGATAGTGATAGACTTCAAGAGGACATAGACAGGCTGGTGGAATGGGCGGACACATGGGAGATCAAATTTAATGCAGAAAAGTGTAAACTGATATATTTTGGTAGGAAGAATGAGGAGAGGCAATATAAACTAAAGGGTATAAGACTAAAATGTGTGCATGAACTGAGAGACCTGGGGGCATGTGTGCACAAATCATTGAAGGTGGCAGGGCAGGTTGAGAAAGCAGTTAAAAAAGCATGCGGGATCCTGGGTTTAATAAATAGAGGCATAGAGTCCAAAAGCAAGGAGGTTATGATGAACCTTTATAAAACACTGGTTCGGCCTCAACTGGAGTATTGTGTCCAATTCTGGGCACTGCACTTTATGAAGGATGTGAAGGCCTCAGAGAGGGTGCAGAAAAGATTTACAAGAATGGTTCCAGGTATGAGGGACTTCAGTAAGGTGGATAGACTGAAGAAGCTGGGGTTGTTCTCCTTAGAGCAGAGAAGTTGAGAAGAGATTTGATAGAGATGTTCAAAATCACGAGGCGTCAGGACAGAGTAGAGAGAGAGAAACTGTTCCCATTGGCGGAAGGGTCGAGAACCGGAGGACACAGATTTAGGGTGATTGGCAGAAGAACCAAACACGACATGAGGAAAAACTTTTTTACTCAGTGAGTGGTTAGGATCTGGAATGCACTGCCTGAGAGGGCGGTGGAGGCAGATTCAATCAAGGCTTTCAAAAGGGAATTGGATAAGTGCCTGAAGTAAAGAAATTTGCAGGGTTACGGGGAAAGGGCGGGGAGTGGGACTAGCTGAAGTGGTCTTGCAGAGAGCTGGCACGGGCTCGACAGGCCGAATGGCCTCCTTCTGTGCTGTAACCATTCTATGATTCTATAAAATATTAGAAAGTTTGTTCCACAGAAGCACGAGGTTTATCTGCTTTTATTGATGAATTTAAAAAGTCTCTATTAAAACCTGAGCCAGTGTGTTGTGAGCCAAAGAGCCTTGTGTCCAATAAGGGGAATAAAGGCCCACAGCCTCCCCTGGCCCCGGGCCCTGAACAAGGGACTGGAGAAACTCGCTGCCCTGCGGATCAGACAATCAGCCGGCGCTAGTCCTGCCCCTCGGGCTCCCCGATTGGTTGGAGGACCTGCCGCCGGCTCGCTCCTCCAGCCCCGCCCGGCTCGCTCCCTATTGGCCGGAAGCTCCCGTCAATCAGGCCGCGAGCCCAGGTCACTTGTCCCCAAGATCACGTGCTCCGTCCAACTGACGCCGCTGGGTCCGGGGCCTCGCGGACTCTCAGGTTTTTCTATTTCTCTTTATTCTCTCCCGATCCACCCCTCCCCCCCACTCCGCGCGATTCTCCACCCAATCGGAGCGGAGAAAACTCACTTTGCGTCACCGATCGCGACTCGAACCGACACCAAGGCCTTTCCCAGGAATGGCCCGCGCCGACTCCGTCCGGCAGGATCCGAGTGCGCAGGCGCAGCTCTGAGTGGGGGAGCGGGGGTTGGCGTCCTCTGGGCATGCGCGGTTGTTGCCCTTGGTAACCGGGAGGGGTCGCTGTGCCGTACTCGGCCCAAACCGCCGTCCCGTGTGTGCATGCGCAGACTATCGTCTGTCAATCAACCATCAGCCAGAAGAGGTCGCTGGTGAGACCAGTGAAGAAAGAAACACTTGCATTTCTATAGCGCCTTTCACCACCACCGGATGTCCCAAAGTGCTTTACAGCCAATGAAGTACTTTTGAAGTGTAGTCACTGTTGTAATGTAGGAAATGCGGCAATCAAATAGCGCACAGTAAGCTCCCACAAACAGCAATGTGATAATGACCAGATAATCTATCTTTTTGTTAACTCTGTTTCTCTCTCTACGGATGTTGCCTGGCCTGCTGAGTGTTTCCAGCATTTCCTGTTGTTATTTCAGGTTTCCAGCATCCGCAGTATTTTGCTATTATCCTTTTGTTACATTGATTGAGGGATAAACATTGGCTAGGACACCGGGGATATTTCCCCTGCTCTTTCCCACATTACAACAGTGACTACGCCTCAAAAGTACTTCATTGGCTGTAAAGCACTTCAAGACGTCTGCTGGTCATGAAAGCACTATATAAATGCAAGTCTTTCTTTCTCAAAATAGTGTCATGGGATCTTTTACATCCACCTGAGAGAGCAGACAGGGCCTCAGTTTAATGTCTCATCCGAAAGACGCCGCCTCTGACAGTGCCTCAGTACTGCACTGGAGTGTCAGCCTGAATTTTTGTGCTCAAGTCTCTGGAGTGGGACTTGAACCCACAACCTTATGCCTCAGAGGCAAGAGTGTTACCATAGAGTCATAGATTTATACAGCACAGAAAGGGGCCCTTTGGCCCATCGTGTCCGCGCCGGCCATCAAGCCCTGTCTATTCTAATCCCATTTTCCAGCACTTGGTCCATAGCCTTGTATGCTATGGCATTTCAAGTGCTCATCTAAATGCTTCTTGAATGTTGTGAGGATTTAATGCCTTTACCACCCTTTCAGGCAGTGAGTTCCAGATTCCAACCACCCTCTGGGTGAAAAAGCTTTTCCTCAAATCCCCTCTAAACCTCCTGCCCCTTACCTTGAAACTATGCCCCTTGGTTGTTGACCCCTCTACTAAGGGGAAAAGTTCCTTTCTATCTCCCCTATCTATGCCCCTCATAATTTTGTACACCTCAATCAGGTCCCCCCTCAGCCTTCTCTGCTCTAAGGAAAACAACCCCAGCCTGTCCAGTCTCTCTTCATAGCTGAAGCGCTCCAGCCCAGGTAACACCCTGGTGAATCTCCTCTGCACCCTCTCCAATGCAATCACATCCTTCCTATAGTGTGGCAACCAGAACTGCACACAGTATTCCAGCTGTGGCCTAACTAGCATTTTGAACAGCTCCATCATAACCCCCCTGCTCTTATATACTATGCCTCGGCTAATGAAGGCAAGTATCCCATATGCCTTCTTAACCACCTTATCTAGCTGTCCTGCTGCCCTCAGGGATCTATGTACATGCACACCAAGGTCCCTCTGATCCTCGGTCCTTCCTATGGTTCTACCATTCATTGTGTATTCCCTCGTTAGTCCTCCCAAAATACATCACCTCACACTTTTCAGGGTTAAATTCCATTTGCCACTGTGCTGCCCATCTAACCAACCCATCTATATTCTCCTGTAGCCTGAGGCTTCCCTCCTCGCTATTTACCACGCCACCAATTTTTGTGTCATCTGCGAATTTACTGATCATACCTCCTACATTCATATCTAAATCATTAATGTACACTAGAAACAGCAAAGGACCCAGACCCTGTGGTACACCACTGGACCCAGGCTTCCAGTCACAAAAACAACCTTCGACCATCACCCTCTGCCTCCTGCCACTAAGCCAGTTTAGGATGCAACGTGCCAAGGTACCCTGGATCCCATGGGCTCTTACCTTCTTGACCAGTCTCCTATGCGGGACTTTGTCAAAAGCCTTACTGAAGTCCATGTATACCACATCCACAGCATTTCCCTCATCCACACACCTAGTCACCCCCTCGAAAAATTCAATCAGATTGGTCAGACATGATTTACCCTTGACAAAGCCATGCTGACTATCCCCGATTAATCCTTGCCTCTCCAAGTGGAGACCAATTTTGTCCCTCAGAATTTTTTCCAATAATTTCCCTACCACAGATGTTAGGCTCATTGGCCTGTAATTCCCTGGTTTATCCCTGCTACCCTTCTTGAATAATGGTACTACGTTAGCTGTTCTCCAGTCCTCTGGAACATCCCCTGTGGCCAGAGAGGTTCTGAAAATTTGTGTCAGAGCCCCTGCAATCTCCTCCTTTGCCTCACACAGCAGCCTGGGATACATCTCGTCCGGGCCTGGGGATTTATCCATTTTTTGGCCTGCTAAAACCGCTAGTACCTCCTCCCTCTCGATGCTAATATGTTCAAGTATATCACAGTCCCCTTTCCCGATTTCTATGTCTACATCGTCTTTCTCCATAGTGAACACAGATGCAAAAAATTCATTTAAAACCCCGCCTACATCATCTGGCTCTACACACAGATTGCCACTTTGGTCCCTAATGGGCCCTACCCTTTCCCTGGTTATCCTCTTGCCCTTAATATACTTATAAAACATCTTAGGATTTTCCTTTATTTTGCTCGCCAGTGTTATTTCATGGCCCCTCCTCGCTCTCCTAATTTCTTTTTTAAGTACGCCCCTGCACTTTTTATACTCCTCTCGGGCTTCCTCCGTCTTTAGTCTTTTGTAACTGCCAAAAGCCCCCCCTTTTTTCCTAATGCATTTTTGTATATCCCTTGTCATCCAAGGTTCCCTTTGCTTGTTGGTCCCACCCTTGACCTTTACGGGAACATGTTGGCGTTGTACTCTCTATTTCCCTTCTGAAAGTCTCCCACTGCTTTGATGTGGATTTTCCTATAAGTAGCTGCTCCCAGTCCACTTTGGCCAGATCCTGCCTTATCATATTAAAATCGGCCTTCCCCCAATTTAGAACCCTTATTTCCAGGCCATCTTTGTCTTTTTCCATGAACACCTTAAAAGGAGTCGCTGCACTTGTACTGGTTCCTGGGGCCTGATCACCTTCCCCAGGAGCAGGGCCTTGATTCTGGGGGTGTATTATTGCACCGCTTGGTGTACATGAGAAGAGCCCCATCAGGGCGAGTGCGGGAGGGTCAGGGGGCGAGTGCGGGAGGGTCAGGGGGCGAGTGCGGGAGGGTCAGGGGGTGAGTGCGGGAGGGTCAGGGGGCGAGTGCGGGACGGTCAGGGGGCGAGTGCGGGAGGGTCAGGGGGCGAGTGCGGGAGGGTCAGGGGGCGAGTGCGGGAGGGTCAGGGGGCGAGTGCGGGAGGGTCAGGGGGCGAGTGCGGGAGGGTCAGGGGGCGAGTGCGGGAGGGTCAGGGGGCGAGTGCGGGAGGGTCAGGGGGCGAGTGCGGGAGGGTCAGGGGGCGAGTGCGGGAGGGTCAGGGGGCGAGTGCGGGAGGGTCAGGGGCGAGTGCGGGAGGGTCAGGGGGCGAGTGCGGGAGGGTCAGGGGGCGAGTGCGGGAGGGTCAGGGGGCGAGTGCGGGAGGGTCAGGGGGCGAGTGCGGGAGGGTCAGGGGGCGAGTGCGGGAGGGTCAGGGGGCGAGTGCGGGAGGGTCAGCGGGCGAGTGCGGGAGGGTCAGCGGGCAAGTGCGGGAGCGTCCATCTCCAGGACCAGTGTGTATCTGAGTCAATGGGACTCTCTGACATTTCTCCCTGGTCCATCTCCAGGACCAGTGTGTATCTGAGTCAATGGGACTCTCTCTGACCTTTCTCCCCAGTCTATCTCCAGGACCAGTGTGTATCTGAGTCAATGGCACTCTCTCTGACCTTTCTCCCCAGTCCATCTCCAGGACCAGTGTGTATCTGAGTCAATGGGACTCTCTCTGACCTTTCTCCCCAGCCCATCTCCAGGACCAGTGTGTATCTGAGTCAATGGGACACTCTCTCACCTTTCTCCCTAGTCCATCTCCAGGACCAGTGTGTATCTGAGTCAATGGGACTCTCTCTGACCTTGCTCCCCAGTCGATCTCCAGGACCAGTGTTTATCTGAGTTAATGGGACTCTCTCTGACCATTCTCCCCAGTCCATCTCCAGGACCAGTGTGTATCTGAGTCAATGGGACACTCTCTCACATTTCTCCCCAGTCCATCTCCAGGACCAGTGTGTATCTGAGTCAATGGGACTCTCTCTGACCTTTCTCCCCAGCCCATCTCCAGGACCAGTGTGTATCTGAGTCAATGGGACTCTCTCTGACCTTTCTCCCCAGTCCATCTCCAGGACCAGTGTGTATCTGAGTCAATGGGACACTCTCTCACATTTCTCCCCAGTCCATCTCCAGGACCAGTGTGTATCTGAGTCAATGGGACTTTATCTGACCTTGCTCCCCAGTCGATCTCTGGAAGCTCTTTGAATCGGAAGGGTTCTCTCTGGTTGGTGCTCACAATCCTGTGCTGGTTCACCTGCTGTTGTTCCTCAGTCTACAATCCCTGTTTACTTCGAGCTGAGCACCTTCCTCAATCACACCATCATTCACCGGGAGATCTAATTGTGGCAAAGCAGATAATAAGAACAATATTGAGAGCGTGAAATAATGTAATGTAGACTTTTAATCTGCTTACTAATAATTCAATTTCAAGGCCGAGTATTAGTTTGATTGTGTCCCTTTCCTCAGATCCCCAGTTCGAGGGCTGTGCGCTTAGTTTGGAGATTTTCCTCACTGTAAATTTCCGGCCTCCTGAGACTCCCCCATTTTCACTGCTCTGAGCGGAAATGCGGCATTTTCTGTGCGGAGTTACTAACCGGAGCGGTGACCCTGTGACCTTCCCTCGCTGTGATCTAAACTCGGGGCTGAGCAGCCGCTGTCGGGCCGGGTACTGAATGGAGCCCAGTTCCCTCAGTCACAGAGCGGGCCTTGTAACCCGGACAACCAGCCTGTTTCTGACCGGCCGGCGCCGCCCGGCCCAGCAGTCAGCAAACCCAGGATCAGCAGGGGAGCGGCACTGCGCCTGCGCGGGAGGGCAGGGAAGCGGCACTGCGCCTGCGCGGGAGTGGGAGAAAGGGAGCGGCACTGCGCCTGCGCTGGAGTGAGAGGGAGGGAGCGGCACTGCGCCTGCGCGGCTGTGCAAGGGAGCGGTACTGCACCTGCGCGGGAGAGAAAAAAGGGAGCGGTACTGCGCCTGCGCGGGAGGGAGAAAGGGAGCGGCACTGCGCCTGCGTGGGAGGGCAAGGCGCGGCACTGCGCCTGCGCCGGAGAGAGCAAGGGAGCGGCACTGCGCCTGCGTGGGAGAGAAAAACGGAGGTGCACTGCGCCTGCGCCGGAGACAGCAAGGGATTGGCACTGCGCCTGCGCCGAAGTGCACGGAGCGGCACGGGGACTGCACGGGAGAGTAATGGGAACGGCACTGGGCCTGCGCGAGAGAGCGATGTCGCACCTACGCATCACTATCGCTCCCAGCGGTGGGAGGACTACATCGTAACATATTTCCGATGTGGTCCTCCCACCACTGGGACCGATAGTGATGCGTTCGTGCGACATCGCTCTCCCGCGCAGGCTCAGTGCAGCTCCCTTCTTCCCTCTCCCGCGCAGGCGCAGTGCAGCTCCCTTCCTCTCACTCCGGCGCAGGCGCAGTGCCGCTCCCTTGCTCCCTCTCCCGCGCAGGCGCAGTGTCGCTCCCTTGTTCCGCGCAGGCGCACTGCCGGGCGACGCGGGTTGATCGGAGTGAGGGTCAGAAACAGGCTGGTTGCCCGGGTTACAAGGCCCGCTCTGTGACTGAGGGAACTCGGCTCCATTCAGCACCCGGTCCGACAGCGGCTGCTCAGCCCCGAGTTCAGATCACAGCGAGGGAGGGTCACCGCTCCGGTTAGTAAGTCCGCACAGAAAATGGCGCATTTCCGCCCAGAGCAGTGAAAATGGGGGAGTCTCAGGAGGCCGGAAATTTACAGTGAGGAAAATCTCCAAACTAAGCACACAGCCCTCGAACTGGGGATCTGAGGAAAGGGACAAAATCAAACAAATACTCGGCCTTGAAATTGAATTATTTGTAAGCAGATTAAAAGTCTACATTACATTATTTCACGCTCTCAATATTGTTATTATCTGCTTTGCCACAATTAGATCTCGCAGTGAATGATGGTGTGATTGAGGAAGGTGCTCAGCTCGAAGTAAACAGGGATTGTAGACTGAGGAACAACAGCAGGTGAACCAGCACAGGATTGTGAGCACCAACCAGAGAGAACCCTTCTGATTCAAAGAGCTTCCAGAGATCGACTGGGGAGCAAGGTAAGAGAAAGTCCCATTGACTCAGATACACACTGGTCCTGGAGATGGACTGGGGAGAAAGGTCAGAGACAGTCCCATTGACTCAGATACACACTGGTCCTGGAGATGGACTGGGGAGAAAGGTCAGAGAGAGTGCCATTGACTCAGATACACACTGGTCCTGGAGATAGACTGGGGAGAAAGTTCAGAGAGAGTCCCATTGACACAGATACACACTGGTCCTGGAGATGGACTGGGGAGAAAGGTCAGAGAGAGTCCCATTGACTCAGATACACACTCATCCTGGAGATCGACTGTGGAACAAGGTAGAGAGAGTCCCAATCACTCAGATACACACTATTCCTGGAGATGGACTGGGGAGAAAGGTCAGAGAGAGTCCCCTTGACTCAGATACACACTGGTCCTGGAGATGGACTGGGGAGTGTTAGATCCGTGGTTCAGTGCATAAAGAATTACACGGATGCTGTACATAAACAAACAAAAGGTCTTTACTGGAGGAGGGTTCTCTAGACTGGAGTACAGAGGCATGCGCACAGCTTATATACCGGTGTGGTTACTGCCGGTACTACAGTATACAGGAGCTGTAAAAAGTAGTTCTGACTTAAAGCACATACACTACAATTCCTCCCTTTTTAGATTAATAATACCCCCTTAATATTCAAATAACAATTACATTTTTACATGTACATTCAATAACAAAAAGTCCACTTATAGATTCAGTCTTTGGGGTGGCTTCCTGACCCTTTCGGGATAGCGCCTTTCCGGAGGTTCTTGTTCTTGGTGCAGAGGCGATTCTGACCCCTTTTCATCGGGTAGTTCATCGGGTTCCACTGCTACTGGGTCTGAAGTAGATGCTACCGGTATGTTGGGTTCATCCCCAGGTACTCGAGACATGGGGTTGACGTCTTCTTGTGATGCTATGATCTGATCGACGTGGCGTCTCACAATGTTCTCCCCGACATCCGCCGTGTACATTAATAGCCCATGCCTTGTACATATCGTTCCGGGTTGCCACTTCTCTGTTCGATAGTCACGGGCCAAGACTGGTTGCCCTACATTGAAGCTCCTTGTCGGCTTCTCGTTGATGTGCTGGAATTGTTTGTCCTCAACATTTCTTCGCACATTTGGTCTTAGCAAATCCAGACGAGATCTCAACCTTCTGTTAAAGAACATCATGGCCGGGGTCTGATTGGTAACTGCATGTGTCGCGTTTCGGTAGGCTAATAAGAAATTGTCCATCTTATGCTGTAGTGGAATTTCCTCGTCGCACATGGCCTTTATCGCCTTCTTAAAGGTTTGTACAAACCTCTCAGCCAATCCATTGGTGGCTGGATGATACGGGGCGGATGTGTAATGCCTTACCCCATTCCTTTTCATGAATTTTTGGAACTCGTTGGACACAAACTATGGTCCATTATCATAGCAGATCTGCTCTGGCAAACTGTTTCTGGCAAATATGGTCCGTAGGACTGCAATCGTTTTCTCTGTAGTGGTTGAAGATATCTTTATCACCTCAGGCCACTTTGAATGAGCATCCACTGCTATTAAGAACATTGATTTCGCTGGTCCATTCATGGACTCAATGTGCACCCGTTGCCATGGAGAGGAGGGCCACTCTCATGGGTGTAGAGGGGCATGTGGTGGTGCATTTTGGACCTTCTGGCATCCTAAGCAGCTCTTAGTTAGGTCTTCGATTTGTTGATCGATTCCCGGCCACCACACATAAGCCCTAGCAAGGCTTTTCATTTTCACTCCCCCCAGATGACCTTCATGTAGCTCCTTTAGCACTCTCTCCCTTAACTTGGGTGGAATCACCACTCTGGATCCACACATCACTGTCCCCTGGCATACTGACAGCTGTTCTCTTCTGGATGAGAATGCTGGCAACAGTGAGTCGCCATGTGTTGGCCACCCCCTCATCGTCAATTCATATACCCGTGACAGCATCGGATCATTGCGGGTCTCCCTCTCTATATCCGCGTTTGTTACTGGCAATCGTTCAATTATCGATGAATAAAATATCTCGATAGGGTCCACTGCTGGTGCTTCCTCCACTGTCGGCAATGGCAGGTGCGATAGCCCATCAGCATTCCCATGCTGTTTCGTGCCTTTATATTCTATTTCATATTGATTCGCCCCTAGAAACAGGGACCATCTTTGTAACCGCTGTGCAGTCATTACTGGCACGCCCTTCTTAGGATTAAAGATGGAGACAAGTGGTTGGTGGTCAGTCAGCAAGGTGAACTTCTGCCCATGCAGATAATGGTTGAATTTTTTTACTCCCCATACTAGGCTGAGGGCCTCCCTGTCAACCTGGGCGTAGTTGCGCTCGGCTGAGGTAAGTGACCGAGACACAAAAGCCACTGGCCTCTCCAACCCGTCTGGGAATTTGTGCGACAGCACCGCTCCAATGCCGTAGGGTGATGCATCACATGCCAAGCGAATTGGAAGTGCTGGGTTGAAATGGGCCAACACCTCTTTTGATGTGATCAATTCTTTACACTTCTGGAAAGCTCGTCTACGTTCATCATCCCACTTCCATGGTACCCCTGTTTGCAGTAGGGTGTTCAGCGGGTGTAGTACCATAGACAAATTTGGTAAGAACTTGTAATAGTTTACCAGCCTGAGGAACGACCTCAGTTGTGACACGTTTTCCGGTGCTGGAGCCTTGACTACTGCCTCAATCTTGTCAGGGGACTTATGTAACCCCTCTTCATCGATGACGTGGCCGCAATACGAGATCTGTTTCTGGAAAAACTCGCACTTGTGGCGATTAGCTCGTAGCCCACATTCCTTTAATCTGGCGAGCACCTTCTCCAAGTTAGCGAGGTGATCACCGTCATTTTCGCCCGTGACCAAGATGTCGTCCAAATAACACTGGGTCCCTGGAATCCCTTGCAGGACCTGATCCATCGCCCTTTGCCAGATAGCCGGAGCCGAGGCTACTCCAAACACCAGCCGGTTGTATTGATAGAGACCTTTATGGGTGTTGATCATAAGGTAATGTTTCGAAGCTTCTTCTACCTCCATCTGCAAGTACGCCTGGGCTAGATCAATTTTGGTGAAGCGTTTACCACCAGATAGCGAGGCGAAAATATCCTCAATTCGTGGAAGCGGATATTGCACCGTGTGAAGGACTGGGTTCACTGTCACCTTAAAATCCCCACAGATGCGGATCTTCTTTGGTTCCCCAGGCATATTACTCAATGACCTCTTCATTACAGGGACGATGGGTGTAGCCCACTCACTCCAGTCCACTTTGGACAGTACTCCTGAATGTTCCAACCCTTCCAGCTCTGCTTCAACCGCTGGCCTGGCCTTCAGAAACTTTGGGCTTGCATTATCCTCTATTTTAATTGTTGCTGTTATTCCTTTTAGTGTTCCTAGTCCCTCCTGGAACACTTCTTTTGCGTCAGTTAGCATTTTTGACAGTCGTCCAGGTGTGACGTCGTCATCCTTTTTGGCCTCCACCTTCAGTGCCTGTATGGAATGCCAATCTAAATGTATCTTCCGGATCCACTCACGTCCTAGCAGTGGTGGTCCTCCATTTGGCAATACATATATATCCATTTTAGGTATTTCCTGACCTTCATATGTCACTTTCACCCTTATTTTTCCTTTGGGGTAGACTTTTTGCCCCGTATACGTCTTCAAGACAATCTCTGTAGCTTTCAAGGGTATGTGTGAAAATAGCCGCTTGTAGTCTCTTTGATTTATGACTGTTAGAGCTGACCCTGTGTCCAATTCCATTTCCACTTGGACTCCGTCTATCTTGAGTGTAACCCAGATAGTCTGGTGATCCTCTATTTCGGTTACATTATGTAGTTTCAGACAACCCAGCTCCTTGCTTCCGGAGTCTGTGTCACTTTTCTTTTCGTCTGAACCACTGTCCATCACCTGGTGTACCTTTTTGTACTTCTCCTGTGGAGATTTCTTACTGTTGGTTTTCTTCCCAGACCTGCAGACCCTTGCTATGTGTCCTGCTTTCCCACACTGTCTGCACACTTGGTCCTTGAACCAACAATCTTTCTGGTCATGTGTTGTTCTGCCGCAGCGATAGCACTTCCTTGTTCCATAGGTCATTTCATTGGTGCCGTATTCTTGCGGTCTCCATTGTATCTCTGCAGCGCCCCTTGCGGATGCTTCGTGTGATACTGCCATATTGAAAGCTTTGTCCAGCGTAAGGTCCTTTTCTGATAGAAGCCGTTTCTGGGTTCCTTCACTTTGTAGCCCACACACAAACTTGTCCCTTAACGTGTCTGCTAGTCCCGCTCCAAACTGGCAGTATTTCGATAGCTTGCGCAGTTCCGTTAGGTACTCAGCATTGCTTTCGTCTTTGTGTTGGTTCCTTTTATGGAACTTAAATCGTTCTGCTATCAGCAGCGGTGTTGGGCTTAAGTGGTCCTGTAGGATTTCTACTATGCTGCCAAAATCCTTGTTTACTGGCTTCTCTGGGGTTATTAGATTCCGCAGTAACCCATAAGTTTTTGCACCCATGGAATTTAACAGAACCAGTGCTTTATTAGCATCTGGCACTTCATTCGCCCTGCAGTACACCTCAATACGTTCCACATATGTCGCCCAATCTTCGACTTCATTGTCAAACGTAGAGATACTGCCACTCTTCGGCATCCTTGGTTGTGCGTTATCTATCCCCAATGGCGCCTCCCACGCTTCCCCTTCTTCTCCGCTGGCACAAAATGGCGTCTCCCGCGCTTTCCTTCCTTCCCGCGCTCGCCCGTCTTCTCCGCTGCGGCTTCGCAAAATGGCGTCTCCCGCGCTCTTCCTTCTCCGCGGCTCAATGGCGCCTCCCGCGCTCTCCCTGCTTCTCCGTGGCTCAATGGCGTCTCCCGCGCTTTCCCTGCTTCTCCACGGCTCAATGGCGTCTCCCCTTGCTTCGCCCCATGGACCTTGATCAGCCCGTGATCCCTGGCTGTGCTCTGCGCGTTCTTCTCTTGATATTTGTCGACGCCGCTCGGTCTAGAACCCGGCTGTTTCTTACCCTCTCTCTCTCCGGTTTTGCAGTATTTTTCCACGATGCCGCTCGGTGATCAATCCCCGGCTGCGTCCTGCTCTCTTCACCCTTTTTCTTACCCCGTCGACGCTGCCCGGCTCTCTCTCTCTGCCGTCGGTCGGCTCCAGCCGCCGCTGCTCGGGAAGGGTCTGCTCAGGACCTGTCGTCGGTCTCTTACTGCTCGTTGTGGCTGGGGAACCAAGCCCGTCGCTCCACAGCCTCCCCAGCGAAGATGGATCTCTGCCTGACTGCTGGGCGGTTGCTCGCGGTCGACGCCCGTGTTCCTGGACTCGACTATTTTTTTATTTTTTGTTTTGTTTAATGTTGCAGGTAGATTCGCATCAACACTCGTCGCCACTGTTAGATCCGTGGTTCAGTGGATAAAGAATTACACGGATGCTGTACATAAACAAACAAAAGGTCTTTACTGGAGGAGGGTCATCTCTAGACTGGAGTACAGAGGCATGCGCACAGCTTATATACCGGTGTGGTTACTGCCGGTACTACAGTATACAGGAGCTGTAAAAAGTAGTTCTGACTTAAAGCACATACACTACAGGGAGAAAGGTCAGAGAGAGTCCCATTGACTCAGATACACACTGGTCCTGGAGATGGACTGCGGAGAAAGGTCAGCGAGAGTCCCATTGACTCAGATACACACTGGTCATAGAGTCATAGAGTTATACAGCACAGAAAGAGGCCCTTCGGCCCATCGCGTCCGCGCCGGCCATCATGCCCTGTCTAATCTAATCCCATTTTCCAGCATTTGGTCCGTAGCCCTATATGCCCTGGCATTTCAACTGCTCATCCAAATGCTTCTGGAATGTTGTGAGGGTTCCTGCCTCTACCACCCTTTCAGGCAGTGAGTTCCAGATTCCAACCACCCTCTGGGTGAAAAAGTTCTTCCTCAAATCCCCTCTAAACCTCCTGCCCGTTACCTTGAATCTATTCCCCCTTGTTATTGACCCCTCTACTAAAGGAAAAAGTTCCTTTCTGTCTACCCTATCTATGCCCCTCATAATTTTGTACACCTCAATCAGGTCCCCTCTCAGCCTTCTCTGCTCCAAGGAAAACAACCGCAGCCTGTCCAGTCTTTCTTCATAGCTGAAGTGCTCCAGCCCAGGTAACATCCTGGTGAATCTCCTCTGCACCCTCTCCAATGCAATCAAATCCTTCCTATAGTGTGGCAACCAGAACTGTACACAGTATTCCAGCTGTGGCTTAACCAGTGTTTTGTACAGCTCCATCATAACCTCCCTGCTCTTATATTCTATGCCTTGGCTAATGAAGGCAAGTATCCCATATGTCTTTTTAACCACCTTATCCACCTCTTCTGCTGCCTTCAGGGATCTATGTACATGCACACCAAGGTCCCTCTGATCCTCTGTCTTTCCTAGGGTCTTACCATTCATTGTGTATTCCCTTGCCTTGTTTGTCCCTCCAAAATGCATCACCTCACACTTTTCAGGGTTAAATTCCATTTGCCACTGTTCTGCCCATCTGACCAACCCATCTATATCGTGCTGCAGACTGAGGCTACCCTCCTCGCTAATTACCACCCCACCAATTTTCCTGGAGATGGACTGTGGAGAAAGGTCAGAGAGAGCCCCATTAACACAGATACACACTGGTCCTGGAGATGGACTTTGGAGAAAGGTCAGAGAGAGTCCCATTGACTCAGATACACACTGGTCCTGGAGATGGACTGGGGAGAAAGGTCAGAGAGAGTCCCATTGACTCAGATACACACTGGTCCTGGAGATGGACTCGCCCCCTGACCCTCCCGCATTCGCCCCCTGACCCTCCCGCTCTCGCCCCCTGACCCTCCCGCTCTCGCCCCCTGACCCTCCCGCACTCGCCCCGTGACCCTTCCATACTCGCCCTGATGGGGCTCTTCTCAAGTAAACCAAGCGGTGCAATAATACACCCCAGAATCAAGGCCCTGCTCCTGGGGAAGGTGATCAGGCCCCAGGAACCAGTACAAGTGAGCAAAGTCAGGGTCAAGGCCCTGCTCCTGGGGAAGGTGATCAGGCCCCAGGAACCAGTACAAGTGAAGCGACTCCTTCTCCCGGAGATTTATGAAACATGAATACTCCAAGAGTTGACCAAAAATCAGGTTAGTAATATTAATCAAGGAGTCAATTTCTGCTGTAAGGAGGGATGATACCTTAGCAGGTTCCTCTAATGAGGCCATATGGGTAGAACTTAAAAACAAAAAGGGGGCAAGCACTTTGCTGGGAGTGTACTATAGGCCCCCAAACAGGAAAGGGGAGATAGAGGAACAGATATGTAGGCAAATCTCAGAGAAGTGTAGAAATAATAGGGTAATAATTGTTGGGGATTTCAACTTCCCCAATATTAACTGGGATAGTCAGAGTGTGAAAGGCTTAGAGGGTGTGGAATTCTTAAAGTGCATCCAGGAGAGCTTTTTCAGCCAACATGTAGAAAGTCCTACAAGAGAGGGGGCGGCACTGGACCTAATTAGAGTGAATGTAGCAGGGCAAGTGGTAGAAGCATTAGTAGGAAAGCATTTTGGTGACAGTGACCATAATTCGGTGAGATTTAAGGTGGTTATGGAAAAGGACAAAGATGGACCGGAAATAAAGGTTCTAAATTGGGGGAAGGCCGATTTTAATATGATAAGGCAGGATCTGGCCAAAGTGGACTGGGATCAGCTACTTGTAGGAAAATCCACATCAGAGCAGTGGGAGTCTTTCAGAAAGGAAATAGAGAGAGTACAACGCCAACATGTTCCCGTAAAGGTCAAGGGTGGGACCAACAAGCCCAGGGAACCCTGGATGTCAAGGGACATACAAGAATGGATTAGGAAAAAAAGGGAGGCTTTTGGCAGATACAAAGGACTAAAAACAGTGGAAGCCCTAGAGGAGTATAGAAAGTGCAGGGGGGTACTTAAAAAAGAAATTAGGAGAGCGAAGAGGGGTCATGAAAAAACACTGGCGGGCAAAATAAAGGAAAATCCCAAGGTCTTTTATTAGTATATTAAGGGCAAGAGGATAACCAGGGAAAGAGTAGAGCCCATTAGGGACCAAAGTGGCAATCTGTGTGTAGAGCCAGAAGATGTAGGTGAGGTTTTAAATTAATATTTTGCATCTGTGTTCACTATGGAGAAGGACGATGCGGGCATAGAAATCAGGCAGGGAGTTTGTGATATACTTGAACAAATTATTATTGAGAGGGAGGAGGTTCTAGTGGTTTTAGCGGGCTTAAAAGTGGATAAACCCCCAGGCCCAGACGAGATGTATCCCAGGCTGCTGTGAGGCAAGGGAGGAGATTGCAGGGGTTCTGGATGGATTGGAGGGTAGCTAATATTACCCCACTATTCAAAAAAGGTGGTAGAGAGAAAACGGGGAATTATATCGGTTGTGGGGAAAATGCTAGAGTCCATTATAAAAGATGTAATAGCAGAGCACTTGGAAAACAGTGACGGGATCGGACAAAGTCAACATGGATTTACAAAAGGTAAATCATGCTTGACTAATCTACTGGAATTTGTTGAGGATGTAACTGCTAGAATAGATAAGGGAGAACCAGTGGATGTGGTGTATTTGGACTTTCAGAAGGCTTTCAATAAGGTACCGTATAAGAGATTAGCGTGTAAAGTTAAGGCACATGGGATTGGGGGCAAGGTACTGACTTGGATAGAGAACTGGTTGGCAGACAGGAAGCAAAGAGTTGGAATAAATGGGTCTTTTTCCGAGTGGCAGGCAGTGACTAGTGGGGTACCGCAGGGATCGGCCCTAGGACCCCAGCTATTCACAATATATATAAATGATCTAGACGAGGGAACTAGATGTAACATCTCCAAGTTTGCAGACGACACAAAGCAGGGTGGGCGTGTGTGAGGAGGATGCTGAGAAACTCCAGTATGATTTGGGCAGGTTGGGTGATTAGGCAGAAACATGGCAGATGCAGTATAATGTGGATAAATGCAAGGTTATCCACTTTGGTGGCAAAAACAGGAAGGCAGATTATTATCTGAATGGCAATAGATTGGGAGAAGGGGAAGTGCAACGAGACCTGGGTGTCCTTGTGCACCAGTCGCTGAAGGTAAGCATGCAGGTGCAGCAGGCGGTTAAGAAGGCAAATGGTATGTTGGCCTTCATAGCGAGAGGGTTTGAGTACAGGAACAAGGATGTCTTGCTGCAGTTGTATAGGGCCTTGGTGAGATCACACCTTGAGTATTGTGTGCAGTTTTGGTCACCTTATCTGAGGAAGGATGTTCTTGCCATGGAGGGAGTGCAGCGAAGATTCACCAGACTGATACCTGGGATGGCAGGAATGACGTATGAGGAGAGATTGGGTCGATTGGGCTTATACTCGCTGGAGTTTAGAAGAATGAGAGGGGATCTCATTGAAACTTATAAAATTCTAACAGGACTAGATAGACTGAATGCAGGAAGGATGTTCCCGATGGCCGGGGAGTCCAGAACCAGGGCTCACAGTGTAAGGATAATAGGTAAGCCATTTAGGACAGAGATGACTGTAAAAGCTTTTATAGATATGTGAAGAGAAAAAGATTGGTGAAGTCAAGCGTAGGTCCCTTACAGTCAGAATCAGGGGAATTTATAATGGGAAACAAGGAAATGGCAGACCAACTAAATACATACTTTGGTTCTGTCTTCACAAAGGAGGACACAAATAATCTCCCAGAGATGCCGGGGAACATAGGGTCTGATGAAAGGGAGGAACTGAAAGAAATCATTATTTGTAGGGAAATGGTGCTTGGAAAATTGATGGGACTGAAGGCTGATAAATCCCCAGGGCCTGATGGTCTACATCCCAGGGTACTTAAGGAAGTGGCCCTAGAGATAGTCGATGCATTGCTGGTCATCTTCCAGAACTCGATAGACTCTGGAACGGTACCCATGGATTGGAGGGCAGCTAATGTTACCCCACTATTCAAAAAAGGTGGTAGAGAAAAAGTGGGGAATTATAGGCCGGTAAGCCTGACATCGGTAGTGGGGAAAATGCTAGAGTCTATTATAAAAGATGTAATAGCAGAGCACTTGGAAAGCAGTGACAGGATCGGACAAAGTCAACATGGATTTACAAAAGGTAAATCATGCTTGACTAATCTACTGGAATTTTTTGAGGATGTAACTGGTAAAATAGATAAGGGAGAACCAGTTGATGTGGTGTATTTGGACTTTCAGAAGGCTTTCGATAAGGTCCCGCATAAGAGATTAGCATGCAAAATTAAGGCACATGGGATTGGGGGCAAGGTATTGACTTGGATAGAGAACTGGTTGGCGGATAGAAAGCAGAGATTTGGAATAAATGGGTCGTTTTCTGAGTGGCAGGCAGTGACTAGTGGGGTATCACAAGGATTGCTCCTAGGACCCCAGCTGTTCAAAATATACATTAATGATCTGGACGAGGGAATTGGATGTAATGTCTCCAAATTTGCAGACGACACAAAGCTGGGAGGGAGGGTATGCTGTGAGGAGGATGTGAAACTCCAGTACGATTCAGACAGGTTGGGTGATTGGACAGAAACATGGCAAATGCACTATAATGTGGATAAATGTGAGGTTATCCACTTTGGTGGCAAAAACAGGAAGGCAGATTATGATTTGAATGGCAATAGATTCGGAGAAGGGGAAGTGCAAAGAGACCTGGGTGTTCTTGTGCACCAGTCGCTGAAGGTAAGCATGCAGGTGCAGCAGGCGGTTAAGAAGGCAAATGGTATGTTGGCCTTCGTAGCAAGAGGGTTCGAGTACAGGAACAAGGATGTCTTGCTGCAGTTGTGCAGGGCCTTGGTGAGACCACATCATGAATATTGTGTGCAGTTTTGGTCGCCTTATCTGAGGAAGGACGTTCCTGCCATGGAAGGAGTGCAGCGAAGATTCACCAGGCTGATACCTGGGATGGCAGGAATGACGTATGAGGAGAGATGTGTCGATTGGGCTTATACTCACTGGAGTTTAGAAGATTGAGAGGGGATCTCATCGAAACCTATAAAATTCTGTCTGGCCTGGACAGACTGGATGCAGGAAGATTGTTTCCAATGGCCGGGGAGTCCAGAACCAGGGGTCATAGTCTAAGGATAAGGGGTGGCCCTTTTGGACAGAGATGAGGAGGAATTTCTTTACCCAAAGACTGGTGAACCTGTGGAATTCTCTGCCACAGAGGGCGGTGGAGGCCAGTTCATTAAATGTATTCAAGAAAGAGTTGGATAGATTTCTTAAGGCTAAAAGGGATCAAGGGATATGGGGAGAAGGCAGGGACAGGGTACTGGAATTTGGATGATCAGCCATGATCTCATTGAATGGCAGAGCAGGCTCGAAGGGCCGAATGGCCTACTCTGCTCCTATCTTCCATGTTTCTATCTGCTATGTCCAGACCCCTCATGATTTTGAACACCTCTATCAAATCTCCTCTCAACCTTCTCTGCTCCAAGGAGAACCACGCCAGTTTCTCCAGTCTATCCACGTAACTGAAATCCCTTATCCCGGGAACCATTCTTGTAAATCTTTTCTGCACCCTCTCTGAGGCCTTCACATCGTTCAGAAAGTGCAGTGCCCAGAATTGGACACAAAGCTCCAGTTGAGGCCGAACCAGTGTTTTATAAAGGTTCATCATAACCTCCTTGCTTTTGGACTCTATGCCTCTATTTATTAAGCCCAGGATCCCGCACGCTTTTTTAACCACTTTCTCAACCTGTCCTGCCTCCTTCAATGATTTGTGCACACATACCCCCAGGTCTCTCTGTTCATGCACACATTTTAGAATTGTACCCTTTAGTTTATATTGCCTCACTTGGTTCTTCCTACCAAAATGTATCACTTCGCACTTTTCTGCGTTAAATTTCATCTGCCACATGTCCGCCCATTCCACCAGCCTGTCTATGTCTTCTTGAAGTCTATCACTATCCTCCTCACTGTTCACTATACTTCCAAGTTTTGTGTCATCTGCAAATTTTGAAATTGTGCCCTGCACACCCAAGTCTAAGTCATTAATATATATCAAGTAAAGCAGTGGTCCTAGTACCGACCCCTGGGGAACACCACTGTGTACCTTCCTCCTTTCCGAAAAACAACCGTTCACCACGACTCTCTGTTTTCTGTCACTTTGCCAATTTCGTATCCATGCTGCCACTGTCCCTTTTATTCCATGGGCTTCAACTTTGCTGGCAAGCCTATTATGTGACACTTGTCGAACGCCTTTTGGAAATAAATGTTCATCACGTTAACAGCATTGCCCTCATCAACCCTCTCTGTTACCTCATCAAAAGCTCAATCAGAATCAGAGCGGCCGGGCCCGGCAGACATGCGGCCAGGGCCCCGGCACCAGGAAACCCAGGATGCAGCACCCCCCCGATCCGAGCCGCCGCTTCCCGGTTTCTTCAGCCGGTTCCACCGAGTCCGAATTGGGAAAAGGACAGGAGCCAGGCTTCCAGAATGGCCCGCGGCCCCGGGGAGCATGCGCACTCTCAGCTGGGAAATCAGCATGTTGGATAGAGCGGTTTCTGGGGCGCGGTGAATTGTGGGTGCTACGGTAGCCATTAGTCAGCGGCTGTCGGGAAGAGTCTTATTGCAGGCTGACGGAAGTTAGGTCCCTGGCCGCCTGTGTAGGTCTTTTTGTTGCTTCATTGTTGAGAATGTAACTAGTAAAATAGATAAGGGAGAACCAGTGGATGTTGTGTATTTGGACTTTCAGAAGGCTTTCGATAAGGTCCCGCATAAGAGATTAGCATGTAAAGTTAAGGCACATGGGATTGGGGGCAAGGTATTGACTTGGATAGAGAACTGGTTGGCAGACAGAAAGCAAAGAGTTGGAATAAACGGGTCTTTTTCCGAGTGGCAGGCAGTGACTAGTGGGGTACCGCAGGGATCGGTCCTTCGACCCCAGCTATTCACACTATATATTAATGATCTAGACAAGGGAACTAGATGTAATATCTCCAAATTTGCAGACGACACAAAGCTGGGCGGGTGTGTGTGCTGTGAGGAGGATGCCGAGAAACTACAGAAGTTATCCACTTTGTTGGCCAAAACAGGAAGGCAGATTATTATCTGAATGGCAATAGATTGGGAGAAGTGGAAGTGCAACGAGACCTGGGTGTCCTTGTGCACCAGTCGCTGAAGGTAAGCATGCAGGTGCAGTAGGCGGTTAAGGAGGCAAATGGTATGTTGGCCTTCATAGCGAGAGGGTTTGAGTACAGGAACAAGGATGTCTTACTGCAGTTGTACAGGGCCTTGGTGAGACCACATCTTGAGTAGTGTGCAGTTTTGTTCGCCTTATCTGAGGAAGGATGTTCTTGCCATGGAAGGAGATCAGCGAAGATTTGCCAGGCTGATACCTGGGATGGCAGGAATGACTTATGAGGAGAGATTGGGACGATTGGGCTTGTACTCGCTGGAGTTTAGAAGAATGAGAGGGGATCTCATTGAAACTTATAACATTCTGACAGGACTGGACAGACTAGATGCAGGAAGGATGTTCCCGATGGTCGGGGAGTCCAGAGCCAGGGGTCACAGTCTAAGGATAAGGGGTAGGCCATTTAGGACAGAAATGAGGAGGAATTTCTTCACCCAGAGAGTGGTGAACCTGTGGAATTCTCTACCACAGAAGGCAGTAGAGGCCAATACATTAAATATATTCAAGAAGGAGTTGGATATATTTCTTAAGGCTAAAGGGATCAAGGGGTATGGGGAGAAAGCAGGGACCGGGTACTGAATTTTGATGATCAGCCATGATCGCATTGAATGGCGGAGCAGGCTCGAGGGGCCGAATGGCCTACTCCTGCTCCTATCTTCTATGTTTGTATGTTTCTATGCTTCAGTTTGAGCTGGAGTGAAGATGGAGGAGAAGCTGCTGGGTTTAACCCCCAGTACTTCTGAGCCCAGGAGGACCCAACAATTTCCAATGTTAGACTGTCAAGGGAGGTGGATTATAGGGGAGATTAGGTTGTTACACAGACACTGTCCGTACAATGTAAAAGAGTATTGTTTTAAGAACAAGTATTTCTGTACAGGCTTTTAATCCAGTTTACATCTACAGATTTGTTTTAATTCATTCTTGGGATGTGGGCGTAGCTCGCAAGAGCAGCAAATATTGCCAATCCCCAGTTTCCCGTTGAGAAGGGGGTGGTGAGTCGCCTTCTTGAACTACTGCAGTCCGTGTGGTTAGGTATTCCCACAATGTTGTTTGGTAAGGAGTTCCAGGATTATGACCCAGCAACGATGAATATATCTGAGTCAGGATGATGTGTGACTTTGAGGGGAACTTGGATGTGATGGTGCTCCCATACAACAGCTGCCCTTGTCCTTCTAGGTGGTGGAGGTTGCGTGTTTTGGAGGTTCTATCAAAGTTCCGATCAAGTTGCAGATGTATAAAGTTCCTTTCCTTCGCCCCCTCCCCCTCCCACACCCATCTCTCTCTCTCTCTCTCTCTCCTCCCATAGAGGCCAGAGTCTTGTGTAGGCCCAGACCAGGTGGACATCAGTGAACCAGTTGGGTTTTCATGTCAATCCGTCAGCTTTCATGGTCACTTTTTTCTAGTGCCGGTCCCACAAATGACCAGATTCATTGAGCTCAATTTCACAACCTGCCTTTGTTTTCTTGTGGGTTGTCTCTCACGCTCCCTGTTTTAAATTAATTTTACAGGGCACTGGAAGGGGAGGATTTACAGACAGGAAGCTCAAACCAAACATCACTTCAAGGTCTGACAGAGTCACTCGACTCATCGGATCTGAATATCATTGGCCTTTGAACATGGAAGCAAAAAGCACCGTTCACAGCAGGGAGAAACTGTATACGTGTTCTGTGTGTGGACGAGGCTTCAGCCAGTCATCTGGCCTATCGAGGCACAAGCGTATTCACACCGGGGAGAGGCCGTTCACCTGCTCTGAGTATGGGAAGGGATTCACTCAGTCATCTGACCTTCAGACACACCAGCGTGTTCACACTGGGGAGAGGCCGTTCACCTGCTCTGAGTGTGGGAAGGGATTCACTCAGTCATCCCACCTACTGAGACACCAGCGAGTTCACACTGGGGAGAGGCCGTTCACCTGCTCTGAGTGTGGGAAGGGATTCACTAATTCATCCCACCTGCTGACACACCAACGAGTTCATACTGGGGAGAGGCCGTTCACCTGCTCTGAGTGTGGGAAGGGATTCACTCAGTCATCTGACCTTCAGACACACCAGCGTGTTCACACCGGGGAGAGGCCATTCACCTGCTCTGAGTGTGGGAAGGGGTTCACTATTTCATCCCACCTGCTGACACACCAGCAAGTTCATACTGGGGAGAGGCCGTTCACCTGCCCTGAGTGTGGGAAGGGATTCACTAATTCATCCAACCTGCTGACACACCAGCGAGTTCACACTGATGAGAGACCTTTTAAATGCCTGGACTGTGGGAAGTGCTATAAAGGTTCCGGGGAACTGATACGCCATCAACGTGTTCACACTGGGGAGAGACCGTTCAGATGCTCTCACTGTGGGACTGAGTTCAGGCGATCATCTGACCTCACTGTACACCAGCACACTCACACTGGGGAGAGGCCGTTCACCTGCTGCGTGTGTGGGAAGGGATTCACTCGCTCATCCCACCTGCTGACACACCAGCGAGTTCATACTGATGAGAGACCTTTTAAATGCTCGGACTGTGGGAAGTGCTATAAAGGGTCCGGGGAACTGATACGCCATCAGCGAGTTCACACTGACGAGAGGCCGTTCAGGTGCTCTCACTGTGGGACTGGGTTCAGGCGATCATCTGAGCTCACTGTCCACCAGCGCACTCACACTGGGGAGAGGCCATTCACCTGCTCCGTGTGTGGGAAGGGATTCACTCAGTCATCCCACCTGCTGAATCACCAGCGAGTTCACACTGGGGAGAGGCCGTTCACCTGCTCTGAGTGTGGGAAGGGATTCACTCAGTCATCCCACCTCCTGACACACCAGCGAGTTCACAAGTGACTGCAGGGGTTGGATTCTGCTGTTGTTGCTGCTGTTAATCACATCCAGGACTGAACCATGTTCATTCTGACAGGTGGGGATTGTTTCTGCTGATGTTAATAACTCCGGCAACTGGGCTGGAGTTTAACATCCTGGATATATGTCAAATAAATCAGCTTTGTTTTAAACACATTGTTGTGGGTTTTTGTCTTTCCCACCTGAGTGTTTAGCATCACCTGGCTGGAGCTCAGAAAGGACAATTTGGAGGAGGATCGTACGGCAGGAACAGAACTCCAGCCTACCGTCTACTGCCGCCGCTAACCTCCCGCTGAATATCACAGGAGGCACAATGCAACCCAATTTCACCCCCTTGTTGTCCAAGTAGTGTGTGGCCTCCTTATTCTTTCCACCAAAACACACCACCTCACACTGATCTACAGTGAAATTCATTTGCCAATTACACGCCCTTTCTGAAATTTATTAATATCTTCTTGCATTTTGTCTTCCTCAGTATTAACTCTACCTTCCAATTTAGTGTTATCGACAAACTTTGAAATTGCTCTTCTGATTCCCGAGTCCAAATCGTTTATGAATGTGATCCCAGCACCGATCCCTGTAGAACACCACTTCCCACCTTTTGCCAGTCTGAGTAGCTGCTCCCAACCCCTACTCTCTGTTTTCTGTTTTGTGACCAGCTTGCTATCCATAAACAGTATGTAAGATCGACAAGATGACCCAGGTCAGGCTGTGTGGAGGGAAGGGCCAGGCAGCAGAATGGATGGAAAGCTGTCTACAAAACAGAAATCAGAGGCTTGGAGTTAAGGGAAGTTTGTTGCGATCTTTCCATCCATTCTGCTGCCTGACCCTTGACTCCACGTGGCCTGACCGTGGCCATCTTGTAGACCATACATACTGCAGACACAGTGCACCAGTGATGGAGGGGGTGGATATTGAGTCCTGTGGCAGGGGCGCTGATGAAGTGGATTTCTCTGTCCGTGAGCTTTGAGGCATCGCTAGTGGTGTTTTTCACCTCTTTCCACCTTTAAAAAAAACCTTGCTGCCAGTTTATTAAAGCCATTAACAGCCGCTCGGGTGGGACGCACCAATAAATGAGGCCTTGTTTCCCTCAGAATGACAGGCCTGAACCCGAGTTAGAAAACATTTAGGAATTAAACCAGACTGGGCGGGGCCTGAGGTGCCAGTTAGTAACGGAAAATTGGTGGCCAGCGTACTTCACACCAGGGCTGAGGATCCGGGGACTTGGGTTTCTGTGTCATTTATTTATTCATTTTGTTTATTGCCCAATGTCAATCAGACGGGCGGGTCATCTTGCTGTCTGGCGGAGGCGAGGGTCCCCAATGGAGGGCTCTCTATGCGGGAGTCCTTCCCAGCACCATTGGGGATCTGGGTGGAGACTGTTGCAGGGAGCTGTCGTGTGCAACAGTTTCTAAGCTCATTTCCGGACTCCAAGGTCAGATGTGATGTTTGCAACCTAGAGGAGTCCACGGGCCGTGTATATATTCAGTGTGAGAGGTTGCAGCCCCTGGATAGTTACCTGAAGGGGCTGCTCCTCAATTCTTGTTTACACTTTAGCCCCACGCTCCTAATCTTTGGCCGCCCGGTGCGGAGGGGGGTGGGTAAGTGGGAGGTTCTTCTCCTGGACCTACTCTTGGGCCTGGCGAAAACAGCAATTTGTAGGTCCAGGATGGGCAGGGCCCATGGGGTGTCACTCTGGCTGCCTGCCTCTCTCCCGTGGTCTTGTCCCTGCCCGGGTGGCCCTGGAGAGGGAGCAGGCGGTGTCCACCGGTTCACTTGATACATTCCTCGACCGGTGGACACCTCTGGTTAAAGAGACGATAATCGATCCTCACAATCACATTGTGATTTAATTATTAATTGTGTGTGTGTCACAAATACATTTCTTCTATTTTGATACAAAAGCTCTACTAGACATGTTAAACTACTAGTTATTTAATCAGGGCTGCAGCTGCTGAAAGGTTGACTGTACTGAGGTTTGTGGCTGAGCTGGCAGACATGTTGTTCTGAAGTCTGATGTCTCACACCTGAAGAGTCTGTTTATGTCGTGTTGTAATGACCATTTTCTGTTGCCTGGTGTCAGAAATAGAAATCAAAGGAAGATGATGCCCCACTCTGTTAATCAACTCTTTGACACATTTCCATTTCTTAATTTACAAAGATCACAACTCCATTAGTGAACAATGGATTGCCAGTCTGCCACTTTTTACTGAGGCTTGAAAGGATTCGCTGTGAAGCTACACCTGCCCATCTGTCTGTGTGTCACTGTGTTTGGATTGTGTTAGACAACAGTCCTAATATCTCACCTACAGCCATTACAATTTTTGAAATTTTAGATTGTACTTGGAAGAAGTTGAGTTTGAATCTAACAATTCTGGAATTGGGAGCTTTTAATGATTTCTGTTTTTCACATAACTATATAGTGATGTGATCAGTAAAAGCAAATTAAAAGATGGTGCTATTTACTGAACACAACTGAATAATTCTACAAGGATGCTATCGCAGTCTTCCTCAGTATTAACGACACCCCCCAATTTAGTGTCATCAGCAAATTTTGAAATTGTACTTCTGATTCCCAAGTCCAAATCATTCATGTAAATGGTGAACAACAGTGGTCCCAGCACCAATCCCCGTGGAACACCACTTCCCACCTTCCGCCCATCTGAGTAAATACCTTTAACTCATCCCGTCACTATAACTGGACTTGTCTCTATTCCCGTGCCGAGGGGATTGCTGTACCAGACGGGAGGGGCAACATTTGGGGACTCTTGATTCTCCACCAATTGCCATTCCCCTTCTTTCTGGTGGATAATGGAGGTGCCACTGTGTGTAATGTGCAAGTCAGTAAGAGTTATCAGCGAGGATTAATCAGCACTTTCTAATTGGAGATGATAATCAATGGAATCTTTCAGACAATGAATTGTAGATTTTATAGCAAAGATTAATATACGATTGCAGTAAAAGTTCATAATTTTATTGTAAAATATTTCAGGAACACTCATCAGAAATTAAGGGGAAAGTTCAGACAGCAGTACTTAAAGGGACACTGCAGCCCCGACAACTCAATCAGCTATATATCCAGAATATTAAAACCCAGCCTAGTTATAGGGGTTATTAACATCAGCAGAAACAAACCCCAACTGTCAGAATGAACATGGTTCAGTCCTGGATGTGATTAACAGCAGCAATAACGGCAGAATCGAACCTCTGCAGTCACTTGTGAACTTGCTGGTGTCTCAGCAGGTTGCATGACTGATTGAATCCCTTCTCACACACTGAGCAGGTGAACGGCCTCTCCACGGTGTCAACTCGCTGGTGTGTCAGCAGGTTGGATGACTGAGTGAATCCCTTCCCACACATGGAGCAGGTGAATGGCCTCTCCCCAGTGTGAATGCGCTGGTGTATCAGCAGGTTGGACGACTGATTGAATCCCTTCCCACACATGGAGCATGTGAATGGCCTCTCCCCAGTGTGAATGCGCTGGTGTCTCAGAAGGTCAGAGGAATTAATGAATCCCTTCTCACACACGGGGCAGGTGAATGGCCTCTCTGCAGTGTGAATGTGCTGGTGTATCAGCAGGGTGGATGAATTAGTGAATCCCTTCTCACACACAGGGCAGGTGAACGGTCTCTCCCCAGTGTGAATGCACTGGTGCTCAATGAGGTGAGATGACTGCCTGAACCTCTTCCCACAGTGAGAGCAACTGAATGGTCTCTCTTCAGTGTGAAGTCGCTGGTGTGTCAGAAGGTGGGATGACTGACTAAATCCCTTCCCACACTTGGAGCAGGTGAACAGCCTCTCCCCGGTGTGACAGCATCGATGAGTTTCCAGCCGGGACGGGGAGCTAAATCCCTTCCCACAGTCCCCACATTCCCACAGTTTCTCCGTGGAGTGGGTGTCCTTGTGTCTCTCCAGGTTGGACAATCGGTTGAAGCCTCATCTACACACACAACACGTGTACGGTTTCTCCCCGCTGTGAACGGTGCGATGTTTTTTCAGACTGTGTAACTGGTTAATGCTCTTTCCACAGTCAGTGCACTGGAACACTCTCACTCGGGTGTGTGTGTCTCGGTGCTTTTCCAGTCACACCGATCTTTGAAATCTTTTCCCACAGACAGAACAGGCAAACATTTCTCCTTCCACATTCAAAGGCCGATGATATTCCCTGTAAAAGCAGTTTACAAAAGACATCACTGTAAGTTCAGGATTAAAATTCAGAACAGATAATTCTAGTTTCTATGGAACATTCCTCTCTTAGTACATAGAATTACACAGATTGTACAGCACAGAAACAGGCCAATCGGCCCAACTGGTCCATGTGGTGTTTATGCTCCACACGAGCCTCCTCCCATCTCTCTTCATCTCACCCTATCAGCATCTCCTTCTATTCCTTTCTCCCATGTGTTTATCCAGCTTCCCCTTAACTACATCCATGCTCTTCGCCTCAACTACTCCCTGTGGCAGCAAGTTCCACATTCTCAGCACCCTCTGGGTGAAGGAGTTTAATCTAAATAGGACTTCCCTGGGCAGCCACTGAGCACTGCTGCCTCTTTTGTGCATTTCCTGGCGAGGTGAAACAGTGGATATTTTCTGATCAAAAAGAGCTGAGCTCGGCAGCATTAGTCCTGTTTTGCCTCCTTTGGAGACCAGGTGTACGAGCAGAGTGAGTGCAGCCTTCACAGCAACTACAATAAAATTGTTACAGTTGTGAAGGAACTTTGTGTCAGTGCACTGGACCACAAACAAAGTATGTGTGTCGATTATTGTCTTATTACCCTACTGTAAAGTGCCTTGAGATGTTTTAAAAGCTCTATATAAAGGTAAGTTGTTGTTGGTGTATAGAGAACTCTATTGAAATTTAGTGAAATGATCAATAACCAAGGAAGATCATTTCTTTGTTTGGTTCTGTTAGTTTTCATCGAATCATGTAAAAGTACAGCATGAAGGAGGCCATTCGGCCCATCGTGCCTGTGCTGGCTCTTAGAAAGAGCACTCGTGCTTAGTCCCACATCCCTGCTTGTTGTCCGTAACCCTGTAAAATCCTCATCCTCAAGTACCCGCCCAACTCCCTTTTAAAATCATTGATGGAATCAGCTCATGACCTTTTCAGGTCGAGCGTTCCAGATCCCGACAACTCTCTGAGTTTTATTCAATTGTTACCACAGTTGTTTCTGTGGAGGTTTAATAATAAATGCATTTTGCTGTGAAAGCAATTAAAACATTCCTAGTATATAAATAGACAGATGCATCAAAATATTAAAATTGTGGGAGGGGGGTCAGTGCTCGCCAGGGCCCAATAAACAATGGAATTCTTCTTTCCCAACCCAATGCTCAGAAGATGAAGTCCCAGAGCTGCCTCTGGCTCGGTTCCACCTGCCCTATTCTGACAAGCTGAGGTGTTGGTCAGTGCACTGTGATTGCCCTGTGGGCAGAAAATGGCAAATCTAGAAATATGACCAAAATAACACATTTAACCCCAAAGCTGTAAATCCCCGTCCCACACACTCTCCCTCCTCCCTGTGCTGAAATCCAAACCCATTGCACCATCTCCAACATTTCTTTCCTCCACTCCCAGTTTTCCCCCTCCCTCTACTCTGGTTGGGTTCAGTGCTCCACCTGCTGTGTGCAGAGTGAGAATAAAATCAATGTGATAATGATTGTCTCTCCTGGTCACTGGGACTCTGAAACTTTCAGTTCTCCACCTGCTGTGTGCAGAGTGAGAATAAAATCAATGAGTCAATGATTGTCTCTCCTGGTCACTGGGACACTGAAGCCCTGCCCACTCTCTGTTCCTGTATAAAGATGGCCGCGCATGCACCCCGCTGCAGGTAGAACCGGTCTGTCTTTCCTTCACCAAGATGGCGGCGGGTAACCTGGGCCTGTCACCGAGAAAAAGCCTCACCGCTGCCGTCCGGCGGAACACATTCGGCCGCTGGATCTCATTCGGGCCTGAGACCGTTCTCCAACTTTATAAACCCTGAGGCGCGGCCTACCCGCAGTTTATTAACCTCCCGAACCCGCTCCCGCTGACCTGCAGCTCTGCCCAGCGACCGCGCGGGGCTTTCTTTGTAAAGTCGGTGAGGGACACGTGACCCGGGCCCACTGCCTGATTGACGTGAGCTTCCGACCAATAGGGAGCAAGCGGGGTGGGGCTGGAGGAGCGAGCCGGCGGCGGGTCCTCCAACCAATCGGGGAGCCCAAGGGGCAGGACTAGCGCCGGCTGATTGTCTGATCCACAGGGCAGCGAGTTTCTCCAGTCCCTTGTTCAGGGCCCGGGGCCAGGGGAGGCAGTGGGCCTTTATTCCCCACATTGGACACAAGGCTCTTTGGCTCACAACACACTGGCTCAGGTTTTAATAGAGACCTTTTAATTTCATCCATAAAAGCAGATAAACCCCGTGCTTCTGTGGAACAAACTTTCTAATATTTGGGAGTAAAAGTACAAGTTTTTTTCCCTCTGGGGAATTTATTATTAGTTTCAGGAAACAGCAACCACTTGTCTTTATAAAGCACCCTTAATGTAGTAAAACATCCCAAGGCTCTTCACAGGATCGTTATAAAACAAAATTTGACACCGAGCCACATAAGGAGATATTAGGGCAGATGACCAAAAGCTTGGTCAAAGAGCATCTTAAAGAAGGAGAGAGATGGAGAGGTTTAGGGAAGGAATTCCAGAGCTTAGGGCCCAGGCAGCTGAAGGCACGGCCACCAATGGTGGAGCGATCAAAATCGGGGATGCTCAAGAGGGCAGAATTAGAGAAGCGCAAATATCTCGGGGGTGGGGGGGTTTGTAGAGGCTGGAAGAGATTACAGAGATAGGGAGGGATGAGGCCACGGAGGGATTTGAAAACAAGGCTGAGAATTTTAAGGATGAGACACTTGAGGAAAAGCAGGGAGTGGGGGTGGGTCAAGCCCTTATGGGACAGGGTCGCTAATTCTGTTCTGCGACAGTTACTGGGACAGACTGTATCTCCCCCTCTCCTCCACACAGGGATTTGTGGTAGTTAAAGGGACAGCGATTCTTCTTGTTCCGTGAGATTGTAATTAAAGGGACACTACTCTGAGATGGCTGTGAACTTTTAGTGCCGCCAGCCTTTCTAAAACATCTTCCTTTTTTTGAAGATCTGTGTGAACTCGCTGGTGACTCAGCAGGTTGGATGAACTCTGAAACCTCTTTGCACAGTCAGAACATTTAAAGGGTCTCTCATCGGTTCTGGGACAGGAGGAATCTGGTTAACAGTGATCACAATATCATTGGGTTTAAAGTAGTTATGGAAAGGGACAAAGAAGAATCAATGGTGAAAATACCCAGCTGGAATCGAGCCAATTTCAGTGATTTGAGAAGGGATCGAGCACAGGTGGACTGGAAACAAAGATTGTCCAGGAAAACAGTGAATGGCCAATGGCAGGCCTTCAAGGCTGAGATAGTTCGGGTACAAACCAAGCATATTCCCATAAGGAGGAAAGATGGGCATCCAAAGCTAGAGCTCCCGATGACAAAGGATATCGAGGTTAGAATAAAACAGAGAAAGGAGGTTTACGACAAATGTCAGGTACAGAATACAGTCAAAAACCGGGAGCATACAGAGAGTGCGGGGGAAATTGAAACAGGATATAAGGGCAAAGAGAATATGAGAAAAGATTAGCGGGTAACATAAAAGAGAACCCAAAAATCTTCTATAAACATATGAAAAGTAAAAGGATAGTTAAATGAATGGTGGGGCCGATTAGGGACCAAATAGGAGCACATCATACGGAAGCAGAGGGCATGGCTGAGGTACTGAATGAGCACTTAGCATCTGTCTCCACAAAAGAAGAGGATGAAGTTCATGTCGCAGTAGAGGAGGGGGGAGTAGAGAAATTGGATAAAAATGGATAGAAAGCAGGTGCGAAATAGGTTGTCATCACTTAAAGTTAACAAGTCACCCGGTCCGGATGGGATGCATCCTAGGTTGTTGAGGGAAACTAGGGTGGAGATAGCAGAAGCTCCGACCACAATCTTTCAATCTCCCTCAGATATATGGGAGGGGTGCCAGAGGACTGGAGGATTGCAAATGTTACACCCTGTTTAAAAAAGGGGAGAGGGATAAACCTGCTAACTACAGGCCAATCAGTCTAATGTCAGTGGTGGGTGAACGACGAGAGACCATTGTCAAGGTCAAAATTAATTCTCACTTGGAGAAGCATGGGTTAATAAGGGGCAGCCAGTGTGGATTTGTTAAAGGTAAATCGTGTCTGACTAACCTGATTGAGTTCTTTGATGAAGTAACAGAGGGTTGATGAAGGTAGTGCAGCAAATGTTGTATACATGGACTTTCAAAAGGCATTTGACAAAGTACCACAAAAGAGACTTATTCGGAAAATAGAAGCACAGGAAATTAAAGGGATGATGGTAATTTGGGTGTATAATTGGCTGAGGGATAGGAGACAGTGAGCAGTGCTGAGGGATGTTTTTCTGACTGGAGGGAAATATGCAGTGGGTTCCCCCAGAAGTCGGGATTAGGACCATTGCTTTTCTTGTTATATATAAATGACCTGGATTGGGTATAGGTGTACAATTTTGAAGTTTACGGATGATACAAAACTTGGCAACGTAGTAAATAGTGAGCATAGTAGTAGCAGACTTCAGAAGGACAGAGACAGACTGTGAAATGAGCAGACACAAGGCAGATGAAATTAAATGAGGATAAGTGTGAAGTGATGCACTTTGGGAGAAACAACAGGGAGAGGCCGTATAATCTAAATGGGACTATTTTGAGGGGGTGCAAGGGCAGAGGGACCTGGGGGTCCATATTCACAAATCTTTGAAAGTGCCGTGGCAAGTTGGTGAGGTTTCAGAAAGCATATGGGGTACTTGGCTTTGTAAATAGGGCCATTGAATACAAAAACAAGGAAGTTACACTAAACCTTTACAAATCACTAGTTAGGAACATAGGACAGGAGGAGGCCATTCAGTCCCTCGAGCCTGTTCTGCCATTCAATGAGATCATGGCTGATCTGCGATCTAACTCCATACACCCACCTTTGGCCCATATCCCTTAATACCTTTGGGTAACAAAAACCTATCAATCTCAGATTTAAAATTAACAATTGATCTCGCATCAATTGCCGTTTGTGGAAGAGAGTTCCAAACTTCTACCACCCTTTGGCCTAGAAATTCAGTTGCCTTAGCGCCGCTTTTGAGGCGCTAGAGGGACTAGCGCCAGAGTTATGGCCAGTTTAAAAATTCCCTGGGGCCCTAAATCGGCATTGCACCGGTAGCGCTGCGCCGGCACCGATGACGTCATCGGTGTGCGCAGCGTCCTGGTTGCCATGCCGACGGGCCCTAGCGCCGAAATTCAGTTGCGGCCGCCTCGCCCGTGGCAGCCGCAACTAAGACTCTGGCAACAGAGTCTTGCATGAGTTTGCGCCGGCGCATTAAAGGCCCCGCGGCGGCCGGCCGCTTTCCCGCCGGCCGCCTGCCCGCAGCTCCCTCCCCGGACTTCTCCCCCCCACCCCCCAGAACAGATGCAAGCCCGGCACTTGTCCGAGGTGCCGGGCTCATTTTTAGACAGATTTGCGCGGGCCGCGGCCGGGTGCAGGCAGCTCCTCCTTAACGGAAGGAGGAGGCCTGCACTTCCCGAGCCTGCCGCACCGCATCGGGTGCCGCAGCGCCGGAATTGCGGCGCGAAACGGCAGTTAGCGCCGATTTACTGCCGCAAAGACCCTTCAGTAGCGCCGGCAGCCGTTTGGGCGCGGCCCTGCTGAATTTTTGGCACGCGCAGGGGGACTTAGCGCCGGCACTAACTTCCGGCGCTAAAGCCCTGGCTAAGCCAAAACCCAATTTCTAGGCCTTTGTGTGTAGAAGTGTTTCCTAATTTCACTCCTGAAAGGTCTGGTTCTAATTTTTAGATGATGCCCCCAGTCCGAGAATCCCCAACCAGCGGAAATAGTTTCTCTCTATCTACCCTCTGTTCCTCTTAATATCCTGAAAACTTCAATCAGATCACACCTTAACCTTTTAAATTCCAGGGATTACAACCCTAATTTGTGTAATCCCTCCTCGTAACTTAACCCTTGAAGTCCGGGCATCATTCTGGTAAACCTACACTGCACTCCCTCCAAGGCCAACATATCCTTCCTAAGGTGTGGTGCCCAGAACTGCTCACAGTACTCCAGGTGTGGTCTAACCAGGGTGTTGTACAGCTGCAGGGTTTTGGCCTCAGCTGGAGTATTGTGTACAGTTCTGGGCACCACACTTTAGGAAGGATGTCAAGGCCTTGGAGAGGGTGCAGAGGAGGTTGACCAGGATGGTACCATGGATGAGGGACTTCAGTTATGTGGAGAGATTGGAGAAGCTGGGATTGTTACCCTTAGAGCAGAGAAGGTTAAGAGGAGACCTAATAGAGGGGTTCAAAATGATGAGGGGTTTTGATCGAGCAAGTAGTGAGAAACTGTTCACTCTGGCAAGTGGGTCAGTAACCAAAGGTCACAGATTTAAAATAGTTGCTAAAAGAACTAGAGGGAAATTAGGAGAATTATTTTCACACAGAGGGTTGTTAAGATCTGTAACGCACCATCTGAAAGGATGCTGGAATCAGGTTCCACAGGAACTTTCAAACAATAATTGGACATGTCCTTGAAGAGGACTAGTTTGCAGAGTTCTGGGGATAAAGCTGGGGTGTGGGACTAAATTGGACAGCTCTTTCAAAGAGCCGGCACAGACACGATGGGCCGAATCACCTCCTTCTGTGCTGTTAGATTCTATGATCAGTGTGAACACGCTGGTGTCCCTTAAGGCTCTTCGAGATTTTAAAGCTCTTCCCACAGTCAGAACATTTAAAGGGTCTCTCGTCAGTGTGAACTCGCTGGTGTATCAGTAGGTGAGATGACTGAGTGAATCACTTCCCCCACACGGAGCAGGTGAACGGCCTCTCACCAGTGTATAGGAGCCGGTGTCTCTTCAGCTCCCTGGAGCTTTTAAATCTTTTCCCACAGCCAGAACATTTAAAGGGGTTCTCTCCAGTGTGAACTTGCTGATGGGCCAGCAGGTTGGAGGACTGAGCGAATCCCTTCCCACACACGGATCAGGTGAACGGCCTCTCCCCAGCGTGTAGGAGCCGGTGTCTCTTCAGCTCCCCAGGGCTTTTAAAGCTTTTCCCACAGTCAGAACATTTAAAGGGTCTCTCGTCAGTGTGAACTCGGTGTATCAGCAGGTTGGAGGGCTGAGCGAATCCCTTCCCACACACGGAGCAGGTGAACGGCCTCTCCCCAGCGTGTAGGTGTTGGTGTCTCTTCAGCTCCCAGGACCTTTTAAAGCTCTTCCCACAGTCAGAACATTTAAAGGGTCTCACGTCATTGTGAACAAGCTGGTGTGTCTGCAGGGTGGATGACTGATGCGCTATCAATAACTCAAAAGACTGAGATTAAGCGAGTAATTAACAGGCTTTTATTAACAAGAGAATGAAGGTGTGCCTCGAGTGGTCGACCGGTCCAGAATGTAGAGGGACTGTGGAGCAGTCACCTTTATACCTGGACTCATGGGAGGAGCCAGCCGAGACATGTACAGGCATGTACACAGTGGAATACAAACAGTGGTTTACCACAATGACTGAGTGAATCCCTTCCCACACACGAAGCAGGTGAACGGCCTCGCCCCAGTGTGAACTCGCTGGTGTTGCTTGAGCTCCCGTGGGATTTTAAAGTTCTTCCCACAGTGAGAACATTTAAATGGCCTTTCATCAGTGTGAACAAGCTGATGTGTCAGCAGTGTGGAGGACTGCAAGAATCCCTTCCCACGGATGGAGCAGGTGAATGGCCTCTCCACAGTGTGGAGGCACTGGTGTCCCTTCAGATCCCGGGGCTTTTAAAGCTCTTCCCACAGTCAGAACCTGTAAACGGCCTCTCATCAGTGTGAACAAGCTGGTGTCGCTTCAGATGCCCGGGGCTTTTAAAGCTCTTCCCACAGTCAGGACATTGAAATGGTCTCTCCCCAGTGTGAACTCGCTGGTGTGTTTGCAGGTGGGATGAACAAATCCCTTTCCACACACGGAGCAGGTGAATGGACTGTCCCTGGTGTGACTGCGCCGTTGAACTTCCAATGCAGATGGGGAACTGACTCCCTTCCCACTGTCCCCACCTTTACCCGGTTTCTCCCCGGTGTGACGTTGCACGTGTCCCACCAGGTCAGGCGATCGGCTGAATCCGTGTCTACACACTGAACACGTGTGCGGTTTGTCATCGCTGCTTTCTCCTTCCATGTGCAAAGGCCGATGATATTCAGGTCCTGATGAATCGAGCGACCCTCAGATTTTGACGTGATGTTTGGTCTGAGCTTCCCGCCTGTAACTGCTCCACTTCTATAACCCTGTAAATCGAGTTCAGAAAAGGATCAGAGGCAAACTGTTGTTTAATTTTCCCCTTTCCGAACCTAGGGGCAGTGAAGCTGATTTTCAGGCCCCAGCTGCTGCACAAGTTGGTTGAAAGGATCAGCAGTAATGGTGGCTGTAATACCCACAAGCCCCCGGCACTTCAGAAAGCGCTCTGTTGACTGCGTCCTGCGCATGTGCTCATGGCCCCCGCGCTCTCCTGCTCTACAATCGCCCGTCCCGATCGATCCGCAACGCGCATGCTCAGGGCACAAAACCCCGCGGTTGGAACATCGGGCGCGCATGCGGAGCCGCAACAACTGGTATGCATGCGCGGCTCAGGTGGGAGCGAGTCAGTGTTTCGCCTCAGCCGCCAGGGAGGTGCGCATGCGCAGGACAACCCAACATTCTTCCTGTCAGCAATCACTCCCTCGTTTCTTTAATAAAAACAGAAAATGCTGGAAATACTCAGCAGGTCAGGCAGCATCTGTGGAGAGAGAAACAGTGTTAACGTTTCAGGTCGATGACCTTTCATCAGAACTACTTCGTTAGTGTCAGCTGTGGCTCAGTTGGTAGCACTCTCGTCTCTGAGTCAGAAAGCTGTGGGTTCAAGTCCCACTCCAGAGATTTGAGCACAAAAATCTACGCTGGCACTGCAGTGCAGTACTGAGGGAGTGCGGCACTGTCAGAGGTGGTGTCTTTCGGATGAGACATTAAACTGAGGCCCCGTCTGCTCTCTCAGGTGGACGTCAACGATCCTATGGCACTATTTCAAGAAAGAAATGCTTGCATTTATATAGTGCCTTTCATGACCACCAGACGTCTTGAAGTGCTTTACAACCAATGAAGTACTTTTGGAGTGTGGTCACTGTTGTAATGTGGGAAAGAGCAGGGAAATTATCCCCGGTGTCCTAGTCAATGTTTATCCCTCAATCAATGTAACAAAATGATAGATTATCTGGTAATTATCACATTGCTGTTTGTGGGAGCTTGCTGCGCGCTAAGTGACTGCCGCGTTTCCTACATTACAACAGTGACTACACTTCAAAAATACTTCACTGGCTGTAAAGCACTTTGGGGCGTCCGGTGGTGGTGAAAGGTGCAATAGAAATGCAAGTCTTTCTTTCTTCACTGTTCTCACCAGCGACCTCTTCTGGCAGTTAGTTGGTTGATTGACAGCCGAGAGTCCACGCATGCGCACACGGAGCGGCGGTTTGGGACGAGTCTGGCACAGCGACCCCTCCCGGTCACCAAGGGTAATAACTGCGCATGCCCAGAGGACACCAACCCCCCTCCCCCACTCGGAGCTGCACCTGCGCACTCGGATCCTGCCGGACGGAGTTGGCGCGGGGCATTCCGGGGAAAGGCCTTGATGTCGGTTCCAGAGTCGCAATCAGTGATGCAAAGTGAGTTTTCTCCGCTCTGATTGGGCGGAGAATCGCGCGGGGTGGTGGGGAGCGGGGGATCGGGAGAGAGTAAAGAGAAATAGAAAAACCTGAGAGTCCGCGAGGCCCCAGACCGAGCGGCGTCAGTTGGACGGACCACGTGATCTCCTCGGGGACACGTCACCCGGGCCCGCGGCCTGATTGACGGGAGCATCCGACCAATAGGGAGCGAGCGGGGCGGGGCTGGAGGAGCGAGCTGGCGGCGGGTCCTCCAACCAATCAGAGAGCCCGAGGGGCGGGACTAGCGCCGGCTGATTGTCTGATCCGCAGGGCAGCGAGTTTCTCCAGTCCCTTGTTCAGGGCCCGGGGCCAGGGGAGGCTGTGGGCCTTTATTCCCCTCATTGGACACAAGGCTCTTTGGCTCACAACACACTGGCTCAGGTTTTAATAGAGACTTTTTAAATTCATCAATAAAAGCAGATAAACCTTGTGCTTCTGTGGAACAAACTTTCTAACATTTTATAGAATCATAGAATGGTTACAGCACAGAAGGAGGCCATTCGGCCTATTGAGCCCATGCCGGCCATCTGCAAGACCACTTCAGGGAGTCCCACTCCCCGCCCTTTCCCTGTAACCCTGCAAATTTCTTTCCTTCAGGTACTCGAGGGGCCGAATGGCCAACTCCTGCTCCTATCTTCTATGTATCTATAATCCGAGGCACAGGTAGGCCCCACAGTGGCGGTGGCGGCGGACATGTGAGGAGCGGCGGCGGTGATATAAGGTGAGGTGGTGGAGCAGGTAGGCCCCACAGCAGTGGACCTGTGAGGAGCGGCAGCGGTGATATAAAGAGCGAGGCGGCGGAGTTTATAGGGTGTCTGTAATTCTTGTGACACTTCCTGTGTCCCTGATAACTATGTGTGCGGGAAGTGTATCCAGCTGCAGCTACTGACAGACCACATTGCGGCGCTGGAGCTGCGAGTGGATACATACTGGAGTATTCATGATGCTGAGGACATCGTGGATAGCACGTTTAGGGAGTTGGTCACAGCGCAGGTAAAGGCTGCACAGGCAGGAAGAGAATGGGTGACCACCAGGCAGAGTAGCAGGCGCAGGCAGGTAGTGCAGGGGTCCCCTGTGGGCATCCCCCTCAAACAGATATACCACTTTGGATATTGTTGGGGAGGATGGCTTATCAGGGGAAGGCAGCAGCAGCCAATTTCCTGGCACCGTGGGTGGTTCTGCTGCACAGGACGGGAGGAAAAAGAGTGGGAGAGCTATAGTAATAAGGGATTCTATTGTAAGGGGAATAGATAGTCGTTTCTGCGGCCGCAAACGTGACTCCAGGATGGTATGTTGCCTTCCTGGTGCAAGGGTCAAGGATGTCTCAGAGTGGCTGCAGAACATTTTGGAAGGGGAGGGTGAACAGCCAATTGTCATGGTACATATAGGTACCAACGGTATAGGTAAAAAAATGGGATGAGGTCCTAAAAGCTGAATATAGGGGGTTAGGAGGTAAATTAAAAAATAGGACCTCCAAGGTAGTAATCTCAGGATTGCTACCAGTGCCATGTGCTAGTCAGAGTAGAAATAGAAGGATATTTCAGATGACTACATGGCTAGAGGAAAGGTGCAAGGGGGAGGGATTCAAATTCCTGGGACATTGGAACCGGTTCTGGGGGAGGTGGGGCTAGTACAAACCGGACGGTTTGCACCTGGGCAGGACCGGGACCGATGTCCTTGGGGGAGTGTTTGCTAGTGCTCTGGGGGAGGGTTTAAACTAAAATGGCAAGGGGTTGGGAACCTGAGCAGGGAGACAGAGGAAAGGGAAACAAGGATAGAAGCAAAAGACAGGAAGGAGAAAAACAAAAGTGGCAGTCAGAGAAATCATGGGTTTAAATCAAACATAGCCACAGTAAATAATAATTCTAAAAGGTGTAACAGTGTTAAAAAAACAAGCCTGAAGGCCTTGTGTCTTAATGCGAAGAGCATTCGTAATAAGGTGGATGAATTAGTTGCGCAAATAGAGGTAAACGGATATGATATGATTGGGATTCCGGAAACATGGCTCCAGGGTGACCAAGGCTGGGAACTCAACATCCAGGGGTATTCAATATTCAGGAAAGATAGGCAAAAAGGAAAAGGAGGTGGGGTAGCATTGCTTTTTAAAGAGGAGATTAACACAATTGAAAGGAAAGATATTAGCTCTGATGATGTGGAATCTGTATGGGTAGAGCTGAGAAATACTAAGGGGCAGAAAACGTTAGTGGGAGTGTTATACAGACCTCCAAACAGTAATGCGGAGGTTGGGGATGGCATTAAATGGGAAATTAGAGATGCGTGCTATAAGGGCACAGCAGTTATCATGGGTGACTTTAATCTACATATAGATTGGGCTAAACAAATTAGTAACCATACTCTGGAGGAGGAATTCCTGGAGTGTTTACGGGATGGTTTCCTGGACCAATATGTCGAGGAACCAGCTAGAGATCAGGCCATCTTAGACTAGGTATTATGTAATGAGAAAGGATTAATTAGCAATCTTGTTGTGCGAGGCCCCTTGGGTCAGAGCGATCATAATATGATAGAATTATTCATTAAGATGGAGAGTGAAGCAGTTGACTCAGAGACTAGGGTCCTGAATTTAAATAAAGGAAACTACGATGGTATGAGGCGCGAGTTGGGTAGGATTGCTTGGGGAATGTTACTCAAAGGCTTGATGGTGGATAGGCAATGGCAAACATTCAAAGATTGCATGGATGAACTACAGAATTTGATCATCGCTGTTTGGCATAAAAATAAAACAAAAAAGGTGACTCAACCGTGGCTAACAAGGGAAATTAGGGATAGCATAAGATCCAAGGAGAGGACATATAAAGTGGCCAGAAAAAGTAGTAAACCTGAGGATTGGGAGCAGTTTAGGATTCAGCAAAGGAGGACAAAGGGATTAATTATGAGGGAGGAAATAGAGTATTAGAGTAAGCTTTCAGGGAACATAAAAACTAACTGTAGATATGTGAAGAGAAAAAGATTGGTGAAGTCAAGCATAGGTCCCTTGCAGTCAGAATCAGGGGAATTTATAATGGGGAACAAAGAAATGGCAGGCCAATTAAATACATTCTTTGGTTCTGTCTTCACAAAGGAGGACACAAATAACCTCCCAGAGATGTCGGGGAACATAGGGTCTAATGAAAGGGAAGAACTGAAAGAAATCAGTATTTGTAGGGAAATGGTGTTAGGGAAATTGACGGGATTGAAGGCCGATAAATCCCCAGGGCCTGATAATCGACATCCTAGGGTACTTAAGGAAGTAGCCCTAGAAATAGTAGATGCATTGCTGGTCATCTTCCAAAATTCGATAGACTCTGGAACAGTTCTCATGGGTTGGAGGGTTGCTAATATTACCCCACTATTCAAAAAAGGTGGTAGAGAGAAAACGGGGAATTATATCAGTAGTGGGGAAAATGCTAGAGTCCATTTTAAAAGATGTAATAGCAGAGCACTTGGAAAACAGTGACAGGATCGGACAAAGTCAACATAGATTTACAAAAGGTAAATCATGCTTGACTAATCGACTGCAATTTTTTGAGATTGTAACTGGTAGAATAGATAAGGGAGAACCAGTGGATGTGGTGTATTTGAACTTTCAGAAGGCTTTCGATAAGGTACCGCAGAAGAGATTAGCGTGTAAAGTTAAGGCACATGGGATTGGGGGCAAGGTACTGACTTGGATAGAGAACTGGTTGGCAGACAGGAAGCAAAGAGTTGGAATAAACGGGTCTTTTTCCGAGTGGCAGGCAGTGACTAGTGGGGTACCGCAGGGATCGGTCCTAGGACCCCAGCTAGTCACAATATATATAAATGATCTAGACGAGGGAACTAGATGTAACATCTCCAAGTTTGCAGACGACACAAAGCAGGGTGGGCGTGTGTGAGGAGGATACCGAAAAACTCCAGTATGATTTGGACAGGTTGGGTGATTAGGCAGAAGCATGGCAGATGCAGTATAATGTGGATAAATGCGAGGTTATCCACTTTGGTGGCAAAAACAGGAAGCAGATTTTTATCTGAATGGCAATAGATTGGGAGAAGGGGAAGTGCAACGAGACCTAGGTGTCTTTGTGCACCAGTCACTGAAGGTAAGCATGCAGGTGCAGCAGGCGGTTAAGAAGGCAAATGGTATGTTGGCCTTCGTAGCGAGGGGGTTTGAGTACAGGAACAAGGATGTCTTGCTGCAGTTGTACAGGGCCTTGGTGAGATCACATCGTGAGTATTGTGTGCAGTTTTGGTCGCCTTATCTGAGGAAGGATGTTCTTGCTGGGGAAGGAGTTCAATGAAGATTCACCAGGCTGATACCTGGGATGGCAGGAATGACGTATGAGGAGAGATTGAGACGATTGGACTTGTACTCACTGGAGTTCAGAAGAATGAGAGGGGATCTCATTGAAACTTATAAAATTCTGACAGGACTGGACAGACTAGATGCAGGAAGGATGTTCCCAATGGTCGGGGAGTCCAGAACCAGGGGTCACAGTCTAAGGATACGGAGTAAGCCATTTAGGACAGAAATGAGGAGGAATTTCTTCACCCAGAGAGTGGTGAACCTGTGGAATTCTCTACCACAGAAGGCAGTAGAGGTCAATACATTAAATATATTCAAGAAGGAGTTGGATGTATTTATTAAGGCTAAAGAGATCAAGGGGTATGGGGAGAAAACAGGGACCGGGTACTGAATTTTGATGATCAGCCATGATCGCATTGAACGGCGGAGCAGGCTAGAGGGGCCGAATGGCCTACTCCTGCTCCTATCTTCTATATTTCTATGTTTGTATGTTTCTATGCTTCAGTTTGAGCTGGAGTGGAGATGGAGGAGAAGCTGCTGGGTTTAACCCCCAGTACTTCTGAGCCCAGGAGGACCCAACAATTTCCAATGTTAGACTGTCAAGGGAGGTGGATTATAGGGGAGATTAGGTTGTTAAACAGACACTGTCCGTACAATGTAAAAGAGTATTGTTTTAGGAACAAGTATTTCTGTACAGGCTTTTAATCCAGTTTACATCTACAGATTTGTTTTAATTCATTCTTGGGATGTGGGCGTAGCTCGCAAGAGCAGCAAATATTGCCAATCCCCAGTTTCCCGTTGAGAAGGGGGTGGTGAGTCGCCTTCTTGAACTACTGCAGTCCGTGTGGTGAAGGTATTCCCACAATGTTGTTCGGTAAGGAGTTCCAGGATTATGACCCAGCAACGATGAATGTATCTGAGTCAGGATGATGTGTGACTTGGAGGGGAACTTGGATGTGATGGTGCTCCCATACAACAGCTGCCCTTGTGCTTCTAGGTGGTGGAGGTTGCGGGTTTTGGAGGTTCTATCAAAATTCTGGTCGAGTTGCAGATGTATAAAGTTCCTTTCCTTCGTCCCCTCCCCCTCCCCCCTCCCACTCCCACCTCTCTCTCTCTCTCCTCCCATAGAGGCCAGAGTCTTGTGTAGGCCCAGACCAGGTGGTGGATTCCCTTCCCTGAAGGACATTAGTGAATCAGTTGGGTTTTTATGACAATCCGGCAGCTTTCATGATCACTTTTTTCTAGTGCCGGCCCACCAAATGACCAGATTCACTGAGCTCAATTTCACAACCTGCCATTGTGGGTTGTCTCTCACGCTCCCTGTTTTAAATTAATTTTACAGGGCACCGGAAGGGGAGGATTTACAGATGGTAAGTTCAAACCAAACCTCACTTCAAGATCTGACAGAGTCACTCGACTCATCGGATCTGAATATCACCGGCCTCTGAACATGGAAGCAAAGAGCACCGTTCACAGCGGGGAGAAACCGTACACGTGTTCTGTGTGTGGACGAGGCTTCAGCCATTCCTCTGGCCTATCGAGACACAAGCGCATTCACACCGGGGAGAGGCCGTTCACCTGCTCTGAGTGTGGGAAGGGATTCACTAATTCATCCAACCTGCTGACACACCAGCGTGTTCACACCGGGGAGAGGCCGTTCACTTGCTTCGAGTGTGGGAAGGGATTCACTGATTCATCCAACCTGCTGACACACCAGCGTGTTCACACCGGGGAGAGGCCGTTCACCTGCTCTGAGTGTGGGAAGGGATTCACTAATTCATCCAACCTGCTGACACACCAGCGTGTTCACACCGGGGAGAGGCCGTTCACCTGCTTTGAGTGTGGGAAGGGATTCACTGATTCATCCACCCTGCTGAATCACCAGCGAGTTCACACTGAGGAGAGACCTTTTAACTGCTCGGACTGTGGGAAGTGCTATAAAGGTTCCGGGGAACTGATACGCCATCAACGTGTTCACACTGGGGAGAGACCGTTCACCTGCTCTCACTGCGGGACTGGTTTCAGGCGATCATCTGAGCTCATGGTACACCAGCGCACTCACACTGCGGAGATGCCGTTCAGGTGCTCTCACTGCGGGACTGGGTTCAGGCAGTCATCTGCGCTCACTGTCCACCAGCGCACTCACACTGGGGAGAGGCCGTTCACCTGCTCCATGTGTGGGAAGGGATTCACTCAGTCATCCCACCTGCTGAGACACCAGCGAGTTCACACTGGGGAGAGGCCGTTCACCTGCTCTGAGTGTGGGAAGGGATTCACTCAGTCATCCACCCTGCTGAGACACCAGCGAGTTCACAAGTGACTGCAGGTGTTGGATTCTGTTGTTGCTGCTGTTAATCACATCCAGGACTGAACCATGTTCATTCTGACAGTTGGGGATTGTTTCTGTTGATGTTAAACTCCAGCCCAGTTCCTGGAGTTATTAATATTCTGGATAGATGTCAAATAAATCAACTTTGTTTTAAACACATTGTTGTAGATTTTTCTCTTTCCCACCTGAGTGTTTAGCATCTCCTGGCTGGAGCTCAGAAAGGACAATCTGGGGGAGGATCGTACGGCGGGAGCAGAACTCCAGCCTGGACACAGTCCTTCAGGGCCACACTGAGAGGGGCAAATGGCACTTGGTCTTTCTTGTCTCTCTTCACTGACAGCAAAGTTGCCGTGCGGGTTAATCTCGAGGTGTGTGAGAAACGTATCCCAGCCGCTCTCTGCCATGGTTCAGAGCTGCTAGGCACGGAACAGAAGGTTCCTTTAGGAATGTACCCCAGTGCTTTTTTTTTAATGGCCTTATTAACCTGTGTTGCTACTTTTAGTGATTTGTGTATCTGTGTCCCTGGATCCCTCTGCTCCTCCAGCCCAGTTAGACTCTTAGGGGGAAATTCGGTGGCGCCCCCTTTGGGTCGCTAACGTCACCGGAGCTAATTTTAGCCCCCTGAAAAAGTTAGCGCCCCTGCGCATTAAATTCAGTGGTAGCGCCCCAGGCAGTAGGCGGGGTGCTACTGGAGGCGCTCCTCTCCCTCTTGAGGCGCTACCAGTGAATTTCACGGTGCTTTGTGTAACAGCGCCACGCCCGTCAGCACATAGCACCGCATCATAGCAGACCTCTCTCCCTGATTGAAGCAGAGGGGCCTAGCACTGCGCACACCGGGGCCCTGCTGGACCACCAGGGAGCGGGGAGTCAGATTAAGAGGAACGCCGGGCTGAGCGATCACGGCCAACACCCCAAAGAAGGAAGGGGGCAGGTGCTGGCAGTCGGCCAAAATTAAAATTTGCCGCCCGACACCTGCCCTTTAACTGGTGTCGCCGCGGCTGCAGGAATGACCCCTGACCCTGTCTGACATATCGTCCGGCGATAGGTCAGGGGTCGCAAACCAAGGTTGCAGCCGGGGTGCTGCGCATGGCGATGATATCATTGCTGGCGGTGCAGTGCCGCGGGGAGCTACGGACTACCTCCGCCACTAACCTCCTGCTGAATATCGCGGGAGGCACAAAGCAACCCAATTTTACCCCCTTGTTGTCCAAGTAGTGTGTGGCCTCCTTATTCTTCCCACCAAAACACACCACCTCACACTGATCTATAGTGAAATTCATTAACACACCACCTCACACTGATCTATAGTGAAATTCATTAACACACCACCTCACACTGATCTATAGTGAAATTCATTAACACACCACCTCACACTGATCTATAGTGAAATTCATTAACACACCACCTCACACTGATCTGTAGTGACATTCATTAACACACCACCTCACACTGATCTATAGTGAAATTCATTTGCCAATTACACGCCCATTCTGAAATTTATTAATGTCTTCTTGCATTTTGTCTTCTTCAGTATTAACTCTACCTCCCAATTTGGTGTGATCGACAAATTTTGAAATTGTACCTCTTATTCCCAAGTCCAAATCGTTTATGTAAATGGTGAACAATAGTGATCCCAGCGCCGATCCCTGTGGAACACCACTTCCCACCTTTTGCCAGTCTGAGTAGCTACTCCCAACCCCTACTCTCTGTTTTCTGTTTTGTAACCAGCTTGCTATCCATAAACAGTATGTAAGATCGACAAGATGACCAAGGTCAGGCCGTGTGGAGTGAAGGGCCAGGCAGCAGAATGGATGGAAAGATGGCTACAAAACAGAAATCAGAGGGTTGGAGTTAAGGGAAGTTTGTTGCGATCTTTCCATCCATTCTGCTGCCTGGCCCTTGACTCCACACGGCCTGACCGTGGTCATCTTGTAGACCGTACATACTGCAGACACAGTGCACCAGTGGTGGAGGGGGGTGGATATCGAGTCCTGTGGAAGGGGCGCTGATGAAGTGGATTTCTCTGTCCGTGAGTTTTGAGGCATCGCTCGTGGCGTTTTTCACCACTTTCCACCTTTAAAAAAAACCTTGCTGCTAGTTTATTAAAGCCATTAACAGCTGCTCGGGTGGGACACACCAATAAATGAGGCGTTGTTTCCCTCAGAATGACAGGCCTGAACCCGAGTTAGAAAACATTTAGTAATTAAACCAGACTGGGCGGGGCCTGAGGTGCGAGTTAGTGATGGAAAATTGGTGGCCAGCGTACTTCACACCAGGGCTGAGGATCCGGGGACTCGGGTTTCTGTGTCATTTATTGATTAATTTTGTTTATTGCCCAATCTCAATCAGACTGGCGGGTCATCTTGCTGTCTGACGGAGGCGAGGGTCCCCAGTGGAGGGCTCTCTATGCGGGAGTCCTGCCCTGCATCATTGGGGATCTGGGGTGGAGACTGTTGCAGGGAGCTGTCGTGTGCAACAGTTTCTAAGCTCCTTTCCGGACTCCAAGGTCAGATGTATTTTTTGCAGCCTAGAGGAGCTCACGGGCCGTGTATATATTCAGTGTGACAGGTTGCAGCCCCTGTGTAGTTACCTGAAGGGGCTGCTCCTCAACTCTTGGTTACACTTTAGCCCCACGCTCCTAATCTGTGGCCGCCCGGTGCGGAGGTGGGTGGGTAAGTCGGAGGATCTTCTCCTGGACCTGCTCTTGGGCCTGGTGAAAACAGCAATTTGTAGGTCCAGGATGGGCGGGGCCCATGGGGTGGGGTCACTCTGGCTGCCTGCCCCTCTCCCATGGTCTTGTCCGTTCCTGGGTGGCCCTGGAGAGGGAGCAGGCGGTGCTTTGACCGGTACGCTTGATGCCTTCTGTGACCGGTGGGCACCTCAGGTTAAAGAGGGTATGATTAAGAAGTTTGCAGATGATACTAAAATCGGCTGTGTGGTTGATACTGAAGGAGGAAGCTGCAGACTGCACGAAGATATCAATACATTGGTCAGGTGGGCAGAACAGTGGCAAATGGAATTCAATCCGGGGAAGTGTGAGGTAATGCATTTGGGGAGGACTAACAAGGAAAGGGAATACACATTAAATGGTAGGACACTGAGTAGTGTAGAGGAACAAAGGGACCTTGGAGTGCATGTCCACAGATCCCTGAAGGTAGCAGGCCAGGTAGATAAGGTGGTTAAGAAGGCATACGGAATGCTTGCCTTTATTAGCCGTGGCATAGAATACAAGAGCAGGGGGGTTATGCTTCAACTGTATAAAACACTAGTTAGGCCTCAGCTAGAGTACTGCGTACAGTTCTGGTCACCACATTACAGGAAAGATGTGATTGCACTAGAGAATGTACAGGGGAGATTTACAAGGATGTTGCCAGGAGTAGAGAATCTTAGCTCTGAGGAAAGACTGGATAGGCTGGGTCTGTTTTCCTTGGAACAGTGGAGGCTGAGGGGAGACCTTATTGAGGTGTATAAAATTATGAGGGGCCTAGATAAAGTGGATAGAAAGGACCTATTTCCCTTAGCAGAGGGGTCAAAAACCAGGGGCCACAGATTTAAAGTAATTGGGGGAAGGTTTAGAGAGGATTTGAGGGGAAATGTCTTCACCCAGAGGGTTGTGGGGGTCTGGCACTCAGTGCCTGAAAGGGTGGTAGAGGCAGGAACCCTAACCACATTTAAAAAGTACTTGGATGTGCACTTGGGATGCTTTACCCTGCAGGGCTATGGACCAAGAGCTGGGAAGTGAGATTAGGCTGGATAGCTCTTTGTTGGCTGGCGCGGACACGATGGGCTGAAATGGCCTCCTTCCGTGCTGTAACTTTCAATGATTCTAAGTGGCAATAATCGATCCTCACAATCACATTATGATTGAATTATTAGTTGTGAGTGTCGCTGTATTGTACAGTTATTATTCATAGAATAGATTCACAGAGACTTACAGCACAGAAGGAGGCCATTCGGCCCATCATGCCTGTGCCGGCTCTTTGAAAGAGTCGTCGTGTTTAGTCCCACATCCTCACTTTTTGTCTGTAACCCTGTCAGTTGCTCAAGTTCCCGTCCAACTCTGCTTTACAATTATTAACGGAATCAGCTTCCACCATCTTTTCAGGTCGAGTGTTCCAGATCCCCACAACTCTGAGTGGAAACATTTCTCCTCATCTCTCCTCTAGATCTTTTGTCAATATTGTTGACTCTTTGACCTCTAGTTATTGACCCACTCACCAGAGCGAATGTTTCTTTCCCAATTTATTCTATCAAAATCGCTCACCATCTTGAAAACCTCTATTAAATCACCTCTGAACCTTCTCTGTTCCAAGGAGGACAGTCCGAACTTAGAACATAAGAAGTAGGAGCAGGAGTCGGCCATACGGCCCCTCGGGCCTGCTCCGCCATTCAATAGGATCATGGCTGATCCGAACTTAGACTCACGTCCACTTCCCTGCTCGCTCCCCGTAACCCCTAGTTCCCTTATCAGCTAGGAAACTGTCTATCTCCGTTTTAAATTTATTTAATGTCGCAGCTTCCACAACTCTCTGAGGTAGCAAATTCCATAGATTTACTACCCTCTGAGTGAAGAAGTTTCTCCACATCTCAGTTTTGAAAGGGCAGCCCCTTATTCTAAGACTATGCCCCCTAGTTCTAGTCTCACCCATCAGTGGAAACATCCTCACCGCATCCACCCGATCAAGCCCCCTCACAATCTTATATGTTTCGATAAGATCGCCTCTCATTCTTCTGAATTCCAATGAGTAGAGGCCCAACCTACTCAACCTTTCCTCATAAGTCAAGCCCCTCATCTTCGGAATCAACCGAGTGAACCTTCTCTGAACAGCCTCGAGAGCAAGTATATAAGTGTGGGGCCCAGACTTGTCCACAACACTCCAGCTGAGGCCTAACCTGTGATTTATTAAGTTCCAGCATCATCTCTTGGCTTTATAAACAGAGGAATAGAATATAAAAGCAAAGTAACCGGTTATTGGTTGTTTAATATCTGTGGGGCACTGGGGCACTTGCCTTCATGGGTTTTGCTCCTATCTGGTGTCACTGGGGCAACTCAGAGTCACCCCTACAGGTGGTGAAAAATGGCCCAATCTCAATCGGATGACAAAGATCAGGAGAAATGTTTTCACTCAGAGAGTTGTTGGGATATGGAACGCTCAGGGAGTGGGTTAATGAACCCCGGGATCCCTGATAGCCAGCCAGGATCTTGTGCTGCTGCTGTGTCAGAAGAGAGGAGAGGAGAGGAGAGGTCTCTCTCTCTCTCTGTGTCCAGGAGGAGAGACCACATCTGTTGCTGCTGCAGCTACTATTGGGGTGCCAGAGGACAGGAGAGGAGAGACCAGACCAGAGATAACAACAAAGGGAAGCCATCCCATCACTGCTTCCCCAACTGGTCTCCATTACAGGAGAGGGAGAGAGGGAGAAAAACGAACATCCTACATCTGTTCAGAAGGAGGGAGAGCCGTTGGAAAACTTCTACAGGTGGGTGTCTCATGGTGCACTCTCATAAAGACTTTGTATTTAAGTGGGGGGGAGGAAAGAAGGAGAAGAAAACGTCTAGGGGTGTGTGTGAGTCTCTTGTAAAAACTAGGCCACACACACCACCAGCAAACACCCCTCCCTATTGCTTGACCTGGGACAGCTGGAGCTGCCCAGGCAAAGTCATCATTTAATTATCACATCGTTAAGACCTGGTGGTGGACTGAGCCTGGGCATCTCCAGCTTTAATTTCCCAGGTGAAGTCATCTTCTCCCCCCACAAGAAGACCATCAATAGAGATTATTTTTCAGAGAGTGCACCCCTGCGAGCACCCACCCACCATCTTGAATGGAGACCCAGCCCCTGCGGCCTCTCTCCTTCCCACCCCCCCTTTCTCTCTCTCTTTGTCTCTCTCTAAAGAGGCACCTCATATCCATTAATTGCCCGTTGAGCAGAGGGGAGAAGGCCCCTCTCCCAATTTAATCAACAAGGGGAGAGGTGCGCCTTCACTTTTAAAGCTCCCTCTGCTCAGGGAAAACAACCACTGAGGCCATTAACATCACCAGGCCTGTGACTTGGGTGGGTGTAGCCCTTTATAGTAAGCGCCCCACGATGTTGACCACATCATCGCCGGTGACGGGGCCAGCAAGGTCATACGCAAGTGTGGCAGCCACGGCCAAGGCTGCTCCCGCTGCTTCTGCCCCGTCACCTTTCCGCCTTCTCACTAAAAAACACAGGGCGAAGAGCTACACTCACCCCAACATGACTATCGAAGCATGCGTGAAGGCCATGGCTGAGGTTGTCGGCCCTTCAGCCATCGTCATCGCCTCGAAAATGTACGGCAAGGCTGTGTTCTTCCTGGCATCGGAGCGGGCGATGTCCCTGGCCGTAACCAAGGGGCTCACCGTGGGCGGGACCTTCCTGCTGGTGGATCCTCTCAAGGCCACTGTGCAGAGAATCCTTTTATCAAACGTCCCGCCCTTTGTTTTGGCTGAGCTCCTCCTCCCCCACCTACGTCAACTGGGGGAGGTGATGTCGGGGATCACACCAATCCCGCTTGGATGCAGGGAGGCCAGCCTCCGGCACGTCTTCTCCTTCCGACGCCAGCTTTTTGTTCAGCTGGCTCAGGAGGACACCGAGGGCACTTTTATTGTATGCCACGAGGGGGCTGCCTACCGCGTCTTTTGGACGTCGGACGGTGTGCGGTGCCACGCCTGTAAGGAGGTGGGGCATGTACGAAAGAACTGCCCCACCTCCAAGACCACCAGAACATCTGAGGCAGCCAAGGCTGGCGCCGCCGCCGCTCGCCCCCCCGATTCTGTCCGCGCGTCCTCAACACCTGATTCGCGGTCGACGTCGGAGGCCAACGCCATCACAGCCTTCAGCTGGGGGTAGGGAGAGCGTCCGAGCGAAGGGAAGGTGCGGAAGAAGATGAAGCACCTTAGGGCGGGTCCCCTCGGTGAGCACGTGGATATGGATGATCTGCTGGAACTTACACCTGCATACCTTGCGCTGGTGGCGGCAGAGTCTCGGAGTTTGGGGGGCCTCGTGCCCGGGCCCGTGATCGCAACCACTGAGGCGGAAGAAGTAAGACCTGCGACCGGGCTCGAGGGACCCGAGCAACCCGCGCAATGGGAGGGAGCGGAGGAGGAGGCTCCGGTAGGTATGGAGGTCTCCCAGCCTTCGTGTCCCTCCATAACAAAAAGGAGGCGCGAGTCCCTGGGAGAGGAGGAGGACCACGAGAGACAATGTCCCTCCTCGTGGAGGGAATCGTCACCCGCCATGGGTGCTGCACGCCCCCCCCCCACCGTTACTGACATCTGTATTCGGCAGGAGTTGCCTGTCCCTCGGGAGGGTACGACAGATGAGTCTGTCCTGCCTGCGCCTCCCGGGGATGGGGAAGAGACCCTGCGCGTTGGGGAGGACTGCGAATCTACCCGCGGAGGAAATAACAAGAGAACCATTACATCTTGCCATGTCGGGCACCCTGGAGACTGGGATGGGCGAGGCCAGTTAGGCTGGGATCACCCAGGACAGTCCGGACCATTCCCAGGTGCTGCTCGACGTGGCCGAGGAATGTATTCAAGCTCCCCAGTCCGCTGGGTCGGTGGCTGATGGTGGTGAGGGGGAAGAACCCCTGACTCCGCCTCCGATGCTGTCGCCGGGGGTGTTGGGGGAAATGGGGATAGTGTTCTCCCCGGTTTCCCCATGCACCCCGGTGCCTGGGGCGGAGGGGGGCCCCGAACTGCTGCCGCCTCCTGACCCGTCACCTCTGGAGGAGCCCAGGGAGGAATCCTCTGCCGCCGATCCTGGGGGTGGGATCAGGACAGAGGTGGGGCTGGCTGATGACGACCTCCTGGAGGAGGACGGGGACCCGGCGGAGAGCACCGAGGATGAGTCAGACTCCGTCGCCAGTGAGGTGGCGGATACCCTCGTGCCCCCCTCCGAGTCCCCCCTCATCCCCGTTGTGGAACTCCGGGACTTTCTGGCTGCATGCCGGGGTCGCCCTGGCAAAATCCGGATGGCCCTAGACAGATGGTCAGATCTGGCGCTGCTCGTCGGATCCATCCGTGCTGCTGTCAAATCCATGGGCGCGGACGAGGGCGCGGGGCCATGCGAGCAGCGTCGGATCAACAAGTTCCTCGCTGGGCTGTTGAGGGAGTGGCGGTTGACAAGCGGCCGCTCTCCCTCCTCCCGTTAGGTTAAGTAGCGGTTGCGCTATGCTCTTGTCATGAAGATAACCATAGCCAGCCTCAACATCAATGGCAGCAGAGATGCGCGCCATAGATTTAATAACTTCCCAGTCCTCTGGGACGAGAGGTATGTGGTGTGCTTCCTGCAAGAAACCCACACCATTCCGGAGGACGAGGCCACGTGGCTCCTGGAGTGGCAAGGAGGGGTCAGCATAGGTCACCTCTCCAACTATTCCAGCAGGGTGGCTATCTTGCTGGCCCTGCATTTTCAGCCAGTTATTTTGTGGATCAAGGAGCATGTGCCGGGCCGCTTGCTCCAGGTCATTGTTCACCTGGGGGGCATGCCTCTCCATCTAGTGAACGTGTACGCCCCCACAGCCGGTGCGCTTCTTTGAAGAAGTGTCTGCTCTTCTGGGCTCCATCGACGTCGGCGAGTGCGTCATCCTCGGGGGGGATTTTAATTGCACCCTCGAGGCGAGGGACCGTTCGGATCCCCCGTACAGTCTGGCGGCGATGGAAAAGTTGAGGGACCTGGTCGGGTCCTTCGACTTGGTGGACGTCTGGCGAAATCTCCATCCCGACTCCAGCGCCTTCACTTATGTGAGGTCTGGAGGAGGAAGGTCCAGAATCGACCGCCTTTACATTTCCCGGGCGTACGTCTCCTGCATTCCGGCGGTTTCCATGCGGCCGGTGCCAGGCACGGACCACCACCTGGTGTGGGCGGAGCTTGTTCTGTTACGCGCACGGGGGGGGCCCGCGTACTGGCACTTTAACAACCTGCTGCTGTAGGACGAGCGGTTCCAGGATTCATTTCGTCGGTTCTGGGCCGACTGGAGAAGGAAGGGGGGGGCTTCCCCTCCTTGAGGCTATGGTGGGACGTGGGCAAGGCTCACGTCCATCTCTTCTGTCAGGAGTATGCGAGGGGGTCGACCAAGAGGCAGGAGGCCCAGGTCGGGCGGTTGGAGAGGGAGGTGCTCGACCTGGAGTCCCGTCTCGGTCAAGTCGTCAATGACCCGGCCCTGCAGAAGGTGTACGAAGAGAAGAAGGGCGCGCTGAAGGACCTACAGCTCGTCGAGTCCCGAGGCGTGTATGTGTGGTCGCGGATCCAGATCCTCTGGGACCTGGCCCGTGGCTCCCCCTCCTTCTACTCGCTGGAAAAAAGATGGGGGGTCCGTAAGCAGCTCTTGGGGCTGCTGGCCGATGACGGATACCTGGTCTCGGATCCGGAGGGGATCAGCGCGGAGACCCGGGCCTATTACGGAGCTCTGTTCTCTCCGGATCCGTCCAGCAAGGATGCGCGCAGAGTTTTGTGGGAGGACCTGTTGAAGGTCGGCCTGGAGGGCGCCGAAAAATTGGACGCTCCGCTAAGCTTGGCGGAGCTGACCGGCGCCCTCAGCCAGCTCTCGAGGGGAAAGTCCCCGGGGCTGGATGGGCTAACCGTGGAGTTCCACAGGGCGGGGGTGTGACTACGCGTGGGTCCTGGGGGAACATCTGGCAACCGGGGAGATGCCCCTCTCGTGGCGCAGGGTGGTCATTGTCCTGCTGCCTAAGAGGGGCGATCTCAGCCTTTTAAAAAACTGGTGCCTGATTTCCCTCCTTAGCACGGATTGTAAAATTATTGCCAGGGCCATGTCTGCCCGCCTTTGCACCGTGCTGGCCCACATGATCCACCCCGACCAGTCCTACACAGTCCCAGGCCGGACTATCCACGATAACATCCATCTGGTTCTGGACCTGGTCCACCATTCCCAGAGGCCTGGTCTGTCGGTCGCCTTCCTTTCCCTGGATCAGGAGAAAGCATTCGACAGGGTGGATCACGGGTATCTCTTCGGGACTCTGCGTGCATTCGGGTTCGGGATGCATTTCGTCACCTGGATCCGACTTCTGTACGCCGCCGCGGAGTGTCTGATTAAAGTTAACGGGTCTTTGACGGCGCCCCTTCGCTTCGGGAGGGGGGTGCATCAGGGATGCGTCAGTTATACGCCGTCTGCCTGGAGCCTTTCATGCGCCTCTTGCGGAAGAGGTTGACGGGACTGGCTGTGCAAGTGCCGGGCATGGAAGTCGTCCTCTCGGCTTATGCCGATGACGTGCTCCTCATGGTCACGGATCCCGCTGACTTGCGGAGGATGCGAGAATGCCAGCAGATTTACTCGGACGCATCCTCCGCCAGGATCAACTGAGAGAAATGTTCTGGACTCCTGGTGGGCCAGTGGCGGGTGGACTCCCTGCCAGAGGAGTTCAGGTCCTTCGCCTGGAGCACCACGCACCTCCTTTACGTCGGAGTCTACCTCAGCCCCACCGAGGACACCTGGCCGGTGAGCTGGCAAGAGCTGGAGGCCAAAGTCACCGCTCGCCTAGGACGGTGGACAGGACTGCTCCGAGTGTTGTCCTATAGAGGTCGAGCGCTGGTCATAAACCAGCTGGTGGCCATGTTGTGGTACCAGTTGGTCACTTTGATCCCGCCCCCTGCGTTTGTCGCCAAGATGCAGAAGAAGTTCATTGACTTCTTCTGGGACAAAGGGAAGCACTGGGTCTCTGCCGCGGTTCTGAGTCTCCCGCTTAGGGAGGGCGGTCAGGCACTGGTGTGACTTCGCACCCGGGCGGCAACTTTCCGTTTTCGGACCCTGCAGAGATACCTGTACATCGAGAATCCTCCTCGATGGTGTGCGCTGGTGACGTATTTCTTCTGCCAGTTGCACGGCCTCAACTATGACACGCAGCTCCAGTTTGTGGAATTGGGCCGTACGCATGCCTACCTGCGGGAGTTGCCTGTCTTCTACCAGGAACTGCTATGGGTCTGGAACAGCATCGCCTCCAGGCGGAGTTCTCCCCCGTCAGGAGTGGCAGCTCTCCTTCAGGAGCCGCTGCTCAGGAATCCGCACCTCCGTGACCGCTGGATCGGGCGGCTGGCGGAGGGCAGGGCTGTGCCTGGTAAGGTGACCAGGGTCGGGGACCTGCTCAATGGCGGAGGAGCGGGCTGGATGGTGCCGGAGGAGCTGATGCAGCACCTGTCCTGGGCCAACGTCCAGCTCACGGCCAAAGCCATCGAGACACTGAAAGCGGCACTGGGCCCCGACTCCACTAGGTATATCGAGGAGGCTCAGGCACGTGGGGCGATCCCGTCCAAACTGACCCCTGTTCGGACGGAATTCCTCATCGGCGCGCGGCCCCGAAACCCCTCTCAGGAACCGACGCCTCACAGCTTGAGCCATCTCGGAGAAATGCCCTCCGTGTCTTTAAGTTCTGCGCGGAGGGGTTTCCTGTACGGGCTGCTCCTGCACACTCTCCACTTTGCCATCTTCGCCTGCCGTCCGGACTCGCCTTGGCGTGCCATCTTGCCGTCCGGTGGAGGCGGAGGTCCCCAATGGAGGGCTCTCTATACGGGAGTCCTCCTTTGTTCTATTGGGGACTTGGCCTGGAGGGTGTTGCATGGAGCAGTCCTGTGCAATAAGATTTTAGATAAGTTCACGGACTCCCAGGCCTCTTGCTATTTTTGCGGCCTAGAGGAGTCTGTGTTCCATGTTTATGTGGAATGTGAGAGGTTGCAGCCCCTGTTCCATTATTTGAAGGGGCTGCTCCTCGATTTTTGGCTGCACTTCAGTCCCACGCTCCTGATCTACGGCCACCCGGTGCGGAGGGGAGAGGGCAGGTCGGAGGACCTCCTTGTAGGACTGCTCCTGGGCCTGGCCAAAGTGGCCATAAACAGGTGCAGGCAGTGGGCGGTCGGGGGGGGGGGATCGTTTGGCCCAATTGCCTGCCTCTCTTCCACGGCTATGTTCATGCCCGGGTGGCCCTGGAGATGGAGCACGCGGTGTCTGCCGGCATGCTTGAGGCCTTCCGAGACCGGTGGGCGCTGCGGGGACTGGATTGCATCATCACCCCAGCCAATGTGATTTAAATTTAATTTGATAAGTTTTTTTAATTAATCTAATGTTTTTCAGCTTCTTTACAGACCATTTGTTCGGCTGGGAGAAGGGGAGGCTCCGCTCAGCGATGCAGAGAGCCCTGCAGATGGAGAAGAATGTTGACCAGAGTCTGCTGGATCTGCACAAACTGTCCACTGGGAGCGCCGACCCTCAACTGTGTGAATTCCTGGAGACCCACTATCTGGATGAACAAGTGAAGATGATCAAGAAGCTTGGAAATCACATCATTAACTTGAAGAGGCTGGGACCCCTGCCTTGCAGGCATGAGGGGCTTGTGACTTTGTACCAAGAGCCGAGACTTGAGCTCTGTGAATGTCATTATAAAAAAAAAAAAAAAAAAAAAAAAAAATTGCGGGTAGGCCGCACCGCAGGGTTTATAAAGTTGGAGAATGGTCTCAGGCCCGATTGAGATCCAGCGGCTGAATGTGTTCCGCCGGACGGCAGCGGTGAGGCTTTTTCTCGGTGACAGGCCCGGGTTACGTGCTGCCATCTTGGTGAAGGAAAGACAGACCGGTTCTACCTGCAGCAGGGCGCATGCACGGCCATCTTTATACAGGAACAGAGAGTGGGCAGGGCTTCAGGGTCCCAGTGACCAAGAGGGACAATCATTGATTCTCACTCTGCACACAGCGGGTGCAGAACTGAACCCAACCAGAGTAGAGGGAGGGGGAAAACTGGGAGTGGAGGAAAGAAATGTTGGAGATGGTGCGATGGGTTTGGATTTCAGCACAGGGAGGAGGGAGAGTGTGTGGGACGGGGATTTACAGCTTTGGGGTTAAATGTGTTAATTTGGTCATATTTCTAGATTTGCCATTTTCTGCCCACAGGGCAATCACAGTGAACTGACCAACACCTCAGCTTGTCAGAATAGGGCAGGTGGAACCGAGCCAGAGGCAGCTCTGGGACTTCATCTTCTGAGCATTGGGTTGGGAAAGAAGAATTCCATTGTTTATTGGGCCCTGGCGAGCACTGACCCCCCTCCCACAATTTTAATATTTTGATGCATCTGTCTATTTATATACTAGGAATGTTTTAATTACTTTCACAGCAAAATGCATTTACTATTAAACCTCCACAGAAGCAACTGTGGTAATAATTGAATAAAACTCAGAGAGTTGTCGGGAGCTGGAACGCTCGAGCTGAAAAGGTCATGAGCTGATTCCATCAATGATTTTAAAAGGGAGTTGGGCGGGTACTTGAGGATGAGGATCTTACAGGGTTACGGACAACAAGCAGGGATGTGGGACTAAGCACGAGTGCTCTTTCTAAGAGCCAGCACAGGCACGATGGGCCGAATGGCCTCCTTCGTGCTGTACTTTTCAATGATTCTATGAAAACTAACAGAACCAAAGAAATGATCTTCCTTGGTTATTGATCATTTCACTAAATTTCAACAGAGTTCTCTATACACCAACAACAACTTACCTTTATATAAAGCTTTTAAAACATCTTGCTGCAGTTGTACAGGGCCTTAGTGAGACCGCACCTTGAGTATTGTGTGCAGTTTTGGTCGCCTTACCTGAGAAAGGACGTTCTTGCCTGGACAGACTAGATGCAGGAAGGAAGGACATTTAGGACTGAAATGAGGAGGAATTTCTTCACCCAGAGAGTGGTGAACCTGTGGAATTCTCTGCCACAGAGGGCGGTGGAGACCAGTTCATTAAATATATTCAAGAAAGAGTTGGATATATTTCTTCAGGCTAAAGGGATCAAGGGATATGGGGAGAAGGCAGGGACAGGGTACCGAATTTGGATGATCAGCCATGATCTCATTGAATGGCGGAGCAGGCTCGAAGCTTCGAATGGCCTACTCCTGCTCCTATCTTCTATGTTTCAAGGCACTTTACAGTAGGGTAATAAGACAACAATCAACACATATTTTGTTTGTGGTCCAGTGCACTGACACAAAGTTCCTTCACAACTGTAACAATTTTATTGCGGTTGCTGTGAAGGCTGCGCTCACTCTGCTCGTACACCTGGTCTCCAAAGGAGGCAAAACAGGACTAATGCTGCCGAGCTCAGCTCTTTTTGATCAGAAAATATCAACTGTTTCGCCTCACCAGGAAATGCACAAAAGAGGCAGCAGTGCTGATTGGCTGCCGAGGGAAGTCCTATTTAGATTAAACTCCTTCACCCAGAGGGTGCTAAGAATGTGGAACTTGCTGCCACAGGGAGTAGTTGAGGCGAAGAGCATGGATGTATTTAAGGGGAAGCTGGATAAACACATGGGAGAAAGGAATAGAAGGAGATGCTGATAGGGTGAGATGAAGAGAGATGGGAGGAGGCTCGTGTGGAGCATAAACACCACATGGACCAGTTGGGCCGATTGGCCTGTTTCTGTGCTGTACAATCTGTGTAATTCTATGTAATAAGAGAGGAGAGAATGTTCCATAGAAACTAGAATTATCTGTTCCGGGTTTTAATCCTGAACTTACAGTGATGTCTTTTGTAAACTGCTTTTACAGGGAATATCATCGGCCTTTGAATGTGGAAGGAGAAATGTTTGCCTGTTCTGTCTGTGGGAAAAGATTTCAAAGATCGGTGTGACTGGAAAAGCACCGAGACACACACAACCGAGTGAGAGTGTTCCAGTGCACTGACTGTGGAAAGAGCTTTAACCAGTTACAGTCTGAAAAAACATCGCACCGTTCACAGCGGGGAGAAACCGTACACGTGTTGTGTGTGTGGATGAGGCTTCAACCGATTGTCCAACCTGGAGAGACACAAGGACACCCACACCATGGAGAAACTGTGGGAATGTGGGGACTGTGGGAAGGGATTTAGCTCCCCGTCCCGCCTGGAAACTCATCGATGCTTTCACATCGGGGCGAGGCTGTTCACCTGCTCCAAGTGTGGGAAGGGATTTAGTCAGTCATCCCACCTTCTGACATACCAGCGACTTCACACTGAGGAGAGACCATTCAGTTGCTCTCACTGTGGGAAGAGGTTCAGGCAGTCATCTCACCTCATTGAGCACCAGTGCATTCACACTGGGGAGAGACCGTTCACCTGCCCTGTGTGTGAGAAGGGATTCACTAATTCATCCACCCTGCTGATACACCAGCACATTCACACTGCAGCGAGGCCATTCACCTGCCCTGTGTGTGAGAAGGGATTCACTAATTCATCCACCCTGCTGATACACCAGCACATTCACACTGCATAGAGGCCATTCACCTGCCCCATGTGTGAGAAGGGATACACTAATTCCTCTGACCTTCTGAGACACCAGCGCATTCACACTGGGGAGAGGCCATTCACCTGCTCCATGTGTGGGAAGGGATTCAATCAGTCATCCAACCTGCTGACACAACAGCGAGCTCACACTGGGGTGAGGTCGTTCACCTGCTCCGTGTGTCGGAAGAGATTCACTCAGTCATCCAACCTGCTGACACACCAGCAAGTTCACACCGGGGAGAGGCCGTTCACCTGCTCAGTGTGTGAGAAGGGATTCAGTCAGTCATCCAACCTGCTGAGACACCAGCAAGTTCACAAGTGACTGCAGAGGTTCAATTCTGCTGTTATTGCTGTTGTTAATCACATCCAGGACTGAACCATATTCATTCTGACAGTTGGGGTTTGTTTCTGCTGATGTTAATAACCCCTATAGCTGGGCTGGATTTTAATATTCTGGATATATAGCTGATTGAGTTGTCGGGGCTGCAGTGTCCCTTTAAGTGCTGCTGTCTGATCTTTCCCCTTAATTTCTGATGAGTGTTCCTGAAATACTTTACAATAAAATTATGAACTTTTACTTCAATCCTATATTAATCTTTGCTATAAAATCTACAATTCATTGTCTGAAAGATTCCATTGATTATCATCTCCAATTAGAAAGTGCTGATTAATCCTCGCTGACAACTCTTACTGACTTGCACATTACACAAAGTGGCACCTCCATTATCCACCAGAAAGAAGGGGAATGGGAATCGGTGGAGAATCGAGAGTCCCCAAAATGTTGCCCCTCCTGTCTGGTACAGCAATCCCCTCGGCACGGGAATGGAGACAAGTCCAGTTATAGTGACGGGATGAGTTAAAGGTATTTACTCAGACAGGCGGAAGGTGGGAAGTGGTGTTCCGTGGGGATTGGTGCTGGGACCACTGTTGTTCACCATTTACATGAATGATTTGGACCTGGGAATCAGAAGTACAATTTCAAAATTTGCTGATGACACTAAATTGGGGGTTGTAGTTAATACTGAGGAAGACTGCGATAGCATCCTTGTAGAATTATTCAGTTGTGTTCAGTAAATAGCACCATTTTTTAATTTGCTTTGACTGATCACATCACTATATAGTTATGTGAAAAACAGAAATCATTACAAGCTCCCAATTTCAGAATTGTTAGATTCAACTCAACTTCTTCCAAGTACAATCTAACATTTCAAAGATTGTAATGGATGTAGGCGAGATATTAGGACTGTTGTCTAACACAATCCAAATACAGTGACACACAGACAGATGGGCAGGTGTAGCTTCACAGCGAATCCTTTCAAGCCTCACTAAAAAGTGGCAGACTGGCAATCCATTGTTCACTAATGGAGTTGTGATCTTTGTAAATTAAGAAATGGAAATGTGTCAAAGAGTTGATTAACAGAGTGGGGCATCATCTTCCTTTGATTTCTATTTCTGACACCAGGCAACAGAAAAAGGTCATTACAACACGACATAGACTCTTCAGGTGTGAGACATCAGACTTCAGAACAACACGTCTGCCAGCTCTGGCCACAAACCCCAGTACAGTCAACCTTTCAGCAGCTGCAGCCCTGATTAAATAACTAGTAGTTTAACATGTCTAGTAGAGCTTTTGTATCAAAATAGAAGAAATGTATTTGTGACACACACACAATTAATAATTCAATCACAATGTGATTGTGAGGACCGATTATCGCCTCTTGATACCTTCCGTGTCCAGCTGTCGAGGAAGGTATCAAGTGAACTGGTGGACACCGCCTGCTCCCTCTCCAGGGCCACCCGGGCAGGGACAAGACCATGGGAGAGAGGCAGGCAGCCAGAGTGCCCCCCCATGGGCCCCACCCATCCTGGGCCTACAAATTGCTGTTTTCACCAGGCCCAAGAGCAGGTCCAGGAGAAGATCCTCCCACTTTCCCACCCCACTCCGCACTGGGCGGCCAAAGATTAGGAGCGTGGGGCTAAAGTGTAACCAAGAGTTGAGGAGCAGCCCCTTCAGGGAACTATACAGGGGCTGCAACCTCTCACACTGAATATATACACGGCCCATGGACTCCTCTAGGCCCCAGAAACCACATCTGGCCTTGGAGTCTGGAAAGGAGTTTAAACTGTTGCACACGACAGCTCCCTGCAACAGTCTCCACCCCAGATCCCCAATGATGCCGGGAAGGACCCCCGCGTAGAGAGCTCTCCATTGGGGACTCCTGCCTCCGCCAGACAGCAAGCTTACCTGACTGACATTGGGCAATAAACTAAATTAATCAATAAATGATACAGAAACCCGAGTCCCCGGGTCCTCAGCCCTGGTGTGAAGTACGCTGACCACCAATTTTCCGTTACTAACTCGCACCTCAGGTCCCGCCCAGTCTGGTTTAATTGCTAAATGTTTTCTAACTCGGGTTCAGGCCTGTCATTCTACGGGAAACTTACAAGGCCTCATTTATTGATGTGTCCCACCCGAGCGGCTGTTAATGGCTTTAATAAACTGGCAGCAAGATTTTATTAAATGTGGAAAGAGGTGAAAAATGCAACTAGCAATGCCTCAAAACTCGCGGACAGAGAAATCCACTTCATCAGCGTCCCTGCCACAGGACTCAATATCCACCCCCTCCACCACTGGTACACTGTGTCTGCAGTATGTACGGTCTACAAGATGACCACAGTCAGGCCGTGTGGAGTCAAGGGCCAGGCAGCAGAATGGATGGAATGATCGCTACAAACTTCCCTTAACTCCAACCCTCTGATTTCTGTTTTGTAGCCATCTTTCCATCCATTCTGTTGCCGGGCCCTTCACTGCACACAGCCTGACCTGGGTCATCTTGTAGATCTTACATACGGTTTATGGATAGCAAGCTGATCACAAAACAGAGAGTAGGGGTTGGGAGTAGCTACTCAGACTGGCAAAAGCTGGGAAGTGGTGTTCCACAGGGATCGGTGCTGGGATCACTGTTGTTCATAAACGATTTGGACTTGGGAATCAGAAGAACAATTTCAAAATTTGTCGATGACACCAAATTGGGAGGTAGAGTTAATACTGAGGAAGACAAAATGCAAGATATTAATAAATTTCAGAATGGACGTGTAATTGGCAAATGAATTTCACTGTAGATCAGTGTGAGGTGGTTTGTTAATGAATTTCACTGTAGATCAGTGTGAGAGGGTGTGTTTTGGTGGGAAGAATAAGGAGGCCACTCACTATTTGGACAAGGGGGTGAAATTGGGTTGCTTTGTGCCTTCTGTGATATTCAGCGGGAGGTTAGCGGTGGTGGTAGACGGTAGCGCCCCCGCGGCACTGCACCGCTGGCAGTGACGTCATCGCCATGCGCAGCACCCCGGCTGCAACCTTGGGTTGCAACCCCTGACCTATCGGCAGACGATATGTCCAACAGGGTCAGGGGTTGTTCCTGCAGCCGCGCGGCGCCACTTAAAGAGCAGGTGTCAGGCGGCAACTTTTTATTTTGGCCCACTGCCAGCACTTGCCCCCTTCCCCTTTCTTCTTTGGGGTGTCAGCCGCGATCGCTCAGCCCGGCGCTCCTCTTGATCCGACACCCCACTCCCCAGTGGTCCAGCAGGGCTCCGGTGTGCACAGTGCTAGACTCCTCCCCGTTAATCAGGGAGGGAGGTCTGCTATGACACGGTGCTATGTGCCGACGGGCGTGGCACTGTTACATGAAATGCCAGGAAATTCACTGGTAGCGCCTCAAGAGGGAGGGGAGCGATTGCAGTAGCACCCCGCCTCCTGCTTGGGGCGCTACCACTGAATTTAATGCGCAGGGGCGCTAACTTTTTCGGGGGGCTAAAATTAGCCCGTGATGTTAGCGACCCAAAGGAGGCACCACCGAATTTCCCCCTAAGAGTCTAAATGGGCTGGAGGAGCAGAGGGTTCCAGGGATACAGATACACAAATCACTAAAAGTAGCAACACAGGTTAATAAGGCCATTAAAAAAAAGCACTGGGGTACATTCCTAAAGGAGCCTTCTGTTCCTTGCCTAGGAGCTCTGAACCATGGCAGAGAGCGGCTGGGACACGTTTCTCACACGCCTCGAGATTAACCCTCATTGGGAATTTGCTGTCAGTGAAGAGAGAGAAGAAAGACCAAAGTGCCGTTTGCCCCTCTCAGTGTGGCCCTGAAGGACTGTGTCCAGGCTGGAGTTCTGTTCCTGCCGTACGATCCTCCCCCAGATTGTCCTTTCTGAGCTCCAGCCAGGTGATGCTTAACACTCAGGTGGGAAAGACAAAAATCTACAACAATGTGTTTAAAACAAAGTTGATTTATTGGACATATATCCAGAATATTAAACTCCAGCCCAGTTACAGGGGTTATTAACATCAGCAGAAACAATCCCCACCTGTCAAAATGAACATGGTTCAGTCCTGGATGTGATTAACAGCAGCAACAGAATCCAACCCCTGCAGTCACTTGTGACCTCGCTGGTGTGTCAGCAGGTTGGATGAACGAGTGAATCCCTTCCCACACACGGAGCAGGTGAACGGTCTCTCCCTAGTGTGAGTGCGCTGGTGTCTCAGCAGGGTGGATGACTGAGCGAATCCCTTCCCACACACGGAGCAGGTGAACGGCTTCTCCCCAGTGTGAACACGTTGATGGCATATCAGTTGCCCGGAACTTTTAAAGCACTTCCCACAGTCCGAGCATTTAAAAGGTCTCTCCCCAGTGTGAACTCGCTGGTGTATCAGCAGGTGGGATGACAGAGTGAATCCCTTCCCACACTCCGCGCAGGTGAACAGCCTCTCCCCAGTGTGAACTCGCTTGTGTGTCAGCAGGGTGGATGACTGAGTGAATCCCTTCCCACACACGGAGCAGGTGAATGGCCTCTCCCCAGTGTGAACTCGCTGGTGATTCAGCAGGTTGGATGACTGAGTGAATCTCTTCCCACACTCAGAGCAGGTGAATGGCCTCTCCCCAGTGTGAGTGCGCTGGTGTACAGTGAGCCCAGATAATCCCCTGAACCCAGTCCCGCAGTGAGAGCACCTGAACGGTCTCTCGTCAGTGTGAACACATTGATGGCGTATCAGTTCCCCGGAACTTTTAAAGCCCTTCCCACAGTCCGAGCATTTAAAAGGACGCTCCCCAGTGTGAACTCGCTGGTGTATCAGCAGGTGGGATGACTGAGTGAATCCCTTCCCACACACGGAGCAGGTGAACGGCCTCTCCCCACTGTGAGTGTGCTGGTGTACAGTGAGGTGAGATGACTGCCTAAACCCAGTCCCGCAGTGCGAGCACCTGAACGGTCTCTCATCAGTGTGAACACGTTGATGGCGTATCAGTTCCCCGGAACTTTTAAAGCACTTCCCACAGTCCGAGCATTTAAAAGGACTCTCCCCAGTGTGAACTCGCTGGTGTCTCAGCAGGATGGATGACTGAGTGAATCCCTTCCCACACTCAGAGCAAGTGAACGGCCTCTCCCTGGTGTGAACGGTACTTTTTGCTTCCATATTCAAAGGCCGATGATATTCAGTTCCTGATGAATCAAGTGACTGTCAGATCTTGACGTGATGTGTGGTTTGAGTTTCCCGTCTGCAAATCCTCCCCTTCTAATACCCTGTAAAATGAATTTAAAACAGGGAGCGTGAGAGAGAACCCACTAAAGAGGCAGGTTGTGAAATTGAGCTCAATGAATCTGGTCATTTGTGGGGCCGGCACTAGAAAAAAGTGACCATGAAAGCTGCCGGATTGTCATAAAATCCGACTGGTTCACTAATGTCCCTCAGTGAACGTAATCTGCCACCTGGTCTGGGCCTCTATGGGAGAGAGAGAGAGAGAGAGAGAGAGGTGGGAGGGGGCGAAGGAGATGGACTTTATACATCTGCAACTCGACCAGAACTTTGACAGAACCTCCAAAACCCGCAACCTCCAGCACCTAGAAGGACAAAGGCAGAAGGTGCATGGGAGCACCATCACCTCCAAGTTCCCCTCCAAGTCACACACCATCCTGACTTGGACATATATCGCCGTTGCTACATCATCACTGGGTGAAAATCCTGGAACTCCTTACACAACAGCATTGTGGGAGTACCTTCACCACACGGACTGCAGCGGTTCAAGAAGGCGGCCCACCATCACCTTCTCAACGGGAAAATGGGGATTGGCAACATATTCTGGTCTTGCGAGCGATGCCCACATCCCAAGAATGAATTAAAACAAATCTGCAGATGTAAACTGGATTAAAAGCCTCTACAGAAATACTTATTCCTAAAACAATACTCTTTTACATTGTAGGGACAGTGTCTGTGTAACAAGCTAATCTCCCCCAGAATCCACCTCCCTTGACAGTCTCACATTGGAAATTGTTTGGTCCTCCTGGGCTCAGAAGTACTGGGGGTTAAACCCAGCAGCTTCTCCTGCATCTCCACTCCAGCTCAAACAGAAGCAACAAAAAACCTACACAGGCGGCCAGGGACCTACCTTCCGTCAGCCTGCAATAAAACTCTTCCCCACAGCTGCTGACTAATGGCGGCCGCAGCACCCACAATTCACCGCGCCCCAGAAACCACTCTATCCAACGCGCTGATTTACCCGCTGAGAGTGCGCATGCTCCCCGGGCCATTCTGGGACCCTGGCTCCTGTCCTTTGTCCCGAGTCGGATGTGGTGGAACCGGCTGAAGAAACCGGGAAGCGGCGGCTCGGATGGGGGAGGCGCTGCACCCAGGGTTTCCTGGTGCCAGCGCCCTGGCCGCACGTCCGCTGGGCACGGCTGCTCAGATTCTGATTGAGGTTCTTGATGAGGTAAGAGAGGGTTATCGAGGGCAATGCGGTTAACATGTTGTACATGGATTTCCAAAAGGCGTTCGACAAGTGCCACATAATAGGCTTGCCAGCAAAGCTGAAGCCCATGGAATAAAAGGGACAGTGGCAGCATGGATACGGAATTGGCAAAGTGACAGGAAACAGAGAGTAGTGGTGAACGGTTGCTTTTCAGACTGGAGGAAGGTATCCAGTGGTGTTCCCCAGGGGTCGGTACTAGGACCACTGCTTTACTTGAGATATATATATATATATTTCTATCTTCTATAATATATAAAAGGATACATGTCTGTCTGTCTGTCCGGCTATACACTCAAATTATAGAGCGTACCTACACGTGCGTTACATCAAAAGAAAGCTTGCGATTCCGGAACGGTCGTAAGCGTATTTACGTTTCGGCCGGACAAAAATTGCGCCCGCGGTATCCAAAAAACGTTCAAAATTCCGCTCATTATCTGCTCATTAGCATTGAGTTACATCGAGGTCGACCAATCGTACGGTCCAGCGACCCGACGGTCGACCAATCGCGGCGTGTGGGCGGGCCCTCCTAGAGTCGAGTGACAGGACGATTGACCAATCCTACGCTTCAGTGACCTGACGGTCGACCAATCAGTGCGTGTGTGGGCGGGCCTTATCGTTCTGAACCGAGGTGAGTCGATGCTATCTTGATTCCAAACTTTTCATTTCTTTTTCCGACTTTCTGCGTGTTTCTTTTCAAATCTACATTTCCACCAAAAAAAAAAGTAGCTTTTAAAACACAAATTGTTTAAAAAAGTTAATTCATTTGTAAATCTTTTTTCTAACCTCTATAATTTTCCTACCTTTCACCGTTTTTCCAGGCAGGCCTCGAAGCCTGGGCATCTGTTGCCCAGCCACGCCCGAGCTACGCACTGGCCATCCCGCTGGGCCCGATTCCGAACCAGCGGCCAGCCATCTTGGTAAAGGCTGGCTGGCCTCACTGCAAGCTCCTCGCGCTGCACGGCGCACGCGCAACTCCACACAGAGCGCGGCCAGAGGGAAGCGAGCAGGCTCGGGGTGGGGGGGGCTGGTGGGGCTCGGGAGGGGGAGCGGAGAGGGTTACTCCAGCAACCGGGCTCGCCAGCCGCAATCGGCCGTCTCAAGCCGCTCAGGCCCGGAGATCGGGAGGCGGAGATTTACCAAGGCAACCAGGCCCGGCCAGCTGCAATCGGCCGTCTCAGGCCCGGCCTCGGAAGGGCGGGGCTCGGGCTCACCGGGGCGCTGCGCTCGGCATGTCAGTGCATGGGGCGGCACGGAGCTCAGCGGAGCCATCGCCGGCAGAGGGGAGGGGGTCTGCTGGCTCCCCCCTCCCTTCCTCCCCCCCTCCCCCCTCCCTTCCTCCCCCCCACTTGGGGTCGCTGTGCCGGACTCAGTCCAAACCGTCGCTCCCTGTGCGCATGCGCGGACTATCGTCTGTCAATCAGCCATCAGCCAGAAGAGGTCGCTGGTGAGACCAGTGAAGAAAGAAACACATGCATTTCTATAGCGCCTTTCACCATCACCGGATGCCCCAAAGTGCTTTACAGCCAATCAAGTACTTTTAAAGTGTAGTCACTGTTGTAATGTAGGAAATGCGGCACACAGCAAGCTCCCACGAACAGCAATGTGATCATGACCAGATAATCTATCTTTTTGTTAAATCTGTTTCTCTCTCTACGGATGTTGCCTGGCCTGCTGAGTGTTTCCAGCATTTCCTGTTGTTATTTCAGATTTCCAGCATCCGCAGTATTTTGCTATTATCCTTTTGTTACATTGATTGAGGGATAAACATTGGCTAGGACACCGGGGATATTTCCCCTGCTCTTTCCCAACAAACCGTCTATATTCTCCTGTAGCCGGAGGCTTCCCTCCTCGCTATTTACCACTCCACCAAATTTCGTGTCATCTGCGAACTTACTGATCATACCTCCTACATTCATATCTAAATCATTAATGTACACTACAAACAGCAAAGGACCCAGACCCTGTGGTACACCACTGGACACAGGCTTCCAGTCACAAAAACAACCTTCGACCATCACCCTCTGCCTCCTGCCACTAAGCCAATTTTGGATCCAATGTGCCAAATTGCCCTGGATCCCATGGGGTCTTACCTTCTTGACCAGTCTCCCATGTGGGACTTTGTCAAAAGCCTTACTGAAGTCCATGTAGACTACATCAACTGGACTGCCCTCATCCACACACCTGGTCACCCCCATTGAAAAATTCAATCAAACTGGTTAGACATGATCTCCCCCTGACAAAACCATGCTGACTATCCTTGATTAATCCTTGCCTCTCCAAGTGGAGACTAATTCTGTCCCTCAGAATTTTATCCAATAATTTCCCTACCATTGATGTTCGACTCACTGGCCTGTAATTCCCTGATTTATCCCTACTACTACCCTTCTTGAATAATGGTACTACGTTAGCTGTTCTCCAGTCCTCTGGCACCTCCCCTGTGGCCAGAGAGGTTCTGAAAATTTGTGTCAGAGCCGCTGCAATCTCCTCCCTTGCCTCACACAGCAGGCTGGGATACATCTTGTCTGGGCCTGGGGGTTTATCCACTTTTAAGCCTGCTAAAACCACCAGTACCTCCTCCCTCTCAATACTAATTTGTTCAAGTATATCACAATCCCCCTGCCTGATTTCTATGCCTGCATTGTCCTTATCCATAGTGAACGCAGATGCAAAATATTTATTTAAAACCTCACCTACATCTTCTGGCTCTGCACACAGATTGACACTTTGGTCCTGAACGGGCTCTACTCTTTCCCTGGTTATCCTCTTGCCCTAAATATACTAACAAAACACCTTGGGATTTTCCTTTATTTTGCCCGCCAGTGTTTTTTCATGACCCCTCTTCGCTCTCCCAATTTCTTTTTTTAAGTACCCCGCTGCACTTTCTGTACTCCTCTAGGGCTTCCACTGCTTTTAGTTCTTTGTATCTGCCAAAAGCCACCCTTTTTTTCCTAATCCATTCGTGTATGTCCATCTCCAGCACCGGTGTGTATCTGAGTCAATGGGCCTCTCTCTGACCATTCTCCCCAGTCCATCTCCAGGACCAGCGTGTATCCGAGTCAATGGGACTCTCTCTGATCTTTCTCCCCAGTCCATCTCCAGGACCAGCGTGTATCTGAGCCAATGGGACTTCCTCCCCAGTCGAACTCCAGGACCAGTGTGTATGAGTCAAAGGGACTCTCCCTGACCTTACTCCCCAGTCCATCTCCAGGACCAGTGTGCACCTGAGTCAATGGGACTCTCTCTGACCTTTCTCCCCAGTCCATGTCCAGAACCAGCGTGTATATGTGTCAATGGGACTCTCTCTGACCTTTCTCCCCAGTCCATCTCCAGGACCAGTGTGTATCTGTGTCAATGGGATTCTCTCTCTGACCTTTCTCCCCAGTCCATGTCCAGAACCAGTGTGTATATGTGTCAATGGGACTCTCTCTGACCTTTCTCCCCAGTCCATCTCCAGGACCAGTGCGTATCTGAGTCAATGGGATTCTCTCTGACCTTTCTCCCCGGTCCATCTCCAGGACCAGTGTGTATCTGAGTCAATGGGACTCTCTCTGACCTTTCTCCCCAGTTCATCTCCAGAACCAGCGTGTATCTGTGTCAATGGGACTCTCTCTGACCTTTCTCCCCAGTCCATCTCCAGGACCAGTGTGTATCTGAGTCAATGGGACTCTCTCTGACCTTTCTCCCCGGTCCATCTCCAGGACCAATGTGTATCTGAGTCAATGGGACTCTCTCTGAACTTTCTCCCTCGCGCCCCCACTTCGCCCCAATGTTCCCAGAGATTGCCTGAGAGAGGCCGGCGCTGCTGTAAATGTCGGATATTCTCTGATCCACACTCACCGCACCATCCGCCGCTCCTCAGTCCCGCCGCCATTTTATCTCCTTCCTCAAACCGGAGCCTCATCCGGGGACTGCGAGCAGCACCAAGCATGCGCACTGCGGCCACACAGCCCGCTCTTGAAGGCCCTCACTGAGTCCTTCTTTTCTATTGGCTGCGACTCGTAGATTGACAGCTGCGCTCACCAATCGCAGCCCGCAACGCCTCGGGGCCCCGCCCACTGTGTTAAAAGGCCGCCGCCTGCTCCGGGGTCACGTGGCTCCTGATCGGCCGTTCAACCGCCTCAGCGCGCGGGTGAGGTCATAGCCCCGCCCACCGCGAGCCCTTGTTGCCCAAGGTGCCGGCCGACTGCTGTCCCTTCTCCCCGGGCGGGCGGCGGCTGTCCTTCCCCCGGGGGGGCGAACTCCTCTCTAACTCTGTTCTCCAACTGCTCCTCCCCGCTCCGGGCTGCGGCTTTTATAGCAGCCGCCGGCCCCGCCCAGCCCAGCCGCGCCTTCTGATTGGCTGAAAACCCGGCAAATCTCTGCCTCTGATTGGCGCGTTTTTCAATCCGCTCCAACCTCGGACACCAACGAAAAAGGCGGCTTATAGAATAAGAGCTCGTCTGTGAATCAGACTCGTTATTGTTAAAGCACGGTGGCATAGTGGTTCGAATCCGGCCTCGGGCGACGGTCTGTGTGGAGTTTGCACATTCTCCCCCTGTTTGCGTGGGTTTCCTCCGGGTGCGCCGGTTTCCTCCCACAGTCCAAAGATGTGCAGGTTAGGTTGATTGGCTATGATAAATTGACCCTTAGTGTTAGGGGGATTAAATACGTGGGGTTACAGGATAGGGTGGGATATGTGTTGGTGTAGGGGTTACGGGGATCGGGTGGGATATGTGTCGGTGCAGGCTCGATGGGCCGAAATGGCCTCTATCTGCACTGTGGGGTTTCTGTGATTCTGTGATTCTGTGATGGCCCTCTGTGGGACTGAATATTAACCAGTTATTAAAATCATTGCATCTGTGGGATTGAATAATAATCATTATTGTTAAAATCATTGCATCTGTGAGATTGAATAATAATCATTATTGTTAAAATTATTGCATGTGGGATTGAATAATAATCATTATTGTTAAAATTATTGCATCTGTAGGATTGAATAATAATCATTATTGTTCAAATTATTGCATCTGTGGGATTGAATAATAATCATTATTGTTTAAATTATTGCATCTGTGGATTGAATAATAATCATTATTGTTCAAATGATTGCATCTGTGGATTTGAATAATAATCATTATTGTTTAAATTATTGCATCTGTGGGATTGAATAATAATCTTTAAAATGATGGTATCTGGGACTGAATAATAATTAAAACTATGGCATTTGTGAGACTGAATAATAATCATTACTGCTAAAGATTGTCATCTGTGGGACTGAATAATCATTTTAATTAAAATTATAGCGTCTGTGGGACTGAATAATCATTAAAATGGCATCTGTGAGACTGAATAATTCATTATTAAATTGTGAATTATGGCAAATTCATCCTTTAAAATTACTGGTTCCTGAATTGACAGATTTAATTTCATTTTAGCTTTTCAGCGACCAGCTTGAAAATGAGATGCCGGTGTCGGGTCAGGGTGGACCTGCTTCAGCACCTTGTAGATGTAGATGCTGTAACTCTGCTTCCTGGTCTTCCTGCGCTTCTTGTCGCCTTTGGCCCGCTTCTTGGTGGCCGCTTTCTTCGGCCCCTTTTTCGGGGCGATGCTTTAGGCCTGGTGAATGGACGCGAGGGTTTGTGATGGAGAAAGTCTCCCGGACGCGCTACTTAATAGACAGCCGTATGCAAATGAGGAATCAGAAAGTGAAGGATTCCTATTGGTAAACCAGCGCATAAGTATCTATTGTGAGTTAGGAACAAGGGGTGCCACCTGGCCAATCAGAAACGCTCATGGTGTTGCAGCTGGTTTCAGGCACGTGGGGGAGAGTCTCCACATGGCTGCAGCTTGAAAAATATATTGCAATAGGAAAATACTGCGGAATCTGAAATAACAACAGAAAATGCTGGAAATACTTGATGAAGGGTCCCAGACCTGAAACGTTAACTCTGTTTCTCTCTCCACGGATGCTGCCTGGCCAGCTGATTATTTCCAGCATTTTCTGTAGAAAAATATATTTTTCGTCCCATAAGTTGCCCTGTTAAATTGCAGACTGCTTGCCCGACATTGATCCAGCTGAATGTTGGGAAGGCCGGTCCCCACCACTAACTGCGTCCCCACGCCACCGACTCCCTCCCTCTCCCTGGGCAGCTGGCTGAGCCAGACTGTTCGCAACCGTGGTGTCATATTTGAACCCCCACCCCCCTCAGATGAGCTTCCGACCACATATCCACGCCAGCACTAAGACAGCCTATTTCCGCCGCCGGTATATCACCCGACTCCGCCTCTGCCTCAGCTCATCTGCTGCTGAAACCCTCATCCATGCCTTTGTTACCTCTAGACTTGACTATTCCAATGCACTCCTGGCCGGCCTCCCACATTCCACCAGAGGAATAGATTGTTTAATATTAAGGGCATCAGGGGATAGTTCAGGAAAGTGGAGATGAGGTGGCGGACCAGGCTCGAAGGGCCAAATGGCCGACTCCTGTTCCTGTTTCTTATGTTCTTATCTGTGCCTACTCCTGCCACGCCCCTCATTGTCAAATCTCGCAGTGAGGTTTGCCAGAATTTTTACATTTCACAGCCCTCTTGTCGATTGAATGGGTGGCTATTAAAAGAGCCTTTTTTCTTTGGTTCAGATCCATAATTTTATTTTAATCTTTTCAACCGCCGAATCCAGAGTGTCCGCCCCTGGTGTTTCAGTGCGTACACCACGTCCAGGGCAGTGACCGTCCTGCGCTTCACGTGTTCCGTGTAGGTGACCGAGTCTCTGATGATGTTCTCCAGGGAGACCTTCAGCACACCCCGGGTCTCTTCGTAGATGAGACCGGAGATGCGCTTGAAGCCGCCTCGCCGAGCCAGGCGGCGGATGGCGGGCTTGGTGATACCCTGGATGTTGTCACGAAGGACATTGCTGTGCCGCTTGACTCCGCCTTTCCCCAGCCCCTTACCCCCTTTCCCTCTGCTGAAACTGAAACTTAAGCTTTTGCAAAAGAAACAACCCCAGTAATTGAATTGGGAATAAGGGTTTTCGGCGCTGCACACTCCTTTTATAGAATGCTGGCGGACCTGGTTGGAAACCCATAAATGGGCGGAGTCAGGATGAAAATGAGGACTCACGGGCCTAGAAATTCGCTATCACCGCGCCAGGTCTTTAGCGCCCGAAATTTAGCGCTCGCCCGGATTCCCGTAGCGCCCGCCTGAAATTCAGTTGCGCCGCCCCAAGACGGAGGCGGGCGCTATTGCAGGGTTTGGCCGCCTCGTTTGGGGCGATGAAAGTCAGTTTCAGGCGTCCAGCTGCCGCTGCGGCACCCGATGCGGTGCGGCAGGCTGGGGTACTGCAGGCCTCCTCCTTCTCTTAAGGAGGAGCTGCCTGCAGCCGTGAGATCGCCGCTGGATTCCCCCGGCAAATGAGCCCGGCACCACGGAGAAGTGCCGGGCTCGCGGGAGTCAGACATCAATGCCGCGGGGGGGGGGTGGTGCAGGAGTCCGGGGAGGGAGGTGCGGCCAGGCGGCCGCCGGGAAAGCGGCCGGCCGCCCCTACACCTTTATGCGCCGGCCTCTCGGAGCTGCAAGGCCCCGTTTTTCAAACGCTGTTTGCAGCCGCCACGGGCGAGGCGGCCGCAACTGAATTTGGCGGTCGGCACGGAATCGCATTGGAACCGGGGCACTGCGCACACCGATGACGTCATCGGTGCCGGCGCAGCGCTACCAGCTAACGCCGATGTTAGGGACCAACTGAATTTCGGGCGCTAAAAAACTTCCGGCGCAAACCACTCTATAGCCAATAAGTGGGCGCAAACGCGACTGAATTTCTAGGCCACGGTTCCTTCTCAAGTAGCCGATATTGAACTGCACCCGTGGGGGAGATAAGCAAAATACTGCGAATGCTGTCAAACCTGAAATAAAAACAGAAAATGCACGGAATATAAGCAACAGGTTGGGCAGCACCTGTGGAGAGAGAGAGAGAAATAGAATCGATCTTCCTTGTGCCAGACCTTGTTTTGGACACAGTTTGGTCTCCTTCAGCTGTGCTTTATTGAAGTCCTTCCCAGTTTTTATCTCCCATTACATGTTTCGGTCCTTCCAGCAGACGACTTTTCCATTGTACCACTGCTTCCCCCCACCCCCACCCCGCCTTTGTGGGGTGTTTCCTGTTCACCCGGGTTTTCACAAGTTAACAGGGGTGGGGGTGGGGAGATGCCTTCAGTTAGATGCAACCTGGATGAAGGCAGCCTAGACACCTCTTTCACAGAGTGTTGTAATCGCTGATAAGCACAAAGTTTTAATATAATAATGACTGGGAGATGGCTACTCTCCGAGTCCTCCTGACCCTCAGACTTGAGCACCTACCAGCAATCAGTGAAATCCCAATTGTGATCTGAGGTGAAACCTTTGCTTTAGAAAGTAGCTCCAGGGGTTTCAGAATGCAAGGGCCACTGTATGTGCGTTGTCCATCAGCAGCTTTACCAGCACAAAAATTAATCAGAAGAGCAAATGACAGAATAAACAGCCACTTGCCAATATACAGACAAGACTACTAGGAATCATTCCTAATGGAAATGTTACTCCAGCTCCCCATATTTCCAATTGCATGTGATTACTATGGTTTACAATACTAATCAATCTTTGCTAGATAGGAAGGTCTATGGATGCAACATTAATATTTTCTGGTCTATTTCTCAGTAATTGTTTTCCATTGTTTCCCTAAACCTCTCCGTCTCTCGACCTCTCTTTCCTCCTTTAAGACACTCCAAAAAACCTCCCTCTTTGACCAAGCTTTTGGTCATCCACCCGAATCTCTCCTTATGTGGCTCGCTGTCAAATTCTGCTTGATAATCGCTCCTGTGAAGCGCCTTGGGATGTTTTACTACATTGTTGTTGTTTTGTGCACCTCTTAAGTTAATATGCAGCATATTCCTTTCTTTCCTGTGAAATTGGAAGCGGTAGAGAACCAGGAGCCAATGTCGGCCGACAAGAGCAGGGGTGATTTGTGAGCGGGACCTGGTGCGGGATAGGAAGCGGGCGGCAGAGTTTTGGATAAGCTGAAGTTTGCCGAGGATGAAGGAAGGGAGGCTGCCCAGGAGAGCCTTGGAATAGCCATGTCTGGGGGGCGACAAAGGCATGGATGCGACTTTCAGCAGCAAATGGTCTGAGGCAGGGGCGGAGGCCGGCGATGCCACAGGGGTGGAAGTAGGTGATATTCGTGATGGAGAGTAAGGGGAGAAACCCAGGGGGTAGATTTTCACCTTAGCACTCAGGCGTAAAACGGGTGTTGCGGATCGGCCGCCCTTTAAATAAACCGCCCGATTTTCATTCCGTTGAATTAATGTAGTGAAAATTGGATGACTTCTATAACAGGAAGTCTCGCCAGATTCAACCCCCAGACTGAGCCTTATGACATTTATGAACTAACAAAGCAGGTTCACTCCTAAGTTAGAAATTTCTTCCAAATCCATGGGAATCTTGAATTTTTTATTTTATTGTTTTGAAAGCCTCTTGCATTAATGTACAACATTTCTTTTCTTTTAAATTGGAGGTGTTAGGGAGCCAGGAGCCAAAGTAGGTCAGCAAGGGCAGGGGTGATTTGTGAGAGGGACCTGCTTTCAGCTGTGGCTCTGTGGGTAGCACCCTTGCCTCTTGAATCAGAAGGTTGTGGGTTCAGAGTCCCCACTCCAGAAACATCAGCACACAATCTAGGCTGACACTCCAGTGCAGTGCTGAGGGAGCGCTGCACTGTCGGAGGTGCAGTCTTTCGGATGAGACGTTAAACCGAGGCCCCGTCTGCTCTCTCAGGTGGATGTAAATAGATCCCAAGGGCCACGATTTCAAACAAGAGCAGAGGAGTTATCCCCAGTGTCCTGGCCAATATTTATCCCTCAATCAACATAACAAAAACAGATTATCTGGTCTTTATCACATTGCCCATTTGTGGGTCCTTGCTGTGCGCAAATTGACTGCTGCATTTCCTACACTGCAACAGTAACTACACTTCAAAAGTATTTCATTGGCTGCAAAGAGCTTTGGGACATCCTGAGGTCATGAAAGGCGCTGTACAAATGCAAGTCTTTCTTTACTTAATCACATGTTTTTTTAACTTGTCACAAACAAGGCTTTTCGTTAGCCTTGTTATACCGAACGCTCAACCATTCCGTCCAGGGAGATCAAGACTGCCGTGCTTCTTCAGCCTGGGGAGAACTGGACAAACAGGCCAGGTTGCTATCTTCAGTGCCCAGGGGTAGTGCTTGGCAGGGCAAAAGCTCCAGTGGCAGAAATTGGAACAAAAAGCATATCCTTCCATTGTACTGGTTTGTGACCAAATTTTAACCTGGTCTTATGTAGTCATGAAAATCTATAATGAATCTAAAAATGTAAAATTGGAGAATTTCCCCAGTCTCCTTTACGTTCTAAACATTGCTGATTTTAGCAAAGATGGCTATAAAACAGAGGATAGAAGTTAATGGACGTTTCATGAGCTGGCAGAAAATGGGAAGTGGTGTCCTACAGGGACCACCGTTGTTCACCATATAGATATATATATATAAATGATTCAGACTCAGAAATCGGAGATCTAGAGTCGAAATTTGCTGATTGGCATATAGGAACAGGAGGAGGCCATTCAGCCCCTCGAACCTGTTCCGCCATTCAATGAGATCATGGCTGGTCTGTATCTCAAACCCTCTACCAACCTTGTTCCCGTGACCCTTAATAACTTTGCCTAACAAAAATCGATCAATTTGATACCAAATTGGGGTGAGGTTGGGGGGGGGGGGGTAGAGCTAATAATGTGGGGAGCTGCACCAAAACACAGGAAGATATAAACAGGCTTGCAGAATGGGCAGATAAATGGAGGTGGCTAGACTCTCTCTTGTTGGAAATGGTCATTGCCTGGCACTTGTGAGTTGCGAATGTTACTAGCCACTTATCAGCCGAAGCCTGAATGCTGTCCATGTCTTGCTGCATGTGGGCAAGGACTGCTTCATTGCCTGAGGAGCAATTGGTGTAAGACAAGGCCGAATTCAAAGTTTAGTTCGCATGGTTAATGTAATGGATGCACCACCTCGGGTGAGAAAGGCGTTGAAGGTTTCAAGAATGCAACCAAATGGGATGTAGCCATTTAGGGAGGGAGGGATTGAAGGTTTGGAGAATGTAATCAAATTGGATGCACCCGGCTAGGGAGAGGGAGGGGTTGAAAGTTTAAAGAATGCAACAAAATGGGATCCAGCCACCTAGGGAGAGGGAGGGGTTGAAGGTTTGAAGAATGCAAGAAAATGGGATGCAGCCGCCTAGGGAGAGGGAGGGGTTGAAGGTTTGAAGAATGCAACAAAATGGGATGCAGCTGCCTAGGGAGAGGGAGGGGTTGAAGGCTTGAAGAATGCAACCAAATCTTTCCACGCTCGCACTCACACAGAAAGAGTCGCAGGCGGCGCTCGGCCACGCGCCGGGTCCCGGTGGAGGAGTTGCCTCTGGACCGTCCGCCTTGAGCTTACAAAAGGCGCGGCCGCCGCTCGGCAGCTGGACTCGGCGCGGTGAGGAGCGCGGAGCAGCCGGAGGAGGGGGGGAGGCGCTGAGCGGAGCAGCTGGACTCGGCGCAGTGAGGAGCGCGGAGCAGCCGGAGGAGGGGGGGAGGCGCTGAGTGAGCGAAAAAATAAAATGGCTTCGGGCGACCAGACCAAAGGCCCGGCCCGAGGCCGCAAGGCCAGGAAGAGGAGGAGCCCAGCCCAAGGCGCGGCCGGCGGGCGGGCCCACGGTGTCGGGCCACATCCTGCAGGCGGTGGCGGCTTCCAGGGAGCGGCGCGGCCTGTCGCTGGCCGCCGTCAAGCAGGCGCTGTCGGCCGCCGGCTACGACATGCCGCGCATCAACTGGCGGGTGAAGCAGGCGGTGCGGAGCCTGGTGACCGAGGCCTCGCTGGTGCGGCCGGCCGGCAAGAACAAGCCCAGGGGGCGGAGGAGAAAGGAGGCCGGGGCCGGTGATCCTGCTGCTGCCGCCCGCCGGAGAAAGGCCGAGAAGAGAGCGGGCGGGGTCCGCCAGGGGGCGAGGACCGTCGGGCGACCCGGGAGCCGTCGGGGGCCCAGGTCCCCTCCAGGGGCAGGAAGCCCGGGAGCTGCCGAGACCAGAAGGCGGCAGCAGCCCCACGGGCGGCGGCCAAGACTGAAAACCCAAAACAGAAATACTACCCGTGTGAACCGAAACAAAAGGCTCTTTTCAGAGCCACCACGCCCTTCAGATGAAAGAGGTTGTTCTAGAATTATACAATAAATATCTTTATTTTTAAATCATTGCTGCGGCCGTTGTTTCTGTTCAACTTTCCCGATTGACATTTTGAAGATAAACCCGAGAATCTTCGAATGATCCTGGCGGTTGTCCTCCAGCTCTCGGGAGACTTTGCAACCAGCTGCAGCCGTCGTGAAGCATCTTGCAGACTAGAATGAGTTGGAGAAAAAATAGTCACAGAAATGATTGGTAGTCATTGGATTAAGAGTTGGAATTGTGTTGGTGTTTCTGCTCCATACGATCATCCATGTCGCCCTACTTTACCTCATGTTTCCAGCGTATTCTGCAGTGAGTCTCACTTCCTGACTCCAAGCCTTTCCACCATCTACAAGGCACAAGTCAGGAGTGTGATGGAATACTCTCCAGTGTGGACCATCGACAAGATGCACTGCAGCAACTCGCCAAGGCTTCTTCGGCAGCACCTCCCAGACCCGCGACCTCTTCCACCTAGAAGGACAAGGGCGGCAGGCGCATGGGAACACCACCACCTCCAAGTTCCCCTCCAAGTCACACATCATCCTGACTTAGAAATATATCGCCGATCCTTCATCGTCGCTGGGTCAAAATCCTGGAACGCCCTCCCTAACAGCCCTGTGGGAGTACCTTCACCACACGGACTGCAGCGGTTCAAGGGGGCGGCTCACCACCTCCTTCTCAAGGGCGATTAGGGATGGGCAATAAATGCTGGCCTTGCCAGCGATGCCTACATCCCGAGAATCTTTTTAAATACCAAATAAATTGCCTCAGGTTCAGCATTTGTGTACTATGCCATAAGGGTTTTAGTAAATAGCTAATATTGCAGTGGCCTTTCTTAAACAGAAGCGATTAAGCGCATATATTTTTTTCTTAGACAATCTCTTTTGTAGTTTCTGGGACCCGTCTAATTTGTATATTATGGGGAGTTCCAGAATTGTGGCTCGAATGAAATGTATTTCGCAGAAGACATTTACTGTGGACGTGTCACATGAGAGTATGAGATTTTATATATATATAGCTTTGGGATTTTGCTCCAGCAAATTAAGGTTTCCCCATTCCTTGCGTGGCAGCGGCTTCTGGCAAAAAAAACTTGATAGGTGACTGTGATTTGTGCAGACTGCACATGTGGTATGTCAAGGATCAGCCAATTGGAATAGACAATTTGGCATCCTTCATTAGGATAAAGCTGCGTATATAAAGGAGGGGTTGCAGGCTCCATTTCAATGTTGCTTTGTGTTTTTATTAACCAGTCACCGTGGAGAACACTCCAGCACGGTGGCATAGTGGTTAGCACTGTTGCCTCACAGCGCCAGGGACCCGGGTTCGAATCTGGCCTCGGGTGACTGTGTGGAGTTTGCACATTCTCCCCGTGTTTGCGTGGGTTTCCTCCGGGTGCTCCGGTTTCCTCCCACAGTCCAAAGATGTGCGGGTTAGGTTGATTGGCTATGATAAATTGACCCTTAGTGTTAGGGGGATTCAATACGTGGGGATAGGGTGGAATATGTGTTGGCGTAGGGGTTACGGGGATCGGGTGGGATATGTGTCGGTGCAGGCTCGATGGGCCGAAATGGCCTCTATCTGCACTGTGGGGTTTCTGTGATTCTGTGAGAAGGAATTGAAGGGCTTGCCATGCCGACTGCTGCTACTGTTTCCACCAGTTCCACCACAGCCGGTGCCAAGGGCGCCATCTCCAAGAAGGGCTCGAAGAAAACCGCCATTAAAATGACCAGGAGAAGGGACAGGAAGTACAGGAGGAGCAGGAAGGAGAGTTCCAGCATCTACATCTACAAGGTGCTGAAGCAGGTCCACCCCGACCCGACACCAAGGTCATGAGTGTCATGAACTCGTTCATCACCGACATCTTCAAGCATATCGCCTGCGAGGCCTCCCGCCTGATCCATTGCACCAAACACCAGACCATCTCCTCCAGGGCGGGAGATCCAGACCGCCGTCCGCCTCCTGCTGCCCGGGGAACTGGCCAAGCACGCCATCTCAGAGGGGACCAAGGCAGTCACCAAATACACCAGCTCCAAGTAGAGTCCCCCTCCCAAAATAAAACCTGCAATTAAATCACCAAACAGCTCTTTTAAGAGCAACTTCACAAAGCCTTAAAACGGAGCTATAAAACAAAACCGAGACCCCTGAACAAATACTTCTGTTAGGCTGTATGTTAATGCAATGAATTGCCAAATTAATCGTCCGGTTCATCCATCTACATGTGGTGCGTTCTATTTATGAAAGCTGTTTTAATTCGCATTTCTTACTTTTGAGTATAAGTCCCTGAAGAGATTGGGGAATTCACGGGGAAGAGGGCAATGGGCACTCAATAACTCTGAGAACAAGGATTTCGGTTGAAACCAAGGCTCTTCCCTGCCAGTTGAAGAATTTACTCTTGATATTGAAACCCAGGAGTACAGCGACGATCAATGTTGCCGGACCGCCAATATTGTGGAAAAAAGCGGGTAAAATAGGAGGTCGCTCAAGCATTAATGTTCAGTGACGCCACATTTCGGTTCAGGAAGACCTTTGTTTTGTACAGGGAAGGGGAGAACTTGGAGACAAGAAATCATTGAGACCGCGACTTGGAGTAGGAGATATGACGGACACATTTCCCAGATCAAGAAATCTGCACAGCTCACATTTACAAATGACATTTAAGGTCGAAACACGTCCCAAGACGTTTCACGGGGGAAAGAGATGAAGAGACGCTCAAGTCTTTACAGAGAGCTGAGCTAAAGATACATGAAAAAAACATAAGATTCAGAAGAACTTAATAATAATAATCAACTTTATTGTCATTGTTAGTGCACAAGTGCAGTACAATGAAATGTAGGCTTGCGGCTCCCGAGAGTGTACATTTAGATTAAGACATTTAACATTCAACATTCATTTGACTTGTAATACATAAACATAATAAAGTGCATTGGCAGATGTGCAGGCTTTAGAGTTTATTTGTGGAGTTCAGTAGGATGACAGCCCTGGGAAAGAAGCTGTTCCTAAATCTGGTTGTTCGGGTGCGAATGCATCTGTAGCGTCTCCCAGATGGCAGGAGGGCGAACAGACTGTGGCTGGGGTGCGTGGGGTCTTTGATGATGGTCAGTGACCTCCATAAAGAGCGAGAGAGAATGTCTCTGGGGATATATAATCGCTCTGAGGTGATACACGCTTAGGAAAGAAGGCGACTTTGTTTTGTGTTTTGTTGGCAGGCATTTTTCAGGAGACGAGACCTTTGGCTCTGCAGCGTCTGGTTCGCCTGGTTAAATAGCGCCGGCTGCTGGAAACTCTTCATCCCCCAACACACACTCAGATAGAGGGAGAGAGAGAACAGGTCCCAGCCCCAAGCCATGGCCGACACTCTCCCTGCCAGGAACACCAGGAGGAAGACCAGGACTGCACCCCCGGCCAGGAGACGCGGCGCTACCGTGTCCCAGCAGACCCTGGAGGCGGTGGCGGCCAGCAAGGAGTGCCGGGGGCTCTCGGCTCTCAAGAAGGTCCTCTCGGGCCGCGGCTGCGACGTGGCCAGAAACAACTGGCGGGTCCACCAGGCGGCCCGGAGCCTGGTGACCAAAGGCTCACTGCTGCAGCCCACCGGCACCGGTGCCTCGGGCTCCTTCAGGCTCAGCAAGAGGTGGGGCGACCGGGAGGAGGAGCAGAAACCCAAGAGGGAGCCCGCCGCCGCCGCCAGGGAAAGGAGGAGGAGGATGAAGCAAGGTGTGGTCAGGAAAGCGGCGCCCAGGAGCAGAGGCTCGCCCAGGAAGACCAAGAAACAGGGCGCCGCCAGGAAGGGGGCGAGGAGGGCCACCGCCCACAAACCCAAGGGCAGGAAGGCGGCCAGGGCCGAAGGGAAAGGCAAACGCCAGCGTGCAAAGCCGAGCAAGCTGGCCAAACAACCGGAGCAGGAAGCGGACCAAACCCCCGCTCAGGAGGAGACCTCCCTGTCGGAGAAAGAAAGCCAAGTTTGCTCGGAGCAAGAGGACAGCTCCTCAAGGGGAGACCAATCAGAGGATGAATACCTTCAATTTCAAACGGCTCTTTTCAGAGCCACAAAAAACATTCACAAAGAGCCGGACCGGAGGGTTGGGTGTGTGAAAAAAGGAACATTGCAATTGGCCCGATGGTTAATGACCAAAATCATCCTGATTGAAAAATAGAAAACCAATTATTTCCCCATTACAATACTGGAAATTATTAAAAATTCGATTGAGTTTTAATTCCTGAAGTATACCTGCCAGGAATAATACAATACATGAACCAATATTGGTTTTTAACTCCTATTTTAAAGGTGGTTAAATTGACAGCAGCAGAGCTGTGATAGATTGTAGGGCGGGAGAATCGGAAGACCAGGAGTCCTCAGCCTGGGCACCACTTTCAACAGTCCTCAGCCAGCTCCGCAACGGCAGCTTTTGCCTCAAATTGTTCATTTTGTTAGTCTCATTGCTGAAGCGAGAAATATATCTGAAAATTATAAATGGTTGAAATCAAATCCTGTCGTGCAGCTGATGATTGTTGCTGCAAGTATTTATTGCAATGTGCATATCGTGAAACTACAAACGTCTTTATGAACTCTTGTGGTTGCGGCGATGCCTTGTAGATAGCATTTAAATTCTGTTAGTTATTGACACGATTTCGGTCGGTCAGTCGTCTTCGCCACTTGAATGTGTAAGAATCAACGTTGAAACAACAATAATGAGCTATTTTCGCTTCCATTGTGTGCTTCCGATGCACTTTTAATAGCCGAGCTGAGATTGTCTTTGTCAAGACCACCAATTTACATTTTTATAACGTAAAACAATGGATGTTATCGCAGAATACAACCTCCAAAACACTGGGGAAATTCCTACAAAACGTGGTCCTAAAATTCAGGCACCATAAACCAGGTGGCCCCACTTATAAACACATGGAATTTTAGAATGTGGTCTCCAACGTACTGGTGAAATGTTGGGACTTCCCAACATCCCAGGTAATAGGATTTGGTCACCAAGAACCAGTGTGTGATTGTGCGGACCCAGATCGATGAGTAGCGGGGACTGGAGTGCATCATCAACCCGGACCACCAAATTTTAGTTTGATTTGTTTAAGTTTTATTTGAACTTTTGTTAATTTACAGTCAATTTGTTTAAGCACCAACCAAAAGAGTGCACCAAACGCCAGACCATCTCCTCCCGGCCGGGAGATCCAGACCGCCGTCCGCCTCCTGCTGCCCGGGGAACTGGCCAAGCACGCCGGACCATCTCCTCCCGGCCGGGAGATCCAGACCGCCGTCCGCCTCCTGCTGCCCGGGGAACTGGCCAAGCATGCCGTCTCGGAGGGGATGAAAACTGTCACCAAATACATCAGCTGCAAATAAAGCCTCTCGTTCCTCCCACCTTAAAAACTCAACCCAAAGGCTCTTTTCAGAGCCACTCACCAGATCCAGAAGGGGCTATTTATTTTCATTTGACTAATGACATTTGAAATATGGACAGCATAAAGAACGAAACTCTTTAAAAAAAATGTTTTATCATCCTTTCTTTATTTAACCCCCACTTTCATTTTTTTGTCGTATGTTCAGATTTTGCTGGTGCGTTTTTGTAACACAGTATATCGTTAATTTAAAATAGATTGAAATTTAACAAATATATAACAAAATGATGCATTGTCACTGCCCTGTTTTGTACAAGGCACTCATTTATAAGCGGGTCGCTGAAAAGCTAAAATGAAATTAAATCTGTCAATTCAGGAACCAGTAATTTTAAAGGATCAATTTGCCATAATTCACAATTTAATAATGAATTATTCAGTCTCACAGATGCTATAATTTTAATTAAAATGATTATTCAGTCCCACAGATGACAATCTTTAGCAGTAATGATTATTATTTAGTCTCACAAATGACATAGTTTTAATTATTATTCAGTCCCAGATACCATAATTTTAACGATTATTATTCAATCCCACAGATGCAATGATTTAAACAATAATGATTATTATTCAATCCCACAGATGCAATAATTTAAACAATAATGATTATTATTCAATCCCACAGATGGAATGATTTTAGTAACTGGTTAATATTCAGTCCCACAGATGCAATGATTTTAACAATAATGATTATTATTCAGTCCCACAGATGCAATGATTTTAATAACTGGTTAATATTCAGTCCCACAGAGGGCCATCACTTTAACAATAACGAGTCTGATTCACAGACGAGCTCTTATTCTATAAGCCGCCTTTTTCGTTGGTGTCCGAGGTTGGAGCGGATTGAAAAACGCGCCAATCAGAGGCCGAGATTTGCCGGGTTTTCAGCCAATCAGAAGGCGCGGCTGGGCTGGGCTGGGCGGGGCCGGCGGCTGCTATAAAAGCCGCAGGCCGGAGCGGGGAGGAGCAGTTGGAGAACAGAGTTAGAGAGGAGTCCACCCCCGGGGGAAGGACAGCCGCCCGCCCGGGGAGAAGGGACAGCAGTCGGCCGGCACCTTGGGCAACAAGGGCTCGCGGGTGGGCGGGGCTATGACCTCACCCGCGCGCTGAGGCGGTTGAGCGGCCGATCAGGAGCCACGTGACCCCGGAGCTGGCGGCGGCATTTTAACGCAGTGGGCGGGGCCCCGCGGCGTTGCGGGCTGCGATTGGTGAGCGCAGCTGTCAATCTACGAGTCGCAGCCAATAGAAAAGACGGACTCCGTGAGGGACTTTAAGCGCGCGCTGTGTGCCCGCAGTGCGCATGCTCGGTGCTGTTCGCAGTCCCCGGATGAGGCTCCGGTTTGAGGAAGGAGATAAAATGGCGGCGGGACTGAGGAGAGGCGGATGGTGCGGTGAGTGTGGATCAGAGAATCTCCGGCATTTACAACAGCGCCGGCCTCTCTCAGGCAATCTCTGGGAACATTGGGTCGAAGCGGCCGCGCGAGGGAGAAAGGTCAGAGAGAGTCCCATTGACTCAGAAACACACTGGTCCTGGAGATGGACTGGGGAGAAAGGTCAGAGAGAGTCCCATTGACTCAGACACACACTGGTCCTGGAGATGGACTGGGGAGAAAGGTCAGAGAGAGCCCCATTGACTCAGAAACACACTGGTCCTGGAGATGGACTGGGGAGAAAGGTCAGAGAGAGTCCCATTGACTCAGACACACACTGGTCCTGGAGATGGACTGGGGAGAAAGGTCAGAGAGAGTCCCATTGACTCAGACACACAGTGGTCATAAGAACATAAGAAATAGGAGCAGGAGTAGGCCAATTGGCCCCTCGAGCCTGCTCCGCCATTCAATAAGATCATGGCTGATCTGATCCTAACCGCCAATCCACTATCACAGAACCATCTCCTGAATCTAACAGAATTAGACACACGAAATAGGAGCAGGATCAGGCTACACAGCCCCTGGGCCCGCTCCGCTACCCACAGGGCCATGACCGATCCAAACCTAGACTCATGTCCAAATTCCTGCCCGCTCCCCGTAACCCTTAATTCCCTTTACTTCTAGGAAACTGTCTATTTCTGTTTTAAATTTATGTAATGATGTAGCTTCTACAGCTTTTTGGGGCAGCATATTCCATGGACCGACCACCCTCTGAGTGAAGTAGTTCCTCCTCATCTCAATTTTGAAAGAGCAGCCCCTTATTCTAAGACTATGCCCCCTGGTTCTAGTTTCACCCATCATCGGGAACATCCTCCCCGCATCCACCCGATCCAACCCCTTCACAAACTTATATGTTTCAATAAGATCGCCTCTCATTCTTCTGAACTCCAATGAGTAGAGTCCCAATCTACTCAACCTCTCCTCATATGTCCATCCCCGGGATTAACCGAGTGAACCTTCTTTGTACTGACTCGAGAGCAAGTATGTCCTTTCTTAAGTATGGACACCAAAACTGTACGCAGTGTTCCAGGTGCGGTCTCACCAATACATTGTACAACTGAAGCAATACCTCCCTATTTTTATATTCTATCCCCCTAGCAATGAAAGCCAACATTCCATTGGCCTTCTTAGTCACTTGCTGCACCTGCATACTAACCTTTTGAGTTTTGTGCACCAGGACCCCCAGATCCCTTTGGCAGACCAATTAAACTCATACTTTGGTTCTGTATTCACAAAGGAGGACACAAATAACCTCCCAGGAATATCGGCAAACATAGGGACTAATGAGAGGGAGGAGCTGACAGAAATTAGTATCTCTAGGGATATGGTGTTGGGTAAGTTGAGGGGACTGAAGGCCGACAAATCCCCGGGGCCTGATAAACTACATCCTAGGGTACTTAAGGAGGTGGCCCTGGAGATAGCAGATGCTCTAAGGATCATCTTCCGGAACTCCATTGACTCGGGAACAGTACCCGTGGATTGGAGGGTAGCTAATGTTACCCCAATATTTAAAAAGGGGGGTAGAGAGAAAGCAGGGAATTATAGACCAGTAAGCCTTACATCGGTTGTGGGCAAAATGCTAGAGTCCATTATTAAGGATAAAATAGCGGAGCACTTGACAAATGGGGAAAGGATCGGACAGAGTCAACATGGATTTACAAAGGGTAAATCGTGTTTGACTAATCTGCTGGAATTTTTTGAGGAAGTAACTGGTAAAATAGATGGGGGAGAGCCAGTGGATGTGGTGTACCTTGACTTCCAGAAAGCCTTCGATAAGGTTCCACACAAAAGATTATCATGCAAAATTAAGGCTCATGGGATTGGGGGCAAAGTATTAACGTGGATAGAGAACTGGCTGGCGGATAGAAAACAGAGAGTTGGAATAAACGGCTCATTTTCGGAGTGGCAGGCAGTGACCAGCGGGGTGCCGCAAGGATCTGTCCTGGGACCCCAGCTGTTCACAATATATATAAATGATCTGGATCAGGGAATTGGATGCAATATTTCCAAATTCGCTGACGACACTAAACTAGGAGGAGGGGTGAGCTCTGATGAGGATGTCAGGAGGCTACAGTGTGATTTGGACAGGTTGGGGGAATGGGCGGATACGTGGCAGATGCACTATAATGTGGATAAATGCGAGGTTATCCACTTTGGGGGTAAAAACAGGAGGGTAGATTATTATCTAAATGGCAATAGATTGGGAGATGGGGAAGTGCAGAGGGACCTGGGTGTTCTTGTGCACCAGTCACTGAAGGAGAGCATGCAGGTGCAACAGGCGATTAAGAAGGCAAATGGTATGTTGGCCTTCATATCAAGGGGGTTCGAGTATAGGAATAGGGATACCTTACTACAGCTGTACAAGGTGCTGGTGAGACCGCATCTGGAGTATTGTGTACAGTTTTGGTCGCCCCATCTGCGGAAGGATGTTCTTGCCATGGAAAGAGTGCAACGGCGATTCACCAGGCTGATACCTGGAATGGCGGGAATGACCTACGAAGAGAGATTAAATAGTTTGGGCTTGTACTCACTGGAGTTTAGAAGATTGAGAGGGGATCTCATCGAAACATATAAAATTATGGCAGGCCTGGACAGGCTGAATTCAGAGAGAATGTTTCCAATGGCCGGGGAGCACAGAACCAGGGGCCACAGTCTAAAAATAGCGGGCAAATCATTTAAAACAGAGATGAGGAAGAATTTCTTCACTCAAAGAGTGGTGAGCCTGTGGAATTCCCTGCCACAGAGGGCTGTGAAGGCTAATTCAATAAATATTTTCAAGAGAGAATTGGATATATTTCTGAAGGCTAAGGGGATTAAGGGTTACGGAGAAAAGGCGGGGACGGGGTACTGAACTGGTAAGATCAGCTATGATCTCAGACGAAGATCAGCCATGATCTCATTGAATGGCGGAGCAGGCTCGAAGGGCCGAATGGCCTACTCCTGTTCCTATCTCTATGTTTCTATGTTTTACTTCAGTACTTTCCAGTTTCTTGCCATTAAGATAATAACTTGCTCTACGATTTTTCCTGCCAAAGTGCATAACCTCACACTTTCCAGTATTGTATTCCATCTGCCAAATCTCTGCCCACTTACTTAGCCTGTCTATGTCCCCTTGCAGGTTTTTTATGTCCTCCTCACTCACTACTTTCCCTCCCATCTTGGTATCATCTGCAAACTTTGATATGTTACACTCTGTCCCCTCCTCCAAATCGTTAATATAGATTGTAAAGAGTTGGGGACCCAGCACTGACCCCTGCGGAACACCACTAGTTACTGATTGCCAGTCTGAGAATGAACCATTTATCCCAACTCTCTGCCTTCTGTTAGATAGCCAATCCTCTATCCATGCCAGAATATTACCCCAATCCCGTGGTTTTTTATCTTAAGCAATAATCTTTTGCGTGGCACCTTGTCAAATGCCTTTTGGAAGTCTAAATACACTACGTCCACTGGTTCCCCTTTATCCACCCTATATGTTACTTCCTCAAAGAACTCCAGCAAATTTGTCAAACATGACTTCCCCTTCATAAAACCATGCTGACTTTGCCCTATTAAATTATGATTATCCAAATGTCCTGTTACTGTCTCCTTAATAATGGACTCCAAAATTTTACCTACCATAGATGTTAGGCTAACCGGTCTATAGTTTCCAGCCTTCTGTCTACTGCCCTTTTTAAATAAGGGTGTTACATTAGCAGTTTTCCAGTCTGCCGGGACCTTTGCCGAGTCCAGGGAGTTTTGGAAAATTATTACCAATGCATCCACAATCCCTACCGCCACTTCCCTCGACCCTAGGATGTAAGCCATCAGGTCCAGGTGATTTATCCGCCTTGAGTCCCATTATTTTACCGAGTACCACTTCCTTAGTGATTTTGATCGTGTTTAGCTCCTCCCCCGCTTTAGCCCCCTGTTTGTCCAGTGTTGGGATATTCTTAGTGTCTTCTACTGTAAAGACTGATATGTACTGGGGAGAAAGGTCAGAGAGAGTCCCATTGACTCAGATACACACTGGTCCTGGAGATGGACTGGGGAGAAAGCCCCATTGACTCCGATACACACTGGTCCTGGAGATGGATTTGAGTGAAAGGTCAGAGAGTCCCATTGACTCAGATACACACTGGTCCTGGAGATGGACTGGGGAGAAAGGTCAGAGAGAGTCCCTTTGACTCATACCCACTGGTCCTGGAGTTGGACTGCGGAGAATGGTCAGAGAGAGGCCCATTGACTCAGATACACACCGGTGCTGGAGATGGACATACAAGAATGGATTAGGAAAAAAAGGGTGGCTTTTGGCAGATACAAAGGACTAAAAGCAGTGGAAGCCGAGATGAGTACAGAAAGTGCAGGGGGGTACTTAAAAAAAGAAATTAGGAGAGCGAAGAGGGGTCATGAAAAAACACTGGCGGGCAAAATAAAGGAAAATCCCAAGGTGTTTTGTTAGTATATTAAGGGCAAGAGGATAACCAGGGAAAGAGTAGAGCCCATTCGGGACCAAAGTGTCAATCTGTGTGCAGAGCCAGAAGATGTAGGTGAGGTTTTAAATAAATATTTTGCATCTGTGTTCACTGGATAAGGACAATGCAGGCATAGAAATCAGGCAGGGGGATTGTGATATACTTGAACAAATTAGTATTGAGAGGAAGGAGGTATTAGTGGTTTTAGCGGGCTTAAAAGGGGATAAACCCCCAGGCCCAGACGAGATGTATCCCAGCCTGCTGTGTGAGGCAAGGGGGGAGATTGCAGCGGCTCTGACACAAATTTTCAGAACCTCTCTGGCCACAGGGGAGGTGCCAGAGGACTGGAGAACAGCTAACGTAGTACCATTATTCAAGAAGGGTAGTAGTAGGGATAAATCAGGGAATTACAGGCTAGTGAGCCGAACATCAATGGTAGGGAAATTATTGGATAAAATTCTGAGGGACAGAATTAGTCTCCACTTGGAGAGGCAAGGATTAATCAAGGATAGTCAGCATAGCTTTGTCAGGGGGAGATCATGTCTAACCAATTTGATTAAATTTTTCGATGGGGGTGACTAGGTGTGTGGATGAGGGCAGTCCAGTTGATGTAGTCTACATGGACTTCAGTAAGGCTTTTGACAAAGTCCCACATGGGAGACTGGTCAAGAAGGTAAGACCCCATGGGATCCAGGGCAATTTGGCACATTGGATCCAAAATTGGCTTAGTGGCAGGAGGCAGAGGGTGATGGTCGAAGGTTTTTGTGACTGGAAGCCTGTGTCCAGTGGTGTACCACAGGGTCTGGGTCCTTTGCTGTTTGTAGTGTACATTAATGATTTAGATATGAATGTAGGAGGTATGATCAGTAAGTTCGCAGATGACACGAAAATTGGTGGAGTGGTAAATAGCGAGGAGGGAAGCCTCAGGCTACAGGAGAATATAGACGGTTTGTTGGGAAAGAGCAGGGGAAATATCCCCGGTGTCCTAGCAAATGTTTATCCCTCAATCAATGTAACAAAAGGATAATAGCAAAATACTGCGGATGCTGGAAATCTGAAATAACAACAGGAAATGCTGGAAACACTCAGCAGGCCAGGCAACATCCGTAGAGAGAGAAACAGATTTAACAAAAAGATAGATTATCTGGTCATTATCACATTGCTGTTTGTGGGAGCTTCCTGTGCGCTATTTGACTGCCGCATTTCCTACATTACAGCAGTGACTACACTTCAAAAGTACTTGATTGGCTGTAAAGCACTTTGGGGCATCCGGTGATGGTGAAAGGCGCTATAGAAATGCAAGTGTTTCTTTCTTCACTGGTCTCACCAGCGACCTCTTCTGGCTGATGGTTGATTGACAGACGATAGTCCGCGCATGCGCACAGGGAGCGACGGTTTGGACTGAGTCCGGCACAGCGACCCCTCCCGGTCACCAAGGGGGGGAGAAAGGGAGGGGGGAGCCAGCAGACCCTCTCCCCTCTGCCGGCGATGGCTCTGCTGAGCTCCGTGCCGCCCCACGCACTGACATGCTGAGCGCAGCGCCCCGGTGAGCCCGAGCCCCGCCCTTCCGAGGCCGGGCCTGAGATGGCCGATTGCGGCTGGCCGGGCCTGGTTGCCTTGGTAACTCTCCGCCTCCCGATCTCCGGGCCTTAGGGGCTTGAGACGGCCGATTGCGGCTGGCGAGCCCGGTTGCCGGAGTAACCCTCTCCGCTCCCCCTCCCGAGCCCCGCCCCCCCCCCCCCGAGCCTGCTCGCTTCCCTCTGGCCGCACTCTGTGTGGAGGTGCGCCGTGCAGCGCGAGGAGCTTGCAGTGAGCCCAGCCAGCCTTTACCAAGATGGCTGGCCGCTGGTTCGGAATCGGGCCCAGCGGGATGGCCGGTGCGTAGCTCGGGCGTGGCTGGGCAACAGAAGCCCAGGCTTCGAGGCCTGCCTGGAAAAACGGTGAAAGGTAGGAAAATTATAGAGGTTAGAAAAAAGATTTACAAATGAATTAACTTTTTTAAACATTTTGTGTTTTAAAAGCGACTTTTTTTGGTGGAAATGTAGATTTGAAAAACACACAGAAAGCGGGAAAAAGAAATGAAAAGTTTGGAATCACGATAGCGTCGACTCACCTCGGTTCAGAACGATAAGGCCCGCCCACACACGCACCGATTGGTCGACCGTCAGGTCACTGAAGCGTAGGATTGGTCAATCGTCCTGTCACTCGACTCTAGGGGGGCCTGCCCACACACGCCAGGAACCCCGCCACGCCGCGATTGGTCGACCTCGATGTAACTCAATGCTAATGAGCAGATAATGAGCGGAATTTTGAACGTTTTTTGGATACTGCGGGCGCAATTTTTGTCCGGCCGAAACGTAAATACGCTTACGACCGTTCCGGAATCGCAAGGTTTCTTTTGATGTAACGCACGTGTAGGTACGCTCTATAACTTTAGAGTGTATAGCTCGACAGACAGACAGATAGACAGACAGATGTATCCTAGATAGATAGATATAATATATACTAGCTGGGGGAGCCCGGCTTTGCCAGGGCTGTTTTGGGCCGGGCGGTTTAAATCGAGTGCGAGGCTTTGGGGCCTGTCTGTCCCTCTGTGAATCTGCTGCCGGGCAACATTTTAAATCGAGTCCCAGGCTTTTGGGCCCTGTCTCTGTCCCTTTGTGAATCTGCTGCCGGGCAACATTTCTACCTTTTAATACCTTGAAAGATGAAAGTGAAAGTACTTATAAAACGTTTTTTGTAAATCTTATGTTATTTTTAAAAGAGATACTAACTTTTTCAAAGCTGGATGATCAAAGTAGTTTGAGCTGGAAGCTGAAGTAATGGTAGTGAAACAATGGCTGCCAGATCCCTGAGATGAAAACGATTAGTCCCGCCCACACACACACACACACCGATTGGCCAACCATCAGGGGACCATACTGTAGGATTGGTCAATCTTGACGGCACAGGATTGGTCGAACATTGACGTCAGTCAATCAATGCTAAGTAGCAGATAATGAGTTTAATTTTGAAGGTTTTTTGCATAAGGCGCGAACAATTTTCGTGCGACCGAAAAGTAAATACGCTTACGACCGTCCCGGAAGCGTAAGCTTTCTTCGGAGGTAACGCGCGCGTAGGTACGCTCTATAACTTTCGAGCGCATAGCCGGACAGATGCACACCTGAGGACAGACAGACAGATCGACTCATACATACATACATACATACATATATATATATATATGTGTATATATATATATATATCTCAAGAAAAGCAGTGGTCCTAGTACCGACCCCTGGGGAACACCACTGGATACCTTCCTCCAGTCTGAAAAACAACCGTTCACCACTACTGTTTCCTGTCACTTTGCCAATTCCGTATCCATGCTGCCACTGTCGCTTTTATTCCATGGGCTTCAACTTTGCTGGCAAGCCTATTATGTGGCACTTCTCGAACGCCTTTTGGAAATCCATGTACAACATGTTAACCGCATTGCCCTCATTAACCCTCTCTGTTACCTCATCAAGAACCTCAATCAGAATCAGAGCGGCCGGGCCAGGCAAGGCAGACGTGTGGCCAGGGCCCTGGCACCAGGAAACCCTGGGTGCAGCGCCTCCCCCATCCGAGCCGCCGCTTCCTGGTTTCTTCAGCCGGTTCCACCAAGTCCGACTCAGGCCAAAGGACAGGAGCCAGGCTCCCAGAATGGCCCGCGGCCCCGGGGAGCATGCGCACTCTCAGCGGGTAAATCAGCGAGTTGGATAGAGTGGTTTCTGGGGCGCGGTGAATTGTGGGTGCTGCGGCCGCCATTAGTCAGCAGCTGTCGGGAAGAGTTTTATTGCAGGCTGACGGAAGGTAGGTCCCTGGCCGCCTGTGTAGGTCTTTTTGTTGCTTCAGTTTGAGCTGGAGTGGAGATGGAGGAGAAGCTGCTGGGTTTAACCCCCAGTACTTCTGAGCCCAGGAGGACCCAACAATTTCCAATGTGAGACTGTCAAGGGAGGTGGATTCTGGGGGAGATTAGGTTGTTACACAGACACTGTCCCTACAATGTAAAAGAGTATTGTTTTAGGAATATGTATTTCTGTAGAGGCTTTTAATCCAGTTTACATCTGCAGATTTGTTTTAATTCATTCTTGGGATGTGGGCGTCGCTCGAAAGACCAGAATATGTTGCCAATCCCCATTTTCCCGTTGAGAAGGTGATGGTGGGCCGCCTTCTTGAACCGCTGCAGTCCGTGTGGTGAAGGTACTCCCACAATGCTGTTGTGTGAGGAGTTCCAGGATTTTCACCCAGTGATGATGTAGCAACGGCGATATATGTCCAAGTCAGGATGGTGTGTGACTGGGAGAACTTGGAGGTGATGGTGCTCCCATGCACCTTCTGCCTTTGTCCTTCTAGATGCTGGAGGTTGCGGGTTTTGGAGGTTCTGTCAAAGTTCTGGTCGAGTTGCAGATGTATAAAGTCCATCTCCTTCGCCCCCTCCCACTCCCACCTCTCTCTATCTCTCTCTCCCATAGAGGCCCAGACCAGGTGGTAGATTCCCTTCACCGAGGGACATTAGTGAACCAGTCGGATTTTATGACAATCCAGCAGCTTTCATGGTCACTTTTTTCTAGTGCCGGCCCCACAAATAACCAGATTCATTGAGCTCAATTTCACAACCTGCCTCTTTAGTGGGTTCTCTCTCACGCTCCCTGTTTTAAATTCATTTTACAGGGTATTAGAAGAGGAGGATTTGCAGACGGGAAACTCAAACCAAACATCACGTCAAGATCTGACAGTCACTCGATTCATCAGGAACTGAATATCATCGGCCTTTGAATATGGAAGCAAAAAGCACCGTTCACACCAGGGAGAGGCCGTTCACTTGCTCTGAGTGTGGGAAGGGATTCACTCAGCCATCCCACCTGCTGATACACCAGCGAGTTCACACTGGGGAGAGTCCTTTTAAATGCTCGGACTGTGGGAAGAGCTTTAAAAGTTCCGGGGAACTGATACGCCATCAACGTGTTCACACTGATGAGAGACCGTTCAGGTGCGTGCACTGCGGGACTGGGTTTAGGCACTCATCTGACCTCGCTGTACACCAGCACACTCACACTGGGGAGAGGCCGTTCACCTGCTCCGTGTGTGGGAAGGGATTCGCTCAGTCATCCCACCTGCTGACACACCAGCGAGTTCACACTGGGGAGAGACCTTTTAAATGCTCGGACTGTGGGAAGTGCTTTAAAAGTTCCGGGCAACTGATATGCCATCAACGTGTTCACACTGGGGAGAAGCCGTTCAGCTGCTCCGTGTGTGGAAAGGGATTCGCTCAGTCATCCACCCTGCTGAGACACCAGCGCACTCACACTGGGGAGAGACCGTTCACCTGCTCAGTGTGTGGGAAGGGATTCATTGTGTCATCCACCCTGCTGACACACCAGCGCACTCACACTGGGGAGAGGCCGTTCACCTGCTCCGTGTGTGGGAAGGGATTCACTCGTTCATCCAACCTGCTGACACACCAGCGAGGTCACAAGTGACTGCAGGGGTTGGATTCTGTTGTTGCTGCTGTTAATCACATCCAGGACTGAACCATGTTCATTTTGACAGGTGGGGATTGTTTCTGCTGATGTTAATAACCCCTATAACTGGGCTGGAGTTTAATATTCTGGATATATGTCCAATAAATCAACTTTGTTTTAAACACATTGTTGTAGATTTTTGTCTTTCCCACCTGAGTGTTTAGCATCACCTGGCTGGAGCTCAGAAAGGACAATCTGGGGGAGGATCGTACGACAGGAACAAAACTCCAGCCTGGACACAGTCCTTCAGGGCCACACTGAGAGGGGCAAACGGCACTTTGGTCTTTCTTCTCTCTCTTCACTGACAGCAAAGTCCCCATGAGGGTTAATCTCGAGGCGTGTGAGAAACGTGTCCCAGCCGCTCTCTGCCATGGTTCAGAGCTCCTAGGCAAGGAACAGAAGGCTCCTTTAGGAATGTACCCCAGTGCTTTTTTTTAATGGCCTTATTAACCTGTGTTGCTACTTTTAGTGATTTGTGTATCTGTATCCCTGGAACCCTCTGCTCCTCCAGCCCATTTAGACTCTTAGGGGGAAATTCGGTGGTGCCCCCTTTGAGTCGCTAACATCACAGGGGCTAATTTTAGCCCCCCGAAAAAGTTAGCGCCCCTGCGCATTAAATTCAGTGGTAGCGCCCCAAGCAGGAGGCGGGGTGCTACTGGAAGCGCTCCCCTCCCTCTTGGGGCGCTACCAGTGAATTTCCCGGCACTTCATGTAACAGCGCCACGCCCGTCAGCACATAGCACCGTGTCATAGCAGACCTCCCTCCCTGATTAACGGGGAGGAGCCTAGCACTGCGCACATTGGGGCCGTGCTGGACCACCGGGGAGTGGGGTGTCGGATCAAGAGGAGCGCCGGGCTGAGCGATCGCGGCTGACACCCCAAAGAAGAAAGGGGAAGGGGGCAAGTGCTGGCAGTCGGCCAAAATAAAAAGTTGCCGCCTGACACCTGCTCTTTAAGTGGTGCCGCGGCGGCTGCAGGAACAACCCCTGACCCTGTTGGACATATCGTCTGCCGATAGGTCAGGGGTTGCAACCCAAGGCTGCAGCCGGGGTGCTGCACATGTCAATGACGTCACTGCCGGCGGTGCAGTGCCGCGGGGGTGCTACCGTCTACCGCCACCGCTAACCTCCCGCTGAATATCACAGAAGGCACAAAGCAACCCAATTTCACCCCCTTGTCCAAATAGTGAGTGGCCTCCTTATTCTTCCCACCAAAACGCACCCTCTCACACTGATCTGCAGTGAAGTTCATTAACACACCACCTCACACTGATTTACAGTGAAATTCATTTGCCAATTACACGTCCATTCTGAAATTTATTAATATCTTGCATTTTGTCTTCCTCAGTATTAACTCTACCTCCCAATTTGGTGTCATCGACAAATTTTGAAATTGTTCTTCTGATTCCCAAGTCCAAATCGTTTATGAACAACAGTGATCCTAGCACCGATCCCTGTGGAACACCACTTCCCAACTTTTGCCAGTCTGAGTAGCTACTCCCAACCCCTACTCTCTGTTTTCTGTTCTGTGATCAGCTTGCTATCCATAAACCGTATGTAAGATCTACAGGATGACCCAGGTCAGGCTGTGTGCAGTGAAGGGCCCGGCAGCAGAATGGATGGAAAGATGGCTACAAAACAGAAATCAGAGGGTTGGAGTTAAGGGAAGTTTGTAGCGATCATTCCATCCATTCTGCTGCCTGGCCCTTGACTCCACACGGCCTGACCGTGGTCATCTTGTAGACCGTACATACTGCAGACACAGTGTACTAGTGGTGGAGGGGGTGGATATTGAGTTCTGTGGCAGGGATGCTGATGAAGTGGATTTCTCTGTCCGCGAGTTTTGAGGCATCGCTAGTTGCATTTTTCACCTCTTTCCACCTTTAATAAAATCTTGCTGCCAGTTTATTAAAGCCATTAACAGCCGCTCGGGTGGGACACATCAATAAATAAGGCCTTGTAAGTTTCCCGTAGAATGACAGGCCTGAACCCGAGTTAGAAAACATTTAGCAATTAAACCAGACTGGGCGGGGCCTGAGGTGCGAGTTAGTAACGGAAAATTGGTGGTCAGCGTACTTCACACCAGGGCTGAGGACCCGGGGACTCGGGTTTCTGTATCATTTATTGATTAATTTAGTTTATTGCCCAATGTCAGTCAGGTAAGCTTGCTGTCTGGCGGAGGCAGGGGTCCCCAATGGAGAGCTCTCTACGCGGGGGTCCTTCCCGGCATCATTGGGGATCTGGGATGGAGACTGTTGCAGGGAGCTGTCGTGTGCAACAGTTTAAACTCCTTTCCAGACTCCAAGGCCAGATGTGGTTTCTGGGGCCTAGAGGAGTCCATGGGCCGTGTATATATTCAGTGTGAGAGGTTACAGCCCCTGTGTAGTTCCCTGAAGGGGCTGCTCCTCAACTCTTGGTTACACTTTAGCCTCACGCTACTAATCTTTGGCCGCCCGGTGCGGAGGGGGGTGGGAAACTGGGAGGATCTTCACAGAATCACAGAATCACAGAAACCCCACAGTGCAGATAGAGGCCATTTCGGCCCATCGAGCCTGCACCGACACATATCCCACCCGATCCCCATAACCCCACGTATTTAATCCCCCGAACACTAAGGGTCAATTTATCATAGCCAATCATCCTAACCCGCACATCTTTGGACTGTGGGAGGAAACCGGAGCACCCGGAGGAAACCCACGCAAACACGGGGAGAATGTGCAAACTCCACACAGACAGTCACCCGAGGCCGGATTCGAACCCGGGTCCCTGGCGCTGTGAGGCAACAGTGCTAACCACTATGCCACCGTGCTGGTGAAAACAGCAATTTGTAGGTCCAGGATGGGTGGGGCCCATGGGGGGGGTCACTTTGGCTGCCTGCCTCTCTCCCATGGTCTTGTCCCTGCCCGGGTGGCCCTGGAGAGGGAGCAGGCGGTGTCCACCGGTTCACTTGATACCTTCCTCGACCGCTGGACACGGAAGGTATCAAGAGGCGATAATCGGTCCTCACAATCACATTGTGATTGAATTATTAATTGTGTGTGTGTCACAAATACATTTCTTCTATTTTGATACAAAAGCTCGACTAGACATGTTAAACTACTAGTTATTTAATCAGGGCTGCAGCTGCTGAAAGGTTGACTGTACTGGGGTTTGTGGCCGAGCTGGCAGACATGTTGTTCTGAAGTCTGATGTCTCACACCTGAAGGGTCTATGTCGTGTTGTAATGACCTTTTTCTGTTGCCTGGTGTCAGAAATAGAAATCAAAGGGAGATGATGCCCCACTCTGTTAATCAACTCTTTGACACATTTCCATTTCTTAATTTACAAAGATCACAACTCCATTAGTGAACAATGGATTGCCAGTCTGCCACTTTTTAGTGAGGCTTGAAAGGATTCGCTGTGAAGCTACACCTGCCCATCTGTCTGTGTGTCACTGTGTTTGGATTGTGTTAGACAACAGTCCTAATATCTCGCCTACATCCATTACAATCTTTGAAATGTTAGATTGTACTTGGAAGAAGTTGAGTTTGAATCTAACAGTTCTGAAATTGGGAGCTTTTAATGATTTCTGTTTATCACCTAACTATATAGTGATGTGATCAGTCAAAGCAAATTTAAAAATGTTGCTATTTACTGAACACAACTGAATAATTCTACAAGGATGCTACCGCAGTCTTCCTCAGTATTAACTACACCCCCCAATTTAGTGTCATCAGCAAATTTTGAAATTGTACTTCTGATTCCCAAGTCCAAATCATTCATGTAAATGGTGAACAACAGTGGTCCCAGCACCAATCCCCGTGGAACACCACTTCCCACCTTCCGCCCGTCTGAGTAAATACCTTTAACTCATCCCGTCACTATAACTGGACTTGTCTCCATTCCCGTGCCGAGGGGATTGCTGTACCAGACGGGAGGGGCAACATTTGGGGACTCTCGATTCTCCACCGATTCCCATTCCCCTTCTTTCTGGTGGATAATGGAGGTGCCACTGTGTGTAATGTGCAAGTCAGTAAGAGTTGTCAGCGAGGATTAATCAGCACTTTCTAATTGGAGATGATAATCAATGGAATCTTTCAGACAATGAATTGTAGATTTTATAGCAAAGATTAATTTACGATTGAAGTAAAAGTTCATAATTTTATTGTAAAATATTTCAGGAACACTCATCAGAAATTAAGGGGAAAGATCAGACAGCAGCACTTAAAGGGACACTGCAGCCCCGACAACTCAATCAGCTATATATCCAGAATATTAAAATCCAGCCCAGCTATAGGGGTTATTAACATCAGCAGAAACAAACCCCAACTGTCAGAATGAATATGGTTCAGTCGTGGATGTGGTTAACAGCAGCAATAACAGCAGAATTGAACCTCTGCAGTCACTTGTGAACTTGCTGGTGTCTCAGCAGGTTGGATGACTGACTGAATCCCTTCTCACACACTGAGCAGGTGAACGGCCTCTCCCCGGTGTGAACTTGCTGGTGTGTCAGCAGGTTGGATGACTGATTGAATCCCTTCCCACACACGGAGCAGGTGAATGGCCTCTCCCCAGTGTGAATGCGCTGGTGTCTCAGAAGGTCAGAGGAATTAGTGAATCCCTTCTCACACATGGGGCAGGTGAATGGCCTCTATGCAGTGTGAATGTGCTGGTGTATCAGCAGGGTGGATGAATTAGTGAATCCCTTCTCACACACAGGGCAGGTGAACGGTCTCTCCCCAGTGTGAATGCACTGGTGCTCAATGAGGTGAGATGACTGCCTGAACCTCTTCCCACAGTGAGAGCAACTGAATGGTCTCTCCTCAGTGTGAAGTCTCTGGTGTGTCAGAAGGTGGGATGACTGACGAAATCCCTTCCCACACTTGGAGCAGGTGAACGGCCTCTCCCCGGTGTGACTGCATCGATGAGTTTCCAGCCGGGATGGGGAGGTTAATCCCTTCCCACAGTCCCCACATTCCCACAGTTTCTCCATGGTGTGGGTGTCCTTGTGTGTCTCCAGGTTGGACAATCGTTTGAAGCCTCATCCACACACACAACACATGTGTACGGTTTCTCCCCGCTGTGAACGGTGCGATGTTTTTTCAGACTGTAACTGGTTAAAGCTCTTTCCACAGTCAGTGCACTGGAACACTCTCACTCGGGTGTGTGTGTCTCGGTGCTTTTCCAGTCACACCGATCTTTGAAATCTTTTCCCACAGACAGAACAGGCAAACATTTCTCCTTCCACATTCAAAGGCCGATGATATTTCCCTGTAAAAGCAGTTTACAAAAGACATCACTGTAAGTTCAGGATTAAAATTCGGAACAGATAATTCTAGTTTCTATGGAACATTCTCTCCTCTCTTATTACATAGAATTACACAGATTGTACAGCACAGAAACAGGCCAATCGGCCCAACTGGTCCATGTGGTGTTTATGCTCCACACGAGCCTCCTCCCATCTCTCTTCATCTCACCCTATCAGCATCTCCTTCTATTCCTTTCTCCCATGTGTTTATCCAGCTTCCCCTTAAATACATCCATGCTCTTCGCCTCAACTACTCCCTGTGGCAGCAAGTTCCACAATCTCAGCACCCTCTGGGTGAAGGAGTTTAATCTTAATAGGACTTCCCTGGGCAGCCAATGAGCACTGCTGCCTCTTTTGTGCATTTCCTGGCGAGGCAAAACAGTTGATATTTTCTGATCAAAAAGAGCTGAGCGCGGCAGCATTAGTTCTGTTTTGCCTCCTTTGGAGACCAGGTATACGAGCAGAGTGAGCGCAGCCTTCACAGCAACTGCAATAAAATTGTCATAGTTGTGAAGGAACTTTGTGTCAGTGCACTGGACCACAAACAAAGTATGTGTGTCGATTATTGTCTTGTTACCCTACTGTAAAGTGCCTTGAGATGTTTTAAAAGCTCTATATAAAGGTAAGTTGTTGTTGGTGTATAGAGAACTCTGTTGAAATTTAGTGAAATGATCAATAACCAAGGAAGATCATTTCTTTGTTTGGTTCTGTTAGTTTTCACAGAATCATTGAAAAGTACAGCACGAAGGAGGCCATTCGGCCCATCACTCCTGCTTAGCCCCACATCCCTGCTTGTTGTCCGTAACCCTGTAAGATCCTCATCCTCAAGTACCCGCCCAACTCCCTTTTAAAATCCTTGATGGAATCAGCTCATGACCTTTTCAGGTCGAGCGTTCCAGATCCCGACAACTCTCTGAGTTTTATTCAATTGTTACCACAGTTGTTTCTGTGGAGGTTTAATAATAAATGCATTTTGCTATGAAAGCAATTAAAACATTACTAGTATATAAATAGACAGATGCATCAAAATATTAAAATTGTGGGAGGGAGGTCAGTGCTCGCCAGGGCCCAATAAACAATGGAATTCTTCTTTCCCAACCCAATGCTCAGAAGATGAAGTCCCAGAGCTGCCTCTGGCTCGGTTCCACCTGCCCTATTCTGACAAGCTGAGGTGTTGGTCAGTGCACTGTGATTGCCCTGTGGGCAGAAAATGGCAAATCTAGAAATATGACCAAAATAACACATTTTAACCGCTAAGCTGTAAATCCCCGTCCCACACACTCTCCCTCCTCCCTGTGCTGAAATCCAAACCCATCGCACCATCTCCAACATTTCTTTCCTCCACTCCCAGTTTTCCCCCTCCCTCTACTCTGGTTGGGTTCAGTTCTCCACCTGCTGTGTGCAGAGTGAGAATAAAATCAATGTGACAATGATTGTCTGTCCTGGTCACTGGGACCCTGAAACCTTCAGTTCTCCACCCGCTGTGTGCAGAGTGAGAATAAAATCAATGAGTCAATGATTGTCCCTCTTGGTCACTGGGACCCTGAAGCCCCGCCCACTCTTTGTTCCTGTACCAAGATGGCAGTGCATGCGCCCTGCTGCAGGTAGAACCAGCCTGTATTTCTTTCACCAAGATGGCGGCGTGTAACCCGGGCCTGTCACTGAGAAAAAGACTCGCCGCTGCCGTTCGGCGGAACACATTCGGCCGCTGGATCTCATTCGGGCCTGAGACCATTCTCCAACTTTATAAACCATGGCAACCCGCAGTTTATTTATTTATTTATATAATATTTTTTTTTAATGACATTCAGAGAGCTCAAGTCTCGGCTCTTTGTACAAAGTCACAAGGCCCCATGCCTACAAGGCAGGGGCCCCAGTCTCTTCAAGTTAATGATGTGATCATCTTCACTTGTTCATCCAGATAGTGGGTCTCCAGGAATTCACACAGTTGAGGGTTGGCGCTCCCAGTGGACAGTTTGTGCAGATCAAGCAGACACTGGTCAACATTCTTCTCCATCTGCAGGGCTCTCTGCATCGCTGAGCGGAGTCTCTCACTCTCCCGACCGAACAAGTGGACTGTAAAGAAGCTTAAAAACACTGGATTAATTTTTAAAACTTATCAAATTAAATTACAAACACATTGGCCAGGGTGATGATGCACTCCAGTCCCCGTGGCACCCACCGGTCTCGGAAGGCCTCAAGCATGCCGGCAGACACCGCGTGCTCCATCTCCAGGGCCACCCGAGCATGAACATAGCCGCGGAAGAGAGGCAGGCAATTGGGCTGAACGACCCCCTCGACCACCCGCTGCCTGGACCTGTTTATGGCCATCTTTGCCAGGCCCAGGAGCAGTCCTACAAGGAGGTCCTCCGACCTGCCCTCTCTCCTCTGCACCGGGTGACCGTAGATCAGGAGCGTGGGACTGAAGTGCAGCCAAAAATCGAGAAGCAGCCCCTTCAAATAATGGAACAGGGGCTGCAACCTCTCACATTCCACATAAACATGGAATACGGACTCCTCTAGGCTGCAAAAACAGCAAGCAGCCTGGGAGTCCGTGAACTTATCTAAAATCTTATTGCATGGGACTGCTCCATGCAACACCCTCCAGGCCAAGTCCCCAATAGATAAAGGGAGGACTCCCGCACAGAGAGCCCCCCATTGGGGACCTCCGCCGGACGGCAAGATGGCATGCCAAAGCGTGTTCGGACGGCAGGCAAAGATGACAAAGTGGAGAGTGTGCAGGAGCAGCCCGTACAGGAAACCCCTCCGCGCAGAACTAAAAGGCACGGAGGGCATTTCCTCGAGATGGCTCAAGTTGTGAGGCACCGGTTCCTGAGAGGGGTTTCAGGGCCGCGCGCCGATGAGGAATTCCGTCCGAACAGGGGTCAGTTCGGACGGGATCGCCCCACGTGCCTGAGCCTCCTCGATACACCTATTGGAGTCGGGGCCCAGCGCCACTTTCAGCGTCTCGATGGCTTTGGCCGTGAGCCGGACTTTGGCCCAGGACAGGCGCTGTGCCAGCTCCTCCAGCACCATCCAACCCGCTCCTCCGCCATCAAGCAGGTCCCCGACCCTGGTCACCTTACCAGGCACAGCCCTGCCCTCCGCCAGCCGCCCGATCCAGCTATCACGGAGGTGCGGATTCCTGAGCAGCGGCTTCTGAAGGAGAGCCGCCACTCCTGATGGGGGAGAACTCCGCCTGGAGGCGATGCTGTTTCAGACCCATAGCAGTTCCTGGTAGAAGACAGGCAACTCCCGCAGGTAGGCACACGTACGGCCCAATTCCACAAACAGGAGCTGCATGTCAAAGTTGAGGCCGTGCAGCTGGCGGAAGAAATACGTCGCCAGCGCACACCAGCGAGGAGGATTCTCGATGTACAGGTATCTCTGCAGTGTCCGAAGACGGAAAGTCGCCGCCTGGGTGCGAAGGCACACCAGCGCCTGACTGCCCTCCCTAAGCGGGAGACTCAGAACCGCGGCAGAGACCCAGTGCTTCCCTTTGTCCCAGAAGAAGTCGATGAGCTTCTTCTGCATCTTGGCGACAAACGCAGGGGGCGGGATCAAAATGACCAACAGGTACCACAACATGGTGGCCACCAGCTGGTTTATGACCAGCGCTCGACCCCTGTGGACAACACTCGGAGCAGTCCTGTCCAGCGTCCTAGGCGAGCAGTGACTTTGGCCTCCAGCTCTTGCCAGTTCACCGGACAGGCGTCCTCGGCGGGGCTGAGGTAGACTCCCAAGTAGAGGAGGTGCGTGGTGCTCCAGGCGAAGGGCCAACTCCTCCGGCAGGGAGTCCACCCGCCACTGGCCCACCAGGAGTCCAGAACATTTCTCCCAGTTGATCCTGGTGGAGAATGCGTCCGAGTAAATCTGCTGGCATTCTCGCATCCTCCGCAAGTCAGCAGGATCCGTGACCATGAGGAGCACATCATCGGCGTAAGCCGAGAGGATGACTTCCACGCCTGGCCCTTGCAGAGCCAGTCCCGTCAACCTCTTCCGCAAGAGGCGCAGGAAAGGCTCCACGCAGACGGCGTATAAGTGACCGGACATGGGGCATCCCTGATGCACCCCCCTCCCGAAGCAAAGGGGTGCCGTCAAAGACCCATTAACTTTTATCAGACACTCCGCGGCGGCATGCAGAAGTCGGATCCGGGCGACGAAATGCGTCGAAGAGATACTCGTGATCCACCCTGTCGAACGCCTTCTCCTGATCCAGGGAAAAGAAGGCGACCGACAGACCAGCCCTCTGGGAATGGTGGACCAGGTCCCGGACCAGATGGATGTTATCGTGGATAGTCTGGCCCAGGACCGTGTAGGACTGATCGGGGTGGATCATGTGGTCCAGCACGGTGCCAAGGCGGCCAGACATGGCCATGGCAAAAATTTTATAATCCGTGCTGAGGAGGGAGTCCGGACACCAGTTCTTTTTTTTTAAAAGGCGGAGATCGCCCCTCTTAGGCAGCAAGACAATGACCGCCCTGTGCCACGAGAGGGGCATCTCCCAGGTCACCAGACTTCCCCCAGGACCCATGCGTATTCACCCCCCAGGACGTCCCAGAATGCCCTGTGGAACTCCACGGTCAGCTCGTCCAGCCCCGGGGACTTTCCCCTCGAGAGCTGGCTGAGGGCGCCGGTCAGCTCCGCCAAGTTTAGCGGAGCGTCCAATTTTTCAGCGCCCTCCGGGCCGACCTTCAGCAGGTCCTCCCACAAAACTCTACACGCATCCTCGCTGGACAGATCCGGAGAGAACAGAGCCTCATAATAGGCCTGGGTCTCCGCGCTGATCCCCTCCGGATTGGAGACCAGAGATCCGTCGTCGGCCAGCAGCCCCAAGAGCTGCTTACGGACCCCCCGTCTTTTTTCCAGCAAGTAGAAGAAGGGGGAGCCGCGGTCCAGGTCCCGGAGGATCTGGATCCGCGACCTCACATACGCGCCTCAGGACCCGATGAGCTGCAGGTCCTTCAGCACGTCCTTCTTCTCTTTGTACCCCTTCCGCAGGGCTGGGTCATCGACGACTTGACCGAGATGGGACTCCAGGTCGAGGAGCTCCCTCTCCAACCGCCCGACCTGGACTTCCTGCCTCTTGGTCGACCCCCTTGCGTACTCCTGACAGAAGAGATGGACGTGAGCCTTGCCCACGTCCCACCATAGCCTCAAGGGGGGGGAAGCCACCCCCCCGCCTCCTTCTCCAGTTGGCCCAGAACCGACGAAACAAATCCCGGAACCGCTCTTCCTCCAGCAGCAGGTTGTTAAAATGCCAGTACGCGGAACCCCCCGTGCGTGTAACAGAACGAGCTCCGCCCACACCAGGTGGTGGTCCGTGCATGGCCCTGGCCGCATTGAAGCCGCCGGAACGCAGGAGAAATGTAAAGGCGGTCGATTCTGGACCTTCCTCCTCCAGACCTCACGTCCACCAAGTCGAAGGACCCGACCAGGTCCCTCAACTCCTCCACCGCCGCCAGGCTGTACGGGGGACCCGAACGGTCCCTCGCCTCAAGGGTGCAATTAAAATCCGCCCCGAGGATGACGCACTCACCGACGGCGATGGAGCCCAGAAGAGCGGACACTTCTTCAAAGAAGCGCACTTTGCGCACCGGCCACGGGGGCGTACACGTTCACTAGATAGAGCGGCATGCCCCCCAGGTGAACAGTGACCTGGAGCAAATGGCCCGGCACATGCTCCTTGACCCCCAAGATCTCCGGCTGAAAATGCGGGGCCAGCAAGATAGCCACCCCGCTGGAATAGTTGGAGAGGTGACTCATGCTGACCCCTCCTTGCCACTCCAGGAGCCACGTGGCCTCGTCCTCCGGAACGGTGTGGGTTTCTTGCAGGAAGCACACCGCATACCTCCCGTCCCGGAGGACCGAGAGGTTATTAAATCTACGGCGCGCATCTCGCTGCTATTGATGTTGAGGCTGGCTATGGTTATCTTCATGACAAGAGCATAGTGCAACCTCTACTTAACCTAACGGGAGGAGGGAGAGCGGCCGCTTGTCGACCACCACTCCCTCAGCAGCCCAGTGAGGAATTTGTTGATCCGATGCTGCTCGCGCGACCCCGCGCCCTCGTCCGCACCCATGGATTTGACAGCGGCACAGACGGAGCCAACGAGCAGCGCCAGATCTGACCATCTGTTTAGGGCCAGCCGGATTTTGCCAGGGTGACCCCGGCACGCAGCCAGAAAGTCCCAGAGTTCCACAACGGGGATGAGGGGGGACTTGGAGGGGGGCACGAGGGTATCCGCCACCTCACTGGTGACGGAGTCTGACTCATCCTTGGTGCTCTCCACCGGGTCCCCGTCCTCCTCCGGGAGGTCGTCATCAGCCAGCCCCACCTCTGTCTCGATCCCACCCCCAGGATCGGTGGCAGAGGATTCCTCCCTGGGATCCTCCGGAGGTGCCGGGTCAGGAGGCAGCGGCGGTTCGGGGCCCCCCTCCGCCCCAGGCACCGGGGTGCATGGGGAAACCAGGGAGTACACTATCCCCATTTCCCCCAACACCCCCGGTGACAGCATCGGAGATGGAGTCAGGGGGTCTTCCCCCCTCACCGCCATCAGCCACCGACCCAGCGGACTGGGGAGCTTGAATACATTCCTTGGCCACATCGAGCAACGCCTGGGAATGGTCCAGACTGTCCTGGGTGAGCCCAGCCTCACTGGCCTCGCCAACCCCAGTCTCCAGGGCGCCTGACATGGCGAGATGTAACGATTCTTGTGTTATTTCCTCTGCGGGTAGATCCACGGCCCCCCCCTCATGCGCAGGGTCTCTTCCCCATCCTCGGGAGGCGCAGGCAGGACAGACTCATCTGTCGTACCCTCCCGAGGGACAGGCAACTCCTGCCAAATACAGATGATGCTAATAGTAGGCGGGGGGGGGGCGCAGCACCCACGGTGGGTGACGATTCCCTCCGCAAGGAGGGACATTGTCTCTCGTGGTCCTCCTCCTCTCCCAGGGACTCGCGCCTCCTTTTTGTTATGGAGGGACACGAAGGCTGGGAGACCTCCATACCTACCGGAGCCTCCTCCGCCGCTCCCTCCCATCGCGTGGGTTGTTCGGGTCCCTCGAGTCCAAGCCCGGTCGTAGGTCTTACTTCTTCCACCTCAGCGGTTGCGATCATGGGCCCGGGCACGAGGCCCCCCAAACTCCGAGACTCTGCCGCCACCAGCGCAAGGTATGCGGGTGTAAGTTCCAGCAGATCGTCCGTATCCACGTGCTCACCGAGGGGACCCGCCCTAAGGTGCTTCATCTTGTTCCGCACCTTCCCTTCACTCGGACGCTCTCCCTCCCCCCTGCTGAAGGCTGTGATGGCGTTGGCCTCCGACGTCGATCGTGCATCAGGTGTTGAGGACGCGCGGACAGAATCGGGGGGGTGAGCGACAGCGGCGCCAGCCTTGGCTGCCTCAGATGTTCTGGCGGTCTTGGAGGCAGGGCAGTTCTTTCGTACGTGCCCCACCTCCTTACAGGCGTGGCACCGCACACCGTCCGACGTCCAAAAGAAGCGGTAGGCAGCCCCCTCGTGGCATACATTAAAAGTGCCCTCGGTGTCCTCCTGCGCCAGCTGAACAAAAAGCTGGCGCCGGAAGGAGAAGACGTGCCAGAGGCTGACCTCCCTGCATCCGAGCAGGATTGGTGTGATCCCCGACCTCACCTCCCCCAGTTGACGTAGGTGGGGGAGGAGGAGCTCAGCCGAAAAAAAGGGTGGGACATTTGATAAAAGGATCCTCTGCACGGTGGCCTTGAGAGGTTCCACCAGCAGGAAGGTCCCGCCCACGGTGCGCCCCTTGGTTACGGCCAGGCACACCGCCCGCTCCGATGCCAGGAAGAACACAGCCTTGCCATACATTTTCGAGGCGACGACGATGGCTGAAGGGCCGACAACCTCAGCCATGGCCTTCACGCATGCTTCGATAGTCATGTTGGGGTGAGTGTAGCTCTTCACCCTGTGTTTTTTAGTGTGAAGGCGGAAAGGTGACGGGGCAGCAGAAGCAGCGGGAGCAGCCTTGGCCGTGGCTGCCACACTTGCGTATGACCTTGCTGGCCCCATCACCGGCGATGATGTGGTCAACATCGTGGGGCGCTTATTATAAAGGGCTGCACCCACCCCAAGTCACAGGCTTGGTGATGTTAATGGCCTCAATGGTTGTTTTCCCTGAGCAGAGGGAGCTTTAAAAGTGAAGGCGCACCTCTCCCCTTGTTGATTAAATTGGGAGAGGGGCCTTCTCTCCTCTGCTCAACGGGCAATTAATGGATATGAGGTGCCTCTTTAGAGAGACAAAGAGAGAGAGAAAGGGGGGGTGTGGGAAGGAGAGAGGCCGCAGGGGCTGGGTCTCCACTCAAGTTGGTGGGTGGGTGCTCGCAGGGGTGCACTCTCTGAAAAATAATCTCTATTGATGGTCTTCTTGTGGGGGGAGAAGATGTCTTCACCTGGGAAAATAAAGCTGGAGATGCCCAGGCTCAGTCCACCACCAGGTCTTAACGATGTGATAATTAAATGATGGCTTCGCCTGGGCAGCTCCAGCTGTCCCAGGTCAAGCAATAGGGAGGGGTGTTTGCTTGTGGTGTGCGTGGCCTAGTTTTTACAAGAGCCACACACACTCACACACACCCCTAGATGTTTTCTTCCCCTTCTTCTTCCCTCCCCCCCACTTAAATACAAAGTCTTTATGAGAGTGCACCATGAAACACCCACCTGTCGAAGTTTTCCAACGGCTCTCCCTGCTTCTGAACAGATGTAGGATGTTCGTTTTTCTCCCCTCTCTCCCTCTCCTGCAATGGAGACCAGTTGGGGAAACAGTGGTGGGATGGCTTCCCTTTGTTGTTAGCTCTGGTCTGGTCTCCTGGTCTCTCCTCTCCTCTGGCACCCCAACAGTAGCTGCAGCAGCAACAGATGTGGTCTCTCCTCCTGGACACAGAGAGAGAGAGAGAGACCTCACCTCTCCTCTCCTCTCCTCTCTTCTCTTCTGGCACAGCAGCAGCACAAGATCCTGGCTGGCTATCAGGGATCCCGGGGTTCATTAACCCACTCCCTGAGCGTTCCCGATCCCAAAAACTCTCTGAGTGAAAACATTTCTCCTCATCTTTGCCATCCGAATGAGATTGGGCCATTTTTCACCACCTGTAGGGGTGACTCTGAGTTGCCCCAGTGACACCAGACGGGAGCAAAACCCATGAAGGCAAGTGCCCCAGTGCCCCACAGATATTAAACAACCAATAACCGCTTACTTGGCTTTATAAACAGAGGAATAGAATATAAAAGCAAAGAGATGATGCTGGAACTTCATAAATCACAGGTTAGGCCTCAGCTGGAGTGTTGTGGACAAGTCTGGGCCCCACACTTGAGGAAAGGTGTAAAGGCCTTAGAAAGGGCCCAGAGGAGGTTTACCAGGATGTTACCCGGGATGAGGGACTTCAGTTATGAGGAGAGGTTGGAAAAGTAATAAAATTAATTGAAATTAATAATCCAGTAGGGTTGTCCTGGTACATTCTACTGCCTTATGATTTGGGCTTTAAGCAGAAGTCCAAATTGCTCAGGCAGTATTGTGTAAGCCACAAAGAATATACTCCATCTATTATTCTATAATAAGGGCCGAGACTGAAGGTTTTTATGGCCACAGATCAAGAGATCATAATAGAAGCGTATTGACAGACTGGTGAGGCCACACCTGGAATACTGCGTGCAGTTTTGGTTTCCATATTTAAGAAAAGATATACTTGCTCTTGAGGCAGTTCAGAGAAGGTTCACTTGGTTGATTCCGGAGATGAGGGTGTTGACTTATGAGGAAAGGTTGAGTAGGTTGGGCCTCTACTCATTGGAATTCAGAAGAACTGGAGGCGATCTTATCGAAACATATAAGATTGTGAGGGGGCTTGATCGGGTGGATGCGGGGAGGATGTTCCCACTGATGGGTGAGACTAGAACTAGGGGGCATAATCTTAGAATAAGGGGCTGCCCTTTCAAAACTGAGATGAGGAGAAACTTCTTCACTCAGAGGGTAGTAAATCTATGGAATTTGCTACCTCAGAGAGTTGTGGAAGCTGCGACATTAAATAAATTTAAAACGGAGATGGACAGTTTCTGAGCTGATAAGGGAATTAGGGGTTACGGGGAGAGGGCAGGGAAGTGGACGTGAGTCTAGGTTCGGATCAGCCATGATCCTGTTGAATGGCGGAGCAGGCCCGAGGGGCCGTATGGCCGACTCCTGCTCCTACTTCTAATGTTCTAAGTTCGGACTGTCCTCCTTGGAACAGAGAAGGTTCAGAGGTGATTTAATAGAGGTTTTCAAGATGGTGAGCGATTTTGATAGAATAAATTGGGAAAGAAACATTCGCTCTGGTGAGTGGGTCAATAACTAGAGGTCAAAGATTCAAAAATATTGGCAAAAGATCTAGAGGAGAGATGAGGAGAAATGTTTCCACTCAGAGTTGTGGGGATCTGGAACACTCGACCTGAAAAGATGGTGGAAGCTGATTCCGTTAATAATTGTAAAGCAGAGTTGGACGGGAACTTGAGCAACTGACAGGGTTACAGACAAAAAGTGAGGATGTGGGACTAAACACGACGACTCTTTCAAAGGGCCGGCACAGGCATGATGGGCCGAATGGCCTCCTTCTGTGCTGTAAGTCCCTGTGAATCTATTCTATGAATAATAACTGTACAATACAGCGACACTCACAAATAATAATTCAATCATAATGTGATTGTGAGGATCGATTATTGCCACTTAGAATCATAGAAAGTTACAGCACGGAAGGAGGCCATTTCAGCCCATCGTGTCCGCGCCAGCCAACAAAGAGCGATCCAGCCTAATCTCACTTCCCAGCTCTTGGTCCGTAGCCCCGCAGGGTAAAGCATCCCAAGTGCACATCCAAGTACTTTTTAAATGTGGTTAGGGTTCCTGCCTCTACCACCCTTTCAGGCAGTGAGTTCCAGACCCCCACCACCCTCTGGGTGAAGACATTTCCCCTCAAATCCCCTCTAAACCTTCCCCCAATTACTTTAAATCTGTGGCCCCTGGTTTTTGACCCCTCTGCTAAGGGAAATAGGTCCTTTCTATCCACTTTATCAAGGCCCCTCATCATTTTATACACCTCAATAAGGTCTCCCCTCAGCCTCCACTGTTCTCAGGAAAACAGACCCAGCCTATCCAGTCTTTCCTCAGAGCTAAGATTCTCTACTCCCGGCAACATCCTTGTAAATCTCCCCTGTACCCTCTCTAGTGCAATCACATCTTTCCTGTAATGTGGTGACCAGAACTGCACACAGTACTCTAGCTGAAGCCTAACTAGTGTTTCATACAGTTGTAGCATAACCCCCTGCTCTTGTATTCTATGCCACGGCTAATAAAGGCCAGCATTCCGTACACCTTCTTAACCACCTTATCTACCTGGCCTGCTACCTTCAGGGATCTGTGGACATGCACTCCAAGGTCCCTTTGTTCCTCTACACTACTCAGTGTCCTAACATTTAATGTGTATTCCCTTTCCTTGTTAGTCCTCCCCAAATGCATTATCTCACACTTCCCCGGATTGAATTCCATTTGCCACTGTTCTGCCCACCTGACCAATTTATTGATATCTTCCTGCAGTCTACAGCTTCCTTCTTCAGTATCAACCACACAGCCGAGTTTAGTATCATCTGCAAACTTCTTAATCATACCCTCTTTAACCTGAGGCGCCCACCGGTCACAGAAGGCATTAAGCGTACCGGTCAAAACACCGCCTGCTCCCTCTCCAGGGCCACCCAGGCACGGACAAGACCACGGGAGAGAGGCAGGCAGCCAGAGTGACGCCACCCCATGGGCCCCGCCCATCCTGGACCTACAAATTGCTGTTTTCACCAGGCCCAAGAGCAGGTCCAGGAGAAGATCCTCCGACTTACCCACCCCCCTCTGCACCAGGCAGGCAAAGATTAGGAGCGTGGGGCTAAAGTGTAACCAAAAGTTGAAGAGCAGCCCCTTCAGCTAACTACACAGGGGCTGCAACCTCTCACACTGAATATATACACGGCCCGTGGAGTCCTCTAGGCCACAGAAAACACATCTGGACTTGCAATGGTGCAGGGAAGGACTCCCGCGTAGAGAGCCCTCCACTGGGGAACCTCGCCTCCGCCGGACAGCAAGATGACCCGCCCGTCTGATTGAGATTGGGCAATAAACTAAATTAATCAATAAATGACACAGAAACCCGAGTCCCCGGGTCCTCAGCCCTGGTGTGAAGTACGCTGGCCACTAATTTTCCATTACTACCTCGCACCTCAGGCCCCACCCAGTCTGGTTTAATTACGAAATATTTTCTAACTCGGGTTCAGGCCTGTCATTCTGAGGGAAACAAGGCCTCATTTATTGGTGTGTCCCACCCGAGCGGCTGTTAATGGCTTTAATAAACTGGCAGCAAGGTTGTTTTTAAAGGTGGAAAGAGGTGAAAAACGCCACTAGCGATGCCTCAAATCTCACGGACAGAGAAATCCACTTAATCAGCGCCCCTGCCACAGGACTCAATATCCACTCCCTCCACCACTGGTGCACTGTGTCTGCAGTATGTACGGTCTACAAGATGACCACTGTCAGGCCATGTGGATTCAAGGGCCAGGCAACAGAATGGATGGAAAGATCGCAACAAACTTCCCTTAACTCCAACCCTCTGATTTCTGTTTTGTAGCCATGTTTCCATCCATTCTGCTGCCTGGCCCTTCACTCCACATGGCCTGACCTTGGTCATCTTGTCGATCTTACATACTGTTATGGATAGCAAGCTGGTCACAAAACAGAAAACAGAGAGTAGGGGTTAAGAGTAGCTACTCAGACTGGCAAAAGGTGGGGAGTGGTGTTCCACAGGGATCAGTGCTGGGATCACTATTGTTCACCATTTACATAAACGATTTGGACTCATGAATCAGAAGAACAACTTCAAAGTTTGTCGATAACACCAAATTGGGAGGTAGAGTTAATACTGAGGAAGACAAAATGCAAGAAGACATTAATAAATTTCAGAATGGGCGTGTAATTGGCAAATGAATTTCACTGTAGATCACTGTGAGGTGGTGTGTTAATGAATTTCACTGTAGATCACTGTGAGGTGGTGTGTTAATGAATTTCACTATAGATCAGTGTGAGGTGGTGTGTTAATGAATGTCACTATAGATCAGTGTGAGGTGGTGTGTTTTGGTGGGAAGAATAAGGAGGCCACACACTACTTGGACAAGGGGGTGAAATTGGGTTGCTTTGTGCCTCCCGCGATATTCAGTGGGAGGTTAGCGGTGGATGTAGCTGGTAGCGCCCCGTGGCACTGCACCACCGGCAATGACATCATCACCGTGCGCAGCACCCCGGCTGCCACCTTGGGTTGCAAGCCCTGACCTATCGCCGGACGATATGTCCGACAGGATTAGGGGTTGTTCTTGCAGCCGCAGCAGCGCCACTTAAAGGGCAGGTGTCGGGTGGCAACGTTTTATTTTGACCGACTGCCAGCACCTGCCCCATTTCTTCTTCGGGGTGTCGGTCACGATCGCTCAGCCCGGCGCTCCTCCTGATCCAACACCCCACTCCCCGGTGGTCCAGCAGGGCCCCGGTGTGCGCAGTGCTAGGCTCCTCCCCGTTAATCAGGGAGGGAGGTCTGCTATGATGCGGTGCTATGTGCTGACGGGCATGGCGCTGTTACACGAAGCACTGTGAAAATCACTGGTAGCACCTCAAGAGAGAGGGGAGCGCTTCCAGTAGCACCCCACCTCCTGCTTGGGGCGCTACCACTGAATTTAATGCACAGGGGTGCTAACTTTTTCAGGGGTACAATCCTAAAGGAGCCTTCTGTTCCATGCCTCGGAGCTCTGAACCATGGCAGAGAGCGGCTGGGACACATTTCTCACACGCCTCAAGATTAACCCGCACGGCAACTTTGCTGTCAGTGAAGAGAGATGAGAAAGACCAAAGTGCCGTTTGCCCCTCTCAGTGTGGCCCTGAAGGACTGTGACCAGGCTGGAGTTCTGTTCCCGCCATACAATCCTCCCCCAGACTGTCCTTTCTGAGCTCCAGCCAGGTTATGCTAAACACTCAGGTGGGAAAGAAGAAAATCTACAATAATGTGTTTAAAACAAAGCTGGTTTATTTGACATCTATCCAGAATATTAAACTCCCGCCCAGTTATAGGGGTTATTAACATCAGCAGAAACAATCCCCACCTGTCAGAATGAACATGGTTCAGTCCTGGATGTGACTAACAGCAGCAACAACAGCAGAATCCAACCCCTGCAGTCACTTGTGAAATCGCTGGTGTATCAGCCGGTTGGATGACTCAGTGAATCCCTTCCCACACACGGAGCAGGTGAACGGCCTCTCCCCAGTGTGAACTCGCTGGTGTCTCAGCAGGGTGGATGACTGAGCAAATCCCTTCCCACACACGGAGCAGGTGAACGGCCTCTCCCCAGTGTGAATTCGCTGGTGTATCAGCAGGTTGGATGAATTATTGAATCCCTTCCCTCACTCAGAGCAGTTGAACGGCCTCTCCCCGGTGTGAATGCACTTGTGTCTCGATAGGCCAGAGGGTTGGCTGAAGCCTCGTCCACACACAGAACACGTGTATGGTTTCTCCCCGCTGTGAACGGTGCTTTTTGCTTCCATGTTCAGAGGCCGGTGATATTCAGATCCGATGAGTCGGCTGACTCTGTCAGATCTTGAAGTTATGTTTGGTTTGAGCTTACCATCTGTAAATCCTCCCCTTCCAGTGCCCTGTAAAATTAATTTAAAACAAGGAGCGTGAGAGGCAATCCACAAGAAAACAAAGGCAGGCTGTGAAATTGAGCTCAGTGAATCTGGTCATTTGTGGGGCCGGCACTAGAAAAAAGTGACCATGAAAGCTGCTGGATTGTCATAAAAATCCAACTGGTTCACTGATGTCCTTCAGGGAAGGGAATCCACCACCTGGTCTGGGCCTACACAAGACTCTGGCCTCTATGGGAGGAGAGAGAGAGAGAGGTGGGAGTGGGAGGGGGAGGGGGCGAAGGAAAGGAACTTTATACATCTGCAACTCGACCAGAGCTTTGACAGAACCTCCAAAACCTGCAACCTCCAGCACCTAGAAGAACAAGGGCAGCTGTTGTATGGGAGCACCATCACCTCCAAGTTCCCCTCCAAGTCACACATCATCCTGACTCAGATATATTCATCGTTGCTGGATCATAATCCTGGAACTCCTTACCTAACAACATTGTGGGAATACCTTCACCACACGGACTGCAGTAGTTCAAGAAGGCGACTCACCACCCCCTTCTCAACGGGAAACTGGGGATTGGCAATATTTGCTGCTCTTGTGAGCTACGCCCACATCCCAAGAATGAATTAAAACAAATCTGTAGATGTAAACTGGATTAAAAGCCTGTACAGAAATACTTGTTCCTAAAACAATACTTTTACATTGTACAGACAGTGTCTGTGCAACAACCTAATCTCCCCCAGAATCCACCTCTCTTGACAGTCCCCCTTGGAAATTGTTGGGCCCTCCTGGGCTCAGAAGTACTGGGGGTTAAACCCAGCAGCTTCTCCTCCATCTCCACTCCAGCTCAAACTGAAACATAGAAGATAGGAGCAGGAGTAGGCCAGTCAGCCCCTCAAGCCTGCTCCGCCATTCAATGCGATCCTGGCTGATCATCCAAATTCAGTACTCGGTCCCTGCTTTCTCCCCATACCCCTTGATCCCTTTAGCTTTAAGAAATATATCCAACTCCTTCTTGAATATATTTAATGTATTGGCCTCTACTGCCTTCTGTGGTAGAGAGTGCCTTGTGCATTGAGTGATGCTGGAGTTTTGCTAAGTGGGAGAGTTCGGATAAGTGGGAGGTGCGGGTGTGTTTTTTGCTCTGTTTTGTTCCCCACTCCCAGGCTTGGACAACACTGCGGAGGCGGAGCAGTGAGACGAGTCAACCAAACAGGCCCCACAGACAGTATTCAAGGAGGAGGTTGGTGATCAGCTGGTTGGTTGGTTTTCTTCCTTCTCTTCTCTTTTATACCTATAAGTTGGTAAGTCCTATTGAATAGTGGTGTGATATTATCATATATATCCGGGCAGGGTCTTCATAACTAATAATAAGAAATTTAATTAATTATATAGAATGGAGCAGGTGATGTGTTACTGTTGCGAGATGTGGGAGCCGGTGGTTCCCATTGAGGCTGACGGTGATTACATCTGCGACAAGTGTTTGCTGCTAGAGGAACTCAAGTTCCATGTTATGGAGCTTGAGACCGAGCTTCAGACACTGCGACACATCAGGGAGGGGGAGAAGTTCCTGGACTCTATGTTTCAGGAGATGGTCACACCTATGAAGTTAATTACTGCAGATGTAGTCCGTGGTCAGGGACAGGACGGTGTGACTACGAGTGAGGAAGGTACAGGGATCCAGGATGTAGTGTTGAAGGAGACGCAGCCCTTGTTCTTGTCCAGCAGGATTGAGGTTCTTACTCCCTGTGAGGGCGGGAGCGGGGACTGCAGGGAGGATGAGCAACCTGAACACAGCACCGTGGTACAGGGGGCCATTCAAGTGGTGGAAGTAAAAAGAAATGTTGCAGTGGTAGGGGATAGTATCATTAAGGGGATAGATAGGGTTCTCTGCAGTCAAGAGCAGGAGTCCCGAAGGCTGTGTTGCCTGCCCCGGTGCGAGGGTTAAGGACATCTCTTCTGGGCGGGAAAGAAACTTGGAGTGGGAGGGGGAGGATCCAGTTGTCGTGGTCCATGTTGGTACAAACGACGTAGATAGGACAAGGAAGGCGGTTCTGTTAAAGGAGTATGAGCAGCTAGGGGTCAAATTAAAAAACAGAACATCAAGGGTAATAATCTCTGGGTTATTACCTGAGCCATGAGCGAATATGGCTAGGATAAATAAAATTAAAGAGTTAAATGCGTGGCTAAAAGACTGGTGTGGGAGAAATGGGTTTTGCTTCTTGGGACACTGGCACCAGTACTGGGACAGGAGGGAGCTGTTCCGTTGGGACGGACTCCACTTGGCCAGTGCTGGGACTAGAGTCCTGGCGAATCATATAACTAGGGCTGTAGAGAGAGCTTTAAACTAATTAGTGAGGGGTAGGTTTCTAGAGAGCAAATAATAGAAATGACAACAGAGGTCATAGACTTAGGTAGCAGTGGGGGAATTAAAAAACAGAATGTGTCAGGAAGGGACAGAAGGTATGGAGCAAAAAGTAAAGTACTAAAAAGGGAACAAACAGGAACTAAGTGTTACAAAACATATTTGAAAGTTCTTTATCTGAATGCACGTAGCATTCGTAACAAAATGAATGAGTTAACGGCACAAATAACGACATATGGGTATGATCTTGTGGCCATTACAGAAACATGGCTGCAGGGAGACCATGACTGGGAATTAAACATACCAGGTTATTTAACAATCAGGAAGGACAGGCAGGAAGGGAGAGGAGGTGGGGTGGCTATGTTAATAAAGGAAGGAATCACTATAATACAGAGAAATGATATTGGGTCAAAGGAGCAGGATAGTGAAACAGTTTGGGTGGAGATAAGGAATAATAAGCGGAAAAAACACTAGTGGGTGTAGTCTATAGGCCTCCGAACAGTTGCAACTCTGTTGGACAGAGTATTAATCAGGAAATAGTTGAGGCTTGTAATAAGGGAACAGCGATAATTATGGGGGATTTTAATTATCATATTAACTGGACAAATCAAATTGGGCAGAGCAGCCTTGAGGATGAGTTCATTGAGTGTATTAGGGATGGGTTTCTTGAGCAGTATGTGACTGAACCGACCAGGGGGCAAGCAACCTTAGATTTGGTCCTGTGTAATGAGACAGGATTAATTAAAAATGTCCTAGTAAAGGATCCCCTTGGAATGAGTGACCATAACATGGTTGAGTTCCATATTCAATTAGAGGGTGAGAAGTTTGGATCACAAACAAGCGTGCTGAGCTTGAATAAAGGAGACTATGAAGGTATGAGAGCGGAATTAATTAGAGTGGACTGGGAAAATAGATTAAAGGGTAAGACGGTACATGATCAGTGGTGTACATTTAAGGAGTTATTTTACAACTTCCAAAAAAAATATATTCCACTGAGGAAAAATGGGTGTAAAAGAAAAGATAGCCATCCGTGGCTAAGTAAAGTAATTAAGGATAGTATCCGACTAAAAACAAGGGCATATAAGGTAGCCAAATCTAGTGGGAGGATGGAAGATTGGGAAGTCTTTAAAAGACAGCAAAAAATAATTAAAGATTGATTAAGAAAGGGAAGATAGATTATGAAAGTAAATTAGCAAAAAATATAAAAACAGACAGTAAAAGTTTCTATAGTTATATAAAAAGAAAAAAGGTGGCTAAAGTAAATGTTGGTCCCTTAGAGGATGAGACTGGGAAATTAATGGTGGGAAACATGGAGATGGCAAAAACACTGAACAATTATTTTGTATCAGTCTTTACAGTAGAGGACACTAAGAATATCCCAACACTGGACAAACAGGGGGCTCTAGGGGGGGAGGAACTAAATACGATTAAAATCACTAAGGAAGTGGTACTTGTTAAAATAATGGGACTCAAGGCGGATAAATCCCCTGGACCTGATGGCTTGCATCCTAGGGTCTTGAGGGAAGTAACGGTAGGGATTGTGGATGCATTGGTAATAATTTTCCAAAACTCACTGGACTCAGCAAAGGTCCCGGCAGATTGGAAAACTGCTAATGTAACACCCTTATTTAAAAAGGGTAGTAGGCAGAAGGCTGGAAACTATAGACCTGTTAGCCTAACATCTGTGGTTGGTAAAATGTTAGAGTCCATTATTAAGGAGACAGTAACGGGACATTTGGACAAACATAATTTAATAGGACAAACTCAGCATGGTTTCATGAAGGGGAAGTCATGTTTGACAAATTTGCTGGAGTTTTTTGAGGAAGTAACATACAGGGTGGATAAAGGGGAACCAGTGGACGTAGTGTATTTAGACTTCCAAAAGGCATTTGACAAGGTGCCACACAAAAGATTCTTGCTCAAGATAAAAAATCACGGGATTGGGGGTAATATTCTGGCGTGGGTGGAGGATTGGCTCCCTAACAGAAAGCAGAGAGTTGGGATAAATGGTTCATTCTCAGATTGGCAACCAGTAACTAGTGGTGTTCTGCAGGGGTCAGTGCTGGGTCCCCAACTCTTTACAATCTATATTAACGATTTGGAGGAGGGGACCGAGTGTAACATATCAAAGTTTGCAGATGATACAAAGATGGGACGGAAAGTAGTGAGTGAGGAGGACATAAAAAACCTGCAAAGGGACATAGACAGGCTAAGTAAGTGGGCAGAGATTTGGCAGATGGAATACAATGCTGGAAAGTGTGAGGTTATGCACTTTGGCAGGAAAAATCATAGAGCAAGTTATTATCTTAATGGCAAGAAACTGGAAAGTACTGTAGTACAAAGGGATCTGGGGGTCCTGGTGCACGAAACTCAAAAAGTTAGTATGCAGGTGCAGCAAGTGATCAAGAAGGCCAATGGAATGTTGGCTTTTATTGCTAGGGGGATGGAATATAAAAACAGGGAGGTATTGCTGCAGTTGTACAAGGTATTGGTGAGACCGCACCTGGAATACTGCATACAGTTTTGGTGTCCATACTTAAGAAAAGACATACTTGCTCTCGAGTCAGTACAAAGAAGGTTCACTCGGTTAATCCCAGGGATGAGGGGGTGGTCATATGAGGAGAGGTTGAGTAGATTGGGACTCTACTCATTGGAGTTCAGAAGAATGAGAGGCGATCTTATTGAAATATATAAGATTGTGAAGGGGCTTGATCGGGTGGATGCGGTGAGGATGTTCCCAATGATGGGTGAAACTAGAACTAGGGGGCATAATCTTAAAATAAGGGGCTGCTCTTTCAAAACTGAGATGAGGAGTGTTAAGTCTGTGTGTTCTAGTTGTAATTACTAACACAGACTACAAGATTAATGTTCAACAGGTCTTTACTGGTTGGAGGTCAGGACTATACTAAAATACAATATTACTACACAGTGCTTATATACCGATGGTCACCACCGGTATTACGTATACAGCAGCCAGAGAAAGTAGTACATCTCTTAAGGTGTAACAGGCTTAAGTTCTCTTAAGGTGGAACAGGTTAAATACACCACAATCCTCCCTTTTTAGCTTAACAGTCATATCCCCATTTAACATAACATAATAACATATATAACTTCAGGTATAAACAGTTCAAAGGTTCAGTCTCTCAGGAGGCCTTCTGATTCGGTTTGGATAATGCCTTTCAGTGGTCTCTGATTCCTGTTGCTGAGGTGACTCCTCTAGTTGGTCTCCCATGCATTGGGTGTTATCATCCTCAGGTACATTCCCTGCCGAGGTAGATGCTTCAGGTTCATTAACGTCTTCCACAGTTGTCTCTGTCGCAACCATGGGTTCGACCCTTGCTCTCGATTCTACCAGTTGATCCGCATGACGCCTTATCACATTGTTACCAATATCTACTGTGTACATTAGAGGTCCTTGTCTGGCCCGAATTGTTCCGGACTGCCATTTTTCGTTTCCATAGCCCCTTGCCAACACTGGTTGTCCTACGTCGAAACTTCGAGTGGTCTTGTTATTAATATGCCGGAACTGTTTGTTTTCCACTTCCTTCCGCACATTTAGTTTTAACAAGTCCAACCTGGACCGCAACCTCCTGTTATAAAACATCATGGCAGGACTTTGGTTAGTCACTGCATGAGCGGCGTTTCGATATGCCATTAGGAAATTGTCCACCTTGTGCTGTAGCGGAATCTGATCATCATTCATGGCCTTTATTGCCTTTTTGAATGTTTGGACAAATCTCTCAGCCAACCCGTTTGTCGCCGGATGATATGGGGCAGAGGTATAATGTTTCACCCCATTCTTCTTTCAGAATTTTTGGAATTCTTCCGACACGAACTGTGGTCCGTTGTCTGAACAGATCTGTTCTGGCAATCCGTTCCTTGCGAATATTGTTGTTAACACCGCAATTGTCTTTTCTGAAGTAGTGGTATTCATCTTGATCACTTCTGGCCATTTGGAATGTGTGTCCACCGCAATTAGGAACATGGAGTCCATGAATGGACCAGCAAAGTCAATATGTACGCGTTGCCATGGGGCTGAAGGCCATTCCCATGGGTGTAGTGGTGCGATCGGAGGTGCATTTTGCACTTTTTGGCACCCAGCGCAGCTTTTCGTCAACTCCTCTATCTGTTGGTCAATACCCGGCCACCATACATAAGCCCTAGCAAGACTTTTCATCTTAACTCCCCCCAGATGACCTTCATGCAGTTCTTTTAGAACTCTTTCCCTTAACTTGGGAGGAATAATCACTCTTGTCCCGTACATCAAAGTACCATGGCAGACGGACAGCTGGTCTCGCCTTGCCGAGAATGCCGGTAACAGAGGATCACCACGTGTTGGCCATCCTTTCACTGTCACCTCGTAGACTCTGGACAGTGTCGGGTCGTTCCTGGTTTCTCTTTCAATACTTACATTGGTGACTGGTAAACACTCGATGATGGTCGAATGAAATAACTCTACAGGGTCAACTTTCGTCGTTTCTTCTTCTTCAGGTAGTGGCAGGTGTGACAGCACATCATCATTGCCATGCTGCTTCGTACCTTTGAATTCTATTTGATATTGATGTGCCCCTAGGAAAAGGGACCATCTCTGGAGATGCTGTGCTGTCATCACTGAAACACCCTTCTTAGGGTTAAAAATGGATACCAACGGCTGATGGTCTGTCAGAAGTGTGAATTTTTGGCCCTGCAGGTAATGATTAAACTTCTTCACTCCCCATACAAGGCTGAGAGCCTCCCTATCGATCTGCGCATAGTTGCGCTCAGCGGAGGTCAATGATCTGGATGCAAACATGACTGGCCTTTCCGTGCCATTTGGCAACTTGTGTGAGAGTACTGCCCCAATACCATATGGAGAAGCATCACAAGCCAACCGAATAGGCAGTGTCGGGTTGAAGTGAGCCAACACTTCCTCTGAGGTGATCAATTCTTTGCTTTTGCGAAATGCCTTCTTACAGTTTTTGCTCCATTCCCATGGTACCCCCTTCTGTAAAAGAGTGTTTAGCGGGTGCAGTACCGTGGATAGATTTGGTAGAAATTTATGGTAATAGTTAATCAATCCTAGAAACGACCTCGACTGAGAGACATTATCTGGAGCGGGAGCCTTTACAACTGCCTCTATCTTGTCAGGAGACTTATGAAGCCCCTCCCGGTCAATGTCATGACCACAGTACGAGATCCGCTTCTGGAAGAACTCACATTTCTGCCGATTAACTCTAAGTCCATACTCTTTCAGTCTGTTGAGCACCAGTTCCAAGTTTACGAGGTGTTCTTCATCACCATCACCTGTAATTAGAATATCGTCCAGGTAACATTGTGTGCCTGGAATTCCCTGTAATACCTGCTCCATGGCCCTCTGCCAAATTGCTGGAGCCGATGCCACTCCAAAAACCAGCCTATTGTACCGGTACAAACCTCGATGCATGTTGATCATGAGGTATCGGCGTGACTCTTCTTCAACCTCCATCTGCAAGTACGCCTGCACCAGGTCTATCTTGGTGAAGTGTTTCCCGCCAGACAACGAAGCAAAAATATCCTCAATCCACGGAAGCGGATACTGCACCGTGTGAAGCACTGGATTAATGGTGATTTTGAAATCTCCACAGATGCGAACCTTCCCTGGTTCTCCTGGCTTGTTGCTCGAAGGACGTTTCATAACGGGAACAATGGGCGTAGCCCACTCACTCCAATCTACCTTAGACAGTACACCTGAATGTTCTAGCACTTCCAGTTCCGCTTCTACAGTAGGTCGTATTGCATAGGGTACCGGTCCGGCTTTAAAAATTTTGGGTGTGCATGTTCATCAATCTTGATGTTTGCCGTAATTCCTCTCAGTGTTCCCAGTCCCTGCTGGAACACCTCTTTAGCATCATCCAATATTTTGGACAATCGTTTAGGTTTGACACCTGTTTCCCCGGAATCCACCGTTAGTGCCTTCAAGGAGTGCCAGTCCATATTCATTTTCCTAATCCACTCCCGTCCCAGTAGTGGTGGACCTCCTTCAGGTAGCACATATAAGTCCATTACTTGGCTTTCTTCGCCCTTGTGGACCACTTTTACCTCTATCTTTCTGATGGGGTACACTCTTTGCCCCGTGTATGTTTTCAATATAATCTCCGTATCCCGTAAGGGAATATGTTGGAATAACCTTTTGTAATCTTTCTTATTCATGACCGTCAATGCTGATCCAGTGTCCAATTCCATCTTTACTTGGACTCCTGCTATCTGAAGGGTGACCCAAATTGTCTGGAGATCTGCATCCTTACCAACGTTGTGTACTCTTAAGCTACCCAGTTCATTACAGCTAGCGTCTGAATCTGACTTCTATTCGGTCGAACTGTTCTTTGTCACCTTGTGTTCCTTTATGTATTTTCCTTGCGGTGACTTTTTGTTGCTGGTCTTCTTTCCTGACCGGCATACTTTAGCTATGTGGCCAAGCCTGCCACACGTTCTGCATTCTTGGTTTTTAAACCAACACTGGTTCTGATCGTGCGTTGTCTTTCCACAACGATAACATTTTACAGTACTCAAACCCAATTTATTTGGACTGAGTTCCGGTGACCGTAGCTGCATTACTGCCGTGCCTCTCGCTGCGGCTTCGTGTGCTGCTGCCATTGTGACCGCTTTCTCAAGCGTCAGCTCATTCTCCTCGAGCAGTCGCTTTTGTGTATCTTTTAATAAACCACACACAAATTTATCTCGTAGCGCCTCTGTCAGTCTCGTTCCAAACTGACAGTACTTTGCTAGCTTACGCAATTCCATTAAATATTCAGCATTGCTTTCATCCTTCAGCTGCCTTCTGCTGTAAAATTTAAATCGTTCCGCTAGCATCAGCGGCGTGGGGTTTAGATGATTTTTCAGGACAGTAACAATCTCCTCGAACATCTTATCCGCCGGTTCATCTGGTGATAAAAGGTGTTTCAATTGCCCGTATGTCTTCGCACCCATTAAGTTTAATAATGTTAGTGCTTTCTCTTCATCTGGAATTTTATTTGCTTTACAATAATTTTGTATGCGTTCTACATACATGGCCCAATCTTCGATGTCGCTATCAAAGGTATTAATGTTCCCATGTTTAGGCATCGTTGCAATTTAATTTATTTTTATTTTTATCCAAGATGGCGGCTTCCCGCTCTTGTCTTCATCCTCTGCCTACAAAATGGTGGTTTTCCCACGCTTGGCGGTCTTCACCCGTCCCCCGACGCTGTCTCCGCTTCACCGCGGCTCTCGCGCCTTCAGTTGCCCCAGACACTGCGCCTTTTTATCCCGAATGCGGCCCGGCCCTTATCACCAGCCGCGATCGATGTCCCCGCGCTGCGCCTTTCGGCCCGAATGCGGCCCAGCCCTTATCTCCGGTCGCGATCGATCTCACCACCCTTATTCCTCCGTCTTCCCTCCCCATCTGTACAGCCAACGCGGCCGACTTTCTGGTCGCGTCGCTGCCCGGCTTACCCACCACCGAGGAAGAAAAGAAGATAGCTGACTGCCGCTGATGGAGGCTTCGAGTTCAGGATGTCTTCTGCACTCTGGTTTCTCGATGTCTGCCGCGTGACGTGTCTTCCAGCAGGGTGATGAGGGTGGAAGCCTCTCTTCAACGTCCGTTCTGTGGATGAAGCCGCCGTGGATATAAACTGCCGCAGGGTAAGAATCGGACTCGTCGCCACTGTAAAGTCTGTGTGTTCTAGTTGTAATTACTAACACAGACTACAAGATTAAAGTTCAACAGGTCTTTACTGGTTGGAGGTCAGGACTATACTAAAATACAATATTACTACACAGTGCTTATATACCAGTGGTCACCACCGGTATTACGTATACAGCAGCCAGAGAAAGTAGTACATCTCTTAAGGTGGAACAGGCTTAAGTTCTCTTAAGGTGGAACAGGTTACATACACCAGAAGGAGAAACTTCTTCACTCAGAGGGTGGTAGGTTTGTGGAATTTGCTGCCCCAGAAAGCTGTGGAAGCTACATCATTAAATAAATTTAAAACAGAAATAGATATTTTCCTAGAAGTAAAGGGAATTAAGGGTTACGGGGAACAGGCAGGAAATTGGACATGAGTCTAGGTTCGGAATGGTCATGGCCCTGTGGGTATTGGAGTGGGCCCAGGGGCCGTGTAGCCTGGTTCTGCTCCTACTGTGTTCTAATTCTGTGTTAGATTTCAGGAGATGGTTTTATTCCTGTTCCTGGCTGGGGTGGAGATTGCCTTTACAGAAGGTAAGTACTGTAGAAAATATAGGGACAGAGTGATCTCCTGGAAGAATTTCGATCGCCTAGATGGGTCGGAGAGGAATTTCCCAGATTTTTTTCTCCCAAATTGGCCATTGGGTCTTTATCTGGTTTTTCGCCTCTCCCGGGAGATCACATGGGTTCGGGTGGATGCACAGTGATAGAAGATTTGAGGTTAGGATCAGATCAGCCATGATCTTATTGAATGGTGGAGCAGGCTCGAGGGGCCGATTGGCCTACTCCTGCTCCTATTTCTTATGTTCTTATGTTCTTAATTCCACAGGTTCACCACTCTCTGGGTGAAGAAATTCCTCCTCATTTCTGTCCTAAATGGGTTACCCCTTATCTTTAGACTGTGTCCCCTGGTTCTGGATTCCCCAGCCATCAGGAACATCCTTCCTGCATCTAGTCTGTCCAGTCCTGTCAGAATTTTATAAGTTTAAATGAGATCCCCTCTCATTCTGCTAAACTCCAGCGAGTAAAAGCCCAATCGTCCCAATCTCTACTCATACGTCATTCCTGCCATCCCAGGTATCAGCCTGGTTAATCTTCGCTGAACTCCTTTCACGGCAAGAACATCCTTCCTCAGATAAGGTGGCCAAAACTGCACACAATACTCAAGATGTGGTCTCACCAAGGCCCTGTACAACTGCAGCAAGACATCCTTGTTCCTGTACTCAATCCCTCTCGCTACAAAGGCCAAGATACCACTTGCCTTCTTAACTGCCTGCTGCACCTGCATGCTTACCTTCAGCGACTGGTGCACAAGGACACCCAGGTCTCGTTGCACTTCCCCTTCTCCCAATCTATTGCCATTCAGATAATAATCTGCCTTCCTGTCTTTGCCACCAAAGTGGGTAACCTCACATTTATCCACGTTATATTGCATGTGCCATGCTTCTGCCCAATCACCCAACCTGTCCAAATCATCCTGTAGTTTCTCGGCATCCTCCTCGCAGCACACACTCCCACCCAGCTTTGTGTCGTCTGCAAACTTGGAGCTATTACATCTAGTTCCCTTGTCTAGATCATTAATATATATTGTGAATAGCTGGGGTCCAAGGACCAATCCCTGCGGTACCCCACTAGTCACTGCCTGCCACTCAGAAAAAGACCCGTTTATTCCAACTCTTTGCTTTCTGTCTGCCAACCAGTTCTCTATCCAAGTCAATACCTTGCCCCCAATCCCAGGTGCCTTAACTTTACACACTAATCTCTTATGCGGGACCTTATCGAAATCCTTCTGAAAGTCCAAATACACATCCACTGGTTTTCCCTTATCTATTTTACTAGTTACATCCTCAACAATGAAGCAACAAAAAGACCTACACAGGCGGCCAGGGACCTACCTTCCATCAGCCTGCAATAAAACTCTTCCCCACAGCCACTGACTAATGGCGGCTGCAGCACCCACAATTCCCCGCGCCCCAGAAACTGCTCTATGCAACGCGCCGATTTCCCCGCTGAGAGTGCGCCTGCTCCCCGGGGCCGTGGGCCATTCTGGGAGCCTGGCTCATGTCCTTTGTCCCGAGTCAGACACAGTGGTACCAGCTGAAGAAACCGGGAAGCGGCGGCTTGGATGGGAGAGGCGCTGCACCCTGGGTTTCCTGGTGCCGGGGCCCTGGCCGCACGTCCGCCAAGCCCAGCCGCCCTGATTCTGATTGAGTTTTTGATGAGGTAACAGAGAGGGTTGATGAGGGCAATGTGGTGTACATGGATTTCCAAAAGGCGTTCGACAAGTGCCACATTATAGACTTGCCAGCAAAGTTGAAGCCCATGGAATAAAAGGGACAGTGGCAGCATGGATATGAAATTGGCAAAGTGACAGAAAACAGAGAGCAGTGGTGAACGGTTGTTTTTTGGACTGGAGGAAGGTATACAGTGGTGTTCCCCAGGGGTCGGCACTAGGACCACAGCTGTACTTGATCTATATTAATGACTTAGACTTGGGTGTACAGCGCACAATTTCAAAATTTGCAGATGACACAAAACTTGGAAGTAAAGTGACCAGTGAGGAGGAGAGTGATAGACTTCAAGAAGACATAGACAGGCTGGTGGAATGGGCGGACACGTGGCAGATGAAATTTAACGCAGAAAAGTGCGAAGTGATACATTTTGGTATGAAGAACCAAGTGAGGCAATATAAACTAAAGGGTACAATTCTAAAGTGTGTGCATGAACAGAGAGACCTGGGGGTATGTGTGCACAAATCATTGAAGGTGGCAGGGCAGGTTGAGCAAGTGGTTAAAAAAGCGTGCGGGATCCTGGGCTTAATAAACAGAGGCATAGAGTCCAAAAGCAAGGAGGTTATGATGAACCTTTATAAAACACTGGTTCGGCCTCAACTGGAGTATTGTGTCCAATTCTGGGCACCGCACTTTATGAAGGATGTGAAGGCCTCAGAGAGGGTGCAGAAAAGATTTACAAGAATGGTTCCAGGTATGAGGGACTTCAGTTAGGTGGATAGACTGAAGAAGCTGGGGTTGTTCTCCTTAGAGCAGAGAAGTTGAGAAGAGATTTGATAGAGGTGTTCAAAATCACGAGGCGTCAGGACAGAGTAGAGAGAGAGAAACTGTTCCCATTGGCGGAAGGGTCGAGAACCGGAGGACACAGATTTAAGGTGATTGGCAGAAGAACCAAAGGCGACATGAGGAAAAACTTTTTTACCCATTGAGTCGTTAGGATCTGGAATGCACTGCCTGAAAGGGTGGTGGAGGCAAATTCAATCACGGCTTTCAAAAGGGAATTGGATAAGTATCTGAAGTAAAGACATTTGCAGGGTTACGGGGAAAGGGCGGGGGAGTGGGACTAGCTGAAGTGGTCTTGCAGAGAGCCGGCACGGGCTCGACAGGCCGAATGGCCTCCTTCTGTGCTGTAACCATTCTCTGATTCTATAAAATATTAGAAAGTTTGTTCCACAGAAGCACGGGGTTTATCTGCTTTTATTGATGAATTTAAAAAGTCTCTATTAAAACCTGAGCCAGTGTGTTGTGAGCCAAAGAGCCTTGTGTCCAATGAGGGGAATAAAGGCCCACAGCCTCCCCTGGCCCCGGGCCCTGAACAAGGGACTGGAGAAACTCACTGCCCTGCGGATCAGACAATCAGCCGTCACTAGTCCCACCCCTTGGGCTCCCCGATTGGTTGGAGGACCCGCCGCCAGCTCGCTCCTCCAGCCCCACCCCGCTCGCTCCCTATTGGTCAGAAGCTCCTGTCAATCAGACCCTGGGCCCAGGTCACGTGTCCCCGAGGAGCTCACGTGCTCCGTCCAACTGACGCCGCTCGGTCCGGGTCCTCGCGGACTCTCAGGTTTTTCTGTTTCGCTTTATTCTCTCCCGATCCACCCCTCCCCCACCACCCTGCGCAATTCTCCACCCAATTGGAGCGGAGAAAACTCACTTTGCGCCACCGATCGCGACTCTGAAACCAACACCAAGGCCTTTCCCCAGAATGGCCTGCACCGACTCGATCTGGCAGGATCTGAGTGCGTAGGTGCAGCTCCGAGTGCGGGAGCGGGGTTGGTGTCCCCTGGGCATGCGCGGTTGTTGCCCTTGGTGACTGTGAGAGGTCGCTGTGCCGGGCTTGGTCCAAACCGCCGCTCCCTGTGCGCATGCGTGGACTATCGTCTGTCAATCAACCATCAGCTAGAAGAGGTCGCTGGTGAGACCAGTGAAGAAAGAAAGACTTGCATTTCTATAGCGCCTTTCACCACCACCGGATGCCCCAAAGTGCTTCACAGCCAATGAAGTACTTTTGAAGTGTAGTCACTGTTGTAATGTAGGAAATGCGGCAGTCAAATAGCACACAGCAAGCTCCCACAAACAGCAATGTGATAATGACCAGATAATCTATCTTTTTGTTAACTCTGTTTCTCTCTCTACGGATGCTGCCTGGGCTGCTGAGTGTTTCCAGAATTTCCTGTTGTTATTTCAGATTTCCAGCATCCACAGTATTTTGCTATTATCCTTTTGTTACATTGATTGAGGGATAAACATTGACTAGGACACCGGGGATATTTCCCCTGCTCTTTCCCACATTACAACAGTGACTACACCTCAAAAGTGCTTCATTGGCTGTAAAGCACTTCAAGACGTCTGCTGGTCATGAAAGCACTATATAAATGCAAGTCTTTCTTTCTCAAAATAGTGTCATGGGATCTTTTACATCCACCTGAGAGAGCAGACAGGGCCTCAGTTTAATGTCTCATCCAAAAGACGCCACCTCTGACAGGGCCTCAGTACTGCACTGGAGTGTCAGCCTGAATTTTTGTGCTCAAGTCTCTGGAGTGGGACTTGAACCCACAACCTTATGCCTCAGAGGCAAGAGTGCTACCGTAGAGTCATAGATTTATACAGCACAGAAAGCGGCCCTTCGGCCCATCGTGTCCACACCGGCCATCAAGCCCTGTCTAATCTAATCCCATTTTCCAGCACTTGGTCCGTAGCCTTGTATGCTATGGCGTTTCAAGTGCTCATCTAAATGCTTCTTGAATGTTGTGAGGATTTAATGCCTCTTCCACCCTTTCAGGCAGTGAGTTCCAGATTCCAACCACCCTCTGGGTGAAAAAGCTTTTCCTCAAATCCCCTCTAAACCTCCTGCCCCTTACCTTGAAACTATGCCCCCCAGGTTATTGACCCCTCTACTAAGGGGAGAAGTTCCTTTCTATCTACCCTATCTATGCCCCTCATAATTTTGTACACCTCAATCTTCTCTGCTCTAAGGAAAACAACCCCAGCCTGTCCAGTCTCTCTTCATAGGTGAAGCGCTCCAGCCCAGGTAACTTCCTGGTGAATCTCCTCTGCACCCTCTCCAATGCAATCACATCCTTCCTATAGTGTGGCAACCAGAACTGCACACAGTATTCCAGCTGTGGCCTAACTAGCATTTTGTACAGCTCAATCATAACCCCCCCTGCTCTCATATACTATGCCTCGGCAAATGAAGGCAAGTATCCCATATGGCTTCTTAACCACCTTATCTAGCTATCCAGCTGCCCTCAGCGATCTATGTACATGCACACCAAGGTCCCTCTGATCCTCTGTCCTTCCTAGGGTTCTACCATTCATTGTGTATTCCCTAGTTAGTCCTCCCAAAATGCATCACCTCACACTTTTCATGGTTAAATTCCATTTGCCACTGTGCTGCCCATCTAACCAACCCATCTATATTCTCCTGCAGCCTGTGGCTTCCCTTCTCGCTATTTACCACTCCACCAATTTTTGTGTCATCTGCAAACTTACTGATCATACCTCCTACATTCATATCTAAATCATTAATGTACACTACAAACAGCAAAGGACCCAGACCCTGTGGTACACCACTGGACACAGGCTTCCAGTCACAAAAACAACCTTCGACCATCACCCTCTGCCTCCTGCCACTAAGCCAATTTTGGATCCAATGTGCCAAATTGCCCTGGATCTCATGGACTCTTACCTTCTTGACCAGTCTCCCATCTGGGACTTTGTCAAAAGCCTTACTGAAGTCCATGTAGACTACATCAACTGGACTGCCCTCGTCCACACACCTAGTCACCCCCATCGAAAAATTCAATCAAATTGGTTAGACATGATCTCCCCCTGACAAAACCATGCTGACTATCCTTGATTTATCCTTGCCTCTCCAAGTGGAGACTAATTCTGTCCCTCAGAATTTTTTCCAATAATTTCCCTACCACTGATGTTCGGCTCACTGGCCTGTAATTCTCTGGTTTATCCCTACTGCTACCCTTCTTGAATAATGGTACTACGTTAGCTGTTCTCCAGTCCTCTGGCACCTCCCCTGTGGCCAGAGAGGTTCTAAAATTTGTGTCACAGCCCCTGCAATCTCCTCCCTTGCCGCACACAGCAGGCTGGGATACATCTCATCTGGGCCTGGGGGTTTATCCACTTTTAAGCCTGCTAAAACCACTAGTACCTCCTCCCTCTCAATACTAATTTGTTCAAGTATATCACAATCCCCCTGCCTGATTTCTATGCCTGCATTGTCCTTCTCCATAGTGAACACAGATGCAAAGTATTAATTTAAAACCTCACCTACATCTTCTGGCTCTACACACAGATTGCCACTTTGGTCCCTAATGGGCTCTACTCTTTCCCTGGTCATCCTCTTGCCCTTAATATACCAATAAAACACCTTGGGATTTTCCTTTATTTTGCCTGCCAGTGTTTTTTCATGACCCCTCTTCGTTCTCCTAATTTCTTTTTTAAGTACCCCCTGCACTTTCTATACTCCTCTCGGGCTTCCACTGTTTTTAGTCCTTTGTATCTACCAAAATCCTCCCTTTTTTTCCCTAAACCATTCTTGTATGTCCCTTGACATCCAGGGTTCCCTGGGCGTGTTGGTCCCACCCTTGACCTTTACGGGAACATGTTGGCATTGTACTCTCTCCATTTCCTTTCTGAAAGGCTCCCACTGCTCTGATGTGGATTTTCCTACAAGTAGCTGATCCCAGTCCACTTTGGCCAGATCCTGCCTTATCGTATTAAAATCGGCCTTCCCCCAATTTAGAACCTTTACTTCCGGTCCATCCTTGTCCTTTTCCATAACTACTTTAAATCTCACCGAATGATGGTCACTGTCACCAAAATGCTCTCCTACTAACGCTTCTACCACTTACCCTGTTACATTCCCTCGAATTAGGTCCAGTACCGCCCCTCTCTTGTAGGACTTTCTACATGTTGGCCTGAAAAGCTCTCCTGGATGCACTTTAAGAATTCCACACCCTCTAAGCCTTTCACACTCTGACTATCCCAGTTAATATTGGGGAAGTTGAAATCCCCAACAATTATTACCCTATTATTTCTACACTTCCCTGAGATTTGCCTACATATCTGTTCCTCTATCTGCCCCTTACTGTTTGGGGGCCTATAGCACACTCCCAGCAAAGTGCTTGGCCCCTTTTTGTTTTTAAGTTCTACCCATATGGCCTCATTAGAGGAATCTGCTAAGGTGTCATCCCTCCTTACAGCAGAAATTGACTCCTTGATTAATATTACTAACCTGATTTTTGGTCAACCCTTGGAGTATTCACTTTTAATAAATCTCCGGGAGAAGGAGTCACTTCACTTGTACTGGTTCCTGGGGCCTGATCACCTTCCCCAGGTGTAGGGTCTTGACCCTGACTTTGTTCACTTGTACTGGTTCCTGGGGCCTGATCACCTTCCCCAGGAGCAGGGCCTTGATTCTGGGGGTGTATTATTGCACTGCTTGGTTTACTTGAGAAGAGCCCCATCAGGGCGAGTGCGGGAAGGTCAGGGGGCGAGTGCGGGAAGGTCAGGGGGCGAGTGCGGGAGGGTCAGGGTGAATGCAGGAGGGTCCATCTCCAGCACCAGTGTGTATCTGAGTCAATGAGACTCTCTCTGACCTTTCTCCCCAGTCCATCTCCAGGACCAGTGAGCATCTGGGTCAATGGGACTATCTCTGACCTTTCTCCTGTAGGGGGGCATCTTTTAACTGGTTTAAGGTAATTCACCTGGTCTGCAGCCTTTGCCTGCACTCTGACTAATTCCAATCTTTTACCTGGTTTACAGTAATTCACCTGGGCAGGCAGCCTGCTGCTACACTGTAAACCAATTTCCAATAAACCAATTTTCAAACAGCGGTTTCGAATCGCTACCCCACCTTCCAGTTCTGACTGAAGGACTTATAATTAATGATATTATAACGGACAAATGGTCTGGATGAGAGAAAAATCAAGCTTTATTAACTAAATAAACTACAATCAAATTATAAACTATACCACACGAACACAGTAATTACAGTAAAATTGCTTAAATGGGGGAATGCAGACGGTAAAAACGAGGGGTTAGATGGCTACAATGTTAAACAATCTTAGCAATATCCCCTTGATTACTATCCCCGAACTCCTTACTGGGTTGCTTTGCTGAGGAGTCAGAAACTCTGCTCACATGTGGTCCAGCGAAGTGAGAGAGAGAGAGAGAGAGAGAGAGAGAGAGGCTCACCTGTGGTCCCAGGAAGTAAAGAGAGAGCAATAGCTTCTCAGGAGTTGTCATATATACCTGGTGAGCCCCCCCCACCTCCCTGCTGCTTGCCTGTCTGGAAGATTCGCACCCAAAAAGTTCCAACACACAAGAGAAAAGCTGTGATTGGCTAACTCAAAGTGGTTGGATTGGGTTAGTGTGTCTGCACTGTGGGGCAAAAATGATCCCGCCCACATCCGGAGCTCACCTGGGCTAAAACAAAAGGGAATACAACTGCTCTATTTTCCAGAATGATGGGTGATTTAAACCCATTCAGTTCTTAAACTGTAGCAGATCAAAATCCGTTCCAGGGTTTCAGTCTCTCATTGTCTGTGAGAGAGCTCTGAATGGCTGTGTAAACAGAAGCAGTTTCAAATCGATTGTCCTGCGGTGGGTCTCAAGTGGGTAATTGCTTATGTCAATAAGCAACTTCAAGTGCTGAGAGGGAAACTCCCTGGTTTGATTGACAGGTCTGATTCAGCCACTGCTAGATCCTCCCACTTTATACACACAGACCTCACGGGCTGGTTTATTAAGCCCCAGTATCTTGGCCAATGCTTTCTGTGGCCATTTTAAAACCTTTTGTGATTGCCCAAACTCCAGGGAACGATTTTATTAAGATGTACTGTCTCAATGTGTGTGAATATTTCCACAAATTCCTCGATTCCATTGTTGTCCACATTCTTTCCATCTCAGAGCAGTCTTTTGTGGTTCTAGGCACATTTTTAAAACATTGTAGACAAGTCACATCACCCAATTCTTCGTCCACGATGTGGACCAATTTTTTTCAATCTTCAGGGAAAATAGGGGATTTTGCGAAACCCCCACACTCCCCAGTCCATCTCCAGGACCGGTGTGTATCTGAGTCAATGGGACTCTCTCTGACCTTTCTCCCCAGTCCATCTCCGGGACCAATGTGTATCTGAGTCAATGGGACTTTCTCTGACCTTTCTCGCCAGTCCATCTGCAGGACCAGTGTGTATCTGAGTCAATGAGACCCTCTCTTACCTTTTTCCCCCAGTCGATCTCTGGAAGCTCTTTGAATCGGAAGGGTTCTCTCCGGTTGGTACTCACAATCCTGTGCTGGTTCACCTGCTGTTGTTCCTCAGTCTGCAATCCCTGTTTACTTTGAGCTGAGCACCTTCCTCAATCACAGCATCATTCACCGGGAGATCTAATGGTGGCAAAGCAGAAAATAAGAACAATATTGAAAGCGTGAAATAATGTAATGTAGACTTATAATCTGCTTACTAATAATTCAATTTCAAGGCCGAGTATTTGTTTGATTTTATCCCGTTCCACAGATCCCCAGTTCGAGGGCTGTGTGCTTAGTTTGGAGATTTTCCTCACTGTAAATTTCTGGCCGCCTGAGACTCCCCCATTTTCACTGCTCTGGGCGGAAATGCGCCATTTTTTGTCAAAACTGCTCATGAACCCACCGCGCCCTCCACCTCCGGAGCAGCCCCTGTATTGTGAGCCGGTTCAGCTCATTCCCTGTGACCTGATGAACCCACCGCGCCCTCCAACCCCGGACCAGCCCCTGTATTGTGAGCCAGTTCAGCTGATTCCCGGGACCTGATGAACCCACCGCGCCCTCCACCCCCGGGCCAGCCCCTGTATTGTGAGCCGGTTCATCTCATTCCCCGGAACCTGATGAACCCACCGCCCCCTCCACCCCCGGACCGGCACCTGTATTGTGAGCTGGTTCAGCTCATTCCCCGGAACCTGATGAACCCACCGCCCCCTCCACCCTCGGACCGGCACCTGTATTGTGAGCTGGTTCAGCTCATACCCCGGGACCTGATGACCCCACCGTGCCCTCCACCCTCGGACCAGCCCCTGTATTGTGAGTCGGTTCAGCTCATTCCCCAGGACCTGATGAACCCACCGCGCCCTCCACCCCCGGACCAGCACCTGTATTGTGAGCCAGTTCAGCTCATTCCCCGGGACCTGAAGAACCCACTGCGCCCTCCACCCCCAGAGCAGCCCCTGTATTGTGAGCCAGGTCAGCTCATTCCCTGGAACCTGATAAATCCACCGCATCCTCCACCCCCGGACCAGCCCCTGTATTGTGAGCCGGTTCAACCCCTGTATTGTGAGTCGGTTCAGCTCATTCCCCGGGACCTGATGAACCCACCGCGCCCTCCACCCCCGGAGCAGCCCCTGTATTGTGAGCCTGTTCAGCTCATTCCCTGGGACCTGATGGACCCACTGCGCCCTCCACCCCCGGACCAGCCCCTGTATTGTGAGTCTGTTCAGCTCATTCCCCGGGACCTGATGAACCCACCGCGCCCTCCACCCCCGGACCAGCCCCTGTATTGTGAGCCAGTTCAGCTCATTCCCCAGGACCTGATGAACCCACCGCGCCCTACACCCCCGGACCAACCCCTGTATTGTGAGCCTGTTCAGCTCATTCCCCGGGACCTGATGAACGCCCCGCGCCCTCCAACCCGGACCAGCCCCTGTATTGTGAGCCGGTTCAGCTCATTCCCCGGGACCTGATGAACCCACCGCGCCCGCCACCCCCGAACCAGCCCTTGTATTTTGAGCCAGTTCAGCTCATTCCCTGGGACCCGATGAACCCATCGTGCCCTCCACCCCCGGACCAGCCCCTGGATTGTGAGCCGGTTCAGCACAATCCCCGTTACCTGATGAACCCACAGCGCCCCCCACCCTCGGACCAGCCCCTGTATTGTGAGCCAGTTCAGCTCATTCCCCGGGACCTGATGAACCCACCGCGCCCTCCACCATCGGGCCAGCCCCTGCATTGTGAGCCAGTTCAGCTCATTCCCCGTGACCTGATGAACCCACCGCTTCCTGATGAACCCATCGTGCCCTCCACCCCGTTACCTGATGAACCCACCGCGCCCTCCACCCTCGGACCAGCCCCTGTATTGTGAGTTGCTTCAGTTCATTCCCCGGGACCTGATGAACCCCCCGCGCCCTCCACCCCCGGAGCAGCCCCTGTATTGTGAGTCGGTTCAGCTCATTCCCCGGGACCTGATGAACCCACCGCGCCCTCCACCCCCGGACCAGCCCCTGTATTGTGAGTCGGTTCAGCTCATTCCCCGGGACCTGATGAACCCACCGCCCCCTCCACCTCCAGACAAGCCCCTGTATTGTGAGCCGGTTCAGCTCATTCCCCGGGACCTGATGAACCCACCGTGCCCTCCACCCCCCGGACCAGCACCTGTATTGTGAGCCAGTTCAGCTAAATTCCCCGGGACCTGATGAACCCACCGCGCTCTCCACCCCCGGACCAGCCACTGTATTGTGAGTCGGTTCAGCTCATTCCCCGGGACCTGATGAACCCACCGCGTCCTCCACCCCCGGACCAGCCCCTGTATTGTGAGTCGGTTCAGCTCATTCCCCGGGACCTGATGAACCCACCGCCCCCTCCACCCCCGGACCAGCCCCTGTATTGTGAGCTGGTTCAGCTCATTCCCTGGGACCTGATGAACCCACTGCGCCCTCCACCCCCGGACCAGCCTCTGTATTGTGAGCTGGTTCAGCTCATTCTCCGGGACCTGATGAACCCACCGCCCGCTCCACCCCCGGACTAGCCCCTGCATTGTGAGCCGGTCCAGCTCATTCCCCGGGATCTGATGAACCCACCGCGTCCTCCACCCCCGGACCAGCCCCTGTATTGTGAGTCGGTTCAGCTCATTCCCCGGACCTGATGAACCCACCGCCCCCTCCACCACCGGACCAGCCCCTGTATTGTGAGCCTGTTCGGCTCATTCCCCGGGACCTGATGAACCCACCGTGCCCTCCACCCCCGGACCAGCCCCTGTATTGTGAGTCGGTTCAGCTCATTCCCCGGGACCTGATGAACCCACCGCCCCCTCCACCCCCGGACCAGCCCCTGTATTGTGAGTCGGTTCAGCTCATTCCCCGGGACCTGATGAACCCACCGCCCCCTCCACCCCCGGACCAGCCCCTGTATTGTGAGTCGGTTCAGCTCATTCCCCGGGACCTGATGAATCCACCGCGCCCTCCACCCCCGGACCAGCCCCTGTATTGTGAGCCGGTTCAGCTCATTCCCCGGGACCCGATGAACCCATCGTGCCCTCCACCCCCGGACCAGCCCCTGTATTGTGAGTCGGTTCAGCTCATTCCCCAGGACCTGATGAACCCACCGCGCCCTCCACCCACGGAGCAGCACCTGTATTGTGAGCCGGTTCAGCACATTCCCCATTACCTGATGAACCCACCGCGCCCTCCACCCCCGGACCAGCCCCTGTATTGTGAGTCGGTTCAGCTCATTCCCCGGGACCTGATGAACCCACCGCGCCCTCCACCCTCGGACCAGCCCCTGTATTGTGAGCCGGTTCAGCTCATTCCTCGGGACCTGGTGAACCCACCGCGCCCTCCAACCCCGGACCAGCCCCTGTATTGTGTGTCGGTTCAGCTCATTCCCCGGGACCTGATGAACCCACCGCCCCCTCCACCCCCGGACCAGCCCCTGTATTGTGAGTGGGTTCAGCTCATTCCCCGGGACCTGATGAACACACCACGCCCTCCACCCCCAGACCAGCCCCTGTATTGTGAGTGGGTTCAGCTCATGCCCCGGGACCTGATGAACCGACCGCGCCCTCCACCCCCGGACCAGCCACTGTATTGTGAGCTGATTCAGCTCATTCCCCGAGACCTGATGAACCCACCACGCCCTCCACCACCAGACCAGCCCCTGTATTGTGAGCTGATTCAGCTCATTCCCAGGGACCTGATGAACCCACAGCGCCCTCCACCCCCGGACCAGCACCTGTATTGTGAGCCGGTCCAGCTCATTCCCCGGGACCTGATGAACCCACCGCGCCCTCCACCCCCGGACCAGCCCCTGTATTGTGAGCCGGTTCAGCTCATTCCCCGGGACCTGATGAACCCACCGCGCCCTCCAACACCGGACCAGCCCCTGTATTGTGTGTCTGTTCAGCTCATTCCCCGGGACCTGATGGACACACTGCGCCCTCCACCCCCGGACCAGACCCTGTATTGTGAGCCGGTTCAGCTCATTCCCCGGGACCTGATGAACTCCCCGCGCCCTCCAACCCGGACCAGCCCCTGTATTGTGAGCTGGTTCAGCTCATTCCCCAGGACCTGATGAACCCACCGAGCCCTCCACCCCCGGACCAGCCCCTGTATTGTGAGTCGGTTCAACCTCTGTATTGTGAGCTGGTTCAGCTGATTCCCCAGGACCTGATGAACCCACCGCACCCTCCACCCCCGGACCAGCCCCTGTATTGTGAGTCGGTTCAGCTCATTCCCCGGAACCTGATGAACCCACCGCCCCCTCCACCCCCGGACCAGCCCCTGTATTGTGAGTCGGTTCAGCTCATTCCCCGGAACCTGATGAACCCACCACGCCCTCCACCCCTGGACCAGCCCCTGTAATGTGTGCCGGTTCAGCTCATTCCCCAGGACCTGATGAACCCACCGCGCCCTCCACCCCCGGACCAGCCCCTGTATTGTGAGCCGGTTCAGCTCATTCCCCAGGACCTGATGAACCCACCGCGCCCTCCACCCCCGGACCAGCCCCTGTATTGTGAGCTGGTTCAGCTCATTCCCCGGGACCTGATGAACCCAGCGCCCCCTCCACCCTCGGACCAGCCCCTGTATTGTGAGTTGGTTCAGCTCATTCCCCGGGACCTGATGAACCCACCGCCCCCTCCACACCCGGACCAGCCCCTGTATTGTGAGTCGGTTCAGCTCATTCCCCGGGACCTGATGAACCCACCGCGCCCTCCACCCCCGGACCAGCACCTGTATTGTAAGCAAGTTCAGCTCATTCCCCGGGACCTGAGGAACCCACCGCGCCCTCCACCCCCGGACCAGCCCCTGTATTGTGAGTCGGTTCAGCTCATTCCCCGGGACCTGATGAACCCACCGCCCCCTCCACCCCCGGACCAGCCCCTGTATTGTGAGTCGGTTCAGCTCATTCCCCGGGACCTGATGAACCCACCGCCCCCTCCACCCCCGGACCAGCCCCTGTATTGTGAGTCGGTTCAGCTCATTCCCCGGGACCTGATGAACCCACCGCGACCTCCACCCCCGGACCAGCCTCTGTATTGTGAGTCGGTTCAGCTCATTCCCCGGGACCTGATGAACCCACCGCCCCCTCCACCCCCGGACCAGCCCCTGTATTGTGAGTCGGTTCAGCTCATTCCCCGGGACCTGATGAACCCACCGCCCCCTCCACCCCCGGACCAGCCCCTGTATTGTGAGCCGGTTCAGCTCATTCCCGAGGACCTGATGAACCCACCGCCCCCTCCACCCCCGGACCAGCCCGTGTATTGTGAGCCGGTTCAGCTCATTCCCCGGGACCCGATGAACCCATCGTGCCCTCCAACCCCGGACCAGCCCCTGTATTGTGAGCTGGTTCAGCTCATTCCCCGGGACCTGATGAACCCATCGTGCCCTCCAACCCCGGACCAGCCCCTGTATTGTGAGCCAGTTCAGCTCATTCCCCGGGACCCGATGAACCCATCGTGCCCTCCAACCCCGGACCAGCCCCTGGATTGTGAGCCAGTTCAGCTCATTCCCCGGGACCTGATGAACCCACCGCGCCCTCCACCCCCGGACCAGCCCCTGTATTGTGAGCCGGATCAGCACAATCCCCGTTACCTGATGAACCCACCGCCCCCTCCACCCCCGGACCGGCCCCTGTATTGTGAGCCAGTTCAGCTCATTCCCCGTGACCTGATGAACCCACCGCCTCCTGCACCCCCGAACCAGCCCCTGTATTGTGAGTTGGTTCAGCTCATTCCCTGGGACCTGATGAACCCAACACGCCCTCCACCCTCAGACCAGCCCCTGTATTGTGAGCCGGTTTAGCTCATTCCCCGGGACCTAATGAACCCACTGCGCCCTCCACCCACAGAGCAGCCCCTGTATTGTGAGCCAGGTCAGCTCATTCCCCAGGACCTGATGAACCCACCGCGCCCTACACCCCCGGACCAACCCCTGTATTGTGAGCCTGTTCAGCTCATTCCCCGGGACCTGATGAACCCACCGCACCCTCCACCCCCGGACCAGCCCCTGTATTGTGAGTCGGTTCAGCTCATTCCCCGGGACCTGATGATACCACCGCGCCCTCCACCCCCGGACCAGCCCCTGTATTGTGAGCCGGTTCAGCTCATTCCCCGGGACCTGATGAACCCACCGCGCCCTCCACCCCCGGACCAGCCCCTGTATTGTGAGTCGGTTCAGCTCATTCCCCGGGACCTGATGAACGCACCGCGCCCTCCTCCCCCGGACCAGCCCCTGTATTGTGAGCCGGTTCAGCTCATTCCCCGGGACCTGATGAACCCACCGCGCCCTCTACCACCGGACCAGCCCCTGTATTGTGAGTCTGTTCAGCTCATTCCCTGGGACCTGATGGACCCACTGCGCCCTCCACCCCCGGACCAGCCCCTGTATTGTGAGCCAGTTCAGCTCATTCCCCAGGACCTGATGAACCCACCGCGCCCTACACCCCCGGACCAACCCCTGTATTGTGAGCCTGTTCAGCTCATTCCCCGGGACCTGATGAACGCCCCGCGCCCTCCAACCCGGACCAGCCCCTGTATTGTGAGCCGTTTCAGCTCATTCCCCGGGACCTGATGAACCCAGCGCGCCCGCCACCCCCGGACCAGCCCTTGTATTTTGAGCCAGTTCAGCTCATTCCCTGGGACCCGATGAACCCACCGTGCCCTCCACCCCCGGACCAGCCCCTGTACTGTGAGCCAGTTCAGCTCATTCCCCGGGACCTGATGAACCCACCGCGCCCTCCACCATCGGGCCAGCCCCTGCATTGTGAGCCAGTTCAGCTCATTCCCAGTGACCTGATGAACCCACCGCTTCCTGATGAACCCATCGTGCCCTCCACCCCGTTACCTGATGAACCCACCGCACCCTCCACCCTCGGACCAGCCCCTGTATTGTGAGTTGCTTCAGTTCATTCCCCGGGACCTGATGAACCCACCGTGCCCTCCACCCCCGGACCAGCCCCTGTATTGTGAGTCGGTTCAGCTCATTCCCCAGGACCTGATGAACCCACCGCGCCCTCCACCCCCGGAGCAGCCCCTGTATTGTGAGTCTGTTCAGCTCACTCCCCGGGACCTGATGAACCCACCGCGCCCTCCACCCCCGGACCAGCACCTGTATTGTGAGTCGGTTCAGCTCATTCCCCGGGACCTGATGAACCCACCGCCCCCTCCACCACCGGACCAGCCCCTGTATTGTGAGCCTGTTCGGCTCATTCCCCGGGACCTGATGAACCCACCGCGCCCTCCACCACCCGACCAGCCCCTGTATTGTGAGCCGGTTCAGCTCATTCCCCGGGACCTGATGAACCCACCGCGCCCTCCACCCCCGGACCAGCCCCTGTATTGTGAGTCGGTTCAGCTCATTCCCCGGGACCTGATGAACCCACCGCGCCCTCCACCCCCGGAGCAGCCCCTGTATTGTGAGTCGGTTCAGCTCATTCCCCGGGAACTGATGAACCCACCGCCCCCTCCACCCCCGGACCAGGCCCTGTATTGTGAGTCGGTTCAGCTCATTCCCCGGGAACTGATGAACCCACCGCGCCCTCCACCCCCGGACCAGCCCCTGTATTGTGAGTCGGTTCAGCTCATTCCCCGGGACCTGATGAACCCACCGCGCCCTCCACCCCCGGACCAGCCCCTGTATTGTGAGTCGGTTCAGCTCATTCCCCGGGAACTGATGAACCCACCGCGCCCTCCACCCCCGGACCAGCCCCTGTATTGTGAGTCGGTTCAGCTCATTCCCCGGGACCTGATGAACCCACCGCCCCCTCCACCCCCGGACCAGCCCCTGTATTGTGAGCCGGTTCAGCTCATTCCCCGGGACCTGATGAACCCACCGTGCCCTCCACCCCCGGACCAGCCCCTGTATTGTGAGTCGGTTCAGCTCATTCCCCGGGACCTGATGAACCCACCGTGCCCTCCACCCCCGGACCAGCCCCTGTATTGTGAGCCGGTTCAGCTCATTCCCCGGGACCTGATGAACCCACCGTGCCCTCCACCCCCGGACCAGCCCCTGTATTGTGAGTCGGTTCAGCTCATTCCCCGGGACCTGATGAACCCACCGCGCCCTCCACCCCCGGACCAGCCCCTGTATTGTGAGTCGGTTCAGCTCATTCCCCGGGACCTGATGAACCCACCGTGCCCTCCACCCCCGGACCAGCCCCTGTATTGTGAGCCGGTTCAGCTCATTCCTCGGGACCTGGTGAACCCACCGCGCCCTCCACCCCCGGACCAACCCCTGTATTGTGTGTCGGTTCGGCTCATTTCCCGGGAGCTGATGAACCCACCGCCTCCACCACCCCCGAACCAGCCGCTGTATTGTGAGTTGCTTCAGCTCATTCCCCGAGACCTGATGAACCCACCGCGCCCTCCACCCCCGGACCAGCCCCTGTATTGTGTGTCGGTTCAGCTCATTTCCCGGGACCAGATGAACCCACCGCCCCCTCCACCCCCGGACCAGCCCCTGTATTGAGAGTGGGTTCAGCTCATTCCCCGGGACCTGATGAACCCACCACGCCCTCCACCCACAGACCAGCCCCTGTATTGTGAGTGGGTTCAGCTCATTCCCCAGGACCTGATGAACCCACTGCACCCTAAACCTCCGGACCAGCCCCTGCATTGAGAGCTGGTTCAGCTAATTCCCCGGGACCTGATGAACCGACCGCGCCCTCCACCCCCAGACCAGCCACTGTATTGTGAGTCAGTTCAGCCCCTGTATTGTGAGCTGGTTCAGCTCATTCCCCGAGACCTGATGAACCCACCACGCCCTCCACCACCAGACCAGCCCCTGTATTGTGAGCTGATTCAGCTCATTCCCAGGGACCTGATGAACCCACCGCGCCATCCAACCCCGGACCAGCCCCTGTATTGTGAGCTGGTTCAGCTCATTCCCTGGGATGTGATGAACCCACAGCGCCCTCCACCCCCGGACCAGCCCCTGTATTGTGAGTCGGTTCAGCTCATTCCCCGGGACCTGATGAACCCACCGCCCCCTCCACCCCCGGACCAGCACCTGTATTGTGAGCCGGTCCAGCTCATTCCCCGGGACCTGATGAACCCACCGCGCCCTCCACCCCTGGACCAGCCCCTGTATTGTGAGCCGGTTCAGCTCATTCCCCGGGACCTGATGAACCCACCGCGCCCTCCAACACTGGACCAGCCCCTGTATTGTGTGTCTGTTCAGCTCATTCCCCGGGACCTGATGGACACACTGCGCCCTCCACCCCCGGACCAGACCCTGTATTGTGAGCCGGTTCAGCTCATTCCCCGGGACCTGATGAACCCCCGGCGCCCTCCAACCCGGACCAGCCCCTGTATTGTGAGCCGGTTCAGCTCATTCCCCAGGACCTGATGAACCCACTGCGCCCTCCACCCCCGGACCAGCCCCTGTATTGTGAGCCGGTTCAGCTCATTCCCCGGGACCTGATGAACCCACCGCGCCCTCCACCCCCGGACCAGCCCCTGTATTGTGAGCCGGTTCAGCTCATTCCCCGGGACCTGATGAACCCACCGCGCCCGCCACCCCCTGACCAGCACTTGTATTGTGAGCCAGTTCAGCTCATTCCCCGGGACCCGATTAACCGATCGTGCCCTCCACCCCCGGACCAGCCCCTGTATTGTGAGCCGGTTCAGCACAATCCCCGTTACCTGATGAACCCACCGCGCCCTCCACCCTCGGACCAGCCCCTGTATTGTGAGCCAGTTCAGCTCATTCCCCGGGAGCTGATGAACCCACCGCGACCTCCACCCCCGGACCAGCCCCTGTAATGTGAGCCCGTTCAGCTCATTCCCCGGGACCTGATGAACCCACCGCGCCCTCCACCCCCGGACCAGCCCCTGTATTGTGAGTCGGTTCTGCTCATTCCCCGGGACCTGATGAACCCACCGTGCCCTCCACCCCCGGACCAGCCCCTGTATTGAGAGTCGGTTCAGCTCATTCCCCGGGACCTGATGAACCCACCGCGCCCTCCACCCCCGCACCAGCCCCTGTATTGTGAGTCGGTTCAGCTCATTCCCCGGGACCTGATGAACCCACCGTGCCCTCCACCCCCGGACCGGCCCCTGTATTGTGAGTCGGTTCAGCTCATTCCCCGGGACCTGATGAACCCACCACGTCCTCCACCCAAGGACCAGCCCCTGTATTGTGAGTCGGTTCAGCTCATTCCCCGGGACCTGATGAAGCCACCGCGCCCTCCACCCCCGGACCAGCCCCTGTATTGTGAGTCGGTTCAGCTCATTCTCCGGGACCTGATTAGCCCACCGCGCCCTCCACCACCAGACCAGCCCCTGTATTGTGAGTCTGTTCAGCTCATTCCCTGGGACCTGATGAACGCACAGCGCCCTCCACCCCCGGACCAGCCCCTGGATTGTGAGCCGGTCCAGCTCATTCCCTGGGACCTGATGAACCCACTGGGCCCTCCACCCCCGGACCAGCTCCTGTATTGTGAGCTGGTTCAGCTCATTCCCCAGGACCTGATGAACTGACCGCGCCCTCCACCACCGGACCAGCCCCTGTATTGTGAGTCTGTTCAGCTCATTCCCCGGGACCTGATGAACCCACCGCCTCCTCCAACCCCGGACCAGCCCCTGTATTGTGAGCCGATTCAGCTCATTCCCCGGGACCTGATGAACCCACCGCCTCCTCCAACCCCGGACCAGCCCCTGTATTGTGAGCCGGTTCAGCTCATTCCCCGGGACCTGATGAACCCCTCGCGCCCTCTAACCTGGACCAGCCCCTGTATTGTGAGCCGGTTCAGCTCATTCCCCGGGACCTGATGAACCCACCGCGCCCTCCACCCCAGGACCGGCCCCTGTATTGTGAGCCATTTCAGCTCATTCCCCGGGACCTGATGAACCCACCGCGCCCTCCACCCCCGGACCAGACCCTGTATTGTGAGCCAGTTCTGCTCATTCCCCGGGACCTGATGATCCCACCACGCCCTCCACCCCTGGACCAGCCCCTGTATTGTGAGTCGGTTCAGCTCATTCCCCGGGACCTGATGAACCCACCGCCCCCTCCACCCCCGGACCAGCCGCTGTATTGTGAGCCAGTTCAGCTCATTCCCCGGGACCTGATGAACCCACCGCGCCCTCAACCCTCGGACCAGCCCCTGTATTGTGATCCAGTTCAGCTCATTCCCCGGGACGTGATGAACCCACCGCGCCCTCCACCCCCGGACCAGCCCCTGTATTGTGAGCCGGTTCAGCTTATTCCCCGGGACGTGATGAACCCACCGCGCCCTCCACCCCCGGACCAGCCCCTGTATTGTGAGCTGGTTCAGCTCATTCCCTGGGACCTGATGAACCCACCACGCCGTCCACCCCCGGACCAGCCCCTGTGATGTGAGCTGGTACAGCTCCTTCCCCGGGACCTGATGAACCCACCGCGCCCTCCAGCCCCGGACCAGCCCCTGTATTGTGAACTGGTTCAGCTCATTCCCCGGGACCTGATGAACCCACCGTGCCCTCCAAACCCGGACCAGCCCTTGTATTGTGCGCCAGTTCAGCTCATTCCCCGGGACCTGATGATACCACCGCGCCCTCCACCCCCGGACCAGCCCCTGTATTGTGAGCCGGTTCAGCTCATTCCCCGGGACCTGATGAACCCACCGCGCCCTCCACCCCCGGACCAGCCCCTGTATTGTGAGTCGGTTCAGCTCATTCCCCGGGACCTGATGAACGCACCGCGCCCTCCTCCCCCGGACCAGCCCCTGTATTGTGAGCCGGTTCAGCTCATTCCCCGGGACCTGATGAACCCACCGCGCCCTCTACCACCGGACCAGCCCCTGTATTGTGAGTCTGTTCAGCTCATTCCCTGGGACCTGATGGACCCACTGCGCCCTCCACCCCCGGACCAGCCCCTGTATTGTGAGCCAGTTCAGCTCATTCCCCAGGACCTGATGAACCCACCGCGCCCAACACCCCCGGACCAACCCCTGTATTGTGAGCCTGTTCAGCTCATTCCCCGGGACCTGATGAACGCCCCGTGCCCTCCAACCCGGACCAGCCCCTGTATTGTGAGCCGGTTCAGCTCATTCCCCGGGACCTGATGAACCCACCGCGCCCGCCACCCCCGGACCAGCCCTTGTATTTTGAGCCAGTTCAGCTCATTCCCTGGGACCCGATGAACCCACCGTGCCCTCCACCCCCGGACCAGCCCCTGTACTGTGAGCCAGTTCAGCTCATTCCCCGGGACCTGATGAACCCACCGCGCCCTCCACCATCGGGCCAGCCCCTGCATTGTGAGCCAGTTCAGCTCATTCCCCGTGACCTGATGAACCCACCGCTTCCTGATGAACCCATCGTGCCCTCCACCCCGTTACCTGATGAACCCACCGCGCCCTCCACCCTCGGACCAGCCCCTGTATTGTGAGTTGCTTCAGTTCATTCCCCGGGACCTGATGAACCCCCCACGCCCTCCACCCCCGGAGCAGCCCCTGTATTGTGAGTCGGTTCAGCTCATTCCCCGGGACCTGATGAACCCACCGCGCCCTCCACCCCCGGACCAGCCCCTGTATTGTGAGTCGGTTCAGCTCATTCCCCGGGACCTGATGAACCCACCGCCCCCTCCACCCCCGGACCAGCCCCTGTATTGTGAGCCTGTTCGGCTCATTCCCCGGGACCTGATGGACCCACCGCGCCCTCCACCACCCGACCAGCCCCTGTATTGTGAGCCTGTTCGGCTCATTCCCCGGGACCTGATGAACCCACCGCGTCCTCCACCCCCGGACCAGCCCCTGTATTGTGAGCCGGTTCAGCTCATTCCCCGGGACCTGATGAACCCACCGCGCCCTCCACCCCCGGACCAGCCCCTGTATTGTGAGCCGGTTCAGCTCATTCCCCGGGACCTGATGAACCCACCGTGCCCTCCACCCCCGGACCAGCCCCTGTATTGTGAGTCGGTTCAGCTCATTCCCCGGGACCTGATGAACCCACCGCGCCCTCCACCCCCGGACCAGCCCCTGTATTGTGAGTCGGTTCAGCTCATTCCCCGGGACCTGATGAACCCACCGCGCCCTCCACCCCCGGACCAGCCCCTGTATTGTGAGCCGGTTCAGCTCATTCCTCGGGACCTGGTGAACCCACCGCGCCCTCCACCCCCGGACCAACCCCTGTATTGTGTGTCGGTTCGGCTCATTTCCCGGGAGCTGATGAACCCACCGCCTCCACCACCCCCGAACCAGCCGCTGTATTGTGAGTTGCTTCAGCTCATTCCCCGAGACCTGATGAACCCACCGCGCCCTCCAACCCCGGACCAGCCCCTGTATTGTGTGTCGGTTCAGCTCATTCCCCGGGACCTGATGAACCCACCGCCCCCTCCACCCCCGGACCAGCCCCTGTATTGAGAGTGGGTTCAGCTCATTCCCCGGGACCTGATGAACCCACCACGCCCTCCACCCACAGACCAGCCCCTGTATTGTGAGTGGGTTCAGCTCATTCCCCAGGACCTGATGAACCCACTGCACTCTAAACCTCCGGACCAGCCCCTGCATTGAGAGCTGGTTCAGCTAATTCCCCGGGACCTGATGAACCGACCGGGCCCTCCACCCCCGGACCAGCCACTGTATTGTGAGTCAGTTCAGCCCCTGTATTGTGAGCTGGTTCAGCTCATTCCCCGAGACCTGATGAACCCACCACGCCCTCCACCACCAGACCAGCCCCTGTATTGTGAGCTGATTCAGCTCATTCCCAGGGACCTGATGAACCCACCGCGCCATCCAACCCCGGACCAGCCCCTGTATTGTGAGCTGGTTCAGCTCATTCCCTGGGATGTGATGAACCCACAGCGCCCTCCACCCCCGGACCAGCCCCTGTATTGTGAGTCGGTTCAGCTCATTCCCTGGGACCTGATGAACCCACCGCCCCCTCCACCCCCGGACCAGCACCTGTATTGTGAGCCGGTCCAGCTCATTCCCCGGGACCTGATGAACCCACCGCGCCCTCCACCCCCGGACCAGCCCCTGTATTGTGAGCCGGTTCAGCTCATTCCCCGGGACCTGATGAACCCACCGCGCCCTCCAACACCGGACCAGCCCCTGTATTGTGTGTCTGTTCAGCTCATTCCCCGGGACCTGATGGACACACTGCGCCCTCCACCCCCGGACCAGACCCTGTATTGTGAGCCAGTTCAGCTCATTCCCCGGGACCTGATGAACCCCCGGCGCCCTCCAACCCGGACCAGCCCCTGTATTGTGAGCCGGTTCAGCTCATTCCCCAGGACCTGATGAACCCACCGCGCCCTCCACCCCCGGACCAGCCCCTGTATTGTGAGCCGGTTCAGCTCATTCCCCGGGACCTGATGAACCCACCGCGCCCTCCACCCCCGGACCAGCCCCTGTATTGTGAGCTGGTTCAGCTCATTCCCCGGGACCTGATGAACCCACCGCGCCCGCCACCCCCTGACCAGCACTTGTATTGTGAGCCAGTTCAGCTCATTCCCCGGGACCTGATTAACCGATCGTGCCCTCCACCCCCGGACCAGCCCCTGTATTGTGAGCCGGTTCAGCACAATCCCCGTTACCTGATGAACCCACCGCGCCCTCCACCCTCGGACCAGCCCCTGTATTGTGAGCCAGTTCAGCTCATTCCCCGGGAGCTGATGAACCCACCGCGACCTCCACCCCCGGACCAGCCCCTGTAATGTGAGCCCGTTCAGCTCATTCCCCGGGACCTGATGAACCCACCGCGCCCTCCACCCCCGGACCAGCCCCTGTATTGTGAGTCGGTTCTGCTCATTCCCCGGGACCTGATGAACCCACCGTGCCCTCCACCCCCGGACCAGCCCCTGTATTGAGAGTCGGTTCAGCTCATTCCCCGGGACCTGATGAACCTACCGCGCCCTCCACCCCCGGACCGGCCCCTGTATTGTGAGTCGGTTCAGCTCATTCCCCGGGACCTGATGAACCCACCACGTCCTCCACCCAAGGACCAGCCCCTGTATTGTGAGTCGGTTCAGCTCATTCCCCGGGACCTGATGAACCCACCGCGCCCTCCACCCCCGGACCAGCCCCTGTATTGTGAGTCGGTTCAGCTCATTCTCCGGGACCTGATGAGCCCACCGCGCCCTCCACCACCAGACCAGCCCCTGTATTGTGAGTCTGTTCAGCTCATTCCCTGGGACCTGATGAACGCACCGCGCCCTCCACCCCCGGACCAGCCCCTGGATTGTGAGCCGGTCCAGCTCATTCCCTGGGACCTGATGAACCCACTGGGCCCTCCACCCCCGGACCAGCTCCTGTATTGTGAGCTGGTTCAGCTCATTCCCCAGGACCTGATGAACTGACCGCGCCCTCCAACCCCGGACCAGCCCCTGTATTGTGAGCCGATTCAGCTCATTCCCCGGGACCTGATGAACCCACCGCCTCCTCCAACCCCGGACCAGCCCCTGTATTGTGAGCCGGTTCAGCTCATTCCCCGGGACCTGATGAACCCCTCGCGCCCTCTAACCTGGACCAGCCCCTGTATTGTGAGCAGGTTCAGCTCATTCCCCGGGACCTGATGAACCCACCGTGCCCTCCACCCCCGGACCGGCCCCTGTATTGTGAGCCATTTCAGCTCATTCCCCGGGACCTGATGAACCCACCGCCCCCTCCACCCCCGGACCAGCACCTGTATTGTGAGTCGGTTCAGCTCATTCCCCGGGACCTGATGAACCCACCGCGCCCTCCACCCCCGGACCAGACCCTGTATTGTGAGCCAGTTCTGCTCATTCCCCGGGACCTGATGATCCCACCACGTCCTCCACCCCTGGACCAGCCCCTGTATTGTGAGTCGGTTCAGCTCATTCCCCGGGACCTGATGAACCCACCGTGCCCTCCACCCCCGGACCAGCCCCTGTATTGTGAGCCAGTTCAGCTCATTCCCCGGGACCTGATGAACCCACCGCGCCCTCCACCCCCGGACCAGCCCCTGTATTGTGAGTCGGTTCAGCTCATTCCCCGGGACGTGATGAACCCACCGCCCCCTCCACCCCCGGACCAGCCGCTGTATTGTGAGCCAGTTCAGCTCATTCCCCGGGACCTGATGAACCCACCGCGCCCTCCACCCCCGGACCAGCCCCTGTATTGTGAGTCGGTTCAGCTCATTCCCCGGGACCTGATGAACCCACCGCCCCCTCCACCCCCGGACCAGCCGCTGTATTGTGAGCCAGTTCAGCTCATTCCCCGGGACCTGATGAACCCACCGCGCCCTCAACCCTCGGACCAGCCCCTGTATTGTGATCCAGTTCAGCTCATTCCCCGGGACGTGATGAACCCACCGCGCCCTCCACCCCCGGACCAGCCCCTGTATTGTGAGCTGGTTCAGCTCATTCCCCGGGACCTGATGAACCCACCGCCTCCTCCACCCCCGGACCAGCCCCTGTATTGTGAGCTGGTTCAGCTCATTCCCTGGGACCTGATGTACCCACCACGCCGTCCACCCGCGGACCAGCCCCTGTGATGTGAGCCGGTACAGCTCCTTCCCCGGGACCTGATGAACCCACCGCGCCCTCCACCCCCGGACCAGCCCCTGTATTGTGAGTCGGTTCAGCTCATTCCCCAGGACCTGATGAACCCACCGCGCCCTCCAGCCCCGGACCAGCCCCTGTATTGTGAACTGGTTCAGCTCATTCCCCGGGACCTGATGAACCCACCGTGCCCTCCAAACCCGGACCAGCCCTTGTATTGTGCGCCAGTTCAGCTCATTCCCCGGGACCCTATGAACCCATCGTGCCCTCCACCCCCAGACCAGCCCCTGTATTGTGAGCCGGTTTAGCACATTCCCCGGGACCTGATGAACCCACCGTGCCCTCCACCCCCGGACCAGCCCCTGTATTGTGAGCAGGTTGAGCTCATTCCCCAGGACCTGATGAACCCACCGTGCCCTCCACCCCCGGACCAGCCCCTGTATTGTGAGCCGGTTCAGCTCATTCCCGGGACCTGATGAACCCACCGCGCCTTCCAGCCCCGGACCAGCCCGTGTATTGAGAGCCGGTTCAACTCATTCCCCCGGACCTGATGAACCGGCCGCAACCTCCACCCCGGACCAGCCCCTGTATTGTGAGCCGGTTCAGCCCCTGTATTGTGAGCCGTTTCAGCTCATTCCCCGGGACCTGATGAAGCCCCCACGCCCTCCACCCGCGGACCAGAACCTGCATTGTGAGCCGGTTCAGCTCATATCCCGGGACCTGATGAACCCACCGCGCCCTCCACGCCTGGACCAGCCCCTGTATTGTGAGTCGGTTCAGCTCATTCCCCGGGACCTGATGAACCCACCGCGCCCTCCAACCCCAGACCAGCCCCTGTATTGTGAGCCGGTTCAGCTCATTCCCCGGGACCTGATGAGCCCACCGCGCCCTCCACCACCGGACCAGCCCCTGTATTGTGAGTCTGTTCAGCTCATTCCCTGGGACCTGATGGACCCACCGCGCCTTCCAGCCCCGGACCAGCCCCTGTATTGTGAGCCGGTTCAGCTCATTCCCTGGGACCTGATGAACGCACAGCGCCCTCCACCCCCGGACCAGCCCCTGGATTGTGAGCAGGTCCAGCTCATTCCCTGGGACCTGATGAACCCACTGGCCCCTCCACCCCCGGACCAGCTCCTGTATTGTGAGCCGGTTCAGCTCATTCCCCAGGACCTGATGAACTGATCGCGCCCTCCACCCCCGGACCAGCCCCTGTATTGTAAGCCAGTTCAGCTCATTCCCCAGGACCTGATAAACCCACCGCGCCCTCCACCCCCAGACCAGCCCTTGTATTGTGAGCCAGTTCAGCTCATTCCCCGGGACCCAATGAACCCATCGTGCCCTCCACCCCCGGACCAGCCCCTGTACTGTGAGCCGGTTCAGCTCATTCCCGGGACCTGATGAACCCGCCGCACCATCCACCCCCGGACCAGCCCCTGTATTGTGAGCCAGTTCAGCTCATTCCCCGGGACCTGATGAACCCACCACGCCTTCCAGCCCCGGACCAGCCCGTGTATTGAGAGCCGGTGCAACTCATTCCCCCGGACCTGATGAACCGGCCGCAACCTCCACCCCGGACCAGCCCCTGTATTGTGAGCCGGTTCAGCCCCTGTATTGTGAGCCGTTTCAGCTCATTCCCCGGGACCTGATGAAGCCCCCACGCCCTCCACCCGCGGACCAGAACCTGCATTGTGAGCCGGTTCAACTCATTCCCCGGGACCTAATGAACCCACCGCGCCCTCCACCCATGGACCAGCCCCTGTATTGTGAGCCAGATCAGCTCATTCCCTGGGACCTGATGAACACATCGCGCCCTCCACCCCCGGACCAGCCCCTGTATTGTGAGTTGGTCCAGCAAATTCCCCGGGACCTGATGAACCCACCGCGCCCTCCACCCCCGGAGCAGCACCTGTATTGTGAGCCAGATCAGCTCATTCCCCGGGACCTGATGAACCCACCGCGCCCGCCAACCCGGACCAGCCCTTGTATTGTGAGCCGGTTCAGCACAATCCCTGGGACCTGATGAACCCACCTCCTCCTCCACCCTGTACCAGCCCCTGTATTGTGAGCCGGTTCAGCTCATTCCCCGGGACCTGATGAGCCCACCGCGCCCTCCACCCCCGGACCAGCCCCTGTATTGTGAGCCAGTTCAGCTCATTCCCCGGGAGCTGATGATCCCACCACGCCCTCCACCCACGGACCAGCCCCTGTGTTGTGAGCCAGTTCAGCTCATTCCCCGGGACCTGATGAATCCACCGCGCCCGCCACCCCCGGACCAGCCCCTGTATTGTGAGCCGGTTCAGCTCATTCCCTGGGACCTGATGAACCCACCGCCCCCTCCACCCCCGGACCAGCCCCTGTATTGTGAGTCGGTTCAGCTCATTCCCCGGGACCTGATGAACCCACCGCGCCCGCCACCCCCGGAACAGCCCTTGTAATGTGAGCCAGTTCAGCTCATTCCCCGGGACCCGAAGAAACCATCGTGCCCTCCACCCCCGGACCAGCCCCTGTATTGTGAGCCGGTTCAGCACAATCCCCGTTACCTGATGAACCCACCGCCCCCTCCACCCTCGGACCAGCCCCTGTATTGTGATCCAGTTCACCTCATTCCCCGGGACCTGATGAACCCACCGTGCCCTCCACTGCCGGAACAGCCCCTGTATTGTGAGCCGTTTCAGCTCATTCCCCGGGACCTGATGAAGCCCCCACGCCCTCCACCCGCGGACCAGAACCTGCATTGTGAGCCGGTTCAACTCATTCCCCGGGACCTAATGAACCCACCGCGCCCTCCACCCATGGACCAGCCCCTGTATTGTGAGCCAGATCAGCTCATTCCCTGGGACCTGATGAACACATCGCGCCCTCCACCCCCGGACCAGCCCCTGTATTGTGAGCCGGTCCAGCAAATTCCCCGGGACCTGATGAACCCACCGCGCCCTCCACCCCCGGAGCAGCACCTGTATTGTGAGCCAGATCAGCTCATTCCCCGGGACCTGATGAACCCACCGCGCCCGCCAACCCGGACCAGCCCTTGTATTGTGAGCCGGTTCAGCACAATCCCTGGGACCTGATGAACCCACCTCCTCCTCCACCCTGTACCAGCCCCTGTATTGTGAGCCGGTTCAGCTCATTCCCCGGGACCTGATGAGCCCACCGCGCCCTCCACCCCCGGACCAGCCCCTGTATTGTGAGCCAGTTCAGCTCATTCCCCGGGAGCTGATGATCCCACCACGCCCTCCACCCCCGGACCAGCCCCTGTGTTGTGAGCCAGTTCAGCTCATTCCCCGGGACCTGATGAATCCACCGCGCCCGCCACCCCCGGACCAGCCCCTGTATTGTGAGCCGGTTCAGCTCATTCCCTGGGACCTGATGAACCCACCGCCCCCTCCACCCCCGGACCAGCCCCTGTATTGTGAGTCGGTTCAGCTCATTCCCCGGGACCTGATGAACCCACCGCGCCCGCCACCCCCGGAACAGCCCTTGTAATGTGAGCCAGTTCAGCTCATTCCCCGGGACCCGAAGAAACCATCGTGCCCTCCACCCCCGGACCAGCCCCTGTATTGTGAGCCGGTTCAGCACAATCCCCGTTACCTGATGAACCCACCGCCCCCTCCACCCTCGGACCAGCCCCTGTATTGTGATCCAGTTCACCTCATTCCCCGGGACCTGATGAACCCACCGTGCCCTCCACTGCCGGAACAGCCCCTGTATTGTCAGCCGGTTCAGCTCATTCCCTGGGACCTGATGAACCCACCGCCTCCTCCACCCTGTACCAGCCCCTGTATTGTGAGCCGGTTCAGCTCATTCCCCGGGACCTGATGAACGCACCACGCCGTCCATCCCCGGACCAGCCCCTTTGTTGTGAGCCGGTACAGCTCCTTCCCCGGGACCTGATGAACCCACCGCGCCCTCCAGCCCCGGACCAGCCCCTATATTGCGAACCGGTTCAGCTCATTATCCGGGACCTGATGAACCCACCGCGCCCTCCACCCCCGGACCAGCCCTTGTATTGTGAGCCAGTTCAGCTCATTCCCCGGGACCCGATGAACCCATCGTACCCTCCACCCTTGGACCAGCCCCTGTATTGTAAGCCGGTTCAGCTCATTCCCCGGGACCTGATGAACCCACCGCGCCCTCCACCCCCGGACCAGCCCCTGTATTGTGAGCCGGTTCAGCTCATTCCCCGGGACCTGATGAACCCACCGCCTCCTCCACCCCCGAACCAGCCCCTGTATTGTGAGCCGGTTCAGCTCATTCCCCGGGAAATGATGAACCCACCGCGCCCTCCACCCCCGGACCAGCCCCTGTATTGTGAGCCAGTTTAGCTCATTCCCCGGCACATGATGAACCCACGGTGCCCTCCACCACTGGACCAGCCCCTGTATTGTGCGCCGGTTCAGCTCATTCCCCGGGACCTGATGAACCCACCGCGCCCTCCACCCCCGGACCAGCCCCTGTATTGTGAGCCAGTTCTGCTCATTCCCCGGGACCTGATGATCCCACCACGCCCTCCACCCCCGGACCAGCCCCTGTATTGTGAGCTGGTTCAGCTCATTCCCCGGGACCTGATGAACCCACCGCGCCCTCCAACCCCGGAGCAGCCGCTGTATTGTGAGCCGGTTCAGCTCATTCCACGGGACCTGATGAACCCACCGCGCCCGCCACCCCCGGAACAGCCCTTGTAATGTGAGCCAGTTCAGCTCATTCCCCGGGACCCGATGAACCCATCGTGCCGTCCACCCCCGGACCAGTCCCTGTATTGTGAGCCGGTTCAGCACAATCCCCGTTACCTGATGAAACCACCGCGCCCACCACCCCCGGACCAGTCCCTGTATTGTGAGCCGGTTCAGCACAATCCCCGTTACCTGATGAAACCACCGCGCCCTCCACCCCCAGACCAGCCCCTGTATTGTGATCCAGTTCAGCTCATTCCCCGGGACCTGAAGAACCCACCGCGCCCTCCTGCCCCGGACCAGCCCCTGTATTTTGAACCGGATCAGCTCATTCCCCGGGACCTGATGAACCCACCGTGCCCTCCAACCCCCGGACCAGCCCTTGTATTGTGAGCCAGTTCATCTCATCCCCCGGGACCCGATGAACCCATCGTGCCCTCCACCCCCGGATCAGCCCCTGTATTGTGAGTCGGTTCAGCTCATTCCCCGGGACCTGATGAACCCACGGCGCCCTCCACCCCCGGACCAGCCCCTGTATTGTGAGCCGGTTCAGCTCATTCCCCGGGACCTGATGAACCCACCGCGCCCTCCACCCCCGGACCAGCCCCTGTATTGTGAGCCGGTTCAGCTCATTCCCCGGGACCTGATGAACCCACCGCGCCCTCCACCCCCGGACCAGCCCCTGTATTGTGAGGCAGTTCAGCTCATTCGCCGGTACCTGATGAACCCACCGCACCCTGCAATCCCAGAGCAGACCCTGTATTGTGAGCCGGTTCAGCTCATTCCCGGGACCTGATGAACCCACCGCAACCTCCACCCCCGGACCAGACCCTGTATTGAGAGCCGGTTCAGCTCATTCTCCGGGACCTGATGAACCCACCGCGCCCTCCAGCCCCGGACCAGCCCGTGTATTGTGATCCGGTTCAGCCCCTGTATTGTGAGCCGGATCAGCTCATTCCCCGGGACCTGATGAACCCACCACGCCCTCCACCCGCGGACCAGAACCTGCATTGTGAGCCGGTTCAGCTCATTCCCCGGGACCTGATGAACCCACCGCGCCCTCCACCCCTGGACCAGCCCCTGTATTGTGAGTCGGTTCAGCTCATTCCCCGGGACCTGATGAACCCACCGCGCCCTCCACCCCCGGACCAGCCCCTGTATTGTGAGTCGGTTCAGCAAATTCCCCGGGACCTGATGAACCCACCGCGCCCTCCACCCCCGGAGCAGCACCTGTATTGTGAGCCAGTTCAGCTCATTCCCTGGGACCTGATGAACCCACCGCCCCCTCCACCCCCGGACCAGCCCCTGTATTGTGAGTCGGTTCAGCTCATTCCCTGGGACCTGATGAACCCACCGCCCCCTCCACCCCCGGACCAGCCCCTGTATTGTGAGTCGATTCAGCTCATTCCCCGGGACCTGATGAACCCACCGCCTCCTCCACCCTGTACCAGCCCCTGTATTGTGAGCCGGTTCAGCTCATTCCCCGGAACCTGATGAACCCACCGTGCCCTCCACCCCCGGACAAGCCCCTGTATTGTGAGCCGGTTTAGCTCATTCCCCGGAACCTGATGAACCCACCACGCCATCCACCCCCGGACCAGCCTCTGTGTTGTGAGCCAGTACAGCTCCTTCCCCGGGACCTGATGAACCCACCGCTCCCTCCACCCCCGGAGCAGCCCCTGTATTGTTAGCCGGTTCAGCTCATTCCCCAGGACCTGATGAACCCACCGTGCCCTCCACCCCCGGACCAGCCCCTGTATTGTGAGTCGGTTCAGCTCATTCCCCAGGACCTGATGAACCCACCGCACCCTGCAACCCCAGAGCAGACCCTGTATTGTGAGCCGGTTCAGCTCATTCCCGGGACCTGATGAACCCACCGCGCCCTCCACCCCCGGACCAGCCCCTGTATTTTGAGCCGGTTCAACTCATTCCCCCGGACCTGATGAACCGACCGCAACCTCCACCCCCGGACCAGACCCTGTATTGAGAGCCGGTTCAGCTCATTCTCCGGGACCTGATGAACCCACCGCGCCCTCCAACACCGGACCAGCCCCTGTATTGTGTGTCTGTTCAGCTCATTCCCCGGGTCCTGATGGACACACTGCGCCCTCCACCCCCGGACCAGACCCTGTATTGTGAGCCGGTTCAGCTCATTCCCCGGGACCTGATGAACCCCCGGCGCCCTCCAACCCGGACCAGCCCCTGTATTGTGAGCCGGTTCAGCTCATTCCCCAGGACCTGATGAACCCACCGCGCCCTCCACCCCCGGACCAGCCCCTGTATTGTGAGCCGGTTCAGCTCATTCCCCGGGACCTGATGAACCCACCGCACCCTCCACCCCCGGACCAGCCCCTGTATTGTGAGCTGGTTCAGCTCATTCCCCGGGACCTGATGAACCCACCGCGCCCGCCACCCCCTGACCAGCACTTGTATTGTGAGCCAGTTCAGCTCATTCCCCGGGACCCGATTAACCGATCGTGCCCTCCACCCCCGGACCAGCCCCTGTATTGTGAGCTGGTTCAGCACAATCCCCGTTACCTGATGAACCCACCGCGCCCTCCACCCTCGGACCAGCCCCTGTATTGTGAGCCAGTTCAGCTCATTCCCCGGGAGCTGATGAACCCACCGCGACCTCCACCCCCGGACCAGCCCCTGTATTGTGAGTCGGTTCTGCTCATTCCCCGGGACCTGATGAACCCACCGCAACCTCCACCCCCGGACCAGACCCTGTATTGAGAGCCGGTTCAGCTCATTCTCCGGGACCTGATGAACCCACCGCGCCCTCCAGCCCCGGACCAGCCCGTGTATTGTGATCCGGTTCAGCCCCTGTATTGTGAGCCGGATCAGCTCATTCCCCGGGACCTGATGAACCCACCACGCCCTCCACCCGCGGACCAGAACCTGCATTGTGAGCCGGTTCAGCTCATTCCCCGGGACCTGATGAACCCACCGCGCCCTCCACCCCTGGACCAGCCCCTGTATTGTGAGTCGGTTCAGCTCATTCCCCGGGACCTGATGAACCCACCGCGCCCTCCACCCCCGGACCAGCCCCTGTATTGTGAGTCGGTTCAGCAAATTCCCCGGGACCTGATGAACCCACCGCGCCCTCCACCCCCGGAGCAGCACCTGTATTGTGAGCCAGTTCAGCTCATTCCCTGGGACCTGATGAACCCACCGCCCCCTCCACCCCCGGACCAGCCCCTGTATTGTGAGTCGGTTCAGCTCATTCCCTGGGACCTGATGAACCCACCGCCCCCTCCACCCCCGGACCAGCCCCTGTATTGTGAGTCGATTCAGCTCATTCCCCGGGACCTGATGAACCCACCGCCTCCTCCACCCTGTACCAGCCCCTGTATTGTGAGCCGGTTCAGCTCATTCCCCGGAACCTGATGAACCCACCGTGCCCTCCACCCCCGGACAAGCCCCTGTATTGTGAGCCGGTTTAGCTCATTCCCCGGAACCTGATGAACCCACCACGCCATCCACCCCCGGACCAGCCTCTGTGTTGTGAGCCAGTACAGCTCCTTCCCCGGGACCTGATGAACCCACCGCTCCCTCCACCCCCGGAGCAGCCCCTGTATTGTGAGCCGGTTCAGCTCATTCCCCAGGACCTGATGAACCCACCGTGCCCTCCACCCCCGGACCAGCCCCTGTATTGTGAGCCGGTTCAACTCATTCCCCGGGACCTGATGAACCCACCGCACCCTGCAACCCCAGAGCAGACCCTGTATTGTGAGCCGGTTCAGCTCATTCCCGGGACCTGATGAACCCACCGCGCCCTCCACCCCCGGACCAGCCCCTGTATTTTGAGCCGGTTCAACTCATTCCCCCGGACCTGATGAACCGACCGCAACCTCCACCCCCGGACCAGACCCTGTATTGAGAGCCGGTTCAGCTCATTCTCCGGGACCTGATGAACCCACCGCGCCCTCCAACACCGGACCAGCCCCTGTATTGTGTGTCTGTTCAGCTCATTCCCCGGGTCCTGATGGACACACTGCGCCCTCCACCCCCGGACCAGGCCCTGTATTGTGAGCCGGTTCAGCTCATTCCCCGGGACCTGATGAACCCCCGGCGCCCTCCAACCCGGACCAGCCCCTGTATTGTGAGCCGGTTCAGCTCATTCCCCAGGACCTGATGAACCCACCGCGCCCTCCACCCCCGGACCAGCCCCTGTATTGTGAGCCGGTTCAGCTCATTCCCCGGGACCTGATGAACCCACCGCGCCCTCCACCCCCGGACCAGCCCCTGTATTGTGAGCTGGTTCAGCTCATTCCCCGGGACCTGATGAACCCACCGCGCCCGCCACCCCCTGACCAGCACTTGTATTGTGAGCCAGTTCAAGTCATTCCCCGGGACCCGATTAACCGATCGTGCCCTCCACCCCCGGACCAGCCCCTGTATTGTGAGCCGGTTCAGCACAATCCCCGTTACCTGATGAACCCACCGCGCCCTCCACCCTCGGACCAGCCCCTGTATTGTGAGCCAGTTCAGCTCATTCCCCGGGAGCTGATGAACCCACCGCGACCTCCACCCCCGGACCAGCCCCTGTAATGTGAGCCCGTTCAGCTCATTCCCCGGGACCTGATGAACCCACCGCGCCCTCCACCCCCGGACCAGCCCCTGTATTGTGAGTCGGTTCTGCTCATTCCCCGGGACCTGATGAACCCACCGTGCCCTCCACCCCCGGACCAGCCCCTGTATTGAGAGTCGGTTCAGCTCATTCCCCGGGACCTGATGAACCCACCGCGCCCTCCACCCCCGGACCAGCCCCTGTATTGTGAGTCGGTTCAGCTCATTCCCCGGGACCTGATGAACCCACCGCGCCCTCCACCCCCGGACCGGCCCCTGTATTGAGAGTCGGTTCAGCTCATTCCCCGGGACCTGATGAACCCACCACGTCCTCCACCCAAGGACCAGCCCCTGTATTGTGAGTCGGTTCAGCTCATTCCCCGGGACCTGATGAACCCACCGCGCCCTCCACCCCCGGACCAGCCCCTGTATTGTGAGTCGGTTCAGCTCATTCTCCGGGACCTGATGAGCCCACCGCGCCCTCCAACACCAGACCAGCCCCTGTATTGTGAGTCTGTTCAGCTCATTCCCTGGGACCTGATGAACGCACAGCGCCCTCCACCCCCGGACCAGCCCCTGGATTGTGAGCCGGTCCAGCTCATTCCCTGGGACCTGATGAACCCACCGCGCCCTCCACCACCGGACCAGCCCCTGTATTGTGAGTCTGTTCAGCTCATTCCCCGGGACCTGATGAACCCACCGCCTCCTCCAACCCCGGACCAGCCCCTGTATTGTGAGCCGATTCAGCTCATTCCCCGGGACCTGATGAACCCACCGCCTCCTCCAACCCCGGACCAGCCCCTGTATTGTGAGCCGGTTCAGCTCATTCCCCGGGACCTGATGAACCCACCGCGCCCTCTAACCTGGACCAGCCCCTGTATTGTGAGCAGGTTCAGCTCATTCCCCGGGACCTGATGAACCCACCGCGCCCTCCACCCCAGGACCGGCCCCTGTATTGTGAGCCATTTCAGCTCATTCCCCGGGACCTGATGAACCCACCGCGCCCTCCACCCCCGGACCAGACCCTGTATTGTGAGCCAGTTCTGCTCATTCCCCGGGACCTGATGATCCCACCACGTCCTCCACCCCTGGACCAGCCCCTGTATTGTGAGTCGGTTCAGCTCATTCCCCGGGACCTGATGAACCCACCACGCCCTCCACCCCCGGACCAGCCCCTGTATTGTGAGTCGGTCCAGCTCATTCCCCGGGACCTGATGAACCCACCGCCCCCTCCACCCCCGGACCAGCCGCTGTATTGTGAGCCAGTTCAGCTCATTCCCCGGGACCTGTGAACCCACCGCGCCCTCAACCCTCGGACCAGCCCCTGTATTGTGATCCAGTTCAGCTCATTCCCCGGGACGTGATGAACCCACCGCGCCCTCCACCCCCGGACCAGCCCCTGTATTGTGAGCCGGTTCAGCTTATTCCCCGGGACCTGATGAACCCACCGCCTCCTCCACCCTGTACCAGCCCCTGTATTGTGAGCTGGTTCAGCTCATTCCCTGGGACCTGATGAACCCACCACGCCGTCCACCTGCGGACCAGCCCCTGTGATGTGAGCCGGTACAGCTCCTTCCCCGGGACCTGATGAACCCACCGCGCCCTCCAGCCCCGGACCAGCCCCTGTATTGTGAACTGGTTCAGCTCATTCCCCGGGACCTGATGAACCCACCGTGCCCTCCAAACCCGGACCAGCCCTTGTATTGTGCGCCAGTTCAGCTCATTCCCCGGGACCCTATGAACCCATCGTGCCCTCCACCCCCAGACCAGCCCCTGTATTGTGAGCCGGTTCAGCACATTCCCCGGGACCTGATGAACCCACCGCGCCCTCCACCCTTGGACCAGCCCCTGTATTGTGAGCAGGTTCAGCTCATTCCCCAGGACCTGATGAACCCACCGTGCCCTCCACCCCCGGACCAGCCCCTGTATTGTGAGCCGGTTCAGCTCATTCCCGGGACCTGATGAACCCACCGCGCCTTCCAGCCCCGGACCAGCCCGTGTATTGAGAGCCGGTTCAACTCATTCCCCCGGACCTGATGAACCGGCCGCAACCTCCACCCCGGACCAGCCCCTGTATTGTGAGCCGGTTCAGCCCCTGTATTGTGAGCCGTTTCAGCTCATTCCCCGGGACCTGATGAAGCCCCCACGCCCTCCACCCGCGGACCAGAACCTGCATTGTGAGCCGGTTCAGCTCATATCCCGGGACCTGATGAACCCACCGCGCCCTCCACGCCTGGACCAGCCCCTGTATTGTGAGTCGGTTCAGCTCATTCCCCGGGACCTGATGAACCCACCGCGCCCTCCAACCCCAGACCAGCCCCTGTATTGTGAGCCGGTTCAGCTCATTCCCCGGGACCTGATGAGGCCACCGCGCCCTCCACCACCGGACCAGCCCCTGTATTGTGAGTCTGTTCAGCTCATTCCCTGGGACCTGATGGACCCACCGCGCCTTCCAGCCCCGGACCAGCCCCTGTATTGTGAGCCGGTTCAGCTCATTCCCTGGGACCTGATGAACGCACAGCGCCCTCCACCCCCGGACCAGCCCCTGGATTGTGAGCAGGTCCAGCTCATTCCCTGGGACCTGATGAACCCACTGGCCCCTCCACCCCCGGACCAGCTCCTGTATTGTGAGCCGGTTCAGCTCATTCCCCAGGACCTGATGAACTGATCGCGCCATACACCCCCGGACCAGCCCCTGTATTGTAAGCCGGTTCATCTCATTCCCCAGGACCTGATAAACCCACCGCGCCCTCCACCCCTGGACCAGCCCTTGTATTGTGAGCCAGTTCAGCTCATTCCCCGGGACCCAATGAACCCATCGTGCCCTCCACCCCCGGACCAGCCCCTGTACTGTGAGCCGGTTCAGCTCATTCCCGGGACCTGATGAACCCGCCGCACCATCCACCCCCGGACCAGCCCCTGTATTGTGAGCCAGTTCAGCTCATTCCCCGGGACCTGATGAACCCACCACGCCTTCCAGCCCCGGACCAGCCCGTGTATTGAGAGCCGGTGCAACTCATTCCCCCGGACCTGATGAACCGGCCGCAACCTCCACCCCGGACCAGCCCCTGTATTGTGAGCCGGTTCAGCCCCTGTATTGTGAGCCGTTTCAGCTCATTCCCCGGGACCTGATGAAGCCCCCACGCCCTCCACCCGCGGACCAGAACCTGCATTGTGAGCCGGTTCAGCTCATTCCCCGGGACCTAATGAACCCACCGCGCCCTCCACCCATGGACCAGCCCCTGTATTGTGAGCCAGATCAGCTCATTCCCTGGGACCTGATGAACACATCGCGCCCTCCACCCCCGGACCAGCCCCTGTATTGTGAGCCGGTCCAGCAAATTCCCCGGGACCTGATGAACCCACCGCGCCCTCCACCCCCGGAGCAGCACCTGTATTGTGAGCCAGATCAGCTCATTCCCCGGGACCTGATGAACCCACCGCGCCCGCCACCCCCGGACCAGCCCCTGTATTGTGAGCCGGTTCAGCTCATTCTCCGGGACCTGATGAACCCACCGCGCCCTCCAACACCGGACCAGCCCCTGTATTGTGTGTCTGTTCAGCTCATTCCCCGGGTCCTGATGGACACACTGCGCCCTCCACCCCCGGACCAGACCCTGTATTGTGAGCCGGTTCAGCTCATTCCCCGGGACCTGATGAACCCCCGGCGCCCTCCAACCCGGACCAGCCCCTGTATTGTGAGCCGGTTCAGCTCATTCCCCAGGACCTGATGAACCCACCGCGCCCTCCACCCCCGGACCAGCCCCTGTATTGTGAGCCGGTTCAGCTCATTCCCCGGGACCTGATGAACCCACCACGCCCTCCACCCCCGGACCAGCCCCTGTATTGTGAGCTGGTTCAGCTCATTCCCCGGGACCTGATGAACCCACCGCGCCCGCCACCCCCTGACCAGCACTTGTATTGTGAGCCAGTTCAGCTCATTCCCCGGGACCCGATTAACCGATCGTGCCCTCCACCCCCGGACCAGCCCCTGTATTGTGAGCCGGTTCAGCACAATCCCCGTTACCTGATGAACCCACCGCGCCCTCCACCCTCGGACCAGCCCCTGTATTGTGAGCCAGTTCAGCTCATTCCCCGGGAGCTGATGAACCCACCGCGACCTCCACCCCCGGACCAGCCCCTGTAATGTGAGCCCGTTCAGCTCATTCCCCGGGACCTGATGAACCCACCGCGCCCTCCACCCCCGGACCAGCCCCTGTATTGTGAGTCGGTTCTGCTCATTCCCCGGGACCTGATGAACCCACCGCAACCTCCACCCCCGGACCAGACCCTGTATTGAGAGCCGGTTCAGCTCATTCTCCGGGACCTGATGAACCCACCGCGCCCTCCAGCCCCGGACCAGCCCGTGTATTGTGATCCGGTTCAGCCCCTGTATTGTGAGCCGGATCAGCTCATTCCCCGGGACCTGATGAACCCACCACGCCCTCCACCCGCGGACCAGAACCTGCATTGTGAGCCGGTTCAGCTCATTCCCCGGGACCTGATGAACCCACCGCGCCCTCCACCCCTGGACCAGCCCCTGTATTGTGAGTCGGTTCAGCTCATTCCCCGGGACCTGATGAACCCACCGCGCCCTCCACCCCCGGACCAGCCCCTGTATTGTGAGTCGGTTCAGCAAATTCCCCGGGACCTGATGAACCCACCGCGCCCTCCACCCCCGGAGCAGCACCTGTATTGTGAGCCAGTTCAGCTCATTCCCTGGGACCTGATGAACCCACCGCCCCCTCCACCCCCGGACCAGCCCCTGTATTGTGAGTCGGTTCAGCTCATTCCCTGGGACCTGATGAACCCACCGCCCCCTCCACCCCCGGACCAGCCCCTGTATTGTGAGTCGATTCAGCTCATTCCCCGGGACCTGATGAACCCACCGCCTCCTCCACCCTGTACCAGCCCCTGTATTGTGAGCCGGTTCAGCTCATTCCCCGGAACCTGATGAACCCACCGTGCCCTCCACCCCCGGACAAGCCCCTGTATTGTGAGCCGGTTTAGCTCATTCCCCGGAACCTGATGAACCCACCACGCCATCCACCCCCGGACCAGCCTCTGTGTTGTGAGCCAGTACAGCTCCTTCCCCGGGACCTGATGAACCCACCGCTCCCTCCACCCCCGGAGCAGCCCCTGTATTGTGAGCCGGTTCAGCTCATTCCCCAGGACCTGATGAACCCACCGTGCCCTCCACCCCCGGACCAGCCCCTGTATTGTGAGTCGGTTCAGCTCATTCCCCAGGACCTGATGAACCCACCGCTCCCTCCACCCCCGGACCAGCCCCTGTATTGTGAGCCGGTTCAACTCATTCCCCGGGACCTGATGAACCCACCGCACCCTGCATCCCCAGAGCAGACCCTGTATTGTGAGCCGGTTCAGCTCATTCCCGGGACCTGATGAACCCACCGCGCCCTCCACCCCCGGACCAGCCCCTGTATTTTGAGCCGGTTCAACTCATTCCCCCGGACCTGATGAACCGACCGCAACCTCCACCCCCGGACCAGACCCTGTATTGAGAGCCGGTTCAGCTCATTCTCCGGGACCTGATGAACCCACCGCGCCCTCCAACACCGGACCAGCCCCTGTATTGTGTGTCTGTTCAGCTCATTCCCCGGGTCCTGATGGACACACTGCGCCCTCCACCCCCGGACCAGACCCTGTATTGTGAGCCGGTTCAGCTCATTCCCCGGGACCTGATGAACCCCCGGCGCCCTCCAACCCGGACCAGCCCCTGTATTGTGAGCCGGTTCAGCTCATTCCCCAGGACCTGATGAACCCACCGCGCCCTCCACCCCCGGACCAGCCCCTGTATTGTGAGCCGGTTCAGCTCATTCCCCGGGACCTGATGAACCCACCGCGCCCTCCACCCCCGGACCAGCCCCTGTATTGTGAGCTTGTTCAGCTCATTCCCCGGGACCTGATGAACCCACCGCGCCCGCCACCCCCTGACCAGCACTTGTATTGTGAGCCAGTTCAGCTCATTCCCCGGGACCCGATTAACCGATCGTGCCCTCCACCCCCGGACCAGCCCCTGTATTGTGAGCCGGTTCAGCACAATCCCCGTTACCTGATGAACCCACCGCGCCCTCCACCCTCGGACCAGCCCCTGTATTGTGAGCCAGTTCAGCTCATTCCCCGGGAGCTGATGAACCCACCGCGACCTCCACCCCCGGACCAGCCCCTGTAATGTGAGCCCGTTCAGCTCATTCCCCGGGACCTGATGAACCCACCGCGCCCTCCACCCCCGGACCAGCCCCTGTATTGTGAGTCGGTTCTGCTCATTCCCCGGGACCTGATGAACCCACCGTGCCCTCCACCCCCGGACCAGCCCCTGTATTGAGAGTCGGTTCAGCTCATTCCCCGGGACCTGATGAACCCACCGCGCCCTCCACCCCCGGACCAGCCCCTGTATTGTGAGTCGGTTCAGCTCATTCCCCGGGACCTGATGAACCCACCGCGCCCTCCACCCCCGGACCGGCCCCTGTATTGAGAGTCGGTTCAGCTCATTCCCCGGGACCTGATGAACCCACCACGTCCTCCACCCAAGGACCAGCCCCTGTATTGTGAGTCGGTTCAGCTCATTCCCCGGGACCTGATGAACCCACCGCGCCCTCCACCCCCGGACCAGCCCCTGTATTGTGAGTCGGTTCAGCTCATTCTCCGGGACCTGATGAGCCCACCGCGCCCTCCACCACCAGACCAGCCCCTGTATTGTGAGTCTGTTCAGCTCATTCCCTGGGACCTGATGAACGCACAGCGCCCTCCACCCCCGGACCAGCCCCTGTATTGTGAGCCAGTTCAGCTCATTCCCCGGGAGCTGATGAACCCACCGCGACCTCCACCCCCGGACCAGCCCCTGTAATGTGAGCCCGTTCAGCTCATTCCCCGGGACCTGATGAACCCACCGCGCCCTCCACCCCCGGACCAGCCCCTGTATTGTGAGTCGGTTCTGCTCATTCCCCGGGACCTGATGAACCCACCGCAACCTCCACCCCCGGACCAGCCCCTGTAATGTGAGCCCGTTCAGCTCATTCTCCGGGACCTGATGAACCCACCGCGCCCTCCAGCCCCGGACCAGCCCGTGTATTGTGATCCGGTTCAGCCCCTGTATTGTGAGCCGGATCAGCTCATTCCCCGGGACCTGATGAACCCACCACGCCCTCCACCCGCGGACCAGAACCTGCATTGTGAGCCGGTTCAGCTCATTCCCCGGGACCTGATGAACCCACCGCGCCCTCCACCCCTGGACCAGCCCCTGTATTGTGAGTCGGTTCAGCTCATTCCCCGGGACCTGATGAACCCACCGCGCCCTCCACCCCCGGACCAGCCCCTGTATTGTGAGTCGGTTCAGCAAATTCCCCGGGACCTGATGAACCCACCGCGCCCTCCACCCCCGGAGCAGCACCTGTATTGTGAGCCAGTTCAGCTCATTCCCTGGGACCTGATGAACCCACCGCCCCCTCCACCCCCGGACCAGCCCCTGTATTGTGAGTCGGTTCAGCTCATTCCCTGGGACCTGATGAACCCACCGCCCCCTCCACCCCCGGACCAGCCCCTGTATTGTGAGTCGATTCAGCTCATTCCCCGGGACCTGATGAACCCACCGCCTCCTCCACCCTGTACCAGCCCCTGTATTGTGAGCCGGTTCAGCTCATTCCCCGGAACCTGATGAACCCACCGTGCCCTCCACCCCCGGACAAGCCCCTGTATTGTGAGCCGGTTTAGCTCATTCCCCGGAACCTGATGAACCCACCACGCCATCCACCCCCGGACCAGCCTCTGTGTTGTGAGCCAGTACAGCTCCTTCCCCGGGACCTGATGAACCCACCGCTCCCTCCACCCCCGGAGCAGCCCCTGTATTGTGAGCCGGTTCAGCTCATTCCCCAGGACCTGATGAACCCACCGTGCCCTCCACCCCCGGACCAGCCCCTGTATTGTGAGTCGGTTCAGCTCATTCCCCAGGACCTGATGAACCCACCGCTCCCTCCACCCCCGGACCAGCCCCTGTATTGTGAGCCGGTTCAACTCATTCCCCGGGACCTGATGAACCCACCGCACCCTGCATCCCCAGAGCAGACCCTGTATTGTGAGCCGGTTCAGCTCATTCCCGGGACCTGATGAACCCACCGCGCCCTCCACCCCCGGACCAGCCCCTGTATTTTGAGCCGGTTCAACTCATTCCCCCGGACCTGATGAACCGACCGCAACCTCCACCCCCGGACCAGACCCTGTATTGAGAGCCGGTTCAGCTCATTCTCCGGGACCTGATGAACCCACCGCGCCCTCCAACACCGGACCAGCCCCTGTATTGTGTGTCTGTTCAGCTCATTCCCCGGGTCCTGATGGACACACTGCGCCCTCCACCCCCGGACCAGACCCTGTATTGTGAGCCGGTTCAGCTCATTCCCCGGGACCTGATGAACCCCCGGCGCCCTCCAACCCGGACCAGCCCCTGTATTGTGAGCCGGTTCAGCTCATTCCCCAGGACCTGATGAACCCACCGCGCCCTCCACCCCCGGACCAGCCCCTGTATTGTGAGCCGGTTCAGCTCATTCCCCGGGACCTGATGAACCCACCGCGCCCTCCACCCCCGGACCAGCCCCTGTATTGTGAGCTTGTTCAGCTCATTCCCCGGGACCTGATGAACCCACCGCGCCCGCCACCCCCTGACCAGCACTTGTATTGTGAGCCAGTTCAGCTCATTCCCCGGGACCCGATTAACCGATCGTGCCCTCCACCCCCGGACCAGCCCCTGTATTGTGAGCCGGTTCAGCACAATCCCCGTTACCTGATGAACCCACCGCGCCCTCCACCCTCGGACCAGCCCCTGTATTGTGAGCCAGTTCAGCTCATTCCCCGGGAGCTGATGAACCCACCGCGACCTCCACCCCCGGACCAGCCCCTGTAATGTGAGCCCGTTCAGCTCATTCCCCGGGACCTGATGAACCCACCGCGCCCTCCACCCCCGGACCAGCCCCTGTATTGTGAGTCGGTTCTGCTCATTCCCCGGGACCTGATGAACCCACCGTGCCCTCCACCCCCGGACCAGCCCCTGTATTGAGAGTCGGTTCAGCTCATTCCCCGGGACCTGATGAACCCACCGCGCCCTCCACCCCCGGACCAGCCCCTGTATTGTGAGTCGGTTCAGCTCATTCCCCGGGACCTGATGAACCCACCGCGCCCTCCACCCCCGGACCGGCCCCTGTATTGAGAGTCGGTTCAGCTCATTCCCCGGGACCTGATGAACCCACCACGTCCTCCACCCAAGGACCAGCCCCTGTATTGTGAGTCGGTTCAGCTCATTCCCCGGGACCTGATGAACCCACCGCGCCCTCCACCCCCGGACCAGCCCCTGTATTGTGAGTCGGTTCAGCTCATTCTCCGGGACCTGATGAGCCCACCGCGCCCTCCACCACCAGACCAGCCCCTGTATTGTGAGTCTGTTCAGCTCATTCCCTGGGACCTGATGAACGCACAGCGCCCTCCACCCCCGGACCAGCCCCTGGATTGTGAGCCGGTCCAGCTCATTCCCTGGGACCTGATGAACCCACTGGGCCCTCCACCCCCGGACCAGCTCCTGTATTGTGAGCTGGTTCAGCTCATTCCCCAGGACCTGATGAACTGACCGCGCCCTCCACCACCGGACCAGCCCCTGTATTGTGAGTCTGTTCAGCTCATTCCCCGGGACCTGATGAACCCACCGCCTCCTCCAACCCCGGACCAGCCCCTGTATTGTGAGCCGATTCAGCTCATTCCCCGGGACCTGATGAACCCACCGCCTCCTCCAACCCCGGACCAGCCCCTGTATTGTGAGCCGGTTCAGCTCATTCCCCGGGACCTGATGAACCCCTCGCGCCCTCTAACCTGGACCAGCCCCTGTATTGTGAGCAGGTTCAGCTCATTCCCCGGGACCTGATGAACCCACCGCGCCCTCCACCCCAGGACCGGCCCCTGTATTGTGAGCCATTTCAGCTCATTCCCCGGGACCTGATGAACCCACCGCGCCCTCCACCCCCGGACCAGACCCTGTATTGTGAGCCAGTTCTGCTCATTCCCCGGGACCTGATGATCCCACCACGCCCTCCACCCCCGGACCGGCCCCTGTATTGTGAGCCATTTCAGCTCATTCCCCGGGACCTGATGAACCCACCGCGCCCTCCACCCCCGGACCAGACCCTGTATTGTGAGCCAGTTCTGCTCATTCCCGGGACCTGATGAACCCACCACGTCCTCCACCCCTGGACCAGCCCCTGTATTGTGAGTCGGTTCAGCTCATTCCCCGGGACCTGATGAACCCACCACGCCCTCCACCCCCGGACCAGCCCCTGTATTGTGAGTCGGTCCAGCTCATTCCCCGGGACCTGATGAACCCACCGCCCCCTCCACCCCCGGACCAGCCGCTGTATTGTGAGCCAGTTCAGCTCATTCCCCGGGACCTGTGAACCCACCGCGCCCTCAACCCTCGGACCAGCCCCTGTATTGTGATCCAGTTCAGCTCATTCCCCGGGACGTGATGAACCCACCGCGCCCTCCACCCCCGGACCAGCCCCTGTATTGTGAGCCGGTTCAGCTTATTCCCCGGGACCTGATGAACCCACCGTCTCCTCCACCCTGTACCAGCCCCTGTATTGTGAGCTGGTTCAGCTCATTCCCTGGGACCTGATGAACCCACCACGCCGTCCACCCGCGGACCAGCCCCTGTGATGTGAGCCGGTACAGCTCCTTCCCCGGGACCTGATGAACCCACCGCGCCCTCCAGCCCCGGACCAGCCCCTGTATTGTGAACTGGTTCAGCTCATTCCCCGGGACCTGATGAACCCACCGTGCCCTCCAAACCCGGACCAGCCCTTGTATTGTGCGCCAGTTCAGCTCATTCCCCGGGACCCTATGAACCCATCGTGCCCTCCACCCCCAGACCAGCCCCTGTATTGTGAGCCGGTTCAGCACATTCCCCGGGACCTGATGAACCCACCGCGCCCTCCACCCTTGGACCAGCCCCTGTATTGTGAGCAGGTTCAGCTCATTCCCCAGGACCTGATGAACCCACCGTGCCCTCCACCCCCGGACCAGCCCCTGTATTGTGAGCCGGTTCAGCTCATTCCCGGGACCTGATGAACCCACCGCGCCTTCCAGCCCCGGACCAGCCCGTGTATTGAGAGCCGGTTCAACTCATTCCCCCGGACCTGATGAACCGGCCGCAACCTCCACCCCGGACCAGCCCCTGTATTGTGAGCCGGTTCAGCCCCTGTATTGTGAGCCATTTCAGCTCATTCCCCGGGACCTGATGAAGCCCCCACGCCCTCCACCCGCGGACCAGAACCTGCATTGTGAGCCGGTTCAGCTCATATCCCGGGACCTGATGAACCCACCGCGCCCTCCACGCCTGGACCAGCCCCTGTATTGTGAGTCGGTTCAGCTCATTCCCCGGGACCTGATGAACCCACCGCGCCCTCCAACCCCAGACCAGCCCCTGTATTGTGAGCCGGTTCAGCTCATTCCCCGGGACCTGATGAGCCCACCGCGCCCTCCACCACCGGACCAGCCCCTGTATTGTGAGTCTGTTCAGCTCATTCCCTGGGACCTGATGGACCCACCGCGCCTTCCAGCCCCGGACCAGCCCCTGTATTGTGAGCCGGTTCAGCTCATTCCCTGGGACCTGATGAACGCACAGCGCCCTCCACCCCCGGACCAGCCCCTGGATTGTGAGCAGGTCCAGCTCATTCCCTGGGACCTGATGAACCCACTGGCCCCTCCACCCCCGGACCAGCTCCTGTATTGTGAGCCGGTTCAGCTCATTCCCCAGGACCTGATGAACTGATCGCGCCCTCCACCCCCGGACCAGCCCCTGTATTGTAAGCCGGTTCAGCTCATTCCCCAGGACCTGATAAACCCACCGCGCCCTCCACCCCTGGACCAGCCCTTGTATTGTGAGCCAGTTCAGCTCATTCCCCGGGACCCAATGAACCCATCGTGCCCTCCACCCCCGGACCAGCCCCTGTACTGTGAGCCGGTTCAGCTCATTCCCGGGACCTGATGAACCCGCCGCACCATCCACCCCCGGACCAGCCCCTGTATTGTGAGCCAGTTCAGCTCATTCCCCGGGACCTGATGAACCCACCACGCCTTCCAGCCCCGGACCAGCCCGTGTATTGAGAGCCGGTGCAACTCATTCCCCCGGACCTGATGAACCGGCCGCAACCTCCACCCCGGACCAGCCCCTGTATTGTGAGCCGGTTCAGCCCCTGTATTGTGAGCCGTTTCAGCTCATTCCCCGGGACCTGATGAAGCCCCCACGCCCTCCACCCGCGGACCAGAACCTGCATTGTGAGCCGGTTCAGCTCATTCCCCGGGACCTAATGAACCCACCGCGCCCTCCACCCATGGACCAGCCCCTGTATTGTGAGCCAGATCAGCTCATTCCCTGGGACCTGATGAACACATCGCGCCCTCCACCCCCGGACCAGCCCCTGTATTGTGAGCCGGTCCAGCAAATTCCCCGGGACCTGATGAACCCACCGCGCCCTCCACCCCCGGAGCAGCACCTGTATTGTGAGCCAGATCAGCTCATTCCCCGGGACCTGATGAACCCACCGCGCCCGCCACCCCCGGACCAGCCCTTGTATTGTGAGCCGGTTCAGCACAATCCCTGGGACCTGATGAACCCACCTCCTCCTCCACCCTGTACCAGCCCCTGTATTGTGAGCCGGTTCAGCTCATTCCCCGGGACCTGATGAGCCCACCGCGCCCTCCACCCCCGGACCAGCCCCTGTATTGTGAGCCAGTTCAGCTCATTCCCCGGGAGCTGATGATCCCACCACGCCCTCCACCCCCGGACCAGCCCCTGTGTTGTGAGCCAGTTCAGCTCATTCCCCGGGACCTGATGAATCCACCGCGCCCGCCACCCCCGGACCAGCCCCTGTATTGTGAGCCGGTTCAGCTCATTCCCTGGGACCTGATGAACCCACCGCCCCCTCCACCCCCGGACCAGCCCCTGTATTGTGAGTCGGTTCAGCTCATTCCCCGGGACCTGATGAACCCACCGCGCCCGCCACCCCCGGAACAGCCCTTGTAATGTGAGCCAGTTCAGCTCATTCCCCGGGACCCGAAGAAACCATCGTGCCCTCCACCCCCGGACCAGCCCCTGTATTGTGAGCCGGTTCAGCACAATCCCCGTTACCTGATGAACCCACCGCCCCCTCCACCCTCGGACCAGCCCCTGTATTGTGATCCAGTTCACCTCATTCCCCGGGACCTGATGAACCCACCGTGCCCTCCACTGCCGGAACAGCCCCTGTATTGTCAGCCGGTTCAGCTCATCCCCTGGGACCTGATGAACCCACCGCCTCCTCCACCCTGTACCAGCCCCTGTATTGTGAGCCGGTTCAGCTCATTCCCCGGGACCTGATGAACCCACCGCCTCCTCCACCCTGTACCAGCCCCTATATTGCGAACCGGTTCAGCTCATTATCCGGGACCTGATGAACCCACCGCGCCCTCCACCCCCGGACCAGCCCTTGTATTGTGAGCCAGTTCAGCTCATTCCCCGGGACCCGATGAACCCATCGTACCCTCCACCCTTGGACCAGCCCCTGTATTGTAAGCCGGTTCAGCTCATTCCCCGGGACCTGATGAACCCACCGCGCCCTCCTCCCCCGGACCAGCCCCTGTATTGTGAGCCGGTTCAGCTCATTCCCCGGGACCTGATGAACCCACCGCCTCCTCCACCCCCGAACCAGCCCCTGTATTGTGAGCCGGTTCAGCTCATTCCCCGGGAAATGATGAACCCACCGCGCCCTCCACCCCCGGACCAGCCCCTGTATTGTGAGCCGGTTTAGCTCATTCCCCGGCACATGATGAACCCACGGCGCCCTCCACCACTGGACCAGCCCCTGTATTGTGCGCCGGTTCAGCTCATGCCCCGGGACCTGATGAACCCACCGCGCCCTCCACCCCCGGACCAGCCCCTGTATTGTGAGCCAGTTCTGCTCATTCCCCGGGACCTGATGATCCCACCACGCCCTCCACCCCCGGACCAGCCCCTGTGTTGTGAGCCAGTTCAGCACAATCCCCGGGACCTGATGAACCCACCGCGCCCTCCAACCCCGGAGCAGCCGCTGTATTGTGAGCCGGTTCAGCTCATTCCACGGGACCTGATGAACCCACCGCGCCCGCCACCCCCGGAACAGCCCTTGTAATGTGAGCCAGTTCAGCTCATTCCCCGGGACCCGATGAACCCATCGTGCCGTCCACCCCCGGACCAGCCCCTGTATTGTGAGTCGGTTCAGCTCATTCCCTGGGACCTGATGAACCCACCGCGCCCGCCACCCCCGGAACAGCCCTTGTAATGTGAGCCAGTTCAGCTCATTCCCCGGGACCCGATGAACCCATCGTGCCGTCCACCCCCGGACCAGTCCCTGTATTGTGAGCCGGTTCAGCACAATCCCCGTTACCTGATGAAACCACCGCGCCCTCCACCCCCGGACCAGCCCCTGTATTGTGAGCCGGTTCAGCACAATCCCCGTTACCTGATGAAACCACCGCGCCCTCCACCCCCAGACCAGCCCCTGTATTGTGATCCAGTTCAGCTCATTCCCCGGGACCTGAAGAACCCACCGCGCCCTCCAGCCCCGGACCAGCCCCTGTATTTTGAACCGGATCAGCTCATTCCCCGGGACCTGATGAACCCACCGTGCCCTCCAACCCCCGGACCAGCCCTTGTATTGTGAGCCAGTTCATCTCATCCCCCGGGACCCGATGAACCCATCGTGCCCTCCACCCCCGGATCAGCCCCTGTATTGTGAGTCGGTTCAGCTCATTCCCCGGGACCTGATGAACCCACGGCGCCCTCCACCCCCGGACCAGCCCCTGTATTGTGAGCCGGTTCAGCTCATTCCCCGGGACCTGATGAACCCACCGCGCCCTCCACCCCCGGACCAGCCCCTGTATTGTGAGCCGGTTCAGCTCATTCCCCGGGACCTGATGAACCCACCGCGCCCTCCACCCCCGGACCAGCCCCTGTATTGTGAGGCAGTTCAGCTCATTCGCCGGTACCTGATGAACCCACCGCACCCTGCAATCCCAGAGCAGACCCTGTATTGTGAGCCGGTTCAGCTCATTCCCGGGACCTGATGAACCCACCGCAACCTCCACCCCCGGACCAGACCCTGTATTGAGAGCCGGTTCAGCTCATTCTCCGGGACCTGATGAACCCACCGCGCCCTCCAGCCCCGGACCAGCCCATGTATTGTGATCCGGTTCAGCCCCTGTATTGTGAGCCGGATCAGCTCATTCCCCGGGACCTGATGAACCCACCACGCCCTCCACCCGCGGACCAGAACCTGCATTGTGAGCCGGTTCAGTTCATTCCCCGGGACCTGATGAACCCACCGCGCCCTCCACCCCTGGACCAGCCCCTGTATTGTGAGTCGGTTCAGCTCATTCCCCGGGACCTGATGAACCCACCGCGCCCTCCACCCCCGGACCAGCCCCTGTATTGTGAGTCGGTTCAGCAAATTCCCCGGGACCTGATGAACCCACCGCGCCCTCCACCCCCGGAGCAGCACCTGTATTGTGAGCCAGTTCAGCTCATTCCCTGGGACCTGATGAACCCACCGCCCCCTCCACCCCCGGACCAGCCCCTGTATTGTGAGTCGGTTCAGCTCATTCCCTGGGACCTGATGAACCCACCGCCCCCTCCACCCCCGGACCAGCCCCTGTATTGTGAGTCGATTCAGCTCATTCCCCGGGACCTGATGAACCCACCGCCTCCTCCACCCTGTACCAGCCCCTGTATTGTGAGCCGGTTCAGCTCATTCCCCGGAACCTGATGAACCCACCGTGCCCTCCACCCCCGGACAAGCCCCTGTATTGTGAGCCGGTTTAGCTCATTCCCCGGAACCTGATGAACCCACCACGCCATCCACCCCCGGACCAGCCTCTGTGTTGTGAGCCAGTACAGCTCCTTCCCCGGGACCTGATGAACCCACCGCTCCCTCCACCCCCGGAGCAGCCCCTGTATTGTGAGCCGGTTCAGCTCATTCCCCGGGACCTGATGAACCCACCGCCCCCTCCACCCCCGGACCAGCCCCTGTATTGTGAGCCGGTTCAGCTCATTCCCCAGGACCTGATGAACCCACCGTGCCCTCCACCCCCGGACCAGCCCCTGTATTGTGAGTCGGTTCAGCTCATTCCCCAGGACCTGATGAACCCACCGCTCCCTCCACCCCCGGACCAGCCCCTGTATTGTGAGCCGGTTCAACTCATTCCCCGGGACCTGATGAACCCACCGCACCCTGCAACCCCAGAGCAGACCCTGTATTGTGAGCCGGTTCAGCTCATTCCCGGGACCTGATGAACCCACCGCGCCCTCCACCCCCGGACCAGCCCCTGTATTTTGAGCTGGTTCAGCTCATTCCCCCGGACCTGATGAACCGACCGCAACCTCCACCCCCGGACCAGACCCTGTATTGAGAGCCGGTTCAGCTCATTCTCCGGGACCTGATGAACCCACCGCGCCCTCCAGCCCCGGACCAGCCCGTGTATTGTGATCCGGTTCAGCCCCTGTATTGTGAGCCGGATCAGCTCATTCCCCGGGACCTGATGAACCCACCACGCCCTCCACCCGCGGACCAGAACCTGCATTGTGAGCCGGTTCAGCTCATTCCCCGGGACCTGATGAACCCACCGCGCCCTCCACCCCCGGACCAGCCCCTGTATTGTGAGTCGGTTCAGCTGATTCCCCGGGACCTGATGAACCCACCGCGCCCTCCACCCCCGGACCAGCCCCTGTATTGTGAGTCGGTTCACCAAATTCCCCGGGACCTGATGAACCCACCGCGCCCTCCACCCCCGGAGCAGCACCTGTATTGTGAGCCAGTTCAGCTCATTCCCTGGGACCTGATGAACCCACCGCCCCCTCCACCCCCGGACCAGCCCCTGTATTGTGAGTCGGTTCAGCTCATTCCCTGGGACCTGATGAACCCACCGCCCCCTCCACCCCCGGACCAGCCCCTGTATTGTGAATCGGTTCAGCTCATTCCCCGGGACCTGATGAACCCACCGCCTCCTCCACCCTGTACCAGCCCCTGTATTGTGAGCCGGTTCAGCTCATTCCCCGGAACCTGATGAACCCACCGTGCCCTCCACCCCCGGACAAGCCCCTGTATTGTGAGCCGGTTTAGCTCATTCCCCGGACCCTGATGAACCCACCACGCCATCCACCCCCGGACCAGCCTCTGTGTTGTGAGCCAGTACAGCTCCTTCCCCGGGACCTGATGAACCCACCGCTCCCTCCACCCCCGGAGCAGCCCCTGTATTGTGAGCCGGTTCAGCTCATTCCCCGGGACCTGATGAACCCACCGCCCCCTCCACCCCCGGACCAGCCCCTGTATTGTGAGTCGGTTCAGCTCATTCCCCAGGACCTGATGAACCCACCGTGCCCTCCACCCCCGGACCAGCCCCTGTATTGTGAGTCGGTTCAGCTCATTCCCCAGGACCTGATGAACCCACCGCCCCCTCCACCCCCGGACCAGCCCCTGTATTGTGAGTCGGTTCAGCTCATTCCCCGGGACCTGATGAACCCACCGCCCCCTCCACCCCCGGACCAGCCCCTGTATTGTGAGTCGGTTCAGCTCATTCCCCGGGACCTGATGAACCCACCGCCCCCTCCACCCCCGGACCAGCCCCTGTATTGTGAGTCGGTTCAGCTCATTCCCCGGGACCTGATGAACCCACCGCTCCCTCCACCCCCGGAGCAGCCCCTGTATTGTGAGCCGGTTCAGCTCATTCCCCAGGACCTGATGAACCCACCATGCCCTCCACCCCCGGACCAGCCCCTGTATTGTGAGTCGGTTCAGCTCATTCCCCAGGACCTGATGAACCCACCGCTCCCTCCACCCCCGGACCAGCCCCTGTATTGTGAGCCGGTTCAACTCATTCCCCGGGACCTGATGAACCCACCGCACCCTGCAACCCCAGAGCAGGCCCTGTATTGTGAGCCGGTTCAGCTCATTCCCGGGACCTGATGAACCCACCGCGCCCTCCACCCCCGGACCAGCCCCTGTATTTTGAGCCGGTTCAACTCATTCCCCCGGACCTGATGAACCGACCGCAACCTCCACCCCCGGACCAGACCCTGTATTGAGAGCCGGTTCAGCTCATTCTCCGGGACCTGATGAACCCACCGCGCCCTCCAGCCCCGGACCAGCCCGTGTATTGTGATCCGGTTCAGCCCCTGTATTGTGAGCCGGATCAGCTCATTCCCCGGGACCTGATGAACCCACCACGCCCTCCACCCGCGGACCAGAACCTGCATTGTGAGCCGGTTCAGCTCATTCCCCGGGACCTGATGAACCCACCGCGCCCTCCACCCCCGGACCAGCCCCTGTATTGTGAGTCGGTTCAGCTGATTCCCCGGGACCTGATGAACCCACCGCGCCCTCCACCCCCGGACCAGCCCCTGTATTGTGAGTCGGTTCAGCAAATTCCCCGGGACCTGATGAACCCACCGCGCCCTCCACCCCCGGAGCAGCACCTGTATTGTGAGCCAGTTCAGCTCATTCCCTGGGACCTGATGAAGCCACCGCCCCCTCCACCCCCGGACCAGCCCCTGTATTGTGAGTCGGTTCAGCTCATTCCCTGGGACCTGATGAACCCACCGCCCCCTCCACCCCCGGACCAGCCCCTGTATTGTGAATCGGTTCAGCTCATTCCCCGGGACCTGATGAACCCACCGCCTCCTCCACCCTGTACCAGCCCCTGTATTGTGAGCCGGTTCAGCTCATTCCCCGGAACCTGATGAACCCACCGTGCCCTCCACCCCCGGACAAGCCCCTGTATTGTGAGCCGGTTTAGCTCATTCCCCGGAACCTGATGAACCCACCACGCCATCCACCCCCGGACCAGCCTCTGTGTTGTGAGCCAGTACAGCTCCTTCCCCGGGACCTGATGAACCCACCGCTCCCTCCACCCCCGGAGCAGCCCCTGTATTGTGAGCCGGTTCAGCTCATTCCCCGGGACCTGATGAACCCACAGCGTCCTCCACCCCCGGACCAGCCCCTGTATTGTGAGTCGGTTCAGCTCATTCCCCGGGACCTGATGTACCCACCGCCCCCTCCACCCCCGGACCAGCCCCTGTATTGTGAGTCGGTTCAGCTCATTCCCTGGGACCTGATGAACCCACCGTGCCCTCCACCCCCGGACCAGCCCCTGTATTGTGAGTCGGTTCAGCTCATTCCCCAGGACCTGATGAACCCACCGCTCCCTCCACCCCCGGACCAGCCCCTGTATTGTGAGCCGGTTCAACTCATTCCCCGGGACCTGATGAACCCACCGCCCCCTCCACCCCCGGACCAGCCCCTGTATTTTGAGCCAGTTCAGCTAATTCCCCGGGACCTGATGAACCCACCGCGCCCTCCACCCCCGGACCAGCCCCTGTATTGTGAGTCGGTTGAGCTCATTCCCCGGGACCTGATGAACCCACCGCCCCCTCCACCCCCGGACCAGCCCCTGTATTGTGAGTCGGTTCAGCTCATTCCCCGGGACCTGATGAACCCACCGTGCCCTCCACCCCCGGACCAGCCCCTGTATTGTGAGTCGGTTCAGCTCATTCCCCGGGACCTGATGAACCCACCGCCCCCTCCACCCCCGGACCAGCCCCTGTATTGTGAGTCAGTTCAGCTCATTCCCCGGGACCTGATGAACCCACCGTGCCCTCCACCCCCGGACCAGCCCCTGTATTGTGAGTCGGTTCAGCTCATTCCCCGGGACCTGATGAACCCACCGTGCCCTCCACCCTTGGACCAGCCCCTGTATTGAGAGTCGGTTCAGCTCATTCCCCGGGACCTGATGAACCCACCGCCTCCTCCACCCCCGGACCAGCCCCTGTATTGTGAGCCGGTTCAGCTCATTCCCCGGGACCTGATGAACCCACCGCGCCCTCCAGCCCCGGACCAGCCACTGTATTGTGAGTCGGTTCAGCTCATTACCCGGGACCTGATGAACCCACCGCGCCCTCCACCCCCGGACCAGCCCCTGTATTGTGAGCCGGTTCAACTCATTCCCCGGGACCTGATGAACCCACCTTGCCCTCCACCCCCGGACCAGCCCCTGTATTGTGAGTCGGTTCAGCTCATTCCCCGGGACCTGATGAACCCACCTTGCCCTCCACCCCTGGACCAGCCCCTATTTTGTGAGCTGGTTCAGCTCATTCCCCGGGAGCTGATGAACCCACCGCGCTCTCCACCCCCAGACCAGCCCCTGTATTGTGAGCCAGTTCAGCTCATTCCCCGGGACCTGATGAACCCACCGCGACCACCACCCCAAGACAAGTCCCTGTATTGTGAGCCGGTTCAGCTCATTCCCCGGGACCTGATGAACCCACCACTCCCTCCACCCTCGGACCAGCCCCTGTATTGAGAGCCGGTTCAGCTCATTCTCCGGGACCCGATGAACCCACCGTGCCCTCCATCCCCGGACCAGCCCCTGTATTGTGAGCCGGTTCAGCTCATTCCCCGGGGCCTGATGAATCCACCGCGCCCTCGATCCCCGGACCAGCCCCTGTATTGTGAGCCGGTTCAGCTCATTGCACGGGACCTGATGAATCCACCGCGCCCTCCACCCGCGGACCAGCCCCTGTAATGTGAGCCGGTTCAGCTCATTGCACGGGAACTGATTAATCCACCGCGCCCTCCAACCCCGGACCAGCCCCTGTATTGTGAGATGGGTCAGCTCATTCCCCGGGACCTGATGAATCCACCGCGCCCTCCACCCCCGGACCAGCCCCTGTATTATGAGCCGTTTCAGCTCATTCCCCGGGACCTGATGAAACAACCGCGCCGTCCACCACCGGACCAGCCCCTGTATTGTGAGCCGGTTCAGCACATTCCCCGGGACCTGATGAAACAACCGCGCCGTCCACCACCGGACCAGCCTCTGTATTGTGAGCCGGTTCAGCTCATTCCCCGGACCTGATGAACCCACCGCCCCCTCCACCCCCGGACCAGCCCCTGTATTGTGAGCTGGTTCAGCTCCTTCCCCGGGACCTGATGAACCCACCGCCCCCTCCACCCCCGGACCAGCCCCTGTATTGTGAGCTGGTTCAGCTCCTTCCCCGGGATCTGATGAACCCACTGTGCCCTCCACCCCTGGACAAGCCTCTGTATTGTCAGCCGGTTCAGCTCATTCCCCGGGACCTGATGAACCCACCGCGCCCTCCACCCCCGGACCAGCCCCTGTATTGTGAGCTGGTTCAGCTCCTTCCCCGGGACCTGATGAACCCACCGCGCCCTCCATCCCCGGACCAGCCCCTGTATTGTGAGCCAGTTCAGCTCATTCCCCGGGACCTGATGAACCCACCGCATCATCCACCCCCAGACCACTCCCTGTAATGTGAGCCAGTTCAGCTCATTCCCCAGGACCTGATGAACCCACCGCGCCCTCCACCCCCGGACCAGCCCCTGTATTGTGAGCCAGTCCAGCTCATTCCCCGGGACCTGATGAATCCACCGCGCCCTCCACCCCCAGACCAGCCCCTGTATTGTGAGCCAGTTCAGCTCATTCCCCAAGACCTGATGAATCCACCACACCCACCACCCCCTTGGACCAGCCACTGTATAGTGAGCCAGTTCAGCTCATTCCCCGGGAGCTAATGAACCCACCACGCCCTGCACCCACGGACCAGCCCCTGTATTGTGACCAGTTCAGCTCATTCCCCGGGACCTGATGAACCCACCGCGCCCTGCACCGCCGGACCAGCCCCTGTATTGCAAGCTGCTTCAGCTCATTCCCCGGGACCTGATGAACCCACCGCGCCCTCCAGCCCCGGACCAGTCCTTGTATTGTGAGCTGGTTCAGCTCATTCCCGGGACCTGATGAACCCACCGCGCCCTCCAGCCCCGGACCAGTCCTTGTATTGCAAGCTGCTTCAGCCCATGCCCCGGGACCTGATGAACCCACCGCGTCGTCCAACCCCGGACCAACCCCTGTATTGTGAGCCGGTTCAGCTCATTCCCCGGGACCTGATGAACCCACCGAGCCCTCCACCCCCGGACCAGCCCCTGCAATGTGAGCCGGATCAGCTCATTCCCCGGGACCTGATGAACCTTCCACCCCCGGACCAGCCCCTGTAATGTGAGCCGGTTCAGCTCATTCCACGGGACCTGATGAATGCACCGTGCCCTCCACCCCCGGACCAGCCCCTGTATTGTGAGCCAGTTCAGCTCATTCCCCGGGACCTGATGAACCCAACGCCCCTCCACCCTCGGACCAGCCCCTGTATTGTGAGTCGGTTCAGCTCATTCCCCGGGACCTGATGAACCCACCGTGCCCTCCACCCCCGGACCAGCCCCTGTATTGTGAGTAGGTTCAGCTCATTCCCCGGGACCTGATGAACCCACCGCCCCCTCCACCCCCGGACCAGCCCCTGTATTGTGAGTCGGTTCAGCTCATTCCCCGGGACCTGATGAACCCACCGCGCCCTCTACCCCCGGACCAGCCCCTGTATTGTGAGTCGGTTCAGCTCATTCCCCGGAACCTGATGAACCCACCGCGCCCTCCACCCCCGGACCAGCCCCTGTATTGTGAGCCAGTTCAGCTCATTCCCCGGGACCTGATGAACCCACCGCGCCCTCCACCCCCGGACCAGCCCCTGTATTGTGAGTCGGTTCAGCTCATTCCCCGGGACCTGATGAACCCACCGCGCCCTCCACCCCCGGACCAGCCCCTGTATTGTCAGCTGGTTCAGCTCATTCCCCGGGACCTGATGAACCCACCGCCCCCTCCACCCCCGGACCAGCCCCTGTATTGTGAGTCGGTTCAGCTCATTCCCCGGGACCTGATGAAGCCACCGTGCCCTCCACCCCCGGACCAGCCCCTGTATTGTGAGTCGGTTCAGCTCATTCCCCGGGACCTGATGAACCCACCGCCCTCTCCACCCCCGGACCAGCCCCTGTATTGTGAGCCGGTTTAGCTCATTCACCCGGACCTGATGAACCCACCGCGCCCTCCACCCCCGGACTAGCCCCTGTATTGTGAGTCGGTTCAGCTCATTCCCCGGGACCTGATGAACCCACCGTGCCCTCCACCCCCGGACCAGCCCCTGTATTGTGAGTCGGTTCAGCTCATTCCCCGGGACCTGATGAACCCACCGCCCCCTCCACCCCCGGACCAGCCCCTGTATTGTGAGTCGGTTCAGCTCATTCCCCGGGACCTGATGAACCCACCGCCCCCTCCACCCCCGGACCAGCCCCTGTATTGTGAGTCGGTTCAGCTCATTCCCCGGGACCTGATGAACCCACCGCCCCCTCCACCTCCGGACCAGCCCCTGTATTGTGAGCCGGTTCAACTCATTCCCCGGGACCTGATGAACCTTCCGTGGCCTCCATTCCCGTACCAGCCCCTGTATTGTGAGCCGGTTCAGCTCATTCCCCGGGAGCTGATGAACCCACCGCGCTCTCCACCCTCGGACCAGCCCCTGTATTGTGAGTCGGTTCAGCTCATTCCCCGGGACCTGATGAACCCACCGCCCCCTCCACCCCAGGACCAGCCCCTGTATTGTGAGCCAGTTCAGCTCATTCCCCAGGACCTGATGAACCCACCGCGCCCTCCACCCCAAGACCAGTCCCTGTATTGTGAGCCGGTTCAGCTCATTCCCCGGCACCTGATGAACCCACCACGCCCTCCACCCCCGGACCTGCCCCTGTATTGTGAGCCGGTTCAGCTCATTCCCCGGGACCTGATGAACCCACCGCGCCCTCCACCCCCGGACCAGCCCCTGTATTGTGAGTCGGTTCAGCTCATTCCCCGGGACCTGATGAACCCACCGCCCCCTCCACCCCCGGACCAGCCCCTGTATTGTGAGTCGGTTCAGCTCATTCCCCGGGACCTGATGAACCCACCGCCCCCTCCACCCCCGGACCAGCCCCTGTATTGTGAGTCGGTTCAGCTGATTCCCCGGGACCTGATGAACCCACCGTGCCCTCCACCCCCGGACCAGCCCCTGTATTGTGAGTCGGTTCAGCTCATTCCCCGGGACCTGATGAACCCACTGCCCCCTCCACCCCCGGACCACCCCCTGTATTGTGAGTCGGTTCAGCTCATTCCCCGGGAACTGATGAACCCACCGCCCCCCCCACCCCCGGACCAGCCCCTGTATTGTGAGTCGGTTCAGCTCATTCCCCGGGACCTGATGAACCCACCGCCCCCTCCACCCCCGGACCAGCCCCTGTATTGTGAGTCGGTTCAGCTCATTCCCCGGGACCTGATGAACCCACCACGCCCTCCATCCCCGGACCAGCCCCTGTGTTGTGAGCCAGTTCAGCTCATTCCCCGGGACCTGATGAACCCACCACGCCCTCCACCCCCGGACCTGCCCCTGTATTGTGAGCCGGTTCAGCTCATTCCCCGGGACCTGATGAACCCACCACGCCCTCCACCCCCGGACCAGCCCCTGTATTGTGAGCCGGTTCAGCTCATTCCCCGGGACCTGATGAACCCACCGCCCCCTCGACCCCCGGACCAGCCCCAGTATCGTGAGCAGGTTCAGCTCATTCCCCGGGACCTGATGAACCCACCGCGCCCTCCAGCCCCGGACCAGTCCTTGTATTGTGAGCTGGTTCAGCTCATTCCCCGGGACCTGATGAACCCACCGCGCCCTCCAGCCCCGGACCAGTCCTTGTATTGTGAGCTGGTTCAGCTCATTCCCCGGGACCTGATGAACCCACCGCGCCCTCCAGCCCCGGACCAGCCCCTGTATTGTGAGTCGGTTCAGCTGATTCCCCGGGACCTGATGAACCCACCGTGCCCTCCACCCCCGGACCAGCCCCTGTATTGTGAGTCGGTTCAGCTCATTCCCCGGGACCTGATGAACCCACTGCCCCCTCCACCCCCGGACCACCCCCTGTATTGTGAGTCGGTTCAGCTCATTCCCCGGGAACTGATGAACCCACCGCCCCCCCCCACCCCCGGACCAGCCCCTGTATTGTGAGTCGGTTCAGCTCATTCCCCGGGACCTGATGAACCCACCGCCCCCTCCACCCCCGGACCACCCCCTGTATTGTGAGTCTGTTCAGCTCATTCCCCAGGACCTGATGAACCCACCGTGCCCTCCACCCCCGGACCAGCCCCTGTATTGTGAGTCGGTTCAGCTCATTCCCCATGACCTGATGAACCCACCGCCCCCTCCACCCCCGGACCACCCCCTGTATTGTGAGCCGGTTCAGCTCATTCCCCGGGACCTGATGAACCCACCGCCCCCTCCACCCCCGGACCAGCCCCTGTATTGTGAGCTGGTTCAGCTCATTCCCCTGGACCTGATGAACCCACCGCGTCGTCCACCCCCGGACCAGCCCCTGTATTATGAGCCGTTTCAGCTCATTCCCCGGGACCTGATGAACCCACCGCGTCGTCCAGCCCCTGTATTGTGAGCCGGTTCAGCTCATTCCCCGGGACCTGATGAACCCACCGCGCCCTCCACCCCCGGACCAGCCCCTGTATTATGAGCCGTTTCAGCTCATTCCCCGGGACCTGATGAAACCACCGCGCCGTCCACCACCGGACCAGCCTCTGTATTGTCAGCCGGTTCAGCTCATTCCCCGGGACCTGATGAACCCACCGCGCCCTCCACCCCCGGACCAGCCCCGGTATTGTGAGCTGGTTCAGCTCCTTCCCCGGGACCTGATGAACCCACCGTGCCCTCCACCCCCGGACCAGCCCCTGTATTGTGAGCCAGTTCAGCTCATTCCCCAGGACCTGATGAATCCACCGCACCCACCACCCCCTTGGACCAGCCCCTGTAAAGTGAGCCAGTTCAGCTCATTCCCCGGGAGCTAATGAACCCACCGCGCCCTGCACCCGCGGACCAGCCCCTGTATTGTGACCAGTTCAGCTCATTCCCCGGGACCTGATGAACCCACTGTGCCCTCCACCACCGGACCAGCCGCTGTATTGTGAGCCAGTTCAGATCATTCCCCGGGACCTGATGAACCCAGCGCGCCCTCCACCCACGGACAAGCCCCTGTATTGTGAGCCGGTTCAGCTCATTCCCCGGGACCTGATGAACCCACCGCACCCTCCACCCCCGGACCAGCTCCTGTATTGTGAGCCAGATCTGCTCATTCCCCGGAACCTGTTGAATCCACCGCTCCCTCCACCCCCGGACCAGCCCCGGTATTGTGACTGGTTCAGCTCATTCCCCGAGACCTGATGAACCCACTGTGCCCTCCACCCCCAGACCAGCCCCTGTATTGTGAGCCTGTTCAGCTCATTCCCCGGGACCAGATGAACCCGCCGCGCCCACCAACCCCGGACCAGCCCTTGTATTGTAAGCCGTTTCAGCTCATTCCCCGGGACCTGATGAACCCACCACTCCCTCCACCACCGGACCAATCCCTGTATTGTGAGCTGGTTCAGCTCATTCCCCGGGACCTGATGAACCCACCGCGCCCTCCACCCCCGGAGCAGCCCCTGTATTGTGAGCTGGTTCAGCTCATTCCCCGGGACCTGATGAACCCACCGCGCCCTCCACCCCCGGGGCAGCCCCTGTATTGTGAGCTGGTTCAGCTCATTCCCCGGGGCCTGATGAATCCACCGCGCCCTCGACCCCCGGACCTGCCCCTGTATTGTGAGCCGGTTCAGCTCATTCCCCGGGACCTGATGAACCCACCACGCCCTCCACCCCCGGACCAGCCCCAGTATTGTGAAACGGGTCAGCTCATTCCCCGGTACCTGATGAACCCACCGCATCGTCCACCCCCGGACCAGCCCCTGTATTGTGAGCGGGTTCAGCTCATTCCCCGGGACCTGATGAATCCACCGAGCCCTCCACCCGCGTACCAGCCCCTGTATTGTGAGCCGGTTCAGCTCATTCCCCGGGACCTGATGAACCCACCGCGCCCTCCACCCCCGGACCAGCCCCTGTATTGTGAGTCGGTTCAGCTCATTCCCCAGGACCTGATGAACCCACTGCGCCCTCCACCCCCGGACCAGCCCCTGTATTATGAGCCGTTTCAGCTCATTCCCCGGGACCTGATGAAACCACCGCGCCATCCACCACCGGACCAGCCTCTGTATTGTGAGCTGGTTCAGCACATTCCACGGGATCTGATGAACCCACCGCCCCCTCCACCCCTGGACAAGCCTCTGTATTGTCAGCCGGTTCAGCTCATTCCCCGGGACCTGATGAACCCACCGCGCCCTCCACCCCCGGACCAGCCCCGGTATTGTGAGCTGGTTCAGCTCCTTCCCCGGGACCTGATGAACCCACCGTTCCCTCCACCCCCGGACCAGCCCCTGTATTGTGAGCCAGTTCAGCTCATTCCCCAGGACCTGATGAACCCACCACGCCCTCCACCCCCGGACCAGCCCCTGTATTGTGAGCCAGATCAGCTCATTCACCGGGACCTGATGAATCCACCGCGCCCTCCACCACCAGACCAGCCCCTGTATTGTGAGCCAGTTCAGCTCATTCCCCAGGACCTGATGAATCCACCGCACCCACCACCCCCTTGGACCAGCCCCTGTATTGTGAGCCAGTTCAGCTCATTCCCCGGGAGCTAATGAACCCACCGCGCCCTGCACCCGCGGACCAGCCCCTGTATTGTGCCCAGTTCAGCTCATTCCCCGGGACCTGATCAACCCACCGCGCCCCCCACCCCCGGACCAGCCCCTGTATTGCAAGATGCTTCAGCTCATTCCCCGCGACCTGATGAACCCACTGTGCCCTCCACCACCGGACCAGCCGCTGTATTGTGAGCCAGTTCAGATCATTCCCCGGGACCTGATGAACCCACCGCGCCCTCCACCCCCGGACCAGCCCTTGTATTGTGAGCCGGTTCAGCTCATTCCCCGGGACCTGATGAACCCACCGCGCCCTCCACCCACGGACAAGCCCTTGTATTGTGAGCCGGTTCAGCTCATTCCCCGGGACCTGATGAACCCACCGCACCCTCCACCCCCAGACCAGCTCCTGTATTGTGAGCCAGATCTGCTCATTCCCCATTACCTGATGAACCCACCGCGCCCTCCACCCCCGGACCAGCCCCGGTATTGTGACTGGTTCAGCTCATTCCCCGGGACCTGATGAACCCACTGTGCCCTCCACCCCCAGACCAGCCCCTGTATTGTGAGCCTGTTCAGCTCATTCCCCGGGACCAGATGAACCCGCCGCGCCCACCAACCCCGGACCAGCCCTTGTATTGTAAGCCGTTTCAGCTCATTCCCCGGGACCTGATGAACCCGCCACTCCCTCCACCACCGGGCCAATCCCTGTATTGTGAGCTGGTTCAGCTCATTCCCCGGGACCTGATGAACCCACCACGCCCTCCACCCCCGGAGCAGCCCCTGTATTGTGAGCTGGTTCAGCTCATTCCCCGGGACCTGATGAACCCACCGCGCCCTCCACCCCCGGACCAGCCCCTGTATTGAGCTGGTTCATCTCAATCCCCGGGACCTGATGAACACACCGCCCCCTCCACCCCTGGACCAGCCCCTGTATTGAGAGTCGGTTCAGCTCATTCCCCGGGACCTGATGAACCCACCGCGCCCTCCACCCCCGGAGCAGCCCCTGTATTGTGAGCTGGTTCAGCTCATTCCCCGGGACCTGATGAACCCACCGCGCCCTCCACCCCCGGAGCAGCCCCTGTATTGTGAGCTGGTTCGGCTCATTCCCCGGGACCTGATGAACCCACCGCGCCCTCCACCCCCGGACCAGCACCTGTATTGTGAGCCAGTTCAGCTCATTCCCCGGGACCTGATGAACCCACCGCGCCCTCCACCCCCGGACCAGCCCCTGTATTGTGAGTCGGTTCAGCTCATTCCCCGGGACCTGATGAACCCACCGCCCCCTCCACCCACGGACAAGCCCCTGTATTGTGAGTCGGTTCAGCTCATTCCCCGGGACCTGATGACCCCACCGCACCCTCCACCTCCAGACCAGCCCCGGTATTGTGAACTGGTTCAGCTCATTCCCCGGGACCTGATGAACCCACCGCGCCCTCCACCCCTGGACCAGCCCTTGTATTGTAAGCAGTTTCAGCTCATTCCCCGGGTCCTGATGAACCCATGGCGCCCTCCACCCCCGGACCAGCCTTGTATTGTGAGCCGTTTCAGCTCATTCCCCGGGACCTGATGAACCCACCGCGCCCTCCACCCCCAGACCAGCCCCTGTATTGTGAGCTGGTTCAGCTCATTCCCCGTGACCTGATGAACCCACCTTGCCCTCCACCCCTGGACCAGCCCCCATATTGTGAGCCGGTTCAGCTCATTCCCCGGGACCTGATGAACCCACCGCTCCCTCCACCTCTGGACCAGCCACTGTATTGTGAGCTGGTTCAGCTCATTCCCCGGGACCTGATGAACCACCGCGCCCTCCACCCCTGGACCAGCCCCTATTTTGTGAGCCAGTTCAGCTCATTCCCCGGGAGCTGATGAACCCACTGCGCTCTCCACCCCCGGACCAGCCCCTGTATTGTGAGCCAGTTCAGCTCAATCCCCGGGACCTGATGCACCCACCGCGCCCTCCACCCCAAGACCAGTCCCTGCATTGTGAGCTGGTTCAGCTCATTCCCCGGCACCTGATGAAACCAACACGCCCTCCACCCCTGGACCAGCCCCTGTATTGTGAGCCAGTTCAGCTCATTCCCCGGGACCTGATGAACCCACCACTCCCTGCACCTCCGGACCAGCCCCTGTATTGTGAGTCGGTTCAGCTCATTCCCCGGGACCTGATGAACCCACCGCGCCCTCCACCTCCGGACCAGCCCCTGTATTGTGAGTCGGTTCAGCTCATTCCCCGGGACCTGATGAACCCACCGTGCCCTCCACCCCCGGACCAGTCCCTGTATTGTGAGCCGGTTCAGCTCATTCTCCGGGACCTGATGAACCTACCGTGCCCTCCACCCCCGGACCAGTCCCTGTGTTGTGAGCCGGTTCAGCTCATTCCCCGGGACCTGATGAACCCACCGCGCCCTCCACCCCCGGACCAGCCCCTGTATTGTGAGCTGGTTCAGCTCATTCCCCGGGACCTGATGATCCCACCGTGCCCTCCACCCCCGGACCAGCCCCTGTATTGTGAGACGGGTCAGCTCATTCCCCAGGACCTGATGAATCCACCGCGCCCTCCAACCCCGGACCAGTCCTTGTATTGTGAGCTGGTTCAGCTCATTCCCCGGGACCTGATGATCCCACCGTGCCCTCCACCCCCGGACCAGCCCCTGTATTGTGAGACGGGTCAGCTCATTCCCCAGGACCCGATGAACCCACCGCGTCGTCCAGCCCCAGACCAACCCCTGTATTGTGAGCCAGTTCAGCTCATTCCCCGGGACCTGATAAACCCACCGAGCCCTCCACCCGTGGACCAGCCCCTGTATTGTGAGCCGGTTCAGCTCATTCCCTGGGTCCTGATGAACCTACCGCACCCTCCACCCCCGGACCAGCCCCTGCATTGTGAGCCGGATCAGCTCATTCCCCTGGACCTGATGAACCTACCACGCCCTCCACCCCTGGACCAGCCCCTGTATTGTGAGCTGGTTCAGCTCATTCCACGGGACCTGATGAACCCACTGCGTCCTCCACCCCCGGACCAGCCCCTGTATTGTGAGTCGGTTCAGCTCATTCCCCAGGACCTGATGAACCCACCGTGCCCTCCACCCCCGGACCAGCCCCTGTATTATGAGCCATTTCAGCTCATTCCCCGGGACCTGATGAAACCACCGCGCCCTCCACCACCGGACCAGCCTCTGAATTGTGAGCCGGTTCAGCTCATTCCACGGGATCTGATGAACCCACCGTGCCCTCCACCCGTGGACAAGCCTCTGTATTGTCAGCCGGTTCAGCTCATTCCCCGGGACCTGATGAACCCACCGCGCCCTCCATCCCCATACCAGCCCCTGTATTGTGAGCCGGTTCAGCTCATTCCCCAGGACCTGATGAACCCACCACGCCCTCCACCGCCGGACCAGCCCCTGTATTGTGAGCCGGTTCAGCTCATTCCCCGGGACCTGATGAATCCACCGCGCCCTCCACCCCTGGACCAGCCCCTGTATTGTGAGCCAGTTCAGCTCATTCCCCAGGACCTGATGAATCCACCGCACCCACCAGCCCCTTGGACCAGCCCCTGTATAGTGAGCCAGTTCAGCTCATTCCCCGGGAGCTAATGAACCCACCGCGCCCTCCACCCCCAAACCAGCCCCTGTATTGTGAGCCAGTTCAGCTCATTCCCCAGGACCTGATGAACCCACCGCGCCCTCCAACCCCGGACCAGCCCATGTATTGTGAGCCGGTTCAGCTCATTCTCCGGGGCCTGATGAACCCACCGCGCCCTCTGTGGAGATTGACATTATACTTAGCGTGCTGGGTCGAATAAAATGGCCAAGTAAAAGAACAAACTTGCTTAGGTTGTAGCTAAAACAAGAAAAAGTAATATGTCACAACGTGTCCAGGACCAAGAGATCTTTCATAATACCCACCCACATTGATGAGGTGATAACAGCTATAATTGGCTCACTAGCACAAGGGAGGCATAAGGCTATAGAATAGATAAAGTATTAATGATTGTCGCTAGACAAAGAAGCAAAACTACTGAGTAAGCTAATCATCTTGGTAACAAGATGATCAGACATGAGTAAGTAAATCATCTAGGTAACAAGATTCTGACAGAACCTCCTGACAGGATATATGATTAACTAACCTTGTCTGGAGATATTTCTGTCCTGCTGACCTTTTGATTGTCCTTGTGCAAACTCTTAATTTGTTGAAACTGATACAATACCATTACACGTGATATATGGAACGCTTGCTTGTTTGAGTGTATAAATATGCTGCATCCGCTGATGTTCTTTGGAGTTGTTGGCCTAGCCTTTGTCCAGGCAGCTCTCCCCTTGTGCAAGTAAAAATTAAACTAACAATCTGACGGTACTGCTTGTGTTTTAGAGTCTTACTCAGAGTCGAGATTTCGACAGTAAAACTTGGAGGTTCCACCGAGATCGCTTACTATCTACCGGTGAGTAAACGGACAAAAACACGATGACTCTCTAAGAACGGACCCTAACTGGCCAGTTATCAGTGGCGCTTAGTCACCAAAGGGGTTCCTCCTTGGACAGTACAGTAGTGTAGTCTGTTTTTCTCGGCGGGAGTACTGCAATCTGTTAAGACTCATTTTAGCGTTCAGTTGGAAATTTTTGTTATAACTTCCTCTTTCAGCTTGACAGAAAAGGGAGACAGATTTCTGTTGTGTATGTCCCTTTAAGAAAATAACTGGTCTCAGACTGCAGTACCGGCAGTGACCACCCCTGTATAAAAGGCGCTAGTAAGCCTCTGTAGTTTCAGTTTCCCGATTGACTCCTTTCAGTGAAGACTTGTTTTGTTCAACTCCTGCTGTCCGTGTCTCAATCATACATGGACATAATACTGGTGACGAGCAGATACGAACTTACCTACAGTCTGCACCACCTCCTGGGATCCATTCCTGCAGCGAAGTGAGCAGAGGTCGAGGCCAGAAAGAAAAGAAAGTAAGAGGCAGTAGAAACGGGCGTCGACCGTGGGCATCCGCCCCTGTGTTAGCGGAATTGAAGATTGCTGGAGAAGCTGTCGAAAGCGGGGCCTGGTTCCTGTCGACGGTGCTTCAGCTAATCGGGCTGGTGGCAGTTAGTACACTGATCCTTCCTGGGCTGCGGCAGTTATGAACTCGAGCGGGTTGCTTGCAACGGGGCCGAGCAGCGTTGTTGGGAAGAGGAGAGAGAGAGGGTGGAGCACACAGGGCGTAGCCGGTGCTATGAAGCCGGGCTGTGTATAGACCCGAGAAGAGGGAGGCAAGAGCCCCACAGGGTTGTTCCATGACGGGAAAATAATAAAAAAAGAAATATTAAACGTGCAGGAAACCGCGAGGAGCTGCAGGTTGCAATGGAAACTACGGAAAGCAGCGCTAGCAACAGCGGGGAAGAAGGCAAAAGCGTGGGAGGCGCCATTTTGTTAAATCGGGGAAGAAGGCAAAGCACGGGAGGCGCCATTTTAGATTTTCAAGATGCCGAAGACTGGCTGTATCACTGCCTTTGATAATACAATAGAGGACTGGACCACGTATGTGGAAAGAGTCAAGGTATATTGCGAGGCAAACGAAATAGCCGATGAGAAAAAGGCATCAGTATTGCTAAACTTAATGGGTGCTAGAACGTACGGCCTATTGTGGGACCTGATTACTCCAGCCAAACCGAAGGCGAAGAGTTTTAACGAAATTGTTGCTGTCCTACTGGAACACCTAACCCCTGCACCGCTGTTGATAGCCGAAAGATTTAAATTCCACAGGAGAACTCAGCATAAAGATGAGAGCAATGCTGAGTACCTTACGGAACTACACAAGCTATCAAAGCACTGCCATTTCGGAGCAGGACTGGCAGATACACTACGAGACAAATTTGTCTGTGGACTCCGGAGTGAAGGAACACAGAAGAAGTTACTCTCAGAGAAAGAGCGGATGCTAGATAAGGCTTTCAGCGTGGCAGTATCGTACGAAGCAGCAGCCAGGGGAGCTGCGGAAATTCAACAAAAGCCACAGGAATACGGCACCCACGAAATGACACGGGGATTTGCAAAATGTTATCGCTGCGGCAGAACTAACCATGACCAGAAGGACTGCTGGTCCAAGGACAAAATATGCAGGCAATGCGGAAAGATGGGACACATTGCACGAGTTTGCAGGTCTGGGAAGAAGGCCAGCAACAACAAAAAGGCTACTAATGAACCGTACAAGAAAGTACAAAAGATGATGGACAGTAGTTCCGAAGACCAGATGAGCAATAGTGAATCCGGGAACAGGAGACTAAGCTGTCTCAAACTTCACAATATAATCGCAAAAGAGGATCACCGAACCATTTGGGTCACCCTCACGATAGCAGGGTCCCAAGTTAAAATGGAATTGGATACAGGATCAGCGCTAACCGTCATGAATCGACGAGACTACGAGCGGCTATTCTCACACATACCCTTGAGAGAGACATCCATCGTCTTGGCGATGTATACGGGGCAAAAAGTATACCCCAGAGGAAAAATAAGGGTGCCTGTCGAATACAACGGCAAGAAAATACCGAAATTGTATCTCTACATACTGCAAAATGGTGGACCACCGTTATTGGGACGTGAATGGATCAGGAAGTTAAGCTTAGATTGGCACTCCATTCATGCAATGACGGTGGATGGTAAAAAAGATGAAGACGTCACTCCTGGACGATTGTCAACAATCTTAGCTAACGCCAAAGAGGTATTTCAACAAGAATTGGGCACTCTTAAAGGCATAACCGCCTCGATAAAAATAGAAGAGATTGCAATTCCCAAGTTTTTCAAAGCAAGACCGGTACCATATGCAATTCGCCCAGCCGTCGAGGCAGAGCTGGAGAATCTGGAGAAGGCAGGCGTGTTGTCTAAGGTCGACTGGAGCGAGTGGGCGACACCCATCGTTCCTGTCATGAAGAAAACTTTAAGCAATAAGTCTGAGGAGCCAAGGAATGTTCGCATCTGTGGGGATTTCAAGTTGACAGTGAACCCAATCCTTCACACAGTACAATATCCTCTTCCAAGGATAGAAGACATCTTCGCCTCACTGTCTGGAGGGAAGTGTTTTACAAAAATTGACCTAGCACAAGCATATTTGCAGATGGAGGTTGAAGAATCCTCTAGGAAGTATCTCATGATAAACACTCAAAGGTCTTTACCAGTATCATCGATTGGTATTCGGAGTAGCATCAGCTCCGGCGATATGGCAAAGAGCAATGGAACAATTCCTGCAAGGGATTCCGTGGACTCAGTGTTACTTGGACGACATCCTTGTGACAGGTGAAGATGACAGTGAACACCTTAACAACCTAGAACAGGTGCTCACTAGACTATGGGAACATGGGCTATGAGCCAACCGCCCCAAGTGCGAGTTTTTTAAGAAACAGATATCGTATTGTGGCCACGTGATTGATGAAGAGGGGTTACATAAGTCCCCTGACAAAATTGAAGTGGTTGTTAAGGCCCCAGCGCCTGAAAATGTATCGCAACTGAGGTCATTCCTCGGATTGGTGAATTACTACCATAAGTTTTTGCCGAATTTGTCGACAATCCTGCACCCACTGAACGCCCTGCTACGAACGGGGGTAGCATGGAAATGGAGGAATGACTGTAAGCGGGCCTTTCAGAAGAGTAAGGACTTAATCACTTCAAGAGAAGTATTGGCTCACTACAACCCATCACTGCCGATCAGACTGGCGTGTGATGTGTCTCCCTATGGCATTGGGGCGGTACTGTCACATAAATTCCTTGATGGTTTAGAGAGGCCGATAGCTTTTGCGTCACGCTCGTTAACTTCTACCGAGCGTAACTATGCCTAGATTGACAGAGAGGCCCTCAGCCGAGTGTGGGGGGTGAAGAAGTTCAATCACTACCTGCACGGTCAAAAACTTACTCTACTAACCGATCATCAACCTCTTGTCTCCATTTTCAACCCTCAGAAGGGTGTACCGATAATGACAGCGCAACGGCTGCAGAGGTGGTCCCTTTTCCGAGGGGCACACCAATATGACATCGAGTACAAAGGAACTAAACAGCATGGGAATGCTGATGGATTGTCACACCTACCGTTGCCGACGGTGGAAGAAGAAGACCTTGCAGTGGATCTAATGGATTTATTCCACTCGACCATAGTCGAACGTCTCCCTGTGACGAATGCAAACATAGAAAAGGAAACACAGAATGACCCGACACTATCACGGGTCTATGATTTAACGGTGAAGGGATGGCCAGGAAGGTGAACCACTGCTGCCAGCATTCTCGCTGAGAAGAGAACAGCTGTCAGTGTGCAGAGGAATCTTGATGTGTGGATCCAGAGTAGTAATTCCACCTAAGTTGACGGATAGAGTGCTCCATGAGCTTCATAAGGGTCATCTGGGCGGGGTAAAAATGAAGACCTTAGCCAGAGTGTTTGTGTGGTGGCCGGGAATCGATAGAGAAATTGAAGAGATGACCAAGAGCTGTGCAGGATGCCAGAAGGTCCAAAACGCCCCACCACAAGCTCCTCTACATCCATGGGAGTGGCCCTCATCTCCATGGCAAAGGGTGCACCTTGATTTTGCTGGTCCCTTCATGGACTCGATGTTTTTAATTGCGGTGGATGCACATTCAAAGTGGCCATAGGTAATAAAAATGTCCTCAACCACCACAGAAAAAATGATCACAGTTTTATGAACCATATTCGCCAGGAATGGGCTGCCTGAACAGATTTGCTCTGACAATGGACCACAGTTTGTGTCTGAAGAGTTCCGGAGGTTCTTAAAGAACAATGGTGTTAAGCATTACACATCTGCCCCATATCATCCAGCCACTAATGGATTGGCTGAGAGGTTTGTTCAAACATTCAAGAAGGCTATCAAGGCAATGTGTAATGAAGATATACCCCTACAACACAAGGTGGACAACTTCTTGTTTGCCTACCGGAATGTGACACATGCGGTTACCAACCAAACTCCAGCCATGATGTTCTTCAATCGAAGACTATGATGCCACTTGGATTTGGTTAAGCCAAACGTCTGAAGAGATGTGGAGAACAGGCAGTTTCAGAATATGAATGAAAGGCCGACCAGGAGTTTTAAGATAGGTCAACCAGTTTTGGCCCGGGACTACCGCACTGAGAAATGGCAGCCAGGAACGATTTGTACACGGCAAAGACCTCTCATGTATACCATGGACGTTGGAGAGAGCATTGTAAGACGCCATGCTGACCAGATTCTAGAGTCACTGGAAAACGTCAACTCCACACCACGAGCTGATACACCTGGTAATGAAATCGATGTACCAATTGCAGCTACCGCAGAATCGGTGATATTGGAAGCAGATGAACCAAACAACGACATTGATCCTGACTCAACCTTGCCAGAGGAACCTAATACCCCAAAGAGGCGTTATCCAGACAGAATCAGGAAGCCTCCTCAAAGACTGAACTTATAATTGCTTAAACTTAACCAATGTATCTAGCAACCGTAATTGTGATTGTAATTAGTTATCATTTAGTTGTTAAATGAATGTTATGTACTGTTTATCTAAAAGGGGAGGAATTGTTGTGTATGTACCTTTAAGAGAATAACTGGTCTCAGACTGCAGTACCGGCAGTGACCACCCCTGTATAAAAGGCACTAGTAAGCCTCTTTAGTTTCAGTTTCCCGATTGACTCCTTTCAGTAAAGACTTGTTTTGTTCAACTCCCGCTGTCCGTGTCTCAATCATACATGGACATAATAATTTCGAAAACCTGAACCCTGAAAACAGGCCGGGCAGATTGTTGAAAGGAAGGTAAGAAGAGACGTCTGCAGAGGTCCCTGTTTCTTGAAGGAAAGAAACGATTACCCTTGAAAGAAAGGGAGAGATATCCTTGAAATAGAGGAAAAGTAAAAAAAGGGACGCTCGTCCTTGAAAGATAGGACTTATCCTTGAAAGACAGGATTTTAAAGTAATAAGTGATGCGCTATCAATTACTCAAAAGACTGAGGTTAAGCGAGTAACTAACAGGCTTTTATTAACAAGAGAATGAAGGTGTGCCTCGAGTGGTCGACCAGTCCAGAATACAGAGGGACTGTGGAGCAGTCACCTTTATACCTGGACTCATGGGAGGAGTCAGCCGAGGCATGTACAGACATGTACACAGTGGAATACAAACACACCCACAGGCAGGTATAACAGTGGTTTACCACATTCACCCCTTGTTTAAAAAGGAGTCCGGCGGGGTGAAGTGTATTAAAAGTTTGTGTATTGGAGTCTCTCCGGAGGTCTTGTCTGCCGCTGTGATCGACGTGGCGACGGCAGGGGTAGTGAAGCTTCCGGCGTCGAGTCCCGCGTAGGCTGGGGCACTGGTGTATAGTCCTCGTGGGTGTCGAGCAGGTCGCGGGGCCCAGGCATGCCGTCTGCTGGGGTTGGATATTGGATCGTGGGGGGGTGTGGTAGTGGGTAGTGGGTTACTGGGGCCCCCGAGGGTGCGAGGTCTCGTATGGAGACTGTGTCCTCCCGCCCGTCCGGGTACGCAATGTAAGCATACTGGGGGTTGGCGTGGAGGAGGTCGACCCTCTCGACCAGGGGGTCCGTTTTATGGGTCCTCACGTGTCTTCTCAGTAGGACCAGCCCTGGGGATGTCAGCCACGACGGTAGCGATGTCCCCGATGTGGACTTCCTTGGGAAGACAAACATTTTCTCATGAGGGGTGGCGTTAGTGGCAGTGCAGAGCAGTGACCGAATAGAGTGGAGTGCATCGGGGAGCACATCCTGCCAGCGGGAGGTTGGAAGGCCCCTAGACTTTAAGGCTAGCAGGGCGTCCTTCCAAACTGTCGCATTCTCTCTTTCCACCTGTCCATTCCCCCGGGGGTTGTAACTGGTGGTCCTGCTTGTGGCAATGCCCCTAGCGAGCAGGTACTGACGGAGTTCGTTGCTCATAAACGATGAGCCCCGGTCGCTGTGGATATAGCTGGGGAAACCGAACAGGGTGAAGAGGTCGTTCAGACATTTAATGACCGTGGCACTGGTCATGTCCTGGCAGGGGATGGCGAACGGGAAACGGGAGTACTCATCAAAAATGTTGAGGAAGTACACATTGCGGTCGGAGGAGGGTAAAGGCACTTTAAAATCAATGCTCAGGCGCTCGAAGGGGCGAGTGGCTTTTATCAGGTGAGCCCTGTCTGGTCTATAAAAGTGCAGTTTGCACTCAGTGCAGACTTGGCAGTTCCTGGTCATGGTCCTGACCTCCTCAATGGAGTAAGGCAGGTTGCGGGCCTTGATGAAGTGGAAGAACCTGGTGACCCCCGGGTGGCAGAGGTCATTGTGGAGGGCCCGCAGTCTATCGATCTGCGCGCTGGCGCAGGTGCCACGCGATAGAGCATCCGGGGGTTCATTCAGCTTTCCGGGCCGGTACAAGATCTCATAGTTGTAGGTGGAAAGTTCGATTCTCCACCTCAAGGTCTTGTCGTTTTTGATTTTTCCCCTCTGCTTGTTGTTAAACATAAAAGCAACTGAAAGCTGGTCAGTGAGCAGGGTAAATCGTTTTCCGGCCAGGTAGTGCCTCCAATGACGCACAGCCTCCACAATAGCCTGGGCCTCCTTCTCAACAGTGGAGTGTCTGGTCTCTGGGCCCTGGAGGGTTCATGAAAAGAAGGCCACGGGTCTCCCCGCCTGATTAAGGGTAGCGGCCAGGGCAAAGTCAGACGCGTCGCTTTCCACCTGGAAGGGGATGGATTCGTCCACTGCGTGCATGGTGGCTTTGGCAATATCTTCCTTGATACGGTGGAAGGCTAAGCGGGCCTCTGCTGTCAAGGGAAAAGAGGTGGACTTGATCAGCGGACGGGCCTTGTCCGCATAGTAGGGGACCCACTGGGCGAAATAGGAGAAAAACCCTAGGCACCTCTTCAGGGCCTTGAGGCAGTGGGGCAGTGGGAGTTCCATAAGGGGACGCATCCGGTCGGGGTCGGGACCGATGACACCGTGTTCCACAACACAGCCAAGGATGGCAAGGTGGGTTGTGCGGAATATGCACTTCTCCTTGTTATACGTCAGGTTCAGGAGTTGGGCGGTGCAGAGGAATTTTTCGAGGTTTGCGTCATGGTCCTGCAAGTCATGGCCGCAGATGGTCACATTGTCCAGATATGGGAAAGTGGCCTGCAACGCATTTTGATTGACCATCCGGTCCATCTCCCTTTGGAAGGCAGAGACCCCGTTGGTGACGCCAAAGGGAACCCTAAGGAAGTGGTAGAGGCGGCCATTTGCCTCAAAGGCAGTATACTGGCGGTCCTCAGGGCAGATAGGGAGCTGGTGGTACGCTGATTTCAGGTCAATGGTCGAGAAGACGCGGTACTGCGCGATCTGGTTGACCATATCAGCTATGCGGGGGAGTGGGTAAGCGTCCAGCAGGGTGTAGCGATTTATAGTCTGGCTGTAGTCGATGACCAGGCGCTGCTTCTCGCCGGTCTTAACGACCACAACCTGGGCTCGCCAGGGGCTGGTGCTGCCCTCAATAATCCCCTCCTTCAGGAGCCGCTCCACTTCAGTTTTAATGAAAACCCTGTCCCCGGCACTGTATCGCCTGCTCTTTGTGGCGATGGGCTTACAGTCGGGGTTGAGGTTAGCAAACAGTGGGGGGGGGTGACTCTGAGTGTGGAGAGGTTGCACCTGGTGCGCGGCGGGCAATTTGGAAGCTGCTGGCTGCGGACTGTGAGTGGGGGGAGGGGTCCACCGTACGCCATCGTAACACTTTTAAGGTGTCACTGAAAATCTAACCCCAGTAGAACGGCAGCGCAGAGGTGGGGCAGGACCAGAAGTTTAAAATTATCGTACACAGTCCCGTCTACTACGAGTGTCACCACGCACTAGCCGCCAATGTCCGCCGACTGGGACTCGGAGGCCATAGAAATCCGCTGGTGCGCAGGCAGGACTGGGAGAGAGCAACGCCGCACCATGTCGGGGTGGATGAAGCTCTCCGTGCTCCCAGAGTCAAAAAGGCAGGTTGTTTCATGACCATTTACCTTAATGTCCATTGTGGACCGGGCCAGTTGGTGCGGTCTCGCTTGGTCCAGCGTAATGGAGGCCAGCGTAGGGGTCGGTGTGTCGCTGCGGGTATCAGATGAGGCGGCGTTGGGGGCCTGCTGCATCCCTGCTGCCGTCCAAGATGGCGTCGTCCATGATCCCCATGTGGCTGGAGGCATCCAAAATGGCTGCTGTTCCGGTGGTTCGCACATGGCTGGGGAGGCCCAAGATGGCGGCCCACACGGCCCACACGTGGCGCTGCTGGGGTTTGGGGTGGCTTTGGCCCTGCAGATGCTGGCATAGCGTCCCTTCTTCCCGCAGCCCGAGCAGATCGCAATTTTCGCTGGGCAGCGCGCTCTGGGGTGTTTGACCTGGCCACAGAAGTAGCATTTCTGGCCTTGGGACACTGCTGCGGTAGTTGGGCCGTTGCTGGGATGTGGCTGGGGTGGCACGGCGCTATGAGACAGTCCTACCGTGTCCCAGGCTGTTGTTCCCTGCGGCGTCCATGGTGCAGAGGAGTAGGCATCCATGCCCCGGTAGGCTGCGTCCAATGATAGTGCAAGTTCAGAGGCCTTGTTGAGGTCGAGGTCACTCTGCTCCAACAGTCGCTGTCGGGTGTAATTGGACCTGTGGCCAGCCACAAAAGCGTCCCGGATAAGTTCCTCTGTGTACACGGTGGCCTTTACATCCTTACAACCACAGGCCCGGCCAAGCACAGACAGTGCCTGAAGGTATTCCTCGGTCGATTCCCCAGGTTGTTGTTTACGACTCCCCAGGAGGTGCCTGGCGTACACCTCATTCACTGGGCACGTGTACTGGTCCTTGAGGAGCTTGAGAGCAGCCGTGTACGAGGTCGCGTCCTGGATGGCCGAGTACGCTCGGTGGTTCACTTTGGAGATCAGGACATCCAGTTTGTCCTCATCCGATTTGACCGTTGCAGCGGAGGCGATCAGGAATTTTTCAAAGCACTTAAGCCAGTGAGCAAACTTGGTGGATGTGTCCGCCTCCCGATGGTCTAAGTCCAGGCATGCTGGTGTGAGGATCTTCTCCATTATAAAAAATCTTGTTAATAAAATTGATGCGCTAGCAATTACTCAAAGGACTGAGGTTAAGCGAGTAACTAAAAGGCTTTTATTAACAAGAGAATGAAGGTGTGCCTCGAGTGGTTGACCCGTCCAGAATACAGAGGGACTGTGGAGCAGTCACCTTTATACCTGGACTCGTGGGAGGAGTCAGCCGAGGCATGTACAGACATGTACACAGTGGAATACAAACACACCCACAGGCAGGTATAACAGTGGTTTACCACAATAAGTTTTACTGTTAAAGACTCAGTCTGTAGGGGCGTACAACGCAGACCGAGAATTGGCTATTTGTTTAGTTAGAGTATAAGAATTATGATTTGTATACCCCTCTGGGTTTTTGCAATTTTTGTCATCTCTAATATTTTTTAGCTTTGTATTATTGTGCTACTATTGTCTGTGAGCTCTTGGAAAAACATAACAGGGGATTCAACAGGGGAGGTTGGGTCTTAGAAACACTTGAATTGGTAAAGAGTAAAAAGTGATCAGGGGATCGCAACTAATAAAAATGGGAGCCAGAGCAGGTAAAACACCAGAAAAAGGCACACCTGCCTGTTACATGCTTCAGAATTGTGGTCAGACATCAATAGATGACTTACCCAAATGGGTAAAATGGACCAAAAAGGGGAAAAGGCCATTCCCACCGGATGGTACATTTAATCTAGACCGAATAACGTGTCTCGAGGGGTGTCTCTTAGAAAGGGACCCAGGGAGAAGTGGTAGAAAGAAAGTCAAAACTGGCAATTACAACAAAATGGGGGACAAGCTAATGAATTTACCCAGGGAAATGGTTCTACCCAAGCGCAGGCTCATACCCGCCCTCAAGCGAATTTTTCAGTCCACAACCAGTGGGGAGCACAAAATGCTACCCAGAATCAAAGTGGACAAAGTTTAAATTTACCCTATTCAACATGACGCCTGGGACCGGACCCACAGATTGCCCAAAAGCAATTACCCCTAGTACGATTGCCTGCAGTTTCAACCAATATGACAGAAGAGCCCACCTTAATAATAAATATGGAGGGAAAAGAAATTCCTTTTCTGGTAGATACGGGAGCCACCAATTCAGTGTTGACAAAACAATATACAGAAGGAATTCAGTGTACAGCCAGTAGTGCCAGTTGCGTAGGATTGTCAGGAGTCACTCAGACCATGACTTGGTCAGAACCCCTCAATGTGCAAGTAGATAATTACAGGAATCAACATACCTTTTTACTGTCTCAAGAAGTACCAGTGAATTTATTAGGAAGAGACTTACTATGCAAAATGAAGGCAACGATTGTTTGCTCTGAAAAAGGACTTGAAGTCCATGTTCCCGTAGACAGATGTGGTATGTACCCACTACAGATCAAATTGTCCCCAGTCTTATACGCATGGCAGATTTGTGAAGATGGTCTTAACAAAACATTGTCAACTATTATAGGCTCCCTCCAATTTGATCTTAGATCGGTGTCCGAATACCAGAAAGAATTGCATTTGGGTCATTGGCATACAGAGCCCCACTGCACAGCATTTTATGATGAGACAGGAATGGACAAATACCACAAAAGATATTATAAGCCCGTTCTGCAACACAGATATTTGCTGAAAATTCGGAAAATTTTAATTGGTCCCGAAGGCATAGCCGCCACTGTTCTTTTACTCATGGAAGCATGGGACATGTTTGAAGAAAAAGACAGTAAACCACATTGCACCCTAACGGTGGCACAAAGACATGCACCAAGGGACTTGGGACCAATGGTTGAAAGAATGGGAGGACTGGGAATAGAAAAAGAGTGGCAAGTGCCTCAGGGTACCTTGGTCCAGTATGAAGAAAAGCAGGGATACGGGGTGGAATTGCAGACAAGCCTGCTGTTCAAAGGCAAATTTGAGGCAAGGGTGTTGGACATCCATAACTTCCCGCTCCTACCAGAAGTAGAGAAACTTCTGAGTCAAATCCCCAAGCAAGTATGGTCTAGCCACCCCAATGAGGTCAGAAAGATGTTAACTGCACAACCCTACAAGGTTACCCTCAATCCTGCAGTCCCACTCCCAAGAAAGGCACAATATCCTCTCTCCCAAGCAGCAGAACAAGGCATTGAACCAGTAATCAAGTCCTTACTTGACCAGGGCATTATAATACCAACAAGAAGTACCTGCAACACCCCTATCCTCCCGGTCCAGAAAGCCAACTGTGATAAATGGCGGCTTGTACAGGACCTTCGAGCAGTGAATGAGTCCGTTTTTCCCGTCAATCCAGTGGTGCCAAACCCTGCAATTATTTTAACAAGTATCCCTGTGGGATCACTGTACTACACGGTCATCGATCTATGTTCGGCCTTCTTTTCTATTCCAATTCATCAGGACTCACAGTTCCTATTCGCCTTCACATTCAAGGGAACTCAGTATACATGGACAAGACGCCCACAAGGTTATACTGAGAGCCCAACAATTTTCTCCCAATGTCTGAAAAACGACTTAGAAGATGTTGTATTATCGGCAGGCTCAACCCTCGTCCAATATGTCGATGATTTGCTATTGGCTTCACCCGATAAGCAAACCTGCGAAACTGACTCACTGATATTGCTACAGGCTTTGACCCAAAAAGATCATAAGGTCTCAAAATCAAAATTGAAGTTTGTGTCCGAAAGGGTCCGATATTTGGGTCATGAACTGTTCCGTGACACTCGTCAATTGGCCCAAGATAGAGTGCAGGTGATATGCTCAGCCCCATTACCCACCACCAAGAGGGAAATGAAGCACTTCCAGGGCATGTCAGGATATTGTAGACAGTGGATTGTTGGCTATGCAGTGTTAGTACGGCCACTTCTAGACATCTCCATGCCCTCAGAGGACAATCCCTTGGTCTGGAACCAGAAGGCAAACAACACTCTTGCCTCAATCAAACAGGCCCTAGTTTCTGCACCTGCCCTGGGGCTCCCCGATTACGAGAAACCGTTTCATCTGTTGGTCCACCACAAATCAGGCTTTGCTCAATCAGTCCTCACCCAAAACCATGAAGACAATCAGCGACCCTTCGCCTATTTCAGTACCCAATTGGACCCAGTAGCCAGAGGTCTGCCGAGATGCCTGCACGCACTCGCTGCCGTTTACTATGCTGTACAACAAGCACAAACTGTGACTCTAAATCATCATACAGTACTACATGTCCCACATTCTGTCGAGGTGATTCTAAAGCATCATACAGTACTACATGTCCCACACTCTGTCGAGGTGACTCCAAATCATCATACAGTACTACATGTCCCACACTCTGTCGAGGTGACTCTAAATCATCATACAGTACTACATGTCCCACACTCTGTCGAGGTGATTCTAAATCATCATACAGTACGACATGACCCACACTCTGTCGAGGTGATTTATATCATCATACAGTACTACATGTCCCACACTCTGTCGAGGTGATTCTAAATCATCATACAATACTACATATCCCACACTCTGTCGAGGTGATTCTAAATCATCATACAGTACTACATGTCCCACACTCTGTCGAGGGGATTGATATCATCATACAGTACTACATGGCTCACACTCTGTCGAAGTGACTCTAAATCATCATACAGTACTAAATGTCCCACACTCTGTCGAGGTGATTCTAAATCATCATACAGTGCAACATGTCCCACACTCTGTCGAGGTGATTCTAAATCATCATACAGTACTAAATGTCCCACACTCTGTCGAGGTGACTCTAAATCATCATACAGTACTACATGTCCCACACTCTGTCGAGGTGATTCTAAATCATCATACAGTGCTACATGTCCCACACTCTGTCGAGGTGATTCTAAATCATCATACAGTACTACATGTCCCACACTCTGTCGAGGTGATTCTAAATCATCATACAGTGCTACATGTCCCACACTCTGTCGAGGTGACTCTAAATCATCATACAGTACTACATGTCCCACACTCTGCCAAGGTGACTCTAAATCATCATACAGTACTACATGTCCCACACTCTGTCGAGGTGATTCTAAATCATCATACAGTACTACATGTCCCACACCCTGTCGAGGTGACTCTAAATCATCATACAGTACAACATGTCCCACACTCTGTTGAGATGATTTAAATCATCATACAGTACTACATGTCCCACACTCTGTCGAGGTGACTCTAAATCATCATACAGTACTACATGTCCCACACTCTGTCGAGGTGACTCTAAATCATCATACAGTACTACATGTCCCACACTCTGTCGAGGTGACTCTAAATCATCATACAGTACTACATGTCCCAAACTCTGTCGAGGTGACTCTAAATCATCATACAGTACTACATGTCCCACACTCTGTCGAGGTGACTCTAAATCATCATACAGTACTACAAGTCCCACACTCTGTCGAGGTGATTCTAAATCATCATACAATACCACATGTCCCACACTCTGTCGAGGTGACTCTAAATCATCATACAGTACTACATGTCCCACACTCTGTCGAGGTGATTCTAAATCATCATACAGTACTACATGTCCCACACTCTGTCGAGGTGACTCTAAATCATCATACAGTACTACATGTCCCACACTCTGTCGAGGTGACTCTAAATCATCATACAGTACTACATGTCCCACACTCTGTCGAGGTGATTCTAAATCATCATACAGTACTACATGTCCCACACTCTGTCGAGGTGACTCTAAATCATCATACAGTACTACATGTCCCACACTCTGTCGAGGTGATTCTAAATCATCATACAGTACTACATCTCCCACACTCTGTCGAGGTGACTCTAAATCAACATACAGTACTACATGTCCCACACTCTGTCGCGGTGACTCTAAATCATCATACAGTACTACATGTCCCACATTCTGTCGAGGTGATTCTAAATCATCACACAGTACTACATGTCCCGCACTCTGTCGAGGTGATTTAAATCATCATACAGTACTACATGTCCCATACTCTGTCGAGGTGATTCTAAATCATCATACAGTACTACATATCCCACACTCTGCCGAGGTGATTTAAATCATCATACAGTACTACGTGTCCCACACTCTGTCGAGGTGATTTAAATCATCATACAGTACTACATGTCCCACACTCTGTCGAGGTGATTCTAAATCATCATACAGTACTACATGTCCCACACTCTGTCGAGGTGATTCTAAATCATCATACAGTATTACATGTCCCACACTCTGTCGAGCTGATTTATATCATCATACAGTACTACATGGCTCACACTCTGTCGAGGTGACTCTAAATCATCCGACAGTACTACATGTCCCACACTCTGTCGAGGTGATTCTAAATCATCATACAGTACTACATGTCCCACACTCTGTCGAGGTGACTCTAAATCATCGTACAGTACCACATGTCCCACACTCTGTCAAGGTGATTCTAAATCATCATACAGTACTACATGTCCCACACTCTGTCGAGGTGACTCTAAATCATCATACAGTACTACATGTCCCACACTCTGTCGAGGGGATTCTAAATCATCATAGAGTACTACATGTCCCACACTCTGTCGAGGTGATTCTAAATCATCATACAGTACTACATGTCCCATACTCTGTCGAGGTGACTCTAAATCATCATACAGTACTACATGTCCCACAATCTGTCGAGATGATTTAAATCATCATACATTACTACATGTCCCACACTCTGTCGAGATGATTTAAATCATCATACAGTACTACATGTCCCACACTCTGTCGAGGTGACTCTAAATCATCATACAGTACTACATGTCCCACACTCTGTCGAGGTGACTCTAAATCATCATACAGTACTACATGTCCCACACTCTGTCGAGGTGACTCTAAATCATCATACAGTACTACATGTCCCACACTCTGTCGAGGTGATTCTAAATCATCATACAGTACTACATGTCCCACACTCTGTCGAGGTGACTCTAAATCATCATACAGTACTACATGTCCCACACTCTGTCGAGGTGATTCTAAATCATCATGCAGTACTACATGTCCCACACTCTGTCGAGGTGACTCTAAATCATCATACAGTACTACATGTCCCACACTCTGTCGAGGTGACTCTAAATCATCATACAGTACTACATGTCCCACACTCTGTCGAGGTGATTGTATATCGTCATACAGTGCTACATGTCCCACACTCTGTCGAGGTGACACTAAATCATCATACAGTACTACATGTCCCACACTCTGTCGAGGTGATTCTAAATCATCATACAGTACTACATGTCCCACACTCTGTCGAGGTGCTGTTAACTAAATGCGCCACTCAGCACCTAACATCAGCACATACCATTAGGTACGATGTAGAATTACTGTCCAATTCAAACTTGACCATAAAGCGATGCACAACCCTAAATCCAGCTACGCTCCTCCCGACCATTGAGGATGGCACACCCCACTGCTGTGAGACGGTAACCCAGCTGTTCACCAAACCCCGAGTGGACTTAAATGAAACACAGCTAGAAAATCCAGATTTAATATATTTCGTCGATGGCTCAGCCCTCTGAGATGACAAAGGTACTTCCCACACTGGCTATGCCATCACGATGGACAATTCAACTGTAGAGGTGATGTCATTACCAAACTCCTTTTCAGCACAACAAGCAGAACTATTCGCGCTCACAAGAGCATGTATCTTGGCCACAGGCAAAACTGTTAATATTTATACAGATTCAAGGTATGCCTTTGGAGTTGCCCATGATTATGGCCAGATCTGGAAATTTGGGGGTTACTTGACCTCCGCAGGCTCAACGATCAAGAATGCAGATTAAATTGACAATCTTTTATGTGCTGTCCAGTGTCCACGTAAAATTGCTATTATTAAATGTCAAGCACACACAGGCAATCAGGACCAAATTGCATTGGGCAATGACAGGGCTGACAGGGCTGCAAAAGGTGCTGCTTTGTCAGATACAGGTTCCCAGGTGTCAGCCTATGTTCCTAAAAACACAAAACCCATTGATTTGCCGCCCACATTGGATGATGTATTGGCCTTTCAGTCACAGGCCAGTACTGAGGAGGTGTTAGCCTGGGCACAAGATCAATGTGATAAAACACCTAAGGGAGTGTGGGTTCACCATGGCGGCCACGTGGTGGCACCCAGATCTTTGCTCCCATGGATTGCCAACTGTGTTCATACTTTCACACATGCGGGCAAAGGGGTGATGGCAGACTATATCACACAGACATGGTACGAACCGGGTATTTCGGCAATTGCAAAACAAATTAGTGAAAAGTGCACTACCTGTCAGACAATGAATCCGGGAAAAATGGAGAAAGTACAGTCTGCCTCCCACCCAAATCCAACAGGACCTTTTGTGAATTTGCAAATGAATTTTATTGAATTACCTGCATGTATGGGTTTTAAGTATGTATTGGTTATTATTGATCTGTTTTCCCGCATGTATGGGTTTTAAGTATGTATTGGTTATTATAGATGTGTTTTCTAAATGTGTTGAAGCTTTTCCATGTAAAAAGAATGAGGCTGTTACTGTCGCTAAACATTTGTTAAAGGAAATTGTACCACGATTTGGTATACCTGTACATCTCTCAAGTGACAATGGGTCACATTTTACTGGGACAATTATGCGAGAGGTGTGTAAGGCTTTGCAAATCAATCAGCATTTTCACTGCAGCTATCATCCACAGTCAGCTGGGCTGGTAGAGCGATATAATGGAATGTTAAAAAATAAGTTAGCTAAGCTATGTGATGAGACTGGACTCAAACGGGCCGAACTGTTATCCCTAGCATTGATGGTAATGTGGTCAGCAACAAATAGAACAACAGGATTATCACCACATGAAATCATCATGGGACGACCCCAACGATTGCCATTTTCCACACCGTTTACTGCTAAACAAATGGACATGCACAAAATGGAAGAAAATATGCTAAACTATTGCATTGCTCTAACAAAATCTATTTCTAGTTTCCATTCGCAGGTGAAAGAATCCCAATTTGACCCTGCCGAAGGAAGATGCCATAGCTTGGAGCCCGGCGAGTTCGTCTACGTAAAGGTGTTCAAGAGAAAGTGTAACCTTCACCCAAGATTTGAGGGTCCGTTCCAGATCCTGTTGACCACCAACACTGCTGTAAAGGTGAAAGAGAGACCAACATGGATCAACACCTCGCACTGCAAAAGAGCCCCAGAACCCAAGGAAGAGGAATCGCCAACCCCAACAGTAAATGGAAATGGACATTAGGACTATATTTCCTTGTGACACTTATAATACCTGTAATGCCCGAATTGCATGTAAACACCTTTTTGTATATGTCTTACACTTATGCTAGGGGAACTAATGCCTCCAGTTGTTGGGTATGCACACAGGTGCCCATCCATACGAAGGGAGGAATTCCATTAAGACATATCCCCTTTAATTCCAATGAAATGGCATATTGGCTTTTTCAACAAAATGGGACTAAGAATGGAATAAGGGATGGACAAGATACTAGCGGAGGAACTTATAAGGTTCGGATAGATGGATTGGCTGACCAATATAAAATTGAAACTAGATGTAGCCTTACATGCCTTGATGGTTGGTATGAACCAAAGTACAATCGGTCGAGAGATAAATCCCCATTCCTGGTGTTAATTAATACTTCAGGGGCCGGAAGACCCCGAGGGGAAATTTGCTTAACCCGGATCCAAACAGGTGGGACAAAGATGGGAAAAAGTAAATGCTCCCAGTACTTTAACTTAACCAATGATCAATTGAATGGAAAGCCGTCGCCCTTGCGGTTGAGCTGCAGTGGGGGAGGAAATTACACAAATCTGGTATCAGCAGAAATTATACCCAGCCCCACTGCATACAACGGCACCTGCTTTATATGTGGCCATAAAGCATACCCATGGCTGCCGAGTGATTGGACGGGCTCTTGTTACTTGGGATATGAGGTTCCCTGCATAAACCACCTAAACTCACTCAAAGAACATCCCCACCACACCAGGACTAGAAGGGCCATTATGGAAACAGAATGGTTATTCGCTATCCTATTCCCCGGGTATGGAACGGCCAGGGCAATACAGGAAATTCGGCTTGTAGCCTCGATTCTTGAGGAGGTAGCCAATGACATGGCTGAATCACTGAGTGAAATCAATGCCGAGATGATGGCAATGCACACAGTTGCCCTACAAAATAGAATGTCTCTAGACTATCTACCAGCAGAAAAGGGTGGAACATGTGCCCTGATAGGATCTGAGTGTTGCACATACATTCCTGAGAATTCTGAGGAAATAAGTAACCTGGCAGACCACATCAAGAAAGAAGTTGAAAAGTTAAAAGAACCAAGTTCTTGGAACATATTTGACTGAACGGGTGGATGGCTGGAGTCCATAGGACGGTCCTTAGTGCAAGGACTGATCATAGTCCTATTCATTTTCTTTGCCCTATATTTGGTATTTCTCCTGATAAAATGCTGCTGTGCGTGACTAGGGGCTGTAGCCGTAATGGAGGGAACAGTCACCACCATGATGATAGCTAGAACCTCCGCTGCTTCAGAAAAGGTAGAAGCCATGGAGTTAGAAAGGCTCTGAAAAATCCAGATCTCATTAGATTGTTGTCCTAGTTAGGACATAAGGGGGGAATGTGGGAATTGACATTATACTTAGCATGCTGGGTAGAATAAAATGGCCAAGTAAAAATAAGCTATCAAAGGGTTAAAAGAACAAACTTGCTTAGGTTGTAGTTAAAGCATAGAAGCAAATGTGTCACAACGTGTCTAGGACCAAGAGACCTTTCAAAATACCCACCCACATTGGTGATGTGATAACAGCTGTATTGACTCACTAGCACAGGGAAGGCATAAGGCTATAGAATAGATAAACTATTAATGATTGTCACTAGACAAAGAAGCAAAACTATTGAGTAAGCTGATCATTTTGGTAACAAGATTCAGACAGAACCTCCTGACAGGATATGATTAAATAACCTTTTCTGGAGATATTTCTGTCCTGCTGACCTTTTGATTATCCTTGTACAAACTCTTACTTCATGCAAACTGATACAATACCATTACACATGATCTATGGAACGCTTGCTTGTTTGAGTGTATAAATATGCTGCATTCGCTGATGTTCTTTGGAGTTGTTGGCCTGGCCTTTGTCCAGGCAGCTCTCCCCTTGTGCAAGTAAAAATAAACTAACAATCTGACTGTACTGCTTGTGTTTTAGAGTCTTAATCAGAGTCGAGATTTCGACACCTGGGCCTGAGATGATTGGCCTCCATCAACCACAACCATCTTCCTTTGTTATAGTTATGAATCCAGCCAGTGGAGAGTTTTCCCCCTGATTCCCATTAACTTCAATTTTGCGTGGGCTCCTTAATGCCACACTCGGTCAAATTCTGTCAATCTCACCTCACCTCTGGAATTCAGCTACTTCATGTATGTTTGTACCAAGGCAGTAATGAGGCCTGGAGCCGAGAGGTCCTGGCGGAGCATGATCTGAGCATTGGTGAGCAGCTTATTGCTGAGTAAGTGCCGCCTGATAGCACCTTCGATGACACCTTCCATCACTTTGCTGATGATTGAGAGTAGACTGATGGGGCGGTAATTGGCCGGATTGGATTTGTCCTGCTTTTTGTGGACATGACATATCGGGGCTGTTTTCCACATTGTCCGGTTGATGGCAGTGTTGTAGCTGTACTGGAGCAGCTAGGTTAGAGTCTCAGCTAGTTCGGGAGCACAAGTCTTCAGCAAAACAGCCGGGATGTTGTCAGGGCCCATACACTTTGCTGTATCCAGTGCGCTCAGCCTTTTCTTGTTATCACGTGGACTGAAATGAATTGGATGAAGACTGGCTTCTGTGTGGCATGACTGCAGCGCTTTGTTCTGATCCATTGATTGTGGGATCGCTTAGCCCTGTCTATAGCATACTGTTTCCGCTGGTTATCATGTTTGCTCCACTATAACTTTCCTACTAGTTGGTGGCCAATAAAATAAACCTAGTAGTGTAATGGCACCGCTTTCATTTCTTAACTCTAACAAAATAGATTCTGTCGTTGACACCTCCAGGACATGCTCTCTCTCCAATACTGTATTATTCCCCTTAATCAATACTGCCACATCAACTCATAGACAATAGGAGCAGGAGTAGGCCATTCGGCCCCTCGAGCCTGTTCCGCCATTCAATGCAATCATGGCTGATAATCCAAATTGAGTACCCTGTCCCTGCTTTCTCCCCATATCCCTTGATCCCCTTAGACTTAAGAAATATATCTAACTCCTTCTTGAATATATTTAATGAATTGGCCTCAACTGTCTTCTGTGGTAGAAAATTCCAAAGGTTCACCACTCTCTGGGTGAAGAAATTCCTGCTCATCTCAGTCAAAAATGGCTTACCCCTTATCCTTAGATTGTGACCCCTGGTTCTGGACTCCCCTGCCATCGGGAACAGCCTTCCTGCATCTAGTCTGTCTAGTCCTGTTATAAGTTTATAAGTTTCAATGAGATTCCCTCTCATTCTTCTAAACTCCAGTGAATATAAGCACAATCGACCAAATCTCTCCTGATGCGTCATTCCTGCCATCCCAGGAATCAGTCTAGTGAATCTTCGCTGCACTTCCTCCATTGCAAGACTATCCTTCCTCAGGTAAGATGACCAAAAACTGCACACAATACTCAAGGTGTGGTCTCACCAAGGCCCAGTACAACTGCAGCAAGACATCCTTGCTCCTGTACTCGAACTCTCTCGCTATTAAGGCCAACATGCCATTTGCCTTCTTAACTGCCTGCTGCACCTGCATGCTTACCTTCAACGACTGCTGCACAAGGACACCCAGTTCTTGTTGCACTTCCCCTTTGCCCAATCTATTGCCGTTCAGATAATAATCTGCCTTCCTGTTTTGTCACCAAAGTGGATAACTCGCATTTATCCATATTATACTGCATCTGTCATGCTTCTGCCCAGTCTCCCAACCTGTCCAAATCATACTGGAGTTTCTCGGCATCATCCTCAGAGCACAAACGCCCACCCAGCGTTGTGTCGTCTCCAAACTTGGAGATATTACATCTAGTTCCTTCGTCTACATCATTAATATATAGTGTGAATAACTGGGGTCCTAGCACTGATCCCTGCGGTACCATACTAGTCACTGCCTGACACTCGGAAAAGACCTGTTTATTCCAACTCTTTGCTTCCTGACCGCCAAACAGTTCTCTATCTAAGTCAGTACCTTATCCCCAATCCCATGTGCTTTAACTTTGTACGCTAATCCCTTATGCGGGACCTTATTGAAAGTCCAAATACACCACATCCACTGGTTCTCCCTTATCTATTCTACCAGGTACATCCTCAAAAATTTTAATTAGATTTGTCAAGCATGATTTACCTTTCGTAAATCCATGTTGACTTTGTCCGATCCTGTCACTGCTTTCCAAGTGCTCTGCTATTACATCTTTTATAATGGACTCTAGCATTTTCCGCAGTATCGATGTCAGGCTTACTGGTCTATAATTCCCCGTTTTCTCTCTACAATCTTTCTTAAATAGTGGGGTAACCTTAGCTACCCTCCAATCCATGGGAACTGTTCCAGGGTCTATACAATTTTGGAAGATGACCATCAATGCATCTACTATTTCTAGCACCACTTCCTTAAGTACCCTAGGATGTTGATTATCAGACCCTGGGGATTTATCAGCATTCTATCCCGTCAATTTCCCTAACACCATCTCTCTACAAATACTGATTTCATTCAGATTCTCCCTCATCATTAGATCCTATGTTGCCCGATATCTCTGGGAGTTTATTTTTGTTCTCCTTTGTGAAGACAGAACCAAAGTATGTATTTAATTGGTCAGCCATTTCTTTGTTCCCCATTATAAATTCTCCTGATTATTACTGCAAGAGACCTACCTACACTTGACTTCACCAATCTTTTTCTCTTCACATATCTATAGAAGCTTTTACATTCAGTTTTTTATGTTCCCTGCAAGCTCACTCTCATACTCTATTGTCGCCCTCTTAATTAATCTGTTTGTCCTCCTTTGCTGAATAATAAACTGCTCCCAATCCTCAGGTTTGCTGCTTTTCTGGCCAATTTATATGTCATCCCCTTGGATCTTATGCTATACCTAATTTCCCTTGTTAGCCACGGTTGAGTCACGTTTTTTGTTTTATTTTTATGCCAAACAGGGATGAACAAATTCTGTAGTTCATCCATGCGATCTTTAAATGTTTGCCATTGCCTATTCACCGTCAACCCTTTAAGTAACTTTCCCCAATCCATCCTAGCCAACTCGCACCTCATACCATCATAGTTTCCTTTATTTGAATTCAGGACCCTAGTCTCTGAGTTAACTACTTCGCTCTGCATCTTAATGCAGAATTCTATCATATTATGAGCGTTCCTCCACAAAGGGCCTCGCACAACAAGATTGCTAATTACCCCTTTCTCATTACATGTCACTCAGTCTCAGATGGCTGGATCTCTAATTGGTTCCTCGACATGTTGGTCCAGGAAACCATGCCGTATCCACTCTCGGAATTCCTCCTCCACAGTATTGTTACTAATTTGCTTAGCCCAATCTACATGGAGATTAAAGTCACCCATGATAACTGCTGTGCCCTTACTGCACGTGTCTCTAATTTCCCTTTACATGCCATCCCCAACCTCAGCATTACTGTTTGGGGGTCTGTATACAAGTCCCACTAACGTTTTGTTCCCTTTGGTATTTCTCAGCTCTACCCATACAGATTCCACATCATCAGAGCTAATATCCTTCCTTACTGTGGTGTTAATCTGCTATTTAGCCAACAATGCTTCCCCACGTGCTGTTCCTCTTTGCCTGTCTTTCCAGAATATTGATTACCCCTGCATGTATAATTCCCTGCCTTGGTCACCCTGGAGCCATGTCTCCGTAATCTCAATTATATCATATCCGTTATCATCTATTTTCGCAACTAATTCATCCACCTTATTATGAATGCTCCTCGCATTAAGACACAAACCCTTCAGGCTTGCTTTTTTAACACTCTTAGCCTTCTCCAATATTTAGAACAGAATATCGGTTAGAGAGTGAGATGCACTCAGGGGACTCCTGCACTACCTGCCTGGTCCTGCTTGTCTGTCTGGCACTCAGCCATTCGCTCTCTGCCTGCACACTATTAAGTTGCGGGGTGACCACCTCCTGATACGTGCTATTCACATAGCTTTCAGTCTCACAGATGCACCGCAGTGACGCCAGTTGCTGCTCAGGCCCTGAAACCTGGACTTCCAGCTCCTCCAGCTGACGACATATCCTGCACATGTGGTTGTCCAGGACACGAAAGCTTACTGGTGTTACCACATGGCACAAGATGCGTAATCCATGGGAATGAGGTGCCATACCATGCCTTTATTTAATAGGCCATTATTAACTTACCAGAAATAAACTCAAGACTTTAAAAATATATTTAGAATTTCCATTGTTAAACTGTTCAAATAATCTGTATAATCAGTTCTTGTTTGCCTTGTAATCATCTCATGCTGTCTGGCAAGTGAGATCCCGTGAACTGTGAGTTTGTGGGAACACGAGATTACAGGACTTTGGACTAGAGAGGTGGTGGGCAAGTCTGGCTAGTAGTTTGGGGAGGTGTAATAGTTTGAGGTGCTGTATTAACTTTAGGGTCAGCATTCATTTGAGATACTCTATTTGGTTGAGGTTTTGCATTAGTGGCATAGTGGTTAGCACTGTTGCCTCACAGCGCCAGGGACCCGGGTTCGAATCCAGCCTCGGGCGACTGTCTGTGTGGAGTTTGCACATTCTCCCCGTGTTTGCGTGGGTTTACTCCGGGTGCTCCGGTTTCCTCCCACAGTCCAAAGATGTGCAGGTTAGGTTGATTGGCTATGATAAATTGACCCTTAGTGTTTAGGGGGATTAAATACGTGGGGTTACGTGGATAGGGTGGGATATGTGTTGGTGTAGGGGTTACGGGGATCGGGTGGGCTATGTGTCGGTGCAGGCTCGATGGGCCAAAATGGCCTCTATCTGCACTGTGGGGCTTCTGTGATTCTGTGATTAGGTTGAGGTGCTGTATTAGGGTGTGGTGATGTATTAATATAAGTTGCTGCATTATTTTAGGTAATGTATTATTTTGAGGGGCTGTAATAGATTGAAGTGCTGTATTAGTTTGAGGGGCTGTATTAGTTTGAGGAGCTGTATCAGTTTGAGGGGCTGTATTAATGTGAGGGGAAGTATTAGTTTCAGATACTGTATTAGTTTGAGGTACTGTATTAGTTTGAGGGTCTGGATTAGTTTGAGGTTCTGTATTAGATTGAGGTAATGTATTAGTTTGAGGGGCTGTATTAGTTTGAGGGGCTGTATTAGTTTGAGGGTCTGTATTAGTTTGAGGTACTGTATTAGTTAGAGGTACTGTATTAGTTTGAGGGTCTGTATTAGTTTGAGGGGCTGTATTAGTTTGACGAGCTGTATTAGTTTGAGGGCCTGTATTAGCTTGAGGTTCTGTATAAGTTTGCTGAGCTGTATTAATTTGAGGCGAAGTATGAGTTGAAGATCCTGTATTAGTTTGAGGGGCTGTAATAGATTGATGGGCTGTATTAGTTTCAGCGGCAGTATTAATTTGAGCTACTGTATTAGTTTGAGGGGCTGTATTAGTTTGAGGATCTGTATTAGTTTGAGGTACTGTATTAGTTTGAGGTACTGTATTAGTTTGAGGGTCTGTATTAGCTGAGGTACTCTATTAGTTTACGTGTCTGTATTAGTTCAAGGATCTGTATTAGTTTAATTGGGTTTATTAGTTTGAGGGGCTGTATTAGTTTGAGGGTCTGTATTAGTTTGAGAGGGTGTATTATGTTGAGGTACTCTATTAGTTTGAGGGGCTGTTTTAGTTTTAGTGGCTTTATTAGTTTGATGGGTTGTATTAGATTGAGTTTCTGTTTTAGTTTGAGGGGATGTATTAGTTTGAGTGTCTTTATTAGTTTGAGGGGTTGTATTAGTTTGAGGGGCTGTTTTAGTTTGAGGAGTTGTATCCGTTTGAGGGGTGTATTAGTTTGAGGGTTTGTATTGGATTGATGTACTGTATTAGTTTGAGGGGCTGTATTAGTTTGATAATGTATAAGATTGGGATAATGTATTAGTTGAGGTGCTGTATTAGATTGAGGTAATGTATTAATTTGATAGGCTGTATTAGTTTGAGTCGCTGTAGTAGTTTGAGATGCTGTATTAGTTTGAGGTTCTGTATTAGTTTGAGGGGCTGTATTAGTTTGATAATGTATAAGATTGGGATAATGTATTAGTTGAGGTGCTGTATTAGATTGAGGTAATGTATTAATTTGATAGGCTGTATTAGTTTGAGGTTCTGTATTAGTTTGTGGAGCTGTATTAGTTTGAGGTTCTGTATTAGTTTGTGGAGCTGTATTAGTTTGAGGGCCTGTTTTAGTTTGAGGTACTTTATTAGTTTGGGGGGCTGTATTATTTTGAGGTAATGTATTAGTTTGAGGGGTGTATTATTTTGAGGAAATATATTAGCTTGAGGGGGTGTATTAGTTTGAGGGGCTGTATTAGTTTGAGGGGCTGTATTAGTTTGAGGGGCTGTATTAGTTTGAGGGGCTGTATTAGTTTGAGGGGCTGTATTAGTTTGAGGGCCTGTTTTAGTTTGAGGTACTTTATTAGTTTGGGGGGCTGTATTATTTTGAGGTAATGTATTAGTTTGAGGGGTGTATTATTTTGAGGAAATATATTAGCTTGAGGGGGTGTATTAGTTTGAGGGGCTGTATTAGTTTGAGGGGCTGTATTAGTTTGAGGGGGTGTATTAGTTGGAAGGTATGTATTAGTTTTACAGGGCGTATTACTTTGAGGTACTGTATTAGCTTGAGGTGCTGTATAGTTTGAGGGTCTGTATTAGGTTGAGGTCATGTATTAGTTTGAGGGTCTGTGCTCGTTTGAGTGGCTGTATTCGTTTGAGGAGCTGTATTAGTTTGATGTACTTTATTAGTTTGAGGGGCTGTATTAGTTTTGAGGATCCATCAACACACATTTCCCACTTTTATTGTTTAACTAAATGGCCATAGTTAAGGTGGAGAGCCCCATCTCGGAGTGGTGCAGAGCAGCCCTGAGAGGACACTCTAACATTTGAAATGTAATTACTGAATGTCCACAGTAGAGTGAAGGACATCACCGAATCAATATGAGGTCTAGAGATGGGCCTGATGGTGTTTGAAACAACAACCGCATTGCTGGGAGAATACAGCTGGCAATTTTCATTAGTTAATTCATGTGATCAGAGTTGTCCGGTCTTTGGGGTTTTCAATTTCAATCTCAGCACTAAATATATTCCATCACAACAGGGAATTAACTCCACTGTCTTCATCTGTTTGTTCAAATGTTTTTTTAAAAAGACTATTTTCAGCGATGTTGAAACCTCAATGTCCCCATGGAGCTCCGGCAGTGTATAAAAGAAAGGCTCTGGGAATGTCCCGCCTCAGAGTTTAATTCGAAGAGAGGACACATCGCTTCACTCAGAAAATGCATCAGACAATTCAACAAGTGGAGAACACATGCTACGTCATCATTGCCATCATTGGTGTTCCTGGTAAGTGAGTATAACAATTGAAGTTGTGTAAACCTGTATGTGAGCTGGTCTCTGATTTTGCTCTGTGACTGATAATGTTACATCCTGATCTACTGGTCACCGTTATACAGACACCCGATCAATTATAGCATTTCGTTTAGTCAAATGTCCTGAATTACCTCTGAAGTTTTATTCAATTGCCTCGACTGAAGGTTAAGCTCTGTTTGTAACTCACGGGCTCGCTGTGTTCTGAAGTTATTGCCTTTAGTGTAATATTGTGTACTGTTGAAACAGACCTCAGTGTAGCAACTCTCTGAGTGAAGGTATTAGTGGAAGGGACTGTCAATGTAGAACTACTCAGTGTGGGTCAGTAACTGGAGTGGAGCACCTGACCCCAGTGGCAATGTATTACTGGGAGTATCTGTCATTGTAGAATTGTACTGAGTGTGGGTCACTAACTGGAGTGGAACGCCTGACCCCAGTGGCAATGTATTACTGGGAGTATCTGTCATTGTAGAATTGTACTGAGTGTGGGTCACTAACTGGAGTGGAATGCCTGATCCCAGTGGCCATGTATTACTGGGAGTATCTGTCACTGTACAATTGTGTTGAGTGTGGATCACTAACCGGAGTGGAACACCTCATCCCAGTGGCCATGTATTACTGGGTGTATCTGTCACAGTAGAATTGTACTGAGTGTGGGGCACTAACCAGAGTGGAACACCTGACCCTAGTGGCCAAACAATACTGGGAGTACCTGTCATTGTAAAATTGTATTGAGTGTTGGTCACTAACTGGACTGGAACACCTGACTCCAGTGGCCAAGTATTATTGGGAGTATCTGTCACTATCAAATTATACAAAGTGAGGATCACTAACCGAAGAGGAACACTACATCCCAGTGGCCATATATTACTGGGAGTATCTGTCACTGTAGAATTGTACTAAGTGTGGGTCACTAACCGGTGTGGAACACCTGACCCCAGTGGCCATGAATTACTGGGCGTATCTGTCACTGTAGAACTACTGAATGTGGGTCACTAACAAGAGTGGAACACCTGACCCTTGTGACCATGTGTTACTGGGAGTATCTGCCATTTTAGAATTGTACTGAGTGTGGGTCACTAACCAGAATGGAACAACTGACCCCAGTATCCATGTATTAATGGGAATATCTGTCACTGTAGAATTGTACTGAGTGTGGGCCACTAACTGAAGGGGAACACCTGACCCCAGTGGTCATGTATGACTGGGAGTATCTGTCACTGTAGAATTGTACTGAGTTTGTGTTACCAACCGGAATGGAACACCTGACCCCAGTGGCCTAGTATTATTGGGAGTATCTGTCATTGTAGAATGTTATTGAGTCTGGATTACTAACCGGAGTGAAACACCTCACACCTGTGGCCATTTATTACTGGGAGTATCTGTCACTGTAGAATTGTATAGAGTGTGGGTCACTAACCGGAGTGGCACACCTGACCCCAGTGGCCATGCATTAGTGGGAGTACCTGTCACTGTAGAACTGTACTGAGTGTGGGTCACTAACCGGAGTGGAACACCTCATCCCAGTGCCATGTATTACTGGGAGTATCTGTCACTGTAGAACTGTATTAAGTGTGGGTCACTAACCGGTGTGGCACACTGGACCCCAGTGGCCATGCATAAGCTGGAGTATCTGTCACTGTAGAACAGTACTGAGTGTGGGTCACTAACTGGAGTGGAACACCTGACCCCAGTGGTCATGTATTACTGGGAGTATCTGTCACTGTAGAACTGTACTGAGTGTGGGTCACTAACTGGAGTCCAACTTCCAATTTTACTTTTTTTAGATGATTGATCTCTCCCCTTCATGGAGCTGCATTCATGTTTTCTGAATATAATCAATGGCTATGGGGAAGGTTTTTGCTTTTGGTTGAAGAAGTTTGGTTATAAACATATGTGGCACTGCAGCGAAGGTTCACTAGATTGATTCCTGGGATGAGAGGGCTGTCCTATTATGAGATATTGTGTAGAATGGGTCTATACTCACTGAAGTTTAGAAGAATGCGAGGTGATCTCATTGAAACATACAGGATTCTGAAGGGGATTGCCAGATTTAGATGCTGAGAGGTTGTTTCCCCTGGTTGAAGTGTCTAGAACTTGGGGCATAGTCTCAGGATAAAGGATAGGTCATTTAAGACCGAGATGAGAATTCTCTACCCCAGAGGCCTGAGAGTGCTGTGTCTTTGAGTATATTCAAAACTGAGATAATGGATTTTTGGACACTCGGTGAATCAAGGGATATGGAGATCGGGCAGGAAAGGGCTCTTGAGGTCGATGATCAGCCATAATCTTATTGAATGGCAGAGCTGGCTCGAGGGGTTGTATGGCCTACTCCTGCTCCTATTTCTTATGTTCTTATGTACATACATAAGGTGAAATGTATTGATATTGCTTTTATGCCTATTGAACTGCACCAACAGAAACAGATGTTAACTAATTGCTGACAGGTAAGCAGCAGGAAAGCAGTGTAACAGTATTCAAATCATCTGTATAATGAGTCATTCTTACTCTATGTAGAATTATTGTAAACACTTTAATTGTTTTGGTGCTGATTAATCCCCTTCCCCCCTACATGGTCCTGAGAATCTGTGTGTCATGACTCCTGAATGTTTCCATTAGACAGGATGAATATTGAGCTGTGGTTATTGAATATTCCACTTCTGTACTGGGTTAAGGTTTGATGAACCAGTTCTTATCTCTGATTCAGTGTCTCTACACAGGTAACCTACACTGATCTCTGGCCTTAGCTCAGTGAGGTGAGTCCCTGCGAGAAGAGTGATGTATAACTGAAGAACATGCATATCAGGTTTTCATAATACACAGATCAGTCCGGGGCCAGTAAATAACAGCATTACAATGGATAATAACAAAATAAATAGTGCAAGGCTTCAATAAATAACACACTTCAATATCCTCAATGATTAACTGAATTGATGAATATGATTAATTTGTAATCAAGGTACGGAGAACTCCTTAGAACTTACAGCGCAAAACAGTCTATTCGGCCCTCTGAGGATATGCCATTGTTTATGCTCCACAGGAGCCTCCTCCCACCCCTCTTCATCTCACCCTATCAGCATATCCTTCTACTGCTTTCTACCTCGTGTACTTCTCCCACTTCCCCTTAAATGAATCTCTGCTATTCGACTCAAGTACTCCAAGTTGTAGCGAGTTCCACATTCTAACCAATCTCTGAGTAAAGAAACGTCTCCTCAATTCCATATGGCATTTTTTAGTGATTATCTTTTATCGATAATCTCCAAATTTGCACTCACGTCACAAGTATAAGCATCTACCCTAAGTTATCCTTTCAAAATTTAAAGCCCTCTATTAGGCCACCCCTCAGCCTTCTCTTTTGTAAAGAAAGGAGCCCCAGTCTGTTCAACCTTTCCTGATGGTTATAATGTCTCAGTTCTGGTGCCGTCCTTGTAATAAATTGCACTTTTTCCTGAGCCTTAATATCCTTTGTGTAATATGGAGATCAGAACTGCACACAGTCCGCTCAGTGTGGTATAACCAAGGTTCTATATAACAGCACACAGTCCGCTCAGTGTGGTATAACCAAGGTTCTATATAACAGCACACAGTCCGCTCAGTGTGGTATAAACAAGGTTCTATATAACTGCACACAGTCCGCTCAGTGTGGTATAACCAAGGTTCTATATAACTGCACACAGTCCGCTCAGTGTGGTATAAACAAGGTTCTATATAACAGCACACAGTCCGCTCAGTGTGGGATAAACAAGGTTCTATATAACAGCAGACAGTCCGCTCAGTGTGGTATAACCAAGGTTCTATATAACAGCACACAGTCCGCTCAGTGTGGTATAACCAAGGTTCTATATAACAGCACACAGTCCGCTCAGTGTGGTATAAACAAGGTTCTATATAACAGCACACAGTCCGCTCAGTGTGGTATAAACAAGGTTCTATATAACTGCACACAGTCCGCTCAGTGTGGTATAAACAAGGTTCTATATAACTGCACACAGTCCGCTCAGTGTGGTATAAATAAGGTTCTATATAACTGCACACAGTCCGCTCAGTGTGGGATAAACAAGGTTCTATATAACAGCACACAGTCCGCTCAGTGTGGTATAAACAAGGTTCTATATAACAGCACACAGTCCGCTCAGTGTGGGATAAACAAGGTTCTATATAACAGCACACAGTCCGCTCAGTGTGGTATAAACAAGGTTCTATATAACTGCACACAGTCCGCTCAGTGTGGTATAAACAAGGTTCTATATAACTGCACACAGTCCGCTCAGTGTGGGATAAACAAGGTTCTATATAACAGCACACAGTCCGCTCAGTGTGGTATAAACAAGGTTCTATATAACTGCACACAGTCCGCTCAGTGTGGGATAAACAAGGTTCTATATAACAGCACACAGTCCGCTCAGTGTGGGATAAACAAGGTTCTATATAACAGCACACAGTCCGCTCAGTGTGGTATAAACAAGGTTCTATATAACAGCACACAGTCCGCTCAGTGTGGTATAACCAAGGTTCTATATAACAGCACACAGTCCGCTCAGTGTGGGATAAACAAGGTTCTATATAACAGCACACAGTCCGCTCAGTGTGGTATAAACAAGGTTCTATATAACAGCACACAGTCCGCTCAGTGTGGTATAAACAAGGTTCTATATAACAGCACACAGTCCGCTCAGTGTGGGATAAACAAGGTTCTATATAACTGCACACAGTCCGCTCAGTGTGGGATAAACAAGGTTCTATATAACAGCACACAGTCCGCTCAGTGTGGGATAAACAAGGTTCTATATAACAGCACACAGTCCGCTCAGTGTGGTATAAACAAGGTTCTATATAACAGCACACAGTCCGCTCAGTGTGGGATAAACAAGGTTCTATATAACAGCACACAGTCCGCTCAGTGTGGTATAAACAGGGTTCTATATAACAGCACACAGTCCGCTCAGTGTGGTATAAACAAGGTTCTATATAACAGCACACAGTCCGCTCAGTGTGGTATAACCAAGGTTCTATATAACAGCACACAGTCCGCTCAGTGTGGTATAAACAAGGTTCTATATAACAGCACACAGTCCGCTCAGTGTGGGATAAACAAGGTTCTATATAACAGCACACAGTCCGCTCAGTGTGGTATAAACAAGGTTCTATATAACAGCACACAGTCCGCTCAGTGTGGTATAACCAAGGTTCTATATAACTGCACACAGTCCGCTCAGTGTGGGATAAACAAGGTTCTATATAACAGCACACAGTCCGCTCAGTGTGGGATAAACAAGGTTCTATATAACAGCACACAGTCCGCTCAGTGTGGTATAAACAAGGTTCTATATAACAGCACACAGTCCGCTCAGTGTGGTATAAACAAGGTTCTATATAACAGCACACAGTCCGCTCAGTGTGGGATAAACAAGGTTCTATATAACAGCACACAGTCCGCTCAGTGTGGTATAAACAAGGTTCTATATAACAGCACACAGTCCGCTCAGTGTGGGATAAACAAGGTTCTATATAACTGCACACAGTCCGCTCAGTGTGGTATAAACAAGGTTCTATATAACAGCACACAGTCCGCTCAGTGTGGTATAACCAAGGTTCTATATAACAGCACACAGTCCGCTCAGTGTGGGATAAACAAGGTTCTATATAACTGCACACAGTCCGCTCAGTGTGGTATAAACAAGGTTCTATATAACAGCACACAGTCCGCTCAGTGTGGTATAAACAAGGTTCTATATAACAGCACACAGTCCGCTCAGTGTGGTATAAACAAGGTTCTATATAACTGCACACAGTCCGCTCAGTGTGGGATAAACAAGGTTCTGTATAACAGCACACAGTCCGCTCAGTGTGGTATAACCAAGGTTCTATATAACTGCACACAGTCCGCTCAGTGTGGTATAAACAAGGTTCTATACAACAGCACACAGTCCGCTCAGTGTGGGATAAACAAGGTTCTATATAACAGCACACATTCCGCTCAGTGTGGTATAAACAAGGTTCTATATAACTGCACACAGTCCGCTCAGTGTGGGATAAACAAGGTTCTATATAACAGCACACAGTCCGCTCAGTGTGGGATAACCAAGGTTCTATATAACAGCAGACAGTCCGCTCAGTGTGGGATAAACAAGGTTCTATATAACAGCACACAGTCCGCTCAGTGTGGGATAACCAAGGTTCTATATAACAGCAGACAGTCCGCTCAGTGTGGTATAAACAAGGTTCTATATAACAGCACACAGTCCGCTCAGTGTGGGATAAACAAGGTTCTATATAACAGCAGACAGTCCGCTCAGTGTGGGATAAACAAGGTTCTATATAACTGCACACAGTCCGCTCAGTGTGGGATAAACAAGGTTCTATATAACTGCACACAGTCCGCTCAGTGTGGGATAACCAAGGTTCTATATAACAGCAGACAGTCCGCTCAGTGTGGGATAACCAAGGTTCTATATAACAGCAGACAGTCCGCTCAGTGTGGGATAAACAAGGTTCTATATAACAGCACACAGTCCGCTCAGTGTGGTATAACCAAGGTTCTATATAACTGCTCACAGTCCGCGCAGTGTGGTATAACCAAGGTTCTATACAACAGCACACAGTCCGCTCAGTGTGGTATAACCAAGGTTCTATATAACTGCTCACAGTCCGCTCAGTGTGGGATAAACAAGGTTCTATACAACAGCACACAGTCCGCTCAGTGTGGTATAACCAAGGTTCTATATAACAGTACACAGTCTGCTCAGTGTGGGATAAACAAGGTTCTATATAACTGCACACAGTCCGCTCAGTGTGGGATAAACAAGGTTCTATATAACAGCACACAGTCCGCTCAGTGTGGTATAAACAAGGTTCTATATAACTGCACACAGTCCGCTCAGTGTGGTATAAACAAGGTTCTATATAACTGCACACAGTCCGCTCAGTGTGGGATAAACAAGGTTCTATATAACAGCACACATTCCGCTCAGTGTGGGATAACCAAGGTTCTATATAACTGCACACAGTCCGCTCAGTCTGGTATAAACAAGGTTCTATATAACTGCACACAGTCCGCTCAGTGTGGGATAAACAAGGTTCTATATAACAGCATACAGTCCGCTCAGTGTGGGATAAACAAGGTTCTATATAACTGCACACAGTCCGCTCAGTGTGGGATAAACAAGGTTCTATATAACAGCACACAGTCCGCTCAGTGTGGTATAACCAAGGTTCTATATAACAGCACACAGTCCGCTCAGTGTGGGATAAACAAGGTTCTATATAACAGCACACAGTCCGCTCAGTGTGGTATAACCAAGGTTCTATATAACAGCACACAGTCCGCTCAGTGTGGGATAAACAAGGTTCTATATAACAGCACACAGTCCGCTCAGTGTGGTATAAACAAGGTTCTATATAACAGCACACAGTCCGCTCAGTGTGGTATAACCAAGGTTCTATATAACAGCACACAGTCCGCTCAGTGTGGTATAAACAAGGTTCTATATAACAGCACACAGTCCGCTCAGTGTGGGATAAACAAGGTTCTATATAACAGCACACAGTCCGCTCAGTGTGGTATAAACAAGGTTCTATATAACAGCACACAGTCCGCTCAGTGTGGTATAACCAAGGTTCTATATAACAGCACACAGTCCGCTCAGTGTGGGATAAACAAGGTTCTATATAACAGCACACAGTCCGCTCAGTGCGGGATAAACAAGGTTCTATATAACAGCACACAGTCCGCTCAGTGTGGTATAAACAAGGTTCTATATAACAGCACACAGTCCGCTCAGTGTGGTATAAACAAGGTTCTATATAACAGCACACAGTCCGCTCAGTGTGGGATAAACAAGGTTCTATATAACAGCACACAGTCCGCTCAGTGTGGTATAAACAAGGTTCTATATAACAGCACACAGTCCGCTCAGTGTGGGATAAACAAGGTTCTATATAACTGCACACAGTCCGCTCAGTGTGGTATAAACAAGGTTCTATATAACAGCACACAGTCCGCTCAGTGTGGTATAACCAAGGTTCTATATAACAGCACACAGTCCGCTCAGTGTGGGATAAACAAGGTTCTATATAACTGCACACAGTCCGCTCAGTGTGGTATAAACAAGGTTCTATATAACAGCACACAGTCCGCTCAGTGTGGTATAAACAAGGTTCTATATAACTGCACACAGTCCGCTCAGTGTGGGATAAACAAGGTTCTGTATAACAGCACACAGTCCGCTCAGTGTGGTATAACCAAGGTTCTATATAACTGCACACAGTCCGCTCAGTGTGGTATAAACAAGGTTCTATACAACAGCACACAGTCCGCTCAGTGTGGGATAAACAAGGTTCTATATAACAGCACACATTCCGCTCAGTGTGGTATAAACAAGGTTCTATATAACTGCACACAGTCCGCTCAGTGTGGGATAAACAAGGTTCTATATAACAGCACACAGTCCGCTCAGTGTGGGATAACCAAGGTTCTATATAACAGCAGACAGTCCGCTCAGTGTGGGATAAACAAGGTTCTATATAACAGCACACAGTCCGCTCAGTGTGGGATAACCAAGGTTCTATATAACAGCAGACAGTCCGCTCAGTGTGGTATAAACAAGGTTCTATATAACAGCACACAGTCCGCTCAGTGTGGGATAAACAAGGTTCTATATAACAGCAGACAGTCCGCTCAGTGTGGGATAAACAAGGTTCTATATAACTGCACACAGTCCGCTCAGTGTGGGATAAACAAGGTTCTATATAACTGCACACAGTCCGCTCAGTGTGGGATAACCAAGGTTCTATATAACAGCAGACAGTCCGCTCAGTGTGGGATAACCAAGGTTCTATATAACAGCAGACAGTCCGCTCAGTGTGGGATAAACAAGGTTCTATATAACAGCACACAGTCCGCTCAGTGTGGTATAACCAAGGTTCTATATAACTGCTCACAGTCCGCTCAGTGTGGTATAACCAAGGTTCTATACAACAGCACACAGTCCGCTCAGTGTGGTATAACCAAGGTTCTATATAACTGCTCACAGTCCGCTCAGTGTGGGATAAACAAGGTTCTATACAACAGCACACAGTCCGCTCAGTGTGGTATAACCAAGGTTCTATATAACAGCACACAGTCTGCTCAGTGTGGGATAAACAAGGTTCTATATAACTGCACACAGTCCGCTCAGTGTGGGATAAACAAGGTTCTATATAACAGCACACAGTCCGCTCAGTGTGGTATAAACAAGGTTCTATATAACTGCACACAGTCCGCTCAGTGTGGTATAAACAAGGTTCTATATAACTGCACACAGTCCGCTCAGTGTGGGATAAACAAGGTTCTATATAACAGCACACATTCCGCTCAGTGTGGGATAACCAAGGTTCTATATAACTGCACACAGTCCGCTCAGTCTGGTATAAACAAGGTTCTATATAACTGCACACAGTCCGCTCAGTGTGGGATAAACAAGGTTCTATATAACAGCATACAGTCCGCTCAGTGTGGGATAAACAAGGTTCTATATAACTGCACACAGTCCGCTCAGTGTGGGATAAACAAGGTTCTATATAACAGCACACAGTCCGCTCAGTGTGGTATAACCAAGGTTCTATATAACAGCACACAGTCCGCTCAGTGTGGGATAAACAAGGTTCTATATAACTGCACACAGTCCGCTCAGTGTGGGATAAACAAGGTTCTATATAACAGCACACAGTCCGCTCAGTGTGGGATAAACAAGGTTCTATATAACAGCACACAGTCCGCTCAGTGTGGTATAAACAAGGTTCTATATAACTGCACACAGTCCGCTCAGTGTGGTATAACCAAGCTTCTATATAACAGCACACAGTCCGCTCAGTGTGGGATAAACAAGGTTCTATATAACAGCACACATTCCGCTCAGTGTGGGATAAACAAGGTTCTATATAACAGCACACAGTCCGCTCAGTGTGGTATAAACAAGGTTCTATATAACAGCACACAGTCCGCTCAGTGTGGTATAAACAAGGTTCTATATAACAGCACACAGTCCGCTCAGTGTGGGATAAACAAGGTTCTATATAACAGCACACAGTCCGCTCAGTGTGGGATAAACAAGGTTCTATATAACAGCACACAGTCCGCTCAGTGTGGGATAAACAAGGTTCTTTATAACAGCACACAGTCCGCTCAGTGTGGGATAAACAAGGTTCTATATAACTGCACACAGTCCGCTCAGTGTGGGATAAACAAGGTTCTATATAACAGCACACAGTCCGCTCAGTGTGGGATAAACAAGGTTCTATATAACAGCACACAGTCCGCTCAGTGTGGGATAAACAAGGTTCTATATAACAGCACACAGTCCGCTCAGTGTGGTATAAACAAGGTTCTATATAACAGCACACATTCCGCTCAGTGTGGTATAACCAAGGTTCTGTATAACAGCACACAGTCCACTCAGTGTGGTATAAACAAGGTTCTATATAACAGCACACAGTCCGCTCAGTGTGGGATAAACAAGGTTCTATATAACAGCACACAGTCCGCTCAGTGTGGTATAAACAAGGTTCTATATAACTACACACAGTCCGCTCAGTGTGGGATAAACAAGGTTCTATATAACTGCACACAGTCCGCTCAGTGTGGGATAAATAAGGTTCTATACAACAGCACACAGTCCGCTCAGTGTGGTATAAACAAGGTTCTATATAACAGCACACATTCCGCTCAGTGTGGTATAAACAAGGTTCTATATAACAGCACACAGTCCACTCAGTGTGGTATAACCAAGGTTCTATATAACAGCACACAGTCCACTCAGTGTGGTATAACCAAGGTTCTGTATAACAGCACACAGTCCGCTCAGTGTGGGATAAACAAGGTTCTATATAACAGCACACAGTCCGCTCAGTGTGGTATAACCAAGGTTCTATATAACAGCACACAGTCCACTCAGTGTGGTATAACCAAGGTTCTGTATAACAGCACACAGTCCGCTCAGTGTGGGATAAACAAGGTTCTATATAACAGCACACAGTCCGCTCAGTGTGGTATAAACAAGGTTCTATATAACTGCACACAGTCCGCTCAGTGTGGGATAAATAAGGTTCTATATAACTGCACACAGTCCGCTCAGTGTGGGATAAACAAGGTTCTATATAACTGCACACAGTCCGCTCAGTGTGGTATAACCAAGGTTCTATATAACTGCACACAGTCCGCTCAGTGTGGGATAAACAAGGTTCTATATAACTGCACACAGTCCGCTCAGTGTGGGATAAACAAGGTTCTATATAACAGCACACAGTCCGCTCAGTGTGGGATAAACAAGGTTCTGTATAACAGCACACAGTCCGCTCAGTGTGGGATAAACAAGGTTCTATATAACAGCACACAGTCCGCTCAGTGTGGGATAAACAAGGTTCTATATAACTGCACACAGTCCGCTCAATGTGGGATAAACAAGGTTCTATATAACAGCAGACAGTCCGCTCAGTGTGGGATAAATAAGGTTCTATATAACAGCAGACAGTCCGCTCAGTGTGGGATAAACAAGGTTCTATATAACAGCACACAGTCCGCTCAGTGTGGGATAAACAAGGTTCTATATAACTGCACACAGTCCGCTCAGTGTGGTATAACCAAGGTTCTATATAACAGCACACAGTCCGCTCAGTGTGGTATAAACAAGGTTCTATATAACTGCACACAGTCCGCTCAGTGTGGTATAAATAAGGTTCTATATAACAGCACACAGTCCGCTCAGTGTGGGATAAACAAGGTTCTATATAACTGCACACAGTCCGCTCAGTGTGGGATAAACAAGGTTCTATATAACAGCACACAGTCCGCTCAGTGTGGGATAAACAAGGTTCTATATAACAGCACACAGTCCGCTCAGTGTGGTATAAACAAGGTTCTATATAACAGCACACAGTCCGCTCAGTGTGGTATAAACAACGTTCTATATAACTGCACACAGTCCGCTCAGTGTGGTATAAACAAGGTTCTATATAACAGCACACAGTCCGCTCAGTGTGGTATAAATAAGGTTCTATATAACAGCACACAGTCCGCTCAGTGTGGGATAAACAAGGTTCTATATAACAGCACACAGTCCGCTCAGTGTGGTATAAATAAGGTTCTATATAACTGCACACAGTCCGCTCAGTGTGGTATAACCAAGGTTCTATTTAAGTTTAAGCTAACCACTTTGCTTTACGATTCTATTCTGCTGGACATGAACCCCAGCACTTTGATTGCTTGTTTATGGCCTTGTTAACATGCGTTGCTACTTTAACTGATTTTTTAATCGGTACCCCTCTAATCCATTCCCACTCTGATTTTCCAAGGAGTATTTGGAAACATTATTCTTTCTATCAAAACGCAGTGCCTCTCACTTAGCTACATTGAAATTAATTTTCCATTTCAACACCCTTTCTGCAAGTTTATTAATGTCTTCAGGTATCGTGTTGCAATCTTCCTCTGTATTAACTGTACTCGTAATTTGGATTCTTCTGCAAGTTTTGAATTTGTGCTTCCACTTAACAAATCAATATCATTTATGATAATGGTGAACAACAGTGGTCGCAATGCCGATCTTGTGGAACATCACTTCTCACCATCCAACTATCTGAGTAAATAGCTTTATCCACTACTCCCTATTTTCTGTTCTTGCAGCCATCTTTCTCTCCATTCTGCTGCTTGTCCCCAACTCCATTTGTGCTGTGATTCAGTCTGCTATGTCATAACTTATTGAATGCCTTTAAAAAATCAATGTATATTACACATCGACTGCATTACCGTTATCTACTCTTTCTGATACGTATTCAAAGTATTTACTAAGGTTACTCAAACAAGATATTCTAAAGCGGGTGCAGGAACAGAGGGACCTGGTGGTACATGTACAAAAATCGTCGAAGGTGGCAGGGCAGGTTGAGAAAGCGGTTAAAAAAGCTTTCGGGAATCTGGCCTTTCTAAATCGAGGCATAAAGTAAAAAAGCAAGGAAGATATGAGGAACATTTATAAAACATTGGTTCGGCCACAACTGGAGTATTGTGTCCAATTTTGTGCACGGCATTTTAGGAAGGACATGAATGCTTTAGAAAGGGTCCAGAAAAGATTTACAAGAATGGTTCCAGGGATGAGGAACTTCAGTTACATAGATATACCAGAATAGCTGGGGTTGTTCTCCTTAGAGCAGAGATGAGTGACAGGAGATTTGATGAAGGTGATCAAAATCATGAAGGGTCTAGACAGAGTAGACAGAGTAGATAGAGAGAAGCTGTGCCCATTGGCAGAACGGTCGAGAACCAGAGGACACAGGTTTTAGGTGATGTGCTGATGATCCAAAGGCGAAATGAGGAAAATCTTGTTAAGGCAGCGAGTGGTTATGATCTCGAATGCCCTGTCTGAAAGGGTGGTGGAGGCAGATTCAATCGTGGCTTTCAAAAGGGAATGGGATAAGTACCTGAAGGAAAAGCATTGCAGGGCTTCGGAGAACGGGTGGGGGAGTGGGACTAGCTGAAGTGTATGTGCAGAGAGTGAGCACTGGCTCGAAGGGCCGAAAGGCCTCCTTCTGTGCTGTAACGATTCTGTGGTTCCCTTTAGGGAATACCTGCTGACAACTCGTTATTATATTTTGTGTTTCTAGATATTTTTCTGTTACATCATTGAATAGGGATTCCATTATCTTTCCTACCATCGACGTTATGATAACTGGGCTGTAGATCCTTGGAATTGTTCTATCTTCCATTTTAAACACAGGAATAACATATAAATGATGAACCACAGTGGTCTTCCCTACCCTTCCTCGATTTCCCAATCTCCATTTCAGGGGTTAGGCCGTCCACCAATATCTACTATAAGCCCACCGACTCCCACAGGAATCTTGAGTAGACTTCCCCCCACCCGAATTCCTACAAGGGCTCTATTCTATTCTCAAAGTTTCTCTGCCTCGGTTGCATATGTTCTGACGATGCCACCTTCCACACCAGTGCTTCCGAAATGTCTTTATATTTCCTCAGCCGAGTATTCACCTCCTGTGATTGACAGGGCCCTCGACCCTGTCAATGCTCTGTTGCCGCCATCACCCCTTGCTCTCCCTGCTAGAACCTAGACAGGGTTCCCCTTCTCCTCAGCTTCCTCTGCACCAGCCTTCACATTCAACGGATCATCCTCTGCCATTTCCGCCACGTCTAGCTAAGTCCACCAACAAACATATCTTCCCCTGCCCTTCCATGCCCCCGGCCTTCGCAACACACTGGTCCACTCTTCCGTCACCCCTAACATCTGCCCTTCCCTGGCACCTTCCTATGCAAGCGCAGGAGATGGAACTGCTGCCCTTTCCCCTCTTTCATTCCGACCATCCAAGACCCCAAACATTCCATCCACGTGAAAGACTAACGTACTTGTGCTACTTGCCACTTTAATTCTACATCACACTCACAATCTGATTTCTCTGTTCTCGGCCTTCTGCACTGTTCCCCTTTTAAACTCAATGAAGAACAGCACCGTATATTTGGTTAGGCACTTTATTGTCTTCCGGACACAACACTAAGTTTAAAAACTTCAGATCATAACCTCCGCTCCCGTTTTCTCAGACGACATGTGCTGGTAATGGAGGATGGCTCCACCAGAGCCACGGGGAGTGGACGAGGTGTGAGCTGGGGCTTGGGGTGGCGATTTCGGTAAATGGCTTGCTGGCTGGTCCAAACACCTGTAGTCTACCCAACTTTCTCTTCCACGTGTGCTACCCCACCCTCTTGTTATTCTGCTGTAACCATTTACACCTCCTCTAGGCCCATCTTCTGTTTCTTTAATTGTCCCATTCGCCTTTCACCATCATCCCTTTTGTCATTGAACCACTCCTGCCCTCCAGTGATCTCAATCCTTTGTCTTTGTTCTTTCCTGATGCTACCGCACATGTCTCTGAATCTAGCATTGCTTTAATACTGTTCAACTCTGATATCTTCCAGTTCTGATGAAAGGTCATCGACCTGAAATGTTAAGGCTGTCTCTCTCTGCATAGATGCTGCCTGACCTACTGAGCATTTTCAGCAATGTCTTTTTTATCAGACTTACAGCAGTCTGAGTACTTTGGTATTGATCAAATTCTTATTCGTAGTTAATAACAGGGGTGGGTTACATAGGCGATGGCACAGGTGGTGCGGGATGGATGTCAAATATCAGAAAGGTGGAGGGGTGCCAGAGCAGGACCAGGTAGGTCTGACGCACAAATCTGGAGGGGAATGGAGCATCCGATCCGCCAGTGTGTCCAATCATGGGTTTGACTGGTCCCGGGGGTTTGACTGGTCCCGGGGGTTTGACTGGTCCTGGGGGTTTGACCAGTCCCAGTGTTTGACTGGGCCCAGGGTTTGACTGGGCCGGGGGTTTGACCAGTCCCCGGGTTTCACCGGTCCCAGGGTTTGACTGATCCCGGGGGTTTGACTGGATCTGGGGGTTTGACCAGTCCCGGGGTTTGACTGGGCCGGGGAGTTTGACCATTCCCGGGGGTTTGACCAGTCCCGGGGTTTGACTGGGCCAGGGAGTTTGACCATTCCCGGGGGTTTGACCAGTACCGGGAGTTTGACTGGGCCGGGGAGTTTGACCATTCCCGGGGGTTTGACCAGTCCCGGGGTTTGACTGGGCCAGGGAGTTTGACCATTCCCGGGGGTTTGACCAGTCCCGGGGTTTGACTGGGCCAGGGAGTTTGACCATTCCCGGGGGTTTGACCAGTACCGGGAGTTTGACTTGGCCCGGTGGTTTGACTGGTCCCGGGGGATTTACTGGTCCCGGGGTTTTGACCAGTCCTGGGGGTTTGATTGGACCTGGGGGTTTGACCATTCCTTGTGGGTTTGATCATTCCCAGCGGAGTGTCCAATCCCCAGTCTTGGGGATGTTCGACCCTGGGGTTCTATACATGGGAGTCGGGCGATGGATAGACCTTGGGGGGGGGGCGTGGTGAAAGGATTCCCGAGGCCCAGGAATCCCAGCCAGCCATAGTTAAACATGCAAAACAGGTTAAATCCGGAGCTGCCCGCCTCATTAAAATATTTTTATTGTGTACCCGCCTCTTGTGAGCTGTTCAGTGCCTGACCCTGTTCCGTCTCCATCAAACTCGGAAGTGGGCGGGTTGGAGGCGGGTTGGTGTCAGGAGGATATTATTCAATTTTCACCTCAGACCCAACCCAAACCCATCTGTTTTTTGGGGTGTTAAAATCCAGCCCTTACTGTCTGGGCTCAGACATGGAGAATGTGTGATCAGTAATTTCCAGTCTCTTTTCCCTTCTGTGTTTTACAGTGAATTTGCTGGCGATTGTGATCCTGTCCTGGGGAAAGTGCGGGCTCTCCACCTGCACCACTCGCTACCTGGTGGCCATGGCAGCGGCGGATCTCCTGCTCATCGTCACTGAGGTCATACTGAGGAGGATCAGATTATATTATTTCCCATGGTCGTTCCTGTCCATCACCCCTGTGTGTCGTGTTATCACTGTCCTGACCGCTGCAGCCACAGACTTTTCTGTCTGGTTCACCGTCACTTTCACCTTTGATCGATTTGTGGCCATTTGTTGCCAGAAGCTGAAATCTAAATATTGCACCGGGAAAACTGCGACTGTGGTTCTGGCAACAACCAGCATTTTACTCTGTTTAAAAAATGTTCCCTTCTACTTTGCAATTCAACCCAGGTGGACAATTGCCAATGTGCCGTGGTACTGTTTCACAATCCCAAGCTATTATACTGAGCCCGGGTGGGTGGGATTTACCTGGTTTGATAGGGCTTTAACCCCATTGCTCCCATTCGCTTTAATTCTGTTGCTCAACGCTCTGACAGTCAGACACATTTTAGTGGCCAGTCGGGTCCGTAAGGGACTGAGGGGTGAGAGCAAGGGAGAGAATGAGAGAGACCCAGAGATGGAGAGCAGAAAGAAGTCTATGATTTTACTCTTCACCATATCCGGCAGCTTCATACTGCTGTGGCTGGTCTATGTTATAAATTTCTTATATTATAATATTGCAGGAACAAATCCCTATTATTACAATTACTCTTTAGTTATCTTCAGACAAATCGGAGTTATGCTGCAGATTTTCAGTTGCTGCACAAACACATTTATTTATGGGGTGACCCAGTCCAAGTTCAGAGAGCAGGTGAAGAGGGCGGTGAAATATCCACTGACCTCAATTATTCAATTCATTAATAATCAGAAACAACTGAGCACAGCCAGAAGTGGGGCCCAGTGATTCCATGCCAGGAATGTAATATTCAGCCCCAGACTGCCAGCCACTGAATTATACCAGCAATCGCTGGAGATCTGAAGATACCGCCCATGGTGGGTTGAGCACTGTGTTTAGTTCTCGGTGCTGTTTCTGACTGACATTTCCCACATTTTCTTTCGGGACCACTAATTTGCTGCTTTCACTCTGAGCTCTTCTGTAAAGAGTCCCTTCAGCTATTGAGGGCAGCAATTCATTCGCAGCTTCCAGAGTAAGAGCCTGGTCAGTAGATAGGCAGACAGAGCTGGGCTGAAGTTCAGAGGATTATATTACATGGAATATACAGCACACAAACAGGCCATTCTGCCCAATCAGTCTGTGCTGGTGTTTATGCTCCACACCAGTCTCCTCTCATTGCATCTACCTCATCTCAGCCTCTCAGAATATCTTTCTATTCCCCTTTGTAGCATTCACTCGTCTAGTTTCCTTCTGAAAGAAGCTAAAGTATTTTCCTCAAGCACTTCCTGTGCTAGTATGTTCCACATTCTAACCACTCTGAGTACAGAAATTGCTCCTTATTTATCTATTGAATTTATTAGTAACCATCTTGTTTCTATGACCCCCAAGTCTTGCATTCTCCCACAAGTGTAAACATTCTCTCCACATCTACCCTGTCCAACCCATTCATAATTTTCAAGATCTCTATCAGGCCTCATCACAGTCCTCTCTCTTCTATAGCAGAAAGGCCCAACCTGTTCAATCTTTCCCGACAGCTGCAATCTTTCAGTTCTGGTGCCATCCAGCTAAATATTTGTAAGACCGAAGCTATTGGTCCCCTTCATAAACTCCGCTGCCTAGGCAACGACTCCATCCCTCTCCAAAGCAGCAGTTTGCTGTTTGCAACATTGGTGTCGTATTTGAGCACGGGATGATCTTCCGACCAGATATTCACTCCATCACCAGGACGGCTTACTTCCACCTCCATAATATCGCCAAACGTCGCCCCTGCCTCAGCTCATCTGCTGCTCAAACCTTCATCCATGCTTCTGGTAGCTCTAGAGTTGATAACACCAACTCTCTCCTGGCCAGCTTCCCATCTCCCACCCTCCATAACTTGAGCTCCTCCAAAGCTGTGCTGCCCGTAACCTAACCCACACCAAATCCCTGTAAACCACCACCCCTGAGCTCAGCTGCCTTACATTGGCTCCCGTTCTGGAAATGCCTCCATTTAAAATTATATCAGCATTGTTTTCAAATCCCAACATGGCCTCACCCTCCCTGCCTCTGCAAGCTCCACCAGCCCCTCAACACTCCCGAGATCTCTGTGCTCCTCTAATTCTGGTCTCTTGCACATCCCCGATTTCAACCACTCCACCATTGGTGGCTGTGCTTTCAGTTGCCTGGGGCCTAAGCTCAGTAATCCCCTCCCTAAACCTCTCTGCTTCTCTAAATCTCCCTCCTCCTTTAAGAACACCTCCGTTCAGTCCGTAAGGGTGACCCCGAGCTTCCGGTCGCCTGTCATTTTAATTCACCGCCCCATTTCCACTCGGACCTCACCGTCCTTGGCCTCTTGTATTGTTCCACGGAAGCACAACGTAAACTCGAGGAACAGCACCTCATCTTCCGATTAGGCACTCTGCAGCCTTCTGGACTCAATATCGAGTTCAACAATTTCAGATCATAACCTCGGCCCCTATTTCATTTTTTCTTGCAGTTTTTCCACTCCTTCCCCCCCCCCCGGCTTTCCTTTTGTTTCTCTCTCACACCTGGCAGCTATCTCTTGCCCTGCCAGTACACTTTACACCTAATCTCAGCCTATTACCATCTCGTCTAGCTTCTAATACCTTTTATTGTCTCTTTTTTACTTCTTTTGTTTCTTTTATTCTTTTGTCCAAGCGCAGCCCTGCCTCCAATCTATCTTTTCTTTCCAGTTTTGAAGAAGGGTTCGACCCGAAACGTCAACTCAAATTTCTGTCCACGGATGTTGCCTGACCTGCTGAGTTTTTCCAGAATTTTCTGTTGTTATTCTGCATAAAGCTTACCTCTTTGACTAAGCGTTTGGTCATCTTTCCTAATATCTCCTTATTTGGCTCAGGGTCAGGTTTTGCTCAATAACGCTCCCATAAGTCGCTTGGGTCATTTTACTATGTTAAAGGCACTATATAAATACAAGTTGTTGTTGTTGTAAGTATTTTTTGCACATTCCCCTGTTCTTCTATGCCCTTTTATATTATGGAGACCAGAACTATGCACAGTTCTCTAAGTGTGACCTGACCCGCGTCCTATACATGTTTAGTACAATTTACAATGTTTTTACAGAACAGAGACAGGGCATTACAGTCATAGAGTCACAGTGTTATACAGCACAGAAAGAGGCCCTTTGGCCCATCGTGTCCACGCCGGCCATCCAGCCCTGCCTATTCTAATCCCATTTTCCAGTACTTGGTTCGTAGCCTTGTATGCTATGGTGTTTCGCTCATCCAAATGCTTCTTGAATGTTGTGAGGGTTCCTGCCTCTACCACTCTTTCAGGCAGTGAGTTCCAGATTCCAACAATGCTCTGGGTGAAAATGTTTTACCGCAAATCCCCTTTAAACCTCCTGCCTCTTACCTGAAACTATACCACCTGGTTATTGACCCCGCTACTAACGGGAACATTTCCTTTCAACCTACCCTATCTATGCACCTCCTAATTGTGTACACCTCAATCAGGTCCCCCCTCAGCCTTCCCTGTTCTAAGGAAAACAAGCCCAGCCTGTCCAGTCTCTCTTCATAGCTGAAGCGCTCCAGCCCAGGTAACATCCTGGGAAATATCCTCTGCACCCTCTCCAATGCAATCACATCCCTCCTATAGTGTGGCGACCAGAACTGCACACAGTATTCCAGCTGTGGCCTAACCAGCATTTTGTACAGCTCCATCATAACCTCCCTGCTCTTATATTCTATGCCTCGGCTAATGAAGGCAAGTATCCCATATCACTTTTTAACCACCTTATCTACCTGTCCTGCTGCCTTCAGGGATCTATGTACATGCACACCAAGGTCCCTCTGATCCTCTTTGCTTCCTAGGGTCCTACCATTTATTGTGTATAGCCTTGCCTTGTTCGTTCTCCCAAAGTGCATCACCTCACACTTTTCAGGGTTAAATTCAATTTGCCACTGTTCTGCCCATCTAACCAACCTTTCTATATCGTCCTTTAGCCTGAGGCTTCCCTGCTCGCTACTTACCATTCCACCAGTTCCTTTGTCATCTGCGAACTTACTGATCATACCTCCTACATTCATATCTAAATCATTAATGTACACTGCAAACAGCAAAGGAACAAGCACCGATCCCTGTGGTACACCACTAGACACAGGCTTCCAGTCACAAAAACATCCTTCGACCATCACCCTCTGCCTCCTGCCACTAAGCCAATTTTGGATCCAATGTGGCAAATTGCCCTGGATCCCATGGGCTCTTACCTTCTAGATCAGTCTCCCATGTGGGACATTGTCAAAAGCCTTACTGAAGTCCATGTAGACTACATCAACTGCACTACCCTCACACACACACCTAGTCACCCCTCGAAAAATTCAATCAACTTGGTTAGACATGATCTCCCCCTGACAATGCCATGCTGACTATCCTTGATTAATCCTTGCCTCTCCAAGTGGAGACTAATTCTCTCCCATGAATTTTTTCCAATAATTTCCCTACCACTGATGAGACTCAAAACATCCAGGTTGGTGTCCATGCTCCACACCAGCCTCCGCCCAACAACCTTCATCTAATCCAGTCAAAATATCGTTCTGTTCCTTTCCCACTCATGTGCTTGTCTCGCTCCCCTTTAAAGGTGTCTACGCTATTCACATCAACTGCTCCATGTGGTAGTGATTTCCACATTCTGACCACTCATTTAGTAAAAAGGTTTCCGCTGAAATCCCTATTAAATTTATTAATGATTCTCTTAAATCTATGGCCCGAAGTTCTAGTCTCTCCTGCAAGTGGAAACATCTTCTCTAATCTACCCTAGGAAACTTTTTCATAAAGGCCCAGAAATTCGGGTCCGAGGCTTCCCGCGGGTGCAAGCCTCCGACCTGCACTTACCGTCAATTGATCTGTGGGCCCGCGTGGGCTTCCAACACTGGGCCTCCTCCAACTGCGGGCACGCAGTGCTTGCGTATCCCAGGGGTCCAGTTAGTTCGATTTATCCCCTGGGATCACTTGGGCCATGGAGAGCCAATGGTAGCAGGGAATGCCCATTCATAAAATTGACAGGAAGAGCTGTCAAAACTATAAATACTATAAGCCCGAAAACATCACTAAAACTTTAAATACATTTTTAAAAATCACATTTTTAAAATAACTATAAATTACATAAAATAACTATTTTAAACAATAACTTAAATTTTTGAAAAATTGAATTACTTTTTCTAACGGGGCTAAAAATATACTTACCTTTCTTTAAAGTATTTAGAAATAATAAACTTGTGGAAAAAATGATTTAATTTTAATTAATTCACCACTTACCTTGTTAAAAGCAGGTCTTGCACCTGCTTTTGACATGTGTAACTCCTGGAGACTTACCCTCCCTGGGAAACCTGGAAAAAAACTTAAGTTCAATGCGCACACGCTGCCTCTCTGGTGCACGCGTGCCACCTCTGACCCCCTTCTTTCAAAGGAATGGAAGTTCCGGTTTCCTGCGCATGCGCAGTGCATATGCGAAACCGACACTTTTGGTGGGCGTAAGCATGAGTACTCAGTGCGTACTCACGCGTGGGGACCCGAATTTCTGGGCCATTCTTAAAGAACTCTATCTGATCATTCGTCGATCTTCTCTTTCCTAAAGAAAAAAGCCCCAGCCTGCCCTAAATTTCTTGACAGGTATAACCTCTCAGTTCTGCTATCATTCCAGTAAATACTGTTTGTACCTTCGTCAAACCCTCTGTGTCCTTTTCTTAAGATGGAGACCAGAAATGTTCACAATATTCCAAGTGTGGCCTAACCAAGGTTAGATACAAGTTTAACGTAACTTCTGTGCTTTACAATTCTATCCCTCTAGAAATGAACCCCAGTGCTTTCTTTGTTTTTATTGCCTTATCAACCTGCATTGCAACTTCTGGTGATTTATGTAACTGTACCCTCAGATCCCTCTGTCCCTTTACCCCATTTAGAACTTATTTTCCAAGGAGGATGTGACCTCCGTATTCCTCCTATTAAAAAGCACTACCTCGCTTTCTCTATATTGAGTTTCATCTGCCAGTTACACGCCCATTCTTGAAGTGTATTAAAGGCTTCCTGTATTTTGTCGCAGTGCTCCTCTGTATTAAGAATAAACCCCCATTTCGGTGGCATCCACAAACTTTGAAATTGCACTTCCGATTCCTGAGTCCGAGTTGTTTAAGTAAATGGTGTTCAAACATGTTCCCAGCACCGATCCTTTTGGAGCACCACTTCCTACCATTGGCCAAATTCACTACCTTTGAATTCTATTGCCTTAGAAATAAACCCCAATACATTGTTAGCATTTCAATTATTTTGCTGTCCAGTGATACTGCTTTTAATTATTTGTTCACCTGTAGCCCGAGAGCCCTTTTCTCTTCTGCCACGTTCTGCTTCTTATTTTCTAAGGTATCGGTGATTATAGAATCATGGAAAGATACAGCACAGAAGGAGGCCATTCTGCCCACCGTACCTGTGCTGGCTCTTTGGTAGAGCTGTCCAATTAATCCCACTCCTCTGCTCTTTCCCCAGTACTTCTTTTACTTCAAGTATTTTTTCCAAATCGCCTTTGAAAGCAACTATTGAATTTGCTTCCACTACCCTTTCAGGCAATGCATTCCAGATCACAACAACTCGCTGTATAAAACAAAAGCTTCCTCAAGTAGACTCTGTCTTTTGCCAATCACATTAAATCTGTGTCCTCTGTTACCGACCCCACTGCTACTGGAAGCAATTGCTCTTTAATTACTCTATTAAATCTATTCAGGCTCTTGAGCCCATCAATCAAATCTCCTCTTAACCGTCTCTGCTCTAACCAGAACAACCCCAGCTTCTCCAGTCTCTCCACATAACTGAAGTCGCTTATCCCTGGTACCATTCTAGTAAATCTCTTCTGCACACGCTCCAATGCCTTCACATTTTCCTAAAGTGTGGTGCCCAGAATTGGACACAATTCATCAGCTGAAGCCTAATCAGTGCTTTATAAAGCTTTTGCATAAATGCCTTGCTTTTGTACTCTACTGCTTATTAATAAAGCGAAGGATCCCGTGTGCTTGTTTACCATACTTCTCAACTTATTCAGCCGCCTTCATTGATTTGTGTAAATACATGCCTAGTTCTCTCTGTTCCTGCACTCCCTTTAAAATTATGCCATTGAGATCACATTGCCACTCCTCATTTTGCACTTCACAATTCTCCGTGTTCAATAGAATCTGCCAAGTGTCTGCTTAATTGAATCAGAGTTCGGGTTATGCTGTAAGCAAAGGGATTGGATTCGGAAAGAAGCCCCATCAGAGAAGTGTAGGATCATGTCAGGGACTCCTCTGAAGCTCTCAGTCCCGCCAGCTTGAGGAACAGTTTATAAGTGTCAACACCCAGCCAAATTTTATTGGCATTTAGTGTCTTCCTTCAGCTCCAATGATAATTTATTCTGTTACTGCAAAATATACCAGCAAAATGAGTAAGGAGATAAATGTATATGCAGGAATGAGGGCCAGTTAGAAGGTGTTACATGAAGGACTTCTCAATTGAAGGTTAGCCATGGTCGTATTGAATGGTGGAGCAGGATGGAAGGTCCGAATGGCCTACTCCTGATCCTGTTTCTTGTGCACTCATGTTGACCAGTCAGTCTACATCCTCCTGAAGTCTGTTACGATCCTTCTGATTGTGTGCTACATTTCCCAGTTTCAATGCCCTGTAAACCCAACTCTAGGACATTGAAATATATCAAAGTGAACACTGGTCCTAATAGCGACCCCTGGGGAACACCACTGTATACTTCCCTCCAGTCTAAAAAACAACCCGTCACCACTAGGCTCTGCTTTCTCACCCTTAGCCAATTTGGTATCCATGCTTCCCTGTCCCAATAATCCCTTGGGCTACAATTTTACGACCATGAATGTCACGTGGTTTTTGACAAACGCCATTTGAAAGTCCATATACACAGCATCAACTGCACTACTCTCATGATGTTTCTATATTACTATCAAAGTGCATCACCTCGCATTCATCGATGTTTACCAGCATTTGCCACTTAACTGCGCAGTCTGTATGTATTCAAATGTGTATTGTGAGATGTCATGTAGATAAATGCCACTTCCATATTTCAAGCAAAGCATCAGTGTATTGAATAAAAACCAATAATAATTAATAAAGGCAGCCACCTAGAACTCTGTGTTTTGGAATTATATCAGAAAGACGGAGGATTTACTGCAGAGTAAACTCCTGGCACGTCACTTTCTACTAATGCTTTTTGAAAAAGTTGGTGAAGTTGTCATATAGTTCAAATAACAGAACTGCTCTCCTGTTTGCTTCAGACTCACTTTGTGACTTTCATTATATGCACCGAACAAAATAAATTCCTCCCCACCCCATCTAATATCCTCAGTTCCTTCCCACCGCACCTAATATACGGAGCTCCTCCTCACCCCACCTAATATCCTCAGCTCCTCCACACCCCACCTAATATCCTCAGCTCCTCCACACCCCACCTAATATCCTCAGCTCCTCCCCACCCCACCTAATATACTCAGCTTCTCCACCCCACCTAATATCCTCAGCTCCACCCCACCACACCTAATATCCTCAGCTCCTCCCCACCCCACCTAATATACTCAGCTTCTCCACCCCACCTAATATCCTCAGCTCCTCCCCACCCCACCTAACATCCTCAGCTCCCCCTCACCCCACCTATTATCCCCAGCTCCTCCCCACCCCAACTAATATCCTCAGCTCCTCCCCACCCCACCTAATATCCTCAGCACCTCCCCACCTCACCTAATATCCTCAGCTCCTCCCCACCCCACCTAATATCCTCAGCTCCTCCCCACCCCACCTAATATCCTCAGCTCCTCCCCACCTCACCTAATATCCTCAGCTCCTCCCCACCCCACCTAATATCCTCAGCACCTCCCCACCTCACCTAATATCCTCAGCTCCTCCCCACCCCACCTAATATCCTCAGCTCCTCCCCACCCCACCTAACATCCTCAGCTCCCCCTCACCCCACCTATTATCCCCAGCTCCTCCCCACCCCACCTAACATCTTCAGCTCCTCCCCACCCCACCTAATATCCTCAGCTCCTCCCCACCCCACCTAACATCCTCAGCTCCCCCTCACCCCACCTAATATCCTCAGCTCCTCCCCACCCCACCTAATATCCTCAGCACCTCCCCACCTCACCTAATATCCTCAGCTCCTCCCCACCCCACCTAATATCCTCAGCTCCTCCCCACCCCACCTAATATCCTCAGCTCCTCCCCACCCCACCTAATATCCTCAGCTCCTCCCCACCCCACCTAATATCATCAGCTCCTCCCCACCCCACCTAATACCCTCAGCTCCTCCCAACCCCACCTAATATCCTCAGCTCCTCCCAACCCCACCTAATATCCTCAGCTCCTCCCCACCCCACCTAATATCCTCAGCTCCTCCCAACCCCACCTAATATCCTCAGCTCCTCCCCACCCCACCTAATATCCTCAGCTCCTCCACACCCCACCTAATATCCTCAGCTCCTCCCCACCCCACCTAATATCCTCAGCACCTCCCCACCCCACCTAATATCCTCAGCTGCTCCTCACACGACCTAATATCCTCAGCTCCTCCCCACCCCACCTAATATCCTCAACTCCACCCCACCGCAACTAATATCCTCAGCTCCTCCCTACCCCACCTAATATCCTCAGCTCCCCCCCACCCCAACAATATCCTCAGCTCCTCCCCACCCCACCTAAAATCCTCAGCACCTCCCCACCCCACCTAATATCCTCAGCCCCTCCCCACCCCACCTAGTATCCTCAGCTCCTCCCCACCCCACCCAATATCCTCAGCTCCTCCCCACCCCACCTAATATCCTCAGCTGCTCCTCACACGACCTAATATCCGCAGCTCCTCCCCACCCCACCTAATATCCTGAGCTCCTCCCCACCCCATTTAATATCCCCAGCTCCTCCACACCCCACCTAATATCCTCAGCTCCTCCCCACCCCAACAATATCCTCAGCTCCTCCCCACCCCACCTAATATCCTCAGCTCCTCCCCACCCCACATAATATCCTGAGCTCCTCCCCACCCCATTTAATATCCCCAGCTCCTCCACACCCCACCTAATATCCTCAGCTCCTCCCCACCCCAACAATATCCTCAGCTCCTCCCCACCCCACCTAATATCCTCAGCTCCTCCCCACCCCAACAATATCCTCAGCTCCTCCCCACCCCAACAATATCCTCAGCTCCTCCCCACCCCACCTAATATCCTCAGCTCCTCCCCACCCCAACAATATCCTCAGCTCCTCCCCACCCCACCTAATATCCTCAGCTCCTCCCCACCCCAACAATATCCTCAGCTCCTCCCCACCCCACCTAATATCCTCAGCTCCTCCCCACCCCAACAATATCCTCAGCTCCTCCCCACCCCAACAATATCCTCAGCTCCACCCCACCCCACCTAATATCCTCAGCTCCTCCCCACCCCACCTAATATCCTCAGCTCCTCCCCACCCCACCTAATATCCTCAGCTCCTCCCCACCCCACCTAATATCCTCAGCTCCTCCCCACCCCACCTAATATCCTCAGCTCCTCCCCACCCCACCTAATATCCTCAGCTCCTCCCCACCTATTATCCTCAGCACCTCCCCACGTCACATGATATACTCAGCTCCTCCCCACCCCACCTAATATCCTCAGCTCCTCCTCACCCCACCTAATATCCTCAGTTCCTCCCCACCACAGCTAATATCCTCAGCTCATCCCCACCCCAACTAATATCCTCAGCTCCTCCCCACCTCACCTAATATCCTCAGCTACTCCCCACTCCACCTAATATCCCCAGCTCCTCCCCACCCCACTTAATATCCTCAGCTCCTCCCCACCCCACCCAATATCCTCAGCTCCTCCCTGATATACCTATCAATTCGTCCAGTAAAAAGCGACGAGTTAGGAACGTAACTAAAGGTTTTTATTGACTAAATAACAGAGCCCACCCTCGTGGGTGATCGGGTCCAACAAGGAGGAATACCAGCCAGTCGACTACCTTTATACCTGGGCAAGTAGGTGGAGCCATGGGCGGAGTCGGAGGTGGTCAGCCCAGGTATAACAGCGCGACAAGAGGCGACCTCGTATAGTGATACAACAGTGAGAACAATGAGAACAATACAACAGTGATAACTATAGTGTAACGATAGTGAACGATAAAAGTGGTTTACCACATTCACCCCTTGTTTAGATTTGAGTCCGGCGGGGTGAAGTGTACTACCAGTTCTGGTATGTCAGTCTGTCCGGAGGCCTCGTAATCCTCTCAGATCGTCGCAGCGGCGGTGCTGCATTATCCGGTGTTAATGCTGGTGTCTGCGTGGTCAGCGAAGGCTCGTGGGGTTCCGGCATGCCGTCTACCTGGGCTGGAATTGGGGGGGTGGTGAGGGGATAAAGGTGGTGTCTGCGGAGTGCCCGAGGGTGCGAGGTCTCGTAAGGAGACAGTGTCCTCCCGCCCGTCTGGGTAAGCCACGTAGGCATACTGGGGGTTGGCGTGCAGGAGGTTCACCCTCTCGACCAGGGGGTCCGTTTTATGGGCCCTCACGTGCTTTCGCAGCAAGACGGGCCCCGGAGAGGTCAGCCAGGTTGGTAGAGTGGTTCCCGTAGTCGACTTCCTGGGGAAAACAAACATTCGTTCATGGGGGGTGGCGTTAACGGCAGTGCAAAGTAGTGACCGGATGGAGTGCAGCGCTGTCGGGAGGACTTCCTGCCAGCGGGAGGTTGGGAGGCCCTTAGACTTTAAGGCTAAGAAGACGGCCTTCCATACCGTCGCGTTCTCTCTTTCCACCTGGCCGTTCCCTCGGGGGTTGTAGCTGGTGGTCCTACTTGCTGCAATACCTCTCGCTAGTAGGAACTGACGGAGTTCCTCGCTCATGAAGGAGGAGCCCCGGTCACTATGTATATAGTTCGGGAACCCGAACAAGGCGAAGAGGTCATTCAGGCACTTGATGACCGTGGTACTGGTCATGTCTGGGCAGGGGAAGGCAAAAGGGAAACGGGAGTACTCATCAACGATGTTGAGGAAGTAGACATTGCGGTCAGATGACGGTAGAGGCCCCTTAAAGTCGATGCTCAGGCGCTCGAAGGGGCGGGTGGCCTTGATCAGGCTTGCTCTGTCCGGCCTATAGAAGTGCGGTTTGCACTCGGCGCAGGTCTGGCAGTTCCTGGTCATGGTCCTGACCTCCTCGATGGAGTAGGTCAGGTTGCGGGCCTTAATGAAATGGTAAAGTCTGGTGACCCCGGGGTGGCAGAGGTCGTTGTGGAGGGTCTGAAGTCTATCAATATGCGCGCTGGCGCATGTAATTCATGAAAGAGCATCAGGGGGTTCGTTCAGCTTACCTGGCCGGTACAAGATATCATAATCGTAGGTGGATAGCTCGATTCTCCACCTCAAGATCTTGTCATTCTTGATTTTGCCCCTCAGCTTGTTATTAAACATGAAAGCAACCGAACGTTGGTCGGTGAGGAGGGTAAATCGTTTGCCTGCCAGGTAATGCCTCCAGCACCGTACCGCCTCCACAATTGCCTGGGCTTCCTTCTCGACCGACGAGTGTCGGATCTCGGGGCCCTGTAGGGTCCTTGAGAAGAAGGCCACCGGCCACCCCACCTGGTTAAGGGTAGCGGCTAGGGCGAAGTCGGATGCATCGCTCTCCACTTGGAAGGGGATGGACTCATCCAATGTGTGCATTGTGGCCTTGGCTATGTCTCCCTTGATGAGGGAGAAGGCCGCGCACGCTTCCTCCGTGAGGGGGAAGGATGTGGACTTCATGAGGGGTCTGGCTTTGTCCGCATAATTGGGCACCCATTGGGCATAGTAGGCGAAGAGCCCCAGGGTTCTCTTAAGTGCCTTAGGGCAGTGGGGGAGGGGTAGCTCCATGAGGGGGCGCATTCTTTCGGGGTCGGGGCCGATGAGTCCGTTCTCTACTACACAGCCAAGGATGGCAAGGCGCGAGGTGTTAAACACGCATTTCTCCTTATTGTAGGTGAGGTTCAGCCGTTGGGCCGTACGGAGGAATTTCTCCAGATTCACGTCATGGTCCTGCCGGTCGCGGCCGCAGATGGTGACGTTATCTAGATAGGGGAATGTGGCCTGCAGTCCGTTCTGGTCAACCATCCGGTCCATCTCCCTTTGGAAGACCGAGACCCCGTTGGTGACACCGAAGGGGACCCTAAGGAAGTGGTATAGGCGCCCATTCGCCTCGAAGGCGGTGTACTGGCGGTCCTCGGGGTGGATAGGGAGTTGGTGGTAGGCCGACTTAAGGTCGATGGTCGAGAATACGCGGTATTGTGCAATCTGATTGACCATGTCAGGTATGCGGGGAAGGGGGTATGCGTCCAGCTGGGTGTATCTGTTTATGATCTGGCTGTAGTCGATGACCAGGCGATTTTTATCGCTGGTCTTAACGACCACGACCTGGGCACGCCAGGGGCTGTTGCTCCCCTCGATAATGCCCTCTTTCAGGAGGCGCCGCACCTCAGAGCTAATGAAGGCTCTGTCCCCAGCGCTGTACCGCCTGCTCTTGGTAGCGATGGGTTTGCAGTCGGGGGTGAGGTTAGCGAACAGCGAAGGTGGCGGCACCTTGAGGGTGGATAGGCTGCAGGTGTTACGCGGTGGGCGGTTTAACATTCGCTGGTTGTCGACTGTGAGTGGGGGGAGGGGTCCACCGTATGCTAGGGTTACACTTTGGAGGTGGGATTGGAAGTCCAGCCCTAGTAGGACGGCAGCGCAGAGCTGGGGGAGGACGAGGAGTTTAAAATTTTTATACTCCATACCCTTAACCGACAAGGTCACAACACAGTAGCCACTAATGTCCGTGATGTGGGACCTCAATGCCATCGAGATTCGGTTGCACATTGGCAGGACAGGGAGGGAGTAGTGGCTCATCGTGTCTGGGTGGATGAAGCTCTCCGTGCTTCCGCTGTCGAACAGGCAGGTCGTGGCGTGGCCGTTTACTTTGATGTCCATCATCGACTTGGACAGGTGGTGTGGGCGGGCTTGATCCAGAGTGATGGAGGCTAGTGTGTAGGTAAGCGAGTCGTTGTCGTCTGCGGGCGAGGCGGTCGTCGGGTCCGGGGGCCCGGTGGCAGTCGGGCGTGGTGGGTAAAATGGCGTCTCCCACGAGGTAGGACAAAATGGCGGAGAAGATGGCTGCCCCCATAACTCACATGAGGCACTATTGGGGTCGGTTGCCTTGATCAAAGATGGCCGCCCCCATGACTCACGTGTGGGGATGCTGGCCTCAGTTGCCTTGAAAGAAGATGGCCGCCCCCACAGTTCGCATGAGGCACTGCTGGCCTCTGAAGATCCGCTCCTGCAGGCCTTAGAGCAGTGGCCTTTCTTCCTGCAGGTTGAGCAGGTAGAGTTCCTGGCTGGGCAGCGCGACCTCGGGTGCTTCTCCTGGCCGCAAAAGAAGCAGCCGGCGGCCCGATCGCGGGTGCCCGATGTCGGAGCTGGTACCGGGGGTGGCGGTCCCGGTCGGGTTCGGGACGCCGACGCTGAGGTAGGTCCCGGGGGCGGCGCTGCGAAGGGTATTGCGGTAGGGGTCGGGCCCGAGTCCCAGGGTCGCGAGCAGTACCTGGAAAACGCCTCCTGGTCCTGATGGGCCACCTCTAGGGAGAGAGCGAGGGCTTCAGCTTTGTCCAGGTCGAGGTCTTTAGCTTCAAGCAGTCTTTGCCGTGAGTAGTCGGACCATAGGCCTTTCACAAAGGTATCGCGGATATTATCTTCCGTATTTTCAACAGCCGTCACCGCTTTAAAGTCACAGTTTCTGCCGAGTGCTCTTAGCGCCCATAAAAATTCAGCTACAGACTCTCCTGGCTGTTGCGGGCGGGATCTTAGGAGGTGCCTGGTGTACATGTAATTCACCGGGCTCCGGTACTGCTGTTTCAGTAGGTTGATGGCGGCCTCATATGTAGTCGTGTCCTGGATGAGTGCGTATACTCTCGGGCTCGCTTGGGCGTTCAGAACTCTTAGTTTGGATCTCTGAGGGACGCCGGATTCTTCCAGGTAGGATTCGAAGCAGTCCAGCCAGTGTTTGAAGTTGAGGGCTGAGTTTGCTGCCTGTGGGTTTAGATCCAGGTACGGTGGTTTGAGGGCTTGCAGCCAAGCCGGCTGTTGTGGCTGGTGTAGCCCGGAGTCTGAAAGCTGCTGTGGCTGTGCTTCTGGGAGGGCTTCTGGCTGGCCAGTAGCAGACATCTTTAAAATTTAGTCAATAAAATTGATATACCTATCAATTCGTCCAATAAAAAGCGACGAGTTAGGAACGTAACTAAAGGTTTTTATTGACTAAATAACAGAGCCCACCCTCGTGGGTGATCGGGTCCAACAAGGAGGAATACCAGCCAGTCGACTACCTTTATACCTGGGCAGGTAGGTGGAGCCATGGGCGGAGTCGGAGGTGGTCAGCCCAGGCATAACAGCGCGACAAGAGGCGACCTCGTATAGTGATACAACAGTGAGAACAGTGATAACAGTACAACAGTGATAACTATAGTGTAACGATAGTGAACGATAAAAGTGGTTTACCACACTCCCCACCCCACCTAATCTCCTCCCGACACCACCTAATATTCTCAGCTCCTCCTCACCCCACCTAATATCCTCAGCTCCTCCCCACCCCACCTAATATCCTCAGCTCCTCTCCACCCCACCTAATATCCTCAACTCCTCCCCACCACAACTAATATCCTCAGCTCATCCCCACCCCACCTAATATCCTCAGCTCATCCCCACCCCACCTAATATCCTCAACTCCTCCCCACCCCACCTAATATCCTCAACTCCTCCCCACCCCACCTAATATCCTCAACTCCTCCCCACCACAACTAATATCCTCAGCTCCTCCCCACCCCACCTAATATCCTCAACTCCTCCCCACCACAACTAATATCCTCAGCTCCTCCCCACCCCACCTAATATCCTCAACTCCTCCCCACCACAACTAATATCCTCAGCTCCTCCCCACCCCACCTAATATCCTCAACTCCTCCCCACCACAACTAATATCCTCAGCTCCTCCCCACCCCTCCTAATATCCTCAGCTCCTCCCCACCCCACCTAATATTCTCAGCTCCTCCCCACCCCTCCTAATATCCTCAGCTGCTCCCGACACCACCTAATATCCTCAGCTCCTCCGCAGCACACCTAATATCCTGAGCTCCTCCCCACCCCTCCTAATATCCTCAGCTCCTCCCCACCCCACCTAATATCCTCACCTCCTCCCCAACCCACCTAATATCCTGAGCTCCTCCACACCCCACCTAATATCCTCAGCTCCTCCCCACCCCACCTAATATCCTCAGCTCCTGCCCACCCTAATGTGCCTTCAATAACACAAAGACAAGGAATTTAAAGGATTCAACTAAGGCTTTTAATCACTAAGAACATAGCAGCATAGCAGGTCTTCCCACATCGGGTTCATCTGGTAGTGAGTGACTCATACAGCTCCTGAGACCTTTATATGGCAAAAGACAGGGTCGTAGCCAATACACACAATAGGAACAAAGGGGTGTGGTTCACACAATACAAGCAGTAAAATACGAGCAGGTCTGATGAAGGCATATTTCATCACATTCACCCCTTCTACAGATTTAATCTGTCCAGGGGTGTGATAGTCCTTCCTAAACATCGCAACAGTACCTCGGGTTCTGACCGGGAGTCCGTGGTGCCCTCCTGGGCATACCCATGTGCCGGGGGTGTAGCAGGTACTTCTGGGGGTGGTGAGGATACCTCTGGGGATGGTGGAGTTTCTTCTGGGGGTGGTGGTGATGGGTCGTCGTTGTCGCTTCCTGCCGAGGCGAGGTCCTTTATGGACACGGTTTCTTCACACCCATCGGCGTGTTTGACGTACGCGTACAAGGGTTTGCGTGGAGTAGGTGTACTGCCTCCACGAGGGGATCCGTTTCGTGGCCCCTCACATGCTTCCGTAACAGGACTGTCACTGGGGTGGAGAGCCATGAGGGTAGGGATACTCCTGAGGTTGATTTGCGGGGAAAAACGAACACCTTCTCGTGAGGAGTGGCGCTAGTAGCAGTACACAGTAGCGACCTTATCGAGTGGAGTACGTCTGGGAGGTCCTCCTGCCAGCGGGAGGTGGGGAGGCCTTTAGACCTTAGTGCTAAGGTGACCGCCTTCCACACTGTCGCGTTCTCCCTTTCCACTTGCCCATTACCCCGGGGGTTATAACTAGTGGTCCGACTCGTGGCTATCCCCTTCGACAGCAGGTATTGGCGCAGTTCATTGCTCATGAACGACGCCCCCCTGTCAGTGTGGATGTAGTTAGGCATGCCGAATGTGCAAAACAGGTTGCCGAGGCACTTGATGACCGTGGCACTGGTCATATCTGGGCAGGGGTAGGCGAATGGGAAGCGGGAGTACTCGTCCACAATGTTGAGAAAGTACACATTGCGTTCGGTGGAGGGGAGTGGTCCCTTGAAATCTAAGCTCAGGCGCTCGAATGGCCATGTAGCTTTGATCATGTGGGCTCGGTCGGGTCTGGAAAAATGGGGCTTGCATTCCGCACAGGTGCGGCAGTCCCTGGTCATAGACTGGACCTCCTCGATGGAATAGGGCAGGTTACGAGATTTTATAAACTGGAATAGCCGGGTGACCCCTGGGTGGCAGAGGCCATTGTGGAGGCCCTGTAGCCTGTCCCCCTGGATGCTGGCACACATCCCTCGTGATAGGGCGTCGGGGGATTCGTTGAGGGCCCCCGGCCTATATATTATGTCATACTCAAACGTGGAGAGTTCGATCCGCCACCTGAGAATTTTGTCGTTCTTGATCTTCCCCCTCTGTTTGTTGTTAAACATGAAGGCTACCGACCGCTGGTCGGTAAGCAGGGTGAAGCATTTGCCGGCTAGTTAGTGCCTCCAGTGCCGCACTGCCTCCACTATGGCCTGGGCCTCCTTCTCTACCGAGGAGTGCCTGATCTCGGGCCCTTGGAGGGTTCTTGAGAAAAAGGCTACGGGCCGCCCATCCTGGTTGAGGGTGGCTGCTAAAGCAAAGTCGGACGCATCGCTTTTGACCTGGAAAGGGATGTTTTCGTCCACTGCCCGCAGCGCGGCCTTCTCAATGTCGTGTTTAATGCTGTTGAAGGCGGCATGGGCCTCGGATGTGAGCGGGAAGGACGTTGATTTCAGGAGGGTCTGGCCTTGTCGGAATAATTGGGGACCCATTGGGCGTAATAGGAGAAGAACCCCAGGCACCTTTTCAGGGCCTTGGGAGTGTTTGGTAGGGGTAGCTCCCGTAGGGGGCGCAATCGGTCGGGGTCCAGACTGATTTCCCCGTTTTCCACACGCAGCCCAGGATACAGAGGCGCGTGGTGCTAAAGACACACTTATCCTCGTTGTAGGTGAGATTTAGTCTGAGGGTGGTTTTCAGAAATCTCGCGAGGTTCGAGTCGTGGTCTTGCTGGTCATGGCTGCAGATGGTGACGTTGTCTAGGTATGGGTAGGTGGCTGTTAACTGGTTCTCATCGACCATGCGGTCCATCTCCCGCTGGAAGACCGAGACCCCGTTCATTACCCCAAAGGGGACTCTGAAGAAGTGGTAGAGACGTCCGTTCGCCTCGAAGGCGGTGTATGGACGGTCCTCCGGCCTAATGGGGAGCTGGTGGTATGCCGATTTTCGGTCGATGGTGGAAAACACCCGGTATTGCGCGATTTTGTTAACCATATCCGCTATGCGGGGCAGAGGGTAGGCGTCTAGCTGGGTGTATAGATTAACCGTCTGGCTATAATCTATCACCATCCGCTTCTTTTCGCTCCCCTTAACTATTGCTACATGGGCGCGCCACGGGCTGGTGCTGCATTCAATGATACCCTCCCGCTTGAGTCTTTCTACTTCCGACGCAATGAACCGTCTAACCTCCCAGCTGTACCGCCTACTCTTGGTCGCTATGGGTCGACAGTTGGGTGCGAGGTTGGTGAACAGAGAGGGCGGCTTGACCTTCAGGGTAGCTAGACCGCACACTGTGAGGGGCGGCTGGGATCCACCATAGGTAAGCGTGATATTTTGTTGGTGGCACTGGAAGTCCAGACCCAAGATCACGCTCACACAGAGATCTGGCATTATCAGTAGTTTAAAATCTCTGTAATCATTGCCTTTTACCGACAACATAACCGCGCAGAAACCTGTAATTTTTGAGGTATGAGTCTTATCGGCCATGGCGATTTTGCCCTGTGTGGGGACAATCGTTGGAGATAGTTGTTTTACCAGGCTAGGATGAATAAAGCTTTTGGTGCTCCCGCAGTCAATCAAGCATTTAACCTTGTTCCCGTTTACCTCTATGTCTATCATCGATTTAGACAACGGATGTGGCCTGGATTGATCCACTGTGATCGAGGCCACCAGTGGGTCCTGGAGGTCCGTGTAGTCGGGGCAAGATGGTGGACTCCATGAGGGTGGACAAGATGGCTTCCAAGATGGCCGCTCCCACGGCGCGCATGTTGCAGTGGTGGAGTTGGAGGCGGGGTTCCCTCTGCAGACTTTGCTGAAATGTCCTTTCTTCCCGCATTTAAAACAGGTGGTGCCCTTCGCTGGGCACAGATGCCTGGAGTGTTTGTCCTGACCGCAGAAGTAGCATTTCGGGCCCGATGCATCGCGGCAGTAGTGGGGCTCCTGGGTGGAGGCTGGGGCTCCGATGGTGCTGGGCTGGCCTGAGACCTGGGAGGTGAAGATGGCTTCCAAGATGGCGGCCCCCATGGCGCGCCCGAGGCGGAGTGGGCCACGTGGCCTGGGGGACAGGATTCAGAGTTCCTCTGGGCCATATCCAGCGATCGCGCTATATCTATAGCCTGTTTTAAGTCCAGTCCCTCCTTTTCAAACAGTTTCTGCCGAATATAATTTGAACTGAGGCCCGCAATAAGGGAGTCTCGAATCAGCTCCTCTGTGTACGCGGTGGCAGACACGGCCTTACAGTTACAGTCTCTGCCCAGTACTTTTAGGTTTAGCATAAAGTCCTCTAGTGACTCACCATGCCGCTGCGTGCGAGTAGTCAGAAGATGCCTGGCGTACACCACGTTTATTGGACGCGCGTAGTGGGCCTTCAGGATGGTGCAGGCCTCCTCGTAGCTGGTGGCATCTTGGATGAGAGGGGAGACCCGATGGCTCACCCAGTTTCGCAGGATTCCCAGTTTCATGTCTCCAGTAGCGGTTTCGGCTGCGGCTATGGCAGTGGATGAGTTTGCAATGAAAAATTCGAAGCATTGGAACCAGTGTCCGAACTGTGTGGCTGCGTCTGAGGCATGGGGGTCCAGATCCAAGCGCTCTGGTTTCAGGAGTCGATCCAACTTGGTGTTTTAGTGATTAACATTGATGTGCCTTCAATAATTCAAAGACAAGGAATTTAAAGGATTCAACTAAGTCTTTTAATCACTAAGAACATAGCAGCATAGCAGGTCTTCCAACATCGGGGTCATCTGGTAGTGAGTGACTCATACAGCTCCTGAGACCTTTATATGGCAAAAGACAGGGGCGCAGCCAATACACACAATAGGAACAAAAGGGTGTGGTTCACACAATACAAGCAGGTAAAATACAAGCAGGTCTGATGAAGGCATAATTCATCACACACCCCGCTTAATATCCTCAGCTCCTCCCCCCCCACCTAATATTCTCAGCTCCTCCCCACGCCACCAAATATCCTCAGCTCCTCCCCAACCCACCTAATATCCTCAGCTCCTCCCCACACCTCCTAATATCCTCAGCTCCTCCCCACCCCACCTAATATCCTCAGCTCCTCCCCACCCCACCAATATCCTCAGCTCGGCCACACCTCCACCTAATTTCCTCAGCTCCTCCCCTCCCCACATAATATCCTCTGCTCCTCCCCACCCCAGCTAATATCCCCAGCTCCTCCCCACCCCACCTAATGTCCTCAGCTCCTCCCCACCCCACCTAATATCCTCAGCTCCACCCCACCCCACCTAATATCATCAACTCCACCCCACCTAATATCCTCAGCTCCTCCTCACCCCACCTAATATCCTCAGCTGCTCCTCACACCACCTAATATCCTCAGCTCCTCCCCACCCCACCTAATATCCTCAGCTCCTCCTCACCCCACCTAATATCCTCAGCTCCTCCTCACCGCACCTAATATCCTCAGCTCCTCCTCACCCCATCTAATATCCTGAGCTCCTCCACACACCACCTAATATCCTCAGCTCCTCCTCACCCCACCTAATATCCTCAGCTCCTCCTCACCCCACCTAATATCCTCAGCTCCTCCCCACCCCACCGAATATCCTCAGCTCCTCCCCACCCCACCTAATATCCTCAGCTCCTCCCCACCCCAACAATAATCTCAGCCCCTCCCCACCCCACCTAATATCCTCAGCTCCTCCCCACCGCACCTAATATCCTCAGCTCCTCCCCACCGCACCTAATATCCTCAGCTCCTCCCCACCCCACCTAATATCCTCAGCACATCCCCACCTCACCAAATATCCTCACCACCTCATCACCTCTCATAATATCCTCAGCTCCTCCCCACCTCCCCTAATATCCTCAGCTCCTCCCCACCCCACCTAATATCCTCAACTCCACCCCATCCCACCTAATATCACCAGCTCCTCCACACACCACCTAATATCCTCAGCTCCTCCCCACCTCACCTAATATCCTCAGCTCCTCCCCACCCCACCTAATATCCCCAGCTCCTCCCCACCCCACTTAATACCCTCAGCTCCTCCCCACCTCACCTAATATCCCCAGCTCCTCCCCACCCCACACAATATCCTCTGCTCTTCCCCACCCACCTAATGTCCTCCCCACACCACCTAATATTCTCAGCTCCTCCCCACCACAACTAATATTCTCTGCTCCTCCCCACCCCACCTAATATCCTCAGCTCCTCCTCAACCCACCTAATATCCTCAGCTCCTCCCCACCCCACCTAATATCCTCAGCTCCTCCCCACCCCACCTAATATCCTCAGCTCCTCCCCAACCCACCTAATATCCTCAGCTCCTCCCCACCCCAAAAAATATCCTCAGCTCCTCCCCACCCCACCTAATATCCTCAGCTCCTCCCCACCCCACCTAATATCCTCAGCTCCTCGCCACCCCACCTACTATCCTCAGCTCCTCCGCACCCCACCTAATATCCACAGCTCCTCCCCACCCCAAATAATATCCTCAGCTCCTCCCCACCCCACCCAATAGCCTCAGCTCCTCCCCACTCCACCTAACATCCTCAGCTCCTCCCCACCCCATCTATCAACCTCAGCTCCTCCCCACCCCACCCAATAGCCTCAGCTCCTCCCCACTCCACCTAATATCCTCAGCTCCTCCCCACCCCACCCAATAGCCTCAGCTCCTCCCGACCCCACCTAATATCCTCAGCACATCCCCACCCCACCTAATATCCTCAGCTCCTCCCCACCCCACCTAATATCCTCAGCTTCTCCGCACCACACCCGACCTAATATCCTCAGCTCCTCCACACCCCACCTAACATCCTCAGCTTCTCCCCACCCCACCGAATATCCTCAGCTCCTACGCACCACACCCGACCTAATATCCTCAGCTCCTCCCGACCCCACCTCATATCCTCAGCTCATCCCCACCCCACCTAATATCCTCAGCTCCTCCCCACCCCACCTAATATCCTCAGCTTCTCCGCACCATACCCGACCTAATATCCTCAGCTCCTCCGCACCCCACCTAACATCCTCAGCTCCTCCCCACCCCACCGAATATCCTCAGCTCCTCCCCACCCCACCTAATATCTTCAACTCCACCCCACCGCACCTAATATCCTCAGCTCCACCTCACCACACTTAATATCCTCAGCTCCTCCCCACCCCACCTAATATCCTCAGCTCCTCCCCACCCCACCTAATATCCTCAGCTCCTCCCCAACCCACCTAATTTCCTCAGATCCTCCACACCCCACCTAATATCCTTAGCACCTCCCCACCTCACCTAATATCCTCAGCTCCTCCCCACCCCACCTAATATCCTCAGCTCCTCCCCACCCCACCTAATATCCTCATCTGCTCCTCACCCCACCTAAAATCCTGAGCTCCTCCACACCCCACCTAATATCCTCAGCCCCTCCCCACCCCACCTAATATCCTCACCACTTCCTCACCTCACATAATATCCTCAGCTCCTCCGAACCCCACCTAATATCCTCAGCTCCTCCCCACCCCACCTAATATCCCCAGCTCCTCCCCACCCCACCTAATATCCTCAGCTCCTCCCCACCCCACCTAATATCCTCAGCTTCTCCGCACCCCACCTAATATCCTCAGCTCCTCCAAACCCACCTAATATCCTCAGCTCCTCCCCACCCCACCTAATATCCTCAGCTCCTCCCGACCCCACCTAATATCCTCAGCTCCTCCTCACCACACTTAATATCCTCAGCTCCTCCCCACCCCACCTAATATTCTCAGCTCCTCCCCAACCCACCTAATATCCTCAGCACCTCCACACCTCACCTAATATCCTCAGCTCCTCCCCACCCCACCTAATATCCTCAGCTCCTCCCCACCCCACCTAATATCCTCATCTGCTCCTCACACTACCTAATATCCTCAGCTCCTCCAAACCCCAACTAATATCCTCAACTCCAGCCCACCGCACCTAATATCCTCAGCTCCCCCCCAGCCCACCTAATATCCTCAGCTCCACCCCACCCCACCTAATATCGCCAGCTCATCCTCACATCACCTAATGTCCTCAGCACATCCCCACCCCACCAAATATCCTCACCACCTCCTCACCTCACATAATATCCTCAGCTCCTCCCCACCCCACCTAATATCCTCAGCTCCTCCCCACCCCACCTAATATCCTCAGCTCCTCCCCACCCCACATAATATCCTCAGCTCCTCCCCACCCCACCTTATATTCTCAGCTCCTCCCCACCACAACTAATATTCTCTGCTCCTCCCCACCCCACCTAATATCCTCAGCTCCTCCCCACCCCAAAAAATATACTCAGCTCATCCCCACCCCACTTAATATCCTCAGATCCTCCCCACCCCACCTAATTTCCTCAGCTCCTCCCCACCCCAACTAATATCCTCAGCTCCTCCCCACCGCAACTAACATCCTCAGCTCCTCCCCACCCCAACTAATATCCTCAGCTCCTCCACACCCCACATAATATCCTCAGCTCCTCCCCACCCCAGCTAATATCCTCAACTCCTCCCAACCCCACCTAATATCCTCAGCTCCTCCCTACCCCACCTAATATCCTCAGCTCCTCCTCACCCCACCTAATATCCTCAGCTCCTCCCAACCCCCCCTAATATCCTCAGCTGCTCCTGACACCCCACCTAATATCCTCAGCTCCTCCCCACCCGACCTAATATCCTCAGCTCCTCCCCACCCGACCTAATATCCTCAGCACCTCCCCACCTCACCTAATATCCTGAGCTCCTCCCCACACCATTTAATATCCTCAGCTCCTCCCCACCCCACCTAATATCCTCAGCTCCTCCTCACCCCACCTAATATCCTCAGCTCCTCCCCACCCCACCTAATATCCTCAGCTCCTCCCCACCCCACCTAATATCCTCAGCTCCTTCCCACCCCACCTAATATCCTCAGATCCTCCCCACCCCATCTAATATCCCCAGCACCTCCCCACCTCACCTAATATCCTGAGCTCCTCCCCACCCCACCTAATATCCTCAGCTGCTCCTCACACCACCTAATATCCTCAGCTCCTCCGCACCCCACCTAATATCCACAGCTCCTCCCCACCCCAAATAATATCCTCAGCTCCTCCCCACCCCACCTAATATCCACAGCTCCTCCCCAACCCACCTAATATCATCAGCTCCTCGCCACCCCACCTAATATCCTCAGCTCCTCCGCACCCCACCTAATATCCACAGCTCCTCCCCACCCCACCTAATATCCTCAGCTCCTCCCCACCCCACCTAATATCCACAGCTCCTCCCCACCCCACCTAATATCCTGAGCTCCTCCCCACCCTCCTAATATCCCCAGCTCCTGCACACACCACCTAATATCCTCAGCTCCTCCCCACCCCACCTAATATCCTCAGCTGCTCCCCACCCCACCTAAGATCCTCAGCTCCTCCCCACCCCACCTAATATCCTCAGCTCCTCCCCGCCCCACCTAATATCCTCAGCTCCTCCCCACCCCACCTAATATCCCCAGCTCCTCCCCACCCCACTTAATATCCTCAGCTCCTCCCCACCCCACCTAATATCCCCAGCTACTCCCCACCCCACACAATATCCTCAGCTCTTCCCCACCCCACCTCATGTCCTCCCCACACCACCTAATATCCTCAGCTCCTCCCCACCCCACCTTATATTCTCAGCTCCTCCCCACCACAACTAATATTCTCTGCTCCTCCCCACCCCACCTAATATCCTCAGCTCCTCCCCACCCCACCTTATATTCTCAGCTCCTCCCCACCCCACCTAATATCCTCAGCTCCTCCCCACCCCACCTAATATCCTCAGCTCCTCCCCAACCCACCTAATATCATCAGCTCCTCGCCACCCCACCTGATATCCTCAGCTCCTCCCCAACCCACCTAATATCCTCAGCTCCTCCCCACCCCACCTAATATCCTCAGCTCCTCCCCAACCCACCTAATATCATCAGCTCCTCGCCACCCCACCTAATATCCTCAGCTCCTCCGCACCCCACCTAATATCCACAGCTCCTCCCCACCCCAAATAATATCCTCAGCTCCTCCCCACCCCAACTAACATCCTCAGCTCCTTCCCAAACCACCTAATATCCTCAGCTCCTCCCCACCCCACCCAATAGCCTCAGCTCCTCCCCACCCCACCGAATATCCTCAGCTCATCCCCACCCCACCTAATATCCTCAGTTTCTCCGCACCCCACCTAATATCCTCAGCTCCTCCCCACCCCACCTAATATCCTCAGCTCCTCCCCACCCCACCTAATATCCTCAGCTCCTCCCCAACCCACCTAATTTCCTCAGATCCTCCACACCCCACCTAATATCCTTAGCACCTCCCCACCTCACCTAATATCCTCAGCTCCTCCCCACCCCACCTAATATCCTCAGCTCCTCCCCACCCCACCTAATATCCTCATCTGCTCCTCACCCCACCTAAAATCCTGAGCTCCTCCACACCCCACCTAATATCCTCAGCCCCTCCCCACCCCACCTAATATCCTCACCACTTCCTCACCTCACATAATATCCTCAGCTCCTCCGAACCCCACCTAATATCCTCAGCTCCTCCCCACCCCACCTAATATCCCCAGCTCCTCCCCACCCCACCTAATATCCTCAGCTCCTCCCCACCCCACCTAATATCCTCAGCTTCTCCGCACCCCACCTAATATCCTCAGCTCCTCCAAACCCACCTAATATCCTCAGCTCCTCCCCACCCCACCTAATATCCTCAGCTCCTCCCGACCCCACCTAATATCCTCAGCTCCTCCTCACCACACTTAATATCCTCAGCTCCTCCCCACCCCACCTAATATTCTCAGCTCCTCCCCAACCCACCTAATATCCTCAGCACCTCCACACCTCACCTAATATCCTCAGCTCCTCCCCACCCCACCTAATATCCTCAGCTCCTCCCCACCCCACCTAATATCCTCATCTGCTCCTCACACTACCTAATATCCTCAGCTCCTCCAAACCCCAACTAATATCCTCAACTCCAGCCCACCGCACCTAATATCCTCAGCTCCCCCCCAGCCCACCTAATATCCTCAGCTCCACCCCACCCCACCTAATATCGCCAGCTGATCCTCACATCACCTAATGTCCTCAGCACATCCCCACCCCACCAAATATCCTCACCACCTCCTCACCTCACATAATATCCTCAGCTCCTCCCCACCCCACCTAATATCCTCAGCTCCTCCCCACCCCACCTAATATCCTCAGCTCCTCCCCACCCCACATAATATCCCCAGCTCCTCCCCACCCCACCTTATATTCTCAGCTCCTCCCCACCACAACTAATATTCTCTGCTCCTCCCCACCCCACCTAATATCCTCAGCTCCTCCCCACCCCAAAAAATATACTCAGCTCATCCCCACCCCACTTAATATCCTCAGATCCTCCCCACCCCACCTAATTTCCTCAGCTCCTCCCCACCCCAACTAATATCCTCAGCTCCTCCCCACCGCAACTAACATCCTCAGCTCCTCCCCACCCCAACTAATATCCTCAGCTCCTCCACACCCCACATAATATCCTCAGCTCCTCCCCACCCCAGCTAATATCCTCAACTCCTCCCAACCCCACCTAATATCCTCAGCTCCTCCCTACCCCACCTAATATCCTCAGCTCCTCCTCGCCCGACCTAATATCCTCAGCTCCTCCCAACCCCCCCTAATATCCTCAGCTGCTCCTGACACCCCACCTAATATCCTCAGCTCCTCCCCACCCGACCTAATATCCTCAGCTCCTCCCCACCCGACCTAATATCCTCAGCACCTCCCCACCTCACCTAATATCCTGAGCTCCTCCCCACACCATTTAATATCCTCAGCTCCTCCCCACCCCACCTAATATCCTCAGCTCCTCCTCACCCCACCTAATATCCTCAGCTCCTCCCCACCCCACCTAATATCCTCAGCTCCTCCCCACCCCACCTAATATCCTCAGCTCCTTCCCACCCCACCTAATATCCTCAGATCCTCCCCACCCCATCTAATATCCCCAGCACCTCCCCACCTCACCTAATATCCTGAGCTCCTCCCCACCCCACCTAATATCCTCAGCTGCTCCTCACACCACCTAATATCCTCAGCTCCTCCCCACCCCACCTAATATCTTCAACTCCACCCCATCCCACCTAATATCCTCAGCTCCTCCCCACCCCACCTAATATCCTCAGATCCTCCCCACCCCACCTAATATCCTCAGCTCCTCCCCACCCCACCTAATATCCACAGCTCCTCCCCACCCCACCTAATATCCTGAGCTCCTCCCCACCCTCCTAATATCCCCAGCTCCTGCACACACCACCTAATATCCTCAGCTCCTCCCCTCCCCACCTAATATCCTCAGCTGCTCCCCACCCCACCTAAGATCCTCAGCTCCTCCCCACCCCACCTAATATCCTCAGCTCCTCCCCGCCCCACCTAATATCCTCAGCTCCTCCCCACCCCACCTAATATCCCCAGCTCCTCCCCACCCCACTTAATATCCTCAGCTCCTCCCCACCCCACCTAATATCCCCAGCTACTCCCCACCCCACACAATATCCTCAGCTCTTCCCCACCCCACCTCATGTCCTCCCCACACCACCTAATATCCTCAGCTCCTCCCCACCCCACCTTATATTCTCAGCTCCTCCCCACCACAACTAATATTCTCTGCTCCTCCCCACCCCACCTAATATCCTCAGCTCCTCCCCACCCCACCTTATATTCTCAGCTCCTCCCCACCCCACCTAATATCCTCAGCTCCTCCCCACCCCACCTAATATCCTCAGCTCCTCCCCAACCCACCTAATATCATCAGCTCCTCGCCACCCCACCTAATATCCTCAGCTCCTCCCCAACCCACCTAATATCCTCAGCTCCTCCCCACCCCACCTAATATCCTCAGCTCCTCCCCAACCCACCTAATATCATCAGCTCCTCGCCACCCCACCTAATATCCTCAGCTCCTCCGCACCCCACCTAATATCCACAGCTCCTCCCCACCCCAAATAATATCCTCAGCTCCTCCCCACCCCACCTAATATCCACAGCTCCTCCCCAACCCACCTAATATCATCAGCTCCTCGCCACCCCACCTAATATCCTCAGCTCCTCCGCACCCCACCTAATATCCACAGCTCCTCCCCACCCCACCTAATATCCTCAGCTCCTCCCCACCCCACCTAATATCCACAGCTCCTCCCCACCCCACCTAATATCCTGAGCTCCTCCCCACCCTCCTAATATCCCCAGCTCCTGCACACACCACCTAATATCCTCAGCTCCTCCCCACCCCACCTAATATCCTCAGCTGCTCCCCACCCCACCTAAGATCCTCAGCTCCTCCCCACCCCACCTAATATCCTCAGCTCCTCCCCGCCCCACCTAATATCCTCAGCTCCTCCCCACCCCACCTAATATCCCCAGCTCCTCCCCACCCCACTTAATATCCTCAGCTCCTCCCCACCCCACCTAATATCCCCAGCTACTCCCCACCCCACACAATATCCTCAGCTCTTCCCCACCCCACCTCATGTCCTCCCCACACCACCTAATATCCTCAGCTCCTCCCCACCCCACCTTATATTCTCAGCTCCTCCCCACCACAACTAATATTCTCTGCTCCTCCCCACCCCACCTAATATCCTCAGCTCCTCCCCACCCCACCTTATATTCTCAGCTCCTCCCCACCCCACCTAATATCCTCAGCTCCTCCCCACCCCACCTAATATCCTCAGCTCCTCCCCAACCCACCTAATATCATCAGCTCCTCGCCACCCCACCTGATATCCTCAGCTCCTCCCCAACCCACCTAATATCCTCAGCTCCTCCCCACCCCACCTAATATCCTCAGCTCCTCCCCAACCCACCTAATATCATCAGCTCCTCGCCACCCCACCTAATATCCTCAGCTCCTCCGCACCCCACCTAATATCCACAGCTCCTCCCCACCCCAAATAATATCCTCAGCTCCTCCCCACCCCAACTAACATCCTCAGCTCCTTCCCAAACCACCTAATATCCTCAGCTCCTCCCCACCCCACCCAATAGCCTCAGCTCCTCCCCACCCCACCGAATATCCTCAGCTCATCCCCACCCCACCTAATATCCTCAGTTTCTCCGCACCCCACCTAATATCCTCAGCTCCTCCCCACCCCACCTAATATCATCAACTCCACCCCACCGCACCTAATATCCTCAGCTCCTCCCGACCCCACCTAATATCCTCAGCTCCTCCTCACGACACTTAATATCCTCAGCTCCTCCCCACCCCACCTAATATCCTCAGCTCCTCCCCAACCCACCTAATATCCTCAGCTCCTCCCCAACCCATCTAATAACCCCAGCTCCTCCCCACCCCACCTAATATCCTCAGCTCCTCCCCACACCACCTAATATCCTCAGCTCCTCCCCACCCCACCTAATATCCTCATCTGCTCCTCACACCACCTAATATCCTCAACTCCACCCCACCGCACCTAATATCCTCAGGACCTCCCCACCCCACCTAATATCCTCAGCTCCTCCCCACCACACCTAAAATCCTCAGCTCCTCCCCACCCCACCTTATATCCTCAGCTCCACCACACCCCACCTAATATCCTCAGCTCCTACCCACATCACCGAATACCCTCAGCTCCTCCCCACCCCACCTAATATCCTCATCTGCTCCTCACACCACCTAATATCCTCAGCTCCTCCCCACCCCACCTCATATCCTCAACTCCACCCCACCCCACCTAATATCCTGAGCTCCTCCCCACCCTCCTAATATCCTTAGCTCCTCCCTACCCCACCTACTATCCTCAGCTCCTCCCCACCCCACCTAATATCCTGAGCTCCTCCCCAACCTCCTAATATCCTCAGCTCCTCCCCACCCCACCTAATATCCTCAGCTCCTCCACACACCACCTAATATCCTCAGCTCCTCCCCAACCCACCTAATATCCTCGGCACCTCCCCACCCCACCTAATGTCCTCAGCACATCCCCACCCCACCAAATATCCTCACCACCTCCTCACCTCACATAATATCCTCAGCTCCTCCCCACCCCACCTAATATCCTCAGCTCCTCCCCACCCCACCTAATATCCTCAGCTCCTCCCCACCTCACCTAATATCCTCAGCTCCTCCCTACCCCAATTAATATCCTCAGCTCCTCCCCACCCCACCTAATCTCCTCCCCACACCACCTAATATCCTCAGCTCCTCCCCACCCCACCTTATATTCTCTGCTCCTCCCCACCCCACCTATTATCCTCAGCTCCTCCCCACCCCACCTAATGTCCTCAGCTCCTCCCCACCCCACCTAATATCCTCAGCTCATCCCCACCCCACCTAATATCCTCAGCTCCTCGCCACCCCATCTAATATCCTCAGCTCCTCCCCACCCCACCTAATATCCTCAGCTCCTCCGCACCCCATCTAATATCCTCAGCTCCTCCCCACCCCACCTAATATCCTCAGCTCCTCCCCACCCCACCTAATATCCTCAGCTCCTCCGCACCCCACCTAATATCCACAGCTCCTCCAGACCCCAAATAGTACCCTCAGCTCCTCCCCACCCCAACTAACTTCCACATCTCCTCCCTAACCCACCTAATATCCTCAGCTCCTCCACCCCCCACCTAATATCCTCAGCAGCTCCCCACCCCACCTAATATCCTCAGCTCCTCCACCCCCCACCTAATATCCTCAGCAGCTCCCCACCCCACATAATATCCTCAGCTCCTCCACACCCCACCTAACATCCTCAGCTCCTCCCCACCCCACCTAATATCCTCAGCTCCTCCCCATCCCACCTAATTTCCTCAGCTCCTCCCCACACCACCTAATATCCTCAGCTCCTCCGCACACCACCCGAACTAATATCCTCAGCCCCTCCCAGCCCCAACTAACATCCTCAGCTCCTCCCCACCCCACCTAATATCCTCAGCTCCTCCGCACCCCACCTAATATCCTCAGCTCCTCCGCACCACACCCGACCTAATATCCTCAGCTCCTCCATACCCCACCTAATATCCTCAGCTCATCCCCACCCCACCTAATATCCTCAGCTCCTCCACACCCCACCTAATACCCTGATGTCCTCTCCACCCCATCTAATATCGTCAGCTCCTCCCCAACCCACCTAATATCCTCAGCTTCTCCGCACCCCAACTAATATCATCAGCACCTCCCCACCCCACTTAATATCCTCAGCTCCTCCCCACCCCACCTAACAGCCTCAACTCCTCCCCACCCCACCTAACATCCTCAGCTCCTGCCCACCCCACCCAATATCCTCAGCTCCTCCCCACCTCACCTAATATCCTCAGCTCCTCCCAACCCCACCTAATATCCTCAGCTCCTCCGCACCATACCCGACCTAATATACTCAGCTCCTCCCGACCCCACTTAATATCCTCAGCTCCTCCCCACCCCACCTAATATCCTCAGCTCCTCCCCACCCCACCTAATATCCTCAGCTCCTCCCCACCCCATCTAATATCCTCAGCTCCTCCCCACCCCACCTAATATCCTCAACTCCACCCCACCCCACCTAATATCCTCAGCTCCTCCCCACCCCATCTAATATCCTCAGCTCCTCCCCACCGCACCTAATATCCTCAGCTCCTCCCCACCCCACCTAATATCCTCAGCTCCTCCCCACCCCATCTAATATCCTCAGCTCCTCCCCAACCCACCTAATATCCTCAGCACCTCCCCACCCCTCCTAATATCCTCAGCTCCTCCCCACCCCTCCTAATATCCTCAGCACCTCCCCACCCCTCCTAATATCCTCAGCTCCTCCCCACCCCACCTAATATCGTCACCTGATCCTCACATCACCAAATATCCTCACCACCTCCTCACCTCACATAATATCCTCAGCTCCTCCCCACCCCACCTAATATCCTCAGCTCCTCCCCACCCCACCTAATATCCTCATCTGCTCCTCACACCACCTAATATCCTCAACTCCACCCCACCGCACCTAATAACCTCAGGACCTCCCCACCCCACCTACTATCCTCAGCTCCTCCCCACCCCACCTAATATCCTGAGCTCCTCCCCACCCTCCTAATATCCTCAGCTCCTCCCCACCCCACCTAATATCCTCAGCTCCTCCACACACCACCTAATATCCTCAGCTCCTCCCCAACCCACCTAATATCCTCGGCACCTCCCCACCCCACCTAATGTCCTCAGCACATCCCCACCCCACCAAATATCCTCACCACCTCCTCACCTCACATAATATCCTCAGCTCCTCCCCACCCCACCTAATATCCTCAGCTCCTCCCCACCCCACCTAATATCCTCAGCTCCTCCCCACCTCACCTAATATCCTCAGCTCCTCCCTACCCCACTTAATATCCTCAGCTCCTCCCCACCCCACCTAATCTCCTCCCCACACCACCTAATATCCTCAGCTCCTCCCCACCCCACCTTATATTCTCTGCTCCTCCCCACCCCACCTATTATCCTCAGCTCCTCCCCACCCCACCTAATGTCCTCAGCTCCTCCCCACCCCACCTAATATCCTCAGCTCATCCCCACCCCACCTAATATCCTCAGCTCCTCGCCACCCCATCTAATATCCTCAGCTCCTCCCCACCCCACCTAATATCCTCAGCTCCTCCGCACCCCATCTAATATCCTCAGCTCCTCCCCACCCCACCTAATATCCTCAGCTCCTCCCCACCCCACCTAATATCCTCAGCTCCTCCGCACCCCACCTAATATCCACAGCTCCTCCAGACCCCAAATAATACCCTCAGCTCCTCCCCACCCCAACTAAATTCCACATCTTCTCCCGAACCCACCTAATATCCTCAGCTCCTCCACCCCCCACCTAATATCCTCAGCAGCTCCCCACCCCACCTAATATCCTCAGCTCCTCCACCCCCCACCTAATATCCTCAGCAGCTCCCCACCCCACATAATATCCTCAGCTCCTCCCCACCCCACCTAACATCCTCAGCTCCTCCCCACCCCACCTAATATCCTCAGCTCCTCCCCATCCCACCTAATTTCCTCAGCTCCTCCCCACACCACCTAATATCCTCAGCTCCTCCGCACACCACCCGAACTAATATCCTCAGCCCCTCCCAGCCCCAACTAACATCCTCAGCTCCTCCCCACCCCACCTAATATCCTCAGCTCCTCCGCACCCCACCTAATATCCTCAGCTCCTCCGCACCACACCCGACCTAATATCCTCAGCTCCTCCATACCCCACCTAATATCCTCAGCTCATCCCCACCCCACCTAATATCCTCAGCTCCTCCACACCCCACCTAATACCCTGATGTCCTCTCCACCCCATCTAATATCGTCAGCTCCTCCCCAACCCACCTAATATCCTCAGCTTCTCCGCACCCCAACTAATATCATCAGCACCTCCCCACCCCACTTAATATCCTCAGCTCCTCCCCACCCCACCTAACAGCCTCAACTCCTCCCCACCCCACCTAACATCCTCAGCTCCTGCCCACCCCACCCAATATCCTCAGCTCCTCCCCACCTCACCTAATATCCTCAGCTCCTCCCAACCCCACCTAATATCCTCAGCTCCTCCGCACCACACCCGACCTAATATACTCAGCTCCTCCCGACCCCACTTAATATCCTCAGCTCCTCCCCACCCCACCTAATATCCTCAGCTCCTCCCCACCCCACCTAATATCCTCAGCTCCTCCCCACCCCATCTAATATCCTCAGCTCCTCCCCACCCCACCTAATATCCTCAACTCCACCCCACCCCACCTAATATCCTCAGCTCCTCCCCACAGCATCTAATATCCTCAGCTCCTCCCCACCGCACCTAATATCCTCAGCTCCCCCCCACCCCACCTAATATCCTCAGCTCCTCCCCACACCATCTAATATCCTCAGCTCCTCCCCAACCCACCTAATATCCTCAGCACCTCCCCACCCCTCCTAATATCCTCAGCTCCTCCCCACCCCTCCTAATATCCTCAGCACCTCCCCACCCCTCCTAATATCCTCAGCTCCTCCCCACCCCACCTAATATCGTCACCTGATCCTCACATCACCAAATATCCTCACCACCTCCTCACCTCACATAATATCCTCAGCTCCTCCCCACCCCACCTAATATCCTCAGCTCCTCCCCACCCCACCTAATATCCTCAGCTCCTCCCCACCCCACCTAATATCCTCAGCTCCACCCCACCCCACCTAATATCCTCAGCTGCTCCCCACCCCACTTAATATCCTCAGCTCCTCCCCACCCCACCTAATATCCTCAGCTCCTCCCCACCCCACCTAATATCCTCAGCTCCTCCGCACCCCACCTAATATCCTCAGCTCCTCCGCACCCCACCTAATACCCCCAGCTCCTCCCCACCCCACCTAATATCCCCAGCTCCTCCCCCACCCCACTTAATATCCTCAGCTCCTCCCCACCCCACCTAATATCCTCAGCTCCTCCCCACCCCACCTTATATTCTCAGCTCCTCCCCACCACAACTAATATTCTCTGCTCCTCCCCACCCCACCTAATATCCTCAGCTCCTCCCCACCCCAAAAAATATCCTCAGCTCCTCCCCACCCCACCTAATATCCTCAGCTCCTCCCCACCCCACCTAATATCCTCAGCTCCTCGCCACCCCACCTAATATCCTCAGCTCCTCCCCACCCCACCTAATATTCTCAGCTCCTCCCCACCCCACCTAATATCCACAGCTCCTCCCCACCCCCACCTAATATCCTCAGCTCCTCCCCAACCCACCTAACATCCTCAGCTCCTCCCCAAACCACCTAATATCCTCAGCTCCTCCCCACCCCACCTAATATCCTCAGCTCCTCCGCACCCCACCTAATATCCTCAGCTCCTCCCCACCCCACATAATATCCTCAGCTCCTCCCCACCCCACCTTATATTCTCAGCTCCTCCCCACCACAACTAATATTCTCTGCTCCTCCCCACCCCACCTAATATCCTCAGCTCCTCCCCACCCCACCTAATATCCTCAGCTCCTCCCCAACCCACCTAACATCCTCAGCTCCTCCCCAACCCACCTAATATCCTCAGCTCCTCCCCACCCCACCTAATATCCTCAGCTCCTCCGCACCCCACCTAATATCCTCAGCTCCTCCCCACCCCACATAATATCCTCAGCTCCTCCCCACCCCACCTTATATTCTCAGCTCCTCCCCACCACAACTAATATTCTCTGCTCCTCCCCACCCCACCTAATATCCTCAGCTCCTCCCCACCCCAAAAAATATCCTCAGCTCCTCCCCACCTAATATCCTCAGCTCCTCCCCACCCCACCTAATATCCTCAGCTCCTCCCCACCCCACATAATATCCTCAGCTCCTCCCCACCACATCTAACATCCTCAGCACCTCCCCACCCCACATAATATCCTCAGCTCCTCCCCACCCCACCTAATATCCTCAGCTCCTCCCAACCCCTCCTAACATCCTCAGCTCCTCCCCACCCCAGCTAATATCCTCAACTACTCCCAACCCCACCTAATGTCCTCAGCTCCTCCACACCCCACCTAATATTCTCAGCTCCTCCCCACCCCACCTAATATCCTCAGCTCCTCCCCACCCCACCTAATATCCTCAGCACCTCCCCACCCCACCTAATATCCTCAGCTCCTCCACACCCCACCTAAAATCCTCAGCTGCTCCCCACCCCACCTAATATCCTCAGCTCCTCCACACCCCACCTAATATCCTCAGCATCTCCCCACCCCACATAATATCCTCAGCTCTTCCCCACCCCACCTAATATCCTCAGCTCCTCCACACCCCACCTAATACCCTCAGGACCTCCCCACCCCACCTAATATCCTCAGCTCCTCCCCACCACACCTAAAATCCTCAGCTCCTCCCCAACCCACCTAATATCCTCAGCTCCTCCACACCCCACCTAATATCCTCAGCACCTCCCCACCTCACCTAATATCCTCAGCACCTCCCCACCTCACCTAATATCCTCAGCTCCTCCCCACATCACCGAATACCCTCAGCTCCTCCCCACCCCACCTAATATTCTCATCTGCTCCTCAAACCACCTAATATCCTCAGCTCCTCCCCACCCCACCTCATATCCTCAACTCCACCCCACCGCACCTAATATCCTTTGCTCCTCCCTACCCCACCTACTATCCTCAGCTCCTCCCCACCCCACCTAATATCCTGAGCTCCTCCCCACCCTCCTAATATCCTCAGCTCCTCCCCACCCCACCTAATATCCTCAGCTCCTCCCCGCCCCACCTAATATCCTGAGCTCCTCCCCACCCCACCTAATATCCTCAGCTCCTCCACACACCACCTAATATCCTCAGCTCCTCCCCACCCCACCTAATATCCTCAGCTCCTCCCCACCCCAACAATATCCTCAGCTCCTCCCCAACCCACCTAATATCCTGAGCACCTCCCAACTCCACCTAATATCCTCAGCTCCTCCCCACCCCACCTAATATCCTCAGCTCCTCCTACCCCTCCTAATATCCTCAGCTGATCCCCACCTCACCTGATATCCTCAGCTCCTCCCCACCCCACTTAATATCCTCAGCTCCTCCCCACCCCACACAATATCCTCAGCTCCTCCCCACCCCACCTAATCTCCTCCCCACACCACCTAATATCCTCAGCTCCTCCCCACACCACCTTATATTCTCTGCTCCTCCCCACCCCACCTTATATTCTCTGCTCCTCCCCACCCCACCTAATATCCTCAGCTCCTCCCCACCCCACCTAATATCCTCAGCTCCTCGCCACCCCACCTAATATCCTCAGCTCCTCCGCACCCCACCTAATATCCACAGCTCCTCCACACCCCAAATAATACCCTCAGCTCCTCCCCACGCCAACTAACTTCCACATCTCCTCCCCAACCCACCTAGTATTCTCAGCTCCTCCACCCCCCACATAATATCCTCAGCAGCTCCCCACCCCACATAATATCCACAGCTCCTCCCCACCCCACCTAACATCCTCAGCTCCTCCCCACCCCACCTAATATCCTCAACTACTCCCAACCCCACCTAATATCCTCAGCTGCTCCCCACCCCACCTAACATCCTCAGCTCCTCCCCACCCCACCTAATATCCTCAACTACTCCCAACCCCACCTAATATCCTCAGCTCCTCCCCACCCCACATAATATCCTCAGCTCCTCCCCACCACATCTAACATCCTCAGCACCTCCCCACCCCACATAATATCCTCAGCTCCTCCCCACCCCACCTAATATCCTCAGCTCCTCCCAACCCCTCCTAACATCCTCAGCTCCTCCCCACCCCAGCTAATATCCTCAACTACTCCCAACCCCACCTAATGTCCTCAGCTCCTCCACACCCCACCTAATATTCTCAGCTCCTCCCCACCCCACCTAATATCCTCAGCTCCTCCCCACCCCACCTAATATCCTCAGCACCTCCCCACCCCACCTAATATCCTCAGCTCCTCCACACCCCACCTAAAATCCTCAGCTGCTCCCCACCCCACCTAATATCCTCAGCTCCTCCACACCCCACCTAATATCCTCAGCATCTCCCCACCCCACATAATATCCTCAGCTCTTCCCCACCCCACCTAATATCCTCAGCTCCTCCACACCCCACCTAATACCCTCAGGACCTCCCCACCCCACCTAATATCCTCAGCTCCTCCCCACCACACCTAAAATCCTCAGCTCCTCCCCAACCCACCTAATATCCTCAGCTCCTCCACACCCCACCTAATATCCTCAGCACCTCCCCACCTCACCTAATATCCTCAGCACCTCCCCACCTCACCTAATATCCTCAGCTCCTCCCCACATCACCGAATACCCTCAGCTCCTCCCCACCCCACCTAATATCCTCATCTGCTCCTCAAACCACCTAATATCCTCAGCTCCTCCCCACCCCACCTCATATCCTCAACTCCACCCCACCGCACCTAATATCCTTTGCTCCTCCCTACCCCACCTACTATCCTCAGCTCCTCCCCACCCCACCTAATATCCTGAGCTCCTCCCCACCCTCCTAATATCCTCAGCTCCTCCCCACCCCACCTAATATCCTCAGCTCCTCCCCACCCCACCTAATATCCTGAGCTCCTCCCCACCCCACCTAATATCCTCAGCTCCTCCACACACCACCTAATATCCTCAGCTCCTCCCCACCCCACCTAATATCCTCAGCTCCTCCCCACCCCAACAATATCCTCAGCTCCTCCCCAACCCACCTAATATCCTGAGCACCTCCCAACTCCACCTAATATCCTCAGCTCCTCCCCACCCCACCTAATATCCTCAGCTCCTCCCTACCCCTCCTAATATCCTCAGCTGATCCCCACCTCACCTGATATCCTCAGCTCCTCCCCACCCCACTTAATATCCTCAGCTCCTCCCCACCCCACACAATATCCTCAGCTCCTCCCCACCCCACCTAATCTCCTCCCCACACCACCTAATATCCTCAGCTCCTCCCCACCCCACCTTATATTCTCTGCTCCTCCCCACCCCACCTTATATTCTCTGCTCCTCCCCACCCCACCTAATATCCTCAGCTCCTCCCCACCCCACCTAATATCCTCAGCTCCTCGCCACCCCACCTAATATCCTCAGCTCCTCCGCACCCCACCTAATATCCACAGCTCCTCCACACCCCAAATAATACCCTCAGCTCCTCCCCACGCCAACTAACTTCCACATCTCCTCCCCAACCCACCTAGTATTCTCAGCTCCTCCACCCCCCACATAATATCCTCAGCAGCTCCCCACCCCACATAATATCCACAGCTCCTCCCCACCCCACCTAACATCCTCAGCTCCTCCCCACCCCACCTAATATCCTCAACTACTCCCAACCCCACCTAATATCCTCAGCTGCTCCCCACCCCACCTAACATCCTCAGCTCCTCCCCACCCCACCTAATATCCTCAACTACTCCCAACCCCACCTAATATCCTCAGCTGCTCCCCACCCCACATAATATCCTCAGCTCCTCCCCACACCACCCAATGTCCTCAGCTCCTCCCCACCCCACCTAATATCCTCAGCTCCTCCCCATCCCACCTAATTTCCTCAGCTCCTCCCCACCCCACCTAATATCCTCAGCTCCTCCGCACACCACCCGAACTAATATCCTCAGCCCCTCCCGACCCCACCTAATATCCTCAGCTCCTCCCCACACCACCCAATGTCCTCAGCTCCTCCACACCCCACCTAACATCCTCAGCTCCTCCCCACCCCACCTAATATCCTCATCTCCTCCCAGCCCCACCTGATATTCTCAGCTCCTCCGCACCCCACCTAATATCCTCAGCTCCTCCGCACCACACCCCACCTAATATCCTCAGCTCCTCCACACCCCACCTGACATCATCAGCTCCTCCCCACCCCACCTAATATACTCAGCTCCTCCCCACCTAATATCGTCAGCTCCTCCCCACCTAATATCGTCAGCTCCTCCCCAACCCACCTAATATCCTCAGCTCCTCCCCACCCCACCTAATATACTCAGCTCCTCCCCACCTAATATCGTCAGCTCCTCCCCACCTAATATCGTCAGCTCCTCCCCAACCCACCTAATATCCTCAGCTTCTCCCCACCTCACCTAATATCCTGAGGTCCTCTCCACCCCACCTAATATCTCCAGCTCCTCCCCACCTAATATCGTCAGCTCCTCCCCAACCCACCTAATATCCTCAGCTTCTCCGCACCCCACCTAATATCATTAGCACCTCCCCACCCCACTTAATATCCTCAGCTCCTCCCCACCCCACCTAACAGCCTCAGCTCCTCCCCACCCCACCCAATATCCTCAGCTCCTCCCCACCCCACCTAATATCCTCAGCTCCTCCCCACCCCACCTAATATCCTCAACTACTCCCAACCCCACCTAATATCCTCAGCTCCTCCCCACCCCACCTAATATGCTCAGCTCCTCCGCACCACACCCGACCTAATATACTCAGCTCCTCCCGACCCCACTTAACATCCTCAGCTCCTCCGCATCCCACCTAATATCCACAGCTCCTCCCCAACCCACCTAATATCCTCAGCTCCTCCCCACCCCACCTAATATCCTCAGCTTCTCCCAACCCCTCCTAACATCCTCAGCTCCTCCCCACCCCAGCTAATATCCTCAACTACTCCCAACCCCACCTAATGTCCTCAGCTCCTCCACACCCCACCTAATATTCTCAGCTCCTCCCCACCCCACCTAATATCCTCAGCTCCTCCCCACCCCACCTAATATCCTCAGCACCTCCCCACCCCACCTAATATCCTCAGCTCCTCCACACCCCACCTAAAATCCTCAGCTGCTCCCCACCCCACCTAATATCCTCAGCTCCTCCACACCCCACCTAATATCCTCAGCATCTCCCCACCCCACATAATATCCTCAGCTCTTCCCCACCCCACCTAATATCCTCAGCTCCTCCACACCCCACCTAATACCCTCAGGACCTCCCCACCCCACCTAATATCCTCAGCTCCTCCCCACCACACCTAAAATCCTCAGCTCCTCCCCAACCCACCTAATATCCTCAGCTCCTCCACACCCCACCTAATATCCTCAGCACCTCCCCACCTCACCTAATATCCTCAGCACCTCCCCACCTCACCTAATATCCTCAGCTCCTCCCCACATCACCGAATACCCTCAGCTCCTCCCCACCCCACCTAATATCCTCATCTGCTCCTCAAACCACCTAATATCCTCAGCTCCTCCCCACCCCACCTCATATCCTCAACTCCACCCCACCGCACCTAATATCCTTTGCTCCTCCCTACCCCACCTACTATCCTCAGCTCCTCCCCACCCCACCTAATATCCTGAGCTCCTCCCCACCCTCCTAATATCCTCAGCTCCTCCCCACCCCACCTAATATCCTCAGCTCCTCCCCACCCCACCTAATATCCTGAGCTCCTCCCCACCCCACCTAATATCCTCAGCTCCTCCACACACCACCTAATATCCTCAGCTCCTCCCCACCCCACCTAATATCCTCAGCTCCTCCCCACCCCAACAATATCCTCAGCTCCTCCCCAACCCACCTAATATCCTGAGCACCTCCCAACTCCACCTAATATCCTCAGCTCCTCCCCACCCCACCTAATATCCTCAGCTCCTCCCTACCCCTCCTAATATCCTCAGCTGATCCCCACCTCACCTGATATCCTCAGCTCCTCCCCACCCCACTTAATATCCTCAGCTCCTCCCCACCCCACACAATATCCTCAGCTCCTCCCCACCCCACCTAATCTCCTCCCCACACCACCTAATATCCTCAGCTCCTCCCCACCCCACCTTATATTCTCTGCTCCTCCCCACCCCACCTTATATTCTCTGCTCCTCCCCACCCCACCTAATATCCTCAGCTCCTCCCCACCCCACCTAATATCCTCAGCTCCTCGCCACCCCACCTAATATCCTCAGCTCCTCCGCACCCCACCTAATATCCACAGCTCCTCCACACCCCAAATAATACCCTCAGCTCCTCCCCACGCCAACTAACTTCCACATCTCCTCCCCAACCCACCTAGTATTCTCAGCTCCTCCACCCCCCACATAATATCCTCAGCAGCTCCCCACCCCACATAATATCCACAGCTCCTCCCCACCCCACCTAACATCCTCAGCTCCTCCCCACCCCACCTAATATCCTCAACTACTCCCAACCCCACCTAATATCCTCAGCTGCTCCCCACCCCACCTAACATCCTCAGCTCCTCCCCACCCCACCTAATATCCTCAACTACTCCCAACCCCACCTAATATCCTCAGCTGCTCCCCACCCCACATAATATCCTCAGCTCCTCCCCACACCACCCAATGTCCTCAGCTCCTCCCCACCCCACCTAATATCCTCAGCTCCTCCCCATCCCACCTAATTTCCTCAGCTCCTCCCCACCCCACCTAATATCCTCAGCTCCTCCGCACACCACCCGAACTAATATCCTCAGCCCCTCCCGACCCCACCTAATATCCTCAGCTCCTCCCCACACCACCCAATGTCCTCAGCTCCTCCACACCCCACCTAACATCCTCAGCTCCTCCCCACCCCACCTAATATCCTCATCTCCTCCCAGCCCCACCTGATATTCTCAGCTCCTCCGCACCCCACCTAATATCCTCAGCTCCTCCGCACCACACCCCACCTAATATCCTCAGCTCCTCCACACCCCACCTGACATCATCAGCTCCTCCCCACCCCACCTAATATACTCAGCTCCTCCCCACCTAATATCGTCAGCTCCTCCCCACCTAATATCGTCAGCTCCTCCCCAACCCACCTAATATCCTCAGCTCCTCCCCACCCCACCTAATATACTCAGCTCCTCCCCACCTAATATCGTCAGCTCCTCCCCACCTAATATCGTCAGCTCCTCCCCAACCCACCTAATATCCTCAGCTTCTCCCCACCTCACCTAATATCCTGAGGTCCTCTCCACCCCACCTAATATCTCCAGCTCCTCCCCACCTAATATCGTCAGCTCCTCCCCAACCCACCTAATATCCTCAGCTTCTCCGCACCCCACCTAATATCATTAGCACCTCCCCACCCCACTTAATATCCTCAGCTCCTCCCCACCCCACCTAACAGCCTCAGCTCCTCCCCACCCCACCCAATATCCTCAGCTCCTCCCCACCCCACCTAATATCCTCAGCTCCTCCCCACCCCACCTAATATCCTCAACTACTCCCAACCCCACCTAATATCCTCAGCTCCTCCCCACCCCACCTAATATGCTCAGCTCCTCCGCACCACACCCGACCTAATATACTCAGCTCCTCCCGACCCCACTTAACATCCTCAGCTCCTCCGCATCCCACCTAATATCCACAGCTCCTCCCCAACCCACCTAATATCCTCAGCTCCTCCCCACCCCACCTAATATCCTCAGCTCCTCCCCACACAACCAAATATCCTCAGCTCCGCCCCACCCCACCTAATATCCTCAGCTCCTCCCCACCCGAACTAATATCCTCAGCTCCTCCCCACCCCACCCAATATCCTCAGCTCCTCCCCACACAACCAAATATCCTCAGCTACTCCCCATCCAACCTAATATCCTCAGCTCCTCCCCACCCCTCCTTATATCCTCAGCTCCTCCCCACCCCACCCAATATCCTCAGCTCCTCCCCATCCAACCTAATATCCTCAGCTCCTCCTCACCCCACCTAATATCCTCAGCACCTCCCCACCACAAAAAATACCCTCAGCTCCTCCCCACCACAAAAAATATCCTCAGCTCCTCCCCATCCAACCTAATATCCTCAGCTCCTCCCCACCCCACATAATACCCTCAGCTCCTCCCCACCCCACCTAATATCCTCAGCTCCTCCCCACCCCACCTAATATCCTCAGCTCCTCCCCATCCCACATAATATCCTCAGCTCCTCCCCACCCCACCTAATATTCTCAGCTCCTCCCCACCCCACCTAATATCCGCAGATGCTCCCCATCCCACCTAATATCCTCAGCTCCTCCCCATCCCACCTAATATCCTCAGCTCCTCCCCATCCCACCTAATATCCTCAGCTCCTCCCCATCCCACCTAATATCCTCAGCTCCTCCCCACCCCACCTAATATCCTCAGCTCCTCCGCACACCACCCGAACTAATACCCTCAGCTCCTCCAGACCCCACCTAATATCCTCAGCTCCTCCGAACCACACCCGACCTAATATCCTCAGCTCCTCCACACCCCACCTGACATCCTCAGCTCCTCCCCACCCCACCTAATAAACTCAGCTCCTCCCCACCTAATATCCTCAGCTCCTCCCCACCCCACCTAATATCCTCAGCTTCTCCGCACCCCACCTAATATCCTCAGCACCTCCCCACCCCACTTAATATCCTCAGCTCCTCCCCACCCCACCTAATATCCTCAGCTCCTCCCCACCCCACCTAACATCCTCAGCTCCTGCCCACCCCACCCAATATCCTCAGCTCCTCCCCACCCCACCTAATATCCTCAGCTCCTCCACACCCCACCTAATATCCTCAGCACCTCCCGACCCCACTTAATATCCTCAGCTCCTGCCCACCCCACCCAATATCCTCAGCTCATCCCCACCCCACCTAATATCCTCAGCTCCTCCACACCCCACCCAATATCCTCAGCTCCTCCCCACCCCACCTAATATCCTCAGCTCCTCCCCAACCCACCTAATATCCTGAGGTCCTCTCCATCCCACCTAATATCTTCAGCTCCTCCCCACCCCACCTAATATCTTCAGCTCCTCCCCACCCCACCTAATATCCACAGCTCTTCCCCACCCCACCTAATATCTTCAGCTCCTCCCCACCCCACCTAATATCCACAGCTCTTCCCTACCCCACCTAATACCCTCAGCTCCTCCCCACCCCACATAATATCCTCAGACCCTCCCCACCCCACCTAATATCCTCAGCTCCTCCCCACCCCACCTAATATCCCCAGCTCCTCCCCACCGCACCTAATATCCCCAGCTCCTCCCCAACCCATCTAATATCCTCAGCTCCTCCCCACCCCACCTAATATCCTCAGCTCCTCCCCACCGCACCTAATATCCTCAGCTCCTCCCCACCCCACCTAATATCCTCAGCTCCTCCCCACCCCATCTAATATCCTCAGCTCCTCCACACACCACCTAATATCCTCAGGTCCTCCCCACCCCACCTAATATCCTCAGCTCCTTCCCACCCCAACAATATTCTCAGCTCCTCCCCAACCCACCTAATATCCTCAGCACCTTCCCACCCCAACAATATCCTCAGCTCCTCCCCAACCCACCTAATATCCTCAGCACCTCCTCACACTACCTAATATCCTCAGCTCCTCCAAACCCCAACTAATATCCTCAACTCCAGCCCACCGCACCTAATATCCTCAGCTCCCCCCCAGCCCACCTAATATCCTCAGCTCCACCCCACCCCACCTAATATCCTCAGCTGATCCTCACATCACCTAATGTCCTCAGCACATCCCCACCCCACCAAATATCCTCACCACCTCCTCACCTCACATAATATCCTCAGCTCCTCCACACACCACCTAATATCCTCAGGTCCTCCCCACCCCACCTAATATCCTCAGCTCCTTCCCACCCCAACAATATCCTCAGCTCCTCCCCAACCCACCTAATATCCTCAGCTCCTCCCCACCCCACCTAATATCCTCAGCTCCTCCCCACCCCACCTAATATCCTCAGCTCCTCCCCACCTCACCTAATATCCTCAGCTCCTCCCTACCCCACTTAATATCCTCAGCTCCTCCCCACCCCACACAATATCCTCAGCTCCTCCCCACCCCACCTAATCTCCTCCCCACACCACCTAATATCCTCAGCTCCTCCCCACCCCACCTTATATTCTCTGCTCCTCCCCACCCCACCTATTATCCTCAGCTCCTCCCCACCCCACCTAATGTCCTCAGCTCATCCCCACCCCACCTAATATCCTCAGCTCCTCCCCACCCCACCTAATATCCTCATCTACTCGCCACCCCACCTAATATCCTCAGCTCCTCCGCACCCCATCTAATATCCTCAGCTCCTCCCCACCCCACCTAATATCCTCAGCTCCTCCCCACCCCACCTAATATCCTCAGCTCCTCGCCACCCCACCTAATATCCTCAGCTCCTCCGCACCCCACCTAATATCCACAGCTCCTCCAGACCCAAATAATACCCTCAGCTCCTCCCCACCCCAACTAACTTCCACATCTCCTCCCTAACCCACCTAATATCCTCAGCTCCTCCACCCCCCACCTAATATCCTCAGCAGCTCCCCACCCCACCTAATATCCTCAGCTCCTCCACCCCCACCTAATATCCTCAGCAGCTCCCCACCCCACATAATATCCTCAGCTCCTCCCCACCCCACCTAACATCCTCAGCTCCTCCCCACCCCACCTAATATCCTCAGCTCCTCCCCATCCCACCTAATTTCCTCAGCTCCTCCCCACACCACCTAATATCCTCAGCTCCTCCGCACACCACCCGAACTAATATCCTCAGCCCCTCCCGACCCCACCTAATATCCTCAGCTCATCCCCACACCACCTAATATCCTCAGCTCCTCCGCACACCACCCAAACTAATATCCTCAGCCCCTCCCAGCCCCAACTAACATCCTCAGCTCCTCCCCACCCCACCTAATATCCTCAGCTCCTCCGCACCCCACCTAATATCCTCAGCTCCTCCGCACCACACCCGACCTAATATCCTCAGCTCCTCCATACCCCACCTAATATCCTCAGCTCATCCCCACCCCACCTAATATCCTCAGCTCCTCCGCACCACACCCGACCTAATATCCTCAGCTCCTCCACACCCCACCTGACATCCTCAGCTCCTCCCCACCCCACCTAATATACTCAGCTCCTCCCCACCCCACCTAATACCCTGATGTCCTCTCCACCCCACCTAATATCGTCAGCTCCTCCCCAACCCACCTAATATCCTCAGCTCCTCCCCACCCACACCTAACAGCCTCAACTCCTCCCCACCCCACCTAACATCCTCAGCTCCTGCCCACCCCACCCAATATCCTCAGCTCCTCCCCACCCCACCTAATATCCTCAGCTCCTCCCCACCCCACCTAATATCCTCAGCTCCTCCCCACCCCACCTAATATCCTCATCTGCTCCTCACACCACCTAATATCCTCAGCTCCTCCCCACCCCACCTAATATCCTCAACTCCACCCCACCGCACCTAATATCCTCAGCTCCTCCCCACCCCATCTAATATCCTCAGCTCCTCCCCAACCCACCTAATATCCTCAGCACCTCCCCACCCCACCTAATATCCTCAGCTTCTTCCCACCCCACCTAATATCCTCAGCTCCTCCCCACCCCACCTAATATCGTCACCTGATCCTCACATCACCTAATGTCCTCAGCACATCCCCACCCCACCAAATATCCTCACCACCTCCTCACCTCACATAATATCCTCAGCTCCTCCCCACCCCACCTAATATCCTCAGCTCCTCCCCACCCCACCTAATATACTCAGCTCCTCCCCACCCCACCTAATATCCTCAGCTCCACCCCACCCCACATAATATCCTCAGACCCTCCCCACCCCACCTAATATCCTCAGCTCCTCCCCACCCCACCTAATATCCCCAGCTCCTCCCCACCGCACCTAATATCCCCAGCTCCTCCCCAACCCATCTAATATCCTCAGCTCCTCCCCACCCCACCTAATATCCTCAGCTCCTCCCCACCGCACCTAATATCCTCAGCTCCTCCCCACCCCACCTAATATCCTCAGCTCCTCCCCACCCCATCTAATATCCTCAGCTCCTCCACACACCACCTAATATCCTCAGGTCCTCCCCACCCCACCTAATATCCTCAGCTCCTTCCCACCCCAACAATATTCTCAGCTCCTCCCCAACCCACCTAATATCCTCAGCACCTTCCCACCCCAACAATATCCTCAGCTCCTCCCCAACCCACCTAATATCCTCAGCACCTCCTCACACTACCTAATATCCTCAGCTCCTCCAAACCCCAACTAATATCCTCAACTCCAGCCCACCGCACCTAATATCCTCAGCTCCCCCCCAGCCCACCTAATATCCTCAGCTCCACCCCACCCCACCTAATATCCTCAGCTGATCCTCACATCACCTAATGTCCTCAGCACATCCCCACCCCACCAAATATCCTCACCACCTCCTCACCTCACATAATATCCTCAGCTCCTCCACACACCACCTAATATCCTCAGGTCCTCCCCACCCCACCTAATATCCTCAGCTCCTTCCCACCCCAACAATATCCTCAGCTCCTCCCCAACCCACCTAATATCCTCAGCTCCTCCCCACCCCACCTAATATCCTCAGCTCCTCCCCACCCCACCTAATATCCTCAGCTCCTCCCCACCTCACCTAATATCCTCAGCTCCTCCCTACCCCACTTAATATCCTCAGCTCCTCCCCACCCCACACAATATCCTCAGCTCCTCCCCACCCCACCTAATCTCCTCCCCACACCACCTAATATCCTCAGCTCCTCCCCACCCCACCTTATATTCTCTGCTCCTCTCCACCCCACCTATTATCCTCAGCTCCTCCCCACCCCACCTAATGTCCTCAGCTCATCCCCACCCCACCTAATATCCTCAGCTCCTCCCCACCCCACCTAATATCCTCATCTACTCGCCACCCCACCTAATATCCTCAGCTCCTCCGCACCCCATCTAATATCCTCAGCTCCTCCCCACCCCACCTAATATCCTCAGCTCCTCCCCACCCCACCTAATATCCTCAGCTCCTCGCCACCCCACCTAATATCCTCAGCTCCTCCGCACCCCACCTAATATCCACAGCTCCTCCAGACCCCAAATAATACCCTCAGCTCCTCCCCACCCCAACTAACTTCCACATCTCCTCCCTAACCCACCTAATATCCTCAGCTCCTCCACCCCCCACCTAATATCCTCAGCAGCTCCCCACCCCACCTAATATCCTCAGCTCCTCCACCCCCCACCTAATATCCTCAGCAGCTCCCCACCCCACATAATATCCTCAGCTCCTCCCCACCCCACCTAACATCCTCAGCTCCTCCCCACCCCACCTAATATCCTCAGCTCCTCCCCATCCCACCTAATTTCCTCAGCTCCTCCCCACACCACCTAATATCCTCAGCTCCTCCGCACACCACCCGAACTAATATCCTCAGCCCCTCCCGACCCCACCTAATATCCTCAGCTCATCCCCACACCACCTAATATCCTCAGCTCCTCCGCACACCACCCAAACTAATATCCTCAGCCCCTCCCAGCCCCAACTAACATCCTCAGCTCCTCCCCACCCCACCTAATATCCTCAGCTCCTCCGCACCCCACCTAATATCCTCAGCTCCTCCGCACCACACCCGACCTAATATCCTCAGCTCCTCCATACCCCACCTAATATCCTCAGCTCATCCCCACCCCACCTAATATCCTCAGCTCCTCCGCACCACACCCGACCTAATATCCTCAGCTCCTCCACACCCCACCTGACATCCTCAGCTCCTCCCCACCCCACCTAATATACTCAGCTCCTCCCCACCCCACCTAATACCCTGATGTCCTCTCCACCCCACCTAATATCGTCAGCTCCTCCCCAACCCACCTAATATCCTCAGCTCCTCCCCACCCCACCTAACAGCCTCAACTCCTCCCCACCCCACCTAACATCCTCAGCTCCTGCCCACCCCACCCAATATCCTCAGCTCCTCCCCACCCCACCTAATATCCTCAGCTCCTCCCCACCCCACCTAATATCCTCAGCTCCTCCCCACCCCACCTAATATCCTCATCTGCTCCTCACACCACCTAATATCCTCAGCTCCTCCCCACCCCACCTAATATCCTCAACTCCACCCCACCGCACCTAATATCCTCAGCTCCTCCCCACCCCATCTAATATCCTCAGCTCCTCCCCAACCCACCTAATATCCTCAGCACCTCCCCACCCCACCTAATATCCTCAGCTTCTTCCCACCCCACCTAATATCCTCAGCTCCTCCCCACCCCACCTAATATCGTCACCTGATCCTCACATCACCTAATGTCCTCAGCACATCCCCACCCCACCAAATATCCTCACCACCTCCTCACCTCACATAATATCCTCAGCTCCTCCCCACCCCACCTAATATCCTCAGCTCCTCCCCACCCCACCTAATATACTCAGCTCCTCCCCACCCCACCTAATATCCTCAGCTCCACCCCACCCCACCTAATATCCTCAGCTGCTCCCCACCTCACCTAATATCCTCAGCTCCTCCCCACCCCGCCTAATATCCTCAGCTCCTCCCCACCCCACCTAATATCCTCAGCTCCTCCCCACCCCACTTAATATCCTCAGCTCCTCCCCACCCCACCTAATATCCTCAGCTCCTCCCCACCCCACCTAACATCCTCAGCTCCTGCCCACCCCACCCAATATCCTCAGCTCCTCCCCACCCCACCTAATATCCTCAGCTCCTCCACACCCCACCTAATATCCTCAGCACCTCCCGACCCCACTTAATATCCTCAGCTCCTGCCCACCCCACCCAATATCCTCAGCTCATCCCCACCCCACCTAATATCCTCAGCTCCTCCACACCCCACCCAATATCCTCAGCTCCTCCCCACCCCACCTAATATCCTCAGCTCCTCCCCAACCCACCTAATATCCTGAGGTCCTCTCCATCCCACCTAATATCTTCAGCTCCTCCCCACCCCACCTAATATCCACAGCTCTTCCCCACCCCACCTAATATCTTCAGCTCCTCCCCACCCCACCTAATATCCACAGCTCTTCCCTACCCCACCTAATACCCTCAGCTCCTCCCCACCCCACATAATATCCTCAGACCCTCCCCACCCCACCTAATATCCTCAGCTCCTCCCCACCCCACCTAATATCCCCAGCTCCTCCCCACCGCACCTAATATCCCCAGCTCCTCCCCAACCCATCTAATATCCTCAGCTCCTCCCCACCCCACCTAATATCCTCAGCTCCTCCCCACCGCACCTAATATCCTCAGCTCCTCCCCACCCCACCTAATATCCTCAGCTCCTCCCCACCCCATCTAATATCCTCAGCTCCTCCACACACCACCTAATATCCTCAGGTCCTCCCCACCCCACCTAATATCCTCAGCTCCTTCCCACCCCAACAATATTCTCAGCTCCTCCCAACCCACCTAATATCCTCAGCACCTTCCCACCCCAACAATATCCTCAGCTCCTCCCCAACCCACCTAATATCCTCAGCACCTCCTCACACTACCTAATATCCTCAGCTCCTCCAAACCCCAACTAATATCCTCAACTCCAGGCCCACCGCACCTAATATCCTCAGCTCCCCCCCAGCCCACCTAATATCCTCAGCTCCACCCCACCCCACCTAATATCCTCAGCTGATCCTCACATCACCTAATGTCCTCAGCACATCCCCACCCCACCAAATATCCTCACCACCTCCTCACCTCACATAATATCCTCAGCTCCTCCACACACCACCTAATATCCTCAGGTCCTCCCCACCCCACCTAATATCCTCAGCTCCTTCCCACCCCAACAATATCCTCAGCTCCTCCCCAACCCACCTAATATCCTCAGCTCCTCCCCACCCCACCTAATATCCTCAGCTCCTCCCCACCCCACCTAATATCCTCAGCTCCTCCCCACCTCACCTAATATCCTCAGCTCCTCCCTACCCCACTTAATATCCTCAGCTCCTCCCCACCCCACACAATATCCTCAGCTCCTCCCCACCCCACCTAATCTCCTCCCCACACCACCTAATATCCTCAGCTCCTCCCCCACCCCACCTTATATTCTCTGCTCCTCCCCACCCCACCTATTATCCTCAGCTCCTCCCCCACCCCACCTAATGTCCTCAGCTCATCCCCACCCCACCTAATATCCTCAGCTCCTCCCCACCCCACCTAATATCCTCAGCTACTCGCCACCCCACCTAATATCCTCAGCTCCTCCGCACCCCATCAATATCCTCAGCTCCTCCCCACCCCACCTAATATCCTCAGCTCCTCCCCACCCCACCTAATATCCTCAGCTCCTCGCCACCCCACCTAATATCCTCAGCTCCTCCGCACCCCACCTAATATCCACAGCTCCTCCAGACCCCAAATAATACCCTCAGCTCCTCCCCACCCCAACTAACTTCCACATCTCCTCCCTAACCCACCTAATATCCTCAGCTCCTCCACCCCCCACCTAATATCCTCAGCAGCTCCCCACCCCACCTAATATCCTCAGCTCCTCCGCACCACACCCGACCTAATATCCTCAGCTCCTCCACACCCCACCTAACAGCCTCAACTCCTCCCCACCCCACCTAACATCCTCAGCTCCTGCCCACCCCACCCAATATCCTCAGCTCCTCCCCACCCCACCTAATATCCTCAGCTCCTCCCCACCCCACCTAATATCCTCAGCTCCTCCCCACCCCACCTAATATCCTCATCTGCTCCTCACACCACCTAATATCCTCAGCTCCTCCCCCACCCCACCTAATATCCTCAGCTCCTCCCCACCCCATCTAACAGCCTCAACTCCTCCCCACCCCACCTAACATCCTCAGCTCCTGCCCACCCCACCCAATATCCTCAGCTCCTCCCCACCCCACCTAATATCCTCAGCTCCTCCCCACCCCACCTAATATCCTCAGCTCCTCCCCACCCCACCTAATATCCTCATCTGCTCCTCACACCACCTAATATCCTCAGCTCCTCCCCACCCCACCTAATATCCTCAACTCCACCCCACCGCACCTAATATCCTCAGCTCCTCCCCACCCCATCTAATATCCTCAGCTCCTCCCCAACCCACCTAATATCCTCAGCACCTCCCCACCCCACCTAATATCCTCAGCTTCTTCCCACCCCACCTAATATCCTCAGCTCCTCCCCACCCCACCTAATATCGTCACCAGATCCTCACATCACCTAATGTCCTCAGCACATCCCCACCCCACCAAATATCCTCACCACCTCCTCACCTCACATAATATCCTCAGCTCCTCCCCACCCCACCTAATATCCTCAGCTCCTCCCCCACCCCACCTAATATACTCAGCTCCTCCCCACCCCACCTAATATCCTCAGCTCCACCCCACCCCACCTAATATCCTCAGCTGCTCCCCACCTCACCTAATATCCTCAGCTCCTCCCCACCCCGCCTAATATCCTCAGCTCCTCCCCACCCCACCTAATATCCTCAGCTCCTCCCCACCCCACTTAATATCCTCAGCTCCTCCCCACCCCACCTAATATCCTCAGCTCCTCCCCACCCCACCTAACATCCTCAGCTCCTGCCCACCCCACCCAATATCCTCAGCTCCTCCCCACCCCACCTAATATCCTCAGCTCCTCCACACCCCACCTAATATCCTCAGCACCTCCCGACCCCACTTAATATCCTCAGCTCCTGCCCACCCCACCCAATATCCTCAGCTCATCCCCACCCCACCTAATATCCTCAGCTCCTCCACCCAATATCCTCAGCTCCTCCCCACCCCACCTAATATCCTCAGCTCCTCCCCAACCCACCTAATATCCTGAGGTCCTCTCCATCCCACCTAATATCTTCAGCTCCTCCCCACCCCACCTAATATCTTCAGCTCCTCCCCACCCCACCTAATATCCACAGCTCTTCCCCACCCCACCTAATATCTTCAGCTCCTCCCCACCCCACCTAATATCCACAGCTCTTCCCTACCCCACCTAATACCCTCAGCTCCTCCCCACCCCACATAATATCCTCAGACCCTCCCCACCCCACCTAATATCCTCAGCTCCTCCCACCCCACCTAATATCCCCAGCTCCTCCCCACCGCACCTAATATCCCCAGCTCCTCCCCAACCCATCTAATATCCTCAGCTCCTCCCCACCCCACCTAATATCCTCAGCTCCTCCCCACCGCACCTAATATCCTCAGCTCCTCCCCACCCCACCTAATATCCTCAGCTCCTCCCCACCCCATCTAATATCCTCAGCTCCTCCACACACCACCTAATATCCTCAGGTCCTCCCCACCCCACCTAATATCCTCAGCTCCTTCCCACCCCAACAATATTCTCAGCTCCTCCCCAACCCACCTAATATCCTCAGCACCTTCCCACCCCAACAATATCCTCAGCTCCTCCCCAACCCACCTAATATCCTCAGCACCTCCTCACACTACCTAATATCCTCAGCTCCTCCAAACCCAACTAATATCCTCAACTCCAGCCCACCGCACCTAATATCCTCAGCTCCCCCCCAGCCCACCTAATATCCTCAGCTCCACCCCACCCCACCTAATATCCTCAGCTGATCCTCACATCACCTAATGTCCTCAGCACATCCCCACCCACCAAATATCCTCACCACCTCCTCACCTCACATAATATCCTCAGCTCCTCCACACACCACCTAATATCCTTAGGTCCTCCCACCCCACCTAATATCCTCAGCTCCTTCCCACCCCAACAATATCCTCAGCTCCTCCCCAACCCACCTAATATCCTCAGCTCCTCCCCACCCCACCTAATATCCTCAGCTCCTCCCCACCCCACCTAATATCCTCAGCTCCTCCCCACCTCACCTAATATCCTCAGCTCCCTACCCCACTTAATATCCTCAAGCTCCTCCCCACCCCACACAATATCCTCAGCTCCTCCCCACCCCACCTAATCTCCTCCCCACACCACCTAATATCCTCAGCTCCTCCCCACCCCACCTTATATTCTCTGCTCCTCCCCACCCCACCTATTATCCTCAGCTCCTCCCCACCCCACCTAATGTCCTTAGCTCATCCCCACCCCACCTAATATCCTCAGCTCCTCCCCACCCCACCTAATATCCTCAGCTCCTCGCCACCCCACCTAATATCCTCAGCTCCTCCGCACCCCATCTAATATCCTCAACTCCAGCCCACCGCACCTAATATCCTCAGCTCCCCCCCAGCCCACCTAATATCCTCAGCTCCACCCCACCCCACCTAATATCCTCAGCTGATCCTCACATCACCTAATGTCCTCAGCACATCCCCACCCCACCAAATATCCTCACCACCTCCTCACCTCACATAATATCCTCAGCTCCTCCACACACCACCTAATATCCTCAGGTCCTCCCCACCCCACCTAATATCCTCAGCTCCTTCCCACCCCAACAATATCCTCAGCTCCTCCCCAACCCACCTAATATCCTCAGCTCCTCCCCACCCCACCTAATATCCTCAGCTCCTCCCCACCCCACCTAATATCCTCAGCTCCTCCCCACCTCACCTAATATCCTCAGCTCCTCCCTGCCCCACTTAATATCCTCAGCTCCTCCCCACCCCACACAATATCCTCAGCTCCTCCCCACCCACCTAATCTCCTCCCCACACCACCTATTATCCTCAGCTCCTCCCCACCCCACCTAATGTCCTCAGCTCATCCCCACCCCACCTAATATCCTCAGCTCCTCCCCACCCCACCTAATATCCTCAGCTCCTCGCCACCCACCTAATATCCTCAGCTCCTCCGCACCCATCTAATATCCTCAGCTCCTCCCCACCCCACCTAATATCCTCAGCTCCTCCCCACCCCACCTAATATCCTCAGCTCCTCGCCACCCCACCTAATATCCTCAGCTCCTCCGCACCCCACCTAATATCCACAGCTCCTCCAGACCCCAAATAATACCCTCAGCTCCTCCCCACCCCAACTAAATTCCACATCTCCTCCCTAACCCACCTAATATCCTCAGCTCCTCCACCCCCCACCTAATATCCTCAGCAGCTCCCCACCCCACCTAATATCCTCAGCTCCTCCACCCCCCACCTAATATCCTCAGCAGCTCCCCACCCCACATAATATCCTCAGCTCCTCCCCACCCCACCTAACATCCTCAGCTCCTCCCCACCCCACCTAATATCCTCAGCTCCTCCCCATCCCACCTAATTTCCTCAGCTCCTCCCCACACCACCTAATATCCTCAGCTCCTCCGCACACCACCCGAACTAATATCCTCAGCCCCTCCCGACCCCACCTAATATCCTCAGCTCATCCCCACACCACCTAATATCCTCAGCTCCTCCGCACACCACCCAAACTAATATCCTCAGCCCCTCCCAGCCCCAACTAACATCCTCAGCTCCTCCCCACCCCACCTAATATCCTCAGCTCCTCCGCACCCCACCTAATATCCTCAGCTCCTCCGCACCACACCCGACCTAATATCCTCAGCTCCTCCATACCCCACCTAATATCCTCAGCTCATCCCCACCCCACCTAATATCCTCAGCTCCTCCGCACCACACCCGACCTAATATCCTCAGCTCCTCCACACCCCACCTGACATCCTCAGCTCCTCCCCACCCCACCTAATATACTCAGCTCCTCCCCACCCCACCTAATACCCTGATGTCCTCTCCACCCCACCTAATATCGTCAGCTCCTCCCCAACCCACCTAATATCCTCAGCTCCTCCCCACCCCACCTAACAGCCTCAACTCCTCCCCACCCCACCTAACATCCTCAGCTCCTGCCCACCCCACCCAATATCCTCAGCTCCTCCCCACCCCACCTAATATCCTCAGCTCCTCCCCACCCCACCTAATATCCTCAGCTCCTCCCCACCCCACCTAATATCCTCATCTGCTCCTCACACCACCTAATATCCTCAGCTCCTCCCCACCCCACCTAATATCCTCAACTCCACCCCACCGCACCTAATATCCTCAGCTCCTCCCCACCCCATCTAATATCCTCAGCTCCTCCCCAACCCACCTAATATCCTCAGCACCTCCCCACCCCACCTAATATCCTCAGCTTCTTCCCACCCCACATAATATCCTCAGCTCCTCCCCACCCCACCTAATATCGTCACCTGATCCTCACATCACCTAATGTCCTCAGCACATCCCCACCCCACCAAATATCCTCACCACCTCCTCACCTCACATAATATCCTCAGCTCCTCCCCACCCCACCTAATATCCTCAGCTCCTCCCCACCCCACCTAATATACTCAGCTCCTCCCCACCCCACCTAATATCCTCAGCTCCACCCCACCCCACCTTATATCCTCAGCTGCTCCCCACCTCACCTAATATCCTCAGCTCCTCCCCACCCCGCCTAATATCCTCAGCTCCTCCCCACCCCACTTAATATCCTCAGCTCCTCCCCACCCCACCTAATATCCTCAGCTCCTCCCCACCCCACCTAATACCCCCAGCTCCTCCCCACCCCACCTAATATCCCCAGCTCCTCCCCACCCCACTTAATATCCTCAGCTCCTCCCCACCCCACCTAATATCCTCAGCTCCTCCCCACCCCACCTTATATTCTCAGCTCCTCCCCACCACAACTAATATTCTCTGCTCCTCCCCACCCCACCTAATATCCTCAGCTCCTCCCCACCCCAAAAAATATCCTCAGCTCCTCCCCACCCCACCTAATATCCTCAGCTCCTCCCCACCCCACCTAATATCCTCAGCTCCTCGCCACCCCACATAATATCCTCAGCTCCTCCCCAACCCACCTAATATCCTCAGCTCCTCCCCACCCCACCTAATATCCTCAGCTCCTCCCCACCCCACCTAATATCCTCAGCTCCTCGCCACCCCACATAATATCCTCAGCTCCTCCCCAACCCACCTAATATCCTCAGCTCCTCCCCACCCCACCTAATATCCACAGCTCCTCCCCACCCCACCTAATATCCTCAGCTCCTCCCCAACCCACCTAACATCCTCAGCTCCTCCCCAACCCACCTAATATCCTCAGCTCCTCCCCACCCCACCTAATATCCTCAGCTCCTCCGCACCCCACCTAATATCCTCAGCTCCTCCCCACCCCACCTTATATTCTCAGCTCCTCCCCACCACAACTAATATTCTCTGCTCCTCCCCACCCCACCTAATATCCTCAGCTCCTCCCCACCCCAAAAAATATCCTCAGCTCCTCCCCACCCCACCTAATATCCTCAGCTCCTCCCCACCCCACCTAATATCCTCAGCCCCTCCCCACCCCACATAATATCCTCAGCTCCTCCCCACCCCATCTAACATCCTCAGCACCTCCCCACCCCACATAATATCCTCAGCTCCTCCCCACCCCAGCTAATATCCTCAGCTCCTCCTCACCCCACCTAATATCCTCAGCTCCTCCCAACCCCTCCTAACATCCTCAGCTCCTCCCCACCCCAGCTAATATCCTCAACTACTCCCAACCCCACCTAATGTCCTCAGCTCCTCCACACCCCACCTAATATTCTCAGCTCCTCCCCACCCCACCTAATATCCTCAGCTCCTCCCCACCCCACCTAATATCCTCAGCACCTCCCAACCCCACCTAATATCCTCAGCTCCTCCACACCCCACCTAAAATCCTCAGCTGCTCCCCACCCCACCTAATATCCTCAGCTCCTCCACACCCCACCTAATATCCTGAGCATCTCCCCACCCCACATAATATCCTCAGCTCTTCCCCACCCCACCTAATATCCTCAGCTCCTCCCCACCCCACCTAATACCCTCAGGACCTCCCCACCCCACCTAATATCCTCAGCTCCTCCCCACCACACCTAAAATCCTCAGCTCCTCCCCAACCCACCTAATATCCTCAGCTCCTCCACACCCCACCTAATATCGTCAGCACCTCCCCACCTCACCTAATATCCTCAGCTCCTCCCCACATCACCGAATACCCTCAGCTCCTCCCCACCCCACCTAATATCCTCATCTGCTCCTCAAACCACCTAATATCCTCAGCTCCTCCCCACCCCACCTCATATCCTCAACTCCACCCCACCGCACCTAATATCCTTAGCTCCTCCCTACCCCACCTACTATCCTCAGCTCCTCCCCACCCCACCTAATATCCTGAGCTCCTCCCCACCCTCCTAATATCCTCAGCTCCTCCCCACCCCACCTAATATCCTCAGCTCCTCCCCACCCCACCTAATATCCTGAGCTCCTCCCCACCCCACCTAATATCCTCAGCTCCTCCACACACCACCTAATATCCTCAGCTCCTCCCCACCCCACCTAATATCCTCAGCTCCTCCCCACCCCAACAATATCCTCAGCTCCTCCCCAACCCACCTAATATCCTGAGCACCTCCCAACTCCACCTAATATCCTCAGCTCCTCCCCACCCCACCTAATATCCTCAGCTCCTCCCTACCCCAGCTAATATCCTTAGCTGATCCCCACCTCACCTGATATCCTCAGCTCCTCCCCACCCCACCTTATATTCTCTGCTCCTCCCCACCCCACCTAATATCCTCAGCTCCTCCCCACCCCACCTAATGTCCTCAGCTCATCCCCACCCCACCTAATATCCTCAGCTCCTCGCCACCCCACCTAATATCCTCAGCTCCTCCGCACCCCACCTAATATCCACAGCTCCTCCACACCCCAAATAATACCCTCAGCTCCTCCCCACGCCAACTAACTTCCACATCTCCTCCCCAACCCACATAATATCCTCAGCAGCTCCCCACCCCACATAATATCCACAGCTCCTCCCCACCCCACCTAACATCCTCAGCTCCTCCCCACCCCACCTAATATCCTCAACTACTCGCAACCCCACCTAATATCCTCAGCTGCTCCCCACCCCACCTAACATCCTCAGCTCCTCCCCACCCCACCTAATATCCTCAGCTGCTCCCCACCCCACATAATATCCTCAGCTCCTCCCCACACCACCCAATGTCCTCAGCTCCTCCCCACCCCACCTAATATCCTCAGCTCCTCCCCACCACACCTAATATCCTCAGCTCCTCCCCACCCCACCTAATATCCTCAGCTCCTCCCCATCCCACCTAATTTCCTCAGCTCCTCCCCACCCCACCTAATATCCTCAGCTCCTCCGCACACCACCCGAACTAATATCCTCAGCCCCTCCCGACCCCACCTAATATCCTCAGCTCCTCCCCACACCACCCAATGTCCTCAGCTCCTCCACACCCCACCTAACATCCTCAGCTCCTCCCCACCCCACCTAATATCCTCATCTCCTCCCAGCCCCACCTGATATTCTCAGCTCCTCCGCACCCCACCTAATATCCTCAGCTCCTCCGCACCACACCCCACCTAATATCCTCAGCTCCTCCACACCCCACCTGACATCATCAGCTCCTCCCCACCCCACCTAATATACTCAGCTCCTCCCCACCTAATATCGTCAGCTCCTCCCCACCTAATATCGTCAGCTCCTCCCCAACCCACCTAATATCCTCAGCTCCTCCCCACCCCACCTAATATACTCAGCTCCTCCCCACCTAATATCGTCAGCTCCTCCCCACCTAATATCGTCAGCTCCTCCCCAACCCACCTAATATCCTCAGCTTCTCCCCACCCCACCTAATATCCTGAGGTCCTCTCCACCCCACCTAATATCTCCAGCTCCTCCCCACCTAATATCGTCAGCTCCTCCCCAACCCACCTAATATCCTCAGCTTCTCCGCACCCCACCTAATATCATCAGCACCTCCCCACCCCACTTAATATCCTCAGCTCCTCCCCACCCCACCTAATATCCTCAGCTCCTCCCCACCCCACCTAATATCCTCAGCTCCTCCCCACCCCACCTAATATCCTCAACTACTCCCAACCACACCTAATATCCTCAGCTCCTCCCCACCCCACCTAATATGCTCAGCTCCTCCGCACCACACCCGACCTAATATACTCAGCTCCTCCCGACCCCACTTAACATCCTCAGCTCCTCCGCATCCCACCTAATATCCACAGCTCCTCCCCAACCCACCTAATATCCTCAGCTCCTCCCCACCCCACCTAATATCCTCAGCTCCTCCCCACAAAACCAAATATCCTCAGCTCTTCCCCACCCCACCTAATATCCTCAGCTCCTCCCCACCCGAACTAATATCCTCAGCTCCTCCCCACCCCACCCAATATCCTCAGCTCCTCCCCACACAACCAAATATCCTCAGCTCCTCCCCACCCCACCTAATATCCTCAGCTACTCCCCATCCAACCTAATATCCTCAGCTCCTCCCCACCCCTCCTTATATCCTCAGCTCCTCCCCACCCCACCCAATATCCTCAGCTCCTCCCCATCCAACCTAATATCCTCAGCTCCTCCTCACCCCACCTAATATCCTCAGCACCTCCCCACCACAAAAAATACCCTCAGCTCCTCCCCACCACAAGAAATATCCTCAGCTCCTCCCCATCCAACCTAATATCCTCAGCTCCTCCCCACCCCACATAATACCCTCAGCTCCTCCCCACCCCACCTAATATCCTCAGCTCCTCCCCACCCCACCTAATATCCTCAGCTCCTCCCCATCCCACATAATATCCTCAGCTCCTCCCCACCCCACCTAATATTCTCAGCTCCTCCCCACCCCACCTAATATCCTCAGATGCTCCCCATCCCACCTAATATCCTCAGCTCCTCCCCATCCCACCTAATATCCTCAGCTCCTCCCCATCCCACCTAATATCCTCAGCTCCTCCCCATCCCACCTAATATCCTCAGCTCCTCCCCACCCCACCTAATATCCTCAGCTCCTCCGCACACCACCCGAACTAATACCCTCAGCTCCTCCAGACCCCACCTAATATCCTCAGCTCCTCCGAACCACACCCGACCTAATATCCTCAGCTCCTCCACACCCCACCTGACATCCTCAGCTCCTCCCCACCCCACCTAATAAACTCAGCTCCTCCCCACCCCACCTAATATCCTGAGGTCCTCTCCACCCCACATAATATCTTCAGCTCCTCCCCACCTAATATCCTCAGCTCCTCCCCACCCCACCTAATATCCTCAGCTTCTCCGCACCCCACCTAATATCCTCAGCACCTCCCCACCCCACTTAATATCCTCAGCTCCTCCCCACCCCACCTAACATCCTCAGCTCCTGCCCACCCCACCCAATATCCTCAGCTCCTCCCCACCCCACCTAATATCCTCAGCTCCTCCACACCCCACCTAATATCCTCAGCACCTCCCGACCCCACTTAATATCCTCAGCTCATCCCCACCCCACCTAATATCCTCAGCTCCTCCACACCCCACCTAATATATTCAGCTCCTGCCCACCCCAACTAATATCCTCAGCTCCTGCCCACCCCACCCAATATCCTCAGCTCATCCACACCCCACCCAATAGCCTCAGCTCCTCCCCACCCCACCTAATATCCTCAGCTCCTCCCCAACCCACCTAATATCCTGAGGTCCTCTCCATCCCACCTAATATCTTCAGCTCCTACCCACCCCACCTAATATCTTCAGCTCCTCCCCACCCCACCTAATATCCACAGCTCTTCCCCACCCCACCTAATATCTTCAGCTCCTCCCCAACTAATACCCTCAGCTCCTCCCCACCCCACATAATATCCTCAGACCCTCCCCACCCCACCTAATATCCTCAGCTCCTCCCCACCCCACCTAATATCCCCAGCTCCTCCCCACCGCACCTAATATCCTCAGCTCCTCCCCACCCCACCTAATATCCTCAGCTCCTCCACACACCACCTAATATCCTCAGGTCCTCCCCACCCCACCTAATATCCTCAGCTCCTTCCCACCCCAACAATATCCTCAGCTCCTCCCCAACCCACCTAATATCCTCAGCTCCTCCCCACCCCAACTAATATCCTCAGCTGATCCTCACATCACCTAATGTCCTCAGCACATCCCCACCCCACCAAATATTCTCACAACCTCCTCACCTCACATAATATCCTCAGCTCCTCCCCACCCCACATAATATCCTCAGCTCCTCCCCACCCCACCTAATATCCTCAGCTACTCCCCACCCCATCTAATATCCTCAGCTCCTCCCCACCCCACATAATATCCTCAGCTCCTCCCCACCTCACCTAATATCCTCAGCTCCTCCCCAGCCCACCTAATATCCTCAGCTCCTCCCCACCTCACCTAATATCCTCAGCTCCTCCCCAGCCCACCTAATATCCTCAGCTCCTACCCACCCCACCTAATATCCTCAGCTCCTCCCCACCCCACTTAGTATCCTCAGCTCCTCCCCACCCCACACAATATCCTCAGCTCCTCCCCACCCCACATAATCTACTCCCCACCCCACCTTATATTCTCAGCTCCTCCCCACCACAACTAATATTCTCAGCTCCTCCCCACCCCACCTAATATCCTCAGCACCTCCCCACCCCAAGAAATATCCTCAGCTCCTCCCCACCCCAACTAATATCCTCAGCTCCTCCCCACCCCACCTAACATCCTCAGCTCCTCCCCACCCCACCTAATATCCTCAGCTCCTCCCCACCCCACCTAACATCCTCAGCTCCTCCCCACCCCACCTAATATCCTCAGCTCCTCCCCACCCCACCTAATATCCTCAGCTCCTCCCCACCCCACCTAATATCCTCAGCTCCTACCCACCCCACCTAATATCCTCAGCTCCTCGCCACCCCACATAATATCCTCAGCTCCTCCCCAACCCACCTAATATCCTCAGCTCCTCCCCACCCCACCTAATATCCACAGCTCCTCCCCACCCCACCTAATATCCTCAGCTCCTCCCCAACCCACCTAACATCCTCAGCTCCTCCCCAACCCACCTAATATCCTCAGCTCCTCCCCACCCCACCTAATATCCTCAGCTCCTCCGCACCCCACCTAATATCCTCAGCTCCTCCCCACCCCACCTTATATTCTCAGCTCCTCCCCACCACAACTAATATTCTCTGCTCCTCCCCACCCCACCTAATATCCTCAGCTCCTCCCCACCCCAAAAAATATCCTCAGCTCCTCCCCACCCCACCTAATATCCTCAGCTCCTCCCCACCCCACCTAATATCCTCAGCCCCTCCCCACCCCACATAATATCCTCAGCTCCTCCCCACCCCATCTAACATCCTCAGCACCTCCCCACCCCACATAATATCCTCAGCTCCTCCCCACCCCAGCTAATATCCTCAGCTCCTCCTCACCCCACCTAATATCCTCAGCTCCTCCCAACCCCTCCTAACATCCTCAGCTCCTCCCCACCCCAGCTAATATCCTCAACTACTCCCAACCCCACCTAATGTCCTCAGCTCCTCCACACCCCACCTAATATTCTCAGCTCCTCCCCACCCCACCTAATATCCTCAGCTCCTCCCCACCCCACCTAATATCCTCAGCACCTCCCAACCCCACCTAATATCCTCAGCTCCTCCACACCCCACCTAAAATCCTCAGCTGCTCCCCTCCCCACCTAATATCCTCAGCTCCTCCACACCCCACCTAATATCCTGAGCATCTCCCCACCCCACATAATATCCTCAGCTCTTCCCCACCCCACCTAATATCCTCAGCTCCTCCCCACCCCACCTAATACCCTCAGGACCTCCCCACCCCACCTAATATCCGCAGCTCCTCCCCACCACACCTAAAATCCTCAGCTCCTCCCCAACCCACCTAATATCCTCAGCTCCTCCACACCCCACCTAATATCCTCAGCACCTCCCCACCTCACCTAATATCCTCAGCTCCTCCCCACATCACCGAATACCCTCAGCTCCTCCCCACCCCACCTAATATCCTCATCTGCTCCTCAAACCACCTAATATCCTCAGCTCCTCCCCACCCCACCTCATATCCTCAACTCCACCCCACCGCACCTAATATCCTTAGCTCCTCCCTACCCCACCTACTATCCTCAGCTCCTCCCCACCCCACCTAATATCCTGAGCTCCTCCCCACCCTCCTAATATCCTCAGCTCCTCCCCACCCCACCTAATATCCTCAGCTCCTCCCCACCCCACCTAATATCCTGAGCTCCTCCCCACCCCACCTAATATCCTCAGCTCCTCCACACACCACCTAATATCCTCAGCTCCTCCCCACCCCACCTAATATCCTCAGCTCCTCCCCACCCCAACAATATCCTCAGCTCCTCCCCAACCCACCTAATATCCTGAGCACCTCCCAACTCCACCTAATATCCTCAGCTCCTCCCCACCCCACCTAATATCCTCAGCTCCTCCCTACCCCAGCTAATATCCTTAGCTGATCCCCACCTCACCTGATATCCTCAGCTCCTCCCCACCCCACCTTATATTCTCTGCTCCTCCCCACCCCACCTAATATCCTCAGCTCCTCCCCACCCCACCTAATGTCCTCAGCTCATCCCCACCCCACCTAATATCCTCAGCTCCTCGCCACCCCACCTAATATCCTCAGCTCCTCCGCACCCCACCTAATATCCACAGCTCCTCCACACCCCAAATAATACCCTCAGCTCCTCCCCACGCCAACTAACTTCCACATCTCCTCCCCAACCCACATAATATCCTCAGCAGCTCCCCACCCCACATAATATCCACAGCTCCTCCCCACCCCACCTAACATCCTCAGCTCCTCCCCACCCCACCTAATATCCTCAACTACTCCCAACCCCACCTAATATCCTCAGCTGCTCCCCACCCCACCTAACATCCTCAGCTCCTCCCCACCCCACCTAATATCCTCAGCTGCTCCCCACCCCACATAATATCCTCAGCTCCTCCCCACACCACCCAATGTCCTCAGCTCCTCCCCACCCCACCTAATATCCTCAGCTCCTCCCCACCACACCTAATATCCTCAGCTCCTCCCCACCCCACCTAATATCCTCAGCTCCTCCCCATCCCACCTAATTTCCTCAGCTCCTCCCCACCCCACCTAATATCCTCAGCTCCTCCGCACACCACCCGAACTAATATCCTCAGCCCCTCCCGACCCCACCTAATATCCTCAGCTCCTCCCCACACCACCCAATGTCCTCAGCTCCTCCCCACCCCACCTAATATCCTCAGCTCCTCCCCACCACACCTAATATCCTCAGCTCCTCCCCACCCCACCTAATATCCTCAGCTCCTCCACACCCCACCTAACATCCTCAGCTCCTCCCCACCCCACCTAATATCCTCATCTCCTCCCAGCCCCACCTGATATTCTCAGCTCCTCCGCACCCCACCTAATATCCTCAGCTCCTCCGCACCACACCCCACCTAATATCCTCAGCTCCTCCACACCCCACCTGACATCATCAGCTCCTCCCCACCCCACCTAATATACTCAGCTCCTCCCCACCTAATATCATCAGCTCCTCCCCACCTAATATCGTCAGCTCCTCCCCAACCCACCTAATATCCTCAGCTCCTCCCCACCCCACCTAATATACTCAGCTCCTCCCCACCTAATATCGTCAGCTCCTCCCCACCTCATATCGTCAGCTCCTCCCCAACCCACCTAATATCCTCAGCTTCTCCCCACCCCACCTAATATCCTGAGGTCCTCTCCACCCCACCTAATATCTCCAGCTCCTCCCCACCTAATATCGTCAGCTCCTCCCCAACCCACCTAATATCCTCAGCTTCTCCGCACCCCACCTAATATCATCAGCACCTCCCCACCCCACTTAATATCCTCAGCTCCTCCCCACCCCACCTAATATCCTCAGCTCCTCCCCACCCCACCTAATATCCTCAGCTCCTCCCCACCCCACCTAATATCCTCAACTACTCCCAACCACACCTAATATCCTCAGCTCCTCCCCACCCCACCTAATATGCTCAGCTCCTCCGCACCACACCCGACCTAATATACTCAGCTCCTCCCGACCCCACTTAACATCCTCAGCTCCTCCGCATCCCACCTAATATCCACAGCTCCTCCCCAACCCACCTAATATCCTCAGCTCCTCCCCACCCCACCTAATATCCTCAGCTCCTCCCCACAAAACCAAATATCCTCAGCTCTTCCCCACCCCACCTAATATCCTCAGCTCCTCCCCACCCGAACTAATATCCTCAGCTCCTCCCCACCCCACCCAATATCCTCAGCTCCTCCCCACACAACCAAATATCCTCAGCTCCTCCCCACCCCACCTAATATCCTCAGCTACTCCCCATCCAACCTAATATCCTCAGCTCCTCCCCACCCCTCCTTATATCCTCAGCTCCTCCCCACCCCACCCAATATCCTCAGCTCCTCCCCATCCAACCTAATATCCTCAGCTCCTCCTCACCCCACCTAATATCCTCAGCACCTCCCCACCACAAAAAATACCCTCAGCTCCTCCCCACCACAAGAAATATCCTCAGCTCCTCCCCATCCAACCTAATATCCTCAGCTCCTCCCCACCCCACATAATACCCTCAGCTCCTCCCCACCCCACCTAATATCCTCAGCTCCTCCCCACCCCACCTAATATCCTCAGCTCCTCCCCATCCCACATAATATCCTCAGCTCCTCCCCACCCCACCTAATATTCTCAGCTCCTCCCCACCCCACCTAATATCCTCAGATGCTCCCCATCCCACCTAATATCCTCAGCTCCTCCCCATCCCACCTAATATCCTCAGCTCCTCCCCATCCCACCTAATATCCTCAGCTCCTCCCCATCCCACCTAATATCCTCAGCTCCTCCCCACCCCACCTAATATCCTCAGCTCCTCCGCACACCACCCGAACTAATACCCTCAGCTCCTCCAGACCCCACCTAATATCCTCAGCTCCTCCGAACCACACCCGACCTAATATCCTCAGCTCCTCCACACCCCACCTGACATCCTCAGCTCCTCCCCACCCCACCTAATAAACTCAGCTCCTCCCCACCCCACCTAATATCCTGAGGTCCTCTCCACCCCACATAATATCTTCAGCTCCTCCCCACCTAATATCCTCAGCTCCTCCCCACCCCACCTAATATCCTCAGCTTCTCCGCACCCCACCTAATATCCTCAGCACCTCCCCACCCCACTTAATATCCTCAGCTCCTCCCCACCCCACCTAACATCCTCAGCTCCTGCCCACCCCACCCAATATCCTCAGCTCCTCCCCACCCCACCTAATATCCTCAGCTCCTCCACACCCCACCTAATATCCTCAGCACCTCCCGACCCCACTTAATATCCTCAGCTCATCCCCACCCCACCTAATATCCTCAGCTCCTCCACACCCCACCTAATATATTCAGCTCCTGCCCACCCCAACTAATATCCTCAGCTCCTGCCCACCCCACCCAATATCCTCAGCTCATCCACACCCCACCCAATAGCCTCAGCTCCTCCCCACCCCACCTAATATCCTCAGCTCCTCCCCAACCCACCTAATATCCTGAGGTCCTCTCCATCCCACCTAATATCTTCAGCTCCTACCCACCCCACCTAATATCTTCAGCTCCTCCCCACCCCACCTAATATCCACAGCTCTTCCCCACCCCACCTAATATCTTCAGCTCCTCCCCAACTAATACCCTCAGCTCCTCCCCACCCCACATAATATCCTCAGACCCTCCCCACCCCACCTAATATCCTCAGCTCCTCCCCACCCCACCTAATATCCCCAGCTCCTCCCCACCGCACCTAATATCCTCAGCTCCTCCCCACCCCACCTAATATCCTCAGCTCCTCCACACACCACCTAATATCCTCAGGTCCTCCCCACCCCACCTAATATCCTCAGCTCCTTCCCACCCCAACAATATCCTCAGCTCCTCCCCAACCCACCTAATATCCTCAGCTCCTCCCCACCCCACCTAATATCCTCAGCTGATCCTCACATCACCTAATGTCCTCAGCACATCCCCACCCCACCAAATATTCTCACAACCTCCTCACCTCACATAATATCCTCAGCTCCTCCCCACCCCACATAATATCCTCAGCTCCTCCCCACCCCACCTAATATCCTCAGCTACTCCCCACCCCATCTAATATCCTCAGCTCCTCCCCACCCCACCTAATATCCTCAGCTCCTCCCCACCTCACCTAATATCCTCAGCTCCTCCCCAGCCCACCTAATATCCTCAGCTCCTCCCCACCTCACCTAATATCCTCAGCTCCTCCCCAGCCCACCTAATATCCTCAGCTCCTACCCACCCCACCTAATATCCTCAGCTCCTCCCCACCCCACTTAGTATCCTCAGCTCCTCCCCACCCCACACAATATCCTCAGCTCCTCCCCACCCCACATAATCTACTCCCCACCCCACCTTATATTCTCAGCTCCTCCCCACCACAACTAATATTCTCAGCTCCTCCCCACCCCACCTAATATCCTCAGCACCTCCCCACCCCAAGAAATATCCTCAGCTCCTCCCCACCCCAACTAATATCCTCAGCTCCTCCCCACCCCACCTAACATCCTCAGCTCCTCCCCACCCCACCTAATATCCTCAGCTCCTCCCCACCCCACCTAACATCCTCAGCTCCTCCCCACCCCACCTAATATCCTCAGCTCCTCCCCACCCCACCTAATATCCTCAGCTCCTCCCCACCCCACCTAATATCCTCAGCTCCTACCCACCCCACCTAATATCCTCAGCTCATCCCCACCCCACATAATATCCTCAGCTCCTCCACACCCCACCTGACATCCTCTGCTCCTCCCCACCCCACCTAACATCCTCAGCTCCTCCCCACCCCACCTAATATCCTCAGCTCCTCCAAACCCACCTAATATCCTCAGCTCCTCCCCACCCCACCTAACATCAAGGGTAATAATCTCTGGATTATTACCTGAGCCACGAGCGAATTTGGCTCGGATAAATAAAATTAAAGATTTAAATGCGTGGCTCAAAGACTGGTGTGGGAGAAATGGGTTTTGCTTCCTGGGACACTGGCACCAGTACTGGGACAGGAGGGAGCTGTTCTGTTGGGACGGACTCCACTTGGCCAGTGCTGGGACTAGAGTCCTGGCGAATCATATAACTAGGGCTGTAGAGAGGGCTTTAAACTGATTAGTGGGGGGGAGGTTTTTAGAGAGCAAATAATAGAAATGACAACAGAGAAGGTCATAGACTTAGGTAGCAGTGGGGGAATTAAAAAACAGAATGTGTCAGGAAGGGACAGAAGGTATGGAGTAAAAAGTAAAGTACTAAAAAGGGAAAAAACAGGAACTAAGTGTTACAAAACATATTTGAAAGTTCTTTTTCTGAATGCACGTAGCATTCGTAACAAAATGAATGAGTTAACGGCACAAATAATGACATATGGGTATGATCTTGTGGCCATTACAGAAACATGGCTGCAGGGTGACCATGACTGGGAATTAAACATACCAGGTTATTTAACAATCAGGAAGGACAGGCAGGAAGGGCGAGGAGGTGGGATAGCTATGTTAATAAAGTAAGGAATCACTATAATACAGAGAAATGATATTGGGTCAAAGGAGCAGGATAGTGAAACAGTTTGGGTGGAGGTAAGGAATAATAAGGGGAAAAAAACACTAGTGGGTGTAGTCTATAGGCCTCCGAACAGTTGCAACTCTGTTGGACGGAGTATTAATCAGGAAATAGTTGAGGCTTGTAATAAGGGAACAGCTATAATTATGGGGGATTTTAATTATCATATTAACTGGACAAATCAAATTGGGCAGAGCAGCCTTGAGGAAGAGTTCATTGAGTGTATTAGGGATGGGTTTTTGAGCAGTATGTAACTGAACCGACCAGGGGGCAAGCAACCTTAGATTTGGTCCTGTGTAATGAGACAGGATTAATTAAAAATGTCCTAGTAAAGGATCCCCTTGGAATGAGTGACCATAACATGGTTGAGTTCCATATTCAATTAGAGGGTGAGAAGGTTGGATCTCAAACAAGCGTGCTGAGCTTGAATAAAGGAGACTATGAAGGTATGAGAGCGGAATTGATTAGAGTGGACTGGGAAAATAGATTAAAGGGTAAGACGGTACATGACCAGTGGTGTACATTTAAGGAGTTATATTACAACTTCCAAAAAAAATATATTCCACTGAGGAAAAAAGGGTGTAAAAGAAAAGATAGCCATCCGTGGCTAAGTAAAGTAATTAAGGATAGTATCCGACTAAAAACAAAGGCACATAAGGTAGCCAAATCTAGTGGGAGGATGGAAGATTGGGAAGTCTTTAAAAGACAGCAAAAAATAACAAAAAGATTGATTAAGAAAGGGAAGATAGATTATGAAAGTAAATTAGCAAAAAATATAAAAACAGACAGTAAAAGTTTCTATAGTTATATAAAAAGAAAAAGGGTGGCTAAAGTAAATGTTGGTCCCTTAGAGGATGAGACCGGGAAATTAATGGTGGGAAACATGGAGATGGCAAAAACACTGAACAATTATTTTGTATCAGTCTTTACAGTAGAGGACACTAAGAATATCCCAACACTGGACAAACAGGGGGCTCTAGGGGGGGAGGAACTAAATACAATTAAAATCACTAAGGAAGTGGTACTTGGTAAAATAATGGGACTCAAGGCGGATAAATCCCCTGGACCTGATGGCTTGCATCCCAGGGTCTTGAGGGAAGTAGCGGTAGGGATTGTGGATGCATTGGTAATAATTTTCCAAAACTCACTGGACTCAGCAAAGGTCCCGGCAGATTGGAAAACTGCTAATGTAACACCCTTATTTAAAAAGGGTAGTAGGCAGAAGGCTGGAAACTATAGACCTGTTAGCCTAACATCTGTGGTTGGTAAAATGATAGAGTCCATTATTAAGGAGACAGTAACGGGACATTTGGATAAACATAATTCAATAGGGCAAACTCAGCATGGTTTCATGAAGGGGAAGTCATGTTTAACAAATTTGCTTGAGTTTTTTGAGGAAGTAACATACAGGGTGGATAAAGGGGAACCAGTGGACGTAGTGTATTTAGACTTCCAAAAGGCATTTGACAAGGTGCCACACAAAAGATTCTTGCTCAAGATAAAAAATCACGGGATTGGGGGTAATATTCTGGCGTGGCTGGAGGATTGGCTCTCTAACAGAAAGCAGAGAGTTGGGATAAATGGTTCGTTCTCAGATTGGCAACCAGTAACTAGTGGTGTTCCGCAAGGGTCAGTGCTGGGTCCCCAACTCTTTACAATCCATATTAACGATTTGGAGGAGGGGACCGAGTGTAACATATCAAAGTTTGCAGATGATACAAAGATGGGACGGAAAGTAGTGAGTGAGGAGGACATAAAAAACCTGCAAAGGGACATAGACAGGCTAAGTAAGTGGGCAGAGATTTGGCAGATGGAATACAATACTGGAAAGTGTGAGGTTATGCACTTTGGCAGGAAAAATCATAGAGCAAGTTATTATCTTAATGGTAAGAAACTGGAAAGTACTGTAGTACAAAGGGATCTGGGGGTCCTGGTGCACGAAACTCAAAAAGTTAGTATGCAGGTGCAGCAAGTGATTAAGAAGGCCAATGGAATGTTGGCTTTTATTGCTAGGGGGTTGGAATATAAAAACAGGGAGGTATTGCTGCAGTTGTACAAGGTATTGGTGAGGCCGCACCTGGAATACTGCATACAGTTTTGGTGTCCATACTTAAGAAAAGACATACTTGCTCTCGAGTCAGTACAAAGAAGGTTCACTCGGTTAATCCCGGGGATGAGGGGGTGGTCATATGAGGAGAGGTTGAGTAGATTGGGACTCTACTCATTGGAGTTCAGAAGAATGAGAGGCGATCTTATTGAAACATATAAGATTGTGAAGGGGCTTGATCGGGTGGATGCGGTGAGGATGTTCCCAATGATGGGTGAAACTAGAACTAGGGGGCATAATCTTAAAATAAGGGGCTGCTCATTCAAAACTGAGATGAGGAGAAACTTCTTCACTCAGAGGGTGGTAGGTTTGTGGAATTTGCTGCCCCAGAAAGCTGTGGAAGCTACATCATTAAATAAATTTAAAAAAGAAATAGATAGTTTCCTAGAAGTAAAGGGAATTAAGGGTTACGGGGAGCGGGCAGAAAATAGGACATGAGTCTGGGTTCGGAATGGTCATGGCCCTGTGGGTAGTGGAGCGGGCCCAGGGGCCGTGTATCCTTGTTCTGCTCCTACTGTGTTCTAATTCTGTTAGATTTCAGGAGATGGTTTTATTCCTGTTCCTGGCTGGGGTGGAGATCGCCTTCACAGAAGGTAAGTACTGTTGAAAATATAGGGACAGAGTGATCTCCTGGAAGAATTTCGATCGCCTAGATGGGTCGGAGAGGAATTTCCCAGATTTCTTTCTCCCAAATTGGCCATTGGGTCTTTATCTGGTTTTTCGCCTCTCCCGGGAGATCACATGGGTTCGGGTGGATGCAGGGTGATAGAAGATTTGAGGTTAGGATCAGATCAGCCATGATCTTATTGAATGGTGGAGCAGGCTCGAGGGGCCGATTGGCCTACTCCTGCTCCTATTTCTTATGTTCTTATGTTCTTATCCTCAGCTCCTGCCCACCCCACCCAATATCCTCAGCTCCTCCCCACCCCACCTAATATCCTCAGCTCCTCCCCATCCAACCTAATATCCTCAGCTCCTCCCATCCCACCTAATATCCTCAGCTCCTCCCAACCCCTCCTAATATCCTCAGCTCATCCCCACCCCACCTAATATCCTCAGCTCCTCCTCACCCCACCTAATATCCTCAACTACTCCCCACCCGACCTAATATCCTCAGCTCCTCCGCACCACACCCAACCTAATATACTCAGCTCCTCCCGACCCCACTTAATATCCTCAGCTCATCCCCACCCCACCTAATATCCTCAGCTCCTCCTCACCCCACCTAATATCCTCAACTACTCCCCACCCCACCTAATATCCTCAGCTCCTCCACACCCCACCTAATATCCTCAGCTCCTCCCCACCCCACCTAATATCCTCAGCTCCTCCACACCCCACCTAACATCCTCAGCTCCTCCCCACCCCACCTAATATCTTCAGCTCCTCCCCACCTAATATCCTCAGCTCCTCCCCACCCCACCTAATATCCTCAGCTCCTCCCCACCCCACCTAATATCCTCAGCTCCTTCAATCCCACCTAATATCCACAGCTCCTCCCCACCCCACCTAATATCCTCCCCTCCTCCCCACCACACCTAATATCCTGAGCTCCTCCCCACCCCACCTAATAACCTCAGCTCCTCCCCACCCCACCTAATATCCTCAGCTCCTGCCCACGCTAATGTGCCTTCAATAACACAAAGACAAGGAATTTATAGGATTCAACTAAGGCTATAATCACTAAGAACGTAGCAGCATAGCAGGTCTTCCCACATCGGGTTCATCTGCTAGTGAGTGACTCATACAGCTCCTGAGGCCTTTATATGGCAAAAGACAGGGGCGTAGCCAATACACACAATAGGAACAAAAGGGTGCGGTTCACACAATACAAGCAGGTAATATACAAGCAGGTCTGATGAAGGCATATTTCATCACATTCACCCCTTCTACAGATTTAGTCTGTCCGGGGGTGTGGTAGACCTTCCTGAACATCGCAACAGTACCTCGGGTTCTGACCGGGAGTCCATGGTGCCCTCCTGGCCATACCCATGTGCCGCGGGTGTTGCAGGTACTTCTGGGGGTGGTGAGGATACCTCTGGGGATGGTGGAGGTTCTTCTGGGAGTGGTGGTGATGGGTCGTCATTGTCGCTTCCTGCCGAGGCGAGGTCCTTTATGGACACGGTGTCTTCACGCCCGTCGGCATGCTTGACGTACGCGTACTGTGGGTTTGCTTGGAGTAGGTGTACTGCCTCCACGAGGGGATCCGTTTTGTGTCCCCTCACATGCTTCCGTAACAGGACTGTACCTGGGGTGGAGAGCCATGAGGGTAGGGATATTCCTGAGGTTGATTTGCGGGGAAAAACAAACACCTTCTCGTGAGGAGTGGTGCTAGTAGCAGTACACAGTAGCGACCTTATCGAGTGGAGTACGTCTGGGAGGACCTCCTGCCAGCGGGTGGTGGGGAGGCCTTTAGACCTTAGTGCTAAGGTGACCGCCTTCCACACTGTCGTGTTCTCCCTCTCCACTTGCCCATTACCACGGGGGTTATAACTAGTGGTCCGACTCGTGGCTATCCCCTTCGACAGCAGGTATTGGCGCAGTTCATTGCTCATGAACGACGCCCCCCTGTCAGTGTGGATGTAGTTAGGCATGCCGAACGTGCAAAACAGGTTGCCGAGGCACTTGATGACCGTGGCACTGGTCATATCTGGGCAGGGGTAGGCGAATGGGAAGCGGGAGTACTCATCCACAATGTTGAGAAAGTACACATTGCGGTCGGTGGAGGGGAGTGGTCCCTTGAAATCTAAGCTCTGGTGCTCGAATGGCCGTGTAGCTTTGATCAGGTGGGCTCGGTCGGGTCTGAAAAAATGGGGCTTGCATTCCGCACAGGTGCGGCAGTCCCTGGTCATAGACCGGACCTCCTCGATGGAATAGGGCAGGTTACGAGATTATATAAACTGGAATAGCCGGGTGACCCCTGGGTGGCAGAGGCCATTGTGGAGGCCCTGTAGCCTGTCCCCCTGGATGCTGGCACACATCCCTCGTGATAGGGCGTCGGGGGATTCGTTGAGGGCCCCCGGCCTATATATTATGTCATACTCAAACGTGGAGAGTTCGATCCGCCACCTGAGAATTTTGTCGTTCTTGTTCTTCCCCCTCTGTTTGTTGTTAAACATGAAGGCTACCGACCGCTGGTCGGTAAGCAGGGTGAAGCGTTTGCCGGCTAGTTAGTGCCTCCAGTGCCGCACTGCCTCCACTATGGCCTGGGCCTCCTTCTCTACCGAGGAGTGCCTGATCTCGGGCCCTTGGAGGGTTCTTGAGAAAAAGGCTACGGGCCGCCCATCCTGGTGGAGGGTGGCTGCTAAAGCAAAGTTGGACGCATCGCTTTTGACCTGGAAAGGGATGTTTTCGTCCACTGCCCGCAGCGCGGCCTTCTCAATGTCGTGTTTAATGCTGTTGAAGGCGGCATGGGCCTTGGATGTGAGCGGGAAGGACGTTGATTTCAGGAGGGGACGGGCCTTGTCGGAATAATTGGGGACCATTGGGCGTAATAGGAGAAGAACCCCAGGCACCTTTTCAGGGCCTTGGGAGTGTTTGGTAGGGGTAGCTCCCGTAGGGGGCGCAATCGGTCGGGGTCCAGACTGATTTCCCCGTTTTCCACACGCAGCCCAGGATACAGAGGCGCGTGGTGCTAAAGACACACTTATCCTCGTTGTAGGTGAGATTGAGTCTGAGGGCGGTTTTCAGAAATCTCGCAAGGTTCGAGTCGTGGTCTTGCTGGTCGTGGCCGCAGATGGTGACGTTGTCTAGGTATGGGTAGGTGGCTGTTAACTGGTTCTCATCGACCATGCGGTCCATCTCCCGCTGGAAGACCGAGACCCCGTTCGTTACCCCAAAGGGGACTCTGAAGAAGTGGCAGAGACGTCCGTTCGCCTCGAAGGCGGTGTATGGACGGTCCTCCGGCCTAATGGGGAGCTGGTGGTATGCCGATTTTCGGTCGATGGTGGAAAACACCCGGTATGGTGCGATTTTGTTAACCATATCCGCTATGCGGGGCAGAGGGTAGGCGTCTAGCTGGGTGTATAGATTAACCGTCTGGCTATAATCTATCACCATCCACTTCTTTTCACTACCCTTAACTACTACTACCTGGGCGCGCCACGGGTTGGTGCTGCACTCGATGATACCCTCCCGCTTGAGTCTTTCTACTTCCGACACAATGAACCATCTATCCTCCCAGCTGTACCGCCTACTCTTGGTTGCTATGGGTCGACAGTTGGGTGCGAGGTTGGTGAACAGAGAGGGCGGCTTGACCTTCAGGGTAGCCAGACCGCACACTGTGAGGGGCGGCTGGGACCCACCGTAGGTAAGCCTGATGCTTTGGTGGTGGCACTGGAAGCCCAGACCCAAGATCACGCTCACACAGAGATCTGGCATTATCAGACGTTTAAAATCTCTGTAATCATTGCCTTTTACCAACAAAATAACCGCGCAGAAACCTGTAATTTTTGAGGAATGAGTCTTATCGGCCATGGCGATTTTGCCCTGTGTGGGGACAATCGTTAGAGAAAGCCATTTTACCAGGCTAGGATGAATAAAGCTTTCGGTGCCCCCGCAGTCAATCAATCATTTAACCTTGTATCCATTTACCTCTATGTCCATCATCGATTTAGACAACGGATGTGGCCTGGATTGATCCACTGTGATCGAGGCCACCAGTGGGTCCTGGAGGTCCGTGTAGTCGGGGCAAGATGGTGGACTTCATGAGGGTGGACAAGATGGCTTCCAAGATGGCCGCTCCCACGGCACGCATGTGGCAGTGGTGGAGTTGGAGGCGGGGTTCCCTCTGCAGACTATGCTGAAATGTCCTTTCTTCCCGCATTTAAAACAGGTGGTGCCCTTCGCTGGGCACAGATGCCTGGAGTGTTTGTCCTGACCGCAGAAGTAGCATTTCGGGCCCCGATGCGTCGCGGCAGTAGTGGGGCTCCTGGGTGGAGGCTGGGGCTCCAATGGTGCTGGGCTGGCCTGAGACCTGGGAGGTGAAGATGGCTTCCAAGATGGCGGCCCCCACGGCGCACCCGAGGCGGAGTGGGCCACGTGGCCTGGGGAACAGGCTTCAGAGTTCCTCTGGGCCATATCCAGCGATCGCGCTATATCTATAGCCTGTTTTAAGACCAGTCCCTCCTTTTCAAACAGTTTCTGCCGAAGATAATTTGAACTGAGTCCCGCAATAAGGGAGTCTCGAATCAGCTCCTCCGTGTACACGATGGCAGACATGGCCTTACAGTTACAGTCTCTGCCCAGTACATTTAGGTTTAGTATAAAGTCCTCTAGTGACTCACCATGCCGCTGCGTGCGAGTAGTCAGAAGATGCCTGGCGTACACCACGTTTATTGGCCGCGCGTAGTGGGCCTTCAGGATGGTGCAGGCCTCCTCGTAGCTGGTGGCATCTTGGATTAGAGGGGAGACCCGATGGCTCACCCAGTTTCGCAGGATTCCCAGTTTCATGTCTCCAGTAGCGGTTTCGGCTGCAGCTATGGCAGTGGATGAGTTTGCAATGAAAAATTCGAAGCATTGGAACCAGAGTCCGAACTGTGTGGCTGCGTCTGAGGCATGGGGGTCCAGATCCAAGCGCTCTGGTTTCAGGAGTCGATCCAACTTGGTGTTTTAGTGATTAAAATTGATGTGCCTTCAATAACTCAAAGACAAGGAATTTAAAGGATTCAACTAAGGCTTTTAATCACTAAGAACATAGCAGCATAGCAGGTCTTCCCACATCGGGTTCATCTGGTTGTGAGTGACTCAGCAGCTCCTGAGACCTTTATATGGCAAAAGACAGGGGCGTAGCCAATACACAGAATAGGAACAAAAGGGTGTGGTTCACACAATACAAGCAGGGAAAATACAAGCAATTCTGATGAAGGCATATTTCATCACACGCCCCACCTAATATCCTCAGTTCCCCCCCCCTCCTAATATCCTCAGCTCCTCCCCACCACACCTAATATCCTCAGATCCTCCCCACCCCACCTAATATCCTCAGCTCAACCCCACCCCACCTAATATCCTCAGCTCAACCCCACCCCACCTAATATCCTCAGCTCAACCCCACCCCACCTAATATCCTCAGCTCAACCCCACCCCAAACAATATCCTCAGCTCCTCCCCAACCCTCCTAATATCCTCAGCTCCTCCCCACCCCACCTAATATCCACAGCTCCTCCCCACCCCACCTAATATCCTCAGCTCCTCCCCAACCCTCCTAATATCCTCAGCTCCTCCCCACCCCACCTAATATCCTCAGCTCCTCCCCACCCCACCTAATATCCTCAGCTCCTCCCCCCCACCTAATATCCTCAGCACCTCCCCACCCCACCTAATATCCCCAACTCCTCCCCACCCCACCTAATATCCTCAGCTCCTCCCCAACCCTCCTAATATCCTCAGCTCCTCCCCACCCCACCTAATATCCTCAGCTCCTCCCCCCCACCTAATATCCACAGCTCCTCCCCAACCCTCCTAATATCCTCAGCTCCTCCCCACCCCACCTAATATCCACAGCTCCTCCCCACCCCACCTAATATCCTCAGCTCCTCCCCACCCAACCTAATATCCTCAGCTCCTCCCCACCCCACCTAATATCCTCAGCTCCTCCTCACCCCACCTAATATCCTCAGCTCCTCCCCAACCCACCTAATATTCTCAGCTCCTCCCCACCCCACCTAATATCCTCAGCTCCTCCCCACCCCACCTAACATCCTCAGCTCCTCCCCACCCCATCTAATATCCTCAGCTCCTCCCAACCCCACCTAATATCCTCAGCACATCCCCACCCCACCTAATATCCTCACCACCTCCTCACCTCACATAATATCCTCAGCTCCTCCCCACCCCACCTAATATCCACAGCTCCTCCCCACCCCACCTAATATCCACAGCTCCTCCACAACCCACTTAATATCCTCAGCTCCTCCCCACCCCACACAATATCCTCAGCTCCTCCCCGCCCCACCTAATATCCTCAGCTGATCCTCACATCACCTAATATCCTCAGCTCCTCCCCACCACAACTAATATTCTCAGCTCCTCCCCACCCCACATAATATCCTCAGCTCCTCCCCACCCCACCTTATATTCTCAGCTCCTCCCCACCACAACTAATATTCTCAGCTCCTCCCCACCCCACATAATATCCTCAGCTCCTCCCCACCCCACCTAAGATCCTCAGCTCCTCCCCTAACCCACCTAATATCCTCAGCTCCTCCCCACCACAACTAATATTCTCAGTAATAACAACAGAAAATGCTGGAAAAACTCAGCAAGTCAGGCAACATCCGTGGAGAGAAATTTGAGTTGACGTTTCGGGTTTGACCCTTCTTCAAAACTGGAGAGAAAAGGAACTAGATCGAAGGCAGGGCTGCGATCGGACAAAAGAATAAAAGAACCAAAAGAAGTAAAAGAGATTAGAAGCTAGACGAGATGGTAATAGGCTGTGATTAGGTGTAAAGTGTACTGGCAGGGCAAAAGATAGCTGCCAGGTGTGAGAGAGAAACAAAAGGAAAGGGGGGGGGAAAGGAAAGGAGTGGAAAAATATAAGTGAAAATGAAATAGGGGCCGAGGTTATGATCTGAAATTGTTGAACTCAATATTGAGACCGGAAGGCTGCAGAGTGCCTAATCGGAAGATGAGGTGCTGTTCCTCGAGTTTACGTTGAGCTTCCGTGGAACAGTACAAGAGGCCAAGGACGGTGAGGTCCGAGTGGGAATGGAGCGGTGAATTGAAATGACAGGCGACCGGAAGCTCAGGGTCACCCTTACGGACTGAACGGAGGTGTTCCGCAAAGCGGTCACCCAATCTGCGTTTGGTCTCCCCAATGTAGAGGAGACCGCATCGTGAGCAGCGAATACAGTATACTAGATTGCGAGAAGTACAAGTAAATCGCTGTTTCACCTGGAAGGGGTGTTTGGGGCCCTGGACAGTGGGGAGGGGGGAGGTATAGGGGCAGGTGTTACATCTCCTCCGCTTGCACGGGAAGGTGCCAGGCGAAGGGGAAGGGCTGTTTGGGGTGATAGAGGAGTGGACTAGGGTGTCTCGGAGAGAGCGGTCCCTGCGGAATGCTGAAAGGGGAGGGGAGGGGAAGATACGTTTGGTGGTGGGATCACTTTGGAGGTAGCGGAAATGCCGGAGGATGATCCGTTGAATGTGGAGGCTGGTGGGGTGAAAGGTGAGGACAAGGGGAACCCTATCGTGGTTCCGGGAGGGAGGGGCAGGGGTGAGGGCAGAGGTGCGGGAGATAGAACTGACACGGTCGAGGGCGGTGTCAACCACGGTAGAGGGGAATCCTCGGTTGCGGAAAAAGGAAGACATGTCTGAAGCACTGGTGTGGAAGGTGGCATCGTCGGAGCAGATACGGCGGAGGCGGAGAAACTGGGAGAATGGAATAGAGTCCTTACAGGAAGCGGGGTGGGAGGAAGTGTAGTCCAGGTAGCTGTGGGAGTCAGTGGGCTTGTAGTAAATATTGGTCGATAACCTATCCCCAGAGATGGAGACGGAGAAGTCGAGGAAGGGAAGGGAAGAGTCAGAGATGGACCATGTGAAGGTGAGGGAAGGGTGGAAATTGGAGGCAAAGTGAATGAAATTGTCAAGTTCGGGGCGAGAGCAGGAAACGGCACCGATACAGTCATCAATGTATCGGAAAAAGAGGTGAGGGAGGGGACCCGAGTAGGACTGGAACAAAGATTGTTCCACATAGCCCACGAAAAGGCAGGCATAGCTAGGACCCATGCGGGTACCCATGGCAACACCTTTGATTTGGAGGAAATGAGTGGAGTTAAAGGAGAAGTTGTTCAATGTGAGAACAAGTTCAGCCAAGCGGAGGAGGGTGGTGGTGGATGGGGACTGGACGAGCCTCTGTTCAAGGAAGAAGCGGAGTGCCCTCAGGCCATCCGGGTGGGGGATGGAGGTGTAGAGGGATTGTACGTCCATGGTGAAAAGGAAGCGGTTGGGGCCAGGAAACTGGAAACTGTTAAAGTGGCGGAGGGCGTCCGAAGAGTCGCGGATGTAGGTGGGAAGAGACTGGACAAGGGGAGAAAAGATAGAGTCAAGATAGGAAGAGATAAGTTCCGTGGGGCAAGAACAGGCTGAAACGATGGGTCTACCAGGGCAGTCCTGTTTGTGGATCTTGGGAAGGAGGTAGAAGCGGGCTGTGCGGGGTTGGGGAACTATGAGGTTGGTGGCAGCGGGGGGAAGATCTCCAGAGGAGATGAGGTCAGTGACAGTCTTGGAAACGGTGGTTTGATGTTCGGTAGTGGGGTCATGGTCCAGGTGGAGGTAGGAGCAGGTGTCGGAGAGTTGGCGTTCAGCTTCCGCTAGGTAGAGGTCAGTACGCCAAACAACAACAGCACCACCCTTGTCAGCAGGTTTAATGACAATGTCAGGGTTGGATCTAAGAGAATGGAGTGCTGCAAGTTCAGAGGGAGGGAGGTTGGAGTGAGTGAGGGGAGCAGAGAAATGGAGACGGCCGATGTCACGGCGGCAGTTAGCGATGAAAAGATCTAGAGAGGGTAAGAGGCCAGGGGGAGGGGTCCAGGTAGAATGGGAATTCTGCAAGCAGGAGAAAGGGTCAGTTGTGCGGGGGGAGGACTCCTGGCCAAAGAAGTGGGCACGGAGACGAAGGCGGCGGAAAAAGAGCTCAGCATCGTGCCGAGCTCGAAATTCCCCCACCTAATATCCTCAGCTCCTCCCCACCCCACCTAATATCCTCAGCTCCTCCGCACCCCACCTAATATCCTCAGCTCCTCCGCACCCCAAATAATATCCTCAGCTCCTCCCCACCCCAACTAACATCCTCAGCTCCTCCCCACCCCACCTAATATCCTCAGCTCCTCCCCACCCCACCTAATATCCACAGCTCCTACCCACCCCACCTAATATCCACAGCTCCTACCCACCCCACCTAAAATCCTCAGCCCCTCCCCACCCACCGAATATCCTCAGCTCCTCCCCACCCCACCTAACATCCTCAGCTCCTCCCCACCCCACCTAATATCCTCAGCTCTTACCCACCCCACCTAAAATCCTCAGCCCCTCCCCACCCACCGAATATCCTCAGCTCCTCCCCACCCCACCTAAATTCCACAGCTCCTCCCCACCCACCGAATATCCTCAGCTCCTCCCCACCCCACCTAATATCCACAGCTCCTACCCACCCCACCTAATATCCACAGCTCCTACCCACCCCACCTAAAATCCTCAGCCCCTCCCCACCCACCGAATATCCTCAGCTCCTCCCCACCCCACCTAATATCCTCAACTCCTCCCCATCCCACCTAATATCCTCAGCTCCTCCCGACCCAACCTAATATCCTCAGCTCCTCCGCACACCACCCGACCTAATAACCTCAGCTCCTCCCGAGCCCACCTAATATCCTCAGCTCATCCCCACCCCACCTAATATTCTCAGCTCCTCCCCACCCCACCTAATATCCTCAGCTCCTCCGCACCCCACCTAATATCCACAGCTCCTCCGCACCCCAAATAATATCCTCAGCTCCTCCCCACCCCAACTAACATCCTCAGCTCCTCGCCACCCCACCTAATATCCTCAGCTCCTCCCCACACCACCTAATATCCTCAGCTCCTCCGCACCCCACCTAATATCCTCAGCTCCTCCGCACCCCACCTAATATCCTCAGCTCCTCACCCCCGCCTAATATCCTCAGCTCCTCCCCACCCCACCTAATATCCTCAGCTCCTCCCCACCCCACCTAATATCCTCAGCTCCTCCCCACCCCACCTAATATCCTCAACTCCTCCCCACCCCACCTAATATCCTCAGCTCCTCCCCACCCCACCTAATATCCTCAGCTCCTCCCCACCCCCCAATATCCTCAGCTCCTCCCCACCCCACCTAATATCCTCAGCTCCTCCCCACCCCACCTAATATCCTCAGCTCCTCCCCACCCCACCTAATGTCCTCAGCTCCTCCCCACCCCACCTGATATCCTCAGCTCCTCCCCACCCCACCTAATGTCCTCAGCTCCTCCCCACCCCACCTAATATCCTCAGCTCCTCCTCACCCCACCTAATATCCCCAGCTCCTCCCCACCCCACCTAATATACTCAGCTCCTCCTCACCCCACCTAATATCCTCAGCTCCTCCTCACCCCACCTAATATCCTCAGCTCCTCCCCACCCCACCTAATATCCTCAGCTCCTCCCCACCCCACCTAATGTCCTCAGCTCCTCCCCACCCCTCCTAATATCCTCAGCTCCTCCCCACCCCACCTAATATCCCCAGCTCCTCCCCACCCCACCTAATATCCTCAGCTCCTCCCCACCCCACCTAATATCCTCAGCTCCTCCCCACCCCACCTAATATCCTCAGCCCCTCCCCACCCCACATAATATCCTCAGCTCCTCCCTACCCCACCTAATATCCTCAGCTCCTCCCCAACCCTCCTAATATCCTCAGCTCCTCCCCACCCCACCTAATATCCTCAGCTCCTCCCCCCCACCTAATATCCTCAGGTCCTCCCCACCCCACCTAATATCCTCAGCTCCTCCCCACCCCACCTAATATCCTCAGCTCCTCCCCACCCCACCTAATCTCCTCAGCTCCTCCCCACCCCTCCTAATATCCTCAGCTCCTCCCCACCCCACCTAATATCCTCAGCTCCTCCCCACCCCACCTAATATCCTCAGCTCCTCCCCACCCCTCCTAATATCCTCAGCTCCTCCCCACCCCACCTAATGTCCTCAGCTCCTCCCCACCCCACCTAATCTCCTCAGCTCCTCCCCACCCCTCCTAATATCCTCTGCTCCTCCCCACCCCTCCTAATATCCTCAGCTCCTCCCCACCCCACCTAATATCCCCAACTCCTCCCCACCCCACCTAATATCCTCAGCTCCTCCCCACCCAACCTAATATCCTCAGCTCCTCCCCACCCAACCTAATATCCTCAGCTCCTCCCCACCCCACCTAATATCCCCAACTCCTCCCCACCCCACCTAATATCCTCAGCTCCTCCCCACCCAACCTAATATCCCCAACTCCTCCCCACCCCTCCTAATATCCTCAGCTCCTCCCCACCCCACCTAATGTCCTCAGCTCCTCCCCACCCCACCTAATCTCCTCAGCTCCTCCCCACCCCTCCTAATATCCTCTGCTCCTCCCCACCCCTCCTAATATCCTCAGCTCCTCCCCACCCCATCTAATATCCTCAGCTCCTCCCCACCCCACCTAATCTCCTCAGCTCCTCCCCACCCCTCCTAATATCCTCTGCTCCTCCCCACCCCTCCTAATATCCTCAGCTCCTCCCCACACCACCTAATATCCTCAGCTCCTCCCCACCCAACCTAATATCCTCAGCTCCTCCCCACCCAACCTAATATCCTCAGCTCCTCCCCAACCCACCTAATATTCTCAGCTCCTCCACACCTCACCTAACATCCTCAGCTCCTCCCCACCGAATCTAATATCCTCAGCTCCTCCCAACCCCACCTAATATCCTCAGCTCCTCCCCACCCTGCTAAGATCCTCAGCTCCTCCCTACCCCACCTAATATCCTCAGCACCTCCCCACCCCACCTAATATCCTCAGCTCCTCCCCACCCCACCTAATATCCTCAGCTGATCCTCACATCACCTAATATCCTCAGCACATCCCCACCCCACCTAATATCCTCACCACCTCCTCACCTCACATAATATCCTCAGCTCCTCCCCACCCCACCTAATATCCTCAGCTCCTCCCCACCCCACCTAATATCCACAGCTCCTCCCCACCCCACCTAATATCCACAGCTCCTCCCCACCCCACCTAATATCCACAGCTACTCCCCACCCCACCTAATATCCTCAGCTCCTCCCCACCCCACCTAATATGCCCAGCTCCTCCCCAACCCACTTAATATCCTCAGCTCCTCCCCACCCCACACAATATCCTCAGCTCCTCCCCGCCCCACCTAATATCCTCAGCTGATCCTCACATCACCTAATATCCTCAGCTCCTCCCCACCACAACTAATATTCTCAGCTCCTCCCCACCCCACATAATATCCTCAGCTCCTCCCCACCCCACCTTATATTCTCAGCTCCTCCCCACCACAACTAATATTCTCAGCTCCTCCCCACCCCACATAATATCCTCAGCTCCTCCCCACCCCACCTAAGATCCTCAGCTCCTCCCCAACCCACCTAATATCCTCAGCTCCTCCCCTAACCCACCTAATATCCTCAGCTCCTCCCCACCACAACTAATATTCTCAGCTCCTCCTCACCCCACCTAATATCCTCAGCTCCTCCCCACCCCACCTAATATCCTCAGCTCCTCCGCACCCCACCTAATATCCTCAGCTCCTCCGCACCCCAAATAATATCCTCAGCTCCTCCCCACCCCAACTAACATCCTCAGCTCCTCCCCACCCCACATAATATCCTCAGCTCCTCCGCACCCCACCTAATATCCACAGCTCCTCCGCACCCCAAATAATATCCTCAGCTCCTCCCAAACCCAACTAACATCCTCAGCTCCTCCCCACCCCACCTAACATCCTCAGCTCCTCCCCACCCCACCTAATATCCACAGCTCCTACCCACCCCACCTAATATCCTCAGCTCCTCCCCACCCCACCTAATATCCACAGCTCCTACCCACACCACCTAAAATCCTCAGCCCCTCCCCACCCACCGAATATCCTCAGCTCCTACCCACCCCACCTAATATCCACAGCTCCTACCCACCCCACCTAAAATCCACAGCTCCTCCCCACCCACCGAATATCCTCAGCTCCTCCCCACCCCACCTAATATCCACAGCTCCTACCCACCCCACCTAATATCCACAGCTCCTACCCACCCCACCTAAAATCCTCAGCCCCTCCCCACCCACCGAATATCCTCAGCTCCTCCCCACCCCACCTAATATCCTCAACTCCTCCCCATCCCACCTAATATCCTCAGCTCCTCCCCACCCCACCTAATATCCTCAGCTCCTCCGCACACCACCCGACCTAATAACCTCAGCTCCTCCCGAGCCCACCTAATATCCTCAGCTCATCCCCACCCCACCTAATATTCTCAGCTCCTCCTCACCCCACCTAATATTCTCAGCTCCTCCCCACCCCACCTAATATCCTCAGCTCCTCCCCACCCCAACTAACATCCTCAGCTCCTCGCCACCCCACCTAATATCCTCAGCTCCTCCCCACACCACCTAATATCCTCAGCTCCTCCGCACCCCACCTAATATCCTCAGCTCCTCCCCACCCCACCTAATATCCTCAGCTCCTCCGCACCCCACCTAAAATCCTCAACTCCTCCCCACCCCACCTAATATCCTCAGCTCCTCCACACACCACCCGACCTAATAACCTCAGCTCCTCCCGAGCCCACCTAATATCCTCAGCTCATCCCCACCCCAACTAATATCCTCAGCTCCTCCACACCCCACCTAACATCCTCAGCTCCTCCCCACCCCACCTAATAACCTCAACTCCTCCCCACCCCACCTAATATCCTCAGCTCCTCCGCACCGCACCCGACCTAATATCCTCAGCTACTCCCGACCCCACCTGATATCCTCAGCTCATTCCCACCCGACCTAATATCCTCAGCTCCTCCCCACCTAATATTCTCAGCTCCTCCTCACCCCACCTAATATCCTCAGCTCCTCCCCACCCCAAATATTATCCGCAGCTCCTCCCCACCCCACCTAATATCCTCAGCTCCTCCCCACCCCACCTAATTTCACCAGCTCCTCCCCACCCCACCTAATATCCACAGCTCCTCCCCACCCCAAATAATATCCTCAGCTCCTCCCCACCCCAACACACAATCTCAGCTCCTCCCCAACCCACCTCATATCTTCAGCTCATCCACACCCCACCTAATATCCTCAGCACCTCCCCACCCCACCTAACATCATCAGCTCCTCCCCACCCCACCCAATATCCTCAGCTCCTCCACACCCCACCTAATATACTCAGGTCCTGCCCATCCCACCTAATATCCTCAGCTCCTCCCCACCCCAGCTAATATCCTCAGCCCCTCCGCACACCACCCGAGCTAATATCCTCAGCTCCTCCCAACCCCATCTAATATCCTCAGCTCCTCCACACCCCACCTAATATCCTCATCTCCTCCAAACCCACCTAATATCCTGAGGTCCTCTCCACCCCACCTAATATCCTCAGCTCCTCCAAACCCACCTAATATCCTCAGCTCCTCCCCACCCCACCTAATATCCTCAGCTCCTCCCCAACCCACCTAATATACTCAACTCCACCCCACCGCACATAATATCCTCAGCTCCTCCCCAACCCACCTAATATACTCAACTCCACCCCACCGCACATACTAACCTCAGCTCCTCCCCACCCCACATAATATCCTCAGCTCCTCCCCTCCCCACCTAATATCCTCAGCTCCTCCCCACCTAATATCCTCAGCTCCTCCTCACCCCACCTAATATACTCAGCTCCTCCCCACCCCACCTAATATCCTCAGCTCCTCCCCACCCCACCTAATATCCTCAGCTCCTCCCCACCCCACCTAATATCCTCAGCTCCTCCCCACCTAATATCCTCAGCTCCTCCCCACCTATTATCCTCAGCTCCTCCCCACCCCATCTAATATCCTCAGCTCCTCCGCACCCCAACTAATATCCTCAGCTCTTCCCCACCCCACCTAATATCCTCAGCTCACCCCCACCCCACCTAATATCCTCAGCTCCTCCCCACCCCACCTAATATCCTCAGCTCCTCCCCACTCCACCCAATACCGCCAGCTCCTCCCCACCCCACCTAATATCCTCAGCTCCTGCCCACCACACCTAATATCCTCTGCTCCTCCCCACCCCACCTAATATCCTCAGCTCCTGCCCACCCTAATGTGCCTTCAATAACACAAAGACAAGGAATTTAAAGGATTCAACTAAGGCTTTTAATCAGTAAGAACATAGCAGCATAGCAGGTCTTCCCACATCGGGTTCATCTGCTAGTGAGTGACTCATATAGCTCCTGAGACCGTTATATGGCAAAAGACAGGTGCGTAGCCAATACACACAATAGGAACAAAAGGTTGTGGTTCACACAATACAAGCAGGTAAAATACAAGCAGGTCTGATGAAGGCATATTTCATCACATTCACCCCTTCTACAGATTTAGTCTGTCCGGGGGTGTGATAGTCCTTCCTAAACATCGCAACAGTACCTCGGTTTCTGACCAGGTGTCCGTGGTGCCCTCCTGGGCATACCCATGTGCCGGGGGTGTTGCAGGTACTTCTGGGGGTGGTGAGGATACCTCTGGGGATGGTGGAGGTTCTTCTGGGAGTGGTGGTGATGGGTCGTCATCGTCGCTTCCTGCCGAGGCGAGGTCCTTTATGGACACGGTGTCTTCACGCCCGTCGGCATGCTTGACGTACGTGTACTGTGGGTTTGCGTGGAGTAGGTGTACTGCCTCCACGAGGGGATCCGTTTTGTGTCCCCTCACATGCTTCCATAACAGGACTGTCCCTGGGGTGGAGAGCCATGAGGGTAGGGATGCTCCTGAGGTTGATTTGCGGGGGAAATCGAACACCTTCTCGTGAGGAGTGGCGCTAGTAGCAGTACACAGTAGCGACCTTATCGAGTGGAGTACGTCTGGGAGGACCTCCTGCCAGTGGGAGGTGGGGAGGGCTTGAGACCTTAGTGTTAAGGTGAACGCCTTCCACACTGTCGCGTTCTCCCTCTCCACTTGCCCATTACCACGGGGGTTATAACTAGTGGTCCGACTCGTGGCTATCCCCTTCGACAGCAGGTATTGGCGCAGTTCATTGCTCATGAACGACGCCCCCCTGTCAGTGTGGACGTAGTTAGGCATGCCGAACGTGCAAAACAGGTTGCCGAGGCACTTGTTGACCGTGGCACTGGTCATATCTGGGCAGGGGTAGGCGAATGGGAAGCGGGAGTACTCGTCCACAATGTTGAGAAAGTACACATTGCGGTCGGTGGAGGGGAGTGGTCCCTTGAAATCTAAGCTCAGGCGCTCGAATGGCCGTGTTGCTTTGATCAGGTGGGCTCGGTCGGGTCTGAAAAAACGGGGCTTGCATTCCGCACAGGTGCAGCAGTCCCTGGTCATAGACCGGACCTCCTCGATGGAATAGGGCAGGTTACAGGATTTTATAAAGTGGAATAGCCGGGTGACCCCCGGGTGGCAGAGGCCATTGTGGAGGCCCTGTAGCCTGTCCCCCTGGATGCTGGCACACATCCCTCGTGATAGGGCATCGGAGGATTCGTTGAGGGCCCCCGGTCTATATATTATGTCGTACTCAAATGTGGAGAGTTCGATCCGCCACCTGAGAATTTTGTCGTTCTTGATCTTCCCCCTCTGTTTGTTGTTAAACATGAAGGCTACCGACCACTGGTCGGTAAGCAGGTTGAAGCATTTGCTGGCTAGGTAGTGCCTCCAGTGCCGCACTGCCTCCACTATGGCCTGGGCCTCCTTCTCTACCGAGGAGTGCCTGATCTTGGGCCCTTGGAGGGTTCTTGAGAAAAAGGCTACGGGCCGCCCATCCTGGTTGAGGGTGGCTGCTAAAGCGAAGTCGGACGCATCGCTTTTGACCTGGAAAGGGATGTTTTCACCCACTGCCTGCAGCGCGGCCTTCTCAATGTCGTGTTTAATGCTGTTGAAGGCGGCATGGGCCTCGGATGTGAGCGGGAAGGACGTTGATTTCAGGAGGGGACGGGCCTTGTCGGAATAATTGGGGACCCATTGGGCGTAATAGGAGAAGAACCCCAGGCACCTTTTCAGGGCCTTGGGAGTGTTTGGTAGGGGTAGCTCCCGTAGGGCCGCAATCGGTCGGGGTCCGGACTGATTTCCCCATTTTCCACACGCAGCCCAGGATACAGAGGCGCGTGGTGCTAAAGACACACTTATCCTCGTTGTAGGTGAGATTGAGTCTGAGGGCGGTTTTCAGATATCTCGCGAGGTTCGAGTCGTGGTCTTGCTGGTCGTGGCCGCAGATGGTGACATTGTCTAGGTATGGGTAGGTGGCTGTTAACTGGTTCTCATCGACGATGCGGTCCATCTCCCGCTGGAAGACCGAGACCCCGTTCGTTACCCCAAAGGGGACGCTGAAGAAGTGGTAGAGACGTCCGTTCGCCTCGAAGGCGGTGTATGGACGGTCCTCCAGCCTAATGGGGAGCTGGTGGTATGCCGATTTTAGGTCGATGGTGGAAAACACCCGGTATTGCGCGATTTTGTTAACCATATCCGCTATGCGGGGCAGAGGGTAGGCATCTAGCTGGGTGTATAGATTAACCATCTGGCTATAATCTATCACCATCCACTTCTTTTCGCTACCCTTAACTACTACTACCTGGGTGCGCCATGGGCTGGTGCTGCATTCGATGATACCCTCCCGCTTGAGTCTTTCTACTTCCGACGCAATGAACCATCTATCCTCCCAGCTGTACCGCCAACTCTTGGTTGCTATGGGTCGACAGTTGGGTGCGAGGTTGGTGAACAGAGAGGGCGGCTTGACCTTCAGGGTAGCCAGACCGCACACTGTGAGGGGCGGCTGGGACCCACCGTAGGTAAGCGTGATACTTTGGCGGTGGCACTGGAAGTCCAGACCCAAGATCACACTCACACAGAGATCTGGCATTATCAGTAGTTTAAAATCTCTGTAATCATTGCCTTTTACCGACAACATAACCGCGCAGAGACCTGTAATTTTTGAGGTATGAGTCTTATCGGCCATGGCAATTTTGCCCTGTGTGGGGACTATCATTAGAGAAAGTCGTTTTACCAGGCTAGGATGAATAAAGCTTTCGGTGCTCCCGCAGTCAATCAATCATTTAACCTTGTTTCCGTTTACCTCTATGCCCATCATCGATTTAGACAACGGATGTGGCCTGGATTGATCCACTGTGATCGAGGCCACCAGTGGTCCTGGAGGTCCGTGTAGTCGGGGCAAGATGGTGGACTTCATGAGGGTGGACAAAATGGCTTCCAAGATGGCCGCTCCCACGGCGCGCATGTTGCAGTGGTGGAGTTGGAGGCGGGGTTCCCTCTGCAGACTTTGCTGAAATGTCCTTTCTTCCCACATTTAAAACAGGTGGTGCCCTTCGCTGGGCACAGATGCCTGGAGTGTTTGTCCTGGCCGCAGAAGTAGCATTTCGGGCCCCGATGCGTCGCGGCAGTAGTGGGGCTCCTGGGTGGAGGCTGGGGCTCCGACGGTGCTGGGCTGGCCTGAGACCTGGGAGGTGAAGATGGCTTCCAAGATGGCGGCCCCCACAGCGCGCCCGAGGCGGAGTGGGCCACGTGGCCTGGGGGACAGGGTTCAGAGTTCCTCTGGGCCATATCCAGCGATCGCGCTATATCTATAGCCTGTTTTAAGACCAGTCCCTCCTTTTCAAACCGTTTCTGCCGAATATAATTTGAACTGAGGCCCGCAATAAGGGAGTCTCGAATCAGCTCCTCCGTGTACACGATGGCAGACACGGTCTTACAGTTACAGTCTCTGCCCAGTACTTTTAGGTTTAGTATAAAGTCCTCTAGTGACTCACCATGCCGCTGCGTGCGAGTAGTCAGAACGTGCCTGGCGTACACCACGTTTATTGGCTGCGCGTAGTGGGCCTTCAGGATGGTGCAGGCCTCCTCGTAGCTGGTGGCATCTTGGATGAGAGGGGAGACCCGATGGCTCACCCAGTTTTGCAGGATTCCCAGTTTCATGTCTCCAGTAGCGGTTTCGGCTGCGGCTATGGCAGTGGATGAGTTTGCAATGAAAAATTCGAAGCATTGGAACCAGAGTCTGAACTGCGTGGCTATGTCTTAGGCATGGGGGTCCAGATCCAAGCGCTCTGGTTTCAGGAGTCGATCCATCTTGGTGTTTTAGTGATTAAAATTGATGTGCCGTCAATAACTCAAAGACAAGGAATTTAAAGGATTCAACTAAGGCTTTTAATCACTAAGAACATAGCAGCATAGCAGGTCTTCCCACATCGGGTTCATCTGGTAGTGAGTGACCCTGCCAGCTCCTGAGATCTTTATATGGCAAAAGACAGGGGCGTAGCCAATACACACAATAGGAACAAAAGGGTGTGGTTCACACAATACAAGCAGGTAAAATACAAGCAGGTCTGATGAAGGCATATTTCATCACACGCCCCACCTAATATCCTCAGCTCCTCCCCACCCCACCTAATATCCTCAGCTCCTCCCCACCCCACCTAATATCCTCAGCTCCTCCCCACCCCACCTAATATCCTCAGTTCCTCCTCACGCCTCCTAATATCCTCAGCTCCGCCCCACCCCACCTAATATCCTCAGCTCCTCCCCACCCCACCTAATATCCTCAGCTCCTCCCCACCCCACCTAATATCCTCAGCTCCTCCCCACCCCACCTAATATCCTCAGCTCCTCCCCACCCCACCTAATATCCTCAGCTCCTCCCCACCCCACCTAATATCCTCAGCTCCTCCCCACTACACCTAATATCCTCAGCTCCTCCCCACCCCACCTTATATCCTCAGCTCATCCCCACCCCACCTAATATCCTCAGCTCCTCCCCACCCCACCTAATATCCTCAGCTCCTCCCCACCCGACCTAATATCCTCAGCTCCTCCCCACCCCACCTAATATCCTGAGCTCCTCCCCACCCCACCTAATTTCCTCAGCTCCTCCCCACCCCACCTAATATCCTCAGCTCCTCCCCACTCCACCTAATATCCTCAGCTCCTCCCCACTCCACCTAATATCCTCAGCTCCTGCCCACCCCACCTTATATCCTCAGCTCCTCCCCACCCCACCTACTATTCTCAGCTCCTCCCCACCCCACCTAATATCCTCAGCTCCTCCCCACCACACCTAATATCATCAGCTCCTCCGCACCCCACCTAATATCATCAGCTCCTCCGCACCCCACCTAATATCATCAGCTCCTTCGCACCCCACCTAATATCATCAGCTCGTCCACACCTCCACCTAATATCCTCAGCTCCTCCGCACCCCACCTAATATCATCAGCTCGTCCACACCGCCACCTAATATCCTCAGCTCCTCCGCACCCCACCTAATATCATCAGCTCCTCCCCACCTCCACCTAATATCCTCAGCTCCTCCCCACCCCTTCCTAATATCCCCAGCTCCTCCCCTCCCCACCTAATATCCTCAGCTCCTCCCCACCCCACCTAATATCCTCAGCTCCTCCACACCCCACCTAATATCCTCAGCTCCTCCCCTCCCCACCTACTATCCTCAGCTCCTCCCCACCCCACCTAATATCCTCAGCTCCTCCCCACCCCACCTAATATTCTATACTCATCCCCACCTCCACCAATCATCCTCTGCTCATCCACAACACCTAACATTCTGATCTCCTCCCCAACCCCACACCCGACAAACATCATCTGCTACTCCCCATCCTATATTAAAGAACTTCCTCTGCTATTCCCTACCACACCTCTCCCCAGCTCATCCCTAATCCCAGCAAACATCTTCATGTCCTCCCACCCTACTCCACCTAACCTCCTCTATTTTACCTTGCCCCTCCTATACCCAGCTTATCCCCACACCAGCAAACATTCTCAGCCCCTGCCCACACCCAGCAAATATCCAGAGCTCCACCTCACGCTACCCCCCTCCTCCTCTACTTTCCCATAACAAACGTATCCCCAGCTCATCCCCACCCCCAGCAAACATACTCTGCTCAACACTGCCCCAAGCTATCATCCTCAGCTCATCCACACCCCAGCAAACATACTCTGCTCAACCCCACCCCAACCTGTCATCCTCAGCTCATCCACACCCCCAACAAACATACACTGCCAACCCCATCCCAAACTATCATCCTCAGCTCAGCCACAATATTTCAAACATTCTCAACTGCACCCACCTCACCTGACATCATCAATATCTCTCCACTTATCTCTACATGCAGTCTGCAGCTGTCAATCTCATAGCCTCTGCCGGGAACTGTCAGGGAACTGCCTGCACGTATTTCTACATACAGTCTGCAGCGTTCAATCTTGTGGATAGGATGTGCTATCGCACAATATCAACCAGATAGAACAACAACATCGTGTCAATTCTTTGCCATTCGATGTAAGAGCAGGAATCCCCTGACAGTTCCCGGGATGACAACATGCACCACAAGAACCTCCTCCCATCCTTCTTCATCTAACACCATTAACATATCCTTCTATGCATTTATCCATCATGTACTTTTCTAAAATCCCCATTCATGACTATGTGATATTTGCTCCGATGGCTCCTTCTCGTAGCGTGCTGCACATTCGAAGCACCCTCTGGGTGAAGAAGTCTCTCCTAAGTCCTCCACTGGAATTATTAGTGACAATCTTCTATTTATGGCCCTTAGTTCTGGTCTTCCCCGCAATTGGAAACAGCCTCATTATCTCTACCCTATCAACCCCATCTGTATCCCGAATTTCCTCTATCAGGTCACCCTCAGTCTGCTGTACTCTAGAGGAAAGAGCCCTAGTCTGTTCAATCTTACACAATCGGTATATCCTGTCAGATCATGGGATAATTCTAGTAAATGTTTTATTGCAACTTCTCCAATGCCACTATTTCTGTTATATAATAGAGACCAGAAGTGTTCCCTTTACACCAGGTGTGTTCTCACCAATGCTGTACAAGTTTAACATAACTTCTCTGCTTTTCAATTCTATGCCTCTGGAAATGAACCAACCTGCTTTGTTTTTTTTAAATTCATTTTGCTACTGTATTCTTGAGTAAGGATTGCATTTTCTTTCCCACCAGCTACAGATTTTGTGCAGCGTGATCAGTGCAGGAAGTTCACTGACAGTTCCCAGGAGCAGAGGGTGTGATTGACAGCTGCAGACAGTGTGCAAAGAGATAGGTGTACGTAGTTATCTGTCATTTCCCGGGTGTAGAGTCTGTGATTAACAGCAGCAGTAAACTTTTACAAAGAGAAATACAAGGCCGTAAAATGAAATTTAATCAGGCGAGAGAAATGAACATTATCTGCCCGGTTTGTAACAGACCAGGGTTGAGGTCTCGATCACTTTATGGAGCAATGACTTTCTTTGGGGTGGGAAATTTCATATTTTTATTATCAACTTAGAAACGAAAGCTTATAAAGGAACTAACAAAAAAGAGCCTGAATAAATTTTTTCTATGAATACTTTTATTAAAGCATTTTAATGGACCACTTACTTTAATGCTATTACATGGAACGATATGTTTTAAAAAAACTGCCCATATATTCAAAATAAAACGTAGTATATTTTCTCATGACACAAAAATAAGGCCTTCCAATCGTCACACGCACATGGTCAGTTCTAGGTGACAAAAGCATGGCCATCTGTAGATGACACAAATATGGCCATCTGTAGGTGACACAAATATGGCCATCTGTATGTGACACAAACTTGTCCGTCTGTAGGTGACACAAATATGGCCATCTGTAGGTGACACAAACATGGCCGTCTGTAGGTGACACAAACTTGGCCGTCTGTAGGTGTCAGAAACATGGCCGTCTGTAGGTGACAGAAACATGGACGTCTGTAGGTGACAGAGACATGGCCGTCTGTAGGTGACACAAATATGGCCAACTTTAGGTGACACAAACACGGTCGTCTGTAGCTGACAGAGACATGACCATCTGTAGCTGACACAAACATGGCCGGCTGTAGTTGACAGAAACATGGCCATGTGTAGGTGACAGAAACGTGGCCCTGTGTAGGTGTCACAAACATGGCCATCTGTAGGTGACACAAATATGGCCATCTGTAGGTGGCACAAACATGGCCCTCTGTAGGTGACACAAATATGGCCATCTGTAGGTGACACAAACATGGCCGTCTGTAGGTGACACAAATATGGCCATCTGTAGGTGACACAAACATGGCCGTCTGTAGGTGACACAAATATGGCCATCTGTAGGTGACACAAACATGGCCGTCTGTAGGTGACACAAACATGGCCCTCTGTAGGTGACACAAATATGGCCATCTGTGGGTTACACAAACATGGTCATCTGTAGGTGACACAAACATGGCCGTCTGTAGGTGACACAAATATGGCTATCTGTATGTGACACAAATATGGCCATCTGTAGGTGACACAAACATGGCCGTCTGTAGGTGACACAAACATGGCCATCTGTAGGTGGCACTAACATGGCCGTCTTTAGGTGACAGAAACAAGGCCATCTGTAGGTGACAGAAACATGGCCGTCTGTAGGTGACAGAAACGTGGCCGTCTGTAGGTGACACAAACATGGCTGTCTGTAAGTGACACAAATATGGCTGTCTGTAGGTAACAGAAACATGGCCGTCTGCAGGTGACACATACATGGCCGTCTGTATGTAACAGACACATGGCCGTCTGTATGTAGCAGAAAAATGGCCGTCTCTAGGTAACAGAAATATGGCCATCTGTAGGTTACAGAAACATGGCCGTCTGCAGGTGACACATACATGGCCGTCTGTATGTAACAGACACATGGCCGTCTGTATGTAGCAGAAAAATGGCCGTTTCTAGGTAACAGAAATATGGCCATCTGTATGTTACAGAAACATGGCCGTCTGCAGTTAACACAAATATGGCCGTCTGTAGGTGATAGACACATGGCCGTCTGTATGTGACACATATATGGTCGTCAGTAGGTGACAGAACCATGGCAGTCTGTAGGCGTCATGAATATGGCCTTCTGTAGATGACACAAACATGGCCATCTGTAGGTGACAGACACATGGCCGTCTGCAGGTGACACAAACATGGCCATCTGTAGGTGGCACAAACATGGTGGTCTCTAGGTGACAGACACAGGACAGTCTGTAGGTGACAAGAACACGGCCATCTGTAGGTGACAGAAATATGGCCGTCTGTAGGTGACACAAACATGCCCGTCTGTAGGTGACACAAATATGGCCATCTGTAGTTGACACAAGCATTGCCGTCTGTAGGTGACACAAGCATGGCCGTCTGTAGGTGATACATACATGGCGCTCTGTAGCTGACATAAACTTGGCCATATGTAGGTGATACAAACATGGCCATCGGTAGATGAGACATACATGGCCATGTGTAGTTGAAACAAACAGGCCATCCGAAAGTGACAGAAACATGGCCCTCTGTAGGTGACAGAAATTTGGACGTCTGAAGATGACACAAACAGGGCCATCTGGAGTTGACAGAAACGAGGCCGTCTGTAGGTGACAGAAACAGGGCCGTCTGTAGGTGACAGACAAATGGCCATCTGTAGGTGACACAAACATGGCCATCTGTAGGTGACACGTACATGGCCGTCTGAAGGTGACAGAAACATGGCGGGCTTGAGGTGACAGAAACATGGCCATCTCTAGTTGGCACAAACATGGCGGTCTGTAGGTGACAGACACATAGCCGTCTGTAGGTGACAGAAACAAGGCCATCTGTAGGTGATAGAAACAAGGCCGTCTGTAGGTGATAGAAACAAGGCCGTCTGTAGGCGACAGAAACGTGGCCGTCTGTAGGTGACAGACACATGGCCGTCTGTAGGTGATAGAAACAAGGCTGTCTGTAGGTGATAGAAACAAGGCTGTCTGTAGGTGAAAGAAACGTGGCCGTCTGTAGGCGACAGAAACGTGGCCGTCTGTAGGTGACAGACACATGGCCGTCTGTAGGTGATAGAAACAAGGCCATCTGTAGGTGATAGAAACAAGGCCGTCTGTAGGCGACAGAAACGTGGCCGTCTGTAGGTGACAGAAACATGGCCATCAATAGGTGACAGAAACATGGCCCTCTGTAAATGACACAAACAGGGCCCTCTTTAGGTGAAACATACATGGCTGACTGTAGGTGACAGAAACATGGCCGTCTGTAGGTGACACAAACATGGATGCCTGTAGGTGACAGAAACATTGCTGTCTGTAGGTGACACATACATGGCTGTCTGTTTGTGGCACAAATATGGCAGTCTGTAGGTAACAGATACATGGCCATCTGCAGGTGACACATATATGGCCGTCTGTATGTAACAGGCACATGGCCGTCTGTATGTAGCAGAAACATGGCCGTCTCTAGGTAACAGAAATATGGCCATCTGTATGCTACACAAGCATGGCCGTCTGCAGTTAACACAAATATGGCCATCTGTAGGTAACAGAAACATGGACATCTGAAGATGACACAAACAGGGCTGTCTGGAGTTGACAGAATTTAGGCCATCTGTAGGTGACAGAAACAGGGCCATCTGTAGGTGACAGACAAATGGCCATCTGTAGGTGACACAAACATGGCCGTCTGTAGGTGATACATACATGGCTGTCTGTAGGTGATACGTACATGGCCATCTGTAGTTGACACGTACATGGCCATCTGTACGTAACAGACACATGGCCGTCTGTATGTAGCAGAAACATGACCGTCTCTAGGAAACAGAAATATGGCAATCTGTATGTTACACAAACATAGCCGTCTGCAGTTAACACAAACATGGCACACTGAATGTGACAGAGACAAGGCCATCTGTAGGTGACAGAAACATGGCTGTCTCTAGTTGACACGTACATGGCCATCTGTAGGTGACAGCAAAATGGCCGTCTAGGTGACAAAAACACGGCAGTCTGAAGGTGACAGAAATATGGTGGGCTTGAGGTGACAGAAACATGGCCATCTGTACGTGGCACAAACATGGCGGCCTGTAGGTGACAGACACATGGCAGTCTGTAGGTGACAGAAACAAGGCCATCTGTAGGTGACAGAAACATGGCCGTCTGTAGGTGACACAAGCATGGCTGTCTGTTGGTGACAGAAACATGGGCGTCTATAGGTCAAACAAACATTGCCGTCTGTAGGTGACGCAAACATTAGCATCTGTAGGTGGCAAAATCATGGCCGTCTGTAGGTGACTCAAACATGGCCATCTGTAGGTGACACAAACATGGCCGTCTATAGGTGATACATGCAAGGCCGTCTGTAGGTGACACATACATGGCTGCCTGCAGGTGATACATACGTGGTTGTCTGTAGGCCGTCTGTAGGTGACACAAAAAGGGCTGTCTGAAGGTGACAGAAACATAGCTGTTTGTAGGTAATACATACATGACTGTCTGTAGGTGACAGAAATATAGCCTCTGTAGTTGACTCAAACGTGGCCAGCTGTAGGTGACACAAACATGGCTGTCTGTTAGTGACAGAAGCATGGCTGTCTGTCGGTGACAGAAACATAACTGTCTGTAGGTGATAGAAACGTACCAGTCTGTAGTTAGCACAAACATGGCCATCTGTAGGTAACAGACACATGGCCGTCTGTATGTGACAAAAACTGGGCCATCTGTAGGTGGCTGCAGTATGGCCTCCTGTAGGTGACACAAACATGGGCGTCTGCAGGTGACATAAACATGGCTGCCTGTATATCAAACAAACCTGGCCGTCTGTAGGCGACTCAAACATGGCCCCTGTACTTCAAATATACATGGCCGTCTGGAAGTGACACATACATGGCCATCTGCATGTGGCAGTATCATGGCTGTCTGTAGGTGACACAAACATGGCCGTCTGTAGGTTATTTAAACATGGTTGTCTGTAGATGATACATACATGGCCGTCTGTAGGTGGTGCATACATGGTCGACTGCAGGTGACACATACATGGCTGTCTGTAGGTGACAGAAATATGGTCGGCTGTAGTTGACAAAAACATGGCCATCTGTAGGTAACACAAACATGGCCATCTGTAGGTGATACATACATGGCCATCTGTAGGTGGCTTATACATGGTTGTCTGTAGGTGATACACAAATGGCTGTCTGTAGGGCATCTGTAGGTGACACAAACAGGGCCGTCTGAAGGTGACCGAAACATAGCCATCTCTGGGTGATACATACATGGCCGTCTGTAGGTGACAGAAATATAGCCTCTGTAGGTGACTCAAACATGGCCAGCTGTCGGTGACATAAACATGGCTGTCTGTTAGTGACAGAAGCATGGCTGTCTGTTGGTGACAGAAACATAACCGTCTGTAGGTGATAGAAACATGCCCGTGTGTAGGTAACACAAGCATGGCCGTCTGTAGGTGACACAAACATGGCCGCCTGTAGTTGACACAAGCATTGCTGTCTGTAGGTGACACAAGCATGGCCGGCTGTAGGTGACACAAGCATGGCCATCTGTATGTGACACAAACATGGTGGTCTCTAGGTGACAGACACAGGACAATCTGTAGGTGACTAGAACAGGGCCATCTGTAGGTGACAGAAATATGGCCATCTGTAGGTGACACAAACATGCCCGTCTGTAGGTGACACAAATATGGCCGTCTGTAGTTGACACAATCATTGCTGTCTGTAGGTGACACAAACATGGCTGTCTGCAGGTGATACATACATGGCCATCTGTAGCTGACATAAACATGGCCGTATGTAGGTGGTACAAACATGGCCATCGGCAGATGATACATACATGGCCATGTGTAGTTGAAACAAACAGGGCCATCCGAAAGTGACAGAAACATGGCCCTCTGTAGGTGACAGAAACATGGAGGTCTGAAGATGACACAAACAGGGCCGTCTGGAGTTGACAGAAACGAGGCCATCTGTAGATGACAGAAACAGGGCCGTCTGTAGGTGACAGAGAAATGGCCCTCTGTAGGTGACACAAACATGGCCATCTGTAGCTGACATGTACATGGCCGTCTGAAGGCGACAGAAATATGGCGGGCTTGAGATGACAGAAACATGGCCATCTCTAGTTGGCACAAACATGGCCATCTGTAGATGACACAAACAGGGCCATCTTTAGGTGAAACATCCATGGCCATATGTAGGTGACACAAACATGGCCGTCTGTAGGTGACAGAAATATGGCCAACTGTAGCTGACAGAGAAATGGCCATCTGTAGCTGACACAAACTTTGCCAGCTGTAGTTGACAGAAACATGGTCATGTGTAGGTGACACAAACATGGCCATCTGAAGGTGACAGAAATATGACCATCTGTAGGTGACAGAAATACGGCCATTTGTAGGTGACAGAAACGTAGCTGTCTGTAGGTGGCACAAACATGGCTGCCTGTAGGTAACAGAAACATGGCCATCTGTAGGTGACACTTTCATGGCCATTTGTAGGTGACACAATTATGGCCGGCTGTAGGTGGGACAAACATGGCGGTCTGTAGGTGACAGAAACATGGCCGTCTGTAGGTGACAGACACATGGCCGGCTGTAGGTGACAGAAACATGGCCATCTGTAGGTGACAGAAACGTGGCCATCCGAAGGTGACAGAAACATGGCTCTCTGTAGGTGACACAATCATGGCCATCTGTAGATGACACAAACAGGGCCATCTATAGGTGAAACATACATGGCTGGCTGTAGGTGACAGAAACATGGCCGTCTGTATGTGACACACATATGGCTGTCTGTAGGTAACAGATACATGGCCGTCTGCAGGTGACACATACATGGCCGTCTGTATGTAACAGACATATGGCCGTCTGTACGTAGCAGAAACATGGCCATCTCTAGGTAACAGTAATATGGCCATCTGTATGTTACACAAACTTGGCCATCTGCAGTTGACACAAATATCGCCATCTGTAGGTGACAGAAATATGGATGTCTCAAGATGACACAAACAGAGCCATCTGGAGTTGACAAAAATGAGGCCATCTGTAGGTGACAGAAACAGGGCCGTCTGTAGGTGACAGACAAATGGCCATCTGTAGGTGACAGAAAAATGGCCGTCTGTAGGTGATACATACATGGCCGGCTGTAGATGACACATACATGGCCGTCTGTAGGTGACACATAAATGACCATCTGTATGTAACAGACACATGGCCGTCTGTACGTAGCAGAAACATGGCCGTCTCTAGGTAACAGTAATATGGCCATCTGTATGTTACACAAACATGGCCGTCTGCAGTTAACACAAATATGGCCATCTGTAGGTGACAGAAACATGGACGTCTGAAGATGACACAAACAGGGCTGTCTGGAGTTGACAGAAATGAGGCCGTCTGTAGGTGACAGAAACAGGGCCATCTGTAGGTGACAGACAAATGGCTATTTGTAGGTGACACAAACATGGCCATCTGTAGGTGACACATGCATGGCCATCTGTAGTTGACACATACATGGCCGTCTGTAGGTGACAGCAAAATGGCCGTCTAGGTGACAAAAACACGGCAGTCTGAAGGCGACAGAAATATGGCGGGCTTGAGGTGACAGAAACATGGCCATCTGTAGGTGGCACAAACATGGCGGTCTGTAGGTAACAGACACATGGCCGTCTTTATATGACATAAACATGGCTGCCTGTATATCAAACAAACCTGGCCGTCTGTAGGTGACTCAAACATAGCCTCTGAACTTCAAATATACATAGCCATCTGTAGGTGATACATACATGGCCGTCTGCATGTGGCAGAATCATGGCCGTCTGTAGGTGACACAAACATGGCCGTCTGTAGGCGATATAAACATGGTCGTCTGTAGATGATACAGACATGGCCATCTGTAGGTGACACATACATGTCTGTCTGTAGGTGACAGAAACATGGCCGGCTGTAGGTGACACAAACATGGCCGTCTGTAGGTGTTACATACATGGCCGTCTGTAGGTGCCATATACATGGCTGTCTGTAGGTGATACATAAATGGCTGTCTGTAGGCCATCTGTAGGTGACACAAACAGAGCCGTCTGAAGGTGACCGCAACATAGCCATCTGTAGGTGATACATACATGGCCGTCTGTAGATGACAGAAACATAGCCTCTGTAGGTGACTAAAACATTTCCAGCTGTCGGTGACACAAACATGGCTGTCTGTTAGTGACAGAAACATGACCATCTGTAGGTGATAGAAACATGCCCGTGTGTAGGTAACACAAGCATGGCCGCCTGTAGGTGACACAAACATGGCCATCTGTAGGTGACACAAACATGGCTGTCTGTAGGTGACAGAAACATGGCCATCTGTAGGTGACACAAATATGGCCAACTGTAGCTGACAGAGACATGGACATCTGTAGCTGACACAAACTTTGCCAGCTGTAGGTGACAGAAACATGGCCAAGTGTAGGTGACACAAACATGGCCATCTGTAGGTGACAGAAACATGGCCGCTTGTAGGTGACAGAAACGTGACTGTCTGTAGGTGACACAAATATGGCTGCCTGTAGGTAACAGACAAGTGGCTGTCTGTAGGTGAAACATACATGGCTGTCTGTAGGTGGCACAAACATGGCTGTCTGTAGGTAACAGAAACATGGTCGTCCGCAGGTGACACATACATGGCCATTTGTAGGTGACACAAACATGGCCTTCTGTAGCTGACAGAGACATGGCCGTCTGTAGGTGACACAAACATGGCCGGCTGTAGGTGACAGAAACATGGCCATGTGTAGGTGAAACAGACATGGCCATCTGAAGGTGAAAGAAACATGGCCATCTGAAGGTGACAGAAATATGACCATCGGTAGATGATACGTACATGGCCATGTATAGGTGAAACAAAGATGGCCATCTGTAGGTGAAAGAAACATGGCCGTTTGTAGGTGACAGAAACGTGGCCATCCGAAGGTGACAGAAACATGGCCCTCTGCAGGTGGCACAAACATGGCCATCTGTAGGTGACACAAACAGGGCCATATTTAGGTGAAACACACATGGCCGTCTGTAGGTGACACAAACATGGCCATCTGTAAATGATACATACATGGCGGTCTGTAGGTGATACATACATGACCGTCTGTAGGTGACACATACATGGCCTTCTGTAGGTGACAGAAATATGGCCGTCTGTAGGTGACAGAAACATGGATGTCTGTAGGTAACACAAACAAGGCCGTCTGAATGTGACAGGAACATGGCGGTCTGTAGGTGATGCATACATGGCCGTCTGTAGGTGACACAATCATTGGTCGTCTGTAGGTGACAGAAACATGGCAGTCTGTAGGTGATACATACATGGCCGTCTGTATGTGAAACATATATGGTCGTCAGTAGGTGACAGAAACATGGCTGTCTGTAGGTGATAGAATCATTGGTCGTCTGTAGGTGACAGAAACATTCCCGTCTCTAGGTGATACATACATGGCCGTCTGTATGTGGTACAAACATGGCCATCTGTAGGTGACAGACACAATGCCGTCTGTATGTGACGGAAACAGGGCCATCTGTAGGTGACTGAAGTATCGCCTCCTGTAGGTGAGGGAAACATGGTCATCTGTAGGTGACACAAACATGGCCATCTGTATGTGTAACAAACATGGTCGTCTGTAGATGTTACATATATATCGCCATCTGTAGTTGATACATACGTGGCCGACTGCAGGAGGCACATACATGGCCGTCTGTAGGTGACAGAAATATACCCATCCGTAGGTGACAAATACATGGCAGTCTGTAGGTGAAAAAAACATGGCCGTCTGTAAGTAACACAAACAAGGCCGTTTGAATGTGACAGAAACATGGCCATCTGTGGTGATAAATACACGGCCGTCTGTATGTAACACAAACATGGCCCTCTGAATGTGACAGAGAAAAGGCCATCTGTAGGTGACAGAAACATGGCCGTCTGTAGGCCAAACAAACATGGCCGTCTGTAGGTGACACAGACATGGCCATCTGTAGGTGACACTTACATTTCTGTCTGCAGGTGATACATACATGGCTGTCTGTACGCCATCTGTAGGTAACACAAACATGACCGTCTGTACGTGATGGAAACATAGCCGTCTGTTGGTGACAGAAACATGGCCATCTGTCGGTGGCACAAACATGGTGGTCTGTAGCTGACAGACACATGGCCGTCTGTAGGTGACAGAAAAAAGGCCATCTGTAGGTGACAAAAACATGGCCGTCAAAGGTGACACAAATATGGGAGTCTGTAGGTCAAAAATATATATGGCCGCCTGTAGGTGACAGAAGCATGGCCGTCTGTAGGTGACTCAAACATTGCCATTTGTAGGTGACACAAACATGTCCGTCTGTATGTGATACATACATGGCCATCTCTAGGAAACAGATACATGGCCATCTGTAGGTGACACAAACATGGCCGTCTGTAGGTGATAGAAACATGGCCCTCTGTAGACGATACATACATGGCCGTCTGTAGGTGATACATACATGACCGTCTGTAGGTAATACATACATGCCCTTCTGTAGGTGACAAAAACATGGTCGTCTGTAGGTGACAGAAATATGGCCGTCTGTAGATGATACATACATGGCCATCTGTAGGTGATACATACATGGCCGTCTGTATGTGACACATATATGGTCGTCAGTAGGTGACAGAAACATGGCAGTCTGTAGGTGTCACGAACATGGCCTTCTGTACATGACACAAACATGGCCATCTGTAGGTGACAGACACATGGCCGTCTGTAGGTGACACTAACATGGCCATCTGTAGGTGGCACAAACATGGTGGTCTCTAGATGACAGACACAGGACAATCTGTAGGTGACAGGAACAGGGCCATCTGTAGGTGACAGAAATATGGCCGTTTGTAGGTGACACAATCATGCCCGTGTGTAGGTGACACAAATATGGCCATCTGTTGTTGGCACAATCATTGCCTTCCGTAGGTGACACAAGCATGGCCGTCAGTAGGTGATACATACATGGCCGTCTGTAGGAGACACTAACATGGCCGTCTGTAGTTAACAGAAACATGGCTGTCTGTAGGTGAGAGAAACCTGGCCTTCTGTAGATTTCACAAACATGGCAGTCTGTAGGTGTCAGACACATGGCCGCCTGTAGGAGTCATAAACATGGCCTTCGGTAGATGACACAAAAATGGCAGTCTGTAGGTGACAGACACATGGCCGTCTGTAGGTGACACAAACATGGCCGTCTGTAGGTCAAAGAGACATGCCCGTCTGTAGGTGACACAAATATTGCCATCTGCAGTTGACACAAACATTGCCGTCTGTAGGTGAGACAAACAAAGCCGTCTGTAGGTGATACATACATGGCCGTCTGTAGGTGACACATACATGGCTGTCTGTAGGTGATACATACATGGCTGTCTCAAGGCCGTCTGTAGATGACAAAAATTGGGCAGTCTGAATGTGACAGAAACACAGCCGTCGGTAAGTGACACATGCATGGCTGTCTGTAGGTGATACACACATTGCATTCTGTAGGTGACAGAAACATGGCCGCTGTAGGTGACTCAAATATGACCGTCTTTAGGTGACACAAACAGGGCCCTCGCCTGAAGGCACAAGAGGCATAGCCACCTGTAGGTGATACATACATGGCTGTCTGAAGGTGACAGAAACATAGCCATCGGTAGGTGGCACAACCATGGACGTGTGTAGATGATACAATCATGGCCGTCTGCAGGTGACAGAAACATGGCCGTATGTATGTGATGCAAGCATGGCTGCCTGTAGGTGATGCAAACATGGAGGTCGGTAAGTGACACAGAAATGGCCATCTAGGGGTGACACAAATATGACCATCTGTATGTGACACATGCATGGCCGTCTGCAGGTGACACAAGCATGGCCGTCTGTAGGTGACTCAAACATTGCCATCTGTAGGTGACGCAAACATGTCCATCTGTATGTGATACATACATGGCCGTCTCTAGGAAACAGATACATGGCCGTCTGTAGGTGACAGAAACATGGCCGTCTGTAGGTGATAGAAACATGGCCCTCTGTAGATGATACATACATGGCCGTCTGTAGGTGATACATACATGACCGTCTGTAGGTAATACATACATGCCCTTCTGTAGTGACAAAAACATGGTCGTCTGTAGGTGACAGAAATATGGCCGTCTGTAGATGATACATACATGGCCATCTGTAGGTTATACATACATGGCCGTCTGTATGTGACACATATATGGTCGTCAGTAGGTGACAGAAACATGGCAGTCAGTAGATGTCACGAACATGGCCTTCTGTACATGACACAAACATGGCCATCTGTAGGTGACAGACACATGGCCGTCTGTAGTTGACACTAACATGGCCATCTGTAGGTGGCACAAACATGGTGGTCTCTGGATGACAGACACAGGGCAATCTGTAGGTGACAGGAACAGGGCCATCTGTAGGTGACAGAAATATGGCCGTTTGTAGGTGACACAATCATGCCCGTGTGTAGGTGACACAAATATGGCCGTCTGTAGTTGACACCATCATTGCCTTCCGTAGGTGACACAAGCATGGCCGTCAGTAGGTGATACATACATGGCCGTCTGTAGGAGACACAAATATGGCCGTCTGTAGTTAACAGAAACATGGCTGTCTGTAGGTGAGAGAAACATGGCCTTCTGTAGATTTCACAAACATGGCAGTCTGTAGGTGTCAGACACATGGCCGCCTGTAGGAGTCATAAACATGGCCTTCGGTAGATGACACAAAAATGGCAGTCTGTAGGTGACAGACACATGGCCGTCTGTAGGTGACACAAACATGGCCGTCTGTAGTTTAAACAGACATGCCCATCTGTAGGTGACACAAATATTGCCATCTGTAGTTGACACAAACATTGCCGTCTGTAGGTGAGACAAACAAAGCCGTCTGTAGTTGATACATACATGGCCGTCTGTAGGTGACACATACATGGCTGTCTGTAGGTGATACATACATGGCTGTCTCAAGGCCGTCTGTAGATGACAAAAATTGGGCAGTCTGAAGGTGACAGAAACGCAGCCGTCGGTAAGTGACACATGCATGGCTGTCTGTAGGTGATACACACATTGCATTCTGTAGGTGACAGAAACATGGCAGCTGTAGGGGACTCAAATATGACCGTCTTTAGGTGACACAAACAGGGCCCCCGCCTGAAGGCACAAGAGGCATAGCCACCTGTAGGTGATACATACATGGCTGTCTGAAGGTGATACATACATGGCTGTCTGAAGGTGACAGAAACATAGCCATCGGTAGGTGGCACAACCATGGACGTGTGTAGATGATACAATCATGGCCGTCTGTAGGTGACAGAAACATGGCCGTATGTATGTGATGCAAGCATGGCTGCCTGTAGGTGATGCAAATATGGAGGTCGGTAAGTGACACAGAAATGGCCATCTAGGGGTGACACAAACATGGCCATCTGTATGTGACACATGCATGTCCGTCTGCAGGTGACACAAACATGGCCGTCTGTAGGTGACTCAAATGTGGCCGTCTGTCGGTGACACATACATGGCCATCTTTAGGTGGCACAAACTTGGTCGTCTGAATGTGGCACAAGCATGTCTTTCTGTAGTTGACAGAAACATGGCCGGCTGTGGGTGACTGAAACATGGCCATCTGTCGATAACAGAAACATAGCGTTCTGTAGGGGACACATATATGGCCATCTGTAGGTGACAGAAACATGGCCTGCTGTAGGTGACACAAAAATGGCCATCTGCAGGTGACACAAACATGGCCATCTGTAGGTATCAGGAACATGGAATTCTGTAGGTGAAACAAACATGGCCGTATGTAGGTAACAGAAAAGTGTCCATCAGTAGGTGACAGAAACATGGCCGTCTGTAGGTATCAGAAACATGGTCGTCTGTAAGTAACAGAACCATGGCCGCCTGTAGGTGACACATACATGGCCATCTGTAGGTGACAGAAACATGGCCTTCTGTACGTGACACAAACATGGCCGTCTGTAGGTGACACAAACATGGCTGTCTGTAGGGAACAGGAACATGGCCCTCTTAGGTGACACAAGCATTGTCATCTGTAGATGACACAAACATGGCCGTCTGTAGGTGATACAGACATGGCCGTCTGTAGCTGCCACATACCAGGCTGTCTGTAGGTGATACATACGTGGCTGTCTGTAGGCCGTCTGTAGGTGACACAAACAGGGCCGCCTGAAGGCGACAGAAACATAGCCGTGGGTGGGTGACACAAACATGGCCGTGTGTAGGTAACATAAAAATGTCCGTCTGTAGGTGACAGGAACATGGCCTTCTGTAGGTAACACATAAAGGGCCATCAGTAGGTAACAGAACAATGGCTGTCTGTAGTGAAAAGAAACATGGCCATCTGTAGGTGACACAAAATATGGTCCTCCGTAGATGACACAAACATGGCCATCTGTAGGTGACAGACACTTGGCCGTATGTAGGTGACACATACATGGCCGTCTGTTGGTGACAGAAACATGGCCATCTGTAGGTGACACAAACATGGCTGTCTGTAGGTAACAGGAACATGGCCATCTGTATGTGACAGAAACATGGCCATCTGTACGTAACAGGAATATGGCCATCTGTATGTGAAAGAAACATGGCCGTCTGTAGGTGACACAAACGTGGCATTCTGTAGGTGACACAAAATATGGTCCTCTGTAGATGACACAAACATGGCCAACTGTAGGTGACAGACACATGGCCGTATGTAGGTGAAACAAACATGGCCATCTGTAGGTGACACAAACATGGCCATCTGTAGGTGACACAAACATGGCCATCTGTAGGTGACACAAACATGGCCATCTGTAGGTGACACAAACATGGCCACCTGTAGCTGACACAAACATGGCCGTCTGTAGGTGACACAAACATGGCTGTCTGTAGGTAACAGGAACATGGCCATCTGTATGTGACAGAAACATGGCCATCTGTAGGTAACAGGAATATGGCTATCTGTATGTGAAAGAAACATGGCCGTCTGTAGGTGACACAAACATTGCTGTCAGTAGGTGACACAAACGTGGCCATCTGTAGGTGACACAAAATATGGTCCTCCGTAGATGACACAAACATGGCCAACTGTAGGTGACAGACACATGGCCGTATGTAGGTGACACAAACATGGCCATCTGTAGGTGACACAAACATGGCCATCTGTAGGTGACACAAACATGGCCATCTGTAGATGACACAAACATTGCCATCTGTAGGTGACACAAACATGGCCATCTGTAGGTGACACAAACATGGCCGTCTGTAGGTGACACAAACATGGCCATCTGTAGGTGACACAAACATGGCCGTCTGTAGGTAACAGGAACATGGCCATCTGTAGGTGACAAAAACATGGCCATCTGTAGGTGACACAAACATTGCTGTCGGTAGGTGACAGAAACGTGGCCATCTGTAGCTAACTGAAACACGGCCGTCTGTAGGTGACAGAAACATGGTCGTCTGTAGGTAACAGAAACATGGCTGTCTGTAGGTGACAGAAACTTGGCCGTCTGTAGGTGACACTTACATGGCCATCTGTAGTTGTTACAATCATGGCCGTCTGTAGGTGATACGTACATGGCCATCTGTAGGTAACAGAAACATGGCCATGTGTAGGAGTAACAAACATGGCCGACTGTATATGACACAAACATGGCCGTCTGAAAGGGACAGAAATATGTCCTTCTGTAGGTGACGGATACATGGGCATCTGTAGGTGACAGACACATGGCATTCTGTAGGTGACAGAAACAGGGCCATCTGTAGGTGACAGGCACAAGGCCTTCTGTAGGTAACAGAAACATGGGTATCTGTAGGTGACAGACACATGGCCGTCTGCAGGTGACACATAAAAGGCCGTCTGTATATAACAGAAACATGGCTCTCTGTAGGGAACAGAAACATGGCCATCTGTAGGTGCCACAAACATAGCCGTCTTTAGGTGACATAACCATGGCCGTCAGTAGATAACAGGAACCTGGAAGGCTGTATGTGACACAAACGTGGCCTTCCGTAGATGACACAAACATGGCCATCTGTATGTAACAGGAAAATGGCAGTCTGTAGGTGACACAATCATGGCCGTCATAGGTAACAGAATCATGGCCGTCTGTAGCTGACAGAAACATGGCCGTCTGTAGCTGACAGAAACTTGGCCGTCTGTAGGTGACAGATGTATGGCCATCTGTAGATGACAGAAGCATGGCCATCTGTAGGTGAAAAACATATGGCCGTCTGTAGGTGACTCATATATGGCCGTCGGCAGGTAACAGAAACATGGCTGCCTGTAGGGAACAGGAACATGGCCATCTGTAATTGACACAACCATGGCCGGCTGAAGATGACTCAAACGTGGCCATCTGAAGGTGACACAATCATGGCCGTCTGTAGGTGACACATACATGGCCATCTGTAGGTAACATAAACATGGCTGTCTGTAGGGAACAGCAACATGGCCATCTGTAATTGACACAAAAATGGCCGTCTGTAGATGACACTAACATGGCCGTCTGTAGGTGACAGACACATGGCCGCCTGTAGATGATACATATATGGCCGTCTGTAGATGACAGAAACATGGCTGCCTTTAGTTGACACAAACATGGCCGTCTGTAGGTGACAAATACATGGGCATCTGTAGTTAACAGAAACATGGCTGTCTGTAGGGAACAGGAACATATCAATCTGTAATTGTTACAAACATGGTCGAATGTAGATGACAAAAACATGGCCGTCTGTAGGTGACAGACACATTGCCATCTGTAGATGGCACATACATGGCCGTCTGTAGGTGACAGAACCATGGCTCTCTGTAGTTGACACAGACATGGCCGTCTGAAGGTGACACAAACATGGCCATCTGAAGGTGACACAATCATGGCCCTCTGTAGGTGACACAAACATGGCCGTCTGTAGGTAACAGGAACATGGCTGTCTATAGGTGACAGAAATATGGCCGTCTGTAGGTGACACAAACATTGCCATCTGTAGGTTGCACAAACATGGCCATCTGTACGTAACAGAAACATGGCCATCTGTAGGAGACAGAAACATGGTCGTCAGTAGGCAAAAGAAAGATGGCTGTCTGTTGGTGACACAAACATGGCCGTCTGAAGTTGACACAAACATGGCCGTCTGTAGGCGACAGACATGTGGCCGCCTATAGATGTCACATACATGGCCGTCTGTAGGTGACAGAAACATGGCTGTCTGTAGTTGACAGAAACATGGCCGTCTGAAGGTGGCACATATATGGCTCTCTGTAGTTAACAGAAAAATGGCTGTCTATTGGGAACAGAAACCTGGCCATCTGCAGATGAAACAAACATGGCCGTCTGAAGGTGACACAAAAATGGCCATCTGATGGTGACACAAACATTGCCGCCTGAAGGTGACACAAACATTGCTGCCTGTAGGTGACAGACACACGGCCACCTGTAAATGACACATACATGGCTGTCTATAGGTGACAGAAACATGGCTGTCTGTAGTTGATACAAACATGGCCATCTGTAGGTGAGACATACATGGCCATTTGTAGGTGACACAAACATGGCCGTCTGTAGGTAACAGGAACAAGAAATTCTGTAGGTGACATAAACATGGCCATATGTAGGTAACAGAAAAATGTCCGTCTGTAGGTGACAGGAACATGGCCTTCTGTAGGTAACACATACATGGCCATCAGTAGGTAACAGAAACATGGCTGTCTGTAGGGAACAGGAACATGGCCGTCTTAGGTGACACAAACATTGTCATCTGTAGATGACACAAACATGGCCATCTGTAGGTGATACACACATGGCCGTCTGTAGCTGCCACATACCAGGCTGTCTGTAGGTGATACATATGTGGCTGTCTGTAGGCTGTCTGTTGGTGACACAAGCAGGGCCACCTGAAGGCGACAGAGACATAGCCGTCTGTAGGTGATACATACATGGCTGTCTAAAGGTGATACATATATGGCTGTCTGAATGTGACAGTAACAGGGCCATTGGTAGTTGGCACAAACATGGACGTGTGTAGGTGACACAATCATGGCCATCTGTAGGTGACAGCAAAATGGCCGTCTGTAGTTGAAATAAACATATCCATCTGTAGGTGTTACATTCATGGCCGACACACACATGGGCTTCGGTAGGTAACACAAACATGGCCGTCTGTAGGTGACACAAACATGGCCGTCTGTAGTTGACAGAAACATGCCCTCTGTAGGTGACACAAACATGGCCGTCTGTAGGTAACTGGAACATGGAATTCTATGGGTGACACAAACATGGCCGTGTGTAGGTAACATAAAAATGACCGTCTGTAGGTGACAGGAACATGGCCTTCTGTAGGTAACACATAAAGGGCCATGAGTAGGTAACAGAACAATGGCTGTCTGTAGTGAACAGAAACATGGCCATCTGTAGGTGACACAAAATATGGTCCTCCATAGATGACACAAACATGGCCATCTGTAGGTGCCACAAGCATGGCTGTCTTTAGGTGACATAACCATGGCCGTCAGTAGATAACAGGAACCTGGAAGGCTGTAGGTGACACAAACGTGGCCTTCCGTAGATGACACAAACATGGCCATCTGTATGTAACAGGAAAATGGCAGTCTGTAGGTGACACAATCATGGCCGTCATAGGTAACAGAAACATGGCCGTCTGTAGCTGACAGGAACATGGCCGTCTGTAGGTGACAGAAACATGGCCGTCTGTAGGTGACAGACGTATGGCCATCTGTAGATGATAGAAGCATGGCCATCTGTAGGTGAAAAACACATGGCCGTCTGTAGGTGACTCATACATGGCCGTCGGCAGGTAACAGAAACTTGGCTGCCTGTAGGGAACAGGAACATGGCCATCTGTAATTGACACAACCATTGCCGGCTGAAGGTGACTCAAACGTGGCCATCTGAAGGTGACACAATCATGGCCATCTGTAGGTGACACATACATGGCCATCTGTAGGTAACATAAACATGGCTGTCTGTAGGGAACAGCAACATGCACATCTGTAATTGACACAAAAATGGCCGTCTGTAGATGACACTAACATGGCCGTCTGTAGGTGACAGACACATGGCCGCCTGTAGATGATACTGTGTAGCTGGGGAAACATGTGTTGTGTTTCTGTCGCGCAATGCTCTAATCTGGGACTTCTATTTCTGTGCTGTGTTGGTGGGGAAACATATGTTGTGTTTCTGTTGCGCAATGCTCTAATCTGGGACTTCTATTTCTGTGCTGTGTTGCTGGGGAAACATGTTTTGTGTTTCTGTCGTGCAATGCTCTAATCCGGGACAACTATTTCTGTGCTGTGTTGCTGGGGAAACATGTTTTGTGTTTCTGTCGTGCAATGCTCTAATCCGGGACTTCTATTTCTGTGCTGTGTTGGTGGGGAAACATATGTTGTGTTTCTGTCGCACAATGCTCTAATCTGGGACTTCTATTTCTGTGCTGCATAGCTGGGGACACGTGTTGTGTTTCTGTCGCGCAATCATCTAATCTGGGACTTCTATTTCTGTGCTGTTTTGCTGGCGAAACATGTGTTGTGTTTCTGTCGCGCAATGCTCTAATCTGGGACCTCTATTTCTGTGTTGTGTTGGTGGGGAAACGTGTTTCTGCCGCTCAATGATCTAATCTGGGTCTTCTATTTCTGTGCTGTGTTGGTGGGGAAACATGTGTTATGTTTCTGTCGCGCAATGCTCTAATCTGGGACTTCTATTTCTGTGCTGTGTTGGTGGGGAAACATGTGTTGTGTTTCTGTCGCGCAATGCTCTAATCTGGGACTTCTATTTCTGTGCTGTGCTGGTGGGGAAACATGTGTTGTGTCTCTGTCGCGCAATGCTCTAATCTGGGACATCTATTTCTGTGCTGTGTTGGTGGGGAAACATGTGTTGTGTTTCTGTCGCGCAATGCTCTAATCTGGGACTTCTATTTCTGTGCTGTGTTGGTGGGGAAACATGTGGTGTGTTTCTGTCGCGCAATGCTCTAATCTGGGACTTCTATTTCTGTGCTGTGTTGGTGGGGAAACATGTGTTGTGTCTCTGTCAAGCAATGCTCTAATCTGGGACTTCTATTTCTGTGCTGTGTTGGTGGGGAAACATGTGTTGTGTTTCTGTCGCGCAATGCTCTAATCTGGGACTTCTATTTCTGTGCTGTGTTGGTGGGAAAACATGAGTTGTGTTTCTGTCGCGCAATGTTCTAATCTGGGACTTCTATTTCTGTGCTGTGTTGGTGGGGAAACATGTGTTGTGTTTCTGTCGCGCAATGCTCTAATCTGGGACTTCTATTTCTGTGTTGTGTTGGTGGGGAAACATGTGTTGTGTCTCTGTCGCGCAATGCTCTAATCTGGGACTTCTATTTCTGTGCTGTGTTGGTGGGGAAACATGTGTTGTGTTTCTGTCACGCAATGCTCTAATCTGGGACTTCTATTTCTGTGCTGTGTTGGTGGGGAAACATGTGTTGTGTTTCTGTCGCGCAATGCTCTAATCTGGGACTTCTATTTCTGTGCTGTGTTGGTGGGGAAACATGTGTTGTGTTTCTGTCGCGCAATGCTCTAATCTGGGACTTCTATTTCTGTGCTGTGTTGCTGGGGAAACATGTGTTGTGTTTCTGTCGCGCAATGCTCTAATCTGGGATTTCTATTTCTGTGCTGTGTTGGTGGGGAAACATGTGTTGTGTTTCTGTCGCGCAATGCTCTAATCTGGGACTTCTATTTCTGTGCTGTGTTGGTGGGGAAACATGTGTTGTGTTTCTGTCGCTCAATGCTCTAATCTGGGACTTCTATTTCTGTGCTGTGTTGGTGGGGAAACATGTGTTGTGTTTCTGTCGCGCAATGCTCTAATCTGGGACTTCTATTTCTGTGCTGTGTTGGTGGGGAAACATGAGTTGTGTTTCTGTCGCGCAATGCTCTAATCTGGGACTTCTATTTCTGTGCTGTGTTGGTGGGGAAACATATGTTGTGTTCCTGTCGCGCAATGCTCTAATCTGGGACTTCTATTTCTGTGCTGTGTTGCTGGGGAAACATGTGTTGTGTTTCTGTCGCTCAATGCTCTAATCTGGGACTTCTATTTCTGTGCTGTGTTGGTGGGGAAACGTGTGTTGTGTTTCTGTCGCGCAATGCTCTAATCTGGGACTTCTATTTCTGTGCTGTGTTGGTGGGGAAACATGTGTTGTGTTTCTGTCACGCAATGCTCTAATCTGGGACTTCTATTTCTGTGCTGTGTTGGTGGGGAAACATGTGTTGTGTTTCTGTCGCGCAATGCTCTAATCTGGGACTTCTATTTCTGTGCTGTGTTGGTGGGGAAACATGTGTTGTGTTTCTGTCACGCAATGCTCTAATCTGGGACTTCTATTTCTGTGCTGTGTTGGTGGGGAAACATGTGTTGTGTTTCTGTCGCTCAATGCTCTAATCTGGGACTTCTATTTCTGTGCTGTGTTGGTGGAGAAACATGTGTTGTGTTTCTGTCGTGCAATGCTCTAATCTGGGACTTCTATTTCTGTGCTGTGTTGGTGGGGAAACATGAGTTGTGTTTCTGTCGCTCAATGCTCTAATCTGGGACTTCTATTTCTGTGCTGTGTTGGTGGGGAAACATGTGTTGTGTTTCTGTCGCGCAATGCTCTAATCTGGGACTACTATTTCTGTGCTGTGTTGGTGGGGAAACATGTGTTGTGTTTCTGTCGCGCAATGCTCTAATCTGGGACTTCTATTTCTGTGCTGTGTTGGTGGGGAAACATGAGTTGTGTTTCTGTCACGCAATGCTCTAATCTGGGACTTCTATTTCTGTGCTGTGTTGGTGGGGAAACATGAGTTGTGTTTCTGTCGCTCAATGCTCTAATCTGGGACTTCTATTTCTGTGCTGTGTTGGTGGGGAAACATGTGTTGTGTTTCTGTCGCGCAATGCTCTAATCTGGGACTACTATTTCTGTGCTGTGTTGGTGGGGAAACATGAGTTGTGTTTCTGTCGCTCAATGCTCTAATCTGGGACTTCTATTTCTGTGCTGTGTTGGTGGGGAAACATGTGTTGTGTTTCTGTCGCGCAATGCTCTAATCTGGGACTTCTATTTCTGTGCTGTGTTGGTGGGGAAACATGAGTTGTGTTTCTGTCGTGCAATGCTCTAATCTGGGACTTCTATTTCTGTGCTGTGTTGGTGGGGAAACATGAGTTGTGTTTCTGTCGCGCAATGCTCTAATCTGGGACTACTATTTCTGTGCTGTGTTGGTGGGGAAACATGAGTTGTGTTTCTGTCACGCAATGATCTAATCTGGGACTTCTATTTCTGTGCTGTGTTGGTGGGGAAACATGTGTTGTGACTCTGTCGCGCAATGCTCTAATCTGGGACTTCTATTTCTGTGCTGTGTTGGTGGGGAAACATGTGGTGTGTTTCTGTCGCGCAATGCTCTAATCTGGGACTTCTATTTCTGTGCTGTGTTGCTGGGGAAACATGAGTTGTGTTTCTGTCGCGCAATGCTCTAATCTGGGACTTCTATTTCTGTGCTGTGTTGGTGGGGAAACATGTGTTGTGCTTCTGCCGCTCAATGCTCTAATCTGGGACTTCTATTTCTGTGCTGTGTTGGTGGGGAAACATGAGTTGTGTTTCTGTCGTGCAATGCTCTAATCTGGGACTTCTATTTCTGTGCTGTGTTGGTGGGGAAACATGTGTTGTGTTTCTGTCGCTCAATGCTCTAATCTGGGACTTCTATTTCTGTGCTGTGTTGGTGGGGAAACATGAGTTGTGTTTCTGTCGCGCAATGCTCTAATCTGGGACTTCTATTTCTGTGCTGTGTTGCTGGGGAAACATGAGTTGTGTCTCTGTCGCTCAATGCTCTAATCTGGGACTTCTATTTCTGTGCTGTGTTGGTGGGAAAACATGAGTTGTGTTTCTGTCGCGCAATGCTCTAATCTGGGACTTCTATTTCTGTGCTGTGTTGGTGGGGAAACATGAGTTGTGTTTCTGTCGCGCAATGCTCTAATCTGGGACTTCTATTTCTGTGCTGTGTTGGTGGGGAAACATGAGTTGTGTTTCTGTCGCGCAATGCTCTAATCTGGGACTTTTCTTTCTGTGCTGTGTTGGTGGGGAAACATGTGTTGTGTTTCTGTCGCGCAATGCTCTAATCTGGGACTTCTATTTCTGTGCTGTGTTGGTGGGGAAACATGAGTTGTGTTTCTGTCGCGCAATGCTCTAATCTGGGACTTTTCTTTCTGTGCTGTGTTGGTGGGGAAACATGTGTTGTGTTTCTGTCGCGCAATGCTCTAATCTGGGACTTCTATTTCTGTGCTGTGTTGCTGGGGAAACATGTGTTGTGTTTCTGTCGCGCAATGCTCTAATCTGGGACTTCTATTTCTGTGCTGTGTTGGTGGGGAAACATGTGTTGTGCTTCTGTCGTGCAATGCTCTAATCTGGGACTTCTATTTCTGTGCTGTGTTGGTGGGGAAACATGTGTTGTGTTTCTGTCACGCAATGCTCTAATCTGGGACTTTTCTTTCTGTGCTGTGTTGGTGGGGAAACATGTGTTGTGTTTCTGTCGCGCAATGCTCTAATCTGGGACTTCTATTTCTGTGCTGTGTTGGTGGGGAAACATGTGTTGTGTTTCTGTCGCGCAATGCTCTAATCTGGGACTTCTATTTCTGTGCTGTGTTGGTGGGGAAACATGTGTTGTGTCTCTGTCGCTCAATGCTCTAATGTGGGACTTCTATTTCTGTGCTGTGTTGGTGGGGAAACATGTGTTGTGTTTCTGTCGCGCAATGCTCTAATCTGGGACTTCTATTTCTGTGCTGTGTTGGTGGAGAAACATGTGTTGTGTTTCTGTCGCGCAATGCTCTAATCTGGGACTTCTATTTCTGTGCTGTGTTGATGGGGAAACATGTGTTGTGTCTCTGTCGTGCAATGCTCTAATCTGGGACTTCTATTTCTGTGCTGTGTTGGTGGGGAAACATGAGTTGTGTTTCTGTCGTGCAATGCTCTAATCTGGGACTTCTATTTCTGTGCTGTGTTGGTGGGGAAACATGTGTTGTGTTTCTGTCGTGCAATGCTCTAATCTGGGACTTCTATTTCTGTGCTGTGTTGGTGGGGAAACATGTGTTGTGTTTCTGTCGCGCAATGCTCTAATCTGGGACTTCTATTTCTGTGCTGTGTTGGTGGGGAAACATGTGTTGTGTTTCTGTCGTGCAATGCTCTAATCTGGGACTTCTATTTCTGTGCTGTGTTGGTGGGGAAACATGTGTTGTGTTTCTGTCGCTCAATGCTCTAATCTGGGACTTCTATTTCTGTGCTGTGTTGATGGCGAAACATGTGTTGTGTTTCTGTCGCGCAATGCTCTAATCTGGGACTTCTATTTCTGTGCTGTGTTGATGGCGAAACATGTGTTGTGTTTCTGTCGCGCAATGCTCTAATCTGGGACTTCTATTTCTGTGCTGTGTTGGTGGGGAAACATGTGTTGTGTTTCTGTCGCGCAATGCTCTAATCTGGGACTTCTATTTCTGTGCTGTGTTGGTGGGGAAACATGAGTTGTGTTTCTGTCGCTCAATGCTCTAATCTGGGACTTCTATTTCTGTGCTGTGTTGGTGGGGAAACATGTGTTGTGTTTCTGTCGTGCAATGCTCTAATCTGGGACTTCTATTTCTGTGCTGTGTTGGTGGGGAAACATGTGTTGTGTTTCTGTCGCGCAATGCTCTAATCTGGGACCTCTATTTCTGTACTGTGTTGGTGGGGAAACATGTGTTGTGTTTCTGTCGCTCAATGCTCTAATCTGGGACTTCTATTTCTGTGCTGTGTTGGTGGGGAAACATGTGTTGTGTTTCTGTCACGCAATGCTCTAATCTGGGACCTCTATTTCTGTACTGTGTTGGTGGGGAAACATGTGTTGTGTTTCTGTCACGCAATGCTCTAATCTGGGACCTCTATTTCTGTGCTGTGTTGGTGGGGAAACATGTGTTGTGATTCTGTCACGCAATGCTCTAATCTGGGACTTCTATTTCTGTGCTGTGTTGGTGGGGAAACATGTGTTGTGTTTCTGTCGCGCAATGCTCTAATCTGGGACCTCTATTTCTGTGCTGTGTTGGTGGGGAAACATGTGTTGTGTTTCTGTCGCGCAATGCTCTAATCTGGGACTTCTATTTCTGTGCTGTGTTGGTGGGGAAACATGTGTTGTGTTTCTGTCACGCAATGTTCTAATCTGGGACTTCTATTTCTGTGCTGTGTTGGTGGGGAAACATGTGTTGTGTTTCTGTCGCGCAATGCTCTAATCTGGGACCTCTATTTCTGTGCTGTGTTGGTGGGGAAACATGTGTTGTGTTTCTGTCACGCAATGCTCTAATCTGGGACTTCTATTTCTGTGCTGTGTTGGTGGGGAAACATGTGTTGTGTTTCTGTCACGCAATGCTCTAATCTGGGACCTCTATTTCTGTGCTGTGTTGGTGGGGAAACATGTGTTGTGTTTCTGTCGCGCAATGCTCTAATGTGGGACTTCTATTTCTGTGCTGTGTTGGTGGGGAAACATGTGTTGTGTTTCTGTCACGCAATGCTCTAATCTGGGACTTCTATTTCTGTGCTGTGTTGGTGGGGAAACATGTGTTGTGTTTCTGTCACGCAATGCTCTAATCTGGGACTTCTATTTCTGTGCTGTGTTGGTGGGGAAACATGTGTTGTGTTTCTGTCGCTCAATGCTCTAATCTGGGACCTCTATTTCTGTGCTGTGTTGGTGGGGAAACATGTGTTGTGTTTCTGTCGCTCAATGCTCTAATCTGGGACCTCTATTTCTGTGCTGTGTTGGTGGGGAAACATGTGTTGTGTTTCTGTCGCGCAATGCTCTAATCTGGGACCTCTATTTCTGTGCTGTGTTGGTGGGGAAACATGTGTTGTGTTTCTGTCGCGCAATGCTCTAATCTGGGACTTCTATTTCTGTGCTGTGTTGGTGGGGAAACATGTGGTGTGTTTCTGTCGCGCAATGCTCTAATCTGGGACTTCTATTTCTGTGCTGTGTTGGTGGGGAAACATGTGTTGTGTTTCTGTCGCTCAATGCTCTAATCTGGGACTTCTATTTCTGTGCTGTGTTGGTGGGGAAACATGTGTTGTGTTTCTGTCGCGCAATGCTCTAATCTGGGACTTCTATTTCTGTGCTGTGTTGGTGGGGAAACATGTGTTGTGTTTCTGTCGCGCAATGCTCTAATCTGGGACTTCTATTTCTGTGCTGTGTTGGTGGGGAAACATATGTTGTGTTTCTGTCGCTCAATGCTCTAATCTGGGACTTCTATTTCTGTGCTGTGTTGGTGGGGAGATGTGTTTCTGCCGCTCAATGCTCTAATCCGGGACTTCTATTTCTGTGCTGTGTTGGTGGGGAAACATGTCTTGTGTTTCTGTCGCACAATGCTCTAATCTGGGACTTCTATTTCTTTGTTTATTTGGATAAATGGCTCACTGGTTTCCATGAAGTGAAGATGGCAGCAAAACTGATATGCCTATCAATTAGTCCAATAAAAGGCGACGAGTTAAGAACGTAACTGAAGGTTTTTATTGGCTGAATAACAGAGCCCACCCTCGTGGGTGATCCGATCCAACAGGGAGGAATACTAGCCAGTCAGCTACCTTTATACCTGGGCAGGTAATGGGCGGAGTCGGAGGTGGTCAGCCCAGGTATAACAGTGCGACAAGAGGCGACCTCGTGTAGTGATGTGACAGTGAGAACAGTGAGAACAATATACAGTGATAACTATAACAGTGGTTTACCACAAAAACCATGTCAACAAAGTCACTTATTGATTTGTTTCAACTCACAGCAAGGCTATATTTTTATAATATTGACAGTTGGTACAGGATGAATAAAAATACCTCGAACATTGCCATCGGTTACAGTTTTGTTCAATTAGAACAGATGTGAATTATATCAAAGGGAAATGTTTAAAATAAAACATTCAGTTCTGAAGATTCTGCTGACAAAATCTATGCATTGTTTATGTCCAGCGTAAAATTCTGTCTAAATTTCACGTCAACCACTCCCTATTCAGGAACAGCATGGGTTAGATACAAAGTATAGTTCCCTCTACACTGTCCCGTCAAACACTCCCAGGGCAGGTACAGCACGGGTTACATACATGGTAAAGCTCCCTCTACTCTGTCCCATCAAACACTCCCAGGGTAGGTACAGCACGGGTTAGATACAGAGTAAAGCTCCCTCTACACTGTCCCATCAAACACTCCCAGGGCAGGTACAGCACGGGTTAGATACAGAGTAAAGCTCCCTCTACTCTGTCCCATCAAACACTCCCAGGGCAGGTACAGCACGGGGTTAGATACAGAGTAAAGCTCCCTCTACACTGTCCCATCAAACACTCCCAGGGCAGGTACAGCACGGGTTAGATACAGAGTAAAGCTCCCTCTACACTGTCCCATCAAACACTCCCAGGGCAGGTACAGCACGGGTTAGATACAGAGTAAAGCTCCCTCTACTCTGTCCCATCAAACACTCCCAGGGCAGGTACAGCACGGGGTTAGATACAGAGTAAAGCTCCCTCTACTCTGTCCCATCAAACACTCCCAGGGCAGGTACAGCACGGGTTAGATACAGAGTAAAGCTCCATCTACACTGTCCCATCAAACACCCCCAGGGCAGGGACAGCACGGGTTAGATAGAGAGTAAATCTCCATCTACACTGTCCCATCAAACACTCCCAGGGCAGGTACAGCACGGGGTTAGATACAGAGTAAAGCTCCCTCTACTCTGTCCCATCAAACACTCCCAGGGCAGGTACAGCACGGGTTAGATACAGAGTAAAGCTCCCTCTACTCTGTCCCATCAAACACTCCCAGGGCAGGTACAGCACGGGTTAGATACAGAGTAAAGCTCCCTCTACTCTGTCCCATCAAACTCTCCCAGGGCAGGTACAGCACGGGTTAGATACAGAGTAAAACTCCCTCTACTCTGTCCCATCAAACTCTCCCAGGGCAGGTACAGCACAGGGTTAGATACAGAGTAAAGCTCCCTCTACACTGTCCCATCAAACACTCCCAGGGCATGTACAGCTCTGGTTGGATACTCACTAAAGCTCCCTCTGCACTGTCCCATCAATCTCTCCCTGGGCAGATACAGCACGGGTTAGATACAGAGTAAAGCTCCCAGTACACTGTCCCATCAGACACTCCCAGTGTAGGTACAGCACGTGTTAGATACAGAGTAAAGCCTCCCCAATACTGTCCCATCAAACACTCCCAGATCATTCAATTCGTAAGGCATATTTGAGAGTAAAGCACCATCTGCACACTCCCATCAATTTTGGTCGAGGCCTAGAAATATGTCTGAGAGAAATTTTTTGTAAGATGTTGATATCTTGTTGTGTGGTAGAGCCAATGACCCGTGACAGAAGGTGGAAATAGGAGTTATAGGCAGTGATGGTGGTATTTCACTGGATGTCCATTCAGCAGAATCTTCCAGCCATTTAAATTAAACAGGTTAAGATCGGGACCAGAGCAGTGTTCCACAATCAAAGTAAAGTCTGAGCTTTCAGCATATCGCAACCTGCCTTTTAAAATGTTGACAGTTACAAATAACTTGTCTTTCTTTAGCGACTCTCACGACCTCAGGATGTCCCAATGCGCCTTACAGCCAATGAAATACCTTGGCAATATGGTCACTGTTTGTAATGTACGATACCAGGCAGTCAAATTATGTACAGCACATTCCCACAAACAGGTTTGTGATAAACATCAGATAATCTGTATTTTAGCAGTGTTGGTTGATGGGCACATATTTCTCCTGGATACCGGGCTGATCTCCACTGCTCTTTAAAATAGTGTCATGCGGCCTTTTACATCCTCCTGAGAGGGAAGACAGGGCCTCGAATTAAGGTCACATCCGAAAGACGGCACCTCCGACTGTGCAGCACCCATTCAGTACAGGCACCGGGCGTGCCAGCCTAGATTATGTGCTCAAGTCTCTGGAGTGGGGTTTGAACCTCTGACCTTCTGACTCAGAGGCGAAAGTGATCTCACTGAGCCGAGGGTTTTGTATTGATTTGTATGTGGGTTCAATGACGACACATTCATGAAAGAGAATGTCTTTTTATCTAATGTATGTTCAACTCTGTTAACAGCATTACAGGAGACACCATCTTAGAGATCCATCTAAAACGAAACTAAAACTAAACTGCTTGTCTCTCACATGCCCTCTGCTGGTCAGGCATAAATAATCAATCAGGCAAATATGCTGGTAAGGCATAAATAATCAAACAGGCAAATACCATCACTATTTGCTGATATCATTACATCTCCCTTTCCTAAAACAAAAGTATTTTACTTTTATCTAACAACATGTTTTCTTTCTATTACTCTGCATTTTAACTGTAACATTTAATGAACTTACATTATCATTATCATTATCAAGGTTTTTTAACCTTGTTCTGTGTGTTCACGTGAAATATGTAAATACCTAGAACTTGAAGAAAGAATAAGATAACATTACTTCCTTCTATAACAAGAGTCCTTAAACTTGCTCAATGAGTCTTTCAGGAGGCTTCACATGTCTTGAGGATTTTCTGATTGATTGTCCTTGAATCTGAGTTGTTGCCTCAGATGATGGTTTCTCAGCTGTGTGATCAGGTTGTTCAACAGTATCAGTCTTTTGACCTGCTGTGTGATCAGGTTGTTCAACAGTATCAGTCTTTTGATTTGCTGTGGCTGGTCCCATGAGAAGATCCCGACGATTTCTTCTCAAAACAGCACCCTCATCTGTCTGAATGGTGTATGATCTTGGTTGAACTTCACTCAGGACAGTTTCCTTCTGAGTCCATATGTTTGTTTTGTCTTTGAACCTTACTTGGTCACCAGTGTGGAGTTCAGGTAGGTTTTGTGTTCCTCTGTCATAGTAGTACTTTTGCTTTTCTTTCTGTTGTTCTTTGAACTTCCTCACTTTCTCCCCCTCTTTTGTTTTCAGGAGGTTCTCCGGGATGGGTAGGTTTGACCTTAGCAGACGTCCCATAAGGAGTTGGGCTGGTGACATACCACACTCGCGCGGCATTGTGCGGTGTACAAGCATGCTCTGGTAGAAGTCAGTTCCACTGTCTTTTGCCTTCTACATCAGTCTTTTCACTGTCTGGACCGATTTTTCCACTAGTCCATTGGACTGTGGAAAGTGAGGACTTGACGTTGTGTGGACAAAATCCCACTCTTTCGCAAAGTGTCGGAAACTTGCATTGTAAAACTGGGGTCCGTTGTCTGTGAAGACCTCGCTTGCCACGCCATGTCTGGAGAATATGGCTTTCATACATCTTATCACAGCATCTGCAGTGGTGGTGTACAGTCTACAAACCTCTGGATACAGGGAGTAATAGTCTGTGACTACAAGATAGTCCTTCCCTTGACATACGAATAGGTCAGCGCCTACCTTCTGGTAAGGTCTGTCTGGCGCTGGGTGTGGCTTTAGCGGTTCTACCGGATTGCTTGCTCGATATTTCAGGCATATTGTGCAGATTGACACCTCATTTGTCACATCTTGGTTGATTCGTGGCCAGTACATCACCTCTCGTGCTCTTTTCTTACACTTTTCGATTCCCAGATGTCCTCCATGGAACCTTTTTAGCATATCTTTTCTCAGGCTCTTTGGGATAACTATTTTGCTTCCTTTGTAGATGATGTCTTCGACCACTGATAGCTCCGCCCTGCAGTTCCAGTACTCTGCCATGTCAGGTGAGCAGTCTTGATTCATGTTGGGCCATCCATCCAAGATGATTTCCTCAGTCGTCTCATTGTTTCATCTTTGTTTGTCTCAGTCTTTATGAGCTCCATTTTTGCATCTGCTATGGGCAGTGCACTTGTGATCATGTCAACGTAGGCGTTCACATTTTCATCCATTTTGGTGTTTGCGGGCTCACTTGGGTCAACAGCTCTGGACAACGTGTCTGCTGTATACATCAGCTTACCCGGTGTGTACGCAACATTCAGTGTATAGCGTTGCAGCCTGATCATCATTCTTTGTATTCTAAGTGGACAGCTATTTAGTGGCTTTTGGAACAATGCAATCAAGGGCTTATGGTCAGTCTCTACACTGATTGCTTGTCCTGCCACAAACTGGTGAAATCTTTCACAGGCGTATGTGATGCTGAGCAGCTCCTTTCTATTTGAGCATATTGCGTCTCCGCGTCTGTCATTGAGCACGATGCATATGCAATAGGTTGCCAGTAGTCATATTTTTGCAGAAGAACGGCACCGAGCCCACTCTGTGATGCATCTGATGATATCTTGATGGGTCTCGCTGGGTCATAAAACCTCAGAACTGGTTCCTCTGTGAGCAGTTTCTTTAGATCGCTCCATGACTTCTCTTGCTCATGATTCCATTCCCATTCTATGTTCTTTTCAGTTAGTCGTCTCAGTGGCGCCATCTTTTCTGAGAGGTTGGATATGAATTTACCCATGTAGTTGATCATTCCATTAAACCTCTGCATGTCCTTTTTGCATTGTGGCTTTGGCATATTCTCAATGGCTGACACCTTTCTGGGATCTGGTCTGATGCCCTCACTGCTAAGGATATCTCCCACGAATGTCAGTTCCGTCACCCCGAGCTGGCATTTCTCTCTATTCAGCTTCAGGTTTGTTTTCCTTGTTGCTTCCAGCACTTTTTTCAGTCTCTCATCATGCTCAGTTCTCGTGGTTCCCCATACTATGATGTCATCCATTGATATATCAACTCCCTCCTGATGCTCATAGATCATATGGATAGTTTTGTGATACACTTCAGGAACTGAGGCAATGCCAAATGGTAACCTTAGGAATCTGTATCTGCCAAATGGACTGTTGAACGTGCACAGTCTTGAACGTGCCTCGGCCAGTTTCATCTGCCAAAATCCTGATGATGCATCTAACTTGCTTAAATACTTTGCATTTGCAAACTGTGACATGATTTCCTCATGTGTAGGAAGCTTGAAGTGCTCTCTCTTTATTGCTCTGTTTAGATCTCTTGGATCCAGGCAAATTCTGAGCTTTCCATTCTTTTTGTCCACAACGACGAGGGAACTCACCCACTCAGTTAGCTCATCTATCTTCTGAATCACGTTCAGGCTTTCCATCCTGTCCAACTCTGCCTTTGGTTGCTTTTGAAGAGCAAACAGAACTTTTCTGCATGGATGTATGACCGTTGGCATACTTTTATCTACTCTGATCGTGTGTTCTCCTGGAAGGCAGCCTAGACCTTGAAATAGGTCGTTGTACTCTTTCATGAGTTCATCATAGACTGTCTCTCCTTCGCTTTCCACAACGAGGACTCTCTTTATCAGGTTCAGTGTCTCACAGGCTATTAAACCTAATATGGCTTGCACATCCTTTGGCACCACGGTTAATGCTAGCGTGTGGTCTCTGTCCTTGTGTGTCACTTTGACAATGCATCTTCCTTTTACTGGTATATCAGTACCTGAGTAACCTGTCACTTTCACTTTTATTCCATGTATCTTTGGTCTGGGTCTAATTTTCTTAAAATCAGTCTCTGATATCACATTAACTTGTGCTCCAGTATCCAATTTAAATGGAATGTGTATGTCATTCACTTTTAGTGTCAACATCCAGTCTCTTTTTTCTTTTTTGTTTTCAGACACAACATCCACATAGAACTCCTCTATCTCGCTTTCATCTACTGCATGGACCTTGCTTTGTTGCGCTTGGTTCTTACAGCAACGGGCATAATGGTTGTTTTTGTTGCAACTATTGCATGTTTTACCATATGCTGCACACTTTTTGATGGATGCTGTGTACTGCATCGACTACATGACTTTCGATTGTCCCTTTCATTTTTGTTCGCTGGCCACGCCTCTTTTTTCACATTGGCACCCTTTTTGTTAAACGGTTTGTATCCGTTCTTTCTCACTGCATCCACGTTGCAGCTACTGTCACTGAACAGCTCCTTTGCCTGCGACTTCACAGTCTCTGTAGCCCTACACAGTGCTATGGATTTTCCCAGGTCTAGATCTTGCTCTCTTAGCAGTCTTTCCCTTAGACCATTATCTGGAATACCACACACCAGTCTGTCTTCATCAGCGAGTCTGTCAGTCCCCCAAATTCACATGTTTTGCTTCTGTTTCTCAGTTCAGTCACATACTGATCAATAGTCTCTCCCGTTTTCTGTACATGTGAAAAATCTGTGCCTCTCAAACTTCACGTTACGTTTAGGTATGCAGTAGGCCTCAAACTGTTCCATTATTTTATCCAACTTCATTTTGTCTCCATCAGCAGCGAATGTGAAGTTATTATACACCTCCAGCGCTTCATCACCCACGACATGTAAGAACACTGATGCTTTCATTTGATCACTTTTCTCGTCAGCTCCGATTGCCGCTAAGTACAACTCCAAACGTTGTTTGAACCTCCTCCAATTTTCAGCCACATTACCTGTCAACTGAAGCTTCGCCGGTGGGTGCAATCCTACCATTTTTCACTTCGTTAGCTATTCTCCAAAGGTAAGTAACAATGTTCTCTTTTGGCTTGCTAATATGTGGAGAGCTGATTTAACTTCAGATTTTTCCTCTTCATCTCTTTCAATCACTTCTGACACCATGTATTGATTTGTATGTGGGTTCAATGATGACACATTCATGAAAGAGAATGTCTTTTTATCTAAAGTACGTTTAACTCTGTTAACAGCATTACAGGAGACACCATCTTAGAGATCCATCTAAAACGAAGCTAAAACTAAACTGCTTGTCTCTCACATGCCCTCTGCTGGTCAGGCATAAATAATCAATCAGGCAAATATGCTGGTAAGGCATAAATAATCAAACAGGCAAATACCATCACTATTTGCTGATATCATTACAGGTTTAACATATCACAACTTGTATTTTTAAAGCTGCCATTTAGATCAGTGTGGCTAAAGTTCAGGGCCTGAGCTCAGTACTACACCGATCCATTTAATTCACGGGGCGTATCTTGCCTGGAATGCTTTTGCGACATTGTTGTAACTGTGCACGGGATTTCCACTAAATCCATATAGAAGTGTCAGTGACTCCGCAAAGGAACAGTTGGAAGTTTCCGAGGCTGAAATGCTCACTTAACTTGAGCTCTACACTGCGGGAGAAGCACCATGAGAGCAGTTGGGAGCTGGGATTGTTCTTTTTAGAGCCGAGAATGGCGACGGGAGATTTAATAGAGGTTTTCGAAATTATGAGCGGGTTTGATCGAGAGATTAGGGGGAAACTGCTTCCAGTGGTAGGGGGTTATTAAACAGAGGACACAGATTTCATATTTATTATTACACTAGACCCTGAATCTGATTATTTTATGGGAGACACTGGGCCCGATTTTTGGCTTGTGTGGGAAATGGTCGGATTTCCCCGAATGTGGAGCTCCTGACACACAAAAAAATGTGTCAGCCAGATCCATGCAATTTTCCCTCAAGTGGCCAATTAATTCCCAGCATGTGGGCAGCTTTGCTAATTGTCCAATTCGTGTCAGAAAGCCCCAGAGTGTGGTGTCATCATTCGTGGTGCTTTCAAAGTGTCCAGCAAGCGTCTCCACCTCTGCAGGCTTCTCAATCACTCTTGCACAATGGCAGAGGAGCCTGCACCAGCTGCTGCCAGCGGCAGAGGCTGAGCTGCGGCCAAATTCAACGGGACGTCATTGCAGACTTTGGTGGATGGGGTAAGGGCCCACAGGGAGGTCCTCTACCCTCGCTCAGGGAGGAAGAGGCCTCCCAAAGAATCCACGGCTGCCTGGATGGAGGTGGCATCAGAGCTAAACTCTCTGGGTGTCACCAGTCGCACCTGACTGCGGTGCAGGAAGCGCTTCCATGACCTTCACCGCACAGGGAAAGCAAGTATGAAGTTTCCATCAACCTCAACCTGATCCCCATTGCCTTTCCCCAACAGCACTCAGCTTCAGCAATCTCTGCTTCCACATCCCACTTCACAGTCACATCCATGCACCCTTACCCATTCCATCTCTCTCCATGCTCACATTCACAGAACTATTCCACCATCCAGTCTTGTAAATAGTTTTAATGCCATTATTTTCCTGTACATAAAAAATCTGGTGCCAGCTGCTGCAGTTATGGCATCTGTCATTTGGCGAATGGGGATGTCACATAGAGGTCTTAGGATAACTTGCAGATGACTGCAAGCTGATCAAAGTTGTTGGAAAGTGCAGGCATGGGCCATTGTCCATAGTCAATTCAGAAGCAGTGAGGCTGCAGTGTTTGAAGTTCCAGGCTACGCAAATCTGCCCAGCATGAGTGCGTTCCCAGAAATGTTCTCGCGCACTGGTGCCGCTGGTTGGCGGGCCTCTCCAGGATGCTCGTTTCTGTCCTCCTCCTCCTCCTCAGCATCATCCTCATCCGAGGCAGCTCTGTGAGGAGCCTCTTGGTCCTGCGGAATCGGCAAGCCACGACACTGCGCCATGTTGAGAAGCACACAGCATACCACAACGATTTTGCAGACCCTGGCTGATGAGCACTGTAGGGCTGCACCTGATCTATGGAGGCATCTGAAGCGCATCTTCAGCAATCCGATGTTTTGCTCAATAATGCATCTGGTGGTAATGTGGCTGGAGTTGTAGCACTCCTCAGCTTCGTTGGCTGGTCTCCTCAGCGGCGTCATTAGTCAATCTCCATCTTTTTTGAATCTCTTAAAACTAAATAGTCCTTAAAATGAGACTGGGTGTGACAGTAATGTTGAGATGAGGAACACTCTGTGTTGCAGTTCCTGGTGCTGTCACAGTGAGGCCGCCCCCACAGACAGGAAGCCTGTTCATGGTAATAACATCAAACTGACACCTGCGATTTCAGTCTCAGGGGACTCAACTTCCTCTTTCTCACTGCCGGCTCCAAGCCACACATCTCAGTTCTGAGCAGAAAATAAATCCAGGGGCCACAATCTGGTGGAAACATCTGGCAAGGCGGCCTATATCTGGCCACAGAGTCGGTGCAGAGCCACACAGATCACATGGTGGTGACATTTGCAATTGTTGATTGTGTTTAGGGTCTCCATTCCCGGACATGACTGGCGGTTTCTGTGGATCAGTCACCGAGCTCCCTCTGCTCTCTGAAGCAGGGAGCTGGTAGTTTGCTCCCTTTCAGTATATGAGGACATTTTTCATTAGGCAGCGAGATGTTATGATCTGGAATGCACTGCCTTAGAGCGTGGTGGAAGCAGCTTTTATAATAAATTTCAGAAGAGAATTGAATACATACTTTATTGAAAAATAAGAGACAGGACTTGGGGAAAGAGCAGAGAGTGGGACTAATTAGAGAGCTCTTTCAAAGAGCTGGCACAGGCACGATGGGCTGAATGGCCTCTTCCTGTAATATTTCATTTGGTAATTCTAGTTCACAGCTTTTATCACTTACCTCATTGTATCTCCTCTTTTAAAGTCTCTTTCTCTCTTTATTTCTCTCTTTCTCAGTCCTTCTGGCAATCATAAATAAAAGTTTAGACCACAAAGTTGGACAGAGCACTTCAGCTGGAGCCTCACCTCTGATTTATAAAGCTTTATCAATAACATCCTTGCCTTAGCATGAAAATAGTGGGCAAAACAAAGCAGTATTTTCTCCCAGTAAGGCTTCTGTCCCTTCTGAACAAGGTAATGCACCGATTATTTTGGCACAAGTCACTCGTATTGTTATGGTTACACTAAAGAACCAGCAAGTTATTTTCAACTTAACTCCCGGGCAGTAATTCTGTCCCAGGATATATAGATACATAGATACATAGAAGATAGGAGCAGGAGTAGGCCATTCGGCCCTTCGAGCCTGCTCCGCCATTCAATGAGATCATGGCTGATCATCCAAATTCAGTACCCGGTCCCTGCCTTCTCTCCATATCCCTTGATCCCTTTAGCCTTAAGAAATATATCCAACTCTTTTTTGAATATACTTAATGAACTGGCCTCCACCGCCCTCTGTGGCAGAGAATTCCACAGGTTCACCACTCTCTGGGTGAAGAAATTCCTCCTCATTTCAGTCATAAATGGCTTACCCCTTATCCTTAGACTATGACCCCTGGTTCTGGACTCCCCGGCCATCAGAAACATCTTTCCTGCATCTAGTCTGTCCAGGCCTGAAAGAATTTTATAGGTTTCGATGAGATCCCCTCTCAATCTTCTAAACTCCAGTGAGTATAAGCCCAATCGACACAAACTCTCCTCATACGTCATTCCTGCCATCCCAGGTATCAGCCTGGTGAATCTTCGCTGCACTCCTTCCATGGCAAGAACGTCCTTCCTCAGGTAAGGCGACCAAAACTGCACACAATACTCAAGGTGTGGTCTCACCAAGGCCCTGTAGAACTGCAGCAAGACATCCTTGTTCTTGTACTCGAACCCTCTTGCTACGAAGGCCAACATACCATTTGCCTTCTTAACTGCCTGCTGCACCTGCATGGTTACCTTCAGCGACTGGTGTACAAGAACACCCAGGTCTCTTTGCACTTCCCCTTCTCCCAATCTATTGCCATTCAAATAATAATCTGCCCTCCTATTTTTGCCACCAAAGTGGTTAACCTCACATTTATCCACATTACAGGGCATTTGCCATGTTTCTGCCCAATCACCCAACCTGTCCAAATCGTGCTGGAGTTTCACGACATCCTCTTCACAGCATACCCTCCCCCCCAGCTTTGTGTCGTCTGCAAATTTGGAGATATTACATCCAATTCCCTCGTCCAGATCATTAATATATATTGTGAACAGCTGGGGTCCTAGGACCGATCCTTGCGGTACCCCACTAGTCACTGCCTGCCACTCAGAAAACGACCCGTTTATTCCAACTCTTTGCTTTCTGTCCACCAACCAGTTCTCTATCCAAGTCAATACCTTGCCCCCAATCCCATGTGCCTTAATATTGCACGATAGTCTCTTATGCGGGACCTTATCAAAAGCCTTCTGAAAGTCAAAATACACCACATCCACTGGTTCTCCCTTATCTATTTTACCAGTTACATCCTCAAAAAATTCCAGTAGATTAGTCAAGCATGATTTACCTTTTGTAAATCCATGTTGATTTTGTCCGATCCAGTCACTGCTTTCCAAGTGCTCTGCTATTACATCTTTTATAATGGACTCTAGCATTTTCCCCACTACCGATGTCAAGTTTACTGGTCTATAATTCCCCGCCTTTTCTCTACCACCTTTTTTGAATAGTGGGATAACATTAGCTACCCGCCAATCCATGGGTACCGTTCCAGAGTCCATCGAGTTCTGGAAGATGACCAGCAATGCATTTACTATTTCTAGGGCCACTTCCTTAAGTACCCTGGGATGTAGATTATCAGGCCCTGGGGGTTTATCGGCCTTTAGTCCAATCAATTTTCCTAACACCATTTCCCTACAAATACTGATTTCTTTCAGTTCCACCATTTCATCAGACCCTATGTTCCCCGGCATCTCTGGGAGGTTATTTGTGTCCTCCTTTGTGAAGACAGAACCAAAATATGTATTTAGTTGGTCGGCCATTTCTTTGTCCCCCATTATAAATTCCCCCGATTCTGACTGCAAGGGACCTACGCTTGACTTCACCAATCTTTTTCTCTTCACATATCTATAAAAGCTTTTACAGTCAGTTTTTATGTTCTCTGCAAGCTTACTCTCATATTCTATTTTCCCTTTCTTAATTAATCCCTTTGTCCTCCTTTGTTGAATCCTAAACTGCTCCCAATCCTCAAGATTATTGCTTTTGCTCGCCAATTTATATGCCCTCTCCTTGGACCTTATGCTACCCTTAATTTCCCTTGTTAGCCACGGTTGGGTCACCTTTTTTGTTTTATTTTTATGCCAAACTGGGATGAACAAATTCTGTCGTTCATCCATTCGGTCTTTGAATGTTTGCCATTGCCGAACCACCGTCAACCCTTTGAGTGCCATTCCCCAATCAATCCTACCCAACTCGCTCCTCAGGTCATCATAGTTTCCTTTATTTAAATTGAGGACCCTAGTCTCCGAGTCAACTACTTCATTCTCCATCTTAATGAAGAATTCGATCATATTATGATCGCTCCGACCCAAGGGGCCTCTTACAACAAGGTTGCTAATTAATCCTTTCTCGTTACATAATACCCAGTCTAAGATGGCCTGATCTCTGGTTGGTTCCTCGACATATTGGTCCAGGAAACCATCCCATAAACACTCCAGGAATTCCTCCTCCACAGTATTGGTACTAATTTGGTTGGCCCAATCTATATGTAGATTAAAGTCCCCCATGATGACTGCTGTGCCCTTAATGCACGCTTCTTTAATTTCTCGTTTAATGCCATCCCCAACCTCCGCCTTACTGTTTGGAGGTCTATAAACCACTCCCACTTATGTTTATTTCCCCTTAGTATTTCTCAATTCTACCCATACAGATTCCACCTCATCAGAGCTAATATCCTTCATTACAATTGTGTTAATCCCTTCCTTAACCAGTAATGCTACCCCACCTCCCTTTCCTTTTTGCCTATCTATCCTGAATATCGAATACCCCTGGATGTTGAGTTCCCAGTCCTAGCCTTCCTTGAGCCACGTTTCCGTAATCCCAACCAAACCGTATTTGTTTACTTCTATTTGCGCAGCCAATTCATCCACCTTATTACAAATGCTCCTCGCATTAAGACACAAAGCCTTCAGGCTTGTTTTTTTAATGCTCTTAGACCTATTAGAATTAATATTTACTGTGGCCATGTTTGATTTAAACCGTTGATTTCTCTGACTGCCACTTTTGTTTTTCTCCTTCCTATCTTTTGCTTTTATCCTTGTTTCCCTTTCCTCTGTCTCCCTGCTCAGGTTCCCAACCCCCTGCCATTTTAGTTGAAACCCTCCCCCACAGCACTAGCAAACACTCCCCCTAGGACATTGGTTCCAGCCCTGCCCAGGTGCAAACCGTCCGGTTTGAACTGGTCCCACCTCCCCCAGAACCGGTTCCAATGTCCCAGGAACTTGAATCCCTCCCCCTGGCACCATTCCTCTAGCCACGTATTCATCTGAAGTATCCTTCTATTTCTACTCTGACTAGCACGTGGCACTGGTAGCAATCCTGAGATTACTAACTTTGAGGTCCTGCTTTTTAATTTATCTCCTAACTCCCTATACTCCGCTTTGAGGACCTCATCCCGCTTTTTACCTATATCGTTGGTGCCTATATGCACCACGACAACTGACTGTTCACCCTCCCCTTCCAAGATGTTCTGGAGTCGCTCGGAGACATCCTTGACCCTTGCACCAGGGAGGCAACACACCATCCTGGAGTCTCGTTTGCGGCCGCAGAAATGCCTATCTATTCTCCTTTGAATTGAATCCCCTATTACTATAGCTCTACCCCGCTTTTTCCTCCCATTCTGTGCAGCAGAGCCACCCCTGGTGCCAGGAAGTTGGCTGCTGCTGCCTTCCTCTGATAAGCCATCCCCCCCAACAGTACTCAAAGTGGTGTATCTGTGGCGAGGGGGATGGCCACAGGGGACCCCTGCACTACCTGCCTGCGCCTAGTACTCTGCCTGTTGGTCACCCGTTCCCTTGATTCCTGTCCAACCTCTACCTGCGGTGTGTCCAACTCTATAAATGTGCTATTCACGTTGTCCTGAGCATCGTGAACGCTCCATTATGTGTCCAATCGCAGCTCCAGTGCCGCAATGCGGTCTGTCAGTAGCTGCAGCTGGATGCACTTCCAGCACATGTAGTTGTCAGGGACACAGGAAATGTCCCTGAGTTCCCACATATCGCAGGAGGAGCAGATCACGGGGCCCGGCTTTCCTGCCATGACTTACCCTTTAATTAATTGAATTTAAATTAAATCAATCATTCCACTAATTACACTACAGTTAACTGGTTTACCAACAGTCCCTGCTACACCAGAGAGACCTTAGAAACTATAAACCAGAGTTAAAGTTTAAAAAAAAAGATATACTCACCAACCAAATACTCACCAACCAATCACTTACCTGCTTCCTGGTGACGTCACACTTTGATTACTTTTTACCTCTCTCCCCTGCTGTTGAATTGGTCGGGCTGCTGTGTGAGGCAAAGGAGGAGATTGCGGGGGCTCTAACACATATATTCAGGACCTCTCTGGCCACAGGGGATGTGCCAGAGGACTGGAGAACCGCTAATGTAGTACCATTATTCAAGAAGGGTAGTAGGGAAAAACCGGGGAACTACAGGCCAGTGAGCCTAACATCAGTGGTAGGAAAATTACTGGAAAAAATCCTGAGGGACAAAATTTGTCTCCACTTGGAGAGGCAAGGATTAATCAGGGATAGTCAACATGGCTTTGTCAAGGGAAGAGCATGTCTGACTAATTTGATTGAATTTTTTGAGGGGGTGACTAGGTGTGTGGATGAGGGTAACGCAGTGGATGTGGTATACATGGATTTCAGTAAGGCCTTCGATAAAGTCCCGCACAGGAGACTGGTCAAGAAGGTAAGAGCCCATGGAATCCAGGGTGCCTTGGCACATTGGATACAAAACTGGCTTAGTGGCAGAAGGCAGAGGGTGATGGTCGAAGGTTGTTTTTGTGACTGGAAACCTGTGGCCAGTGGGGTACCACAGGGATCGGTGCTGGGTCCCTTGCTGTTTGTGGTCTACATTAATGACTTGGATATGAATGTAAAGGGTATGATCAGTAAATTCGCGGATGATACTAAAATTGGTAGGGTGGTAAATAGCGAGGAGGGTAGCCTCAGTCTGCAGAACGATATAGATGGGTTGGTCAGATGGGCGGAACAGTGGCAAATGGAATTTAACCCGGAAAAGTGCGAGGTGATGCACTTTGGGGGGTCTAACAAGGCAAGGGAATACACAATGAATGGTAAGACCCTAGGCAAGACGGAGGGTCAGAGGGATCTGGGTGTGCAGGTACACAGATCCCTGAAGGCGGCGGAACAGGTGGATAAGGTGGTAAAAAAGGCATATGGGATACTTGCCTTCATTAGCCGAGGCATAGAATATAAGAGCAAGGAGGTTATGATGGAGCTGTATAAAACACTGGTTAGGCCACAGCTGGAATACTGTGTGCAGTTCTGGTCGCCACACTACAGGAAAGATGTGATCGCGTTAGAGAGGGTGCAGAGGAGGTTCACCAGGATGTTACCAGGGCTGGAGCGCTTCAGCTATGAAGAGAGACTGGGCAGATTGGGTTTGTTTTCCTTGGAGCAGAGGAGGCTGAGGGGAGACATGATTGAGGTGTACAAAATTGTGAGGGGCATAGATAGGATGGATGCTGAGGAGCTTTTCCCCTTAGTAGAGGGGTCAATAACTAGGGGGCATAGATTCAAGGTAAAGGGAGGGAGGTTTAGAGGGGATTTGAGAAAGAACTTTTTCACCCAGAGGGTGGTTGGAGTCTGGAACTCACTGCCTGAAAGGGTTGTGGAGGCAGAAACCCTCACAACATTTAAGAAGCATTTGGACGAGCATTTGAAATGCCATAGCATACAAGGCTACGGGCCAAATGCTGGAATATGGGATTAGATTAGACAGGGCTTGATGGCCGGCATGGACACGATGGGCCGAAGGGCCTCTATCTGTGCTGTATTACTCTATGACTCTATGACTCACAAGGCCCACTCTAGTCGGGCTGCTCCTGACTCACTGCCGCCGGTGTAACTGCCGCCGATGCTGTGTTCTCACAAGGCCCACTCTAGTCGGGCTGCTCCTGACTCACTGCCGCCGGTGTAACTGCCGCCGATGTTGTGTTCCCACAAGGCCCGCTCTAGTCGGGCTGCTCCTGACTCACTGCCGCCGGTGTAACTGCCGCCGATGTTGTGTTCCCACAAGGCCCGCTCAAGTCGGGCTGCTCCTGACTCACTGCCGCCGGTGTAACTGCCGCCGATGCTGTGTTCCCACAAGGCCCGCTCTAGTCGGGCTGCTCCTGAATCACTGCCGCCGGTGTAACTGCCGCCGATGTTGTGTTCCCACAAGGCCCGCTCTAGTCGGGCTGCTCCTGACTCACTGCCGCCGGTGTAACTGCCGCCGATGCTGTGTTCCCACAAGGCCCGCTCTAGTCGGGCTGCTCCTGACTCACTGCCGCCGGTGTAACTGCCGCCGATGCTGTGTTCCCACAAGGCCCGCTCTAGTCGGGCTGCTCCTGACTCACTGCCGCCGGTGTAACTGCCGCCGATGCTGTGTTCCCACAAGGCCCGCTCTAGTCGGGCTGCTCCTGACTCACTGCCGCCGGTGTAACTGCCGCCGATGTTGTGTTCCCACAAGGCCCACTCTAGTCGGGCTGCTCCTGACTCACTGCCGCCGATGCGGTGTTCTCACAAGGCCCACTCTAGTCGGGCTGCTCCTGACTCACTGCCGCCGGTGTAACTGCCGCCGATGCTGTGTTCCCACAAGGCCCGCTCTAGTCGGGCTGCTCCTGACTCACTGCCGCCGGTGTAACTGCCGCCGATGCTGTGTTCCCACAAGGCCCACTCTAGTCGGGCTGCTCCTGACTCACTGCCGCCGGTGTAACTGCTGCCGATGCTGTGTTCCCACAAGGCCCACTCTAGTCGGGCTGCTCCTGACTCACTGCCGCCGGTGTAACTGCCACCGATGCTGTGTTCCCACAAGGCCCACTCTAGTCGGGCTGCTCCTGACTCACTGCCGCCGGTGTAACTGCTGCCGATGCTGTGTTCCCACACAGGCCCACTCTAGTCGGGCTGCTCCTGACTCACTGCCGCCGGTGTAACTGCCGCCGATGCTGTGTTCCCACAAGGCCCACTCTAGTCGGGCTATTCCTGAGTCACTGCCGCCGATGCTGTGTTCCCACAAGGCCCACTCTAGTCGGGCTGCTCCTGACTCACTGCCGCCGGTGTAACTGCCGCCGATGCTGTGTTCCCACAAGGCCCGCTCTAGTTGGGCTGCACCTGACTCACTGCCGCCGGTTTGAACTCCCGCCGATGCTGTGTTCCCACAAGGCCCGCTCTAGTCGGGCTGCTCCTAACTCACTGCCGCCAGTGTAACTGCCGCCGATGCTGTGTTCCCACAAGGCCCACTCTAGTCGGGCTGCTCCTGACTCACTGCCGCCGGTGTAACTGCCGCCGATGCTGTGTTCCCACAAGGCCCGCTCTAGTCGGGCTGCTCCTGAATCACTGCCGCCGGTTTGAACTGCCGCCGATGCTGTGTTCCCACAAGGCCCGCTCTAGTCGGGCTGCTCCTGACTCACTGCCGCCGGTTTGAACTGCCACCGATGCTGTGTTCCCACAAGGCCCGCTCTAGTTGGGCTGCTCCTGACTCACTGCCGCCGGTTTGAACTGCCGCTGATGCTGTGTTCCCACAAGGTCCGCTGTAGTCGGGCTGCTCCTGACTCACTGCCGCCGGTTTGAACTGCCGCCGATGCTGTGTCCCCACAAGGCCCGCTCTAGTCGGGCTGCTCCTGAATCACTGCCGCCGGTTTGAACTGCCGCCGAGGTATTAGGGCATTTTGGTGTTCAGAGATAACTGGGCGCCCCTGTACATGAATAACTGAAAGTTAACATGCAGGTAACCAGGTAAAGGTTCCGGGGCCTTACTTATGGCCTCAAAAGGACTCATGTAACTTCCAGCTTTCAGACCTCTCCTGCCCCTTTATATTTGCACGAGACCTCGGTACTCTTCTTATCACTTCCCTATGTTATTCTTAAACAGTTTTCCATATCACACTTGTTAAACTACACACCCGTCATGGTTAGTTTTTTGAGGTTGTACCTAGCAGAATAGATGAAGGGCAACCATCAGTGCATGTGTTGAATTTGGATTTTCAGAAGGCATTCCATAGGGTGCTACTCAAGAAGTTTTGAACAAAATTTGGGGTCATGAGAATGGTGGTAATGTACATGCATGGATTGAGGATGGGTTAATGGACAGAAAACAGAGAGTAGGAACACACGGTTTATTTTCGGATTGGCAGGATGTAACTACTGGTGTGCCACAAGGATCAGTGCTTGGGCCTCAGCGATTTCCAATCTACATCAATTATTTGGATGATGGGAACAAATTTACTATATCCAAGTTTGCTGATGATACAAGGTTTAGTGGGAATGTAAGTTGTGAGGGGGCTGTGAGGGGATATACAGAGGCTAAGCGAGTGGGAAGGGACATGGCAAATGGAATATAAAGTGGAGAAATGTGAAGTTATCCAATTTGGCAGGATAATAGAAGAGCATAGTGTATTTTCAATGGTGAGGTATTAGGACATTTTGGTGTTCAGAGATAACTGGGCGCCCCTGTACACGAATCACTGAAAGTTAACATGCAGGTAGAGCAAACAATTAGGAAAGCAAATTATATGTTCGCCATCATTACACGATGATTTGAGTGTAAGTGTAAAGATGTCGCACTGCAATTATATAGGGCCCAGTTTTGGTCTCCATACATAAGGAAGGATATACATGCCATAGAGGGATTGCAACGAAGTATCCTTGGATGAGGAGATTTTCCTATGAGGAAAGATTGTGTAGACTAGGCCTATATTCTCTCGAGTTTAGAAGAATTGGAGGTGAAGTATTTGAAACATGCACAATTCTGACATGACTTGACAGGGTTAATGCAGGGAGGATGTTTCCCCTGGCTGGGGAGTCTAGAATCAGGCATCACAATCTTAGAATAAGGGGTCTGCTAGTTAGGACTGAAATGAGTTGAAATTTCTTCACTGAGTGGGTGGTGAATCTTTGGAATTCTCTACCCCACAGGGCTGTGGAGGCTCAATCGTTGAATATATTTAAGATCGATAGGTTATTGGATATTAAGGGAATCAAAGGATATGGAGATAGTACAGGAGAGTGTATTTGAGGTAGAACATCAGGCATGATCAGGTTGAATGGCAGAGCAGGTTTGACGGGCCGAAAGGCCTATTACCTGCACCTATTTCTTATATTCTTTTGTTCTTATTTCTTATTGTGTGAGACCCTGTCTCTTTAATTGTTACACTAGATGCTGCCTCGGCTGTTATTAGAAAATAACCTGCCGGTTATTCCAGTTCTAGTGCATGCCTCAATTATTATAACTGTAGAACTTGTCTCTGTTGTATTCAACAAAGTTTGTTTCTGGGATTGTTAAAGCAGACCCGGCTTCTGTTAGTGTTACAATATCACCTGATTCAGTTATTATTGCACAGTGACTTGTTTCTTATAGTTTTACAGAAGACCCCAGTTACGTTATTACTGCATTAGACCCGGTCTCTGTGTATATATCATTAGCCCTTGTCTCTGTTTGAATTACACTGGACACTGTCTCTGTTTCTGTTACAATAGATCCTGTCACTGTTTGCATTACACTCTCTCCAGTATCTGTTTATATTGCACTAGACCCTGTCACTGTTTGTATTACACTAGACCCTGTCTCTGTTGATATTACACTAGACCCTGTCTCTGTTTATATTACACTAGACCCTGTCTCTGTTATATTACACTAGACCCTGTCTCTGTTTATATTACACTAGACCCTGTCTCTGTTTATATTACACTAGACCATGTCTCTGTTTATATTACACTAGACCCTGTCTCTGTTATATTACACTACACCCTGTCTCTGTTTATATTACACTAGACCTTGTCTCTGTTTATATTACACTACACCCTGTCTCTGTTATATTACACTAGACCCTGTCTCTGTTATATTACACTAGACCCTGTCTCTGTTATATTACACTAGACCATGTCTCTGTTTATATTACACTAGACCCTGTCTCTGTTTATATTACACTAGGCCCTGTCTCTGTTTATATTACACTAGACCCTGTCTCTGTTTATATTACACTAGACCATGTCTCTGTTTATATTACACTAGACCCTGTCTCTGTTTATATTACACTAGACCCTGTCTCTGTTTATATTACACAAGACCCTGTCTCTGTTTATATTACACTAGACCCTGTCTCTGTTATATTACACTAGACCCTGTCTCTGTTTATATTACACTAGACCCTGTCTCTGTTTATATTACACTAGGCCCTGTCTCTATTTATATTACACTAGACCATGTCTCTGTTTATATTACACTAGGCCCTGTCTCTGTTATATTACACTAGACCCTGTCTCTGTTTATATTACACTAGACCCTGTCTCTGTTTATATTACACTAGCCCCTGTCTCTGTATATATTACACTAGACCCTGTCTCTGTTTATATTACACTAGACTCTGTCTCTGTTTACATTACACTAGACCCTGTCTCTGTTTATATTACACTAGACCCTGTCTCTGTTATATTACACTAGACCCTGTCTCTGTTTATATTACACTAGACCCTGTCTCTGTTTATATTACACTAGACACTCTCTCTGTTTATATTACACTAGACCCTGTCTCTGTTTGTATTACACTAGACCCTGTCTCTGTTATATTACACTAGACCTTGTCTCTGTTTATATTACACTGGACACTCTCTCTGCTATATTACACTAGGCCCTGTCTCTGTTTGTATTACACTAGACCCTGTCTCTGTTTATATTACTCTAGACCCTGTCTCTGTTTATATTACACTAGACCCTGTCTCTGTTTATATTACACTAGACCCTGTCTCTGTTATATTACACTAGACCCTGTCTCTGTTTATATTACACTAGACCCTGTCTCTGTTTGTATTACACTAGACCATGTCTCTGTTTATATTACACTAGACCCTGTCTCTGTTATATTACACTCGACCATGTCTCTGTTTATATTACACTAGACCCTGTCTCTGTTATATTACACTAGACCCTGTCTCTGTTTATATTACAAAAGACCATGTCTCTGTTTATATTACACTACACCCTGTCTTTGTTATATTACACTAGACCCTGTCTCTGTTATATTACACTACACCCTGTCTCTGTTTATATTACACTAGACCCTGTCTCTGTTTATATTACACTAGACCCTGTCTCTGTTTATAATACACTAGACCCTGTCTCTGTTTATATTACACGAGACCATGTCTCTGTTTATATTACACTAGACCCTGTCTCTGTTTATATTACACTAGACCCTGTCTCTGTTTAGATTACACTAGAACCTGTCTCTGTTTATATTACACTAGACCCTGTCTCTGTTTATATTACACTAGACCATGTCTCTGTTTATATTACACTAGACCCTGCCTCTGTTTATATTACACTAGACCATGTCTCTGTTTATATTACACTAGACCCTGTCTCTGTTTATATTACACTAGACCCTCTCTGTTTATATTACACTAGACCCTCTCTCTGTTTATATTACACTAGACCATGTCTCTGTTTGTATTACACTAGACCCTGTCTCTGTTATATTACACTAGACCCTGTCTCTGTTTATATTACACTAGACACTCTCTCTGTTTATATTACACTAGACCCTGTCTCTGTCTGTATTACACTAGACCCTGTCTCTGTTTATATTACACTAGACCCTGTCTCTGTTTATATTACACTAGACCATGCCTCTGTTTGTATTACACTAGACGCTGTCTCTGTTTATATTACACTAGACCCTGTCTCTGTTTGTATTACACTAGACCCTGTCTCTGTTTATATTACACTAGACCCTGTCTCTGCTGTATTACACTGGACCCTGTCTCTGTTTATATTACACTAGACCCTGTCTCTGTTTATATTACACTAGACCCTGTCTCTGTTTATATTACACTAGACCCTGTCTCTGTTTGTATTACACTAGACCCTGTCTCTGTTTTATTACACTAGACCCTGTCTCTGTTTGTATTACACTAGACCCTGTCTCTGTTTATATAACACTAGACCCTGTCTCTGTTATATTACACTAGACCCTGTCTCTGTTTATATTACACTAGATCCTGTCTCTGTTTATATTACACTAGACCCTGTCTCTGATTATATCACACTAGACCCTGTCTCTGTTATATTACACTAGACCCTGTCTCTGTTTATATTACACGAGATCCTGTCTCTGTTTATATTACACTCGACCCTGTCTCTGTTTATATTACACTAGACCCTGTCTCTGTTTACATTACACTAGACCCTGTCTCTGTTTGTATTACACTAGACCCTGTCTCTGTTTTATTACACTAGACCCTGTCTCTGTTTGTATTACACTAGACCCTGTCTCTGTTTATATAACACTAGACCCTGTCTCTGTTATATTACACTAGACCCTGTCTCTGTTTATATTACACTAGATCCTGTCTCTGTTTATATTACACTAGACCCTGTCTCTGATTATATTACACTAGACCCTGTCTCTGTTTATATTACACTAGACCCTGTCTCTGCTGTATTACACTGGACCCTGTCTCTGTTTATATTACACTAGACCCTGTCTCTGTTTATATTACACTAGACCCTGTCTCTGTTTATATTACACTAGACCCTGTCTCTGTTTGTATTACACTAGACCCTGTCTCTGTTTTATTACACTAGACCCTGTCTCTGTTTGTATTACACTAGACCCTGTCTCTGTTTATATAACACTAGACCCTGTCTCTGTTATATTACACTGGACCCTGTCTCTGTTTATATTACACTAGATCCTGTCTCTGTTTATATTACACTAGACCCTGTCTCTGATTATATTACACTCGACCCTGTCTCTGTTATATTACACGAGACCCTGTCTCTGTTTATATTACACTAGATCCTGTCTCTGTTTATATTACACTCGACCCTGTCTCTGTTTATATTACACTAGACCCTGTCTCTGTTTACATTACACTAGACCCTGTCTCTGTTTATATTACACTAGACCCTCTCTCTGTTTATATTACACTAGACCCTGTCTCTGCTTATATTACACTAGACCCTGTCTCTGTTTATATTACACTAGGCCCTGTCTCTGTTTATATTACACTAGACCCTGTCTCTGTTATATTACACTAGACCCTGTCTCAGTTTATATTACACTAGACCCTGTCTCGGTTTATATTACACTAGACCCTGTCTCAGTTTATATTACACTAGACCCTGTCTCTGTTTATATTACACTAGGCCCTGTCTCTGTTTATATTACACTAGACCATGTCTCTGTATATATTACACTAGACCCTGTCTCTGTTTATATTACACTAGACCCTGTCTCTGTTTATATTACACTAGACCCTGTCTCTGTTTATATTACACTCGGCCCTGTCTCTGTTTATATTACACTAGACCATGTCTCTGTTTGTATTACACTAGACCCTGTCTCTGTTATATTACACTAGGCCCTGTCTCTGATTATATTACACCAGACCCTGTCTCTCTTTAGATTACACTAGACACTCTCTCTGTTTATATTTCACTAGACCCTGTCTCTGTTTATATTACACTAGACCCTGTCTCTGTTTATATTACACAAGACCATGTCTCTGTTTATATTACACTAGGCCCTGTCTCTGTTATATTACACGGGACACTGTCTCTGTTTATATTACACTAGACCATGTCTCTGTTTATATTACACGAGGCCCTGTCTCTGTTACTTTACACTAGACCCTGTCTCTGTTTATATTACACGAGACCCTGTCTCTGTTATATTACACTACAACCTGTCTCTGTTTATTTTACACTAGACCATGCCTCTGTTATATTACACAAGACCCTGTCTATGTTTATATTACACTAGCCCCTGTCTCTGTTTATATTACACTAGACCCTGTCTCTGTTTGTATTACACTAGACCCTGTCTCTGTTTATATTACACTAGACCCTGTCTCTGTTTATATTACACTAGACCCTGTCTCTGTTTATATTACACTAGACCCTGTCTCTGTTTGTATTACACTAGACGCTGTCTCTGTTTATATTACACAAGACCCTGTCTCTGTTTATATTACACTAGACCCTGTCTCTGTTTATATTACACTAGGCCCTGTCTCTGTTTATATTACACTAGACCCTGTCTCTGTTTATATTACACTAGGCCCTGTCTCTGTTTATATTACACTAGACCCTGTCTCTGATTATATTACACTAGACCCTGTCTCTGTTTATATTACACTAGACCCTGTCTCTGTTTGTATTACACTACACCCTGTCTCTGTTTATATTACACTAGACCCTGTCTCTGTTATATTACACTCGACCCTGTCGCTGTTTATATTACACTAGACTCTGTCTCTGTTTATATTACACTGGACCCTGTCTCTGATTATATTACACTGGACCCTGTATCTGTTTCTATTACACTAGACCCTGTCTCAGTATATATTACACTAGACCCTGTCTCTGTTTATATTACACTCGGCCCTGTCTCTGTTATATTACACTAGACCCTGTCTCTGTTTATATTACACTAGACCCTGTCTCTGTTATATTACACTCGACCCTGTCGCTGTTTATATTACACTAGACTCTGTCTCTGTTTATATTACACTGGACCCTGTCTCTGATTATATTACACTGGACCCTGTATCTGTTTCTATTACACTAGACCCTGTCTCAGTATATATTACACTAGACCCTGTCTCTGTTTATATTACACTCGGCCATGTCTCTGTTATATTACACTAGACCCTGTCTCTGTTTATATTACACTAGACCCTGTCTCTGTTTATATTACACTAGACCCTGTCTCTGTTTATATTACACTAGACCCTGTCTCTGTTTATATTACACTAGACCCTGTCTCTCTTTATATTACACTGGACCCTGTCTCTGTTTATATTACACTAGACCCTGTCTCTGTTTATATTACACTCGACCCTGTCTCTGTTATATTACACTAGATCCTGTCTGTGTTTATATTACACTAGACCCTGTCTCTGTTTATGTTACACTAGACCCCGTCTCTGTTTATATTACACTAGACCCTGTCTCTGTTTATATTACACTAGATCATGTCTCTGTTTGTATTACACTAGACCCTGTCTCTGTTCATATTACACTGGACCCTGTCTCTGTTTATATTACACTGGACCCTGTCTCTGTTTATATTACACGAGACCATGTCTCTGTTTGTATTACACTAGACCCTGTCTCTGTTTATATTGCACTAGACCCTGTCTCTGTTCATATTACACTAGACCCTGTCTCTGTTTATATTACACCAGACCATGTCTCTGTTTGTATTACACTAGACCCTGTCTCTGTTATATTACACTAGACCCTGTCTCTGTTTATATTACACTAGACACTCTCTCTGTTTATATTACACGAGACCCTGTCTCTGTTTGTATTACACTAGACCCTGTCTCTGTTTATATTACACTAGACCCTGTCTCTGTTTATATTACACTAGACCCTGTCTCTGTTTGTATTATACTAGACGATGTCTCTGTTTATATTACACAAGACCCTGTCTCTGTTTATATTACACTAGACCCTGTCTCTGTTTTTATTACACTAGACCCTGTCTCTGTTATATTACACTAGACCCTGTCTCTGTTTGTATTACACTAGACCCTGTCTCTGTTATATTACACTAGACCCTGTCTCTGTTTATATTACACTAGACCCTGTCTCTGTTTATATTACACTAGGCCCTGTCTCTGTTCATATTGCACTGGACCCTGTCTCTGATTATATTACACTAGACCCTGTCTCTGTTATATTACACTAGACCCTGTCTCTGTTTATATTGCACTAGACCCTGTCTCTGTTGATATTACACTACACCCTGTCTCTGATTATATTACACTAGACCCTGTCTCTGTTTGTATTACACTAGACCCTGTCTCTGTTTTATTACACTAGACCCTGTCTCTGTTTGTATTACACTAGACCCTGTCTCTGTTTATATAACACTAGACCCTGTCTCTGTTATATTACACTCGACCCTGTCTCTGTTATATTACACTAGACCCTGTCTCTGTTTATATTACACTAGATCCTGTCTCTGTTTATATTACACTCGACCCTGTCTCTGTTTATATTACACTCGACCCTGTCTCTGTTTACATTACACTAGACCCTGTCTCTGTTTATATTACACTAGACCATGTCTCTGTTTGTATTACACTAGACCCTGTCTCTGTTTATATTACACTAGGCCCTGTCTCTGTTTATATTACACGAGACCCTGTCTCAGTTTATATTACACAAGACCCTGTCTCTGTTTATATTACAATACAATACAATACAAATCGCTTTATTGGCATGATAAGGTACATCTTATGTTGCCAAAGCATCAAAATACATTTATGGTTGAACACATAAACGCGGTTCCATTCATACAGTGTATAAACAGGTATATCCCTGAGTTTATAAATATATTTTCGCCTTGTTTATATATACTCTTGTCTTAGTTTACTGGTTGTCCCTCTGTTCATGGCAAGCTGTAACATAGTGTGCCGCCAGTGTTACACAGCTTCTCTCCTCCCCCAGTTTACACTAGACCCTGTCTCTGTTTATATTACACTCGGCCCTGTCTCTGTTTATATTACACTAGACCCTGTCTCTGTTATATTACACTCGACCCTTTCTCAGTTTATATTACACTAGACCCTGTCTCGGTTTATATTACACTAGACCCTGTCTCAGTTTATATTACACTAGACCCTGTCTCTGTTTATATTACACTAGACCCTGTCTCTCTTTATATTACACTAGGCCCTGTCTCTGTTTATATTACACCAGACCATGTCTCTGTTTATATTACACTAGACCCTGTCTCTGTTTATATTACACTAGACCCTGTCTCTTTTTATATTACACTAGACCCTGTCTCTGTTTATATTACACTCGGCCCTGTCTCTGTTTATATTACACTGGACCATGTCTCTGTTTGTATTACACTAGACCCTGTCTCTGTTATATTACACGAGGCCCTGTCTCTGATTATATTACACTAGACCATGTCTCTCTTTATATTACACTAGACACTCTCTCTGTTTATATTACACTAGAGCCTGTCTCTGTTTATATTACACTAGACCCTGTCTCTGTTTATATTACACTGGACCCTGTCTCTGTTTATATTACACTGGAACCTGTCTCTGTTTATATTACACTAGACCATGTCTCTGTTTATATTACACTACACCCTGTCTCTGTTTATATTACACTAGACCCTGTCTCTGATTATATTACACTAGACCCTGTCTCTGTTATATTACACTAGACCGTGTCTCTGTTTATATTACACTAGACCCTGTCTCTGATTATATTACACTAGACCCTGTCTCTGTTATATTACACTAGACCGTGTCTCTGTTTATATAACACTAGACCCTGTCTCTGTTATATTACACTAGACCCTGTCTCTGTTTACATTACACTAGATCCTGTCTCTGTTTATATTACACTAGACCCTTTCTCTGTTTATATTACACTAGACCCTGTCTCTGATTATATTACACTAGACCCTGTCTCTGTTATATTACACTAGACCCTGTCTCTGTTTATATTACACAAGACCCTGTCTCTGATTATATTACACTAGACCCTGTCTCTGTTATATTACACTAGACCCTGTCTCTGTTTATATTACACTAGACCATGTCTCTGTTTGTATTACACTAGACCATGTCTCTGTTTATATTACACTAGACCCAGTCTCTGTTTATATTACACTAGACCCTGTCTCTGTTTATATTGCACTAGACCATGTCTCTGTTTTTATTACTCTAGACCCTGTCTCTGTTTATATTACACTAGGCCCTGTCTCTGTTTATATTACACTAGACCCTGTCTCTGTTTATATTACACTAGACCATGTCTCTGTTTATATTACACTAGACCCTGTCTCTGTTTATATTACACTAGACCATGTCTCTGTTTATATTACACTAGACCCTGTCTCTGTTATATTACACTAGACACTGTCTCAGTTTATATTACACTAGACCCTGTCTCTGTTTATATTACACTAGACTCTGTCTCTGTTTATATTACACTAGACCCTGTCTCTGTTTATATTACACTAGGCCCTGTCTCTGTTTATATTACACTAGACCCTGTCTCTGTTATATTACACTAGACCCTGTCTCAGTTTATATTACACTAGACCCTGTCTCTGTTTATATTACACTAGACCCTGTCTCAGTTTATATTACACTAGACCCTGTCTCTGTTTATATTACACTAGACCCTGTCTCTCTTTATATTACACTAGGCCCTGTCTCTGTTTATATTACACTAGACCCTGTCTCTGTTTATATTGCACTAGACCCTGTCTCTGTTTATATTACACTCGGCCCTGTCTCTGTTCATATTACACTAGACCATGTCTCTGTTTGTATTACACTGGACCCTGTCTCTGTTATATTACACCAGGCCCTGTCTCTCTTTATATTACACTAGACACTCTCTCTGTTTATATTACACTAGACCCTGTCTCTGTTTATATTACACTAGACCCTGTCTCTGTTTATATTACACTAGACCCTGTCTCTGTTTATATTACACTAGAACCTGTCTCTGTTTATATTACACTAGACCCTGTCTCTGTTTATATTACACTAGACCCTGTCTCTGTTTATATTACACTAGACCCTGTCTCTGTTTATATTACACTAGACCCTGTCTCTGTTTATATTACACTAGACCCTGTCTCTGTTTATATTACACTGGACCCTGTCTCTGTTTATATTACACTAGACCCTGTCTCTGTTTATATTACACTACACCCTGTCTCTGCTTACATTACACTAGACCCTGTCTCTGTTTATATTACACTTGACTCTATCTCTGTTATGTTACACTAGACCCTGTCTCTGTTTGTATTACACTAGACCCTGTCTCTGTTATATTACACTAGACCCTGTCTCTGTTTATATTACACTAGATCCTGTCTCTGTTTATATTACACTAGACCCTGTCTCTGTTTATATTACACTAGACCCTGTCTCTGTTTCTATTAAACTAGACCCAGTCTCTGTTTGTATTACACTAGACCCGGTCTCTGTTTATATTACACTAGACCCTGTCTCTGTTATATTACACTAGGCCCTGTCTCTGTTATATTACACTAGACCCTGTCTCTGTTATATTACACTAGACCCTGTCTCTGTTTATATTACACTAGACCATGTCTCTGTTTGTATTACACTAGACCATGTCTCTGTTTATATTACACTAGACCCAGTCTCTGTTTATATTACACTAGACCCTGTCTCTGTTTATATTACACTAGACCATGTCTCTGTTTGTATTACTCTAGACCCTCTCTCTGTTTATATTAAACTAGGCCCTGTCTCTGTTTATATTACACTAGACCCTGTCTCTGTTTATATTACACTAGACCATGTCTCTGTTTATATTACACTAGACCCTGTCTCTGTTTATATTACACTAGACCATGTCTCTGTTTATATTACACTAGACCCTGTCTCTGTTATATTACACTCGACCCTGTCTCAGTTTATATTACACTAGAACCTGTCTCTGTTTATATTACACTAGACCCTGTCTCTGTTTATATTACACTAGACCCTGTCTCTGTTTGTATTACACTAGGCCCTGTCTCTGTTTATATTACACTAGACCCTGTCTCTGTTATATTACACTCGACCCTGTCTCAGTTTATATTACACTAGACCCTGTCTCCGTTTATATTACACTAGACCCTGTCTCAGTTTATATTAAACTAGACCCTGTCTCTGTTTATATTACACAAGACCCTGTCTCTCTTTATATTACACTAGGCCCTGTCTCTGTTTATATTACACTAGACCCTGTCTCTGTTTATATTACACTCGACCCTGTCTCTGTTTATATTACACTCGGCCCTGTCTCTGTTTATATTACACTAGACCATATCTCTGTTTGTATTACACTAGAACCTGTCTCTGTTTATATTACACTAGACCCTGTCTCTGTTTATATTACACTAGACCCTGTCTCTGTTTATATTACACTAGAACCTGTCTCTGTTTATATTACACTAGACCCTGTCTCTGTTTTTATTACACTAGACCCTGTCTCTGTTTATATTACACTAGACCCTGTCTCTGTTTATATTACACTAGACCCTGTCTCTGTTTATATTACACTAGACCCTGTCTCTGTTTATATTACACTGGACCCTGTCTCTGTTTATATTACACTAGACCCTGTCTCTGTTTATATTACACTGCACCCTGTCTCTGCTTACATTACACTAGACCCTGTCTCTGTTTATATTACACTTGACTCTATCTCTGTTATGTTACACTAGACCCTGTCTCTGTTTGTATTACACTAGACCCTGTCTCTGTTATATTACACTAGACCCTGTCTCTGTTTATATTACACTAGATCCTGTCTCTGTTTATATTACACTAGACCCTGTCTCTGTTTATATTACACTAGACCCTGTCTCTGTTTATATTACACTAGACCCTGTCTCTGTTTGTATTACACTAGACCCGGTCTCTGTTTATATTACACGAGACCCTGTCTCTGTTATATTACACTAGACCCTGTCTCTGTTTGTATTACACTAGACCCTGTCTCTGTTTATATAACACTAGACCCTGTCTCTGTTATATTACACTAGACCCTGTCTCTGTTTATATTACACTAGATCCTGTCTCTGTTTATATTACACTAGACCCTGTCTCTGTTTATATTACACTAGACCCTGTCTCTGATTATATTACACTAGACCCTGTCTCTGTTATATTACACTAGACCCTGTCTCTGTTTATATTACACTAGACCCTGTCTCTGATTATATTACACTAGACCCTGTCTCTGTTATATTACACTAGACCCTGTCTCTGTTTATATTGCACTAGACCATGTCTCTGTTTGTATTACACTAGACCCTGTCTCTGTTTATATTACACTAGGCCCTGTCTCTGTTTATATTACACTAGACCCTGTCTCTGTTTATATTACACGAGACCATGTCTCTGTTTATATTACACTGGACCCTGTCTCTGTTTATATTACACTAGACCCTGTCTCTGTTTATATTACACTAGACCATGTCTCTGTTTGTATTACACTAGACCCTGTCTCTGTTTATATTACACTCGGCCCTGTCTCTGTTTATATTACACTCGACCCTGTCTCTGTTTTTATTACACTAGACCATGTCTCTGTTTATATTACACTAGACCCTGTCTCTGTTTATATTACACTAGACCATGCCTCTGTTTATATTACACTAGACCCTGTCTCTGTTATATTACACTAGACCCTGTCTCAGTTTATATTACACTAGACCCTGTCTCTGTTTATATTACACTAGACCCTGTCTCTGTTTATATTACACTAGACCCTGTCTCTGTTTATATTACACTCGGCCCTGTCTCTGTTTATATTACACTAGACCCTGTCTCTGTTATATTACAATAGACCCTGTCTCAGTTTATATTACACTAGACCCTGTCTCTGTTTATATTACACTAGACCCTGTCTCAGTTTATATTACACTAGACCCTGTCTCTGTTTATATTACACTAGGCCCTGTCTCTGTTTATATTACACTAGACCCTGTCTCTCTTTATATTACACTAGGCCCTGTCTCTGTTTATATTACACTAGACCCTGTCTCTGTTTATATTACACTAGACCCTGTCTCTCTTTATATTACACTAGGCCCTGTCTCTGTTTATATTACTCTCGACCATGTCTCTCTTTGTATTACACTAGACCCTGTCTCTGTTATATTACACTAGGCCCTGTCTCTGATTATATTACACTAGACCCTGTCTCTCTTTATATTACACTAGACACTCTCTCTGTTCATATTACACTAGACCCTGTCTCTGTTTATATTACACTAGACCCTGTCTCTGTTTATATTACACTAGACCCTGTCTCTGTTTATATTACACTAGACACTCTCTCTGTTTATATTACACTAGACCCTGTCTCTGTTTATATTACACTAGACTCTGTCTCTGTTTATATTACACTAGGCCCTGTCTCTGTTTATATTACACTAGACCCTGTCTCTGTTTATATTACACTAGACCCTGTCTCTGTTTATATTACACTCGACCCTGTCTCTGTTTATATTACACTAGACCCTGTCTCTGTTTATATTACACCAGACCCTGTCTCTGTTTATATTACACTAGACCCTGTCTCTGTTTATATTACACTAGACCCTGTCTCTGTTTATATTACACTAGACCCTGTCTCTGTTTATATTACACCAGACCCTGTCTCTGTTTATATTACACTAGACCCTGTCTCTGTTTATATTGCACTCGACCCTGTCTCTGTTTATATTACACTTGACTCTATCTCTGTTATGTTACACTAGACCCTGTCTCTGTTTATAAGCCACTAGATCCTGTCACTATTTATATTACACGAGACCCTGTCCCTGTTTATATTACACCAAACCCTGTCTCTGTTTATAAGCCACTAGATCCTGTCTCTTTTTACATTACACTAGACCCTGTCTCTATTTATATTACACTAGACCCTGTCTTTATTCCGGTGGAATAGATTTACAGTAATTGGTGGAATGTTTACAGGGGAGTTGAGGGGAAACTGCTTCACCCGGAGTTTTGTGGGGGTCTGGAACTCACTTCCTGAAAGAGTGGTAGAGCCAGAAAATCTATCCACATTTAAAAGGTACTTGGATGCAGACTCGGCATGCTGTAACCAGCAGGGCTATGGACCAAGAGCTGGGACGTGGCATTAGGCTGGATAGCTCTTTGTTGGCCGGCAAGTACACGATTGGCCGAAATGACCTCCTTCTCTGCGGTAAATTTCTATGATTCTATGATTAGACACCGAGTTAATGTGTGAATTAGTTTGAGCTGGAATCCACAATCTACTTATTCTGAAACAAGAATCACGCCACTTTAGACAAGCTGCTACTAAAATGTTTCATGGTCTCAGGTGGAATTTTATATGTACTATTTTAGAGTAATATTGGATAATATCGTTGTCATTAAGCATCCGCACATTAATATCACAAAAATCAACTTCAATAGTACAATTAGAAAATGTGTGATTAGTGTAATTTAAATTAAGAGAATCGTGCAATCTTATTGCACAGAAGGAACATTCGGCCCATTGCTCCTGTGTTCGCTCTTTGAAAGAGACATCCTATTAGTCCCACTCTGCTGCTTTTCTCCAACGGCATGCAAATATTTCATTACAACATATTTCCATGTCCCTTTTGATATTTTCTATTGACACTTTCAGGCAGTGCATTCCAGATTAAAACAATTCGCTCGCCAAAAATTCTCATCTTCCCCCCACTGATTTTATTTGCTAAATATATGAAGTCTGTGTCCTCTGGATACCGACACTCCTGTCAGTTAAAATTGTACCTCACTATCAGATCCCTCAAACCCCTTCATGCAGAGAAAGCTTGGAAAGGCAGTGGCATTAATTTCTCTATGCTGCCAGAGACTGATTGGTAGATTTTAGTTAGGAAACGATAGCTTGATAGAGTCAATATATTGATCAGTCATGATGTGTTTAAACATTGACATGGCAGTAATAACTGAGAAAGGGTATCGTGTAATTTAAAAAGCAGTATGGTCTACTGCATCAGCATCAGCTACAATGTCTAGTGCAATAGAAACAGACATTCTCTGGTGCAATAATAAAAGAGACAGTGCCTAGTGTAACATAAACAGGCAATGCCGAGTGTACTACAAACAGAGACAGACATTAGTGTAACAGAAACAGAGACAGTGTCTGGTATATTAATAACTGAGAAAGTGACCAATGTAATATAAACAGAGATACGGCCTAGGATAATAGAAACAGAGACAGAGTCTAGTGTAAAATAAAAAGAGACAGGGCCTAGGGTAATATAAACAGGGCCTAGGTTAATATAAGCAGAGACAGGGTCTAGTGTAATATAAAAAGAGACAGGGCCTAGGGTAATATAAGCAGAGACAGGGTCTAGTGTAATATAAAGAGAGACAGGGTCTAGTGTAATATAAACAGGCAATGCCGAGTGTACTACAAACAGAGACAGACATTAGTGTAACAGAAACATAGACAGTGTCTGGTATATTAATAACTGAGAAAGGGCCCAATGTGATATAAACAGAGATATGGCCTAGGGAAATAGAAACAGAGACAGGGTCTAGTGTAATATAAACAGGGACAGGGTCTAGAGTAATATAAACCGAGGCAGGGTCTAGCGCAATATAAACAGAGACAGGTCTAGGGAAATATAAACAGAGAATGTGCCTAGTGTAATATAAACAGAGACAGGGTCGAGTGAAATAAAAACAGAGATAGGGCCTAGTATAATATAAACAGCGACATGGTCTAGTGTAATATAAGCAAATGCAGGGTCTAGTGTGATATAAACAAAGACAGGGTCTGGTGTAATATATACAGAGACAGAGTGTAGTGTAATATAAACAGAGACAGGCTCTAGCGTAATATAAATAGAGACAGGGTCTAGTGAAATATAAGCAGAGACGGGGTCTAGTGTAATATAAACCGGGACAAGATCTAGTTTAATATAATCAGAGATAGGGTCTTATGTAATATGAACTCAGACAGGGTCTAATGTAATATAAATATAGACAGCATCTAGAGTAATATAAACAGAGACATTGCCTATTGTAATATAAACAGAGACAGGGTCTAGTTTAAAATAAAAGAGACAGTGTCTAGTGTAATATAAACAGAGACTGGATCTAGTGTAATATAAACATAGACAGGATCTAGTTTAATATAAAGAGAGACAACTCGCTTATACCGCCAAAAACTGGAGGGTTGCACCTCAACAGACTTGGATCAATGTCCTCATGGCTTGAGGGTGGGCGGTCATTGCTAGTGCTGTTGGGGAGGATTTAATGAGCTTGGCAGGTGGATAGGAACCTGGGAGTATTTTCAGAAGGGCAAGAAGCAACCCTGCAATTCAACAAATTAGTAAGCGAATTTGTAAGGCAGAGGAAAGAAAGACTATTAAATAGACAAGAAATGAGTTTGGCAGTGCTAAATGACATAGACGTCAAAGCAAGGAGTCAAGGGAATAAAGCAGATGAGCTGAGCGCACATACATGCACGTGGGAGTTTGATATTACAGGTGTTACTGAGACATGGCTGAACGAAGGACAGGAATGGCAACTCAACATTCCTCGTTACTGGGATATCTGATGAGATGGAGAGGTGGATAAAAAAGAGGCGGACGCAATATTGATTAAAGAATCAATTACAGCTGTGAGGCGGGATGATATCTTTGAAGGATCATCAAGTGAGTCCTTATGTGTTGAACTGAAAAACAAAAAAAGAGGCAATCGCAGTGCTGGTAAGAAGGAGTTAGAAGAGCAAATATGTCGGAAAATTTCTGAAACTTGCAGAAATAGGACAGTAATAGAAGGGGATTTCAACTTCCCTAATAATAACTGGGATAAAAGTACTTTGACAGGTATAGAGGGAGCAGAATTCTTAAATTGTATTCAGGAGGTAATTTTTACCTAGTACATAGCAAGCCCAACAAGAGAGGTGGCGGTTTTGGATCTAGTTTTAGGGAACAAATCTTGGCAGGTGGAAAGGTTATCAATGGGAGTGCATATTTCTGGTAGTGATCATAACTCAGTTATATTTAGGGCAGTTTATAAAAAGGCTAAGGACAGACCAGGAATTAAATTTCTCAATTGGGGCCAAGATAAGTTTACTAAGCTGAGAGGTGATTTAGCCAAGGTGGACTGGAGACAGAAACCTGATGGTAAATTATTATCAGAGCAGTGGGAGGCATTCAAGGAGGTGATAGTGAGGATTCTGCGCAAGTATGTTCTCTTAAAGTAAATGTGAGGGACTAACAAATCTAGAGCACCCTGGATGTCAAGGGGCCTACAGGATAGGATAAAGATTAAAAAAATGAAGATTATGACAGATATCGAGAACGCAATATTGCAGAAAGCCTAGTGGATATAAAAAGTGCAGAAGTGACGTTCAAAAGGAATTTAGAAAAGCAAACAGGGGCCATGAAAAAACATTGGCAAGTAAAATATGTTTTACAAATACGTTAAGAGAAAGGGGATAACAATGTAAGTGTTGGGCCTATTAGGGACAATAAATGTAACCTGTGTGTGGAAGGGGAAGATATGGGTATGGTTCTTAATGAGTACTTTGCGTCTGTTTTCACAAATGAGACGGACGATGCAGACATTGCAATCAGGGGGGAGGTATGTGAAATATTAGAAGAAATAAATAGAGTGAAAGAGGGAGTATTAACGGGTTTAGCCTCTTTGAAAGTGGCTAAAGCTCGAGGCCCGAATGAAATGCATTGCAGACAGTTAAGAGAAGTAAAATCGGAAATAGCAGAGGCACTAACCATTGTTTTCCAATCCTATCTGGTTAGATTATGGTGCCGGAGGACTGGAGGAGTGCTAATGTGGTACCGTTGTTTAAAAAGGAAGAAAGGGATAGACCGAGTCATTTTAGGACAGTCAGCCTAACCTCGGTAGTAGGAAAATTGTATGTAAAATCCCGAGGTCCAGGAAAATCATCATTTAGAAGAACACGGTTTAATCAGGGACAGTTAGCGTCGATTTGTTAAGGGAAGGTCGTGTCTGTCTAATTTGATAGAATTTTTGCGGAGGTAACAGGGAGGTTCGATGACGGTAGTGCATTTGATGTAGTTCATATGTATTTTAGCAAGGCTTTTAATAAGGTCCCATATGGCATACTGGTCGCGAAAGTAAAAGCCCATGGGATCGAAGGCAAAGTGGCAAGTTGGTTCCAATATTGGCTCAGAGGCCGGAAGCAAAGGGCATTGGTCAAAAGGTATTTTTGTGACTGGAAGACTGTTTCCAGTGGGTTTCTGCAGTGTCCAGTGCTGGGTCCTTTGGTGTTAGTGGTATACATCAATGATTTTGACTTGAATGTATGAAGTATGATTAAGAAGTTTGCAGATAATACAAAATTTAGTCGTGTGATTGATAATGAAGAGTAAACCTGTAGACTGCAGGAAGATATCAATGAACTGGAAAGGTGGGCAGAAGAATTGCAAATGGGATTCAACCTGGAAAAGTGTGAGATAATACTTATGGGGAGGGCTAACAAAGCAAGGGAAGACACTATAACTTGTAGGACACTGAGAAGTGCGGAAGATCAGAGGGACCTTGGAGTGCCTGTCCACAGATCCCTGAAGGTAGCAGGAAGGGTCGATAAGCTAGTTAATAAGGCAGAGGGGATACATGCCTTTATTAGCCGAGGCTTAAAATATAAGAGCAGGGAGGTTGTGCTTCATCTCTATAACATATTCGTTAAGCCACAGCTAGAATACTGCGTGCAGTTCTGGTCACCGCATTATAAGAAGGATGTGATTGCACTAGAGCGGGTGCAGAGGATATATGCAAGGATTTTGCCTGGGCTGGGGAATAATTAGCTATGAGAAAATAATGGCATGGATGGGGTTATTTTCATTGGAACAGAGGAGGCTGAGGGGAGGCTTAATTGAGGTGTAAATATTATGAGAGGCCCAGATAGAGTGGACACGACGGACATATTTCCCATAGCAGAAGGGTCAGTAACCAGGGGTGTATAGTTTTAAAGTAGTTGGTCGGAGGTTTTGAGGGGATTTGAGAATTTTGTGAACCCATAGGTTGGTGGGGTCTGGCACTCACTGCCTGAAAGGGTGGTAGAGACAGAGACCCTCAACACATTTAAAATTACTTAGATATGCACTTGAAGTGCCGTAACCTACAGGGCTACGGGCCTAATGCTGGAAACTGGGGTCAGGGTGGATTGCTCTTTGTCGGCCGGCATGGATGATGGAACTAATGGCCTCCTTCTGTGTTGTAAATTTCTATGATTCTATCCTGAACCTGTATCAGCGATGCCCACTGGCGCAGAAGGCTCAAAATGCCCACGGACACAATGTGATCCCCCCTCTCATCTACCTCAAATACTGTCTGAAAGCTGGAGACACTCTGTGTGTTTAACTGAAACATGGAGAGAGTCGGTGTGTATAACACAAGACGATCGTGAGAGTGTGTCTGTCTGATAGGCACCAGACTCTGGGAATCATTCCCAGCTTTGCGCTCCCTGATGTGTACCGTGCTGTACCTGCACTGGGGCTGTTTGATTGGACAATGTAGAGGGAGATATACTCTGTATCAGACCAGTGCTGTAGCTGCACAGGGAGTATTTGATGGGGCAGTGTGGAGGGAACATTACTCTGTATCTGACCAGTGCTGTAACTTCCCTGGGAATGTTTAAAGGGACAGTATACAGGCAACTTACAAAGATGGGAGGGAAAGTAGGGAGTGAGGAGGATACAAAAAACCTGCAAAGGGACATAGACAGGCTAAGTAAGTGGGCAGAGATTCGGCAGATGGGATACAATACTGGAAAGTGTGAGATTATGCACTTTGGCAGCAAAAATCATAGAGCAAGTTATTATCTTAATGGCAAGAAACTGGAAAGTAACGCATTACAAAGGGATCTGGGGGTCCTGGTGCACGAAACTCAAAAATTTAGTATGCAGGTGCAGCAGATGATCAAGAAGGCCAATGGAATGTTGGTTTTTATTGCTAGCAGGATAGAATATAAAAACAGGGAGGTATTGCTGCAGTTATACAAGGTATTGGTGAGACCGCACCTGGAATACTGCATACAGTTTTGGTGTCCATATTTAAGAAAAGACATACTTGCTCTCGAGGTAGTACAAAGAAGGTTCACTCGGTTAATCCCGGGGATGAAGGGGTGGACATATGAGGAGAGGCTGAGTAGATTGGGACTCTACTCATTGGAGTTCCGAAGAATGAGAGGCGATCTGTTTGAAACATATAAGATTGTGAAGGGGCTTGATCGGGTGGATGAGGTGAGGATGTTCCCAATGATGGGTGAAACTAGAACTAGGGGGCATAATCTTAGAATAAGGGGCTGCTCTTTCAAAACTGAGATGAGGAGAAACTTCTTCACTCAGAGGGTAGTAGGTCTGTGGACTTTGCTGCCCCAGAAAGCTGTGGAAGCTACATCATTAAATAAATTTAAAACAGAAATAGCCACTTTCCTAGAAGTAAAGGGAATTAGGGGTTCCGGGGAGCGGGCAGGAAATTGGACATGAGTCTAGGTTCGGATCGATCATGGCCCTGTGGGTGGCGGAGCGGGCCCAGGGGCCGTGTAGCCTGGTCCTGCTCCTACTTCTTGTGTTCTAATTCTGTGTTAGATTTCAGGAGATGGTTTTATTCATAGGGATTAGTGGAGACCTCGGGAATAGGCTGCCAGCTAGGAGTCCTTCAAGAGTAAATTGGGCCTGTTCCTGGCTGGGGTGGAGATTGCCTTTTACAGAAGGTAAGTATTGCAGCAAATATAGGTACAGAGTGATCTCCTGGACGAGTTTCGATCGCCTAGATGGGTCGGAGATGAATTTCCCAGATTTATTCTCCCAAATTGGCCATTGGGTTTTTTACCTGGTTTTTTGCCTCTCCCGGGAGATCACATGGGATCTGGTGGGATGGAGAGTGGAAGTAGATTTGAGGTTAGGATCAGATCAGCCATGATCTTGTTGAATGGCGGAGCAGGCTCGAAAGGCCGATTGGCCTACTCCTGCTCCTATTTCTTATGTTCTTATGTTCTTAACTTTACTCGGTATCAAACACGTGCTGTACCTGCCCTTGGTGTGTGTCTTGGGACAGTATAGAGGGAGCTTTACGCTGTCTCTAAGCCGTGCTGTACCTGCCCTGATACTATTTGATGGGAGAGTGTGGAAGGAGCTGTTCTCTCTATCTGACCAGAACTGTACCTTCCCTGGGAATGTTTGATGGGACATTATAGAGGGTGTTTTACTCTGTATTTAACCCGTGCTGCACCAGCATGGGACTCTTTGATGGGTCAGTGTCAAGGGAGATTTACTCTGCATAACGCATGTTGTGAACCTGCACTGGGAGTGTTGGATGGGGAGTGAAGTGGGAGCGTTACTCTGTAACTAACCAGTGCTGTGCCTTGCCTGGCAGTGGTAGCTGGGGAGTTTAAAGGGAGATTTACTTTGCCATGTGCTGCACTGTATCAGGCTGCGATAGAGCAGAGCCCTGCTCTTTAACAGAGCCTGACATGTGAATCGTACGGACCATAATATCAGAGGAGACTGCATGGTGCATCTGGGCTCTCTGCAATCATTCCACCTATACTGCCTGACATAAAAAGGCCTGGGTAAAAGTGTCTTTTCTCTGATGGGACACTGGGTGGCGCAGCGGCTCCTTAACCAAAGGGACTTGGGTTCAATTATAACTCAGACAGGACGGGTGAAAAATACCTGTCAGGGAAATAAAGAATGTGTGATAGGGAAACTGGAGCGGTGTGGAGGAGCCTCGGTGAAAGGAAATCAGCAAAGTCTAAGTTAGTCAATTTTTCATTTCAGATTTATTAACAATTTCACAGCATACAATTTACAGAGAATGGTTTAAAAAGGTAACACAAAGTGAATATAATAACTGAGCGTCACATTGAGAACTGAATACATGTGGTCTGAGCTGCAAGTTATCTGTACATCTCTTACAGACACCAGAGAGAGAAAACAGGGGCTCCACATAAAGGGAAGGGAACAATTGTGAATTAGAATAGAAAAAAGTGACTTACTTACATGTGAAACATTCAAACAACTCTAAGATACATATACATTATAGCCCCGATTATCTCACACATTTCAAACAAAAAGACGGAATTCAAGGTTATATTTTTCTCAGCTATAGATTCGGATCTTTATAACTGAAGACATTTTACTTTGAGAATCAACAAGTGGAAATATTTTATTTTCAGAACACAGCGATGTTAATAAACAGATGAGGAAAATCCATGGCATCTGAAATTCAGCCCATCACTTGACCTTTAAAAGAGGGATAAAAGAATGAAGCAGGACTTTAGTGGTCTAGGATAATTATCTCAGTATTTTTATCAATGAAACTTTCAGAGATTTGTCAAACCGCTTCAGTCATGTCGAAGTTTGAGTGGGTTGAATCTTCTCACCTTCACCAGCGTGACAGCAGCGCTGTAGAAAATGCTCAGGAAGAACAGGAGGATGAATGTGGAAGCGGTTGTCCAAATATTGCCACTCTCGTCCTCATAGTCTTCAATCCAGATGTGGTCTGAGGAATCTACGGGGATGTAGAGGAGGAAATAAATTCAGATCATTTTTAATCCAAGATATCATATAATTATGGTGTGTGGGTGTTTTGTGTGTTAATGCGGGTGTCTGTGTGTGTTTTGTGTAATGGTGTGAGTGTGTTGTGTGTGTTAATGCGGGTGCCTGTGTGTGTTTTGTGTAAGCGTGTGAGTGTATTGTGTGTTTTAATGCAGGAGCCTGTGTGTGTTTTGTGTAAGGGTGTGTGTGTGTTTTGTGTGTTAATGCGGGTGTCTGTGTGTGTTTTGTGTAAGGGTGTGTTTGAGTTGTGTGTTTTAATGTGGGTGCCTGTGTGTGTTTTGTGCAAGGGTGAGTGTGTTGTGTGTTTTAATGCGGGTCTCTGTGTGTGTTTTGTGTAAGGGTTTGTGTGTGTTGTGTGTGTTAATGCTGGTGCTGTGTGTTTGTTTAAGGGTGTGTGCGTGTTTTGTGTATTAATGCGAGTGTCTGTGTGTGTTTTGTGTAAGGGTGTGTGTTTGTTGTGTGTATTAATGCGGGTGTCTGGGAGTGTTGAGTGTAAGGGTGTGAGTGTGTTGTGTGTTTTAATGTGGGTGCCTGTGTGTGTTGTGTGTGTTAATGTGGGTGCCATTGTGTGTTTTGTGTAAGGGTGTATGTGTGATTTGTGTGTTAATGCGGGTGTCTGTGTGTGTTTTGTGTAAGGGTGTGTGTGTGTTTTGTGTATTAATGCGAGTGTCTGTGTGTGTTTTGTGTAAGGGTGTGTGTGTGTTGTGTGTATTAATGCGGGTGTCTGTGTTTGTTTTGTGTAAGGGTGCATGTGTGTTGTGTGTGTTAATGCAGGGGTCTGTGTGTGTTTTGTGTCTTGTTGATGTTTCTGTTAATGTGGGTCTCTGTGTGTGTTTTGTGTTAGTGTTTGTGTTGTGAGAGTGGTACTGCAGGGTTTTACGTGTGTTTTGTGTAAGGGTGTGTGTGTTTGTGTGTGCTATTGTGGGTGTCTTTGTCTGTTTGTGTAAGGGTGTGTGTGTGTTTTATCCGTTATTGTGGGTGTCTGTTTATGTTTTGTGTTAGGGTTTGTGTGTTGATTTGTGTGTTAATGCTGGTGTCTTTGTGTTTTGTGTAATTCTGTATGTGTGTTAATATGTGTTAATGCAGTTGTCTGAGTTTTGTGCGTAAGCGAGTGTGTGTGATGATGTGTGTTTAATGCGGGGTTATGTGTGTGTTTTGTGTAAGTGTGTGTGTGTGTTCTGTATCAAAATGCGGGTCTCTGTGTGTGTTTTGTATAAGGGTGTATGCTCGATGATGTGCGTGTTTTTGTAAGGGTGTGTGTGTATTTATGTGTGTGTTAATACGGGTGCCTGTTTGTGTTTTGTGTAAGTGTGTGTGTGTGTGTTGATGTGTGTGTCAATGCGGATCTCTATGTGTGTTATTTGCAAGGTTGTGTTTGAGTTGATGTTTTTGTTAATGCGGGTGTCTGTGTGTGTTTGTGTAATATTGTGTGCATGTGTTGATATATGTTTTAACGTGGGGTTCTCTGTGCGTTTTGTGTAAATGTGTGTATTGTGTGTGTTAATGCGGGTATGTGTGTATTTTGTACGATTGTGTGCGTTGATATGTGTGTTAATGTGGGTGTCCGTGTGTGTTATGTGTAAGGGCGTGTGTGTTTTGTGTGTTAATGAGGGTGTCTGTTTGTGTTGTGTGTAAGGGTGTGTGTGTGAGTTGTGTGTGTTAATGCAGGTGTCTCTGTGTGTTTTGTGCAAGGGTGTGTGTGTGTTGTGTTTGTTTTTGCGAGTGTCTGTGTGAGTCTTGTGTAAGCGTGTGTGGGTGTTGATGTGTGTTTTAAGGTGGGTGTCGGTGTTTGTTTTCTGTAAGTGTGTGCGAGTTGATGTGTTTGTTTATGCGGGGGACTGTGTGTGTTTTGTGTAATGGTGTATGTGTTGATGTGTGTTTATGCAGGTGTATGTGTGTGTTTTGTGTAAGGATTTGTGTGTGTGTGTTTTGACATGTGTTAATGCGGGTGTCTGTGCGTGTTTTGTGTAAGGATTTGTGTGTGTGTTGATGTGTGTGCTAATGCGGGGGTCTGTGTGTATTTTGTGTAACGGTGTGTGTATGTTGTTGTGTGTTAATATGGGTGTCGGTGTGTGTTTTGTGTAAGGATGTGTGTTTGTTGATGTGTGCTAATGCTGGTGTCTGTTTGTGTATTGTGTAAGGGTTTGTGTGTGTTGATGTGTGTGTCAATGTGGTGTCTGTGTGTGTATTGTGTAAGGATGTGTGTTTGTTGATGTGTGTGTTAATGCGGGTGTCTGTCTGTGTTTTGTGTAAGGGTGTGTTTTTTTATGTATGTGTTAATGCTGGTGTCTGTGTGTTTTGTGTAAGTGTGTGTGTGTTGTGTGTGTTAATGCTGGTGTCTGTGTGCGTTTTGTGTAAGGGTGTGTGTGTTGATATGTGTGTTAATGCGGGTGTCTGTGTGTGTTTCGTGTAAGTGTGTGTCTGTTGATGAGTGTGTCAATGCTGGTGTCTCTGGGTGTTTTGTGTAATGGTGTGTGTGTCTGTTGATATGTGTTAATTCGGGTGTCTGTGTGTGTTTTGTGTAATGGTGTGTGTGTCTGTTGATGTGTGTTAATGCGGGTGTCTTTGTGTGTTTGTGAAAGGGTCTGAGTGTGCTGATATGTGTGTTAATGTGGGTGTCTGTGTGTGTTTCATGTAAGTGTGTGTGTCTGTTGATGAGTGTGTCAATGCTGGTGTCTCTGGGTGTTTTGTGTAATGGTTTGTGTGTCTGTTGATGTGTGTTAATGCAGGTGTCTGTGTGTGTTTTGTGTAAGGATGTGTGTTTGTTGATGTGTGTGTTAATGTGGGTGTCTGTCTGTGTTTTGTGTAAGTGTGTGTGTGTGTTATGTGTGTTACTGTGGGTGTCTGTCTGTGTTTTGTGTAAGGGTGTGTGTGCCTGTTGATGTGTGTTAATGTGGGTGTCTGTGTATGTTTGTATTGATGTTTGTGTTAATGATGGTGTCTGTGAGTTTGTGAAAGGGTGTGTGTGTTGATGTGTGTTAATGTGGGTGTCTGTGTGTGTTTTGTGTAAGGGTTTGTTTGTGTGTTGATGTGTGTGTTAATGCGGGTGTCTGAGTGTTTTTGTGTAAGTGCTTGTTTGTCTGTTAATGCAGGTGTCTGTGTGTGTTTGTGTAAGTGTTTGTTTGTGTGCTGATGTATGTGTTAATGTGGGTGTCTGTGAGTTTTTGTGTAAGGGATTGTTTGTGTGTTGAGTTTGATAACACGGGTGTCTGTGTGTTCTTGGATAAGAATGTGTATGTGTTGTGTGTGTGTTAATGCTGGTGTCTGTATGTGTTTTGTGTAAGTGTGTGTGTGTGTGTTGATGTGCCGGTAATGCACGTGTCTGTGTGTATTCTGTGTAAGGGTGTGTATGTTGATGGATGTGTTAATGCGGATGTCTGTGTGCGCTTGTATTGTGTGTGTGTGTTGATGTGAGTTTTTATGTGAGTGTCTGTTTGTGCTTCGTGTAAGGGTGTGTGTATGTGGAAGTGTGCGTTAATGTGGGTGTCTGTGTGTGCTTTGTGTAAGTGTATGTGCCTTGATGTGTGCATAAATGCGGGTGTCTGTGTGTGCTTTTTGTAAGTGTGTGTGTTGATGATTGTGTTAATGCGGGTGTCTGTTTGTGTTTTTTATAAGAGTGTGTGTGTGTTGATGTGTGTGTTAATGTGCATGTTTCTGTGTGCTTTGTGTAAGTGTGTGCGTGTGTTGATATTTATGTTAATGCAGGTGTCTATGTCTGTTTTATATAAGGGTCTGTGTGTGTTGATATTTATGTTAATGTGGGTTCCTGTGTGTGTTTTTTGTAAGGGTGTCTGTGTTGATGTTTGTGTTAATGCGGGTGTCTCTGTGTGTGATTTGTGCAAGGGTGTGTGTGTGTTGATGTGTGTGTTAATGCGGGTGTCTGTGTGTGTTTTATGTAAGTGTGTGTGTGTGTTGATGTTTGTGTTAATGCGGGTGTCTGTGTGTGTTTGGTGTAATGGTCTGTGTGTGTTGATATTTACATTACTGTGGGTGTCTGTGTGTGTTTTGTGTAAGTGTGTGTGTATTGATGTGTGTGTTAATGTGGGTGTCGGTGTGTGTTTTTTGTAAGTGTGTGTGTATTGATGTGTTTGTTAATTTGGGTGTCAGTGTGTGTTTTGTGTACGTGTGTGTGTCTTGATGTGTGTGTTAATTTGGGTGTCTGTTTGTGTTTTGTGCAAATGTGTATGTTGAAATTTGTGTTAATGCAGGAGCCTGTGTGTGCTTTTTTTTAATGAGTGTGTGTGTTGATGTGTGTGCTCATGCAGGTGTCTGTGTGTCTCTTCTGTAAGTGTGTCTGTGTCGATGTTTCTGCTTATATGAGTGAATGTGTGTGTTTGTTAATCCGGGTGTGTGTGTTTGTTTTCTGTAAGTGTGTGTTAATGTATATGTTTGTGCGGGTGTCTGTGTGTGTGTGTATTAATGTGAGTGTCTGTTTGTGTGTGTTAATATGGGTGTCCGCGTGTGTTTTGTATAATTGTGTGTTAATGTGTATGTTTGTGCGTGTGTCTGTGTGTGTGTTATTGTGGGTGTCTGTTTGTGTGTGTTAATACGGGTGTCTGTGTGTGCTTTGTGTAAGTGTGTGTGTATTGATGTGTGTGTTAATATGAGTGTCTGTGTGTGTTATGTGTAAGTGTGTGTGTATTGATGTGTGTGTTAGGGTGAGTGTCTGTGTGTGTTGATGTGTAAGTGTGTGTGTATTGATGTGTGTGTTAATGTGAGTGTCTGCGTGTGCTTTGTGTAAGTGTGTGTGTATTGATGTGTGTGTTAATAGGAGTGTCTGTGTGTGTTTATGTGTAAGTGTGTGTGTATTGATGTGTGTGTCATAGAGTCATAGAGTTTTCAGCACAGAAAGAGGCCCTTCGGCCCATCGTGCCTGCGCCGCCCATCCCTCCCTGTCCAGTCTAATCCCATTTTCCAGCATTTGGTCCATAGCCTTGTATGCAATGGCATTTCAAGTGCTCATCCAAATGCTTCTTGAATGTTGTGAGGGTTCCTGCCTCTACCACCCTTTCAGGCAGTGAGTTCCAGCTTCCAACCACCCTCTGGGTGAAAAAGTTCCTCCTCAAATCCCCCCTAAATCTCCTGCCCCTTACCCTGAATCTGTGCCCCCTTGTTATTGACCCCCCTACTAAGGGGAAAAGTTCCTCTTTATCTACCCTATCTATGCCCCTCATCATTTTGTACACCTCAATCAGGTCCCCCCTCAGCCTTCTTTGCTCCAAGGAAAACAACCCCAGCCTGTCCAGTCTCTCTTCATAGCTGAGGCGCTCCATCCCAGGTAACATCCTGGTGAATCTTCTCTGCACCCTCTCCAAAGCAATCACATCCTTCCTATAGTGAGGCGACCAGAACTGCACACAGTACTCCAGCTGTGGCCTCACCAGCGTTTTGTACAGCTCCATCATAACCTCCCTGCTCTTATATTCTATGCCTCTGCTAATGAAGGCAAGTATCCCATAAGCCTTTTTAACCACCTTATCTACCTGTTCCGCTGCCTTCAGGGAATTATGTACATGTACACCAAGGTCCCTCTGACCCTTTGTACTTCCTAGGGTCCTACCACTCATTGTGTATTCCCTTGCCTTATTTGTCCGTCCAAAATGCATCACCTCGCACTTTTCCGGGTTAAATTCCATTTGCCACTTTTCCGCCCATCTGACCAACCCGTTAATATTGTCCTGCAGCCTGAGGCTTTCCTCCTCGCAATTTACCACCCCACCAATTTTCGTGTCATCCGCGAACTTACTGATCATACCCTTTACATTCTCATCCAAATCATTAATGTAGATCACAAACAGCAAGGGACCCAGCACCGATCCCTGAGGTACCCCACTGGACACAGGCTTCCAGTCACAAAAGCAACCTTCGACCATCACCCTCTGCCTCCTGCCACTCAGCCAGTTTAGGATCCAACGCGCCAAGGCCCCCTGGATCCCATGGGCTCTTACCTTCTTGACCAGTCTCCTATGCGGGACCTTGTCAAAAGCTTTACTGAGGGTGAGTGTCTGTGTGTGTTGATGTGTTAGTGTGTGTGTATTGATGTGTGTGTTAGGGTGTGTGCTGTGTGTGTTGATGTGTAAGAGTGTGTGTATTGATGCGTGTGTTAATAGGAGTGTCTGATGATGTGTAAGTGCGTGTGTATTGATGTGTGTTTTAGGGTGAGTGTCTGTGTGTACTTTGTGTAAGGGTGTGTGTATTGATGTGTGTGTTAATACAGGTGTCTGTGTGTGCTTTGTGTAAGTATGTGTGTATTGATGTGTGTGTTAGGGTGAGTGTCTGTGTGTACTTTGTGTAAGGGTGTGTGTATTGATGTGTGTGTTAATACAGGTGTCTGTGTGTGCTTTGTGTAAGTATGTGTGTATTGATGTGTGTGTTAGGGTGAGTGTCTGTGTGTGCTTTGTGTAAGGGTGTGTGTATTGACGTGTGTGTTAATACAGGTGTCTGTGTGTGCTTTGTGTAAGTGTGAGTGTATTGATGTGTGTGTTAGGGTGAGTGTCTGTGTGTTGATGTGTAAGTGTGTGTGTATTGATGTGTGTGTTAGGGTGAGAGTCTGTGTTTTGATGTGCTAGTGTGTGTGTATTGATGTGTGTGTTAATATGAGTGTCTGTGTGTGTTTAAGTGTAAGTGTGCACAGAGAGGGTGGAATGCAACATTTCAACCGATGGTCCTCAGCAACATCAGGGACACAACCGTGATAAATGAGAAGTGGAGTCAATCATCAGCATGTATCTGGTCTAACATAATAATATATTACTTTACAAATAAAAGGGACAAATTTATCCCAAACCCTATATAAAAATAGCATGTTGAATATATTTTTTTACAATATGATTCTCATGCGGCATTTTGAACAGTTTTGAACAGTGAGTTAGAAGCTGCTTTTTAACTAACGATAACTGAGTACATAGAATAGATATTGGGTCACCTCCCCTTTTTCTCTCTCGGGAGTGTGGGTTAAAGAGGGTTATCAATAGCCCTTTGCCCTCTCTCTGGTGGGGGACTGCGAGGTACAGTGGGTTACCAAATGCCCTTTCCCCTCTCTCTGGTGTGTGCGTGGAAGTACAGTTGGTTAAATATTGCCCTTTCCCCTCTCTCTGGTGTGTGCGTGGAAGTACAGTGGGTTAATTATTGCCCTTTCCCCTCTCTCTGGTGTGTGTGTGGAAGTGCAGTGGGTTAAATATTGCCCTTTCCCCTCTCTGGTGTGTGTGTGGAGGTACAGTGGGTTAAATATTGCCCTTTCCCCTCTCTCTGGTGTGTGCGTGGAAGTACAGTGGGTTAAATATTGCCCTTTACCCTCTCTCTGGTGTGTGTGTGGAAGTACAGTGGATTACCAAATGCCCTTTCCCCTCTCTCTGGTGTGTGCGTGGAAATACACTGTGTTAAATATTGCCCTTTCCCCTCTCTCTGGTGTGTGTGTGGAAGTACAGTGGGTTAAATATTGCCCTTTCCCCTCTCTCTGGTGTGTGCGTGGAAGTACAGTGGGTTAAATATTGCCCTTTCCCCTCTCTCTGATGTGTGTGTGGAAGTACAGTGGGTTATATATTGCCCTTTCCCCTCTCTCTGGTGTGTGTGTGGAAGTACAGTGGGTTATATATTGCCCTTTCCCCTCTCTCTGGTGTGTGTGTGGAAGTACAGTGAGTGAAATATTGCCCTTTACCCTCGCTCCAGTGCGGGAGTGGAGAAAAATTAGGTTAACAATTGTCCTTTCCCATCTCTCAGTGGGGGATTGAATGTACAGTGGGTTAACAAATGCCATTTCCCCTCTCTCTGGTGTGTGCGTGGAAATACAGTGGGTTAAATATTGCCCTTTACCCTCTCTCCGGTGAGTGAGTGGAGAACAATTAGGTTAACAATTGTCCTTTCCCATTTCTCTGGTGGGGGAATGAATGTACAGTGGGTTAACAAATGCCATTTCCCCTCTCTCTGGTGGGGGAATGTGTGGTACTGTGAGTTAATATTTGCTCTTTGCCCTCTGTCTGGTGGGGCAGTTAATGGGTTAACAAGAGCTCTTTCCCCTCTCTCAGGTGTGGGAGTTGTGGTACAGTGGGTTAAAAATTGCCCTTTGCTCTATCTTTGGTGGGGGGTGTGGAGATACACTGGGTTAACTATTGACCTTTCCCAACTCTCTGGTGGGGTGTTGTGTTACAGTGGGTTAGCAATTGCCCTTTCCTCTCTCTTGGGTAGGCGAGTGGTAGTACAGTGGGCTAACAATTGCCCTTTCCTCTCTCTCTGGTGGGGTGTTTGGTACAGTGGGTTATAAATTGCCCTTTCCTCTCTCTCTGGTAGGGGAGTGGTGGTAAATTGGGTTAACAATTGCCCTTTCCTCTCTCTCTGGTGTGGTGTTGTGGTACAGAGGGTTAACAATTGCACTTTCCTCTCTCTCTGGTAGGGGAGTGGTGGTAAATTGGGTTAACAATTGCCCTTTCCCATCTCTCTGGTGTGGTGTTGTGGTACAATGGGTTAATAATTGCCTTTACCTCGCTCTCTGATAGGGGAGTAGGGGTACAGTGGGTTAACAATTGTTCTTTCCACTCTCTCTCTGGTGTGGTGTTGTGGTACAATGGGTTAACCATTGTACTTTCCCCTCTCTCTGGTGGGGGAGTTGTGGTACATTGGGTTAACCATTGTTCTTTCCCCTCTCTCTGGTGGGGGAGTTGTGGTACATTGGGTTAACAATTGCCCTTTCCTCTCTCTCTGGTAGGGGTGTGGTCGTACAGTGGGTTAACATTTGCCCTTTCCTCTCTCTCTGGTGTGGTGTTGTGATACAGTGGGTTAACAATTGCCCTTTCCTCTCTCTCTGGTGTGGTGTTGTGATACAGTGGGTTTACATTTGCCCTTTCCTCTCTCTCTGGTGTGGTGTTGTGGTACAATGGGTTAACAATTGCCCTTTCCTCTCTCTCTGGTGTGGTGTTGTGATACAGTGGGTTAACAATTGCACTTTCCTCTCTCTCTGGTGTGGTGTTGTGGTACAGAGGGTTAACAATTGCCCTTTCCCCTCTCTCTGGTGTGGTGTTGTGGTACAGAGGGTTAACAATTGCACTTTCCTCTCTCTCTGGTAGGGGAGTGGTGGTAAATTGGGTTAACAATTGCCCTTTCCCATCTCTCTGGCGTGGTGTTGTGGTACAATGGGTTAATAATTGCCTTTACCTCGCTCTCTGATAGGGGAGTAGGGGTACAGTGGGTTAACAATTGTTCTTTCCACTCTCTCTCTGGTGTGGTGTTGTGGTACAATGGGTTAACCATTGTACTTTCCCCTCTCTCTGGTGGGGGAGTTGTGGTACATTGGGTTAACAATTGCCCTTTCCTCTCTCTCTGGTAGGGGTGTGGTCGTACAGTGGGTTAACATTTGCCCTTTCACATATCTCTGAAGGGGAGTTGTGGTACAGTGGGTTAACAATTGCCCTTTCCTCTCTCTGGTAGGGGAGTTGTGGTACATTGGGTTAACAATTGACCTTTCCACTCTCTCTCTTGTGGTGGGGGAGTGGGTGTACAATGTGTTCACAATTGCACTTTCCTTTCTCTCTGGTGGGGGAGTGGGGGTGCAGTGGGTTTACAATTGCACGTTCCTCTCGCTCTTGTAGAGGAGTGGGTGTACTGTGGGTTAACAATTGCACTTTCCTCTCTCTCTTGTAGAGGAGTGGGTGTACTGTGGGTTAACAATTGCACTTTCCTCTCTCTCTTGTAGAGGAGTGGGTGTACAATGGGTTAACAATTGCCCTTTCCTCTCTCTCTGGCAGGGGTGTTGTTGTACATTGGGTTAACAATTGCCCTTTCCTCTCTCTGGCAGGGAGTTGTGGTCCAGTGGGTTAACAATTGCCCTTTCCCCTCTCTCTGGTAGGGCAGTTGTGGTACAGTGGGTTAACAATTGCCCTTTCCTCTCTCTCTCTGGCAGGGAGTTGTGGTACAGTGGGTTAACAATTGCCCTTTCCCCTCTCTCTCTGGCAGGGAGTTGTGGTACAGTGGGTTAACAATTGCTCTTTCCCCTCTCTCTCTGGCAGGGAGTTGTGGTACAGTGGGTTAACAATTGCTCTTTCCCCTCTCTCTCTGGCAGGGAGTTGTGGTACAGTGGGTTAACAATTGCTCTTTCCCCTCTCTCTCTGGCAGGGAGTTGTGGTACAGTGGGTTAACAATTGCCCTTTCCCCTCTCTCTCTGGCAGGGAGTTGTGGTACAGTGGGTTAACAATTGCTCTTTCCCCTCTCTCTCTGGCAGGGAGTTGTGGTACAGTGGGTTAACAATTGTTCTTTCCCCTCTCTCTGGTGGGGAGTTGTGGTACAGTGGGTTAACAATTGTTCTTTCCCCTCTCTCTGGTGGGGGAGTTGTGGTACAATGGGTTAACAATTGTTCTTTCCCCTCTCTCTCTGGCAGGGAGTTGTGGTACAGTGGGTTAACAATTGCTCTTTCTCCTCTCTGTGGTAGGGGAGTTGTGGTACAGTGGGTTAACAATTGCCCTTTCCCCTCTCTCTGGTGGGGAAGTTGGGGTACAGTGGGTTAACAATTGCCCTTTCCTCTCTCTCTGTTGGGGAAGTTGGGGTACAGTGGGTTAACAATTGCCCTGTCCCCTCTCTGTGGTAGGGCAGTTGTGGTACAGTGGAATAACACATGCCCTGTCCTGTCTCTCTGTTAGGGAGTTGTGGTACATTGGGTTAACAATTGCCCTTTCCTCTCTCTCTGGTAGGGGAGTTGTGGTACAGTGGGTTAACATTTGCCCTTTCCTCACTCTCTGGTAGGGGAGTAGTGGTACAGTGGGTTAACAATTGCCCTTTCCTCTCTCTCTGGTAGGGGAGTTGTGGTACAGTGGGTTAACAAATGCACTTTCCCCTCTCTGTGGTAGGGGAGTTGTGGTACAGTGGGTTAACAATTGCCCTTTCCCCTCTCTCTCTGGTAGGGCAGTTGTGGTACAGTGGGTTAACAAATGCACTTTCCCCTCTCTGTGGTAGGGCAGTTGTGGTACAGTGGGTTAACAATTGCCCTTTCCCCTCTCTCTGGAAGGGGTGTTGTTGTACAGTGGGTTAACAATTGCCCTTTCCCCTCTCTCTGGAATGGGAGTTGTGGTACAGTGGGTTAACAATTGCACTTTCCCCTCTCTCTGGTAGGAGTGTTGTGGTACAGTGGGTTAACAATTGCCCTTTCCCCTCTCTCTGGTAGTGGAGTTGTGGTACAGTGGGTTAACAATTGCACTTTCCTGTCTTTCTGGTAAGGGTTTTGTGGTACACTGGGTTAACAATTACCTTTTCCCCTCTCTGTTAGGGGAGTTGTGGTACAGTGGGTTAACAATTGCACTTTCCCCTCTCTGTTAGGGGAGTTGTGGTACAGTGGGTTAACAATTGCACTTTCCCCTCTCTCTGGTAGGGGTGTTGTGGTACAGTGGGTTAACAATTGCCTTTCCTCACTCTCGGGTAGGGGAGTGGCTCTACCATGGGTTAACAATTGCCCTTTCCTCTCTCTCTGTTAGGGGAGTTGTGGTACAGTGGGTTAACACTTGCACTTTCCCCTCTCTCTAGAAGGGGAGTTGTGGTACAGTGGGTTAACAATTGTCCTTTCCTCTCTCTCTAGAAGGGGAGTTGTGGTACAGTGGGTTAACAATTGTCCTTTCCTCTCTCTCTGGTAGGGGTGTTGTGGTACAGTGGGTTAACAATTGCCTTTCCTCACTCTCGGGTAGGGGAGTGGCTCTACCATGGGTTAACAATTGCCCTTTCCTCTCTCTCTGTTAGGGGAGTTGTGGTACAGTGGGTTAACAGTTGCACTTTCCCCTCTCTCTAGAAGGGGAGTTGTGGTACAGTGGGTTAACAATTGTCCTTTCCTCTCTCTCTGGTAGGGGTGTTGTGGTACAGTGGGTTAACAATTGCCTTTCCTCACTCTCGGGTAGGGGAGTGGCTCTACCATGGGTTAACAATTGCCCTTTCCTCTCTCTCTGTTAGGGGAGTTGTGGTACAGTGGGTTAACAGTTGCACTTTCCCCTCTCTCTAGAAGGGGAGTTGTGGTACAGTGGGTTAAGAATTGCACTTTCCCCTCTCTCTAGAAGGGGAGTTGTGGTACAGTGGGTTAAGAATTGCACTTTCCCCTCTCTCTGGTAGTGGAGTTGTGGCACAGTGGGTTAACAATTGCACTTTCCCCTCTCTCTAGAAGGGGAGTTGTGGTACAGTGGGTTAACAATTGCACTTTCCCCTCTCTCTAGAAGGGGAGTTGTGGTACAGTGGGTTAACAGTTGCACTTTCCCCTCTCTCTAGAAGGGGAGTTGTGGTACAGTGGGTTAACACTTGCACTTTCCCCTCTCTCTGGCAGGGAGTTGTGGTACAGTGGGTTAAGAATTGCACTTTCCCCTCTCTCTAGAAGGGGAGTTGTGGTACAGTGGGTTAACAATTGCCCTTTCCTCTCTCTCTGTTAGTGGAGTTGTGGTACATTGGGTTAACACTTGCCCTTTCCCCTCTCTCTAGAAGGGGAGTTGTGGTACAGTGGGTTAAGAATTGCACTTTCCCCTCTCTCTAGAAGGGGAGTTGTGGTACAGTGGGTTAAGAATTGCACTTTCCCCTCTCTCTGGTAGTGGAGTTGTGGTACAGTGGGTTAACAAATGCCCTTTCCTCTCTCTAGAAGGGGAGTTGTGGTACAGTGGGTTAACACTTGCACTTTCCCCTCTCTCTAGAAGGGGAGTTGTGGTACACTGGGTTAAGAATTGCACTTTCCCCTCTCTCTAGAAGGGGAGTTGTGGTACAGTGGGTTAAGAATTGCACTTTCCCCTCTCTCTAGAAGGGGAGTTGTGGTACAGTGGGTTAAGAATTGCACTTTCCCCTCTCTCTAGAAGGGGAGTTGTGGTACAGTGGGTTAAGAATTGCACTTTCCCCTCTCTCTGGTAGTGGAGTTGTGGCACAGTGGGTTAACAAATGCCCTTTCCTCTCTCTCTGGTAGGGGTGTTGTGGTACAGTGGGTTAACAACAGGCAGGCAAATGGTCATCGACCTGAAACGTTAACTATTTCTCTCTGCACAGATGCCGCCTGAATGCTGAGAATTTCCAGCATTTCCTGTTTTTATCTAAGATTTCCACCATCTGCAGTATTCTGCTATTGAACGAGAAATGCGGAGACCGAGATCTTAATCTGCTGCTTTTGTTTGTCGGAAATGGGAATTTTAAGCTTCCCCCAGCGGGAGGAAAGTTGCTGAAGTTACGTTGAGTAAAGTTTTATGAGAAAGCTTCATTTTATCTCTAACTCACGGTGAATCTGAGCAGGGAGCGCTGACTATACAAGCCATGGACCCAAGACCCAAAAACTCCCAACTTCAGATACAAAGCCCGCCCCTTGACAACAATGGGAAGCACAACTTACTAAGTGGCTGTGTTTTTAACTCACGGTTGGAAGACAACGCATTTATTGATATTTATTTAAGAACGGAAATGCAATCGAGAGTTTCTCATTGACAAGAATTGACGGTGTCCATCAGTATAAGGGAAATGTTCAGAAAACTTGGTTTACCACTGGATTTATTGACCGTTCTGGTGATGATCTTCAAGGGGATCGCTTCATGTCCCACCACACAGGAGTAGGAAGCGCCGTTGGCCCACTCCTCCGCTGCAATGGATAACAGGCTGTAGATGAAGAAGGAACTGCTGCCGTTCTCCGCCAACACCTCGGTGTTCTTGTAGTTGCTGGAATTGAGCGGCTTGTCATTGACGGTCCACTTGATGAAGATCTCTCGGGGGGAGAAACCTCTCGCTAAGCAGGTGAGGGTGACGGACCTCTGTGTGGAGATTTCTTCTGACGAGGGCAGGAGGACAGACACGGATGGTTGACGCAGATCTTGAGCTGCAGGACAATTAGAATAAAGGAGAATAAGCTGGAGAATTCCAGAGACAATGAAAGCGGTGGTTAGATGTGAGGGAAATGTGATTCACGCTGAATTTTAAAGTACATATTTTCCCCTCTGGATCCTGTCCGGTTTTCAACCCGCAGTTGAGGGATATGCAATCCTTCTCTCTGAGAGCTTGAATAGTTGAATTCACAGCACAGAAACTGGCCATTCGGCCCAACAAATCTGGGCAGGTGTTTATGCTCCACAGGAGACACCTCCCACCTTACTTCATCTAACCACAATAGCATATCGTTCTATCACCTTTTCCCTCATGGGCTTATCTACTTTCCCCTTAGGTGAATTATTTCGGGTCCCAGAATGTTTAGTTAGTGGAATTACCAATCTGAATTATCAGAGTGGTCCATTAAAGCTCTTACTATAATGAATTGGCCCGTATACATACACAGGAAATAGCCACAGTGTCTCACTTATTGCTACACTCTCACTGCTCACCTGTTTCCTTGTGGATGGAATCGCTTATAGCAGTCGGCATATCCTGATGGCTCACCACGCAGGAGAACTCATCCCCACTCAGCCAGGCTTGTGTCGAGATGTTTATGTTGCTGATGACGCTGTTGGGTTCCTCTCCGGGTTGAATGGCAATTTCTGATTTCAAAGTCTCCTTTCCTCGGGTCCAGGACACGGTGAATCCATAAGGAGCATTAGACACGACGCAGGTTAAGATCACCATCGTCTCCAGTAAGACCTGTTCTAGTGATGGCTGTCGAAGCATAATCAGTGGATCGCTGTTTGTGATAGGATCTGTGAAATGGAAATGAAAGTCAAGCAAAGCTTCATCTTCAGAATCTGGACACCAGCATTCAGCCATTACTGGCTCAAGGAGATTCAATCACCATTGTGAATTCACCCTGTCGCTGTTGCTTAAACACCATCGTTATTGGATAGACAAAGAAATGGCACCGAATCCGGCTAACTCATTAACATTTCCTGAGTATTTGCACCCAGAGCTTCCTGTAATCTGCTGTGAAGCAAATACGTGGCGTAAAAAAAAGAATAAATTCAAGCGCAATTGTGTTACGCACTAACTAGAGCTCTTGCCGAAATCCATTGCTCCTTTATGCCGGTCTATAGGTCCTGGTGCCCAAACACATCTCTGATCATTATAATGCATCTGCCCCAAGGTGTCAGGAGCTCGAAAATTACACTGCTTCAAAACGGCTGTCAAATAAAATCCAGGATTTTAGGTGGAACAGGAAAAAAGTGAATTTCCTGTTTTCTTGTTATGATTTTTGGGGCGATGAATATGTGCAGGAACCTGTTGCAGCCCCCATCAGAGGAGAGGTGATACGTCGGGAGAATGGAGCTCCAAGGCCTCTTTTGTGGTGGGGAATGATTTGAAATGCCGTGGTGTGTTAGTTTGCTAATTTGTGTCATTAGCGAGCATTTCTCATGTCTGGTGTGACAGTCAGAATGAAGTATGACCGCAGGGCAGCAATAGGAACACAGGAATAGGAGGTGGGCATTCATCCCATCCAGCTTGTTCTGTTATTCAATGAGATCATGGCGGATTTGCACCTGAACACCATCTACCAGCTTTCTTTCTGTAACCCTTGATAACCTTGCCTAACAAAAATCTATCAATCTCTGTTTTGCTATTTTCAGTTGCCGCCCATCCTCAACGTCATTTGGGGGAGAGATTGTGAGATACAGTGGTATAACAAATGCCCTTTCCTCTCTCACTGGTGGATGACTGGAGAACCAGTGGCTTCACAATTGCCCTCTCCCCACTCGAAGGTGGGTAGTGGCAGTTACAGTGGTATAACAGTTGCCCTTTCCTCATTCTCTGGTGGGTGAGTGGAGATTCAGTGGGTTAAGAATTGCCCTTCCCCCTCTCTCTGTTGGGGGAGTGGGAGTTACAATGGTATAACAATTGCCCTTTATTCTCTCTCTGGTGGGTGAGTGGAGATACAGTGGGTATAACAATTGCACTTTCCCCTCTCTCTGTTGGGGGAGTGGGAGGTAGAGTGGTAATCCAATTGCCCTTCATTCTCTCGCTGGTGGGTGAGTGGAGATACAGTGGCTTAAAAATTGCCCTTTCCCCTCTTTCTGGTGGGGTAGTGGGTGTACAGTGGGTTAACAATAGCCTGTTCCCCTCTCTCTGGTGGGAGAGTGGGGTTCATGGGTTAACAGTCGCCATTTCCCCTCTTTCTGCTGGGCGATTGAAGATACGGTGGGCTTACAATTGTCCTTTCCCTATCAATGGTGTGGGAGTGGAGTACAGTGAGTTAACAACTGCCCTTGCCCTATCATTGGAGGGTGTGTGGGGCACAGTGGGTTAAACACTGCCCTTTCATTTTCTGTGGTGATGGAGTGGCGGTAGAGTTGGTTAACAACTGCCCTTTCCCTATCTATGGTGGTGGAGTGTGGGTGCATTTGGTTAACAATTGCCCTTACCATCTCTCTCGTGGGTGAGTGGAGATACAGTGAGTGAAGATTTTCACTGTCCACTCTCTCTGGTGGGGCAGTAGGGGTCCAGTGGGTTATTAATTGCCCTTTCCCTTCTCTCTGGTGGGACAGTGTGACTACTGTGGGTTAACAATTGCCCTTTCCCCTCTATCTTGTGAGACAGTGGGGGTACTGTTGGTTAATAATTGCACTTTTCCCTCTCTCTGCTGGGAGAGTGGGGGTACAGTGGGTTAATAATTGCACTTTACCATCTCTTTAGTGGGACAGTGAGGCTAGTGTGGGTTAACAATTGCCCTTTCCCCTCTGTGCTGGGAGAGTGGGGGTACAGTTGGTTAATAATTGCCCTTTACCCTCTCTCTGGTGGGACAGTGAGGCTACTGTGGGTTAACAATTGGCCTTCCCTCTCTCTCTGGTGGGGGTACATTTCGTGCTCGTTTGTGGCCCTCACATCAGTTCGCAGTTGCTGCGATTATTGAAATGTAAATGTCCCCAATTCTGAAGGGATGGACAACAATGGTAACTGGGATAAAAACAGAAATGGCTGCAAAAACTCAGCAAGTCAGGCGGAATCTGTGCAGATAGGAACAGAGTCAAACTTTCAGGTCGACGACCCTTCATCAAAACGGGCTGCCGAAAGGTAATCGACCTGAAACCTTGGCAAAAATGGAAACAAAATTAATTGAAAGGTGTGTTTTTAACTCAGGAATGGAAGAAAAGACCTTTATTGATGTTTATTTAAGAACTTAAATGCAAGCGAGTGTTTCTCATTGACAAGAATTAACGGAGTCCATCAGTACAAGGGAAATGTTCATTAGCATTCTTTACCGCTGGATTTATTGACCGTTCTGGTGATGATCTTCAAGGGGATCGCTTCATGTCCCACCACACAGGAGTAGGAAGCGCCGCTGGCCCACTCCTCCGCTGCAATGGATAACAGGCTGTAGATGAAGAAGGAACTGCTGCCGTTCTCCGCCAACACCTCGGTGTTCTTGTAGTTGCTGGAATTGAGCGGCTTGTCATTAACGGTCCACTTGATGAAGACCTCTCGTGGGGAGAAACCTCTCGCTAAGCAGGTGAGGGTGACGGACCTCTGAGCGGAGACATCTTCTGCCGAGGGCAGGAGGACAGACACGGACGGTTGCCGCGGATCTTGAGCTGCAGGACAATTAGAATAAAGAACAATAAGCTGGAGAATTCCAGAGACAATGGAAGCGGTGGTTAGATGTGAGAGAAATGTGCTTCACGCCGATTTTTAAAGGATTTATATTCTCCTCTGGACCCTGTTCGGTTTCCAAGCCTGAGCTGACTGATATGCAATCCTTCTCTATGAGCCTGAAGAGTTGGGTTTACCGCACAGAATCAGGCTCTTCGGCCCAAAAGCTCTGAGCCGGTGATTATGCTCCACAAGAGACACCTCCCACCTCATTTATCTAAACCCTAATGGCATATCCTTCGATTCTGTTTTCCCTCATGAACTTATCTATCTTCCCCTTAAGTGCATTACCTCGGTTCCCAGGGTATTTAGTTAGTGGAATTATCAATCTGAATGATCAGAGTAGTCCATTAGAACTCATAATAGAACGAATTGGTCCTTACTCAAACCTAGGAAACAGCCACAGTGTCTCACTTATTGCTACACTCTCACTGCTCACCTGTTTCTTTGTGGATGGAATCTCTGATAGGAGTTGGCATATCCTGATGGCTCACCACGCAGTAGAACTCATCCCCACTCAGCCAGGCTTGTGTCGAGATGTTTATTTTGCTGATCACGCTGTTGGGATCCTCTCCGGGTTGAACGGCAATCTCTGATTTCAAAGATTCCTTTCCTCGGGTCCAGGTCACGGTGACTCCATAAGGACCATTAGACAGGACGCAGGTTAAGGTGACCGTCGCCTCCAGTAAGACCTGTTCTAGTGACGGTTGGTGAAGAGTAATCACTAGATCGCTGCATGAGGAACAATCTGTGAAAGAGAAATGAAAGTCAAGCAATGTTTCATCTTCAGAATCAGGACACCAGTATTCACCCATTTCTTCCTCAAGCAGAATAAATCTCCCTGTTGATTAAGCACCAGCGTTATTGGAATGACAATAAATTGTCAACGATTCTGGGGGACTCTTTAATATTTCCTGTGTATTTGCCCCCAGAACCCCTGTAATGGGCTGTGAAGCAATTACCCGGCGTTAAACAATGAATAAATTCGGGTGCAATTTATTTACGCACTGAAAACAGCTCTTCCCATAATCCCTTGCTCCTTTATGCCCGTCCATACATCCTGGTGCCCGGACACATCTCCGCTCATTATAATGTCTCTGTCCCTAGGTTCAAGAGCTCTTCACGAAAATTACACAGTTTCAAAAAGGCTGTCAAATAAAATCCATGATTTTCGGTGCAACAAGAAAAAACTGAATCTTCTGGTTTCTTGTTCTGATATTTGGGGCGATGAAAATGTGTAGGAATACTCAGAGTAGAAGTGAATTGTCGGGAGCTGGAATTCCAAAGGGGTGTTTTTGGTGGGGAATAATTTGTAAAGCCGGTGTGAGGTAGTTTGTTTATTTCTGTCAGTGAGCTTTTCTCATGCCTGGTGAGAGAGACTCAGAATGAAATATGACCTCATGGCAGCAGTAGAAACACAGCAACAGGAGGAGGCCATTCAGCCCATCCAGCCTGGCCCACCATTCAATGAGATCATGGCTGATCTGCACCTCAACACCATCTACCTGCAATGTTTCTGTAACCCTTGCCCAACATAAATCTAATCAATCTCAGTATTGATATTATCAATTGACGCCCACCTTGAACATCTTTGTGGGAGAGAGTGTTCCGGATTTCCACAGCCCTTTGCACGAAGAAGTGGTTTCTGACCTCACCCCTGAACGGCCTAGCTCAAATTTTAAGATTATCCCCCTTTGTTCTGGACTTCCCCAGCAGAGGAAATACTTTCTCTGTATATGGCCACCAATTCCAAAAATTATCTTAATTCGTTCACCCTTTAATCTTCTATACTCAAAGCAATACACGCCTAGTCAGTGCAATATGTCCTCAAAATGTAATACTTCTTGCCCCGTAACATTCTGGTAAATCTGCAAGGCACCCCCTCCAAGGTCAGTATATCCTGCCTGATGTGTGGAGCCCAGAACTGAACACAGTTCTCTAAATAGGGTAAATGACCTTTCTAGCAGTGGGTTCCTGGAAAATTATCAGTAAAGGCCTCCAGACACCTACTGCCGCTCGGAATATGATCAGCCAGCTCAGGATAAACCGGAGCCCAAGGACACCTCACTCACTGTCTGACATCAGAGTCAAGGGAAACCTATAGCGAGGTTATTAAATCCAGAACTGTGAGGAATCCTAATTGATGAAGATGGTTGGTTCAAGTCCCACTCCAGAGACTTGAACACAGAATGGAAACTGACACTCCCAATGCAGTACTGATTGAGCGCTGCACTGTATTTTGGATGAGGTGTTAAAGCGAGGATCAATCTGCCCTCTCAATTGGACGTAAGACATCCCATGGCACCATTTCAAAGATGAGCAGGGGAGTTCTCCCGGTGCCATGGCAAATAATTACCCCTCAACAAATATCACAAAAAAAAATCTGGTCTTTATCACATTGCTGTTTGTGGGAGCTTGTTGTGCACAAAATGTCTTCCTCATTTTGTACATTACAACAGTGGCCACATTTCAAGCGTAATTCATTGGTTGTCAATCGATTTGCGGTAGTCTGAGGTCCCGGAAGGCGCTGTATAAAGCCAATTCTTTATTATCTTTTACATCCGAAGGAAACACAAACTGCATGATTGTATATTATAATTAGAGCTAACACAGGGTAAATCTGAAAATAAGGACACCTCACTCACTGTCTGACATTACAGCTGAGGGAATTCTTCTTTGCTGGTGAAGGGATGGAATCCTAAACCTTGAGGAATCCCACTTACATCGGAAGGAAACACCAAAGTGTTTGCTTGTAAATTAGAAACTGTGCTGTGCTATGGACTAATTCCAATAAAATTCTGACTCAGAGCGGCACTGGAAATGGGTTGGAACTCCCCGACTGTGCCTCTTACCCCGAGAGTTGGCAATGTTTCGGCTTTGGGTAACCCCTTCATGAGTGACCTGGCAGGTGTAGACCGAGCCACTGAACCATTCGCCGGCGGGGACTGTCAGCAGACTGGTGGTCGAGAAGGTCCCGTTCACTTCACAGACGAGAGAGGTGACGAAGCCCGAATGCATGAGTTGTCCATTCTTCAGCCAATTCACGGTCAGTGACTCTGGATGGAAGTCCATGATTGAACACACGACCTTTGCATATCTGCTGCTGGTGATTTGGTCACTGGAACTCGCCGTGAGGATAACAGTTGGATGGACCACATGTCCTGGGGAATACATGTTTTGGACATTCATTGCAAAATAAATGATTAAGAAATGCATAGTGTCCTTATCATTAAACAAGTCCTTTACTATCTGGCACACATTAGCAAGGCATTTCCAAGGACCAGAATTCTGCACGATATTCGAAGTGTGATATGGAGACCAGGACTGTGCACAGTATTCTATGTGTGATATGGACACCAGGACTCTGCACGGTATTCCATGTGTGATATGGAGACCAGGACTCTGCACAGTATTCTAATTGTGATATGGAGACCAGGACTCTGCACAGTATTCTATGAGTGATATGGAGACCAGGAATGTGCACAGTATTCTAAGTGTGATACGGTGACCAGAAGTCTGCACAGTATTGCAAGTGTGAGAAGGTAGCCGGACTGTACACGGTATTCGAAGTGTGATATGGAGTCTAGGATTGTGCTCCGTACTCTAAGTGTGAAGTGGAGACCAGAACTGTTCACAATACGCTAAGTGTGGACTAACCAAGTTTCTATTCAAGTTGAACATAACTTCCCTGCTTTTCACAGTTTGCCCCTGCATCCCACTACACTAACCTGGCATTGTAACGTTCCAGACGGAATCTCTTCGTCGAACCACGCAGTAGATTGCGCTGCTCCCCATTTCTGACTCGGTGATGGTTAACTGACTGCTCAGTGTGTAGGTTCCCCTCTTGTTGAGCACTGACGGGTAAGTCATCAATCCAGTGGTGATCGGCTGTTTATCTTTTGTCCAGGAAACGCTGGTGATTTCGGGGTTGTAGTCCAACGCCAAACAGCCAAAAATGATGGAGCCGTCTGTGTTGGGTGGTTCACAGGAGAGTAGGGCGTAGAGGGTGGGAGGAGATGGTGTCGCTGGGAAAGAATGGCCAATTAGGCAAATTAGAATCTGTAATCCGTGCTCATAACACAACCAAACAACGCGAAATTTGACTCCAGGATAAACTCTTTCCATCATTTGACGATCAAAAACTACAGCGGCATTAGCGCTTTTGTCAGTTCCATCATACGCGCCTGTCGACCCCCTGGTCGGGAACACACCTCTCTGTCCCAGAGTTCCATCATATTCCAAATATAAGAACATTTTCACCTCACCTCAATAAGATATCTTTCATTGGATCTTACAATAGAAGGACAGCGAGGTTTTCCTGCTATTTCGGCCAGCATTTATTTATCAATCAACACCACTTCTGGTCAGTTACTTCATTGCAGTTTTTGGAAATTTGCTCTGTGTCAATTGACTACTGCTTTTCCCTACAAAACAGCAGTGACTCTACTTCAAAAGTAACAGCGTAATCCGTGGTTATAAAATTAGCAAAACATCAGCTCAAATCCGACAAACACAGAATTGAACAGGAAAGTTTTCCACGGCTAGTTTCTAAGATAAAAGCTGCAGATGAATCAGGATTGATTCGAATCTCTCTTTCCTTCTCAGTATTTGAGTGATGTACTTCAACGCCCTGTCATTTGTGCTCTGTCCCATTCCATTGAATGGATGCTTCATGAAGTTCCTCCTCGCTCCCACTCAATTAATTATCCGACTATAATATATGATTCCCAAATCTGGTTAATGGTAGCGTCTCTTTAAATGGCCCATTTCAGTTACAAAAGTACCTGATGACCTCCCACCAGTGAGAACAGGCGTTGCTTTCTGGGTCGTAACAGGCACCTCTTGTTGCTGATTGTATCGAGCATAATCTAAACATGGGGAGAGGTTTCTTCTCTAAATATCTAATATTGGCAACCCTTAACTATTATAAATTTATATGAGGCAGGGAGTAGTGGTGAGCGGATGTTGTACAAACTGTAGAAAATAATGCAGTGGGGTCTCCCATGGATCGGTATGAGGAACATTGTTGTTCTTGTTATATAAAAATGACCTGGACTTGGGTATAGTGAGTACAATTTTGAAGTTCCCAGATGATTCAAATCTTGGCAAAGTAGCAAATAGTGAGCAGGATAGTAGCAGACTTCAGGAGGACTTAAACAGACTAGTGAAATGGACAGGCACATGGAAGGTGCAATTTAGTGTGGATAAGTGTGAAGCGACGCACCTTGGGAGGAACAACATGGAGAGGCAGTATAATCTATATGGTACTATTTTGAGAGGAAGCAAGAACAGAGAGATATGGATGTGCATATACACAAATCATTGGAGTTGGCGGGGAAAGTTGCTAAAGCTGTTATGAAGGCATATAGGACACTGGGCTTTGTAAATAGATACACGGATTATTTAAAAAAGGAAGCTATGCAAAACCTTTACAAATCAGGGGTCAGGCCTCAGCTGGAGTATTGAGCACAATCCTGTCAGCACAATTCAGGAAGGATGAAAGGCCTTTGAGAGGGTAGAGAAGAGGTTTACCAGGAAGTTACCAGGGATGAGGAACTTCAGTTGTGGAGAGATTGGAGAAGCTGGGATATTCTAGTTAGAGCAGAGGTTAAGTGGAGACTTAACAGAGCTGTTCAAAGTTATGGGAGGTTTGCTAGAGCAAATAGGCAGAAACTGATTCCTTTGGCAAGTAGGTTGTTAACCGAAGGTGACAGATTTAAAATAATTTCCCGAAGATCTAGCGGGACAATTGGGGTATTTCCCACAAGAGGGTTGCTAATTACTGGAAAGCACCAGCTGGCTGGACATGTACTTGAAGAGGACCCATTTGCAGGGTTAGGAGGAAAAGGCTGGGGTTTTTGAGGAAATTGGACAGTTTTCAGAGCCGGCACAGGCAGGACGGGCCAAATGGCCTCTTCCTGTGATGTACGTTGCTCTGATTCTAGAGGAGTCAGCGGAAATTGTTCTTCCCGATTTAATGGAAGGAAACACTTCATATTCTGAAACATAGAAACATAGAATATAGGAGCAGGAGTAGACCATTCGGCCCCTCGAACCTGTTCCACCATTTAATGAGATCATGGCTGATCATCCAAACTCATTACCCTGTCCCTGCTTTCTCCCAATATCCCATGATCACTTTAGCATTAAGAAATATATCTAACTCCTTCTTGAAAATATGTAATGAATTGGCCTCAACTGCCCTGTGTGGCAGAGAATTCCTCAAGTTCACCACTTTCTGGGTGAAGAAATTCCTCCTCCTCTTAGTCCTAAATGGCTTACCACTTATCCGTAGACTGTGACCTCTGGGCCTGGACTCCCCGCCATGGGGAACATCCTTCCTGCATCTAGTCTGTCTAGTCCTGTCAGAATTTTATAAGTTTCAATGAGATCAACTCTCATTCTTCTAAACGCTAGCGAATATAAGCCTAATCGATCCAATCTCTCTTCATACGACATCCCAGGTATCAGCCTGGTGAATCTTCGCTGCACTCCCTCCATGGCAAGAAAATCCTTCCTCCGATAAGCCGACCAAACCTGCACACAATACTCAAGGTGTGGTCTCACCAAGGCCCTGTACAACTGCAGCAAGACATCCTTGCTCCTCTACTCTAATCCTCTTGCTATGAAGGCCAACATACCATTTGCCTTCTTAACCACCTGCTGCACCTGCATGATTAGCTTCAGCGACTGGTGAACAAGGTAACCCAGGTCTCGTTACACTTCCTCTTTTCCCAATCTATTGCCATTAAGATAATAATCTTTCTTCCTGTTTTTGCCACCAAAGTGGATAACCTCGCATATTTCCACATTATACTGCATTTGCCATGCATCTGCCCAATCACCCAACCTGTCCAGATCATACTGGAGTTTCTCTGCATCCTCCTCACAGCACACACGCCCACCCAGCTTTGTGCCATCTGCAAACTTGGAGATATTACATCTAGTTCCCTCGTCTAGTTCATTAATATATATTGTGAATAGTTGGGGTCCTAGCACTGAACCCTGCAGTACCCACTAGTCACTGCCTGCCACTCAGAAAAAGACCCGTTTATTCCAACACTTTGCTTCCTTTCTGCCAACCAGTTTTCTATCCAAGTTATTACCTTACCCCCAATCCCATGTGCTTTAACATTGCACGCTAATCCCTTATGCGGGATTTTTCGAAAGCCTTCTCAAATTCCAAATACACCACATCGACTGGTTCTCCCTTATCTATTCTATCCGTTACATCCTCAAAAACTTCCAGTGGAACAGTCAAGCATGAATTACCTTTTCTAAATCCATGTTGACTTTGTCCGATCCTGTCACTGTTTTCCAAGTGCTCTGCAATTGCATCTTTTATAATGTACTCTAGCATTTTCCCCACTTCCGATGTCAGGCTTATCAGTATATAAATCCCCGTTTTCTCTCTATCACCCTTTATAAATAGTGGAGGTACAATAGCTACCCTCCAATCCATTGGAACTGCTCCAGAGTCTATAGAATTTTGGAAGATGACCAGCAATGCATCCAGTATTTCCAGTGCCACTTCCTTAAGTACCCTAGGATGTAGATTATCAGGACTTGGGGATTTCTCAGCATTCAATCCCATCAATTTCCCTAACACCATTTCCCTACAAATACTGATGTCATGCAATCCCTCCCACTCATTCGACCCTATGTACCCTAACATATCTGGGAGGTTCTTTGTAGCCTCCTTTGTGAAGGCAGAATCAAAGTATGTATTTTATTGGTCTGCCATTTCTTTGTTCCCCATTATAAATTCCCCTGATTCTGCCTGCAAGGGACCTATGCTTGACTTCAACAATCTTTTTCTCTTCTCATATCTATAGAAGCTTTTACAGTCAGTTTTTATGTTCCTGCAAGCTTACTCTAGAATATATCTTCCCCCTCTTAATTAATCCTTTTGTCCTCCTTTGCTCAATCGTAAACTGCTCCCAGTCCTCAGGTTTACTGCTTTTTCTGGCTAATTTATATGTCCTCTCCTCGGATCTTATGCTGTCCCTAATTTCCCTTGTTAGCCGCGATTGAGTCACCTTTTTTGTTTTATTTTTATGCCACTTCTATCAGATCTATTTTATTGTTTGTTACAATGAAAGAGGATATTTAAAACAAAGGGATCTGGGCAATCTGACGCAAATGTGTGACTTGGTTATATTATAAAGGCTTAAAGCTCATTGTGAATGATGACTCATTGCAGGCTGAATGTAAATCTTTAATTGTTTCACAGAAGTGCAGCTCAGTGATTGTCTGCCTTGTGTTGTGACCCAGTCCAATAACTGCAACTCGGTCGAATTTGTCCCTTTTCAAAAGAAAAATGAACGAAGTTATGATGTCAAACTTAAAGTTCCCAAGATGGTTACACCGAGCGGGACTATCAACTTTCTGCATTTAAATTTTTAAAATAACTTCCAGCCTCCCATCAGATTAGAACAGGTGCTGCCTTCTGGCGCTACAGCCACTTCCTCAAACTGTTTGTTCTGAAAGTGAGCTCAGGATCAGGTCAATCTCATTCAATAATTAGCTGATATCCAAAATGATTAAACATTAACACTTTATTCAAATTTGGGCATGTTTTCCAAAAAATGTTGCCATCAATAAATGTGCCTTGTTCAACCTGGGCAATGGAACAATTTATTGTTATATATCTGACTCGAGCACTCTCAAGTTATTGGTTAGCTGCAGTTTAAGGGTCTGACCAAGCACTCTCAGGTCCGGTATAGCACGGATAAGATAGAATGACGATCGCTCTGAATTAACCTGCTGGTCAGATCGGGAATAGCAAGGTTTGGATGCTGAGAAATGCTCCCTCTCCACTGTCCTGTCAGGCTCTCTGGGTCAAATATAGTAAGAGATAGATATATTTTTAAATTGCCAGGTCAGATTCAAGACGAGTTAGATAGAGAAAACAGCTCCATAAGCACTGCCCAGGCAAATATTCACGGCTCACATACAACAGAAACTACATACAGTGTAAACCTCCTTCTACACGGTCCGACCAAAGACTGTGCGGCAAGTTGATACTCGGTTCAGAAACAGAGTAAAACTTTTTACCATTTTGTCCCATCAACGATTCCCAGCTCTACAAAAGCACAGTTTGGATACAAAATAACTTCTCCATAAAATGCTTTTACAATTTGCTCAGTTAGGTAAAGCACAATTATATACAACATAAAGCTTCAAATACACTATTTCATTAAAGCGTTCCAGCTCACATATAGCAATGATTGGATAGAAGGTGAATCTGTATTGAACGTGCCCATCACCTCCACGTCATTGTAAGTAGGAGGCTAGATCTCCTTCTGCACTGCCCTTCAAACGCACTCAGGGCAGGTACAGCGCAGGTTAGATACAGTCTAAAATCTCCACTACACTGTCCCATCAAACACAGTCAGGGCAGGTACAGCACGGCTTAGATACAGACTAAAGCTCACTCTACACTGTCCCATCAAACACTCACAGGGCAGGTAAAGGACGGGTTAGATACAGAGTAAAGCTCACTCTACACTGTCCCATCAAACATTCCCAGGACAGGTGCAGCACGGGTTAGATACAGAGTAAAGCGCACTCTGCACTGTCCCATCAAACACACTTAGGGCAGGTACAGCGCAGGTTACATACAGAATAAAACCTCCTCTACACTGCCCCGTCAAACAGTCCCAGGGCAGGTACAACACGGGTTAGGTACAGAGTAACACTCCCTCTTCACTGTCCCACCAAACGCTCCCAGTGCAGTTAAAGCACGGGTTAGATACAGAGCAAATCTCCCTCTACACTGTCCCATCAAACACTCACAGGGCAGGTTCAACACGGGTCAGATACTGAGTAAAGCATTACACTATCTGTTTAAATTGTCAAAATAACTTCCAGCTTCCCGGAAGATCAGAATCGGCGCTGCTTTCTGGAGCGTTACCGTCACTTCCTGAAAATGTTTATTCAGAAAGTGAGCTCAGGATCACGCCAATCTCATTCAATAATTAGCTGATACTCAAAATGTTTAAAGATTATCAATTCATTGGGCCAGAAATTCGGGTCCCCACTGGTGATTCCGTGTTAATATTCTGTGAGCCTTTCTGGACCTTCCTCCTCAGAACCACCCGCTCCTGGAACTTGTGTAATGAAATGAATCTGCTTGAAATTCATTGTGTTGCCTGTCATCTCCAGCCTTATTAATAAAATTAATTAATAGTAATTTTAAACCTAATTCTGACTATTTACTTTTGATATAATAGGGTTTTACTTCAATTGGAAGGATAATTCGACATAATTAAAATATTAAATAGTATAATACATCAATACAATCAGATAAATGTATTATTTTTACTTAAATCCAATCACATTTGAATAATTAAAAATGATCAGGAAAATGTAATATTCTCCAGCTCTCTGCCTACACGTGTTCAATCTCATCATTTTTCTGAACTCTCTGATATAACCTGAAGTCTGTCTACTCTGAGTGTATTTCACATTATGGATTTCGGAGTGGACTGTTTTAAATAGTACAATTTCCGGCCGGGGTCACATCTCACTAACTACCGACGGGCTGTAACACCACCTGTTACCTAAAGCTGGACTCTCGAGTTGAAATATTCTCCTCAATCTTAAAAATAACAAATATTTGTATTAATTAAAAACCACCGGTGCAGTTTGCAGTCAGTAACATAGCCTCTGCTATTTAATAACACAGGCAATCCTTTATATTTTACTCCTGTAACACAGAATGCCCGTAAATTCATTATTATATATAGTCTGCTATTTACATTATGATCAAATAAAACTGGAGGAGAACAATTCATTCAGACCATCTGCGGCACTGAAACTTATTGAGCAATTGGAGGAGAAATATTGTTAATCAATTTAATATTAATAAGAATGAAACATAACTCTCAGAAATAATCTGTCCTTTGCCTTTCGTTCTATCCCATATAGAGCAGAGCTATGGGAGACAGGATGTTGTTTTAAATTTAAGATAATATGAACCTCTTGTGTTTAAATTAAAATGTTTGACTTTCAATAGATTATTTTTCTGTCTCCAGCCTTACGCAGTCTGAACCTTCCTTGAATTAAAATAGAATCACATGAACAATTATTTGACTGCCAGCGACCTTTTTTCTCTTAGACTTTGGACTTGCTGAGTAGTTTAGTGATAATTGTCTCACTGTCAAACAATCAATATTATTGAAGGAATAATATGGTTTCGGCAGCACAGTATGAATTTCATAACTCGCCGCGTATATTAAATTGACAAACTGCAATTTACAACACGGATTTAAGTAGTATTTGAATACAACCCGTCATTCATCTGTGTAAAACATCCCTAATCCATCTGAACACAGCGGTGAAATCAGGATGTTATGAGAATCATTGCAGGCATAATTAACAACTCTCTCCAGCCTCTAAACTTCTCCGCTCATGTTAATTTTCCCCAGTGTACTGCAGAACTGTGGAAGGTGAATAAACCTTTCCGCTCATGTTAATTTTCCCCAGTGTACTGCAGAACTGTGGAAGGCGAATAAACTTTTCCGCTCATGTTAATTTCCCCCAGCGTACTGCAGAACTGTGGAAGGTGAATAAACCTTTCCACTCATGTTAATTTTCCCCAGTGTACTGCAGAACTGTGGAAGGCGAATAAACTTTTCCGCTCATGATAATTTTCCCAGTGTACTGCAGAACTGTGGAAGGCGAATAAACTTTTCCGCTCATGTTAATTTCCCCCAGTGTACTGCAGAACTGTGGAAGGCGAATGAACTTTTCCGCTCATGTTAATTTTCCCCAGTGTACTGCAGAACTGTGGAAGGCAAATAAACTTTAGTAATTCATATTTTTACTGTAGCATATTTTAGTAATATTGGGAGACATTATCGCGTTATTATCGCTGATTAATATTAATTAAAATTAACTACAACCTGAACACTTGTAAATGATGTAGATAGTAATTACAGTAACATTTCACGTATTAAATATGAGCATAATAGTCTATAGATTAATAGTTAAATGCATAATTATCACTTCAATATAAAGATACTTTAAATACCCTTCAATTACTTTTTATTTCTAAAACATTCCTGTTTTGTGATAGTTTGAAACACATATAATGTTTGCTTTAGATCAGAAACCTGCTGCCGCTCAATGTCACCCAGATTAAACATTGTAGAAACGGCAAATAGTTTCACAAATTCTGGGTATTCAGAGTAACCAGACACACACTCTCCTCAGCAGATCAACACTAAATCACATCACTGAGGGGCTGAATCCACACTCTCCTCAGCAGATCAACACTAAATCACATCACTGAGGGGCTGAATCCACACTCTCCTCAGCAGATCAACACTGAATCACATCACTGAGGGGCTGAATCCACACTCTCCTCAGCAGAACACCACTAAATCACATCACTGAGGGGCTGAATCCACACTCCCCTCAGCAGATCAACAATAAATCACATCACTGAGGGGCTGAATCCACACTCTCCTCAGCAGAACACCACTAAATCACATCACTGAGGGGCTGAATCCACACTCCCCTCAGCAGATCAACCCTGAATCACATCACTGAGGGGCTGAATCCACACTCTCCTCAGCAGATCAACACTAAATCACATCACTGAGGGGCTGAATCCACACTCTCCTCAGCAGATCAACACTAAATCACATCACTGAGGGGCTGAATCCACACTCTCCTCAGCAGATCAACACTAAATCACATCACTGAGGGGCTGAATCCACACTCTCCTCAGCAGATCAACACTAAATCACATCACTGAGGGGCTGAATCCACACTCTCCTCAGCAGATCAACACTGAATCACATCACTGAGGGGCTGAATCCACACTCTCCTCAGCAGATCAACACTAAATCACATCACTGAGGGGCTGAATCCACACTCTCCTCAGCAGATCAACACTGAATCACATCACTGAGGGGCTGAATCCACACTCTCCTCAGCAGATCAACACTGAATCACATCACTGAGGGGCTGAATCCACACTCTCCTCAGCAGATCAACACTGAATCACATCACTGAGGGGCTGAATCCACACTCTCCTCAGCAGATCAACACTGAATCACATCACTGAGGGGCTGAATCCACACTCTCCTCAGCAGATCAACACTGAATCACATCACTGAGGGGCTGAATCCGCACTCTCCTCAGCAGATCAACACTGAATCACATCACTGAGGGGCTGAATCCACACTCTCCTCAGCAGATCAACACTAAATCACATCACTGAGGGGCTGAATCCACACTCTCCTCAGCAGATCAACACTGAATCACATCACTGAGGGGCTGAATCCACACTCTCCTCAGCAGATCAACACTGAATCACATCACTGAGGGGCTGAATCCACACTCTCCTCAGCAGATCAACACTGAATCACATCACTGAGGGGCTGAATCCACACTCTCCTCAGCAGATCAACACTGAATCACATCACTGAGGGGCTGAATCCGCACTCTCCTCAGCAGATCAACACTGAATCACATCACTGAGGGGCTGAATCCACACTCTCATCAGCAGATCAACACTAAATCACATCACTGAGGGGCTGAATCCACACTCTCCTCAGCAGATCAACACTAAATCACATCACTGAGGGGCTGAATCCACACTCTCCTCAGCAGATCAACACTAAATCACATCACTGAGGGGCTGAATCCACACTCTCCTCAGCAGATCAACACTGAATCACATCACTGAGGGGCTGAATCCACACTCTCCTCAGCAGATCAACACTAAATCACATCACTGAGGGGCTGAATCCACACTCTCCTCAGCAGATCAACACTAAATCACATCACTGAGGGGCTGAATCCGCACTCTCCTCAGCAGATCAACACTAAATCACATCACTGAGGGACTGAATCCAAACTCTCCTCAGCAGATCAACACTGAATCACATCACTGAGGGGCTGAATCCACACTCTCCTCAGCAGATCAACATTAAATCACATCACTGAGGGGCTGAATCCACACTCTCCTCAGCAGATCAACACTGAATCATGTCACCGAGGGGCTGAATCCCGCGACAGAACCTTTCATGGAGCAGCTGCTTAATTCTATAAACTCTTTCAGCAGAATCAAATGTATCATTGCATAAAACCTCAATACACAATCCAACGAATCCGCTTGTCACTGACCTAATTCATTATTGAAATAAGCAGGAATATAAAATAATGATGGCAGAGTTGTGATTAGGCAGATTATGTTCAATACATTAATATTGATTTTATAGCATATTTTAATAATATTGGGTGATATTACTAATTTTGTAAGTAATATTAATTTAATTCTGTTCCGGTTGCTAATTTGTTAATTTTGAATTTCTTAATTACAGTAACATATCACGTACTAAATATAAACGTTCATGAACATTAGATTAATAGATGTCTTGTAAGTATCACAAATAAAAAATCGTTAAAATATCTTAAGGTTATTTCTGAGCACTAACGCTCTCTGTTTTGTGCCTACAATCTCCTTTCAGACACATTTAAACACAATGTTTGGTTTTGATCAGAAAACCTGTAGAAAAATCGATGTCACCGAGATTAAACATTGCAAAAACTCCTATCAGTTTAAAAACCGTTAGGTTTTTAAAGTAACCCAGGCCCACAATCTCATCAGCCGATAAACAACAAATCACATCAATCAGAGACTCAAGCCCTCAACAGCAGTTTCAGTGAAGAAACAGTTTAAATCGATGATCCCATTGCAGCAGAATCAAATAACACATTGCAAAAAATCTCAATACAGGATCGACCGAACCCAAGTTTCAGTGAACGAATTCATTGTTAAAATTAACAGAAATATAAAATCAAAATACGAAGACAACAGTTACTGAATGAGTGCATGTTTCTTACCTGCAGTCACCGTCACCATGGTCCCTTGTCCCCAGTATTCGAGATAGTCACAGTGTTACATTCCCCGGGCTGGTCACACAATAACCGGCACTGCAGGGAAGAGACAGAAACACAACATTAGTTTAAATATCCATATCCCAGGGCAAAGAAAATCACGCTGGATCTTCATAAAATGCTAAATGCGTTAATGGAAACCTTTCACTCTTCAAAAAATAACGTGATGGTTTATGTTTCACAGAGTAGCCCAAGAACATTTATCGAAATCACCAACTGTTGAATGAATAAATATCACAGTGTATTCATATTGAAACGTGCTAGTAGGACAGTGTTGGACACAAATAATACTCTATTGCATATACAGTTGGATTGTAAAAGCGATCACTGACCCAAACTCAGTCAATTAGTGCTGAGGGGTTTTTGTATTGACACTAACTGCTGTGCCATCCAAGATATCACAGTGAGACACATCGTGTCAAATACTCCGGCGGACTGTTAACTGTAAAATACAGAGATTAAATTCCACAGCGGTCTAAAAAACCTGGTTCCGACTCCACTAAGAGTACACCAGTGAGATATGTCAGTTTGTTCTGGTCATTATATTTATAAAACGGATTGGATTACTTGTGAAGCATCTGTGCAGATTTAACATGAGTATCAACATTAATAATGCAGAACACTTTATACTTTAATACAATATATATTACTTCTACTCATTATGTGTATGTAAGCCTAAATTCCTGCGAAGCTCCTGGCGTGGTAGTGATCGCAGGTTTGAGCAAACTCCCAGTTTGGGGTTTTTGTATGAGGAGCTCGCTGTGTACAGCACCGTGAGCCCCATATCCTCCCACAGTGAAAGGAACCCGCACAAATACTGCACTCACTCTCTGTGCAGTACTGACTCTCAACATTCACTTCAAATAGACATTCACTTCAAATAGACATTCATTTCTGATCCAGTTTAGAATTTACTCCAACAGTATGCAAAACTGAATGAAACTGAACACAGTTCCAACCATCTCCCTCCTGGTATCAGTCAGATTGAACCGAGCATCATATCCAGCTCTACAATTGCTGACACTGTTAACTGTAAACAGGAGCACAACCAGAACATCTCCATACATCGGTTAGTGGGTTAGACATTTACCATTGAATGTTCAGTTTGTTATTTCTGTAACAAGCGGCTTGTGATCTTGTTCTGAACACGGCCGTTAATATTGCATTTGACACAATTACTGACCGTCAGGTTACGATGGAAGTTGCTGAATTTCCCCTCGGGCTGTTCTTGTACGGGTCCAGCCCTGGTTCCTCTCACTGTGATCTCTAGCACAGTAATAGATGGCGGTGTCTTCGGTCTTCAGGGTCTTCATGTCCAACGCGAAGATGTTGTTTGAAAGGTCTTTGGACGCAGTAAATCGGCTCTCAATCCCGGGGGCGTAGTAGTTGCTGGATGAACTGTAGTAGCGAACCAGCCACTCCAGCCCCTGTCCGGGAACCTGTCGGATCCAGTACATGTAGCTGTAACCAAGATTGAACCCGCTGGTTTTACAGGTCAGTCTCAGGGAGTTCCCGGGATGTCCGGTCTCGGCCTCGGGCTGAGTCAACACTATTTCATCCGACTGGACACCTGAAAAAAAATCAAAAACCCCGAGGATTAATCCTGGTGAAATGATTTCTGACTCTGTAAGAGAGAGACTAACACTGAAACAGTAATAGTGAGAGACTTGGACAATTAAAACTACTCACCGGATAAGAAACTCAGCAACAGACTGAGAAAAATCGCCGACCCCATCCTTCTGGCAATGTGTGGGAAATGGTTCTGGCAGGAACTCACTGAGCAAACCTGCTCCCGGGCTCTTGTATTACGGACCCAGTGACCGGCAGTTAAATACCCGGCAGATGGGGGCGTGGTTAGAGGCGCCGCCTATTGATTCACTGATAGAGGTGTCTGCTGGAGCCACGTCACACTGTCCACATCACCAAGAGAAAGGACTTACATCTGGTCTGTAAATTAATCCCTTTATATCCTCACTATTAAAGGAGGAGTGGATCTCTAAGTTTAAATTAAATTATCAGGGCTAAAGAGACTGCCAGTGTGTGTTACTCCATCTCCCGGTACCTTTCCCTTCGCTCTGCACCAATAAAGTATCACCTATATTATGAACTGCTTTAGGTCTATGTAACTGAATGCGGGAGATGGGTAATGTGATTGTATTTACAATGTGGATGACTATAGCTGCACGATTTGTGTCTGGAGACGAGTACAATCCTCTCACATTATACAAGTGTCTCTCATTGCATTTCTCTAACTGCCCCCCGAGTCTGTGACCCTAAGACAGTCCTTTATAAAATTAGCTGTATAATAAGGCCGCTTGCCTGATAATTAAGGATTGAGTTGACAGAGACACATAACAATTTGGGGCCCGCTTGCTTCAGATCAGCTTCTTAAGAGAGAAGCTGGTGAATGAGAACCGATAATGCGATCAGTAAACCCCGGCATCCAAATCCTTGCAGCGACCTTTAATAACGACCGACTGTGTAACATACACTGGTATCAGGAACACAGTATATCAGGACACAGCGGTATGTTACAGAATGTCACAAGATTAAATGCTTTATCTCCCGCTGAAACAGATCACAAACTGGATATTTCTCTACCCATTGGTAGCTGGGCTGTGAGCGGGCTTATTCAGGAATCCAAATCAGCACCAATTAAACTGCACAGTGCGTGGCTGCTAATCAGTAATAAGGGAGCCTTTAGTTTAAATCAGGCACACAACTCTGAGAATATACAACGTAGCCCAGCGGGTTCAAGGCAATTCCACCGCTGTATTATTTACTTTGCGATTCCCACTCAGCTCATTAACTTGTGTGTATGGGTTCATTAAATCTCTCCCCGGCACTTCATGCAGTACCGAATAAATGGGCTGAATTATCTAGAATTAACTTTATTTGAAAACAGATTTAATTGAATACCATATGGATCAATTTCTATTTTCGGATCCTATTTTATGATATTGTGAGTATGGAATTTACCGAAAATCATTCTTTACAATTTAATATCATTAAAATGTTTATTTCTTTTAAGAGCGCTACTGAATCATTTAATGCTCAAATAGTAAAATCTCATCATGATTCCATTCATATTGACGCTAATCTGCCCCATACAGTATTTGGCAGCAACCCAGCCGACTGCCGTTAGCGAGGCTGAACGCCCAGTGTCATTTACAGGAAGCATCTGGGGGTTCAGTGCAGTAAATCAAAGATCTGTTTCCTCATTACTGACCGCTTGGCTGAAAGTCAACTTCAAACCCTTTACATTGTCAATCAGGCCTATTTATATACAAATCTACCCAGCAACACTACGGGAGAAAAATTAACTATTTTAGTTGTATATCTAGTTGTAACTCTTCCCATCTCACAGGAATGGAAATATACCCAACGTCTCAGACAGCAGTCAGCTGGAGGATCTGTCCAGCTCTTCACAGCCCTGTAATAGATAGATAGATAGAGAGATAGATAGATAGAGAGTGATAGATAGATAGATAGATAGATAGATAGATAGATAGATAGCTAGATAAATAGATAGATAGATAGATAGAGAGAGAGAGAGAGAGGGATAGATAAATAGATAGATAGATAGATAGATAGATAGATAGATAGATAGATAGATGAATAGATAGATAGCCAGATAGATAGATAGATAGATAGATAAATAGATAGATAGCTAGATAGATAGATAGATAGATAGATAGATAGATAGATAGATAGCTAGATAGATAGATAGATAGATAGATAGATAGATGAATAGATAGATAGATAGCTAGCTAGATAGATAGATAGATAGCCAGATAGACAAGTAGCGAGATAGCGATTTAGAACGATAGATATATAGGCAGTAGTTAGATATATAAATATATATATACATATATATATATGGATGGAGGATTAGATAAATGGACGATGGATGGATGGATGGATCGAGCTTTACAAATTTACACTTGTGTTGTTCTGTGCCAATTGCTCACAGATTTTTTAGTTAAGGATTATTTTTCCTGCAATATTTTCCATTTAGCTTTCGAGCGACCCACAGATTGTTTTAGACGGAGCCTGGAACCTTGACCCCACAGGGTGGGCTGATGAAGGGTCCTAGTATCCATACAGAACACTAACTCATCTGGTTAAGATGAACAACTGAAAATGCACACACAATGTATTTGCCATATATGTATATAATATACATGTGTGTCGGTGTGTGTGTACAAAACGCATGATTCTTAAATTTTGCTGGAGAATTCAACAGAGATAAAGGATTCAAATCACAATTTTTTTTTAACGTTTTATTTTGTTTTATTCAAAATGTAATTGTAGAGCCTTTAATATCTTTAACATTTATTGATAACCCATTCACTTGCGGGCTCTTGTTTAGAAAGCAATGTCACATTGACCATTCTGCTCCCAAGTTGAGCATGTCTCTTCCCATTATAAATAGTTTTTTCAATTTTTTGATGATGTAACAGGGAGGATTGATGAAGGGAATGCAATGGGTGCTGTTCACATGGATTTTGGAAGGCGTTTGACAAAGTACTGCATAGAATTCTGCTTAAATATAATGAGGCTGATGGAATAGGTGGGTCAGTGGCAGCTTGGATAATGAGTTGGCTTTAGGACAGAAGACTGCGTGTAGTGGTAAATGGCTGTATTTGAAGAATGGAGGATGGTGCACAGTGGTGTTCCCCAAGGGTCTGTGCGGGGGCCTCTGGTTTTTGTTATATATGTATATATATATTTATATATAAATGATTTGGATATGTTGGAATAAAGAGTAGAATTTCTAATTTTGCTGATGAGACCCAACTTGGAGTTGTGGGACACAGTGACGATGATACCAATCGACTGCAACAGGATATAGATAAGCTAGCAGAGTGGGCAGAGAAGTGGCAGATGGAATTTAGTAAGGAGAATTGTTAGGTGATTCCTTTTGGCAGAATGAACAGAGAGAGGCAATATACACTTAGAGGCACAGTTTTAAAGTGTGTGCAGGGACAGAGGGACCTGGGAGTTAATGTGCATAAGTCCCCGAAGGTGGCAGAACATATTGAGAGTGTAGATGTCAAAGCATATGGGACCTTGGGCTTCATAAATAGAGGTATTGTGTACAAAACCAGTGAAGTTATGCTGAAACTTTACAGAGCGCTGGTTAGGCCACAACTGGAGTATGGCATTCAGTTCTGGCCACTACACCGTCGGAAGGATGTGAAGGCCGTTGAGAGGGTGCAGATGACATTTACCTGAATGGTTCCGGGGATGGGAGATCTTAGCTAGAAGGAGATGTTGGAAAATTTGGATTTGTTTTCATTAGAGCAAAGGAGGTTGAAAGGAGATTTGATAGAAGTGTACAAGATTATGACGTGTTTCGATAGGCTAGACAGAGAAAATCTGTACCCACCAGTTGATTGTATAAGGACTAGGGGACACAGATTTAAGGTTTTGGGCACAAGATAGAGGGGGATATGAGGAAAAGCTTTTTATGCAGTGAGTGGTGAGGACCTTGAATTCACTGCCGATGGAAGTGGTGGAAGCGGAGACACTCAATGTTTTCAGGGGGAGACTGGATAGGCACTTGAGGGAAATAAACTTGCAGGGCTACAGGGTTAGAGCAGGGGAATGTGACTGAATGGATTGCTCTAGAGAGTGCTGGCATGGACTCGATGCGTCGAATGGCCTCCTTCTGTGTCATTATGACTCTATGACTCCGACTATATTCAGCTGGAAAGGGGATTAAATCACACCGAGGATAATGAGCAGCCACCCACCAGTCTTTGCACTTTATTGCCCAGTCATCACCTCACCTTCACAAAGAAGCTCATGATATAACACTCCAGTGTGTGATGATTGGTGTAAGTGATGGTGAAAGTGAAACTGTACCTGTTCCTGACGTGAGGTTAATAAATCTGTAAATCCCTGATTAATATTTCTCTCGTTTGGAAAGGAATGATACTTGTTACCCTCCAGCGAATTTCACACTATTTCTGTTTCCACAATCTTCTATTTCTTGACTACTCCCTTCACAGTTTCCTCTCCAAGCTCTTCCAGCATTTGTGGACACATACTGCTGATCCCCACATAATCAGTAGCTTAACCCTTTTAACGTGTTGATGTGTTTTTTACTCCAGCACTACAGGGAATGAGCAGAGGGTTTTTCACAGTAACGGGATTTTCTTCCAATAATGATATTGAATAATACATTGGGCGTGGGGAGTGTAAAACAGGCGCAATCACGTTCTCCGCCCGTTATCTGACGTGCCCAATATTCAGCTACGTTGTAGTCCATGGACTGGAATATCAGGCCGTGCGTATAACGGGCGATCAATGCCACACCGCCTGTGCAGTGTCCCCAGCCCCCAACACAAGGTCCAATTTCAGGCCACTCTGATGAGGTCACATCGAGTACTCCAGTGGCTGATGGTTAGAGGTCACACTGATGTTGCTATGGTGACCAAGTGGCACTGATGACGCTGACTTGTTTTGATGATGATGACACATCATGATGATGTGTGTTGCTGATGTGAAGAGACCAAACTGCTAAAACTGTAATGCAATATACAGGAAGTTGAACCTATAGAAACATATTGCAAGGGCACTGGAGACACACTATGTCATTTAACAATCCCAGGGCATGCACTGCCCAGTTTAGAAACAGAGTAAAGCTCCCTTTACACTGTCCCATCAATCACTCCCCGGGCAGGTACAGCCCAGGTGAGAAACAGAGTAAAGCTCCCTCTACACTGTGCCATCAACACTGCCAGGGCAGGTACAGCAATGGTTAGAGGCAGAGTAAAGTTCACTCTGAACTATCCCATAAAGCATTCCAGGATACATAGAGCATGAGGTAGATACAGAGTGAAACTCCCTCTATATTGCACTTCAAACACTCGGTGGTAGCTATAGCAAGGGTTAGGTACAAAATAAAGCTCCGTCCACACTGCCCAATCAAACACTCCCAGGTCAATTACAACACAGGTTCTAAAAACTGTAAACCTCCCTTTACAGTGTCCCATCGAACACTCCCAGGGCAGGAACAACACGGTTTAGATCGAGATTAAAATCCCTTAATACCGACCATTCAAACACTCCCATGGAAGGTAAAGAACTGATTCGATACAGAGTAACACTCCATCTGCACTGTTATATCAAAAACTCACAGGGCAGCTATCGCACTTGTTAGATACTGAGTAAAGTTCTTTCTAACCTTTCTCATCAAACACTCCCAGGCTAGGTACAGCATGTGTCATATACAGAGTAAAGCTCCCTCTACAATGTCCCATCAAACATTCCCAGGGCCGGTACAACACTGGTTAGATACAGACTAAAGCTCCCTCTACACTGCCCATCAAAAGCTCCCAGGGCAGGTACAGTTCGGTTTAGATACGGATTAAAGCTCTTTCTACACTGTCAAATCAAACTGTGCCTGGAAACGAACAGCGAGGTGTAGATAGAGAGAAAAATCCTTCTACACGTTCTCATTAATCTCTCTCAGTTCAGGCACCGCATGCATTATATACAGAGTAATGCTCCCTCTAAAATATCCCATCAAAAACTCCAAAGGCAGGTATAGCACGGGTTGTATATAGAGTCAAATTCCCTCTGCACTCTCCTATCAACATGTTTTGCACGGGTTAAATACTGTGTAAAGGTCCCTCAACACTGCCCATCGAACAGTCCCAGGGCTGTACAGCACGTGTTAAATATAGAGTTATGCTCCAGCTACACTTTCCCACTAAACTCCAGGGTAGATTAGCATGCTTTAGATACAGAGTAAAGCTTCCTTATATTGTCTCAATAAACACTCCCAGGGCATTTAGTGCACGGGTTAGAAACAGAGTAAAGCTCCCTTCATACTGTCCCATAAAACACACCCAGGGCAGGTACTGCAAGGATTTGATAGAGATTAATGCTCCCTTTACACTGTCCCATCAAACGCTACCAGGTCAGGTATTGCATGGGTTACATACAGAGTAAAGATCTTTCTACAATGTCCCATCAATCTTTCCTAGGGCAGCTAGAGCGTGGGTTAATACAGAATACAGCTCCCTCTACACATTGCAGGCAAACATTTCCAGGAAGTTTTAGCAAGGTTTGGATACAGATTAAAGCTCTGACTATGCTGTCCCATTAAACAATCTCAAGGCAGTTACAGGATAGGTTAAATAAAGATGAAAGCTCCCTCTGCATTGCCAACCAAACTTTACCAAGGCAAGTAAAGCATTTGTTAGAAACAGAGCAAAGCTCCCTGAACACTGTCCCATCAAACACTTCTACTGCTGGTACAGACCGCGTTAGATACAGATAAACTCTCCCTAAAATGTCCGACCAAACACTGCCAGGACTGGTACGCAAAGGTAAGAAACAGAGTAATGCTCCCACTACACTATCCCTTCAAACACTACAGAGTAGATACAGCATTGGTTAGATAAAGAGTAAAGCTCTGTCTATACTATCCCATCTGACACTCCCAGGGCAGGTAGAGCACGGGTTAGATACAGAGTACATCTCCATTCATACTTTCCCATCAAACAACCCAAGGGAATATGCAGCACGGATTAGATACAGATTAATTCTCCATCTGCACTTTGCTATCAAACATTCCCAGGGCAGATATTACAAGGGTTAGATACAGAGTAAAGCTTCCTCTACAATGTCCCATCGAACACTCCGAGGCCATTTGCAACACAGGTTGGATAAAGAGTAAATCTCCCTCTTCACATTCTCTTCAAACACTCCCAGTGCAGCTACATCATCATGTGTTATATACAGACTGTACAATGACCCATCAAATAATGCCAGGGCAGGTCGAGCAAGCGGTAGACACAGAGTAAATCCCTTTATGCTGTCGCATCAAATAATCACAGGGCTGGAACAGCACGGGTTAGATACAAATTAAAGCTCACTCTATACTTTCCCATCAAACACTTCCAGAACATGAACAGCATGGTTTATTTCCAGAGTAAAACTCTCTCTCCACTGTCTCATCAAATACTCCCAGGACAGGTATACCCGCGCTTAGCAACAGAGTAAAACTCCCTCTAAACTTTCCCATCAAACCCTCCCAGGCGTGTATATTCAGGTTTATATACAGAGTAAACCTGTTTCTACACTCTCCAATCAAACACTCCCAGTACAGTGCTGCATAGATACAGGTTAATGCTCCCTCCGGTGTGTAATGGCACAGGATTAATGAATGATCTCATAGTAAAGGAGTTTCTAGGAAAGAGTGAGCATTGAATGAAAGGACGCCAAATTCAGTTTGACGGTGAGAAAGTTGGTTCACAAACCAGTGCTCTGAACTTAATAAAAGGCAATTACAAACGTATGAAGGCAGAGTTGGCTACAGTTGACGGGGGCATAACATTAAAGGATAAGTCAGTAGAGCGGCAGTGGCAGATATTTAAGGAGACACTTTGTAACTCTCAGCAAATATATATTTCAGTGAGAAGGAAAGACCCTAAGAGAAGGACGAACCATCCGTGGCTATCTAAGGAACTAAGGTATATTATCACATTGAAAACAATGGCATAAAATGATAGCAAAATACTGCAGATGTTGGAAATCCGAAATAACAACAGAAAATGCTGGAAAAACTCAGCAGGCCAGGCAACATCTGTGGAGAGGAAATAGAGTCAACATTTCGGGTCAAACACGTTGTCAAGACTGAAGGCCAGGCTGGGAGAGATCCCACTACAAAACGCATCTTCCCCTCCCCTCCCCTTTCAGCATTCCGTAGGGACAGGTCCCTCCCAGACACCCTTGTCCACTCCTCTATCACCCCCAGCACACCTTCCCCTTCGCCTGCCAACTTCCTGTGCAAGCACAGGTGCTGCAACACCTGCCCTTAGACCTCCCGCCTTCCTACTGTCCAGGGCCCCAAACACTCCTTCCAGGTGCAACAGCGATTTACTTGTACTTCTTGCAATCTAGTATACTGTATTCGCTGCTCACAATGTGGTCTCCTCTTCATTGAGGAGACCAAACGCAGATTGGGGGACTGCTTTGCGGAACACCTCCATTCAGTCTGTATGGATGACACCGAGCTTCCAGTCGCCTGGCATTTTTATTCACCGCCCCATTCCCACTCAGACCTCACTGTACTCGGGCTTTTGCATTGTTCCACAGATGCTCAGCGAAACCTCGAGGAACAGCACCTCATCTTCTGATTAGGCACTTTACAGCCTTCTGGACTCAATATTGATTTCAACAACTTCAGCTCATAACCTCGGCCCCGTTACATTGTTACTTGTTTTTAATCGACACCTTTGTTTTGGCCCTTTCCCCACCTTTTTCTCTCTCCCACATGGCAGCTGTCTCCCATTCTGCCAGCACATTTCACACCTAATCTAGAGCCGTCTTTTGTCTCCACTGGTCCTATCACCATCTCATCTCGTTTTGAATACCTCATAACGTCTCTTCACTTCTCTTTTGTTCTCTGCCAACCTGGCCTTCAGTCCTGACAAAGGGTTTGGCCCGAAACGTTTACGTTATTTTCTCTCCACGGATGTTGCCTGGCCTGCTGAATTTTTCCAGCATTTTCTGTTGTTATAATGGCATAAAATGTTGCGAAGATTAATGGTAGTCCAGAAGATTGGGACACTTTTAGGTACCTGCAAACGATGACTAAAAAATTAATGAAGAGAGAGAGAAGATAGATTATGAGAGTAAGCAAGCAAGCGATATAAAAACAGAGAGTAAGAGTTTCTGGAGTTCTTTGAGGATGTAACGAGCAGGGTGGATAAAGGGGAACCAGTAACTGTTGTGTATTTGGATTTCCAGAAGGCTTTCGATAAGTGGCCACATAAAAGGTTTACCGCACAAGATAAGAGCTCAAGTGGTTGGGGGTAATATATTAGCATGGAAAGTGGATTAGTTAACTAACAGAAACAAGAGAGTCCGGATAAATGGATCAGTTTGAGGTTGGCAAACTGTAACTAGTGGGGTGCCACAGAAATCGGTACTGGGGCCTCAACTAATAGCAATCTATATTAATGTCTTGGATGAAGGATGCCAGTGTAATGTAGCCAAATTTGCTGATGATACAAAGATAAGTGAGAAAGCAAGTTGTGCAGAGGACACAAATAATCTGCAAAGGGATGTAGGAATGCTAAGGGAGCGGAGAGAAATTTGGCTGGGATAATATAATGTGGGGAAATGTGAGGTTATCCACGTTGTGGGAAAAATAAAAAAGCAAATCATTATTTAAACGAAGGCAGATTACAAAATGCTGCAGCACACAGGGATCTGGTGGTCCTTGTACATGAAAGACAAAAAGTTAGCATGCAGGTACAGCAAATAATTTTGAAGGCAAACGGAATGTTGGCATTTATTGCAAGTGGGAAGGAGTATAAATGTAGGGAAGTTCTGCTACAACTGTACAGGGTATAGATGAGACCACACCTCGTGTGCTGCGTACAGTTTTGGTCTCCTTACTTAAGGGTTTTTATCTTGCATTGGAAGCAGTTCAGAGAAGGTACTCTAGGTTGATTCCTGAGATGAAGGGGTTGTCTTATGAATAAAGGTTGCGAAGTTTGGGCCTATACTCATTGGAATTTAGAAGAATGAGAGGTGATCCTATTACAAATATAAGATGCTGAGGGGGCTTGACTAGGTAGATGCAGAGAGGATGTTTCCCCACGTGGGGTACTCTAGAAGCAGGGGCAATAATTTTATAATAAGGGTTTGCCCATTTAAAAGGGAGATGTTAGGAATGCCTTCTCTCAGATGGTTGAGAATCTGTGAAATTATCTACCCCAGAGAGCTGAGGAGGCTGGGTTATTGAATATATTTAAGGTGGAGATAGACGTAATTATGAATGACAAGGGAGTTAAGGGTTATGGGGAATGGGCAGGCAAGTGGATTTGAGGCAAATAATAGATCAGACATGATCTTATTGAATGCCGGAGCAGGCTCAAAGGAACTAATGGTCTACTCCTGCTCCTATTTCCAATGTTCTTTTGTTCTTATGTACAATGTTCCATCCGAATTTGCCAGGGCAGGTAATGCTCGGGTTAGTTACAGAGTAAAGCTTTGAATACACCGTCCCATCAAACACTTCCAGGACAGGTGCAGGGCGAGTTAAATACAGATTAAAGCTTCCCCTACAATGCCCATCAAACACTGCCAGGATAGGTAAAGCAAGGATTAGATACAGAGTAAAGTTCCATCTACACTATTCCATCAAACATTCTGGGGTAGATACAGCATGGGTTAGATACATATTAAAGCCCCCTCTATATTGGCCCAGCAAACAATCCCAGGGTAGCTACAGCATGGATTAGAGACAGCGTAAAAATCCCTCTTCAAGGTCCCATGGAACATTCGCAGGGAAGTTACTGCATGGGTTGGGTACAGATTAAATCTCCCTCAACAATGCCCCATCAAACATTCCCAGGACAGGTGTAGCATGGGCTAGATACTGAGTAAAGATCCATTTTGCCGTCCCTTCAAACAATCACAGGGAATGTACTGCATGGATTACATACAGATGAATGCTCCATCTACACATTCTCATCAGACACTCGCAGTGCAGCACAGCAAGCTTTATTTTCAGAGTAATGCTCTCTCTACATTGTCCCATCAATCAATTCCAGAACTTGTACAGCTTAGAAACATAGAAGATAGGAGCAGGAGTAGGCCATTCGTCCCCTCGAGCCTGCTCCACCATTCAATGCGATCAAGGCTGATCATCCAAATTCAGTACCCTGTCGCTGCTTCCTCCCCATATCCCTTGATCCCTTTAGCCTTAAGAAATATATCCAACTCCTTCTTGAAGATATGCAATGAATTGGCCTCTACTGCCATCTGTGGTAGAGAATTCCACAGGTTCACCACTCTCTGGGTGAAGAAATTCCTCCTCCTCTCTGTCCTAAATTGCTTACCCCTTATCTTTGGACTATGACCCCTGGTTCTGGACTCCCCCGCCATCGGGAACAGCCTTCCTGCATCAGAATAAAGCTCTCTCTATTCTATCTCGTCAAATACTCCTGAAGCAGATACAGCACGTGTAAGGTACAGAGTAAAGCTCTCTCTGCACTGCGTTTCGAACACTTCCAGGGCCGATATGGGTACATTGATGACTGTATCTGTGCCGTTACCTGCTCTGGCCCTAATCTAGAAAACTTCAATCACTTTGCTTCCAATTTCCACCTTTCCCTCACCTTGCCATTCTTCTTCTCTGACTCTGCCCTTCTCTTTTGCGCATTCTCTGGCTACATAGCGATAGGCTATTGACAAACATTCAATATAAGCCCACTGACTCCCACATCTACATGTATTACACTTCCTCCCACCCCACTTCCTTTAAGGACTCTATTGCATTCTCCCAGTTTCTCCATCTCCGCCTCATTTTCTCTGATGATGCCACCTTCCATACGTGTGCTTCCGATATGTCTTCCTTTTTCCTCAGCAGAGGATTCCCCTCTACCATGGTTGACACGGCCCTTGACAGATTCCATTCTATTTCCTCCTCTTCTGATCTCAAACCTTCCCCTCCCAGCCAGACCCACGATAGTGTCCCTTTGTCCTCACATTTCACCACATCATCCTTCACATTCATTGTATCATCCTACGCCAATTCTGCCAACTCCAGCGTGATACCTCCATCAAGCACATTGGACCCTCACCTCCCAATTCAGCATTCCGAAGGAAGCACTCACTCCGCAGCAACCTGGGCCACACCTCTATCACCACCTTCACCACTTCCCCTTCGCATGGCACATTCCCTTGCAAGCACAGGAGATGCAACACATGCCCTTTTACTCCACCCTTCCCATTGTCCAAGGACCCACACACCCCTTCCAGGTGAAAAAGGGCTTTACTTCTACTTCTGGCAATTTATTATACTGTATTCGCCGCTCACTTTGCGGTCCCCTCTTCAATAGGCAGACTAAAGGCAGATTGGGTGATCGCTTTGCTGAACACCTCCATTTAATCCATAAAGTTGACCCCGAGCTTCCGGTAGCCTGTCACTTTAATATTCCGCTGCACTCCCTCTCTGACATCACCATCCTCGACCTGTTACACGGTTCCAATGTAGCTTAACGTGAGCTCGAGGAACTTTCGATTAGGCATTTTACAACATTCTGGAATCAACATCGATTTCAACAATTTCAGACCATAACCTCTGCCCCAATCATTTTTTTCTCTCTCTCACATGGCAGCTGTTGCTCGCCCTGCCAGTGCAATTTACATTTCATCTAGAGTCATCCATTGTTTCTTAACTTGTCCCATTACCATCACCTTTTCCCTTGCACCATCATCCCTTTTGTCTCTTAATCTCTCCAGACATCCATCCAATCACAGACCTTCCCTTTTTTTCTTTCTTAACCTCCCCCTCTCCCTGACCCTACACTTGTTCAAAAACCTGTTCCATCGTCAACTTTCTCCAGTTTTCACGAAGGGTCATCGACCTGAAACGTTAACTCTGTTTCTCTCTCGACAGATGCTGCCTGACCAGCTGAGTATTTCCAGCATTTTCTGTTTTTAATTCAGGTATTGCACCAATTAGATACAGATTTAAGCTCCCTCTACACTGTCCCATCCAACACTCCCAGGGCAGGTATTGCACCGGTTAGATACAGATTAAAGCTTCCTCTACACTTTCCCATCCAACACTCCCAGGGCAGGTACAGGGATGGTACAGAGTAAAACTCTCTCTGTATTGGCCCATTCATCACTCCCAGGTTAGGTACAGATTTGATTAGATACAGATTAAATCTCCCTATACACTGTCCCATCAAACACTCCCAGAGATGGTACAGCACGAATTAGATACAGTGTAAAACACCCTCTGCACTCTCCTAACGAATATCACCAGGGCATGTATTGCACGGGTAACATACCAAGTACAGCTCCCTCTAAAATCTCACTTTGAATACTCCAAGGGGAGGTACAGCATGTGTTGGATAAACTGTATAGCTCCCTCTACAAAGTCCCATCAAATACTCAAAGGGCAGGTATAGCACGGGTTAGATATAGAGTAAAGCTCCTTATACACTTTCTGGACCAACACTCCCAGGGAAGGTACAGCTTTCGTTATATACAGAGGAAAGCTTCCTCTACACTATCCCATTAAACACTTCAGGGTAGATACAGCATTGGTTAGATACAGAGAAAATCTCCCTTTATATTGGCCCCACAAGCACTCCCAGGTTAGGTACAGCATGTGATAGATACAGAGTAAAGCTCCCTCTACACTATCCAATCAAACGCTCCCAAGGCAGCTACAGCATGGGTTGGATACAGAATAAAGCTCTGACAACATTGTTCCATCAAACAATCCCAGTGCACTTACAGGATGGATAAATACAGATTAAGGCTCCCTCCACACTGCCCATCAAATTCTGCCAGGGGATGTACAGCATGGGTTAGAGTCAGAGTAAAGCTCCCTCCACAATATCTCATCAAACACATCATGGTAGATATATTATGGGTTAGGTACTGCGTAAAGGTCCCTCTATAATGTCCCATCAAACATTCTCAGGGCAGGTACAGCATGCTTTATGTATAGAGTAAAGCTCCCTCTACATTGTCCCAATCAACTCTCCCAGGGCAGGTACAGCCTGGAATACGTTCAGAGTAAAATTCTGTCTAAAATGTCACATCAATCACTTGCAGATCAGGTGCAGCACTTGCTGGATGCAGAGTAAAGCTCACTCTAAACTGTCTCATCAAACACTCCCACTTAAGGTACAGCAGGGGATAGATACTGATTAAATTGGCGACTAAACAGTCTCCTCAACCGATCCCAGATCGGGTACATCACGCGTTAGTTAAAGAGTAATTCTCCCTCTAAACTGTCCCATCAAACACTCCCAGGCAGGTTCAGCATGTGCTAGGTTCAGAGTAAAGCTGCCTCTACACTGTCCCATCCAACACTGCCAGGACAGGGACATCACGGGTTTGATACAGAATAATGCTCGATCTACACTGTGACATCTGACACTCCCAGGGCAGCTACAACACGGGAAAGATACAGCGTAAAGCTCCCACTAAACTGTACGGTCCAAAGCATCTGAGGCAGTGACAGCAAGGACTAGATACAGGCTAAATATCCCTTCATACAGTCCCTTCAATCAATCCTAGGGCAGGTACAGCACATGTTAGATACAAAGTAAACATCCCTCTTCACTGTACCATCAATCACTCATGGGGCAGGTACAGCACGGGTTAGATACTCAGTAAAGCTCCCTCTACACATTGCATTCAAACACCCGCCGTGCAGGTACAGCATAGGTTAGATATAAAGTGAAGGTCCCTCTTCACTGTCCTATCAATCACTTCCATTGAAGGTACAGCACGTTTTTGATGCATGGTCAAGCTCCCTCTAAACTGCCCCATCAAACACTTCCAGGGCAGGTACAGCACATGTTAGATACAGAGTACAGTTCACTCTACACTGTCCCATCAGTCACTCAGCGTGCAGGTACAACACCGGTCTTCTACAAAGTAAAGCTCCCTCTAAACTGCACCATCAAACATTTCCAAGGCAGGGACAGCACGGACTAGACACAGGGTAAATATACCTTTATACTGTCCCTTCCAAAACTCGCATTGCTGGTAAAGTGTGCGTTTTATTCTGAGTAATGCTCCATCTACACAATGTGATCCAACACTCCCAGAGCAGGTACAGCATGGATTAGTTCCAGAGCTAGCTTCCGTCTACATTGTCCCATCAAACACTTCCATGGCAAGTACAGCACATGTTAGATACAGAGTAAAGCTCCCTCTAAACTAATGCATGAAACAATTGCCGTGCAGGTACAGCACGTGTGAGGTAAAAAGTAAAGCTCCCTCTACACTGTGCCATCAAACACACCCAGTGCATTTACATCACAGGTTGATACAGACTAAAGCTCCCTTTAAACTGAGCAATCAAACACTCCCAGGGCAGGTAAAGCATGGGTTAGTGAAAGACTAAAGCTCCCGCTACACTTTCCCATCAAATTCTCCCACAGCAGTAACAACACGTGATAGATACAGCGTAAGGATCCCTCTACACTGTCCCATCAATCATTCATAGTGCAGGTACAGCACAGTTTAGATGCAAAGTTAAACTCCCTCTACACTGCACCATCAAGCTCTTCCAAGGCAGGGACAGGTCGGAACGATACAGGGTAAATCTGCTTTTATACTCTCCCTTCCAACACTCCCAGAGCAGCTATAGCATGGTTTAGTTCCAGAGCTAGATTCCGTCAACACTGTCCCATCAAACACTCCCAGGGCAGGGACAGCACGGGTTAGATATAGAGTAAAGCTCCCTCTACCCGATCCCATCAAACACTCCCAGATCAGGTACAGCACGGGTTAGATACTGTAAAGCCCCTCTACACAGTCCATCAAACACTCCCATTGAATTTTCAGGATGGGTTAGCTAAATAGTAAATCTCCCTCTGCACTGTCTCATCAAACACTCGCAGGGCAAGTACAGCACTTGTTTGATACAGAATAAATCTCCCTCTACACTGTCCCATCAAACAATCAGAGGGCAGCTACATCACGGGTTAGAAACAAAGTAAGGCTCCCTCTACACTTTGCAATCAAACACTCCCATTGCAGGTACATCACGGGTTTGATACAGATGAAAGGTCAATATCCACTGTCCCATCAAACATCCCCGGGCATCAACAGCATGGTTTAAATACAGAGTAATGGACCCACAATACTGTCCCATCAAACACACCCAGGGCAGGTACAGCACGTGTTAGATACCGAGTAAAGCTCCCTCTACACTGTCCCATCAAACACTCCCAGGGCAGTTAAAGCATGGTTTAAATGCAGAGTAATGGACCCACTATACTGTCCCATCAAACACTCCCAGGGCAGGTACAGCACGTGTTAGATACCGAGTAAAGCTCCCTCTAAACTGTCCCATCAAACACTCCCAGATCATTGAAATCGCAAGACACATTTTAGCTAAATCTCCCTCTGCACACTCCCATCGATTTGGCTCGAGGCCTAGAAATATGTCTGAGAGAGAAGTTTTGTAAGTTCTTGCCGTCTTGTTGTGTTGTAAAGACAAGGACCCATTCTTTAGAGTCAAGACAGAAGGTGGAAATAGGAGAGAGAGGCAGAGAGGGAGAGAATACAAGACATTTTCACAAACACATTTGCCATGTCGCTATATACATTGACTAGAGGGAAACTTTCCCCATTCTGTCCATTGATATGATCTTTATTTTATTCACCTTTAACTTCAAGAAATGTCACAACAATCAATAGTTGCTGGAATCCGTTGGGGCATTTGCATTTCGCTCACTCTATTTCTGTGTTTTTTTGATGGGGAAAACATTATCGTGTTTCTGTCGCTCAATGCTCTAATCTGGGCCTTCTATTTCTGTGTTTATTTACATAAACGCCTTACTGGTTTCGATGAAGTGAACATAGCAGCAAAACCAGGTCAACAAAGTCACTTATTGATTCGTTTCAACTCCCACAAGGATTTATTTTAAGAATATTGACAGTTGGTACAGAATGAATAGAAAAATCTCGAACATTACCATCGGTTACAGTTTTGTTCAAATAGAACAGATGTGATTTATATCAAAGGGATAATAAGAAAATTAAAAATTCATTTCGGAAAATTCTGCTATTTCACTCGATGTCCATTTAGCGAAACTTCAAGTGTGTGAAACTAAGCAAGTTAAGATAATGACCAGTGGAGTTGGGGGTAATATAACAACATTAAAAGAGTTGGGATAAACAGATCTTTTTCAGGTTGGCAGGCTGTAACTTGTGGGGAGCCTCAAGGATCAGTGATGGCGCCTGCTACTTAAAATCTATACTAATGACCTAGATGAAGGGACCGAGTGTAATGTATCCAAGTTTGCTGACGATGCAAAGCTAGGTGGGACAGTAAGCTGTGAGGAGAACACAAAGTGTCTGCAAAGGATATAGATAGACTGAGTGAGTGGGCAGTAAGGTGGCAGATGGAGTATAAAGTAGGTAATTGTGGGCTTATTCACCTTTATAGGTAGAATAGAAAGACAGAATATTTTAAAATTGATGAGAAGCTTTTAAGTGTTGATGTTCAGAGTGCTTTGGGTGTCCCCGTGCAATAAACACACAAAGCTAGCATGCAAGTACAGCAAGCAATAAGGGAGGCAAATGAAATGCTGGCCTTGAATGCAAGGAGGTTGCAGTATAAGAGTAAGGAAGCCTTGCTCTAATTGCGCAATGCATTGGTGAGTCTACACCTGGAGTACTGTGCACTGTTTGGTCTCCTTAACTAAGGAAGGATATACTTATCATTGAGGTGGTGCAACGAAGGTTCACTAGATTGATTCCTGGGATGAGAGGGCTGTTCTATGATGAGAGATTGTTTAGAATGGGCCTATACTCTCTGGAGTTTAGAAGAATGAGAGATGATCTCATTGAAGCTTACAATATACTGAAGCAGATTGACAGGGTAAATGCTGAGAGATTGTTTTCCCTGGCTGGAGCGTCTAGATCTTGAATGCACAGTCTGAGGATAAGTGATAAGCCTTTTAAAACTGAGATGAGCAGGAATCTCTTCACTCAGAAGTTTCTGAATCTTTGGAATTATCTGCCCCAGAGGGCTGTGGTTGCTCAGTGTTTGAATATATTCAAGGCTGAGATAGATAGATTTCTGGTCATTAAGGGAACCAAGGGAAATGGAGAATAGAGTCATAGAGTCATAGATTTATACAGCACAGAAAGAGGCCCTTTGGCCCATCGCGTCCACGCCGGTCATCAAGCCCTGTCTATTCTAATCCCATTTTCCAGCATTTCGTCCGTAGCCTTGTATGCTATGGCATTTCAAGTGCTCATCCAAATGCTTCTTGAATGTTGTGAGCGTTCCTGCCTCTACCATCCTTTCAGGCAGTGAGATCCAGATTCCAACCACCCTCTGGGTGAAAAGGTTTTTCCTCAAATCCCCTCTAAACCTCCTGCCCCATACCTTGAATCTATGCCCCCTTGTTATTGACCCCACTACTAAGGGGAAATGTTCCTTTCTATCTACCCTATCTATGCCCCTCATAATTTTGTACACCTCAATCAGGTCCACACTCAGCCTTCTCTGCTCCAGCAAGGGACCTAGCACCGATCCCTGCGATACCCCACTGGACACAGGCTTCCAGTCACAAAAACAACCTTCCACCATCACCCTCTGCCATCTGCCACTAAGCCAGTTTTGGATCCAATGTGCCAAGGCACCCTGGATCCCATGGGCTCTTACCTTACTGACCAGTCTCCTATGCGGGACTTTATCAAAAGCCTTACTGAAATCCATGTAAACCACAGCCACTGAACGACCCTCATCCACACACCTAGTCACCCCCTCGAAAAATTCAATCAAATTGGTCAGACATGATCTTCCCTTGACAAAGCCATGCTGGCTATCCCTAATTAATCCTTGCCTCTCCAAGTGGAGACTAATTCTGTCCCTCAGAATTTTTTCCAATAATCTCCCTACCACTGATGTTAGGCTCACTGGCCTGTAATTCCCTGGTTTATCCCTACTACCCTTCTTGAATAATGATACTACGTTAGCAGTCCTCCAGTCCTCTGGCACATCCCCTGTGGCCAGAGAGGTTCTGAACATTTATGTCAGAGCCCTTGCAATCTCCTCCTTTGCCTCACATAGTAGCCTGGGATACATCTCGTCCGGGTCTGGGGATATATCCACTTTTAAGCTTGCTAAAACCGCTAGTACCTCCTCCCTCTCGACGCTAATATGTTCAAGTATATCACAGTCCCCCTGCCCGATTTCTGTCCACATCGTCCTTCTCCATAGTGAACACAGATGCAAAAAATTCATTTAAAACCCCACCTACATCTTCTGGCTCTACACACTGCTTGCCACTTTGGTCCCTAATGGGCCCTACTCTTTCCCTAGTTATCCTCTTACCCTTAATATACTTATAAAACACCTTAGGATTTTCCTTTATATTGCTCGCCAGTGTTATTTCATGGCCCCTCCTCGCTCTCCTAATTTCTTTTTTAAGTATCCCCCTGCACTTTTTATATTCCTCTAGGCTTCCTCTGTCTTTAGTCGTTTGTATCTGCCAAAAGCCCCCCTTTTTTTCCTAATCCATTCTCGTATATCCCTTGACATCCAAAGTTCCCTGTGCTTGTTGGTCCCACCCTTGACCTTTATGGGAACATGTTGCCATTATACTCTCTCAATTTCCTTTCTGAAAGACTCCCATTGCTCCAATGTGGATTTTCCTTCAAGTAGCTGATCCCAGTCCACATTGGCCAGATCCTGCCTTATCATCTTAAAATCGGCCTTCCCCCAATTTAGAACCTTTATTTCTGGTCATCCTTGTCCTTTTCCATGACTACCTTAAATCTCACCGAATTATGGTCACTCACCAAAGTGCTCACCTAATAACACATCTACCACTTGCCCGGCCACTTTCCCTAGAATTAGGTCCAGTACCGCCCCCTCTCTTGTAGGACTTTCTACATGCTGGCTCAAAAAGCTCTCCTGGATGCACTTTAAGAATTTTGCACCCTCTAACCCTTTCATACTCTGACTATCCCAGTTAATATTGGGGAAGTTGAAATCCCCCACTGTTACTACCCTATTATTTGCACACTTCCCTGAGGTTTGCCTACATATCCGTTCCTTTATCTCCCCCTGACTGTTTGGGGGCCGATTGTACAATCCCAGCAAAGTGCTTGCCCCTTTTTGTTTTTAAGAGAATGGGCGGGAAAGTGGAGTTGAGGTGGATGATCAGCAATGAACATAATGAATGGCAGAGCAGGCTCGAGGGGCTGTATGGCCCTCTCCTGCTCCTAGTTCTTATGTTCTTATGTTCTCTACATTTTCCCATCAATCACACCCAGGGTAGGTTCAGCACGAGTTAGAAACAGAGTAAAGCTCCTCCCATATTGCCTACTTAAGCACAACCAACCCAGGGACAGCACGGAGTGGATATAAAGTAAATATTCCATTATACTTTCCAGTCAAGCACTCCCAGGGCAGGTAAAGCACGGGTTAGATACAGAGTAATGCTCCTCCTACACTGTCTCACTAACAACGCAGGGACAGCACGGTCTAGATATGAAGTAAATATTCCGTTATACTGTCCAGTCAAGCACTCCTAGGCAGTTAGAGCACGTGTTAGAAACAGTGTAATTCTGCCTCTACACTGTCCTGTCAAACTCTCCCAGGGCAGGTATTGCAGGGGTTGGATGTAGAGAAAAGCTCCCTCTACACTTACTCATCGGATACTCCCAGGGCAGGTTCTGCACTGGTTTGATACAGAGTAATGATCTCTATAAAATGTCCCATCAAAAACTCCATGGTTGGGTCAGCTCGGGTTAGATAAAGTGTAAAATTCCTTCTACAATGGTTCATCAAACGTTCCCAGAGCAGATACAACATGGGCTAAGACCAGTGTGAAATTCGTTGTACACTGGCCTATCAATCAATGCCAGGTCAGGTACAGCAAGGGTTAGACACAGACTAAATCTCCCTCTGCACTGTCAGATTAAACACTCCCAGAGCAGGGACAACACCGACTACATGCAGAGTAAAACTCCCCCTAGCTTTCCCATCAAACACTACCATCGCAGGTTCAACAAGGTTTAAATACAAAATAAAGCTCTCTCTACAGTGATCTATCAAACACACCCAGGGAAGGTACAGCACGGGTGAGATACAGAGTAAAGCTTCTTGTAGACTGTCCCATAAATCACGCCCAGCTCAGGTAAAGCACGTGTTAGATGAGGAGGTAATCTCCCTCTATCCTGTCCCATCAAACACTCCTAGGGCAGGGACAGCATGGACTAGATACACAGTAAATCTCCCTCTACACTGTGCCATCAAACACACCCTGGCCAGGTGCAGTACGGGTTAGATAAAGAGTAAGGAGTGAGCTGATTGGTGGGTATCTGGTAAGTGGTTTACTTGGCTTTCTTAAAGTTGTAAGTTTATTCCAGCTAGGTTAGTAAATAGTCTGTTAATTGGAGGTATGGCAGGGCAACTCACACCCGTGGAATGCACATCCTCTGCCAAGTGGGAAGTCCTGGACACCTCCCGTGGTCTGGACGATCGCACGTGTGGAAAGTTTCGCCAGCTACACCAGCTCAAGCACCGGGTTACGGAGCCTGAGCGGCGGCTGCAGTCAATGCTGTGCATCCGCGAGTCTGAGAGCTACGTGGTGGTCACCACACAACTTAAGAGTGTGCAGGCAGAGAGGGAATGGGTGACCGTCAGGCAGAAGAGGAGGATCAGGCAGGTAGTGCAGGTGTCCCCTGAGCTATTCTTGCTCACCAAACAGTATTCCTTACTGAGTAATGGTGAGGGGGCTGGCTCCTCTAGTGAGTGAAGCCAGAGCCAAATCCACAGAACCATGGAAGGCTCAGCTGCACAGGCGGGGTTGAAGAGGTAAGGTAGCGCAATAGTGATAGGGGGTACAATAGTTAGGGGAGCAGATAAGCGTTATGCGGCCGCAGACGTGAGTCCAGGATGGTATGTTGCCTCCCTGGTTATTTGGTAAAGGATGTAACTGAACGGCTGCAGGGCATTCTGAGGGGGGATGCTGAACAGCCAGAGGTTCTGGTGCATATCGATACCAAAGACATAAGTAGGAAGAGGGATGAGTTCCTGCAGGCAGGCTATAGGGAGCTAGGAAAGAGGTTAAAAAGCAGGACCTCAAAGGTAGTAATGTGCGGAATAGAACCAGTGCCACGTGCTAGTGAGTACAGAAATAGGAACATAGAGCAGATAGAGCGTGGCTGGAGCGATGGTGTAGGAGGGAGGGCTTTAGATTCCTGAGGAATTGGAACCGTTTCAGGGGAGTGGGGCCACCACAAGCCAGACGGGTTGCACGTTAATCGGAATGGGACCATTATCCTTGCTAGTGCTGTTGGGAAGAGTTTTAATTGATTGGCAGGGGGATGTGAATCTATATATATAGTAAATAGGGAGGGTAGAAAAATTGGAATAGGAAAATAAAAATCTAGAAAACAAATTGGAAGGACATAGGAATCAAGGGCTAGATAATAGTCAACAAGGAGGTTTGCCTGTCCTGCATCGTATATACTTCAATGAAAGAAGTATAGCGAAAAAGGCAGATGAGCCGAGGGTACAGGTAGACACTCGGCACTATGATATTATAGCTAAGGTTCCTCTGGTGAGTGCAGCTGAAAGAGGGACAGGAATGGCAGCTCAACATTCTTGGTTACAGGATTTTCAGACCGGATTGAGAGGGAGGTAAAAAAGGCGGGGGGATCATGGTATTGATTAAGGAAACTATTAAAGCTGTGAGGAGGCATGATATGTTGGAGGGATCATCAAACGAGGACGTATGGGTCGAATTAAAAAACATAAATCGGACGATTACACTGCTGGGATTGTATTACAAACATCCAGACAGTGAGAGGGAGATAGAAGAGCAAATATATAGACACATTTCTGAGAAGTGAAAAAACTATAGGGCAGTAATGATCGGGGATTTCAACTACCCCAATATTAACGGGGATAAAATTATTTTGAAGGGTAGAGAGGGTGTGAAATTCCTAAAATGCATCCAGGAGAAGTTTTTTAGCCAATATGTAGCAAGCCCAACAACGGAGGGGGCGTTTCTGGACTTAGTTTTAGGGAATGAAGCTGGGCAGGTAGAAGGCGTACCAGTGGGGACGAATTTTGATGCTAGTGACTATAATTCTATTAGATTTAAGGTAGTTATGGAAAAGGACAAGGATAGATCAGGAATAAAAATTCTAAATTGGGGAAAAGCTAAATTTGCTAAGCTCAGAGGGGGATTTAGACATAGTGGCCTGGCAAGAGCTACTTGATGGTAAATCCGTGTCATAGCAGTGGGAGGCATTCACAGAGGAGATCCGGAGTGGTCAGACCAAATATGTGCCCTTACAGTAAAAAGGTGGGATGTCTAGGGAAATACAGGGTAGGATAAAGAAAAAAGGGAGGCATATGACAGATACCGAGGGCTAAATACTGCAGAGTCTTTAGAGGAGTACAGAAGGCGCAGGGGTGCAATTAAAGATGATATTAGGAAAGCAAAGAGAGAGCATGAAAAATTCTGGACAAATAAAATCAAGGAAAACCCGAAGATGTTTTATAAATATATTAAGAGTAAGAGGATAACTAAAGAAAGGGTAGGGCCTGTTAGAGAACATGAGGGTAATCTCTGTGTGGAGGCGGGAAACGTCAGTAGGGTTCTTAATGAATACTTTGCGTCTGTTTTCACAAAGGAGAGGGGCGTAGCAGACATTGCTATCATTGGGGAGGAGTGTGAAACATTAGATGAAATAAACACAGTGAGAGAGGAAGTATTATGGGGTTAGCAGCATTACAAGTGGATAAATCCCCTGGCCTGGATGAAATGTACCACAGGCTGTTAATAGAAGCAAAAGAGGAAATAGCAGAGGCCCTGACCATCATTTTTGAATTCTCTCTGGCTCAGGAGTGGTGCCCGAGAACTGGCGAACTGCTAATGTGGTGCACTATTTTAAAAAGGGGGAGAAGGATAGACCGAGTAATTACAGGGCAGTCAGCTGAACCTCGGTGGTGGGAAAATTATTGGAAAGAAATCTGAAGCACAGGATAAATCTTCATTTAGAAAGATACGGATTAATCAAGGATAGTCAGCACAGATTTGGTAAGGGAAGGTCGTGTCTGAAAAACGTAATTGAATTTTTTGAGGAGGTAACAAGGAGGGTAGATGACGGTAGTGTGTTTGATGCAGTTTAAATGATCTTTAGCAAGGATTTTGATAAGGTTCCATATGGGAGACTGGTCACGAAGTTAAAAGCCAGGGTCCAGGACAAAGTGTCAAGTTGGATTCAAAACTGGCTCGTAGACAGGAAGTAGCGGGTAATGGCTGATGGGTGTTTTTGTGACTGGAAGGCTGTTTCCAGTGGGGTTTTGTAGGGCTCAGCACTGGGTCCATTGCCTTTTGTTTTATATATCAATGGTCTAGAATTGAATATAGGGGGGATGATTAAGAAGTTTGCAGATGATACTAAAATCGGCCGTGTGGTTGATACTGAGGAAGGCAGATGTCTGCTGCGGCAAGTTATCACTAAATTGGTCTGGCAGAACAGTGGCAAATGGAATTCATTTCGGAGATGTCTGAGGTAATGCATTTGTGGAGGGCTAACAATGAAAGGGAATACACATGAAATGGTGAGAAACTGAGTAATGCAGAGGAACAAAGTGACATGGGAGTGCATGTTCACAGATCCCTGAAGGTAGCAGACCAGGTAGATAAGGAGGTTAAGAAGGTATATGGAATGCTTGCGTTTATTAGCCATGGCATAGAATACCAGGGCAGGGGGTTATGCTTCAACTGTATAAATCATTAGATAGGTCGCAGCTAGAATACTGCGTGCAGTTCTGGTCACCACATTAGAGGAAATATGTGATTGCACTTGAGAGAAACTCCAGGATGACTTGGACAGTTTGGGTGATTGGGCAGAAGCATGGCAGATGCAATATAACATGGATAAATGTGAGGTTATCCACTTTGGTGTCAAAAACAGGAAGGCAGATATTTATCTGAATGGCAATAGATTGGGAGAAGGGGAAGTGCAACGAGACCTGGGTGTCCTTGTGCACCAGTCGCTGAAGGTAAGCTTGCAGTTGCAGCAGGCAGTTAAGAAGGCAAATGGTATGTTGGCCTTCGTAGCGAGAGGGTTTGAGTACAGGAACAAGGATGTCTTGCTCCAGTTGTAGAGTGCCTTGGTGAGACCACATCTTGAGTATTGTGTGCAGTTTTGGTCGCCTTATCTGAGGAAGGATGTTCTTGACATGGAAGGAGTTCAGCGAAGATTCACCAGGCTCATACCTGGGTGGCAGAAATGACCTATGAGGAGAGATTGGGTCGATTGGGCTTGTACTCGCTGTAGTTTAGAAGAATGAGAGGGGAATCTCATTGAAACTTAAAGAATTCTCACAGGATTGTACAGACTAGATGCAGGAAGGAGGTTCCCGATGGTCGGGGAGTCCAGAACCAGGGTTCACAGTCCAAGGATAAGGGGTAGGCCATTTAGGACAGAAATGAGGAGCAATTTCTTCACCTAGAGAGTGGTGAACCTGTGGAATTCTCTACTACAGAAGACAATAGATGCCAATTCACTAAATATATTCAAGAAGGAGTTGGATATATTTCTTAAGGCTAAAGGGATCAAGGGGTATGGGGAGAAAGCAGGGAACGGGGACGGAATTTGGACGATCAGCCATGATCAGATTGAATGGTGGAGCAGGCTCGAGGGGCTGAATGGCCTACTCCTGCTACTATAGCTATGAGGAAAGACTGGATAGGCTGGGGCTGTTTTCCTTGGAACAGAGAAGGCTGAGTGGAGACCTTATTGAGAGGTATACAATTATGAGGGGCAGAGATAACGTGGATAGAAATGATCTGTTTCCCTTAGCAGAGTGGTCAAAATCCAGGTGGCACAGATTTAATGTAATTGGTGGAAGGTTTAGAGGGGATTTGAGGGGAAATTTCTTCATCCAGAGGGTTGTGGCTGTCTGAAACTCACAGTTTGAAAGGGTGGTAGAGGCAGGAAACATAACCACATTTAAAAAGAACTTGGATTTGCACTTGGGATGGCGTAACCTGCAGGGATATGGAGCAAGAGCTGGAAAGTGGGATTAGGCTGTAGAGCTCTTTGTTGGCATTCGCTGACACTATGGGCCGCAATGGCCTCCTCCGTGCTGTAATATCCTATGATTCTATGATTCTAAAGCTTCCTTTACACTGTGCCACCAAACACTGAGAGAGCAGGTTCAGTGCCGGTTACATAAAGAATGAATCAACCTCTAAACTGTCCCATCAAACACTCCCAGTGCAGATACACTGGCCTAGAAATTCAGTGGCCTGCGCCACCAGTTTGCGCCCAAAGAGGGCTTTTGCGCCTCTGGCCACAACCACCGCAATATTTAGCGGGGTGCTAATGGCGGCGTTAGCCTGCAGCGCTGCGCCACCACCGATGACGTCATTGGTGTGTGCAGTGCCCCGCTATCGCCCCGCTGGCCATATTTGGTCGCTGCCGCCTCCTCCGCGCCGGCCGCAAACAGCGACTGGTACACAGGGGCCTACCTGTGGCGGTAGTGGGGCGAGTTAAGGTGGAGGTGCGGCCGGCCACTTTTTCGGCGGCCGCCTGCCCGCACCTCCGTCCCCGGCCTCCTACAGCCCCCCCGCGGCATTGCCGGCTGTTTCCCGAGCGCCCGGCACTTCTCCTTGGTGCCGGGCTCATTTGTCAGCACTCGCGAGCGGGAATCGCGCTGTTGCAGGCACCTCCCCCTTAAGAGTGGATGGAAGGCCTGCAGTACCGCAGGCTGACGTGCCACAGCATGTGGCGCTGCGGCACTTTGCGCGCCGATATTCAGTTTCAGCGCCCCAAGCGGGGCGCCGAAACCCTTGTTTAGCGGCCGGCTTCCACTTGGGGCGCTGAAACTGAATATCCCGCTGGTGCAAGTGGCTCCGCGCGCAGCGGTAATTCCGGCGCCCAGGCGAGCTGGGCGCCCCAAACTGAATTTCTAGGCCACTATGTTTTAGATACAGAGTAACGCTCCCTCTAAACTTTCCCATTAAACGCTCCCAGGAAAGGTACAGCACAGGTTAGATACAGTGCAAAATACCATCTAAACACTCAGAGACATCTCTCCCACGTCAGATACAGCAAAGCTCCCTCTACACTGTCCCATGAAGCACTCCCATTTCATGGACAGCACGGACCAATACAGATTAAAGCTCCCTCTACAATTTCCTTTCAAACGCTCACAGGGCAGGTGCAACACGTGTTAGATACAGAGTGAAGTTCCCTTTATACTATCCCATCAAAAACTCCCAGGGTAGCTACAGCACCGGACAGATACAGAGTAAAGCTCCCTCAAAACGGTCTCATCAAACAAACCCAATTAATGTACAGTACGGTTTAAATAAAGAGTAAAGTTCGCTCTACTCTGTCCAATAAATCATTTCCAGGGCAGGTACAGCACGGGTTAGCTCCAGAATAAAGCTCCCCCTACACTCAGCCATCAAACAATCCCAGGGAAGGTACAACACGTGCTAGATACAGAGTAAGGCTCCGTCTACCCTATCCCATCAAACACTCACAGATCATTGAATTCGCAAGACTGATTATATAGTAAAGGTCTCTTGCCGCACACCCATCGAGTGGGTTCAAGGCCTAGATATATGTCTGTGGGAAATCTTTTGTAAGGTGTTGTCGTCTTGTTGTGGGTTAAAGACAATGACCCATTCTTTAGAGGCAAGACAAAAGGTGGGAATAGCAGAGAGAGGCAGAGAGGGAGAGGAGACAGGAAATGTTCACAAACACATTTGCCATGTCGCTATATACGGTGACTAGAGGGAATCTTCCCCCAATGTGCCGTGGATATCATATTTAATTTATTCCCCTTTAACTTTAAGAAATGTCCCAACAATCAATAATTGCTGGAACCCGTTGGGTCATTTGCATTTCGCTCCCTCTATTTCTGTGCTGTGTTGATGGGGAAACACTTACTGTGCTTCTGTCGCTCAATTCTCTAATCTGCGGCTTCAATTTCAGTGTTTATTTACATAAACGCCTCACTGCATTCCATGAAGTGAACATGGGAGCAAAACCAGGTCAACAAAATAATTTATTGATTAGTTTCAATTAACAACAAGGCTTTATTTTAAGAATATTGACAGCTGGTACAGAAACAAAATAAATATCTTGAACGTTGCTGTCGGTTACGGTTTTGTTCAATTAGAACAGATGTCATTTATTTCAGAGGGAAAATATTAATTTAAAAATTTAGTTCTCGAGTCTGCGCCGGCCATCAAGCCCTATCTAATCATATCCCATTTCCAGCTCTTGGTCCATAGCCTTGTATGCTATGGCGTATCAAGTGCTCATCTAGATGTTTCTTGAATGTTGTGAGGGTTCCTGCCTCTACCATCCTTTCAGCACTGATTTCCAGACTCCAGCCGGCCTCTGGGTATAAAAGATTTTCCTCAAATCCCCTCGAAAGTTCCTGCCCCTTTCGTTGAATCTATTACCCCTGGTTATTGGCTACTCTACTAAGGGGAAACATTGCTTTCTATCTACACTATCTATGCACCTCATAATTTTGTACACCTCAATTAGGTCCTCCCTCAGCCTTCTCTGCTCTAAGGAAAACAACCCCAGCCTGTCTCCCTTCATAGATGAAACGCTGCAGCCCAGGTAACATCCTGGTGAATCTCTTCTGCACACTCTCTAATGCAATCACATCCTTCATATTGTATGGCGACCTGAACTACACACTGTATTCCAGCTGTGACCTAACTAGCGTTTTGTACAGCTCCATCATAACATCCCTGCTCTTATATTATATGACTCGGCTAATGAAGGCAAGTATCCCATATGCCTTCTTAACCAACTTACCTACCTTTTCTGCTGCCTTCAGGGATCTATGTATATGCACACCAATGTCCCTCTCATCCTCTGTCCTTCCTACGGTCCTACCATTAATTGTGTATTCCCTTGGAAAATGTCCTCCCAAAATGCATCAGCGCAAACATTTCAAGGTTGATTTCCATTTGCCACAGCTCTGCCAATCTGTGCAAATGGTCTATATCGTCCTGTAGCCTCAGGCTTCCCTCCTCGATATTTACCACTACACCACTTTTCGTGTCATCTGCAAACATACTGATCATACCTCCTAAATTCATATCTAATTTATTAATGTACACTACAAACAGCAAGGGACCCAGCACCGATCCCTGCAGTAGACCAATGGACACAGGCTTCCAGTCACAAAAACATCTTCGACCATCACCCACTGCCTCCTGCCACTAAGCCAATTTTGGATCCAATGTGCCAAATTGCCCTGGATCCCATGGGCTCTTAACTTCTTGAGCAGTTTCCCATGCGGGACTTTGTCAAAAGCCTTACTAAAGTCCATGTAGACTACATCAACTGTACTACCTTCATCCACACACCTAGTCACCCCCTCGAAACGTACAGTCAAATTGGTTAGAGATGATCTCCCCCTGACAAAGCCATGCTGACTATTCTTGATTAATCGATACCTCTGCAAGTGGAGACTTATTCTGTCCCTCAGAACTGTTTCCAATAATTTAACTAATACTGATGTTAGGCAAACTGTCATGTAATTCCCTGGTTTATCCCTACTACCCTTCTTGAATAATGGTACTACGTTAGCTGTCCCCCACTCCTCTGGCACTTCCACTGTGGCCAGAGAGGCTCTGAAAATTTGTGTCAGCGCCCCTGTAAACTCCTGCCTTACCTCACACAGCAGTCTGGGATACATCTCATCTGGGCCTGGGGATTTTTCCACTTTTAAGCCCGCTAAAACAATTAGTCACTCCTCCGTCTCAATGCTAATTTGTTCAGATATATCACAACCCCTCTGTCTGGTTTCTATGCCTACATCGTCCTTCCCCAGAATGAACATAGATGCACAATAATCATTTTAAACCTCACCTACATCTTTTGGCTCTAGGCACAGATTGCCACTTTGATTCCTAATAGACACTACTCTTTCCTGGATATCCTCTTGCCCTTAGTATAATTTTAAAACACCATGGGATTTTCCTTTATTTTGCCCGCCAGTGTATTTTCATGACCACTCTTCGCTCTGCTGATTTCTTTTTTGGTACCCCACTGCACTTTCTATACTCCCCTAGGGCTTCCACTGTTCTAAGTGCTTTGCATCTGCCAAGATCCTCCCTTTTTTTGCTAATCCCTTCTTGTATATCCTTTGACATCCATGTTCCTTTGACATATTGGTCCCACCCTTGATCTATATGGGAACATGTTGGTGCTGTACTATCTCTATTTCTTTTCTGAATGGCTCCCGCTGCTCTGGTGTGGGTTTTCCTACAAGTAGCTGATCACATTCCACTTTAGCCAGATCCTGCCTTATCATATTAAAATCGGCCTTCACCCAATTTCGAAACTTTATTTCCGGCCTATCTTTGTCCTTTTCCATGACTACCTTAAATCTCACCGAATTATGGTCACTGTCACCAAAATGCCCTCCTAATGACACTTCTACTACATGCCCTGCTACATTCCCTCGAATTATTTCCAGTACCGCCTCCTCTCTTGTATGACTTTCTACATGCTGGCTCATAAAGCTCTCCCGGATGCACTTTAAGAATTCTGCACCCTCTAAGCCTTTCACACTCTGACTATCCCAGTTAATATTGGGGAAGTTGAAATCCTCTACTGTTATTACCCTAAAATTTATACATTTCTCTGAGATTTGCCTACATATCTGTTCTTCTAACTCCCCTTGACTGTTTGCAGGGCTATAGTACACTCCCAGCAAAGTGATTGCCCCCTTTTTGGTATTACGTTCTACCCATATACCTCATTAGAGGAACCAGCTAACATATCATCCCTCCTTTACTGCAGTAATTGACTCCTTGATTAATATTGCGACACACCCTCCTCTCTTACAATGCCCTCTCTCTCGCCTGAAGATTCTATACCCCAGAATACTGAGCTGCCAGTCCTGCCCCTCCCTCAACCATGTCTCTGTGATAGCAAAAATATCATACTCCCATGTGTTAATCAACACCTTCAATTCATCTGCCTTACTCGAAAGACTCATTGCGCTAAAATAAATGTCATCCAGCCTTGCCATACTCCCTTGCGGCATTCCATATTATTATTGCCTTGCAGACTGACGTGTTTTTTCCTCTATGTTTGGCTGATTATCACCCCCTACTATAGCTCCACTCCATATCCCATCCCCCTGCCAAGTTAGTTTAAACCCCCAACAAGAGCATGAACAATCCTTCCCGCAAGGATGTTGTTACCGTTCTGGTTCAGGTACAACCCTTCCGACTTCTACAGGTCCCACCTTCTCCAGAAACAGACCCAGTGATCCTGGAAACTAAAGCCCTCCCTACTGCACCAACTCTTTAGCCACGCATTCATCTGCTCTGTCCTCCTTTACCTATACTCACCAGTACATGGCACCGGGAGTAATCCAGTGATTAGAACCTTTGAGGTCCTGCTTTTTAATCTGTACCTAGCTCCCTAAATTCTTGTTGCGGGCCTCATCCCTCTTTCTACCTATGTCGTTGTTACCATTGTGAAACACGACCTCTGACTGTTCGAGCTTCCCCTTCAGAATGACCTGCAGCCGTTCAGTGACATCCTTTACCCTGGCACCAGGGAGGCAACATACTATCCTGGAGTCAGGTCTGCGGCTGCAAAAACGCCTGTCTGCACCCCTCATTATTGAGTCTCCTACCACTTATTCCTTCCAATCTTACTCCTCCCCCCTTGTACAGCTGAGCCATCCACAGCGCCATGAACTTGGGTCTGGCTGCACTCCCCAGAGGAACCGTCACATTCACCGTTTTGCAACACAGAAAAATGGTTGTTGAGTGAGATGCACTCTGGGGATTTCCTGACGACCGAGTTCTGAAAATTCTGCTGGCAAAGTCAATGGAAAATCTCTGAACAGGCTGGTATATAACTGGATGTCCAGTTAAAGGAAGCTTCAAGCCTTTTAAGCTAAAAAAGTTAAGATAGTGACCAGAGGAATTGGGGGTAATATAGTAACATGGGAGGAAGATTGGTTAACGGACAGAAACAAAAAGTAGGGATAAACGTTTCTGTTTCAGTTTGGCAGGCTGTGCCAGAAGGCTCAGTGCTGGGGCTTCAGTTTTTACAATCTATATTTATGACCTAGATGAATTGACCGAGTCTATTGTATCCAAGTTTGCTAACAATACAAACTAGGTGTGAAAGCAAGCTGTGAGGAGAACACAAAGAGTCTGCAAAGGGATATAGATAGACTGAGTGGGCAGTAACGTGACTGATTGCATATAACGTAGCGAAATGTGAGGTTGTTCACTTTGGTAGGTAGATTTGAAAAACAGACTATTCTTAAATTGGTGAGAAACTTATAAATGTTGATGTTCAGAGAGATTTGGGTATCCCCGTGCAAGAAACACAGAACGCTAGCGTGCAGGTACAGCAAGCAATCAGGAAGGAAAATGACATGTTGGACTTTAATGCAAGGAGGTTGGACTATAAGTGTAAGGAAATCTTGCCACAATCTCCCTTTACACTGTCACATCATACCTTCACAGGGCAGGTAGAGCATGTGTAAGATAACGACTTTTCCGCACTCTACACTGTCCCATCAAACACTCCTAGGGCAGGTACAACAAGAGTTAGATAAAGACTGAAACTCTCTCTAATTTTTCCCATCAAACATTCCCAGGGCAGGTACAACAAGTTCTGGATGCAGAGTAAAGCTCCCTCTGCACAGTACCATCAAACACTCTCAAGGCATGGACAGCACGGACTAGATACAGTGTAAATCTCCATTTATTCAATCCCTTCAAACACTCACAGGGCAGGAACAGCATGCGTATTATACAGCGCAAAGCTCCCACTACACTTCCCCGTCCAACACACCAAGAACAGGTACTGCATGGTTTAGTTCCAGAGCTAGATTCCATCTACACTTCCCTTCAACCACTCCCAGGTCAGGTACAGCAAGTTTTTGATGCAACGTAAAGGCCCTTGTACACTGACACATGAATCACTCATAGGGCATGTACTGCACGGGTTAGATACATAGTAAAGCTCCCGGTACACTGTCCCATCAAACACTCACAGGGCTGGTAAAGCACGGGTACGACACGGTGTAATGCTCCCTCTATAATGTCCCATCAAACACCCACAAATTGAACGTGAGTAAATCTCCCTCTAAACCGTGCAATCAAACACTCCCAGGGCAGGTAGAGCTGTGGTTCGATAAAGACGAAAGCTCCCTCTACACATTCCCATCAAACATTCCCTGGGCAAGTACAACACGGGTTAGATATCGAAGAAAGCATCATCTACACTTCTCCAGCAATCACAGATAGGACAGTTAGAGCACTAATTAAATACATCGTATATCTCCCTCTACACTGTCCCATCAAACAGTCCCAGGGCAAGTACAGCACGTGTTAGATACAGAGTAAAGCACTCCCGACACTTTTCCATCAGACATTCCCAGGGCAGGTACAACATTAGTTAGATAGAGAGTAATGCTTCCTTTACACTGTCCCGTCAATCACTAATAGGGCAGCTTAGCACAGGTAAGACACAGAGTAAAGCTTGCTCTACACTGTCCCATCCAACACTCCCAGAGCAGGTACAGCATGGATTACATTCAGGGCAATTTTCAGTTGAAACAGTCCCATGAAACACTTCCAGGTCAGGGGCAGCACGCGTTAGATACAGAGTAATGCTCCCTCTACACTCTCCCATCAATCACTCATAGAGCAGGTACACCGCAGATTAGTTACAGACTAAAGCTCCCTCTACACTGTCACATCCAACACTCCCAGGGACGATACAGGACTGGTTAGGTACAGAAATCTTCCATCTGAACTGCCAGATCAATCATTCCCAGGGCAGGTACAGCACGGGTTAGATACAGATTAAAGCTCCTGCTACACTGTCCCAACAAACACTCCAAGGGCAGGTACATGCTCCCTATAAACTGTCCCATCAATCCCTTACAAGGAAGGTTCAAAACGCCTTGATACAGTGTAAGCGCCCTCTAAGCTTTCCCATCAAAAATTCCCAGGGTAGATACAGCACGGGTTAGATAAAGAGTAAAGCTCCCTCTACGCTGTCCCATCAAACACTCCCAGGGTAAGTACAGCACGGGTTAAAAACAGAGTACATCTCCCTCAACACTGTCCCATCAAACACTTCAAGGGCAGGAACTGCACAGATTAGATACAGAATAAATCTACCTCTACACTGTCACCTAACACTCCCAGGGCAGGTAGAGCACGGATTAGATAAAGGCTAATTCTCCCTGTACACTTTTCCATCAAACACTCCAAGGGCAGGTACAAAACGGGTTAGATACAGAGTTAAGCTCCATTTACACTGTCCTGTTAATCACTCATAGGAATGTTATAGCACGGGTTATATACAGAGTAAAGCTGCCTCCACACTGTCCATCAAACACTCCCATTGAAGTTACAGCACTGGTTAGATTAACTGTACGGCTCCCTCGACACTGTCCCATCAAACACTCCCAGTTCAAGTACAGCACGTGTTAGATACAGAGCAAATCTCTCTCTACACTGTCCCATCAATCGCACCCAGGCAATGTACAACATGGGTTAGATACAGAGTAAAGCTCCCTCTACACTGTCCCTTCAAACACTCTCAGGTCAGGTGCAGCACGGGTTAGATTCAGGGTAAAGCTCCCTCTACACTCTCCCATCAATCACTCATAGGGCAGGTATTACACGGGTTAGATACAGAGTAAGACTCGCTGTACACTGCCCTCGGAAACATAGCCAATGAAGGTGCAGTGCGGCACAGATACATGTTAAAGCTCCATCTACACTGTCACATCAAACACTCCCAGGGACGATGCAGCACTGGTTATTTAAACATTAATATTCCTTCTAAAGTGACACATCAATCAGTCCCAGGTCAAGCACAGCACGGGTTAGATGAACAGAAAAGCTACTCAACACTGTCCCATCAAACACTCCCAGGGCAGGGACAGCACGGACTTCATGCAGAGTAAAGCTCCCTCTACACTGTCCCATCAAACATTCCCAGGGCAGGTTACAGCACGGGTTAGATACAGAGTAAAGCTCCCTGTACACTGTGCAATTAAATAGTCACAGGACATGTTACAGCAGGCGTTAGGTAAAGACAAAATCTCACTATACACCTTCCCATAAAGCACTCACAGGGCAGGTACAACACATGTTAGATACCGAGTAAAGCTCCCTCTACACTTTCCCATCAAACACTCCCAGGGCAGATAGAGCATGGGTGGTTACAGAATAAAGCTCCTTCTACAAAATGCCATCAATCAAGCCCAGGGCAGATACAGCATTGGTTAGTTACAGAATAAAGCACCCTCTACACTGCCCCATCAAACACACGCCGTCCAGGTACAGCACGGGTTAGATAAATAGTGAAGATCCCTCTTCAATGTCCCATTAAACACTCTTAGGTCAGGTACAGCACGTGTTAGGTGCAGTTTGAAGCTCGCTCTACACTGTACCATCACTCATAGAGCTGGTAAAGCTTTGTTTAGATACAAAGAAAAACTGCCTCTACACTGTCCCATGAAACACTCCCAGAGAAGGGGCTGCACGGACGAGACACAGAGTAAAGCTCCCTCTACACTGTGCCATCATACACTCACTGTGCAGGTACATCACGGGAAAGATATGTAGTAAAGCTTCCTCTACAATGCCCCATCAAACACTCCTAGGGCAGGTACAGCACGGGTTAGATGCAGAGTAAAGCTCCATCTTCACGGTCCCATCAAACTCACCCATTAAAAGTACAGCACGGGTTAGATACATATTAAAGCTCTCTCTACACTATTCCATCAAACACTCCCAGTTCAGGTAAAGAGTGAGTTAGATTAAGAGTAAAGCTCCCTCTACAATGTCCAATCAGCACTCCCAGGGCACAGACAGCTCGGAATAGATTAAGAGTTAATCTCCCCCTACATTGTCCCATCAAACTTTCCCAGGCAGGTACAGCTCCGCTTAAGTACAGAGTTAAGCTCCCTCAACACTGTCCCATGAAACACTCCCAGGGCAGAGATTGCACGGACGAGGTACAGAGTAAAGCTTCCTCTGCACTGTCCCATGAAACACTCTGTGGGAAGTTACGGCAATGTTTAGAGAAAGAGTAAAACGTCCTCCACACTGTCCCATTAAGCACTCGCATGGCAGGTACAGCATGGTTTAGGTACACAGTAAAAATCCATTTGAATTTTACATCAATCACTCCCTGGTCAGCTACAGCACGGGTTAGATACAGAGTAAAGCTCCGTTTACACTGTCCCATCAAACAGAGCCAGGGCAGATAAAGCACGAATTAGATACAGAATAAATTTAACTTGATACTGCCCCATCCGACACTCCCAGGGAAGTTACAGCAGGGGTTATTTACAGAGTAAAATTGCGTGTAAATCGTCACATCAATCACTCCCAGGCCAGGAGCAGCAGGGGTTAGATGAAGTGTAAAGCTTCTTGTACACTGCCCATCAAACCCGCCGAGGGCAGGGACAACACGGACTAGATACAAAGTAAATAGCCCTCTAAACAATGCCATCAAACACTCCCAGAGCAGGTACAACACGAGTTGGATACAGTGCAAATCTCTCTCTATACTGTGCCATCAAAAACGAAAAAGGCAGGTACAGTACGGGTTAGATAAAGACAAAATATCCCACTAAACTTTGCCAGCAAACACTCCGAGGGCAGGTGCAGCATGAGTTATGTAAGAGTAAAGCTCCCTCTACACTCTCCCATCCAACAGGTTCAGCATGGTTTAGTTCCAGAGTAGGAATCTGTCAAAACTGTCACCGCAATCACTCCCCGGTCTGCTACCTCACGGACTGGATAGAAATTAAATCTCCCTTTATACTATGCTATCAAAGACTCCCAGGGCAGATTCAGCATGGGATAGATGCAGACTATATCTCCCTCTACAGTGGGTCAGCAACCAATCCCTGGGTAAGTACAGCAGGGGTTAGATACAAAGTAAAGCTCCCTCTACACTATCCCATTAAATACGCATATGGCATGGACTGCACGGACAAGACACAGAGTAAATCTCACTCTGCACTGTGCAATCAAACACTCCCAGGGCAGGAACAGCACTTGTAAGGTACAGACTAAAGCTCCCTCTACACTGTCTCATCAAACGCTCTCTGTGCAGGTACAGCACGGGTTTGATACAGAGTAAAGCTCACTTTTCACTGTGCTATTTTAATCTCCCAGTGCAGGTACAACACGGGTTAGATACAGAGTAAAGTTCCCTCTACAGTGTCCTATCAAACTCTCCCAGGGCAGGTATAGCACTTGCAAGATACAGAGTAAATCTCCCTCTACAGTTTCCCATCAAACTCTCCCAGGGCAGGTACAAAACGTGTTAGATGCAGAGTAAAGCTTCCTAGTAAAGTGAAGGCTGGGAACTCAACATCCAGTGGTATTCAATATTAAGGAAAGATAGGCAAAAAGGAATGGGAGGTGGGGTAGTATTACCAGTTAAAGAAGGGATTAACACAATTGTAAGGAAGGATATTAGCTCTGATGATGTGGAATCTGTATGGGTAGAACTGAGAAATAACAAGGGGCAGAAAACGTTAGTGGGTGTGTTATGAAGACCTCCAAACAGTAATGCAGAGGTTGGGGATGGCATTAAAAGGGAAATGAGAGAAGCGTGCAAAAAGGGCACAGCAATCTTCATGGGTGACTTTAATCTACATATAGATTGGGCTAATCAAATTAGTAACAATACTATGGAGGAGGAATTCCTGGAGTGTTTACGGGATGGTTTCCTGGACCAATATGTCGAGGAAGCAACCAGAGATCAGGCCACCTTAGACTGGGTATGATGTAACGAGAAAGGATGAATTAGCAATCTTTTTGTACGAGGCCCCTTGGGTCGGAGTGATCATAATATGATCGAATTCTTCATTAAGATGGAGAATGAAGTAGTTGACTCATAGACTTGGGACCTGAATTTAAATAAAGGAAACTACAATGGTCTGAGGCGTGAATGGGGTAGGATTGATTGGGGAATGGCACTCAAAGGGTTGACGGTGGAAAGGCAAAGGCAAACATTCAAAGACCGCATGGATGAACTACAGAATTTGTTCCTCCCAGTTTGGCATAAAAATAAATCAAAAAAGTTGACTCAACCATGGCTAACGAGGGAAATCAGGGATAGTATAAGATCCAAGGAGAGGACATATAAATTGGCCTAAAAAAGCAGTAATCCAGAGGATTGGGAGCAGTTTAGAATTCAACAAGGGAGGACAAAGGGATTAATTAAGAAAGTGAAAATAGAATATGAGAGTAAGCTTGCTGGGAACATAAAAACTGACTGTAAAAGCTTATATAGATATGTGAAGAGAAAATGATTGGTGAAGTCAAGCGTAGGTCCCTTGCAGTCAGAATCAGGGGAATTTATAATGGGAAACAAAGAAATGGAAACCAATTAAATACATATTTTGGTACTGTCTTCACAAAGGAGGACACAAATAACCTCCTGGAAATGTCAGGGAACATAGGGTCTGATGAAAGGGAGGAACTGAAAGAATTCAGTATTTGTTAGGAAATGGTGTTAGGGAAATTGACGGGATTGAAGGCCTATAAATACCCAGGGCCTGATAATCTACATCCTAGGGTACTTAAGGAAGTGGTCCTAGAAATAATAGTTGCATTACTGACCATCTTCCAACATTCGATGGAATCTGGAACAGTACCCATGGATTGGAGGGTAGCGAATGTTACACCACTATTCAATAAAGGTGTTAGAGCGAAAACAAGAAATTGCAGACTGGTAAGCCTGACATCGGTAGTGCGGAAAATGCTAGAGTTCATTATAAAAGATGTAATGGCAGAGCACTTGGAAAACAATGACAGGATTGGACAAAGTCAACATGGATTTACAAAAGTTAAATCGTGCTTGACTAATCTACTGGATTTTTTTAGGATGTAACTAGTAATTTAGAAAAGGGAGAACCAGTGGATGTGGTGTATTTGGACTTTCAGAAGGCTTTCAATAAGGTCCCACATAAGAGATTAACGTATAAAGTTAAGGCACATGGGATTGGGGGCAAGGTACTGGCTTGGACAGAGAACTGGAAGGCAGATAGAAAGCAAAGAGTTGGAATAAACGGGCCTTTTTCCGAGTGGCAGGCAGTGACTAGTGGGGTACCGCAGGAATCGATCCTTGGCCCCCAGCTTTGCACAATATATATTAATGATCTAGACGAGGGAACTAGATGTAATATCTCCAAATTTGCAGATGAAACAAAGCTGGGTGGGCGTGTGTGCTGTGAGGAGGATGCCGAGAAACTACAGGATGATTTGGACAGGTTGGATGATTGGGCAGAAGCATGGCAGATGCAATATAACGTGGATAAATGTGAGGTTATCTACTTTGGTGTCAAAAACAGGATGGCAGATTATGATCTGAACGGCAATAGATTGGGAGAAGGGGAAGTGCAACGAGGCCTGGGTGCCCTTGTGCACCAGTCGCTGAAGGTAAGCATGTGGGTGCAGCAGGCGGCTAAAACTGCAATTGGTATGTTGGCCTTCATAGCGAGAGGGTATGAGTACAAGAAGAAGGATATCTTGCTGCAGTTGTACAGGGCCTTGGTGAGACCACATCTTGAATGTTTTGTGCAGTTTTGGTCGCCTTATCTGAGGAAGGATAGTCTTGCCATGGGAGGAGTTCAGCGAAGATTCACCAGGCTAATACCTGGGATGGCAGGAATGACGTGTGAGGAGAGATTGGGACGATTGGGCTTGTACTCGCTGGGGTTCGTCAGGGGATCGCATTGAAACTTAGAAAATTCTGGCAGGACTGGACAGTCTAGATGCAGGGAGGATGTTCCCGATGGTTGGGGAATCCAGAACCAGGGGTCACAGTCTAAGGATAAGGGGTAGGCCATTTAGGACAGAAAGGAGGAGGAATTTCTTCTCCCAGAGAGTGGTGAACCTGTGGAATTCTCTACCACAGAAGGCAGTAAAGGCCAATTCATTAAATATATTCAAGAAGGAGTTGGATATATTTCTTAAGGCTAAAGGGATGAAGGGAATGGGGAGAAAGCAGGAACCAGGTACTGAACTTGGAAGATCATCCATGATCGCATTGAATGGCAGAGCAGGCTAGAGGGGCCGAATGGCCTACCCCTGCACCTATATTCTATGTTTCTATGTTTCTTTACACGATCCCATCAAACACTCCCTGGGCATATACTGCACGGTTAGATACAAAGTAAATTTCCCTATATATTGTCCCAGAAACTCGGGTCTCCATGGGTGAGTACACAAGGGGTACTCAGCTGTAGGCCCAATGGAAGTGCCGGTTTCCTGTATGCACTGTGCATGCACGGGAAATCGGCACTTCCATTCCGCTGAAAGCAGGGGTTCAGAGGTCGAACGCGTGCGTGGGAGAGGCTGCGCGTGCGCGTCAAACTTAGGTTTTTTTTACAGGTTCTCCCGGGAGGGTAAGTCTCCAGAAGTTATACATGTAAAAAGCAGGCGTAAGGCATGCATTTCACAAGATAAGTGGTGAATTAATTAAAATTAAAACATTTTTTCCATATTATTATTATTATTATTAATATTTACTTTAAAAAAATGTACGTTTATTTTTAGCCCCGTTAGAAACTAAAATTATTTTGTTCAGAAATTTAAATTATTGTTTAAAATAATTATTTCATGTAATTTATAGTTCATTTAAAAAATATGATGTTTATTTTAAATTTATTTGAAGATTTAGTGATGTTTTGGGGCCCGTAGTATTTATAAGTATTACAGCACTTCCGGTCAGACTTATGAATGGAGCATTCCATGCTCTGATTGGCTCCCCATGGGCCATGTGATCCCCAGGGACGCATCGAACTAACTGCGCCCCTGGGATATGCACGCACTGTGCGCCGGCAGCTGGACCAGGCCCCGGATCGGAATTCCAAAGGGGCCCACAGCTCAATGGCTGGCGCACAAGGTAAGTGCAGGCCGGGGGCTTGCACCTGCGGGAAGCCTCCGACCCGAATTTCTGGGCCATTATCACATCAAACACTCACCGTGCTGATACAGCACGGGTTGCATATAAAGTAAAGCTCCTTCTACAGTGTCCTTTAAAACAATCCCAAGGCAGTGGCAGCTCAGCCGATATACAGAGTAAATCTTCCTGCACACTGGGCTATTAAACAATCCCGGGGTAGTTACAGCACGGGTAATATAATGATTAAATCTCACTCTACACTATCCTATCAAACACACTGAGGGCAGGTACAACACGGGTTAGATGCAGAGTAAAGCTCTGTCTAAACTGTGCCATCAAACACACCCATGGCAGGGGTAACACAGCGTAGATACAGGTTAAACCTCCCTTTATACAGCCACTTCAAGCACTCCAAGTGCAGTTTCTGCATGAACTTTATACAGAGTAAATCTCCCTCTAGACTATCACATCAATAACTCCCAGGTCAGGTTTAGCACGGGGTTGATACAGATTAAAGCTGATTAATTACTGTGCTATTAAACACTCCCGGGGCAGGTACAGCACAGTTTAAATAAAGGCTTAAGCTCCCTCTACACTTTTCCATCAAACACCCCCTGGGCAGATACAGCACGGCTTAAATACAGAGTAATGCTCCCTCTACTCTTTCCCCTCAAACACTCCCAGGGAATGTACAGAAGGGGATAGATACAGAGTAAAATTCCGTCTAAACATTTCATTATTCACTACCAGGTCAGGTAAATAGAATTCTTTGCGTTAGATAAAGAGAATTCTTTGGACGATTTCTTGGAATGCTTGTGAACTCGTTTCCTGGATCAGGATGTGGAGGAACCAATCAGGAAACAGGCGATTCTGTATCGGGTACTGTGTAATGAGAAAAGGCGAATCAATAATATTGTGGTAATGGGGCCTTTAGGGACAAGTGAACATAATATGGTTCAGTTTGACGTTAAGTTTGAGAGTGATGTAGTCCAATCTGCAACTAGGATCTGTACTCTCCCATCCAACATTCGCAGGGCAGGTACATCATGGATTCGGTCCAGATTAGACATCCGTCGAAACTGTCACATCAATCACTTCCAGTTCAACTACAGCAAGGGTTAGATACAGAGTGCAGTTCCCTCTACACTGTCCCATCAAAAACTCAGGGCAGGGAGAGCGCAGAAAAGATAGAGTAAATCTCGCTCTACACTGTGCTATCAAAAACTCCCAGGCCAGGTACAGCACAGGTAAAATACAGAATATAGCTTCGCTTATGCTATGACATCAAAAACTCTGAGGGCAGATGCAACACAGGTTAGATACAGAGTAAATCTCCCTCCACACTGTGCTGTCATACACTCCCAGGCAGGGAAAACACGGTTTAGATAAAGAGAAAAGTTCCCTTTACACTGCGTCATCAAACACTCCCAGAGCCGGTACAGCACGGGTTAGATAGAGACTAAAGCACTCTCTATATTCTCCCATCAAGCAGTCCCAAGGCAGGTACAACACAGGTTAGGTACAGAGTAAGACCCGCTCTACAATGTACTAGGTAACACAACCAATGAAGGTGCAGCGCGCCCTAGATGCATATTAAAGCTCCCTCTACACTGTCGCATCAAACACTCCCAGGGCAGGTAGAGCATGGGTTGATACAGAGTAAAGCTCCCTCTACACAATGCCAACAATCAAGCCCAGGGTAGATACAGCATTGGTTAGATACAGAATCCATCATACTCTGCACGGCCCCATCAAACAAACGCCGTCCAGGTACAGCACGGGTTAGATAAATAGTGAAGCTCGCTCTTCAATGCCCCATCCAACACTCTTAGGGCAGGTACAGCATATGTTAGGTGCAATTTGAAGCTCGCTCTACAATGTCCCATCAATCATTCATAGGGCAGGTACAGCTGTGGTTAGATACAAAGAAAAGCTGCAACTGCACTGTCCCAGGAAAAACTCCCAGAGAAGGGACTGCATGGACGAGACACAGAGTAAAGCTCCCTCTACAAAGTGCCACCATACACTCGCCGTTCAGGTACAGCACTGGAAAGATATGTAGTAAAGCTAACTCTACATTGTCCCATCAGCACTCCTAGATAATGGGTAAAGCTCCATCTTCATGGTCCCATCAAACTCACACATTGATAGTACAGCACGGGTTAGATACAGATAAAAGCTCTCTCGACAACATCCCATCAAACACTCCCTGTCCCATCAGCACTCCCAGGTCATGGTCAGCTCGGAATAGATACAGTGTAAATTTCTCTCAACATTGTCCCATCAAACTCTTCCAGGCAGGTACAGCTTGGGTTAGATGCAGAGTAAAGCTCCCTCTACACTGTCCCATGAAAAACTCCGTGGGAAGGTTCTTCAATGATTAGATAAAGAGTAGAATGTCCTCGGCACTGTCCAATTAAACACTCACAGGGCAGGTACAGCATGGTTAAGGTCCAGAGTAAAAATCCATTTAAATTGTACATCACCCACTCCCAGGTCAGCTACAGCTACAGAGAGTAAAGCTCCCTTTACAATTTCCCATCAAACAGAGCCAGGGCAGGTAAAGCACGAATTAGATACAACGTAAATTTCCCTTTATACTGTCCCTTCTGACACTCCTAGGGCCGGTACAGCATGCGTTTATACAGAGCAATGTTCCCTCTGCTCAGGCCCATCCAAAACTCCCAGGGAAGGTACAGCAGGTGTTAGTTACAGAGTAAAATTGCGTCTAAACTCTCATATCAATCACTCCCAGGCCAGGAGCAGCACGTGTTAGATGAAGTGTAAAGCTTCTTGATCACTGCCCATCAAACCCGCACAGGGCAGGGACAACATGGACTCAATACAAAGTAAATGGCCCTCTAACCATCAAACACTCCCAGAGCAGGAACAACACGAGTTGGATACAGAGTAAATCTCCCTCTATACTGTCCCATGAAACACTCCTAGGGCAGGGATTGCACGGACGAGATACATAGTAAATCTTCCTCTTCACTGTCCCATCAAACACTCCGTGGGAAGGTACAGCAATGGTTAGATAAAGTGTAAAACGTCCTCCACACTGTCCCATTAAACACTCGCAGGGCAGGTACAGCATGGTTTAGTTCCAGAGTAAAAATCCATTTCAATTGTACATGAATCACTCCCAGGTCAGTCACTTCAATCACTCACAGGTCAAGGAACAGCAGGGGTTGGATGAAGCGTAAAGCTTATTGGATACTGCCCATCAAAAGCGCCCAGGGCAGGGACAACACGGTCTAAATAGAGAGTAAATGTCCCTCTAAATAATGCCATCATACACTCCCAGGGCAGGTAGAGCACGGGTTGGATACAGAGTAAATCTCACTCTATACTATGCCATCAAACACGCCCAGGGCAGGTAGAGCACGGGTTGGATACAGAGTAAATCTCACTCTATACTGTGCCATCAATCACTAAAAAGGCAGGTCGAGTGCGGGTTAGATAAAGACAAAACATCCCACTACACTTTGCCAGCAAACACTCCGAGTGCAGCAACAGCATGCATTATGTAAGTGTAAAGCTCCCTCTACACTGTTTCATCCAACACTCGAAGGCAAGTTCAACATGGTTTAGTTCCAAGTAGAAATCCGGCAAAACTATCACATCAATCTCTGCCATGTCAGCTACAGCACGGACTGGATATAAATTAAATCTCCCTTTACACTATGCTATCAAAGACTCCCAGGGCAGATTCAGCATGGGTTTGATGCAGACTTAAGCTTCCTCTACACTGGGCAATCAAAAACTCCCCGGGTAAGTACATCACGGGTTAGATACAAAGTAAACCTCTCCCTACACTTTCCCATTAAACACTCCCAGGGCAGGGACTGCACGGACGGGATACAGAGTAAAGCTCCCTCTACACTGTGCAATCGAACACTCCCAGGGCAGGTACAGTGCGGTTTAGATACAAAGTAAAGCTCCCACTACACTGTCCCATCACACTCTCCCAGTGCAGGAACAGCACAGGTTAGATAAAGAGTAAAGCTCCCTCTTAAGTTCTGCATCAAACATTCCCAGGACATGTTCAGCACTTGTAAGATACAGAATAAATTTCCCTCTACACTGTCCCATCAAAGACTCCCAGGGCAGGTACAGCCGGGTTAAATAAAGAATAAAGCGCCCGCTACACTTTTCCATCAAACACTCCCAGGGCAGGTACAGCCGGGTTAGATAGAAAGTAAATCTCCCGCTAAACTATCCCATCAAACAATCACCGTGAAGTCACAGCATGGGGTAGATACAAAGTAATGCTCCTACTACAATGTGCCATAAAACACTCCCAGGGCAGGGACAGCTCCACCGAGATATAAATGAAATCTCCCTCTCCCCTGTTGCATGAAACGCTCCCTGTGCAGGTACAGCTCGGATTTGAAACAGATTAAAGCTCACTTTTCCCTGTGCTATTAAAATCTCCCAGTGCATGTACAACACTGATTAGATGTGAGTAAAGTACCCGCTACACTGTAGAATCAAACACTTACAGGGCAGGGACAGCACGGAATAGATACGTTGTAAATCTCCCTTACAAGCTTTGCTATCAAACACACCCAGTGCATGTACAGCACGGGTTAGATACAGAGTAAAGCTCCCTCTGCACTGTCCCACCAAACACTCCCAGGGCAGGTACAGCACGGGTTCGATGGAATATAAAAGTAGGGAGGTATTGCTTCAGTTGTACAAGGAATTGGTGAGACCGCACCTGGAATACTGCATACAGTTTTGGTGTCCATACTTAAGAAAAGACATACTTGCTCTCGAGTCAGTACAAAGAAGGTTCACTCGGTTAAGCCCGGGGATGAGGGGATGGACATATGAGGAGAGGTTGAGTAAATTGGGACTCTACTCATGGGAGTTCAGAAGAATGAGAGGCGATCTTATTGAAACATATAAGTTTGTGAAGGGGTTGGATCGGGTGGATGCGGGGAGGATGTTCCAGATGATGGGTGAAACTAGAATTAGGGGGCATAGTCTTAGAATAAGGGGCTGCTCTTTCAAAACTGAGATTGAGGAGGAACTACTTCACTCAGAGTGTGGTAGGTCCATGGAATATGCTGCCACAAAAAGCTGTAGAAGCTACATCATTACATAAATTTAAAACAGAAATAGAGAGTTTCCTAGAAGTAAAGGGAATTAAGGGTTATGGGGAGCGGGCAGGAATTTGGACATGAGTCTAGGTTCGGATCGGTCATGGCCCTGTGGGTAGCGCAGCGGGCCCAGGGGCTGTGTAGCCTGAACCTGCTCCTATTTCGTGTGTCTAATTTTGTTAGATTCAGGAGATGGTTCTGTGATAGTGGATTGGCGGTTAGGATCAGATCAGCCATGATCTTATTGAATGGCGGAGCAGGCTCGAGGGGCCGATTGGCCTACTCTTGCTCCTATTTCTTATGTTCTTATGGTCTTAAAGACTCCCAGGCCTGGTACATCATGGGTAAAATACAGAGTATAGCTCCGTTTATACTATGGCTTTAAACGCTCCGAGGGCAGATGCAACACAGGTTAGATACAGAGTAAATCTCCCTCAAGACTGTGCCATCAAACACTCCTAGGCAGGGACAACACGGGTTAGATAAAGAGCAAAGTTACCTTTAGACGGTGCCATCAAACACTCCCAGAGCCGGTACAGCACAGGTTAGATAGAGACTAAAGCTCTCTCTATACTGCCCCTTCAAGCACTCCCAGGGCAGGTACAAAAGAGGTTAGATACAGAGTAAAGCTCCCTCTAGACTATAGCATCTAAAATTCCCAAGGCAGGGACCGCACGCAGTAGATACAGGGTAAATCTCCCTTTAAACTGAGCCTTTCAAGCACTCCCAGGGCAGGTACAGCATGCGTTTTTTGCAGAGTAAATCTCCCTCTACACTTTCCCGGCAAACACTCCCAGGGCAGGTACAGCACGGGTTAGATACAGTGTAAAGTACCCTCTACACTATCCCATCAAACACTCCCAGGGCAGATACAGCACGGGTTTGATACAGTGTAAAGCTCCCTCTACACTGTCCCATCAAACACTCCCAGGGCAGGTACAGCACGTGTTAGATAAACAGTGAAGTCCCTCTACACTGCCCGATCTTTCACTCATAGTGCAGGTACAGCACGGGGTAAATACAGAGCATAGCTCCCTCTACACTGTCCCATCAAACACACCCACTTAACGTACAGCACTAGTTAGATACATCGTAAAGCTACCTCCAAACATTCCCAGCAAACATTCCAAGGGCAGATACAGCAAAAGTTAGATACTGAGTAAAGTTCGGTCCAAATTGTCCCATCAGAAATTCTCAGGGCAGGGAGTATTCGGACCACATACAGAGTAAATTTCCCTCTATAATGTGCCATCAAAGACTCCCAAGGCAGATACTGCACGGGTTAGTTAAAGACTAAACCTCCCTCTACAATTTCACATCAAACACTCCCAGGGCTGGTAAAGCATTTTAGATACAGGGTAAAGTTCCACCTGCAGAGTCCCATCAATCACTATCAGTATATGTACAACACGAGTTAGAAAAATATTAAAGCTCCCTTTACACTGTCGGATCAAATACTGCCACAGCAGGGACAGCATGGACTAGATACAGAGTAAATCTCCAACTACACTCTGTAGAGCTCCCTCTACACGGTCCCATCAAACACTCCCAGGGCAGGTACAGCACAGGTTAGATACAGAGTAAAGCTCCCTCTACACTGACCCATCAAACACTTCCAGGGCAGTTACAGCACGGGTTAGATACAGAGTAAAGCTCCCTCTACATTGTCTTATGAAACACGCACAGGGCAGGGACAGCACGGGTTAGATACAGAGTAAAGCTCCCTCTGCACTTGATGCGCTATCAATTACTCGTAAAAGACTGAGAGTTAGAAGAGTAACTAAAGGCTTTTATTAACAACAGAATGGAGGTCTGCCTCGCGTGGTCGACCGGTCCATGATACTAAGGGCTGGGGAGCAGTCACCTTTATACTAGGACCTGTGGGAGGAGTCAGCCGAGGCATGTCCAGGCATGTACACAGTGGAATACAAACAGGACAAACAGGAGTACAAACAGTGGTTTACCACATTCACCCCTTGTTTAAAATTGAGTCCGGCGGGGTGAAGTGTATTAAAAGTTAGTGTATTGGAGTCTCTCCGGAGGTCTTGTCTGCCGCTGTGATCTGCGTGGCGACGGCAGGGGTAGTGAAGTTTCCGGCGTCGAGTCCAGCGTAGGCTGTGGCACAGGCGTGTCGTCCTCGTAGATGTCGAGCGGGTCGCGGGGCCCAGGCCTGCCGTCTGCTGGGGCTGGATATCGGATCGTGGGGGGGGGTGGTAGTGGGTAGTGGGTTACTGCGGCCCCCGAGGGTGCAAGGTCTCTTATGGAGACTGTGTCCTCCCGCCCGTCCGGGTATGCGATGTAAGCATACTGGGGGTTGGCGTGGAGGAGGTCGACCCTCTCGACCAGGGGTTCCGTTTTATGGGTCCTCACGTGTCTTCTCAGTAGGACCGGCCCTGGGGACGTCAGCCATGGCGGTAGCGATGTCCCCGATGTGGACTTCCTTGGGAAGACAAACATTTTCTCATGAGGGGTGGCGTTAGTGGCAGTGCAGAGCAGTGACCGAATAGAGTGGAGCGCATCGGGGAGCACATCCTGCCAGCGGGAGGTTGGAAGGCCCCTAGACTTTAAGGCTAGCAGGACGGCCTTCCAAACTGTCGCATTTTCTCTTTCCACCTGTCCGTTCCCCCGGGGGTTGTAACTGGTGGTCCTGCTTGTGGCAATACCCCTAGTTAGCAGGTACTGACGGAGTTCGTCGCTCATAAACGATGAGCCCCGGTCGCTATGGATATAGCTGGGGAAGCCGAACAGGGTGAAGAGGTTGTTCAGACATTTAATGACCGTGGCACTGGTCATGTCCGGGCAGGGGAAGGCGAACGGGAAACGGGAGTACTCATCAATAATATTGAGGAAGTACACATTGCGGTCGGAGGAGGGGAGAGGCCCTTTAAAATCGACGCTCAGGCGCTCGAAGGGGCGAGTGGCTTTTATCAGGTGGGCCCTGTCTGGTCTATAAAAGTGCGGTTTGCACTCAGCGCAGACTTGGCAGTTCCTGGTCATGGTCCTGACCTCCTCAATAGAGTAAGGCAGGTTGCGGGCCTTGATGAAGTGGAAGAACCTGGTGACCCCCGGGTGGCAGAGGTCATTGTGGAGGGCCCGCAGTCTATCGATCTGCGCGCTGGCGCAGGTGCCACGCGATAGCGCATCCGGGGGTTCATTTAGCTTCCCGGGCCGGTACAAGATCTCGTAGTTGAAGGTGGAAAGTTCGATTCTCCACCTCAAGATCTTGTCATTTTTGATTTTGCCCCTCTGCTTGTTGTTAAACATAAAAGCAACTGAATGCTGGTCAGTGAGCAGGGTAAATCGTTTTCCGGCCAGGTAGTGCCTCCAATGACGCACAGCCTCCACAATCGCCTGGGCCTCCTTCTCAACAGCGGAGTGTCTGGTCTCCGGGCCTTGGAGGGTTCGTGAAAAGAAGGCCACGGGTCTCCCCGCCTGTTTGAGGGTAGCGGCCAGGGCAAAGTCAGACGCGTCGCTTTCCACCTGGAAGGGGATGGATTCGTCCACTGCGTGCATGGTGGCTTTGGCAATGTCCTCCTTGATACGGTGGAAGGCTAAGCGGGCCTCTGCCGTCAAGGGAAAAGAGGTGGACTTGATCAGCGGACGGGCCTTGTCCACATAGTAGGGGACCCACTGGGCGTAATAGGAGAAAAACCCTAGGCACCTCTTCAGGGCCTTGAAGCAGTGGGGCAGTGGAAGTTCCATAAGGGGACGCATCCGGTCGGGGTCGGGGCCGATGACTCCGTGTTCCACAACACAGCCAAGGATGGCGAGGCGGTTTGTGCGGAATATGCACTTCTCCTTGTTATATGTCAGGTTTAGGAGTTGGGCGGTGCGGAGGAATTTTTCGAGGTTTGCGTCATGGTCCTGCAAGTCACGGCTGCAGATGGTCACATTGTCCAGATATGGGAAAGTGGCCTGCAACGCATTTTGATCTACCATCCGGTCCATCTCCCTTTGGAAGACGGAGACCCCGTTGGTGACGCCAAAGGGAACCCTAAGGAAGTGATAGAGGCGGCCGTTTGCCTCAAAGGCAGTGTACTGGCGGTCCTCAGGGTGGATGGGGAGCTGGTGGTACGCTGATTTCAGGTCAATGGTCGAGAAGACGCGGTACTGCGCGATCTGGTTGACCATATCAGCTATACGGGGGAGTGGGTAGGTGTCCAGCAGGGTGTAGCGATTTATTGTCTGGCTGTAGTCGATGACCAGGCGCTGCTTCTCGCCGGTCTTAATGACCACAACCTGGGCTCGCCAGGGGCTGGTGCTGCCCTCAATAATCCCTTCTTTCAGGAGCCGCTCCACTTCAGTTTTAATGAAAACCCTGTCCCCAGCACTGTATCGCCTGCTCTTTGTGGCGATGGGCTTACAGTCGGGGGTGAGGTTAGCAAACAGTTGGGGGGGGTGACTCTGAGTGTGGAGAGGTTGCACCTGGTGCGCGGCGGGCAGTTTGGAAGCTGCTGGCTGCGGACTGTGAGTGGGGGTAGGGGTCCACCGTACGCCATCGTAACACTTTTAAGGTGGCACTGAAAATCTAACCCCAGCAGGACGGCAGCGCAGAGGTCAGGCAGGACCAGAAGTTTAAAATGATCGTACACGGTCCCATCTACTACGAGTGTCACCACGCAGTAGCCGCCGATGTCCGCCGACTGGGACTCGGAGGCCATAGAAATCCGCTGTTGCACAGGCAGGACTGGGAGAGAGCAACGCCACACCGTGTCGGGGTGGATGAAGCTCTCCGTGCTCCCAGAGTCAAAAAGGCAGATTGTATCGTGACCATTTACCTTAATGTCCATTGTGGATCTGGCCAGTTGGTGCGGTCTCGCTTGGTCCAGTGTAACGGATGCCAGCGTAGGGGTCGGTGTGTCGCTGCGGGTATCAGATGAGGCGGTGTCGGGGGCCTGCTGCGTCCCGGCTGTCGTCCAAGATGGCGGCGTCCATGATCCCCATGTGGCTGGAGGCGTCCAAAATGGCTGCTGTACCGGTGATTCGCACATGGCCGGGGAGGTCCAAGATGGCGGCCCGCATGGCCCACATGCGGCGCTGCTGGGGTTCGGGGTGGCTTTGGCCCTGCAGATGCTAGCGTAGTGTCCCTTCTTCCCGCAGCCCGAGCAGATCGCGTTTTTCGCCGGGCAGCGCGCTCTGGGGTGTTTTGCCTGGCCACAGAAGTAGCATTTCTGGCCTTGGGGCACTGCTGTCTGGCCTTGGGACACTGCTGCGGTAGTTGGGCCGTTGTTGGGGTGTGGCTGGGGTGGCACGGCGCTATGAGGCGGTCCTACCGTGTCCCAGGCTGTCATTCCCCGTGGCGTCCACGGTGCAGAGGAGTAGGCTTCCATGCCCTGGTAGGCTGCATCCAACGATAGTGCGAGTTCAGAGGCCTTGTTGAGGTCGAGGTTACTCTGCTCCAACAGTCGCTGTCGGGTGTAATTGGATCTGTGGCCCGCTACAAAAGCGTCCCGGATAAGTTCCTCTGTGTACACGGTGGCCTTTACATCCTTACAACCACAGGCCCGGCCAAGCACAGACAGTGCCTGAAGGTATTCCACGGCCGATTCCCCAGGTTGTTGTTTATGACTCCCCAGGAGGTGCCTGGCGTACACTTCGTTCACTGGGCGCGTGTACTGGTCCTTGAGGAGCTTGATAGCGTCCGCGTACGAGGTCGCGTCTTGGATGACCGAGTACACTCGGTGGTTCCCTTTGGAGGTCAGGACATCCAGTTTGTCCTCGTCCGATTTGATTGCTTCGGAGGCGGTCAGGAATTTTTCGAAACACTTAAGCCAGTGAGTAAACTTGGTGGATGAGTCCGCCTCCCGATGATCTAAGTCCAGGCATGCTGGTGTGAGGATCTTCTCCATTATAAAAATGTTGTTAATAAAATTGATGCGCTATCAATTACTCGTAAAAGACTGAGAGTTAGAAGAGTAACTAAAGGCTTTTATTAACAACAGAATGGAGGTCTGCCTCGCGTGGTCGACCGGTCCATGATACTAAGGGCTGGGGAGCAGTCACCTTTATACTAGGACCTGTGGGAGGAGTCAGCCGAGGCATGTCCAGGCATGTACACAGTGGAATACAAACAGGACAAACAGGAATACAAACAGTGGTTTACCACAGCACTGTCCCATGAAAAACTCGCAGGGCTGGGAAAGCACGGATTAGATACAAAGTAAAGCTCCCTCTGCACTGTCCCATGAAACACTCCCACGGCAGGTACAGCACGGGTTAGATACAGAGAAAATCTCCTTTATATTGCTCAATCAAACACTCCCAGAGAAGGTACAGCACGAGTTAGATACAAAGAGAATCTCCCTCAATACCATCCCATCAAACACTCACAGGGCAGGCACTGCACATGTTAGATACAGAGTAAAGTTCCCTCTATATTGTCTTATGAAACACGCACAGGGCAGGCACTGCACATGTTAGATACAGAGTAAAGTTCCCTCTATATTGTCTTATGAAACACGCACAGGGCAGGGACAGTACGGGTTGGATACAGAGTGAAGTTCCTCTGCACTGTCCCATGAAAAACTCGCAGGGCTGGGAAAGCACGGATTAGATACAGAGTAAAGCTCGCTCTGCGCTGTCCCATGAAACACTCCCAGGGCAGGTACAGCACGGGTTATATACAGTGTAAAGCTCCCTTTACACTATGCCATCAAACACTCCCAGAGGAGGTACAGCATGGGTTAGATACAGAGTATATCTCCTTCTACAATATGCCATCTAAAGCTCCCAGGTCTTGTACATCACGTGTTAGATACAGAATACAGCTCCCTTTGCACTATCTCATCAAACGCTCCCAGGGAAGGTACAGCATGGTATAGACAGAGACTAAGGTTCCCTCTGCAGTTTCCCATCAAACACTCCCAGAGCTTGTCCAGCATGGGTTACATAGAGTCTAATCCTCCCTTTTCTCTGTGCCATCAACCAATCCCAGGGCAGGTACAGCACGGTTTAGATAGATAATAAAGCTCCCTCTACACTATCCCATCTTACACTGCCAGGGCAAGTGCAACACGGGTTAGACACAGAGTAAAGCATCCTCTACACTCTCCCATCAAACACTCCCAAGGGAGGGACAGCACGGGTTAGATACAGAGTAAAGCTCCCGCTACACTGTCCCATCAAACACTCCCAGGGCAGGTACAGCACGGGTTAGATACAGAGCAAAGCTCCCTCTACACTGTCCCATCAAACACTCCCAGGGCAGGTACAGCACGGGTTAGATACAGAGCAAAGCTCCCTCTACACTGTCCCATCAAACACTCCCAGGGCAGGTATAGCACGGGTTAGATACAGAGCAAAGCTCCCTCTACACTGTCCCATCAAACACTCCCAGGGCAGGTACAGCACGGGTTAGATACAGAGTAAAGCTCCCTCTACACTGTCCAATCAAACACTCCCAAGGCAGGTACAGCACGGGTTAGATACAGAGTAACGCTCCCTCTACACTGTCCCATCAAACACTCCCAGGGCAGGTACAGCACAGGTTAGATACAGAGTAAAGCTCCCTCAACACTGTCCAATCAAACACTCCCAAGCCAGGTACAGCACGGGTTAGATACAGAGTAAAGCTCCCTCTACGCTGTCCCATCAAACACTCCCAGGGCAGGTACAGCACAGGTTAGATACAGAGTAAAGCTCCCTCTACACTGTCCAATCAAGCACTCCCAAGGCAGGGACAGCACGGACAGCACGGTCTAGATACAGAGTAAATTTACCTTTACACTGTCCCGAACAGCACTCCCAGGGCAGGTACAGCATGCCTTTTACATAGAGTAATGCTTCCTCTGCACAGTCCCATCCAAAATTTCAGGAATGGTACAGCAGGGGTTAGCTGTAGAGTATAATTCCCTCTAAACTGTCACATCTTTCACTCCCAGGTTAGGAAAAACACATGTTAGAGAAAGAAAATTTCGCTCTACACTTTCCCATCAAACACTCCCAAGTCAGGTACAACTCTGGTTAGATACCGAGTAAAGCACCCTCTACACTATCACTTCATACATTCCCTGGGCCGGTACAGACTGATTAGATAAATTGTGAAGCTCACTCTGCACTTTCGCTGCAAGCACTCCCAGGTCTAGGAGAGCAGGGAAGTGATATAACGTAAATCCCCCTCTATTCTGTGCCATCTGCAGACTCCTGCAGCGATGTCCTGGGGCTGTGCTGATTGAATTTCAACCACCACAAACATTTTCCTTTGTGCTGGGTATGACTTCAGCCAGTGGAGCGTTTCCCCCCTGATTCCGGTTGACTTCAGTTTTCCTTATGCTCGTTGATGCCAGACTCGATGAAATGCTGCCTTGATGTCCGGGGCAATAATTCTCACCACACCTGTGGAATATAGCTCCTTTCTCCATGTTTGGATGAAGGTTGTAATGCGGTCGGGAGCTGAGTTGTCTTGGCGGAACCCAAACTGGGCATCAGTGAACAGGTTATTGGTGAGTTAGTGCCGCTTGATAGCACTGTCGAGGACACCTTCCATCACTTTGCTGATGATTGAGAGTAGACTGATGGGGCGGTAATTGGCCGGTTTGGATTTGTCCTTCTTTTTGTCGACAGGATACACCCAGGCAGTTTTGCACATTGTTGGATAGATGCTAGTGTTGCAGCTGTACTGGAACAGCTTGTCTTGAGGCGTGGCTATTTCTGGAGCACAATTCTTCAGCACGATAGCCACGATGTTGTCGGAGTATCCAGTGCGCTCAGCTGTTTCTTGATATCACGTGCAGTGAATCCAATTGGTTGAAGACTGACTTCTGAGACAGTGGGGAGCTCGGGAGTAGGCCGATATGGATCAGCCACTCGGCACTTTTGGCTGATACATGACATTTGATCCCTTCATCTATATCATTAATATAGATTGTAAATAGCAGATTCCCCAGCAGTGATCCTTGTGGCATGCCACTAGTTAGAGCCTGCCAAACTGAAACAGGCCCGATTATCCCAACTCTATGTTTTCTCTCCGTCAACCAATCCCCTCTCCGTGTTATTACATTATACCCAGCTCCTTTGGTCACTACCTTAACTTGTTTAGTTCAAACGGCTTGAAGATTCTGCTAAATGGACATCCAGTGAAATAAAAGCCTGTTCAGAGATGGTCCATTGATTTTGTCAGCTGGATTTTCAGAAATTAATTTTTAATCTTAGTTTTTTTCCATTTGATATAATTCTTTAAGTTACATTTGAACAAAACTGAAACCGACGTCAATTTCGAGATAATTCTATGCATTCTGTACCAACTGTCAACTTGCTTAAAATAGACCGGTTTTGTTAGGTTAAATGGATCAATAGTGACTTTGTTGAGCTGGTTTTGCTGCCATGTTCACTACATGGAAACCAGTGAGGCGTTTATATAAATAAACACAGAAATATAAGTAACCAGATTAGATAATTGCACGAGAGGAACAGAATAAATATATCCCCACCAAAACAGCACAGAAATAGAGAGAGCAAAATTCAATTGCCCCAAAGTTTTCCAGCAACTATTGATTGTTGGAACATTTTTCTAAGTTATAGGAAAATAAAGTAAATATGGTATCCGTGGACAGAATGGGGGACAATTCCCTATGGTCATCGTGTATAATACATGGCATACGTGTCTGTGAACATTTCCTGTCCTCTCTCCCTCTCTGCCCCTCTCTCCTATTCCCACCTTTTGTCCTGCCTCTAAAGAATGGGTCATTGTCTTTACCCCACAACAAGGCAGCAACGTCTTACAAAAGATTTACGTCAGTCATATTTCTAGGCCTCGAACCCACTTGAAGGGTCTGCACACTGGGAGCTTTACTATAAACTGATTATTGCGAATTCAATGATCTGTGAGTGTTTCATGGGACAGTGTAGAGCAGCTTTACTCTGTATTTAACCCGTGCTGTACCTGTCCTGGGAGTGTTTGATGGGACAGTGTAGAGGGAGGTTTACTCTGTATCTAACCAGTGCTGTACCTGCCCTGGGAGTGTTTGATGGGGCAGTGTAGAGGGAGCTTTACTCTGTATCTAACCCGTGCTGTACCTGCCCTGGGAGTGTTTGATGGGACAGTGTAGAGGGAGCTTTACTCTGCATCTAACCCGTGCTGTACCTGCCCTGGGCGTGTTTGATGGGATAGTGTAGAGGGAGCTTTACTCTGTATCTAACCCGTGCTGTACCTGCCCTGGGAGTGTTTGATGGGACAGTGTAGAGGGAGCTTTACTCTGTATCTATCCCGTGCTGTACCTGCCCTGGGAGTGTTTGATGGGACAGTGTAGAAGGAGTTTTACTCTGTATCTAACTCATGCAGTTCCTGCCCTGGAAGTAATTGATGGGACAGTGTAGAGCGAGCTTAACTCTTTATCTAACCCGTATTGTTTATGACCTGGGAGTGATTAATGAGCTTATTTTGAGGGAGCTTTTCTCTCTATATAACCCGTGCTGTACCTACCCGGGTGAGGGAGATGGCTCCTCTGGGGCGTGCAGCCACAGCCAAGTCCACAGCACCATGGAAGGCTCAGCTGCATAGGCGGGGGTGAAGAGGAGAGGGAAAGCAATCGTGATAGGGGATATTATAGTTCTGGGAACAGACAGGCGTTTCTGCGTCCGCAGATGTAACTCCAAGATGGTATATTGCCTCCCTGGTTCCAGGGTCAAGGATGTCACTGAACGGCTCCAGGGCTGTCTGAGGGGGGAGGGTGAACAGCCAGATGTCGTGGGCCATATCGATAGGAAGAGGGATGATGTCCTCTAAGCAGAGTTTAGTTAGCTAGGAAATATTAAAAAAGCAGGGCCTCAAAGGTACTAATCTCCATATTAGGTGTGCTGCCGGAGGACAGGGGAACTGCTAATGTGTTACAATTGTTTAAAGAGGGTGAAAAGCAAAGACCGAGTAATTACAGGCCCGTCAGCCTAATCTCAGTGGTTGGGAAAATTGTTAGAAATAATTCTGAAGGACAGGATAAATCTTCATTTAGAAAGATACGGATTAATGAACGATAGTAAACACGGATTTGTTAAGGGAAGGTCTTGTCTGACAAATTTGGTTGAATTTTTTGAGGAGGTAACACGCAGGGCAGATGAGGGTCGTGCGTTTGATGTAGCGCATATGGAATTTAGCAATGCTTTGATTACCGTTCCACATGGCGGACTGGTCACGAATTTAAAAGCACCAGGATCCAGGGAAAAGTGTCAAGTTGGATTCAAAACTGGCCCGGAGACACCAAGCAGCGGCTAATGGTTGATGGGTGTTTTTGTGACTAGAAGGCTGTTTCTAGTGTGGTTCCGCAGGGCTCAGTACTAGGTCACTTGCTTTTTGGTGGTATATATCAATGATCTAGACTGGAATATTGGGGGTATGAATAAAATTTTTGCAGATGTTACTAAAATCGGCTGTGTGGTTGATACTGATGAAGGAAGCTGCAGACTGCAGAAAAATATCAATAAATTGGTCAGGTGGGCAGAACAGTGGCCAATGGAATTCAACCCGTAGAAGTGTGAGATAATGCATTTGAGGAAGGCTAACAAGGAAAGGGAATACACATTAAATGGTCGGAGACTGAGTCATGTCGAGGAACAAAGGGACCTTGGAGTGCATGTCCACAGATCCCTGAAGGCAGCCGGCCAGCTAGATAAGGTGGTTAAAAAGGCATACGGAATGCTTGCCTTTATTAGCCGTAGTATAGAATAAAAGAGCAGGGGGGTTTATGCTTCAACTGGATAAAACACTAGTTAGGCCTTAGCTGGAGTACTGCGTGCAGTTCTGGTCACCACATTACAGGAAAGATGTGATTGCACTAGAGAGGGTACAGAGGAGATTTACAAGGATGTTGCCGGGAGTAGAGAATATTAGCTCTGAGGAAAGACTGGATAGGCTGGGTCTGTTTTCCTGAGAACAGATGAGGCTGAGGGGAGACCTTATTGTGTTTTAAAACATTCTGAGGAGCACAGTGAAAGTGGATAGAAAGGATCTATTTCCCTTAGCAGTGGGATCAAAAACCAGGTTGCACAGGTTTAAAGTAATTGGTGGAAGGTTTAGAGGGGTTTTCAGGGGAAATTTCTTCACCCAGAGGGTTGTGTGGTTCTGGAACACACTGCCTGAAAGGGTGGCAGAGATAAAAACCCTAACCAGATTTAAACAGTATCTGGATGTACACTTGGAATGTGGTAACCTGCAGGGCTACCTCCAACACCTGGGAAGTGGGGTGAGGGTGGATAGCTATTTCTTGGCCGGCACGGACACGATGGGCAGAAATGGCCTCCTTCCGTTCTGTAACTTTCTATGATTCTATGTATCTAACCCGTGTTGGTCCTACCCTGGGAGTGCTTCATGTAATAGTGTAGATGGAACATTACTCTCTATCAGAACAGTTGCCAATGGAATTCAATCCGGAGAAGTATAGAGGGATCGTTACTCTGGGATGGATTGATGGGACAGTGTAGACAGGATCTAGCTCTAGGCTTAAGTAATGCTGTACCTGCTCTGGGAGTGTCGGATGGGGCAGTGTAGAGTGAGCTTTATCTGCATAAAACGTATGTGAAAGCTGCACTTTGAGTGTTTGAAGGGAATGTATAAAGGGAATTTTACCTTGTATCTAGCCCCTGTTATCACTACCTTGGGAGTGTTTGATGGTACAGTGTAGAGGGAAATTTGCTCTATATCTAACCCGTGTTGTACCTGCCCTGGGTGTTTTTGATGAGTCAGTGTAGAGCGAGGTTTACTCTGTATCTAACCCGTGTTGTACCGGAACTGGGATTATTTGATGGGAGAGTGTAGAGGGAGGTTTACTATGTATTTAACCCGTGCTGTACCTGCACTTGGAGTGTTTTATGGGACAGTTGAAAGTGATGTTTTCTCTATCCAGCCCGTGCTTTACCTGCCCTGGGAGTGTTTGATGGGACAGTGTAGAGGGAGCTTTACTCTGTATCTAAACCGTGTTGTACCTGCCCTGGGAGTGTTTGATGGTACAGTGTAGAGGGAGCTTTACTGTGTATCTAACCCGTGCTGTACCTGCCCTGGGAGTGTTTGATGCGACAGTGTAGAGGGAGTTTTACTCTGTATCTTACTCGTGTTGTACCTGCCCTGGGAGTGTTTGATGGTATAGTGTAGAGGGAGCTTTACTCTGTGTCTAACCCGTGCTGTACCTGCCCTGGGAGTGTTTGATGGGACAGTGTAGAGGGTTCTTTATTCTTTATCTTACCCATGCTGCACCTACCCTGGTATTGTTTGATGGGACAGTGTAGAGGAAGCTTTATTCTATATCTATCCCATGCTGTACCTGCCCTGGGAGTGTTTGATTGTACAGTGAAGAGGGAGCTTTACTCTGTGTCTAACCTGTGCTGTACCTGCCCTGGGTTTGTTTGATGGGACAGTGTAGAGGAAGCTTTACTCTGTATCTAACCCGTGCTGTACCTGCCCTCGGAATGTTTGATGCAATAGCTTATAGTGATCTTTACTCTGTACCTTACCCGTGATGTACCTGCCATGGGAGTGTTTGTTGAGACAGTGTAGAGTGCTTTTCGCTGCATCCAACCCGTGATGTACATGCCCTGGGAGTCTTTGATGGGAGTGTGTAGAGGGAGTTCTCGTCTTTATCAAACCCGTGCTGTCCCTGCACTGGGACATTGGACGGGACAGTATAGAGGGATCATTAATCTGATGCAGACCTGGGCTGTAACTAACCTGGGAGTGTTCGATGAAGCAGTTAGAGGGTATTCTACTGTTCCATCAATTATGTCCCGAATTCCTCCAACACCATAAATTGGCATGCCCTGTCCCACCGCCAGAACAGACCCAGTGGCTCAGTGTTATACAGTTAGGAATGAGTGGCCCTGGGACTCCTAATCATTGACGCTGAATGCCATGAAGTCTCATGGCATCAGGTCAAGCATGGGCAAGGAAACTTCCTGCTGATTATCCCCTACTGCCCTCCTTCAACTGATGAATCAATACCACTCCATGTTGAACACCACTTGGAAGAAGCACTGGGAGTAGCAAGGGCACATAATTTACTCTGGGTGGGGGACTTCAATCTCAATCTGCAAGAGTTGCTCAGTGACACCACTACTGGCCGAGCTGGCCGAGTCCTGAAGGACATAGCTGCCTGACAGTGCCTGCGACAAGTGGCGAGAGAACCAACGCGAGGGAAAAAAGATATTTGAACTCATCTTGACCAATCTCCCTGTTGCAGATGCATCTGTCCATGAAAATACTGGTAGCAGTAACCACTGCACAGTCATTGTGGAGACAAAGTCCCGCCTTCACACTCAGGACACTCTCCATCGTGTTGTGTGGCACTACCACCGTGCTAAATAAGATAGATTCAAAAAAGATCTAGGAGCTCAAAACTGGGCATCGAAGAGGCGCTGTGGGTCATATACAGCAGCAGAATTTTATTCCACGACAATTTGTAACCACATGGCCCGGCATATCCCTCACTCTACCATTACCACCAAGCCAGGGGACCAAACCTGGTAGATTAAGGGTTGTAGAAGAGCATGCCAGGAGCAGCACCAGGCATAGCTAATAATGAGGTGCTAACCTGGTGAGGCTGCAGCACAGGACTACATGCATGCTGAAATGTGGAAGCAGCATGGTATAAACAGGGCTAAGCGATTCAAAAATCAACGGATCTGATCAAAGCTCTGCAGTCCTGCAACATCCAGTCGTGAATGCTGGTGGACGATTAAAGAACTAACGGGAGGAGGAGGCTCCATGAATTCCTCCATCCACAGTGATGGTGGAGCCCAGCTCTTGAGTGCAACAGAGAAGGCTGAAGCGTTTGCAACCAACTTCAGCCAGAAGTGCCGAGTGGATGATTCATATCGGCTGACTGCTGAGGTCCCTACCATCACAGAAGCCACTCTTCAGTCAATCTTGTGCACTCCATGTGATATCAGCCAATCCTGTGCACTCCATGTGATATCAGCCAATCCTGTGCACTCCATGTGATATCAGCCAATCCTGTGCACTCCATGTGATATCAGCCAATCCTGTGCACTCCATGTGATATCAGCCAATCCTGTGCACGCCATGTGACATCAGCCAATCCTGTGCACTCCATGTGATATCAGCCAATCCTGTGCACTCCATGTGATATCAGCCAATCCTGTGCACTCCATGTGACATCAGCCAATCCTGTGCACTCCATCTGACATCAGCCAATCCTGTGCACTCCATGTGATATTAGCCAATCCTGTGCACTCCATGTGACATCAGCCAATCCTGTGCACTCCATGTGCTATCAGCCAATCCTGTGCTCTCCATGTGATATCAGCCAATCCTGTGCACTCCATGTGATATCAGCCAATCCTGTGCACTCCATGTGATATCAGCCAATCCTGTGCGCTCCATGTGATATCAGCCAATCCTGTGCACTCCATGTGATATCAGCCAATCCTGTGCACTCCATGTGATATCAGCCAATTCTGTGCACTCCATGTGATATCAGCCAATTCTGTGCACTCCATGTGATATCAGCCAATCCTGTGCACTCCATGAGATATCAGCCAATCCTGTGCACTCCATGTGATATCAGCCAATCCTGTGCACTCCATGTGATATCAGCCAATCCTGTGCACTCCATGTGATATCAAGAAATGCTTGAGTGCACTGGATAGAAAAAGACTATTTGTTCCGACAACATCCCGGCTATCCTGCAGGAGACGTGTGCAATAGAACTAGCCACGTTTCTAGCCAAGCTGTCCCGGTACAGCTACAAAACTGGCATTTATCTGACGATGTGGAAAACTGCCCAGGTATGTCCTGTCAACAAAATGCAGGACAAATCCAACCCGACCAATTATCGTCCCATCAGTCTAATCTCAATCATCAGCAAAATGATGGAAGATGTCATCGACAATGCTATCAAGCGGCACTTCCTCACCAATAACCTGCGCACTGATGCCCAGTTTGGGTCCCGCCAACACCACACGGCTCACGACCTCATTACAGACTTGGTCCAAACATGGAGAATGCAGCTGAATTCCAGAGGTGAGATGAAAGTGACTGCCCTTGACATCAAGGCAGCATTTGACCGAGTGTGGCATCAAGGAGCCCTAGTAAAACTGAAGTCAATGGAAATCGGGAGGAAAATGCTCCATTGGCTGGAGTCATACCTAGCACAAAGCAAGATGGTTATGGTGCTTGAAAGTCAATCATCAAAGACCCAGGACATCGCTGCAGGAGCTCTTCAATACTGTGTCATAGGCCCAAACATCTTCAACTACTTCATAAATGACATCCCTTCCAGTATAAGCTCAGAAATGGGAATGTTCGCAGAAGACTGCGCAGAGTTCAGCGCCATTCACAACTCCTTAGATAATGATGCAGTCCAAGCCTGTATCTAACCCATGCTGTAACTGCCCTGGGAGTGTTTGATGGGACAGTGTAGAGGGAGCTTTACTCTGTATCTAACCCTGTGCTGTACCTGCCCTGGGAGTGTTTGATGGGAAAGTGTAGAGGGAGCTTTACTCTGTATCTAACCCGTGCTGCACTTGCCCTTGGAGTGATTGATGGGACAGTGTAGACGGAGATTTACTCTGTATCTAATCCGTGTTGAACCTGCCCTGAGTGTTTTCGATAGGACATTGCTGATGGAGCTTTATTTTGTATCTAACCCGTGCTATAACTGCACGGGGAGTGTTTCTTGGGACATTGCAGAGGGAGCTTTACTCCGTATCTATCTCGTGCTGTACCTGACCTGGGAGTGATTGATAGCACAGTGTAGAACAAATTTCACTCTGAAAGAAGCCCACGTTGTAGCGGCCCTGGGTTTGTTGGATGGGAGAGTGTAGACTGAGCTTTAATCTGTATATAACACATGCTGTACATGCCCTGGGAGTGTTTGATGGGACTCTGAAGAGGGAGCTTTTCCCTGAATCTAACCCGTGTTGTTCCTGCCTTGGTAGGGGTTGATGGGACAGTGTAGAGTGACCTTTACTCTGCATCTGACCTGTGCTGTACCTGCCCTGGGAGTGTTTGATGGGACAGTGGAGAGGGAGCTTTACTCTGTATCTAACCCGTGCTGTACCTGCCCTGGGAGTGTTTGATGGGACAGTGTAGAGGGAGTTTTACTCTGTATCTAACCCGTGCTGTACCTGCCCTGTGAGTTTTTGATGGGGCAGTGTAGAGGGAGCTTTACTATGTATCTAACATGTGCTGTACCTGCCCTGGGAGTGTTTGATGGTACAGTGTAGAGGGAGCTTTACTCTGTATCTAACACGTGCTGTACATGCCGTGGGAGCGTTTGACTGGACGGTATAAAGTAAGATTTACTCTTTGTCCAGTCTGTCCTGTCCCTGTGTTGGCATTATTTGATGGTACAGTTTAGAGGGAGCTTTAGTCTTTATCTAAACCGTGCTGAAGCTGCCCTGGGAGTGTTTGATGGGAAGATGTAGAGAACATAATAACATATGGAATAAGAGCATGAGTAGGCCATGCAGACCCTCGAGCCTGCTCCGCCATTCAATAAGATCATGGCTGATCATCCACCTCAACTCCACTTTCCCGCCCGATTTACATATCCCTTGATTCCCATAGAGTCCTAAAATCTATCTATTTCAGCCTTGAATATACTCAACGACTGAGTAACTGCAGCCCTCTGGGGCAGAGAATTCCAAAGATGCTCAGCCCTCTGAGTAACGAGGTTCCTGCTCATCTCAGTCTTAACTGGCATACCCCTTTTCCTGAGACTATGCCCCCTAGTTCTAGACACTCCAGCCAGGGGGAAACAACCGCTCAGCATCAACCTGTCAATCCCCTTCAGAATCTAGTATGTTTCAATGTGATGACCTCTCATTCTTCTAAACTCCAGAGAGTATCGGCCCATTCTACACAATCTCTCATCATAGGACAGCCCTCTCCTCCCAGGAATCACTCTAGTCAATATGTGTTGCACCCCCTCGAAGGCAAGTATATCCTTCATTAGATAAGGACATCAAAACTGTGCAACGTACTCCAGGTGTGGCCACACCAAGACTCGGTATATTTGTAACAATTCATCCTTAGTCCTTAGTCTTATACTCCCTCCCCCTTGCAATAAAGTCCAACATGTTAATTGCCGTCCTTATTGCCTGCAGAACCTGAATGCTTGCTGTTTGTGTCTCTTGCACGGGGACACCCTAACAACATTTAAAAGTTTCTCACCATTTCAAAAATATTCTGTTTTTCTATTCTACCTACCAATTTGAATAACCTCAACTTTTCCTTCATTATACTCCATCTGTCACATTACTGCCCATTCACTTAGTCTATCTATATCCCTTTGCAGACCCTTTGTGTTCTCCTCATAGCTTACTGTCCCACCTAGCTTTGTATCATCAGCAACTTGGACACATTACACTCGGTCACTTCATCTATTTCATTAATATAGATTGTAAATAGCTGAGGCCCCAACACAGATCCTTGCGGCTCCCCACTAGTTACAGCCTGCCATCCTGAAAAAGACCCGTTTATCCCTAGTCTCTGTTGTCTGTCGGTTAACCAATTATATATCCATGCTAGTATATTATCCCCAAATCCTCAGGCAACTATCTTAAGGTGTTTAGTTTCAATCGCTTAAAACATCCGCTAAATGAGCATAGAGTGAAATATCAGCCTGTTGAGAGATGCCCCATTGATTCTGAAAGCAGAATTTTAGGAATTGAATTTTTAATTTTATATTTTTGTTTTTAATATAAATCACATCTGTTCTAATTGAACAAAGCATAAACAGATGGCAATGTTCGATATATTTCTATTCATTCTGTACCAACGGTCAATATTCTTAAAATAAATCCTTGTCAGTTGAAACTCATCAATAAGTGACTTTGTTTACCTGCTTTTGCTGCCATATTCACTTCATGGAATCCAGTGTGGCGTTTATGTAAATAAACACAGAAATAGAAGTCCCAGATTAGAGCATTGAGTGACAGAAACACAACACATGTTTCCCCACCAACACAGCACAGAAATAGAGAGAGCCAAATGCAAATGCCCCAACGGATTCCAACAGCCATTGATTGTAGGAACATTTCTCTAAGTTAAAGGAGAATAAAGTAAAGTTGGTATCCAAGGACAGAATGGGGAGACATTCGCTCTAGTCACCATATATAGCGACATGGCCAAATGTGCTTGTGAATATTTCCTGTCTCCACTCCCTCTCGGCCTCGCTCTCCTATTCCCACCTTATGTCTTGCCTCTAAAGAAGGGGTCATTGTCTTTTCCCCACAACGCACGGCAACATCTTACAAAAGATTTACCTCAAACATATTTCTAGCCCTCGCAACAAATGGATGGCAATGCGCAAAGGGAGATTTTGTGTAAATTTAGTCTTGTAAATTCAATGATCTGGGAATGATTGATAGGACAGTGTAGAGGGAGCCTGACTCTGTATCTAACTCCGTGCTGTACCTGCCCTGTGAATGGTTTATGGGAGAGTGTAGAGGAATCTTTACTCTTTATCTAACCCGTGCTGTACCTGCCCTGGGAATTATTGATGGGACAGTGTAGAGGGATCTTTACTCTGTATCTAACTCCGTGCTGTACCTGCCCTGGGAATGGTTGACGGGAGAGTGTAGAGGAATTTTTACTCTTTATCTAACCCGTGCTGTACCTGCCCTGGGAATTATTGATGGGACAGTGTAGAGCGATCTTTACTCTGTATCTAACTCCGCGCTGTACCTGCCCTGGGAATGATTGATGGGAGACTGTAGAGGGAGCTTTACTCTGTATCTAACTCCCTGCTGTAACTGCCCTGGGAATGATTGATGGGAGAGTGTAGAGGCAGATTTACTCGGTACCCAACACGTGCTGTACCTCCACTGGGAGTGTTCGATTGGACATTGTCGAGGGAGATTTACTCGAGTACTAACCCGTGCAATTCCGAATTTGGGAGTATTCGGACAGTGCAGAGGGAGGTTTACCATTTATCTAGTCTGTGCTGTACCTTCTCTGGGAGTGTTTGATTGAGCAATATAAAGGGAGATTGTCTCTGTATCTGACCTGTGCTGTACCTTTCCTTGGATTGTTTGATGGGACAGTGTAACGGGAGATTTCTCTGTATCCAACATTTGCTTTACCTGCCCTGGGCGAGTTTGATGCGACAGTGTAAAGGTAGCTTTACTCTATAACTAAACCGTGTTATACCTGCCCTAGGAGTGTTTGATTGGGAAGTGTAGAGGGGGATTATTCTTTACCTAAACCGAATTGTACCTGCCCTGGGAGTTATTGATGGGACAGTGTAGAGGGAGCTTTAATCTGTATCTAACACATGCTTTACCTGCCCTGGAGTGTTTGAAGGGTCGGTATAAGGTGTGGTTTATTAGGGAAATTAGGGATAGCATAAGATCCAAGGAGACGACTTATAAATTGGCCAGAAAAAGCAATAATCCTGAGGATTGGGAGCAGTTTAGGATTCAACAAAGGAGGACAAAGGGATTCATTAAGAAGGGGAAAATAGGATATGAGAGTAAGCTTGCAGGGAACATAAAAACTGACTGTAAAAGCTTTTATAGATATGTGAAGGGAAAAAGATTGGTGAAGTCAAGCGTATGTCCCTTGCAGTCAGAATCAGGGGAATTTATAATGAGAAACAAAGAAATGGCAGACGAACTAAATTCATACTTTGGTTCTGTCTTCACAAAGGAGGACACAAATAACCTCCCAGAGATGCCGGGAACATAGGGTTTCATGAAAGTGTGGAACTGAAAGAAATCAGTATTTGTAGGGAAATGGTGTTAGGAAAATTGATGGGGCTGAAGCCTGATAAATCCCCAGGGCCTGATCATCTACATCCCAGGGTACTTAAGGAAGAGGCCCTAGAAATAGTAGATGCATTGCTGGTCATCTTCCAGAACTCGATAGACTCTGGAACAGTACCCATGGATTGGAGGATAGCTAATGTTACCCCACTATTAAAAAAAGGTGGTAGAGAAAAGGCGGGGAATTATAGACCGGTAAGCCTGACATCGGTAGTGGGGAAAATGCTAGAGTCTATTATAAAAGATGTAATAGCAGAGCACTTGGAAAGCAGTGACAGGATCGGACAAAGTCAACATGGATTTAGAAAAGGTAAATCATGCTTGACTAATCTACTGGAATGTTTTGAGGATGTAACTGTTAAAATAGATAAGGGAGAACCAGTGGATGTGCTGTATTTGGACTTTCAGAAGGCTTTCGATAAGGTCCCAGATAAGAGATTAGTGTGCAAAATTAAGGCACATGGGATTGGGGGCAAGGTATTGACTTGGATAGAGAACTGGTTGGGGGACAGAAAGCAAAGAGTTGGAGTAAACGGGTCGTTTTCCAAGTGGCAGGCAGTGACTAGTGGGGTACCGCAAGGATCGGTCCTAGGACCCCAGCTGTTCACAATATATATTAATGATCTGGACGAGGGAATTGGATGTAATATCTCCAAATTTGCAGACGACACAAAGCTGGATGGGAGGGCAAGCTGTGAGGAGGATGTCGTGAAACTCCAGTACGATTTGGACAGGTTGGGTGATTGGACAGAAATATGGCAAATGCACTATAATGTGGATAAATGTGAGGTTATCCACTTTGGTGGCAAAAACAGGAGGGCAGATTATTACTTGAATGGCAATAGATTGGGAGAGGGAGAAGTGCAAAGATACCTGGGTGTTCTTGTGCACCAGTCGCTGAAGGTAAGCATGCAGGTGCAACAGGTGGTTAAGAAGGCAAATGGTATGTTGTCCTTCGTAGCAAGAGGGTTCGAGTACAGGAACAAGAATGTCTTGCTACAGTTGTACAGGGCCTTGGTGAGATCGCACCTTGTGTATTTTGTGCAGTTTTGGTCACCTTATCTGAGGAAGGATGTTCTTGCCATGGAGGGAGTGCAGCGAAGATTCACCAGACTGATACCTGGGATGGCAGGAATGAAGTATGAGAAGAGATTGTGTCGATTGGGCTTGTACTCACTGGAGTCTAGAAGATTGAGAGGGGATCTCATCGAACCCTATAAAATTCTGTCTGGCCTGGACAGACTAGATGCAGGAAGGATGTTTATGATGGCCGGGGAGTCCTGAACCAGGGCTCATCGTCTAAGGATAAGGGGTAAGCCATTTAGGACTGAAATGAGGAGGAATTTCTTCACCCAGAGAGTGGTGAATCTGTAGAATTCTCTGCCACAGAGGGCGGTGGAGGCCAGTTCATTAAATATATTCAAAAAAGAGTTGGATATATTTCTTAAGCCTAAAGGGATCAAGGGATATGGGGAGAAGGTAGGGACAGGGTACTGAATTTGGATGATCAGCCATGATCTCATTGAATGGCGGAGCAGGCTCGAAGGGTCGAATGGCCTACTCCTGCTCCTATCTTCTATGTTTCTATGTATGATCAGTAAGTTCGCAGATGACACAAAAATTGGTGGAGTGGTAAATAACAAGGAGGGAAGCCTCAGGCTACAGGACGATATAGACGGGTTGGCCAGGCCGGCAGATCAGTGGCACATGGAATTTAACCCTGAAAAGTGTGAAGAGATCCATTTTGGGAGGACTAGCAAGCCAAGGGAATAAACAGTGATTGTTAGGAGCCTAAAAGGACAGATGATTAAACGTACCTTGGTGTGCATGAACATAGATCATTAAGGCAGCAGGACAGGTAGATAAGATGGTTAAAATCCATATGGACTACTTGCCTTTATTAGCCCAGGCATAGGATATAACAACTGGGAGGTTATGATGGAGCTGTACAAAACGCTAGTTAGGCCACAGCTGGAATACTGTTTGCAGTTCTGGACGCCAACACTATAGGAAGGGTCTAATTGCATTGGGGAAGATGCAGATGAAATGCACCAGGATGTCATTAGAAGGACCTTTACTCTGTATCTTCAGCTATAAAGAGACTGGACAGGCTGGGGTTGTTTTCCTTAGAGTAGAGAAGGCTGAGGGGCGACCTGATTGAGGTGTACAAATTTTGAGGGGCAGATAGGGTAGATAGAAAGGAACTTTTTCCCTAGTGGAGAGGTCAATAACCAGCGGGCAGTTTCAAGGTAAGGGGCAGGAGGTTTAGAGGGGATTTGAGGAAAAACATTTTAACCCAGAGACTAGTTGCAATCTGGAATTCCCTGCCTGGAAACATGGTAGAGGCAGGAGTCCTCACAGCTTGAAGAAGCATTCAGGTGAGCAATTGAAACGCCATAGAATAGAAGGCTATGGACCAAGTGCTGGAAAATTGGATTAGAATAGATAGGGCTTAATGGCCGACACGGACACGATAGATGGAAGGGCCTCTTTCTGTGCTGTATAAATCTATGTCTCTATGATTCTATGATTGATGCAACTGTTTAGAAGGAGCTTTACTCTGTATATAATCCGTGCTGTCCCTGCCCTGTGAATGATTGATGGGAAAATGTAGAGGGAGATTCACGCTGTACCTACCCGTGCTGTATCTGCCTCGGGAGTGGTTGGTGGGTCTGTTTAGGGGGCGATTTTTACTGTATCTAACCCGTGCTGTCCTTGCCCTGGTAGTGATTGACGGAACAGTTTAGAGGGAGCTTACTCTGTACCTAACCCGTGCTGTCCCTGTCCAGCGAGTGTTTGATGGGACAGTGTAGAGGGATATTCACTCTGTATCTAACAAGTGCAGTCCCTGATCTGGGAGTGTTTGATGGGACAGTTTAGAGGAACCTTTACTGTATGTCTTACACCTGCAGTCCCTGCCCTGCTAGTGATTGATGCGACTGTTTAGAGAGAGCTGTACTCTCTATCAAACACTTGCTGTAACTGCCTTGGGTGTGTTTGATGGGACAGTTTAGAGTTACCTTTGCTCTGTATCTAGAACGTGCTGTCCCTGCCCTGGGCGTGATTGATGGGTGTTTATAGAGGACGTTATATTCTGTATCGTGCTGTCTTTGCCCTCGTAGTGATTGATGTGATAGATTAGAGGTACCATTATTCTGTATCTAACACGTGCTGTAGCTGCCCTGGGGAATGATTGCTCGGGCAGCTAAGCAGGATCTTTACTCTCTATGTAAGTCGTGTTGTCCTTGCCCTGGGGGTGATTGATGGGACAGTGTAGAGGGGGCTTTACTCTGTATCTGCCTCATGCTGTACCTGCAATGGGATGTTTTTTGGGAAATGTTAGAACGAGATTTACTCTGTATCTAACCCGTGCTGTCCCTGCCCTGTGAGTGATTGATGGAATAGTGTAGAGGGAGATTTTACTTTTGTATCTAACTCGTGCTTTTCCTGCCCTGGAGTGTTTGCTGGGAAAGTTAAGAGGAATATTTACTCTGTCTCTAACAAGTGCTGGCCTTGCCCTGATAGTGTTTGAGGGGAAAGTTTATGGGAAGTTTTCACTGTAAGTAGCTCGTGTTGTCCCATCCATGCTACTAATTGATGGAACAGTGTAGAGGCAGATTTACTCTTTATTTAACCCGTGCTGTCCCTGCCCTGGGAGTGATTGTTGGGACAGATTAGAGGGAACTTTTCTATGTATTTAAACGCGTGCTGTCCCTGCCCTGGAGTGATTGCTGGGACAGATTAGAGGGAACTTTTCTATGTATTTAAACGCGTGCTGTCCCTGCCCTGGAGTGATTGCTGGGACAGATTAGAGGGAGCTTTACTCTGTATCCAACACGTGCTGTTCCTGCCCTGGGAGTGATTAATGGGACAGCTGAGAGGGAGTTTTACTCTGTATCAAAACCGTGCTGTCCATACCCTTCGAGTTATTGATGGGACACTTTTGAGGGACCTTTACTCTGTAGCTAATCCTTGCTGTACTTGACCTGGGAGTTTTTGATTGGACCTAGTAGAAGAAGCATTACTCTGAATCTAACCCTTTCTCTCCCTGCCCTTGTGATTGATGGGACGGTGTAGAGGGACCTAATACGTGCTGTACCTGCCCTGGGAGTGGTTGATGGGACATTTAGAGTGAAATTTACTCTCTATCTAACCCGTGCTGTCCTTGCCCTAGTAGTGATTGATGGGACAGTGTAGCGTGAGCTTTACTCTATATCTAACACGTGCTTTTGCTGCCCTGGCAGTGATTAATTGAGCAGTTTAGACGGAGCTTTACTCTGTATCTAAACCGTGCTCTTCCTATCCTGGGAGTGATTGCTTGGACAGCTTATTAGACCGTTTCTCTGTATTTAACCCGTGCTGTCACTGTCTTGTGAGTGCTTGCTGGGACAGTGCAGAGTGTCCTTTGTTATCTATTTATCCGGGATGCCCCTGCCCTGGGAGTGATTGTTGGAATGCTGTAGAGCGTGCTTTACTATGTACTTGCACGGCGAGTGTATAATGGGAAAATGTAGAGGGAGATTTAATATGTATCTAACACGTGCTATCCGTGCCCTGGGAGTGTGTGATGGCACTGTGTAGAGTCAGCTTTAGACTGTATCTAACCTTTTCTGTATCTGCCCTGGGAGTGTTTGATAGCAAAATATAGAGGGAGATTTACTCTGTTCCGAGCCGGTGGATTCCCTGCCACTTGAGTGTTTCATAGGACAGTGTAAAGGGAGATTTATTCTCTATCTAATCCGTGCTGCAACTGTCCTGAGAGTTTTTGTTGAGAAAGTATAGAAGCAGCGTTACTCTGTATTCAACCCGTGTTGTAGCTGAACTGGGAGAGTTTCATGGCACATTGTAGAGGGAGCATTACTCTGTATCTAATATGTGCTGTACCTGCCCTGTGCGTGATTGATGGTGACAGTGTAGAAGGGGCTTTACTCTCGATCTAACCCGTGCTGTCCCTGCCCTGGGGGTGATTGACGGGTCAGTTTATGATGCCCTTACTCTGAATCAAACACGTGCTGTTTGCTGCCCTGGGGTTTTCTGATCGCACAGTATAGAGGGAGCTTTAGTCTGTATTTAACCCGTGCTGCGCCTGCACGGGGAGTTGTTGATAGCACAGTGTAGAGGGAAATGTTATCTGTATCTAGTCAGTGAAGTTCCTGCCGTTTGAGTGCTTGATGTAACAGTGTAGAGGGAGCCTTACTCTCTATACTACTCGTGCTGTACCTGACCTGGTAGTGATTGATGGAACAGTGTAGACGGAATCTAGCTCTTGAGCTAAACAATGCTGCACATGCTCTGCGAGTGTTGGATGGGACAGTGTAGAAGGAGCTTTACTCTGTATAAAATGCATGCTGTACCTCCGCTGGGTGTGTTTGAAGGAACAGTATATAGGGAGGTTTTACCTGTATGTTGTCCGTGCTGTCCCTGCCCTGGGAGTGTTTGCTGGTACAGTGTTAAGGGGGTTGTACTCTGCATCAAACCCTTGCTGTACCTGAACTTGGAATGTTTGCTGGCACTGGGTATAGGGAGATATACACTGCATCTCGATCGTGCTGTCTTTGCCTTGGGAGTGTTTATTGGGAAAGTGTAGAGGGAGCTTTACTTTTTATGTAACCCATGCTTGTTCAAGCCCTGAGAATGTTTGATGAGGAAATGTTGAAGGAGCTTTATTTGTATCTGAACCGTGGTGTACCTGTCCTGGGAGTGGTTGATGGCTCAATGTAGAGGGAGATATAATCTGTATATAACACGGGCTTTACCTGCCCTGGGAGTGTTTGATGGGGCAGTGTAGATGGAGCTTTACTATGTATCGAACCCGTGCTGTACATGCACGTTGATGTATTGATGGGCTGGCGTAGTGGGAGTTTTAGTTTCTATATAACCCGAGCTGTGCCATCACGGGGAATGTTTGAATAGACAGTTTAGAGGGATCTTTACTCTGTGTCTAGTACGTGATATCCCTGCCTGGGAGTATTTGATGGGAGAGTGAAGAGGGAGCTTTACTTTGTATATAGCCCTTGCTGTAACTGCACGAGGAGTGCTTGTTTGGACAGTGTAGAGGAAGTTTAATCTGAATCTAACCCGTGCTGCACCTAACCCGGGATTGATTTATGGGACAGTGTAGACGGAATTTTACTCTGGAGCTAAACCATGCTGTACCTGCCCTTGGAGTGTTGGTTGAGACAGTGTAGAGGGTGATTTACTCTGTATGTATCGCATCTTGTAGCTGTCCTGGGAGTGCATGTTGAGTAAATGTCGAAGGAGCTTTACTATGTATCTAATCTTTGCTGTACCAGCCGTGGGAGTGATTGATGGGGCAGAGTAGAGGGAGCTTTACTCGGATCCAACCCGTGCGGCACCTGCCACGGGAGTGCTCGAAGGGACAGTGTAGTGGGAGATTTATTTCGTATGAACTGCCCTGGGAGTGTTTGATGAGTCCATGTTCTACTGTATTCCTAAACCATGCTGAACCTGTTTTGGGATTGATTGATGGGCCATTATATATTATGTTATTTACTGAATATATCGCATGCTGCACCTGCCCGGGGAGGGTTTGATGAGTAAGAGTAGAAGGAGCATTACTCTGTGTCCAACCCGTGCTGTACCTGCCCTGAGAGTGTTTGATGGGACAGAGTAGAGGGAGCTTTAATCTGCATAGAACCCGTGCGTTTACCTGCCTTGGGAGCATTGGTTGGGACATTGCAGATAGAGCTTTACTCTGTATCTAACCCGTGCTCTACCTGCCCTTGAAGTGATTGATGGAATCGTATAGAGAGAGATTTACTTTTTATGTAACCCGCGCTATAGTTGCACGGGCATGTATGATGGGACTTTGTAGTGGGTGATTTACTCTGTATCTAACCCGTGCTATTCCTGACATGGGAGTGATTGATGGGGCAGTGCAGAACGAAATTCAATCTGGACCTAGTCCATGCTGTAACTGCCCTGGTTGTGATGGATAGGAAAGCATATGAGTATCTTTACTCTGTATATGACACATGCTGTAACCTGCCCTGGGAGTGTTAGATGAGAACGTGTAGAAGGAGCTTTACTCTATGTATAAGCCGTGCAGCACATCCCCTGAAGTGTTGGGTGGGAGAGTGTGCAGGGAGATTTACTCTGTATATATCGTATGCTGTACCTGCCCTGAGAATGTTCGATGAGAAATTGTTGAAGGAGCTTTAAACTGTATATAAATCGAGCTGTCCCAACCCTGGCAGTGTTTGATGGGGCTTTGTAGAGGGAGCTTTACTCTGTATCAAACCCGTGCGGTATAAGCCTCCGGAGTGCTGATGTGACAGTTTTTAGGGATCTTTACTCTGTATCTAACACGTGTTGTACCTGCCCTGGGAGTGTTTGTCTGGACAGGTTTAAGGCAGCTTTACACTGTATCTAACCCGTGATGTACATGCCCTGGGAGTGATTGATGGGTCAATTTAGAGAACAAAAGAACTTAAGATTACGAGCAGGGCAGGCCATACAGCCCCTCGAGCCTGCTCCACCATTCAGTAAGATGCTGGTTGATCGTCCACCTCAACTCAAATTTCCTGCCCGACCTCCAATTCCCTTCATTCCCTTAGAGTCTAAAAATCTATCTATCTCAGCCTTGAATATAATCAATGACAGAGCATCGATATCCCTCTGGGGCAGAGAATTCCAAAGATTCACAGCCCTCTGAGTGAAGGTATTCCTCCTCATCTCTGTTTAAATGGACTTCCATTTATCCTGAGACTATGCCCCCTAGTTCCAGACGCTCCAGCCAGGGGAAAATATCTCTCAGCATCTACCATCTCAATCCCATTCAGTAACTTGTATGTTTCAATGAGATCACATCTCATTCTTCTTATCTCCAGAGTGTATTGACCCATTCTACACAATCACTCATCCTAGGAGAGCCCTCTCATCCCAGGATGCAATCTAGTGAACTTTCATTGCACTGCCTCGAAGGCAAGTATATCCTTCATTAGTTAAGAAAACGAAAACAGTGCAGAGTACTCCAGGTGTGTTCTCATCAAGGCCCGGTACAATTGTAGCAAGATGACCCTATCCTCATGCTCCAAACTCGTTGCAATAAAGACCAACGTGTAATTTACCTTCCTTATTGTTTCCTGTATATGCATTGTTAGGGAGATGGATGGAGTCAGTGGCAAGGGCGCGGAGTTTGTGGCGGGGTCTGATACATAGAAGATAGGAGCAGGAGTAGGCCATTCGGCCCCTCGAGCCTGCTCCACCATTTAATGAGATCGTGGCTGATCATCCAAATTCAGTACCCTGTCCCTGCTTTCTCCCCATATCGCTTGATCCCTTTAGTTTTAAGAAATACATCCAACTCCTTCTTGAATATACTTAATGAATTGGCCTCGACTGCCGTCCATGGTAGAGAATTCCACAGGTTCACCACTCTCTGGGTGAAGAAGTTCCTCCTCATCTCTGTCCTGAATGGCTACCCCTTATCGTTAGACTGCGACTCCCTGACCATCGGGAATATCCTTCCTGCATCTAGTCTGTCTAGTCCTGTTTGTATTTTATAAGTTTCAATGAGATCCCCTCTCATTCTTATAAACTCCAGCGAGTGCTTGACCCTGGCACCAGGGAGGCAACATACCATCCTGGGCTCACGTCTGTGGTCACCGAAACGGCTATCTGTTCTCCTTACGGTAGAATCCCCTATCACTGTTGCTCTCCCACTATTTTTCCTCCCCTCCTGTGCAGCTGAGCCACTCGTAGTGCCACGGATATTGGCTCTTGCTGAATTCCCTTGAAAAACATGCCCCCCATCAGAATCCGGAGCGGAAAATCTGTTGGAGAGGGAGATGGACCCAGGGGATTCCTGCACTACATTCTGAGTTCTTTTAATCTGCATGGTGGGCACCCGTCCCCTGTCTGCCTGTGCACACTCTATCTGCAGTGTGACCACAGTGACTGCAGCCTTAGCTCTAGCTCTGAAATCACTCGCAGGGCAGGGACAGCACGTGTTAGATACGCAGTAAACATCCCTCTAAATGTCCCATCAATCACTTCCAGGGCTAGAAAAGCCAGTGTTATATACTGAGTGAAGGCCCTGCTAAACTGCCCCAGCAATCACTCCCAGGGCAGGTACAGCATGTATTAGAAACAGAGTAATGGCCCCTCTAACCTGTCCCATCAATCACTCCCAGGGCAGGAACAGCACGGGTTAAGTAAAGAGTAAATCTCCCTGTACACGGTCCAATCAATTACCACCAGGGCCGGGACAACCCGAGTTCGATACAGAATAAATGACCCTCTGAACTGTCCCATCAAATACTCCCAGGGGAGGGAAAGCACTTGTTAGATACAGAGTAAATCTCCCTCTAAACTTTGCCAACAAACACTCCGAGGGCAGGGAGAGCACAAGTTAGACCGAGTAAATCACCTCCTACATTGTCCCATGAATCCCTCCCATTCAGGGACAGCACGGGTTAGATACGGTGTAAAACTCCCTCAAAACTTTCCCAGCAAACACTCCAAGGGCAGCCACAGCATGGGTTAGATAGAGAGTAAAGCTCACTCTACACTGTCACATCAAACACCCGCAGGGCAAGGATAGCATGTGTTAGAAACAGAATAATGCTCCTGTTAAACTATCCCATGAATCACTACCAGGGCAAGGACAACACGGGTTAGATGCAGAGTAAAGCGTCCTCTACAAACTCCCATCAAACACTCCAAGGGCAGGGACAGCACGTGTTAAATACAGAGTAAAGCTCCCTCTAAACTGTACAACCAAACACTCCCAGGGCAAGTACAGCACCTGTTAGATACAGAGCAAAGCTAACTCTAAACTGTCCCAGCAATCACTCGCAGGGCAGGGACAGCACGTGTTAAATATATAGTAAATTTCCCTCTAAAGTCTCCCATCAAAAACTCCCAGGGCAGGTAAAGCACGGGTTAGATAAAGAGTAAAGCTCCCTCTAGACTGTCCCGTCATACACTCCCAAGGCATTTACAGCAAGGGTTAGATAAAAGTAAAGCACCCAATAAATTTTCCCATCACAGAACCCCAGGTCAGGGACAGCACGTGTTAGATAGAGAGCAAATGTCCCTCTACACTGTCTCATCATACAATCCCAAGCTAGGTACAGCATGTGTTAGATACAGAGTAAAGCTCCCTCTACACTCTCCCATCAAACACTCCCCGGGCAGGTACAGCATGTGTTAGATACAGAGTAAATCTCCCTCTACACTGTCCCATCAAACACTCCCAGGGCAGGTACAGCACGGGTTATATACAGAGTAAAGCTCCCTCTACACTGTCCCATCAAACAATCCCAGGGCAGGTACAGCACGGGTTAGATACAGAGTAAAGCTCACTCTACACTGCCCCATCAAACACTCCCAGGGCAGGTACAGCACGGGTTAGATACAGAGTAAAGCTCCCTCTACACTGTCCCATCAAACACTCCCAGGGCAGGTACCGCACGCGTTAGATATAGAGTGAAGCTCCCGCTACACTGTCCCATCAAACACCCCCAGGGCAGGTACAGCATGGGTTAGATACAGAGTGAAGCTCCCACTACACTGTCCCATCAAACACTCCCAGATCATTGAATTCTCAAGACTCATTTTACAGTAAACCTCTCTCTGCACACTTCCATCAATTTGCTTTGAGGTCTAGAAATATGTCTGAGAGAAATCTTTAGTAAGACGTTGCCGTCTTGTTGTTGGGTAATGAGAGTGACCCGTTCTTTCAATTCAAGACAGAAGTAGGACAGAGAGAGAGGCAGAGTGGGAGAGAAGACAACATTTTCACAAACACATTTGCCAGGTCCCTCTATACGGTGACTAGAGGGAATCTTTCCACATTCTGTCCGTGGATATCATATTTTATTTATGCTCCTGTAACTTAGAGAAATGTCCCAACAATCAACAGTTGCTGGAATCCGTTGGGGCATTTGCATTTCGCTCTCTCTATTTCTGTGTTGTGTTGAAGGGGAAACATATATCTTGTTTCTGCCGCTAAATGCTCTAATCTGGGCCTTCTGTTTCTTTGTTTATTTACAAACATGCCTCACTGATTTCGAAAAAGTGAACATGGCAGCAGAACCAGTTCAACAAACTCACTTATTGAACCGTATTAACTCAAAACAAGGGTTTATTTTAACAATATTGACAGTTGGTACAGAATGAATAGAAATATCTCGAACATGGCCATCGGTGACATTTTATTCAATAAGAATAGAAGTAATCTGTATCAAAGGGAAACATGTTCAAAGTCAAAATTTAGTTCCGAAAATTCTGCTGCCAAAATCAGTGGGACATCTCTGAACAGGCTGGTATTTCACTGGGTGTCCATTCAGCGGATGTTTCAAGCCATCTAAACTAGACAAGTTATAATAATGACCAGAGGAGTTGGGGATGATATAGTGACATGGATAGAGGATTGGTTAACGGAAAAAAACAGAGAGTAGGTATAAACGGGACTGCTTCACGTTGACAGGTTTTAAATAGTGGGGAGCCGCAAGGGTCAGTGCTCGGGCCTCAGCTATTTACAATCTATATTAATGACCTAGATGAAGGGACCGAGTGTAATGTATCCAAGTTTGCTGACAATACAAAGCTAGGTGGGACAGTAAGTTCCGATGAGAACGCAAAGAGTCTGCAAAGGGATATATATATATAATATATATATACTAGCTGGGGGAGCCCGGCTTTGCCAGGGCTGTTTTGGGCCAGGTGGTTTAAATTGAGTCCCAGGCTTTGGGGCCTCTCTGTGTCCCTCTGTGAATCTGGTGCCAGGCAACATTTTAAATCGAGTCCCAGGCTTTTGGGCCCTGTCGGGGGGGTTTGAACTAAAATGGCAGGGGTTGGGAACCTGAGCAGGGAGACAGAGGAAAGGAAAACAGGGATAAAAGCAAAAGATAGGAAGGAGAAAAACAAAAGTGGCAGTCAGACAAATCAACGGTTTAAACCAAACGTGGCCACAGTAAATAATAATTCTAATAGGTCTAAGAGCATTAAAAAAACAAGCCTCAAGGCATTGTGTCTTAATGCGAAGAGCATTTGTAATAAGGTGGATGAATTGGCTGCACAAATAGAGGTAAACGAATACGATTTGTTTGGGATTACAGAAACGTGGCTCAAGGATGGCCAAGACTGGGAACTCAACATCCAGGGGTATTCGATATTCAGGAAAGAGAGGCAAAAAGGAAAGGGAGGTGGGGTAGCATTACTGGTTAAAGAACGGATTAATACAATTGGAATGAAGGATATTAGCTCTGATGATGTGGAATCTGTATGGGTAGAATTGAGAAATACTAAGGGGAAAAAAACATTAGTGGGAGTGGTATATAGACCTCCAAACAGTAAGGTGGAGGTTGGGGATGGCATTAAAAGGGAAATTAAAGAAGCGTGCAATAAGAGCACAGCAGTCATCATGGGTGACTTTAACCTACATATAGATTGGGCCAACCAAATTAGTAACAATACTGTGGAGGAGGAATTCCTGGAGTGTTTACGGGATGGTTTCCTGGACCAATATGTCGAGGAACCAACCAGAGATCAGGCCATCTTAGACTGGGTATTATGCAATGAGAAGGGATTAATTAGCAATCTTGTTGTACGAGGCCCCTTGGGTCGGAGCGATCATAATATGATCGAATTCTTCATTAAGATGGAGAATGAAGTAGTTGACTCAGAGACAAGGGTCCTCAATTTAAATAAAGGAAACTACGAAGGTCTGAGGAGCGAGTTGGGTAGGATTCAGTGGGGAATGGCGCTCAAAGGGTTGACGGTGGATAGGCAATGGCAAACATTCAAAGATCGAATGGATGAGCTACAGAATTTGTTCATCCCAGTTTGGCTTAAAAATAAAACAAAAAAGGTGACTCAACAGTGGCTAACAAGGGAAATTAGGGATAGCATAAGATCCAAGGAGAGGACATATAAATTGGCTAGAAAAAGCAATAATCCTGAGGATTCGGAGCAGTTTAGGAGTCAACAAAGGAGGACAAAGGGATTAATTAAGAAAGGGAAAATAGAATATGAGAGTAAGTTAGCTGGGAACATAAAAACTGACTGTAAAAGCTTTTATAGATATGGGAAGAGAAAAAGATTAGTGAAGTCAAGCGTAGGTCCCTTACAGTCAGAATCAGGGGAATTTATATTGGGAAAGAAGGAAATGGCAGTCCAACTAAATGCATACTTTGGTTCTGTCTTCACAAAGGAGGACACAAATAACCTCCCAGAGATGCCGGGGAACATGGGGTCTGATGAAAGCGAGGAACTGAATGAAATCAGTATTTGTAGGAAAATGGTGTTAGGAAAATTGATGGGACAGAAGGCCGATAAATCCCCAGGGCCTGATGGTCTACATCCCAGGGTGCTTAAGGAAGTGTCCCTCGAGATAGTAGATGCATTACTGATCATCTTCCAGAACTCGATAGACTCTGGAACGGTACCCATGGATTGGAGGGTAGCTAATGTTACCCCACTATTCAAAAAAGGTGTTAGAGCAAAAGCGGGGAATTATAGACTGGTAAGCCTGACATCGGTAGTGGGGAAAATGTTAGAATCTATTATAAAAGATGTAATAGCAGAGCACTTGGAAAGCAGTGACAGGATCGGACAAAGTCAACATGGATTTACAAAAGGTAAATCATGCTTGACTAATCTACTGGAATTTTGTGAGGATGTAACTGGTAAAATAGATAAGGGAGAACCAGTGGATGTGATGTATTTGGACTTTCAGAAGGCTTTTGATAAGGTCCCACACAAGAGATTAGCGTGCAAAATTAAGGCACATGGGATTGGGGGCAAGTTATAGACTTGGATAGAGAACTGCTTGGCGGACAGATAGCAAAGAGTTGGAATAAATGGGTCGTTTTCCGAGTGGCAGGCACTGACTAGTGGGGTACCGCAAGGATCGGTCCTAGGACCCCAGCTGTTCACAATATATATTAATGATCTGGATGAGGGAATTGGATGTAATACCTCCAAATTTGCAGACGACACAAAGCTGGGCGGGAGGGTAAGCTGTGAGGAGGATTTTGGGAAAGTCCAGTACGATTTGGACAGGTTGGGTGATTGGGCAGAAACATGGCAATGCGATATAATGTGGATAAATGTGAGGTTATCCACTTTGGTGGCAAAAACAGGAAGGCAGATTATTGTTTGAATGGCAATAGATTGGGAGAAGGGGTATTGCAAAGAGACCTGGGTGTCCTTGTGCACCAGTCGCTGAAGGTAAGCATGCAGGTGCAGCAGGCGGTTAAGAAGGCAAATGGTATGTTGGCCTTCGTAGCAAGAGGGTTCGAGTATAGGAACAAGGATGTCTTGCTACAGTTGTACAGGGCCTTGGTGAGACCACACCTTGAGTATTGTGTGCAGTTTTGGTCACCATACCTGAGGAAGGACGTTCATGCCATGGAGGGAGTGCAGCGAAGATTCACCAGGCTGATACCTGGGATGGCAGGAATGACGTATGAGGAGAGATTATGTCGATTGGGCTTATACTCACTGGAGTTTAGAAGATTGAGGGGGGATCTCATCGAAACCTATAAAATTCTATCAGGTCTGGACAGACTAGATGCAGGAAGGATGTTTCTGATGGCTGGGGAGTCCAGAACCAGGGGTCATAGTCTAAGGGCAAGGGGTAAGCCATTTAGGACTGATATGAGGAGGAATTTCTTCACCCAGAGAGTGGTGAACCTGTGGAATTCTCTGCCGCAGAGGGTGGTGGAGGCCAGTTCATTAAATATATTCAAGAAAGAGATGTATATGTTTCTTGAGGCTGAAGGGATCAAGGGATATGGAGAAAAGGCAGGGACAGGGTACTGAATTTGGATGATCAGCCATGATCACATTGAATGGCGGAGCAGGCTCGAAGGGCCGAATGGCCTACTCCTGCTCCTATCTTCTATGTTTCTATGTTTCTATGTCTCTGTGTCCCTCTCTCAATCTGCTGCCGGGCAACATTTCTACCTTTTAATATCTTGAAAGATGAAAGTGAATGTACTTATAAAACGTGTTTGGTAAATCTTATGTTATTTTTAAAAGAGATACTAACTTTTTCGAAGCTCGATTAGCAGAGTAGTTTGAGCTGGAAGTAGTGAAGCAATGGCTGGCCGATGCCTGAGTTGAAAAGCATTAGTCCCGCCCACAGACGCAGCGATTGGCCAACCATCAGGCGACTCAACTATCAGATTGGTCAATCGTGCCGGCACAGGATTGGCCGAACTTGACGTCAGTCAATCAATGCTACTTAGCAGATAATGAGTTTAATTTTGAAGGTTTTTTGCATAACGCGCGAACAATTTTTGTCCGGCCGAAACGTAAATATGCTTAGGACAGTTCTGGAATCGTCAGCATTCTTTCAACGTAACGCACGTGTAGGTACGCTCTATAACTTTCGAATTAATTCAAGACAGACAGACAGAAAGACAGACGGAATGACAGACAGATGTATCCTTTTATATATATAGATATATAGGTTAAGTGAGCGGGCAGTAAAATGACAGATGGAGAATAAAGTAGGGAAATGTGAGCTTATTCAGATTGGTAGGTGGAATAGAATAACTGAATATTTTTTAAATGGTGAGAAATATTTAACTGTTGATATTCTGAAAGATATTGGTGTCCACGTGCAAGAAACACAGAAAGCTAGCGTGCTGGTACAGCAATCAATAAGGAAGGCAAATTACATGTTGGCGTTTATTGCAAGGGGGTTGGAGTATAAGAGTAAGGAAGTCTTGCTACAATTGTACAGGGCCTTGGTGAGACCACACCTGGAGTACTGGGCACAGTTTTGGTCCCCTTATCTAAGGAAGGATATACTTATCTTTGAGGCTGTGCAACGAAGGTTCACTAGATTAATTCCTGGGATGAGAGGGCTGTCCTATGATGAGGCATTGTGTAGAATGGGCCTATAGACTGGAATTTAGAGGAATGAGAAATCATCACATTTAAACATACAAGATACTGAAGGGGATTGACAGGGTAGATGCTGAGAGGTTATTTTCCGTAAGACTGAGCTGAGGAGGAAATTCTTCACTCAGAGGGTTGTGAAACTTTGGAATTCTCTGCCCCAGAGGGCTGTGGATGCTCAGTCGTTGAGTACATTCAAGGCTGTGGTAGATAGGTTTTAGGACTCTAAGGCAATGAAGGGTGATGGAGATCTGGTTGGAAAGTGGAGTTCAGGTGGATGATCAGCCATGATCTTATTGAATGACGGGGCAGGCTCGAGGGGCTGTATGGCCCACTCCTGATCCTATTTCTTATGTTGTTATGTTCTCTGCATTGACGCATCAATCACTCCCAGGGCAGGTACAGCACGGGTTAGATACAGAGCAAAGCACCCTCTACACTGCCCTTCAAACACTCCCAGGGCAGGTACAGCACGGGTTAGATACAGAGAAAAGCACCCTCTACACTGCCCTTCAAACACTCCCAGGGCAGGTACAGCACGGGTTAGATACAGAGAAAAGCACCCTCTACACTGCCCTTCAAACACTCCCAGGGCAGGTACAGCACGGACTAAATACAGAATAAATCCTCCTTTATACTGTCCAGTCAAACACACCCAGGCCAGGTAGAGCACGTGTTAGGTACAGAGTGAAGCTCCCTAAACACTGTCCCATCAAGCACTTCCACTGCAGGAACAACACGGGTTAGATACAGAGTTAACCTCCCTCTACAAATTCCCATCAGACACTCCAAGGCCGGGTAAAGCTTGTGATTCATATGGAGTGTAGCTCCCTGTACACTTTCCTATCCAGCGCTCCCAGGGGATGTGCTGCACGTTTTAGATACAGTTTAAAGTTCCTTCTACACTTTCTCTTCAAACACTCACAGGGCCGGTGAAACACGGTTTAGATACAGAGTAAAGCTCCCTCTACATTGTCCCAGCAAACACTCCCCTTGATGGTACAGCTCTAGTTAGAAACATGGTAAAGTTAACTCTACACTCTCCCATTAACCACTCCCAGGGAGGTCGAGCACGTGTTAGATACTGAGTAAAGCTCCCTCTACACTGTCCCATCAAACACTCCCAGGGCATGTAGAGCACATGTTAGATACTGAGTAATGCTCCCACGACACTTTCCCAAAAAAACACCATCAGGGCAGGATAAAAAAGTTCGTTACAGAGTAAATCTCCCTTTACACTGTCCCATCAAACACACTAACAGTAGATACTGCACGTGTTTGATGCTGAGTCAAGGTCCCTCTACACTGTCCCATCAAACACTCCCAGGCATGGTACAGCACATGTTAGATACAGAGTAAAATTCCGTCTAAACTGTCACATCAATCACTCCCAGGGCAGGTACAGCACGGGTTAGATAAAGAGTACAGCTCACTCTACACTGTCCCATCAAACACTCGTCCTGCATGTGCAGCACATGTTAGATACACTCCCAGGGCAGGGACAGCACCGGCGAGATATGTGTAATTCTCCCTTTATACTAACCCTTCAAACACTCCCAATGCAAGTACAGCATGCATTTTATAAAGAGTAAATCTCCCTTTATACTGTGCCATTAAACACTCCCAGGGCAGGTACAGCACGGTTTTGAAAAAACTAAAACACCCTGTATACTTCCCCATCAAGCTCTCCCAGGGCAGGTAAAACACAGATTAGATATAGAGGAAGATCCGTCTAAACAGTACCATCAAACAATCACAAGGCAAGGACAGCATGGACTAGATACAGGGTTAGTCTCCCTTTATACAACCATTCAAAAACTCCCAGGCAGTTACAGCATGCGTTACATACAGAGTAAAGCATCCGCTACACTGTTGCATCCAACATTCCCAGAGCAGGTACAGCATGCTTTAGTTCCAGAGCAGCATTCCACCTACACTATTCCATCAGATGCAGAGTAAAGCTCCTTCTACACTGTCCCATCAATATCTCAGAGGTCAGTTACAGCACAGGTTAGATACAGAGTACAGCTCCATCTACACTGTCCCATTTATAGCACACAGGTCAGGTACAGCTCTGTGAGATACAGAGTAAATCTCCCTCTGCACTGTTCCATGAAACACTCCCAGGGCAGGGACAGCACGGATTAGATGCAGATTAAATCTCCCTCTACACTTCCCCATCAAACACTCCCAGGGCATGTACAGCACGTGTTTGATACAGAGTAAATCTTCCTTTATTATATTATTCAAACAAACACTCCCAGAGATGGTACTGCACGGATTAGATAAAGAATAAAACTCCCTCTGCACTGTCCTATCGAACACTCCCAAGGGCGGTATTGCATGTGTTAGGTGCCGAGTAATGCTCCCTCTACACTGTCCCATCAAACACTCCCAGGGCAGGTACAGCACGGGTTTGATAAAGAGTAAAGCTCACTCCACAGTGTCCCATGAAACACTCCCAGGGCAGGGACAGAACGGGTTATATACAGAGTAAATCTGCCTGTACACTGTGCCATCAATCATTCCCATGGCATTTATGACACGGGTTAGATAAATGAATATAGCTCTCTCCACACTTACCCATCAAACACCCCCAGGGCAGGTACAGCACGTGTTTGATACAGAGTAAATCTCTCTTCATATTGTTCAATCAAACACTCCCAGAGATGGTACTGCAAAGGTTGATAAAATCTCCTTCTGCACTGTCCATTCGAACATCCCAAGCCCGGAATTGCACATCTAAGATATCGAGGATATCGAGTAATGCTCCCTCTGCACTGTCAAATCGAGCTCTCCCAGTGGAGGTACAGCACAGGTTAGATAGAGTGTAAAGCTCCCTCTACACTGCTCCATCAAACACTCCCAGGACAGGTACTGCACGGGTTAGGCACAGAGTAAAGCTCCCTCTACACTGTCCAATCAAACTCTCCCAGGGCAGGGACAGAACGGGTAAGATACAAAGTAAAGCTCCCTCCATATTGGCCCATCAAACACTCCCAGATCATTGAATTCTCAAGACTCATTTTACACTAAAGCTCCACCTGCGCATCCCATCGATTTCGTTCGAGTCCTAGAAATATTTCTGAGAGAACTCTCTTGTATGACGTTGCAGTGTTGTTCATAGCATCATATAATGATAGAAAGTTAGAGCACGGAAGGAGGCCATTTCGTCCCATCGTGTCTGTGCCGGCCAACAGAGAGCTATCCAGCCTAATCCCAGTTCCCAGTCCTTGGTCCGTAGCCCTGCAGGTTAGAGCAGCCCAAGTGCACATCCAAGTACTTTTTAAATGTGGTTAGGGTTCCTGCCTCTACCACCCTTTCAGGCAGTGAGTTCCAGACCCCCACAATCCTCTGGGTGAAGAAATAAGGTCTCCCCTCAGCCTCCCCTGTTCCAAGGAAAACAGACCCAGCCTATCCAGTCTTTCCTCATAGCTAAAATTCTCTACTCCTGGCAACATCCTTGTAAATCTCCTCTGCACCCTCTCTAGTGCAATCATATATTTCCTGTAATGTGGTGCCCATAACTGCACGCAGTCCTCTAGCTGAGGTGTAACTAGTGTTTTAAACATTTGAAGCGGAACACCCTGCTCTTGTATTCTATGCCATGGCTAATAAAGGCAAGCATTCCGTATGCCTTCTTAATCACCTTATCTACCTGGCCTGCTTGCTTCGGGGATCTGTGGACATGCACTCCAAGGTCCCTTTGTTCCTCTACACTACTAAAGGTACAACCATTTCACGTGTATTCCCTTTCCTTGTAAGTCCTCCCCAAATGCATTACCTCACACTTCTCCGGATTGAATTCCATTTGCCACTGTTCTGCCCAACTGACCGATTTATTGATATCTTCCTGCAGTCTACAGCATCCTTCTTCAGTATCAACCACACAGCCGATTTTAGTATCATCTGCAAACTTCTTAATCATACCCCTTATATTCAAGTCTAGATCATTGATATATACCACAAAAACAAGTGACCTAGTACTGAGCCCTGCCGAACCCAAATGAAAGCAGCCTTGCAGTCCCAAAACACCCATCAACCATTAGCCTGCTTCCTGTCTCCGAGCAAGTTTTGAATCCAACTTGACACTTCCCACAGGCTCCAATGGGCTTTTAACTTCCTGATCAGTCTGCAATGTGGAACCTTATCAAAAGCCTTGCTAAAGTCCATATACACTACATCAAACGCACTACCCTCATCTACCCTCCTTGTTATATCCTCAAAAAATGTGGGGATAAGCAATGAACCATTCCTTAGAGGCAAGACAGAAGCTGGGAATAGGAGAGAGAGGCACAGAGGGAGCTGGCACAGGAAATTTTTAACTAACACATTTGCCATGTCGCTATATACGGTGATTAGAGGGAATCTTTCCCCGTTCTGTCCCTGGATATCACTTTACTTTATTCTCCATTAACTTAGAGAAATGTCCCAACAATCAATAGTTACTGGAAACCGTTGGGACATTTGCATTTCGCTCTCTTTGTCTGTGCTTTGTTGGTGGGGAAACATTTATCCTCTTTCTGTCGCTCAATGCTCTAATCTGGGATGTCTATTTCTGTGTTTATTTACATAAACGCCTCATTGGTTTCCATGAAGTGAACATGGCAGCATATCAGGTCAACAGAGTCACGTATTCATTAGTTTCAACTCACAACAAAGGTTTATTTTAAGTATATTGGCAGTTGGTACAGAATGATTAGAAATATCCAGAACATTGCCATTGGTTTCAGTTTTGTTCAATTAGAAGAGATGTGATTTATATCAAAGGGAAAAAGAATAAAATTAAAAATTTAGATCTGAAAATTCTGCTGATAAAATCAATGGGACATCTCTGAACATGCTGGTATTTCACTGGATGTCCATTTAGCGGATGATTCACACCATTTAAATTAAGCAAGTTATGATTGTGACTAGAGGATTTAGGAGTAATATATTAATATGGATAGAAGATTTCTTACCGGATTGAAAACAGAGAGTAGGGATAAACGGTTCTGTTCAGGTTGGCAGGCTGTAACAATTGGGGTGCCACAAGGATCAGTCCTGGGGCCTGAGCTATTTACAAACTATATTAATGACCTAGATGAAAGGACTGAGTGTAATGTATCGACGTTTGCTGACGATGCAAAGTTAGGTGAAACAGTAAGCTTTGAGGAGAACACAAAGATTCTGCAAATTGATATAGATAGACTGGGTGAGTGGGAAGTAAGGTGGCAGATGGAGTATAATATATTAAAATATGAGGTTAATCACTTTGGCAGGTAGAATAGAAGAACATAATATGCTTAAATTGGTGAGAAACTTGTAGAAACAAAGAAACATAGAAATGTAGAAAATTAGGAGCAGGAGTAGGCCATTCGGTTCTTCGAGCCTGCTCCGCAATTCAATATGATCATGGCTGATCCTTTATCTCAATACCATATTCCCGCTCTCTTCCCATTCCCCTAAATGTCTTTTCTGTCTAGAAATCTATCTATGGCCTTCTTAAATCTATTCATTGACGTGGCCTCCACAGCCTTCTTTGGGAGATAATTCCACAGGTTCACCATTCTGTGAGTGAAGACATTTCGCCACATCTCAGTCCTAATTATCCTACCCAGTATCCTGAGACTGACCCCTCATTCTAGACCGCCCAGACAGGGGAAACATCCTCCCTGCATCAAATCTGTCTAGCCCTGTCATAATTTTATAAGATTCAATGCGATCCCCTCTCATTCGTCTAAACTCTGATGAATACAGGCCTAGTCGACCCAACCTCTTCTCATGCATCAGTCCTGCCATCCCAGGAAACAGTCTGGTGAACATTTGCTGCCCTCGCTTTATGGCAAGTATATCCTTTCTTAAGTAAGGATACCAAAACTGCACACAGTACTCCAGGTGTGGTGTCACGAAGGCCATGTATAACTGTAGTAAGACATCCTTGTTGCTGTACTCAAAAATTCTTGCAATGAAGGCCAAAATACCATTTGCCTTCCTAACTGCTTGGTGCACCTGCATGGTTGCTCTCAGTGACTGGTGTACAAGAACACCCAGGTCCTTCTGTACATCAACATTTCCCAATCTATCAACACTTAAATAACACTCAGCATTTCTGTTTTTCCCACAGAAATAGATAACTTCTCATTTATCCACGTTATACTGCATCTGCCATGTATTTACCCACTCATTCTCCTTGTCTAAATCGCTGTGAAGCCTCTTTGTATGCTCCTCCCATCTGATGATCCCATCTGTTTTTTGTCATCAGCAAAATTGGAAAAATTACATTTGGTTCCTTGATCCAAATCGTTGATATATATTGTGAATAACTGGGGCCCAAGCACTGATCCCTGCGAGAATCCACTAGTCACTGCCTACCATCCCGAAAAAGACCCATTTATTCCAAATCTCTGTTTCCTGTCTTTTCACCAATTTTCAATTCATGCCAGTATATTATCCCCAACCCCATGTGCTTTAATTTTGCACACTAGCCTCTTATGTGGGATTTATCGACGGCCTTCTAAAAATCCTAAAATTCCACTGGTTCTTCCTGATCTATTCCACCAGTTACATTCTCAAAAAACTCCAGTAGGTTTGTGAAAGACGGTTTCACTTTTATAAATCCATGTAGACTTTGTTTAATCCCGTTGATATTTTCTAAGTGTCCTTTTATCACATCCTCTAGCATTTTTCCTGCTACTGATGTTAGGCTAACTGGTCTGTAGTTCCCGGATTCCTCTCTACCCTCCAGTTTGCAGGAACTGTTCCACAATCTATAGAATTTTGGACGATGACAACCAATGCATCCAATATTTCCATGGCTACTTATTTTAGTACTCCTGGATGCAGACTATCAGGCCCATAGAATTTATCAGTTTTCAGTCCCATTAATTTCTCCAGCACTTTTTTTTTACTAATACTAATGTCCTTTAATTCCTCCTTCTCACTAGATCCTTGCTTCCCTAGCATTTCTGGGAAGTTATTTGTGTCCTCTTCCGTGAAGACAGAACCAAAATATTTGTTTAATTGCACTGCTGTTTCCTTGTTACCCATTAGAAATTATCCCATATCTGAATGTAAGGGACCTACATTTGTCTTCTTAAATGTTGATGTTCAGAGAGATTAGGATGTCCCCGTGCAAGAAACTCAGAAAGCTAGCATGCAGGTATAGCAAGCAATAAGGAAGTCAAATGACAGGTTGGCATTTGTTGCAAGGAGGTTGAAGTATTCGAAAAAGGAAGTAATGCTCCAGAGACACAGCAATGCGTTTGACTCTTAATTGCCCTCTGAAATGGCCTAGCACGCCATTCAGTTGTAACAAACCACTACGAAACACAATAAAAATAAGGAAACCAGATGGACCAACTCGGCAATGACCTCTGCACTGGCTAGGGACATGGTAATGGCACTCTCAGCCCAGTCGACCATGAAAAATCCTCATCACCTGGGGACTTGTGCCAAAATTGGGAGAGCTGTCACACAGACTAGGTAAGGAAAAGCCTGACATAGTGATACTCAAAGTGTCTTACATTTCAGCAAAAGTCCCAAACTGCTCCATCACCATCCCTGGGTATGACCTGTCCAAGTGGAAGGACAGACTCTCCAGGGGTGGTGGCTCAGTCGGAAATGAGTGGCTCTGGGTGCCCTCAACATTGACGCCGGACCCCATGCAGTCTCATGATTTCAGGTCAAGTATGGGCAAGGAAACCCAAAGCAGATTATCACCTAACGCCCTCCCTCATCTGATGAATCAGTACTCCTCCATGTTGAACACCACTTGGAAGAATCACTGAGAGTAGCAAGGGCACAGAATGTACTCTGGGTGGGGGAATTCCATGTACATCCCCAAGAGTGGCTCGGTAGCACCACTACTGACCTGGCCCTCCGAGTCCTGATGGATATCACTGCCTGTCTGGGCCTGCGACAGGTGGTGAGAGAACCAACACGAGCGAAAAACCTACTTGACCTCATCCTCATCAATCTACCTGTCATAAATGCATCTGTCCATGACAGTATTGGTAGCATTGAGCACCGTGCAGTCATTGTGGAGAAGAAGTCCCGTCTTCACACTGGGGACACGATCCATCGCGTTGTGTGGCACAACCCCCATGCTAAGTGTGATAGATTCAGAACAGATCTTGCAGCTCAAAACTGGGTATCTTTGAGACGCTGTGGGCCATTAGCAGCAGCTGAATTGTATTCCACCACAATCTGTAACCTCACGGCCCAGCAAGTCCATCACTCTACCATTACCATCAAGCCAGAGGACCAACGTTGGTTCAATAATGTGTGTAGAAGAGCATGACAGGAGCAAAATTAGGTGTACCTAAAAATGAGTTGTCATCCTGGGAAAGCTGCAACACAGGACTACATGCATGTTAAAATGCGGAATAAGCATGCTGTAGACAGGGCTAAGCAATCCCACAATCAATGGACCAGATCAAATCTCTGCAGTCCTGCCACATCCAGTCGTGAATGATGGTGGACCATTAAAAAGGTAATGGGAGGAGCAGGCTCCATGAATATCCCGGTCCTCAGTGATGGTGTAGCCTAGCACATCTTCAACCATCATCAGCTGGAAGTGCCGAGTGGATGATTCATATCGGCCTGCTCCTAAGGTCCCCACCATCACAGTCTTCAGCCAATTCGATGCACTCCACGTGATACCAAGAAACAGCTGAGAGCACTGGATACAGCAAAGGCTATGGGTCCCAACAAATCCCAGGCTAGCGTGCCGTAGACCTGTGCTCCAGAACTAATCGCACCTCTAGCCAAGCTGTTCCAGTACAGCTGCAACACTGGCATCTATCCAACAATGTGTAAAGCTGCGCAGGTATGTCCTGTCCACTAAAATCGGGACTAAACAACCCCTGCTAATTTCCGCGCCATCAGTTTACTCTCAAACATCAGCAAAGTGATGGAAGGTGTCATCGACAGTGCCATAAAGTGGCAGTTACTCACCAATAACCTGCTCGCACAAGCCTAGTTTGCGTTCCGTCATGACCACTTGGATGTGAACTCATTACGGCCTTGGTCCAAACACGGAAAAAAGGAGCTGAATTCCAGAGGTGAGGTGATAGTGACTGCACTTGATATCAAGGCACCATTTGACCGTGTGTGGCTTCAATGAGCCCTAGTAAAACTGAAGTCAATGGGAATCGGGTGGAAAAAGCTCCTCACAGCCCCAGGACATCGCAGCAGGAGTTCCTCAGGGTAGTGTCTTAGGCCCAACCATCTTCAGCTGCCTCATCAATGACCTTTCCTCTAACATAAGATCAGAAATGGGGATGTTCGCTGATGACTGCACAGTGTTCAGCGCCATTCACAACACTTCAGATAATGAAGCAGTTCATGCCCGCATGCAAGAAGACCTGGATGATGTTCAGGCTTGGGTTGATAAATGTCAGATAAAAATCTCACCACAGAAGTACCAGGCAATGACTATTTCCAAAAAGCGAGAGTCTAACCACCGTACACATGACATTCAGCGGTATTACCATTGTCGAATTCCGCACCATCAACATCCTGGGGGTCAGCATTGACCAGAAACATAACTGGACCAGCCACATAAATACTGTGGTAACAAGATCAGGTCAGAGGCTAGGTATTCTGCGGCGAGTGTCTCACATCTGGAAACTATAGACATGTTAGCCTAACATCTGTGGTTGGTAAAATGTTAGAGTCCATTATTAAGGAGACAGTAACGGGACATTTGGATAAACATAATTTAATAGGACAAACTCAGCATGGTTTCATGAAGGGGAAGTCATGTCTGACAAATTTGTTTGAGTTCTTTGAGGAAGTAACATACAGGGTGGATAAAGGAGAACCTGTGGACGTAGTGTATTTAGACTTCCAAAAGGCATTTGACAAGGTGCCACACAAAAGATTATTGCTCAAGGTAAAAAATCACGGGATTGGGGATAATATTCTGGCGTGGGTGGAGGATTGGCTCTCTAACAGAAAGCAGAGAGTTGGGATAAATGGTTCATTCTCAGACTGGCAACCAGTAACTAGTGGTGTTCCGCAGGGGTCAGTGCTGGGTCCCCAACACTTTACAATCTATATTAACGATTTGGAGGAGGGGACCGAGTGTAACATATCAAAGTTTGCAGATGATACAAAGATGGGAGGGAAAGTACTGAGTGAGGACAACATTAAAAACCTGCAAAGTGACATAGGCAGGCTAAATAAGTGGGCAGAGATTTGGCATATGGAATACAATACTGGAAAGTGTGCGGTTATGCACTTTGGCAGGATAAATCTTAGAGCAAGTTATTATCTTAATGGCGAGAAACTGGAATGTACTGTAGTACAAAGGGATCTGGGGGTCCTGGCGCACGAAACTCAAAAAGTTAGTATGCAGGTGCAGCAAGTGATGAAGAAGGCCAATGGAATGTTGGCTTTTATTGCTAGGGGGATAGAATATAAAAACAGGGAGGTATTGCTGCAGTTATACAAGGTATTGGTGAGGTCCTGCTAAACCGCCCGATCAAACACCCCTATGACAGGTACGGAAGGTGTTACATGCAGAGTAATTTACCCTTTAATCTATCCCATCATTCACTCCCAGGGCAGGGGCAGTGCATGTTAGATACAGTGTAAAGCGCCCTCTAAACTTTCCCATCAATCACTCCCAGGACAGGGACAGCACGGGTTAGATACAGAGTAAATTACCCTATAAACTGTCCCATCAATCACTCCCATGGCAGTGACAGCACGGGTTAGATACAGAGTAAATCTCCCTCTACACTTTTCAAACAAACGCTCCCAGGGCAGGTACAGCATGGGTTAGATACAGAGTAAAGCTCCCTCTAAAGTGTCCCATCAAACACTCCCAGGGCAGGTACAGCACGGGTTAGATACAGAGGAAAAGTCCCTCTAAACTGTCCCATCAAACACTCCCAGGGCAGGGAGAGCACGGGTTAGATACAGAGTAAATCTCCCTCTGCAGTGTCCCATCAAACGCTCCCAGGGCAGAGACATCCCTGTTTATATATACATATTAATAGTCACTCTGATCTGTCCCATCAAATACTTACAGGGCAGCTACAGCAAAGGTTATATACAGAGTAAAGCTCAATCGACACTGTCCCATTAAACGCTCCCAGGGCAGGTACAGCAAGGGATAGACATAGAGTTAATATCCCTTTTCATTGTCCCATCAAACACTCCCAGTGAAGGTGTATCAAAGGTTAGATACAGAGTAAATCTCCCTCTATGCTGTGCCATCGAACACCCCAGGGCAGGTATGGGAATGTTTAGATACAGGTAAAGCTCCCTGTTCACTGTCCCATCAATCACTGCCAGGACAGTAATAGCACGGGTTAATTACATTGTTATGTTCTTTCTAAACTGTCCCATCAAATGCTCCCAGATCAGATAGAGCACGTGTTAGATACAGAGTAAAGCTTTCTACCCACTGCCCCATCAAACATCCACATGGCAGGTACAGCACGATTTGATAGATAGTAAAGGTCTCTCTAAATTGTGGCATCAATCACTCGCAGAGCAGGGATAGCACGGGTTCAATACATAGTAAATTACCCTATAAACTGTCTCATCAATCACTCCCAGGACAGGTACAGCATGGGATAGATACAGAGTAAATTACCCTATAAACTGTCCCATTAATCACTACCAGGGCAGTGACAGCACGGTTTAGATACAGAGTAAAGCTCCCTCTACACTTTTCCAACAAACGCTCCCAGGGCAGGTACAGCATGGGTTAGATATAGAGTAAAGCTCCCTACACTGTCCAATCAAACATGCCAAGGGCAGGGACAGCAGGGGTTAGATACAGAGTAAAGCTCCCTCTACACTGTTCCATCAAACACTCCCAGGGCAGGTACAGCACGGGTTAGATACAGAGTAAAGCTCCCTCTAAACTTTTCCAACAAACGCTCCCAGGGCAGGGACAGCCCTGTTTATATACATAATAATGGTCACTCTAAACTGTCCCATAAAACTCTGACAGAGCAGCTACAGCAAAGGTTAGATACAGAGTAAAGATCAATCTATGCTGTCCCATCAATCACTCCCAGGGCAGGGACAGCACGGGTTAGTTACAGGGTAAATCACCTGCTAAACCTTGCCATCAAACACTCCCAGCACAGGTACAGCAAGGATTAGAAACAGAGTAAAAGCTCCCTCTACACTGGTCCATCAATGATCCCAGGGCAGGAACAGCAAGGGTTAGATTCATATTAAAATCCCACTAAAATGTCCCATTAATCACTCCCAGGGAAGTGACAGCAAGGTTTAAATACATATTAATGGTTCCTCTAAACTGTCCCATTACACACTTCCAGTGCAGGTACAGCAAAAGGTAGATACATAGTAAATCGCTCACTACACGTTTCCGTATAAACACTCCAAGGGCAGGTACACCAAGGGTTAGATAAAGAGCAACGCTTCCTCTACACTGTCCCATCAAACACTCCCAGGGTAGGTAGAGAACATTTTAGATACAGAGAAGCACCCTCTAAACTGGCCCATTAATCACCCCCAGGGCAGGGAGAGCACACGTTAGATAGAGTGTAAAGGGCTCTCTAAACTCTCCCACCAGTAACTAACAGGGCAGGGAGAGCACGATTTAAATACATAGTGATTGTCCCTCTACACGCTCCCATCAAAAACTCCCAGGGCAGGAACAAAAATAGTTAGATACAGAGTAAAGATCTATCTATACTGTCCCATCAAACATGCCCAGGGCAGGTTCAGCAAGGTTTAGATACAGAGTAAATCTCCCTCTAAACTTTCCCATCTATCAATCACAGGGCAGGACAGCACGAGTGAGATACTTCGTAAAGCTCCCTCTAAACTGTCACATCAATCATTCCCTGGGCAGCGACAGCATGTATTAGATGCAGATAAAGATCCCTTAAACTGCCCAGCAATTGCTCCCAGGGCAGGGAGGGCACGGGTTAAGTACATAGTACATGTCAGTCTAAATTGTCCCACCAAACACTCCCAGGGCAGATACAGCACTTGATAGATACAGGGTAAAGGTCCATCTAAACTGACCCATCAATCACTCCCAGGGCATGGACAGCACGGGTTAGATACAGATTAAATCTCCCTCTAAAGTTTCCCATCAAACACTCCCAGGGCAGGTACAGCAAGGAGTAGAAACAGAGCAGATGCTCCCTCTACACTGGTCCATCAAACACTCCCAGGACAGGTACAGCACGGGTTAGAAACAGAGTAAAAGCTCCCTCTACACTGTCCCATCAAGAATCTAGGGCAGGAACAGCAAGGGTTAGATTCATATTAAAGATCCCACTAAAATGTCCCATCAATCACTCCCAAGGCAGTAACAGCAAGGTTTAAATACATAGTAATGGTTCCTCTAAACTGTCCCATTATACACTTCCAGTGCAGGTACAGCAAAGTTTAGATACATAGTAAATCGCTCTCTACACATTTCTGTATAAACACCCCAAGGGCAGGTACACCAAGGGTTAGATTAAGAGCAACACTTCCTCTACACTGTCCCATCAAACACTCCCAGGGTAGGTAGAGAACATTTTAGATACAGAAAAGCACCCTCTAAACTGGCCCATTAATCACCCCCAGGGCAGGGAGAGCACACGTTAGATAGAGTGTAAAGGGCTCTCTAAACTGTCCCATCAGTAACTCACAGGGCAGGGAGAGCACGATTTAAATACATAGTGATTGTCCCTCTACACGCTCCCACCAGAAACTCCCAGGGCAGGAACAAAAATTGTTAGATACAGAATAAAGACCTATCTATACTGTCCCATCAAACATGCTCAGGGCAGGTACAGTAAGGTTTAGATACAGAGTAAATCTCCCTCTAAACTTTCCCATCTATCAATCACAGGGCAGGGACAGCACGGGCGAGATACATCGTAAAGCTCCCTCTAAACTGTCGCAGCAATCATTCCCAGGGCAGCAGCAGCACGTATTAGATGCAGATAAAGATCCTTTAAACTGCCCAGCAATCGCTCCCAGGGCAGGGAGAGCACGGGTTAAGTACATAGTACATGTCAGTCTAAACTGTTCCACCAAACACTCCCAGGGCAGGTACAGAGTAAAGGCCCAACTAAACTGACCCATCAATCACTCCCAGGGCAGGGACAGCACGGTTTAGATACAGAGTAAATCGCTATAGTAATCTGGGATGTTATGATTAAGGTTATCCACCAGGTGGTACTGTAGCCAATGCTGCTGCTAAGCTCAGAGGTTTGCTTCCTGTTAAGGTCAGAGGTTTGCTTCCTGTCAAGGTCAGCAAAGGTGAAATGCCAGGATGCAGGCATGATGTTTGTTACTCTGTTTGTTAATAAAGTACTCGTGCTAATTCTACGATATCACCTCTTCGAGTCCTTGTCTCACTACATGGATTTATCACAATCGCCCTCTAAAATTTCCCATCATTCATTCCTAGGGTAGGTACAGCAAGTGTTAGATACAGTGTAAAGCATCCCTCTACACTGTCCGATTAAAAACACCCAGGGCAGAAACAGCAAGGGTTTGATACAGAATAAAGGTCCCTCTAAAATGTCCCATCAATCACTCCCAAGGCAGGGACAGCAAGGTTTAACTACATAGTAATGGCCCTTCTAAACTGTCCTATTAAACCCACTCAGGGCAGGTACAGCAAAGGCTAGATACAGAGTAAATCACCCTCTACACGTTTCCATATAAGCAGTCCCAGGGCAGGTACAGCACATATTGGATACAGAGTAAAGCTCCCTCTAAATAGGCACATTATTCACTCCCAGTGCAGGGAGAGCACGCGTTAGATATAGTGCAAAGGGCCCACTAAACTCTCCCATCAAACACTCGCAGGGCAGGGACAGCATGTGTTAGATACAGAGTAAAGTTCCATCTAACCTGACCCTTCAATCACTCCCAGGGCAGGGACAGCACGGGTGAAATACATAGTAAAGGTCCCTATGAACGGTCCCATCAAACACTCCCAGGTCAGGTACAGCACGGGTTAAATACAGACTAAAAGTCCCTCTAAACTGTCCCATCAATCACTCCCAGGGCAGTGTGAGCTCGATTTAGAAAAGAGTAAATCTCCCTCTACACTGTCCCATCAAACACTCCCAAGGCAGGTACAGCATAGGGTAGATTCAGTGTAAAGCTCCCTCTAAACGATCCATTTAAACATTCCCAGGGCAGGGACAATGCGTGTTAGATACAGAGCAAACGTCAATCTAAACTTCCACACCAAGCACTCCCAGGGCAGGAACAGCTCGTGTTAGAACAGAGTAAAGCTCCCACTAGACAGGCCCATCCAACACTGCCAGGGAAGGTACAGCATTGCCTAGTTAAAGAATAAATCAAGCACTCTCATGGAAGGTACAGAACGGGTTAGTTAAAGAGTAAATCTCCCTCTACACTGTGCCATCAATAACACCCAGGGCAGGTACAGCACGGGTTAGATACAGAAAAAATACATCTGCACTGTCCCACCATACACTCCCAGTGCAGGTACAGCACGGGTTAGATAATGACTATACCTCCCTCTACACTTTCCCATCAAACACACCCAGCAGCAGTTATAACACGAGTTAGATACAGATTAAAGCTGCCTTTACACTGTCCAATTGAACACTCCCATGGTAGGTACAGCATGGGTTGGATCAGAGTAAAGCTCCTTCTACACTGTCCGATCGAACAGACCCAGGGCAGGTGTAGCAAGGGTTAGATGCAAAGTAAAGCTCCATCTACACTGTCCCAGCTAACACTCCCAGGACAAGTACAGCACGGGTTAGAAACAAAGTAAACTTCCCCCTACATTTTCCCATTAAAGAATCCCAGGGCAGGTACAGCACCGGTTAGATACAAAGTAAAACTCCCTCTACACTGTCCCATCCAACACTCCCAGGGCAGGTACAGAACGGGTTAGATACAGAGTAAAGCTCCCTCTACAATGTCCCATCAAACACTCCCAGGCCAGGTACAGCACCTTTTAGATAGAGAGTAAATCTCCATCTACAGTGTCCCATCAAGCACTCCCAGATCATTGAATTCGCAAGACTCATTTTACACTAAAACTCCCTCTGCGCATTCCCATCAATTTGTTTAGAGGTCTAGACTTATTTCTGAGGGAAATCTTTTGCAAGACGTTGTCCTCCTTTGGTGGGGTAAGGACAATGACCAATTCTTTAGAGTCAAGACAGAAAGTGGAAATAGGCGAGAGACGCAGAGAGGGTGAGGAAACAAGACATTTTCACAAACACATTTGCCCTGTTGCTATATACGGTGACTGGAGGGAATCTTTCCCCATTCTGTCCATGTATATCATCTTTACTTAATATTCTTTTAAATTAGAGAAATGTTCCAGCAATCAACAGTTGCTGGAATCGGTTGGGTCATTTACATTTTGCTCTCTATTTCTGTGCTGTGTTAATGGGGAACATTTATTGTGATTCTGCCGCTCAGTGCTCTAATATTGGACTTCTATTTCTGTGTTTATTTACCAAAACGCCTCACTGGTTTCCAAGAAGTGAACATGGCAGCAAAACCAGGTCAAGAAAGTCATTGTTGATTCATTCAACTCACAACACGGTTTTATTTTAAAAATATTGACTGTTGGTACAGAATGAATAGAAATATCTAGAACATTGGAATCTGTTTCAGTTTTGCTCAATTATAACAAATGAGATTTATATCAAAGGGAAAATATTAAAATTAAAAATTCAGTACTGAAAATTCTGCTAAACAAAATCAATGGGACATCTCTGAACAGGCTTGTATTTCACTGGATGTCCATTTAGCGGAAGCTTCAAGCAATTTACACTAAACAAGTTAAGATAGTGACCAGAGGAGTTGGGGTTAATATAGTAACAAAAATAGAGGATTGGTTAGATACAGCACCGGTTAGATACAGAGTAAAGTTCCCTCTACACTGTCCCAGCAACCAATCCCAGAGCAGCTACAGCACGGGTTAGATACAGAAGAAATCTCCCTCTTCACTTTCCCATCAAACACTCCCAATGCAGCTACAGCACGGGTTGGATACAAAGTAAAGATCCCTCTAAACTGTCCCATCCAGCACTCCCAGGTAAAACACCGTTTAGCTAAAGAGTAAAGATCCCTCTACACTGTCCCATCCATCTCTCACAGGACAAGGACAGCACGGGTCAGATGCAGAGTACAACTATCTCTACAATGGCCAATCAAGCACTCACAGATCATTGAATTCGCAAGAATAATTTTGCAGTAAAGCTCCCTCTGCGCATCCCATCGGTTTGGTTCGTGTACTAGAAATATGTCTCTGAGAAATCTGTTCTAGGACGTTGCTGTCTTGTTCATAGAATCATTCAATCATAGAAGGTTATCCCACGGAAGGAGGCCATTTCGTCCCATCCTGTCTGCACCAGCCAACAAAGAGCTATCCAGCCTAATCCCACTTCCCAGCACTTGATCCGTAGCCCTGCAGGTTAGAGCATCCCAAGTGCACATCCAAGTACGTTTAAATGTGGTGAGGGTTCCTGCCTCTACCACCCTTGCAGGCAGTGAGTTCCAGACACCCACCACCCTCTGGGCGAAGACATTTCCCCTCAAATCCCCTTGAAATCTTCGAAAAATTACTTTACATCTGTGCTCCCTGGTTTTTGGCCCTACTTTATCTATGCCTCTCATAATCTTGTACACTTCAATAAGGTCTCCCCTCAGCCTCCTCTGTTCCAAGGAAAACAGACCCAGCCTATCCAGTCTTTCCTCAGAGCTAAGATTCTCTACTCCCGGCAACACCCTTGTAAATCTCCCCTGTACCCTCTCTAGTGCAATCAAATCTTTCCTGTAATGTGGTGCCCAGAACTGCACGCAGTTCTCTAGCTGAGGCCTAACTAGTGTTTTAGAAAGTTGAAGCATAACCACCCTGCTCTTGTATTCTATGCCACGGCTAATAAAGGCAGGCATTCCGTATGCCTTCTTAACCACCTTATCTACCTGGCCTGCTACCTTCAGGGATCTGTGGATATGCACTCCAATGTTACTTTATTCCTCTACATCTTTGTGTCCTACCATCTAATGTGTGTTCCCTTTCGTTCTTAGCCCTCCGCAATTGTATTATCTCACACTTCTCTGGATTGAATTCCATTTGCCACTATTCTGCCCACTTGACCAATTTACTGATATCTTCCTGCTGTCTAAAGCTTCCTTTCTCAGTATCAACAACACAGCCGATTTTAGTATCATCTGCAAACTTCTTAATCATACTCCTTATATTCAAGTCTAGATCATTGATATATACCACAACAAGCAAGGGACCTAGTACTCAGCCTTGCATTCATAAAATCTACTATCAATCATTACCCTCTCCCTCCTGTCTCCGAGCCAGTTTTGATTCCAACTTGACACTTTGCCCTGGATCCCATGGGCTTTTAACTTCGTGACCAGTCTCCCATGTGAAACCTGATCAAAAGCCTTGCTAATGCCAATATACACTACAGCAAATGCACTACCCTCATCAACCCTCCTTTTAACGTCCTCAAAAACATGTGGGTAAAAACAATGACCCTTTCTTTAGAGGCAAGACAGAAGCTGGGAATAGGAGTGAGAGGCAGAGCGGGTGTGGACACAGGAGCTGGGAATAGGAGTGAGAGGCAGAGCGGGTGTGGACACAGGAGCTGGGAATAGGAGTGAGAGGCAGAGCGGGTGTGGACACAGGAGCTGGGAATGGGAGTGAGAGGCAGAGCGGGTGTGGACACAGGAGCTGGGAATAGGAGTGAGAGGCAGAGCGGGTGTGGACACAGGAGCTGGGAATAGGAGAGAGAGGCAGAGCGGGTGTGGACACAGGAGCTGGGAATAGGAGTGAGAGGCAGAGCGGGTGTGGACACAAGAGCTGGGAATAGGAGTGAGAGGCAGAGCGGGTGTGGACACAGGAGCTGGGAATAGGAGTGAGAGGCAGAGCGGGTGTGGACACAGGAGCTGGGAATAGGAGTGAGAGGCAGAGCGGGTGTGGACACAGGAGCTGGGAATAGGAGTGAGAGGCAGAGCGGGTGTGGACACAGAAGCTGGGAATAGGAGTGAGAGGCAGAGCGGGTGTGGACACAGGAGCTGGGAATAGGAGTGAGAGGCAGAGCGGGTGTGGACACAGGAGCTGGGAATAGGAGTGAGAGGCAGAGCGGGTGTGGACACAAGAGCTGGGAATAGGAGTGAGAGGCAGAGCGGGTGTGGACACAGGAGCTGGGAATAGGAGTGAGAGGCAGAGCGGGTGTGGACACAGGAGCTGGGAATAGGAGTGAGAGGCAGAGCGGGTGTGGACACAGGAGCTGGGAATAGGAGTGAGAGGCAGAGCGGGTGTGGACACAGGAGCTGGGAATAGGAGTGAGAGGCAGAGCGGGTGTGGACACAGGAGCTGGGAATAGGAGTGAGAGGCAGAGCGGGTGTGGACACAGGACATTTTCACAGACACATTTGCCATGTCGCTATATACCGTGATTAGAGGGAATATTTCCCCATTCTGTCCGTGCATATCATCTTTATGTTATTCTCATTTAACTCAGAGAAACGTCCCAACAATCAAAAGTTGCCGGAATCCGTTCGGTCATTTGCATTTCGCTCCCTATTTCTGTGCTGTGTAGGTGGGGAAACATTTATCGTATTTCTGTCGCTCAATGCTCTAATCTGGGACTTCTATTTCTGTGTTTATTTACATAACCGCATCACTGGTTTCCATGAAATGAACATGGCAGCAAAACAATGTCAACAAAGTCACTTATTGATTAGTTTCAACTCACAACAAGGCTTTATTATAAGAATATTGACAGTTGGCATAGAATGAATAGAAATATCTGGAAAATTGCCTCCGGTTTCAGTTTTGTTCAATTAGAAGATGTGTGAATTATTTCAAAGGGAAAAATATTAAAATTAAATAATCAGCTCTGGAAACGTTGCTGACAGAAACAATGGGACATCTCTGAACAGGCTCTTATTTCACTGGATGTCCATTGAGCGGAAGTGTCAAGCCATTTAATCTAAACAGGTTAAGAGAGTGACCAGAGGATTTGGGGGTAATATAGTAACAATGATAGAGGATTGGGTAACGGAGAGATAACAGAGATTAGGGATAAACAGTTCTGTTTCAGGTTGGCAGGCTGTAACAATTGGTGTGCCACAAGGATCAGCGCTCGGCCATCAGCTACTTACAATCCATATTAATGACCCTGATGAAGTGACCGAATGTAATTTATCCAAGTTTGCTGACGATACAAACCTGGTGAACCAGTTATCTGTCAGGAGAACAAAAAGAGTCCGCAAAGCGATATAGATAAAATAAGTTCGTGGGAAGTAAGGTGGCAGATGTCGCATAATGTAGGGAAATGTGAGGATATTCACGTTGGTAGGTAGAATAGAAAAACAGAATATTTTTAAATGTGTGAGAAACGTGAAGAAACATAGAAACATAGAAATAACGAAAAACAGGAGCAGGAGTAGGGCATTCGGTCCTTCGAGCCTGCTCTGCCATTCAGTATGATCATGGCTGATCCTCTATCTCAATAGCATATAGCCGCTCTCGCCCCATATCCATTGAGTGTCTAGAAATCTATCTATATTCTTCTCAAATATATTCAGTCACTTGGCCTCCATAGCCTTCTGTGGTAGAGAATTCCATAGGTTCACCACCCTCAGAGTGAATAAATTTCTCAGCTCTGTCCTAAATGTCATACGCCATATCCTGAGACACTGATCCCTCGTTCTAGACACTCCAGCCAGGGGAAATATCCTCCCTGCATCCAGTCTGACTAGCCCTGTCAGAATTTTATACCTTTCAATGAGATCCTCCTCTCAATCTTCTAAACTCTAGTGAATACAAGGCTAGCCGTCCAATCTCTCCTCATACTGCAGACCTGCCATCCCAGGAATCAGTCTGGTGAACCTTCACTGCACTCCCTTTATGGCAAGTATATCCTTTCTTGGGTAAGGATACCAAAACTGCACCCAGTACTCCAAGTGTTGTCTCGCCAAGGCCCTGTACAACTGTAGTAACACATCCTTGCTCCTGTACTCAAATCCTCTTGCAATGAAGGCCAACATACCATTTGCCTTCCTAACTGCTTGCTGCACCTGCATGTTTGCTTTCAGTGACAGGTGTGCAAGGACACCCAGCTCTCTTTTTACATCAGCATTTCCCAAACTACCCCCATTTAAATAATAATCTACCTTTCGGTTTTTCCTACCGAAGTGGATAACTTCACAATTATCCACGTTACACTGCATCTGCCATGTATTTGCCAACACACTCCAATTGTCTAAATAGCCTTGAAGCCTATTTGCAATCACACCTGGTTTTGTGTCGTCAGCAAATTTGGAAATATTACATCTGGTTCCCTCATCCAAATCATTGTGATTAGCTGGTGCCCAAACACTGATCGCGGCGATAATCCACCATTCAGAATCTACCAACCCGAAAAGACCCATTTATTCCAAATCTCTGTTTCCTTTCTATTGACCAATTTTCAATCCATGCTGGAATCCCTAATCCCATCTGCTTTAATTTTGCACACGAAACTCTTACGTGTGACTTTATCAAAAACCTTCTGAAAATCCAAATACACCTCTTCCACTGGTTCTCCCTTGTCTATTCTACCAGTTACATTCTCAAAAATCTCCAGTAACATTGTCAAATACGATTTCCCTTTCATAAAACCATGTTGACTTTGCTTAATCCCGTTGATATTTTCTAAGTGTCCTATTAACACACCTTCTAGCATTTCCCCTACTGCTGATCTTAGTCTAACTGGTCTGTATTTCCCTGTTTTCTCTATACCTCCGTTTTTAAATAGTGAAGTTACATTTGCCACCATGCAGGAACTGTTCCATAATATATAGAATTTTGGTAGATGACAACCAATGCATCCCTTATTTCCATGGCTACATATTCTGGTTCTCTTGGATGCAGAGTAACAGTCCCATGGGATTTATCAGCTTTCAGTCCCATTAATTTCAACAGCATTATTCTTTTACGATTAACAATTTACATTAATTCCTCCTTCTCACTAGGCCCTTGCTTCCCTAGCCTTTCTGGGAAGTTATTTGTGTCCTCTTCTGTGAAGACAGAACCAAAGTGTGTGTGAAATTGCTTGCCATTTCCTTGTTCCCTATTTTAAATTCTCCCGTTTCTGACTGTAAGTGACCTACATTTGTCTTCTTAAAAGTTGATGTTCAGAGAGATTAGGGTGCCCCCGTTAGAAACTCAGAAAATTAGCATGCAGGTACAGCAAGCAATAAGGAAGTCAAATGACATGTTTGCCTTTATTGCAAGGAGGTTGGAGTATACGAAATAGGAAGTATAGCTCCAGAGTCAAAGCAATGTGTTTGACTCTTAATTGCCCTCTGAAATGGACTAGAAAGCCACTCTGATGTAACAAACAGCTACAAAACACAATAAAAAGAAAGAAACCGGATGATCAACCTGGCGTCAACCTCGGCACCGGCTATGGACAGGACAACAGCACACCCAGCCCAGTCGACCGTGCAAAGTCCTCTTCACCAACATCTGGGGATTTGTGCCAAAATTGGGAGAGCTGCCCAACAGACTACTGAAGCAACAACATGACATAATCATACTCAAAGTATCATACATTTCAGCCAATGTCCCAAACTGCTCGATTACCATCCCTGGGTATGACCTGTAACAGAGGCAGGACAGACCCACCAGGGGTGACGACACCGTGGTGTATAGTCATGAATGAGTGGCTTTGGGTGTCCTCAACATTGACCCCAGAGCTAATGAAGTCTCGTGGTTTCAGTCAAGTATGAGCAAGGAAACCTCCTGCTGATTACCACCTAACTCAGCTGATGAATCGGTACTCCTCCATGTTGAACACCACTTGAAAGAAGCACTGAGAGCAGCAAAGGCACAGAATATACTCTGGGTGGGGGACTTCAATGTCCATCACCAAAAGTGGCTCGGAAGCACCACTACTGACGTAGCCAGCCGAGGCCTGAAGGATGTAGCTGCCTGTCTGGGCCTGCAACAGGTGGTGAGTAAACCAACACGAAGGAACACCTAGTTGGCTTGGCATCACCAATCTACCTGTCGCAGATGCATATGTCTATGAGATTATTCGGAGCAGTGACCACCGCACAGTCATTGTGGAGATGAAGTCGCCTCTTCACACTGAGGACACGATCCTTCGTGCTGTTTGGTACTACCACTGTGCTAAATGGGATAGATTCAGAACAGATCCAGCAGCTCAAAACTGGGCATCCATGACACGCTGAGGGCCAACCGAAGTAGCAGAATTGTATTAATCCACAATCTGTAAATTCACGCCCCGGCATATCCCTCACTTTACCATTACCATCAAGCCAGGGTACCAACCATGGTTCAATAAGGTGTGTAGAAGGGCATGCCAGGAGCAGCACCAGGAGTACCTAAACAGGAGGTGCAAAACTGGGCAAGCTGCAAATCAGGACTACATGCATGCTAAAAAGCGGAAGCAGCATGCTATAGACAGGGCTGATCGATCCCACAATTAATGGATCAGATCAAATTTCTGCAGTCCTGCCACAACGAGTCTTGAATGGTGGTGGGCCATTAAACAATTAAGGGGAGGAGCCGGCTCCATGAATATCCCCATCCTCAATGATGGCGGAGCCCAGCACGTGAGTGCAAAAGTCAAGACTGAAGAGCTTGCAACCATCTTCAGCCAGAAGTGCCGAGTGAATGATCCTTATGGGCCTACTTCTGACATCCCCACTATCACAGAAGCCAGTCTTCTGCCAATTCGGTTCATTCCACGTCATATCAAGAAACGGCTGAGCGCACTGGATGTAGCAAAGGCTACGGGTACTGACACATTCCAGGCTATCGTGCTGAAGACTTGTGCTCCAGAACTAACCACGCCTCTAGCCAAGCTGTTCCAGTATAGCTACAACACTGTCATCTATCCGACAATGTGGAAAACTGCCCAGCTATGTCTTGTCCACAAAAAGGAGGACAAATCAAACCCTGCCAGTTACTGTCCCATCAATCTACTCTCAATCATCAGCAAAGTGATGGAAGGTGTCATCGACAATGCAATCAAGTGGCACTTACTCACCACGAACCTGCTCACTGAGGACCAGGTTGGGTTCCGTCAAGATCATTGGCTCGCGACCTCATTACAGCCTTGGTCCAAACATTGACAAAGGAGCTGAAATCCAGAGGTGAGGGTAGACTGACTGCCCTTGACATCAAGGCAGCATTTGACGGGTGTGGCATCAAGGAGCCCTAGTAAAAATGAAGTCAATGGGAATAGGGGGAAAACGCTCCACTGGCTGGAGTCATACCTAGCACAAAGGAAGATGGTTGTGGTGGTTAAATGTCAATCATCACAGCCCCAGGACATAGCTGCAGGAGTTCTTCATGGCAGTGTCCTAGACCCAAACATCTTCATGTGCTTCATCAATTATATTTCCTCCAACATAAGGTCAGAAATGGGAATATTCGCTGATGACTGCACAGTGTTCACCGCCATTCAACAACACCTCAGATAATGAAGCAGTTCATGCCTGCATGCAACATGACCCGGATGACTTTCAGGCTTGGGCTGATAATTGGCAGTTAACCTTTGCACCACTGATGTGCCACCGAACACTATCCCCGGAAAGCGAGAGTCTAAACACCTTACCTTGGCATTCAGCAGAATTACCGTTGCCGAATTCCCCACCATCAACACCCTGGGGGTCAGCATTGACCAGAAACTTAACTGGACCTGCCACATAGATAATATGTTAACAAGAGCAGGTCAGAGTCTAGGTATTCTGCGGCGAGTGTCTCGCCTCCTGACTCCCCAAACCAGTTCCAACATCTACAAGGCACAAGTCAGGAGTGTGATGGAATACTCTCCACTTGCCTGGATGACTGCAGCTAAAACAACACTGAAGAATCTCGACTCCATCCAGAAGAAACCAGCATGCTTGATTGGCACCCCATCCACCACCTTAAATATTCACTCCTTCCACCACCGGCGTACCGTGGCTGCAGTGTGTACCATCTACAAGATGCACTGCAGCAACTCGCCAAGGCTTCTTCGGCAGCACCCCCCAATCTCGCGAACTCTTCCACCTAAAAGGACATGGGCAGCTGGCATATGGGAACACCACCACCTCCAAGTTCCCCTCCAAGTCACAAACCATCCTGACTGAGAAGTATATCGCCGATCCTTCATTGTCACTGGGTCAAAATCCTGGAAGTCCCTCCGTAACAGCACAGTGGGAGCACCTTCACCACACGGACTGCAGCGGTTCAAGAAGGCAGCTCACCACCACCTTCTCAACGGCAGTTAGCGATGGGCAATAAATCTCTTAACTCAGAGGGTTGTGAAATGTTGGAATTATTTGCTATCAGAGGGCAGTGGATGCTCAGTCGTTGAATATATTCAAGGATGATATCGATAGATTTTAGGACTCTAATGGATTCAAGAGATATGGAGATCATGCGGTAAGTGGAGTTGAGGTGGATGATCAACCATGATATTATTGGAAGGCGGAGCAGGCTCGAGGGGCTCTATGGCCTACTCCTTCTCCTATTTTTACTGTTTTTCTGTTCCCTACATTGACACATCAATCACTCCCTGGGAAGAAACAGCACGAGTTAGACACAGAGTAAAGCTCCCTGGTTACTGCCCCATCAAACACACCCGTACCAGGTACAGCAAGGGTTAGATACAGAATCAATTTACCTATAAATTGTCCAGTCAAAAACTCCCAGTGTAGGTACAGCACGTGTTAGATACAGAGTAAAGCTCCCTCTACACTGTCCCATCAAACACACCCAGGGCGGGGACAGGATGGGTTGGATGCAGTATAAGGCTCCTTCTACACTTACCCATCAAACACTTCCAGGGCAGGTTCAGCACGGGTTAGATACAGTGTAACGCTCCTTCTAAACTTACTCATCAAACACTAGCAGTGCAATACAGAATGCAATATATAAAAAGTAAAACTCTATCTAAGGAGTCCCATCCAACAATCGAATGGCAGGTACAACAATTTTAGATCCAGAGTAAAACTCCATTTGCACTGTCCATCTATCACTCTCAGGTCAGGTTCAGCACCGATTAGATACAGAGTAAAGCTCCCTCTACACTGTCCCATCAAACACTCCACGTGCAGGTACAGCTCGGATTATATACTAAGTACAACTTTGACTACACAGTCAAAACAATCACTCCCAGGTCAGGTACAACATGGTTTAGATACAGAGTAAACCTCTCTTTATACTGTACTGTCAAACACACACCGGGCAGGCACTACACGTGTTGGTTACAAAGTAAAGCTCCATCTACACTCTCCCATCAATCCCTCCCAGGGCAGATACAGCACGGAGAAGATACAGTGTAAATCACCCTTGACACTGTCCCATCAATCACTCTCAGGGCAGGAACAGCACGGGTAAGATACAGAGCCAAGCTCGTTCAATACAATCCCAAGAACCCCTCACAGGGCAGGGACAGTGCGGACTACAAACAGAGTAAAACTTCCTCCTAACTGTACCATCAAATACTCCCGGTGCCGGTACAGCACGGCTTAGATAAAAAGTAAAGCTGGCTCTCCCCTGAACTATCAATCACTCCCAATGCAGGTACAGCATGGTTAGATACAGAGTAAAGCTCCCTCTAAACTTTCCCAACAAACACTCCCAGGCCAGGTACAGCACGGGTTGGATGCAGATTAAATCTCCCTCTACATTACCCCATCCAACACTCCCAGGGCAGTTACAGCCCAGGTTAGCAACAGAGTAAAGCTCCCTCTACACTGTCCCATGCAGCAATCCCATGGAACGTACTGCACGGGTTTGATACAGAATAAAGATCCCACTACACGTTCCCTTTGAAAACAACCATTGCAGGTACAGTATGTGTTGGATACAGAATAAAGCTCTGTCTACATTTAATTATCAAACACTCCCAGGGCAGGAACAAGATGCGATATATACAGAGTGAAGCAACCTCTAAACTGTCCCATTCAACATTCACCGGGCTGGTACAGCATGGTTTTGGTCCAGAGTAAAATTATATCTAGTGTCCATCAGTCACTCTCACGTCATGTACAGCACGGGTTGGATACAGATTAAGGCTCCCTTTACACTGCCCCATAAAACAATCCCCGTGCAGTTACAGCATGTGGTAGATACAAATTAATTCGCCGTCTACACTGTCCCATCAATCATTCCAAGGGCAGTTACAGCACTGGTTAAATACAGAGTAAAGCACCATCTGCAATATCCCATCGAACACACCCAGGACAAGTACAGCACGGGTTAGATACAGAATAAAGTTCCATCTAAACTCTCCCATTCAACACTCACAGGGCAGGTACAGCACGGGTTAGATACAGAGTAAAGCTCCCTCTACACTGTCCCATCAAACACTCCCTGGGCAGGTACAGCACGGGTTAATTACAGAGTAAAGCTCCCTCTACACTGTCCCATCAAACACTCCCTGGGCAGGTACAGCACGGGTTAATTACAGAGTAAAGCTCCCTCTACACTGTCGCATCAAACACTCGCAGGTCAGGTACAGCATGGGTTAGATACAGAGTAAAGCTCCCTCTACACTGTCCCATCAAACACTCCCAGGTCAGGTTTAGCAAGGGTTAGATGCAGTCTAAAGCTCTCGTTATACTGTCCAGTCAAAAACACCCAGGGGCAAGTACTGCACGGGTTAGATACAAAGTAAATCTACCTCTACACTATCCCATCAGTCAATAGCCGGGCAGGTAAAGTATGGGTTAGAAACAGAATAAATCTCCCGCTACACTCTCCCATCAAACAATCCCAGGGCAGGGACTGCACGGGGTTAGATATACAGTAAATCTCCTTCTACTCTGTCCCATCAATCACTCCCAGGAAAGGTACAGTGCGAGTTAGATATGGAGTTAATCTTCCTCTGCATTGAACCAACAAACACCCCCAGGGCAGTGACACTACGGGTGAGATAACGAGTAAAGCTCCCTCCACACTTTCCCATCTAACACACCGAGGGCATGTACAACACGGGTTAGATACAGAGTAAAGCTCCCTGTACAATGTACCATCAAACAATCCCAGGGCAGGTACAACACGGGTAAGATACAGAGTAAAGCTCCCTCTACAATATCCCATCAAACACTCCCAGGGCAGGTACAGCACAGGGTTAGATACAGAGTAAAGCTCCCTCTACACTGTCCCATCAAACACTCCCAGGGCAGGTGCAGCACGGGTTAGGTACAGAGTAAAGCTCCCTCTACACTGTTCCATCAAACAGTCCCAGGGCAGGTACAACACGGGTTCGATACAGAGTAAAGCTCTCTCTACGCTGTCCCATCAAACACTCCCAGGGCATGTACAGCATGGGTTAGATACAGAGTAAAGCTCCCTCTACACTGTCCCGTCAATTACTCCCAGGGCAGGTACAGCACGGGTTATATACAGAGTAAAACTCCCTCTACACTGTCCCGTCAATCAAACCCTGAACAGTACAGCGTGTTTTCGGTCAAGAGTTTTATTCCCACTAACTGTCCCATCATAACTCCCGTATCATTTACAGCCCAGGTTAGCAGCAGGGTAATGTTCCCTCTGCACTGACCCACCAAGAACTCCGAAGGCAAGTTCTGCACGGGTTTGATACAGAGTGAAACTTCCACTACACTGTCCCATTGGACACTCCGAGGGCAGGTAAAGCACGGGTTAGATACAGAGTAAAGCTCCCTCTAAACTGTCCCATCAAAAATCCTAGGGCAGTTACAGCATGGCTTAGATACGGAGTAAAGCTACCGCTACACTGTGCCATCAATTGCTCCCAGGGCAGGTAAAGCACGGGTTAGATACAGAGTAAACCTCCTTCTACACTGTCCCATCAACACTCCCAGGGCAGGTACAGCACGGGTTAGATATAGAGTAAAGCTCACTCTACAAGGTCCCATGAATCAATCCCAGTAAAGGTACAGCATCATTAGATTCAGAGTAAAATTCTGTCTACATTGTCCCATCAATCACTCTCAGCTCAGGCACAGCACGGGTTAGAGAGAGAGAGCAAAGCTCCCGCTACTCTGCCGCATCAGACACTCCCAAGCCTTTTACAACACGGATTATATCCGAAGCAAAGCTCCTGCTGCACTTACACATCAAACAATGCCATGGCAGGTGCAGGATGTGATATATATAGAATAAATCTCCCTCTACACTGTCCCATCAAACACTCCCAGGGCAGGTACAGCACGGGGTAGGTACAGAGTAAAGCTCCCTCTACACTGCCACACAAAACACTCCCTGGGCAGGATGAGTATGGGTTAGATACAGAGAAAAGCTCCCTCTACTCTGCCGCATCAATCACCTCCAAGCCTGGCACAACATGGATTATATACGATGCAAAGCTCCTGCTACACTTACACATCAAACAATGCCATGGCAGGTGCAGGATGCGATATATACATAAGAATGCTCCCTCTACACTGTCGCATTCAACACGCCCTGTGAAGGTACAGCACAGGTTAGAAACAGAGTAAATCTCCTGCTACAAATTCTCATTAACCACTCCCAGGGCAGGGGCAGCATGCGTAATATACAGAGTGAAGCTCCCTTTGCAATATCCCATTGATCCCTCCCAGCTCAGGTACCGGACGGATTGGATACAGAATAAATTACCCTCTATACTGTGCCATCAAATACTCCCAGGGCAGGTACAGCACGTGTTAGGTACAGAGTAAAGCTCCCTCCACTCTGCCCCATCAAACACTCCCAAGGGATGTACAGAATGCGATATATACAGAGAAAGTGTGCTCCACACTACCAGATAAAATAATCCCAGGACAGGAACAACATGGGTTAGATACACTGAAAAGCTCATTCTAGATTGGCCCATCGAACACTCCCAGGGCAGGTGTAGCATGTTAACGTACAGAGTAGTTTTCCGTCTACATTGCCCCATCAATCACTTTCAGGTCAGGTACAGCACCATGTAGATGCAGAGTAAAGCTCGTTCTACACTGTCCCATGAAACACTCCCAGGGCAGGTACAGCACGGGTTAGATACAGATTATAGCTCCCTCTGCACTATCCCATCAAACAATCCCAGGGCAGGTACAGCACGGGTTATATACAGAGTAAAACTCCCTCTACACTGTCCCATCAATCAAACTCTGAACAGTACAGCGTGTTTTCGGTCAAGAGTTTTATTCCCACTAACTGTCCCATCATAACTCCCGTATCATTTACAGCCCAGGTTAGCAGCAGGGTAATGTTCCCTCTGCACTGACCCACCAAGAACTCCGAAGGCAAGTTCTGCACGGGTTTGATACAGAGTGAAACTTCCACTACACTGTCCCATTGGACACTCCGAGGGCAGGTAAAGCACGGGTTAGATACAGAGTAAAGCTCCCTCTAAACTGTCCCATCAAAAATCCTAGGGCAGTTACAGCATGGCTTAGATACGGAGTAAAGCTACCGCTACACTGTGCCATCAATTGCTCCCAGGGCAGGTAAAGCACGGGTTAGATACAGAGTAAACCTCCTTCTACACTGTCCCATCAACACTCCCAGGGCAGGTACAGCACGGGTTAGATACAGAGTAAAGCTCACTCTACAAGGTCCCATGAATCAATCCCAGTAAAGGTACAGCATCATTAGATTCAGAGTAAAATTCTGTCTACATTGTCCCATCAATCACTCTCAGCTCAGGCACAGCACGGGTTAGAGAGAGAGAGCAAAGCTCCCGCTACTCTGCCGCATCAGACACTCCCAAGCCTTTTACAACACGGATTATATCCGAAGCAAATCTCCTGCTGCACTTACACATCAAACAATGCCATGGCAGGTGCAGGATGTGATATATATAGAATAAATCTCCCTCTACACTGTCCCATCAAACACTCCCAGGGCAGGTACAGCACGGGGTAGGTACAGAGTAAAGCTCCCTCTACACTGCCACACAAAACACTCCCTGGGCAGGATGAGTATGGGTTAGATACAGAGAAAAGCTCCCTCTACTCTGCCGCATCAATCACCTCCAAGCCTGGCACAACATGGATTATATACGATGCAAAGCTCCTGCTACACTTACACATCAAACAATGCCATGGCAGGTGCAGGATGCGATATATACATAAGAATGCTCCCTCTACACTGTCGCATTCAACACGCCCTGTGAAGGTACAGCACAGGTTAGAAACAGAGTAAATCTCCTGCTACAAATTCTCATTAACCACTCCCAGGGCAGGGGCAGCATGCGTAATATACAGAGTGAAGCTCCCTTTGCAATATCCCATTGATCCCTCCCAGCTCAGGTACCGGACGGATTGGATACAGAATAAATTACCCTCTATACTGTGCCATCAAATACTCCCAGGGCAGGTACAGCACGTGTTAGGTACAGAGTAAAGCTCCCTCCACTCTGCCCCATCAAACACTCCCAAGGGATGTACAGAATGCGATATATACAGAGAAAGTGTGCTCCACACTACCAGATAAAATTATCCCAGGATAGGAACAACATGGGTTAGATACACTGAAAAGCTCATTCTAGATTGGCCCATCGAACACTCCCAGGGCAGGTGTAGCATGTTAAGGTACAGAGTAGTTTTCCGTCTACATTGCCCCATCAATCACTTTCAGGTCAGGTACAGCACCATGTAGATGCAGAGTAAAGCTCGTTCTACACTGTCCCATGAAACACTCCCAGGGCAGGTACAGCACGGGTTAGATACAGATTATAGCTCCCTCTGCACTATCCCATCAAACAATCCCAGGGCAGGTACAGCACGGGTTAGATACAAAGTAAAGCTCCCTCTAGACTGCCCTGTCAAACACTGCCAGGGCAGGTACAGCACGGATTAGATACAGAGTAAAGCTCCCTCTACACGGCCCAATCAAACAATCCAAGGGCAGGTACAGCAGGGGTTATATACAGAGTAAAGCTCCCTCTACACTGTCCCATCAATCACTCCCAGGGCAGGTACAGCATGGGTTAGATACAGAGTAAATCTCCCTCTACACTGTCCCATCAAACACTCCCAGGGCAGGGACAGCACTGGTTAGATACAGAGTAAAGCTCCCTCTACACTGTCCCATCAAACACTCCCAGCGCAGGTACAGCACGGGTTAGATACAGAGTAAAGCTCCCTCTACACTGTCCCATCAAACACTCCCAGGGCAGGTACAGCACGGGTTATATACAGAGTAAAGCTCCCTCTACACTGTCCCATCAAACACTCCCAGGGCAGGTACAGCACTGGTTAGATACAGAGTAAAGCTCCCTCTACACTGCCCCATCAAACACTCCCAGGGCAGGTACAGCACGGGTTAGATACAGAGTAAAGCTCCCTCTACACTGTCCCATCAAACACTCCCAGGGCAGGTACAGCACGGGTTAGATACAGAGTAAAGCTCCCTCTACACTGTCCCATCAATTACTCCCAGGGCAGGTACAGCACGGGTTATATACAGAGTAAAACTCCCTCTACACTGTCCCGTCAATCAAACCCTGAACAGTACAGCGTGTTTTCGGTCAAGAGTTTAATTCCCACTAACGGTCCCATCATAACTCCCGTATCATTTACAGCCCAGGTTAGCAGCAGGGTAATGTTCCCTCTGCACTGACCCACCAAGAACTCCGAAGGCAAGTTCTGCACGGGTTTGATACAGAGTGAAACTTCCACTACACTGTCCCATTGGACACTCCGAGGGCAGGTAAAGCACGGGTTAGATACAGAGTAAAGCTCCCTCTAAACTGTCCCATCAAAAATCCTAGGGCAGTTACAGCATGGCTTAGATACGGAGTAAAGCTACCGCTACACTGTGCCATCAATTGCTCCCAGGGCAGGTAAAGCACGGGTTAGATACAGAGTAAACCTCCTTCTACACTGTCCCATCAACACTCCCAGGGCAGGTACAGCACGGGTTAGATAAAGAGTAAAGCTCACTCTACAAGGTCCCATGAATCAATACCAGTAAAGGTACAGCATCATTAGATTCAGAGTAAAATTCTGTCTACATTGTCCCATCAATCACTCTCAGCTCAGGCACAGCACGGGTTAGAGAGAGAGAGCAAAGCTCCCGCTACTCTGCCGCATCAGACACTCCCAAGCCTTTTACAACACGGATTATATCCGAAGCAAAGCTCCTGCTGCACTTACACATCAAACAATGCCATGGCAGGTGCAGGATGTGATATATATAGAATAAATCTCCCTCTACACTGTCCCATCAAACACTCCCAGGGCAGGTACAGCACGGGGTTATATACAGAGTAAAGCTCCCTCTACACTGTCCCATCAATCACTCCCAGGGCAGGTACAGCACGGGTTAGATACAGAGTAAAGCTCCCTCTACACTGTCCCATCAAACACTCCCAGGGCAGGGACAGCACTGGTTAGATACAGAGTAAAGCTCCCTCTACACTGTCCCATCAAACACTCCCAGCGCAGGTACAGCACGGGTTAGATACAGAGTAAAGCTCCCTCTACACTGTCCCATCAAACACTCCCAGGGCAGGTACAGCACGGGTTAGATACAGAGTAAAGCTCCCTCTACACTGTCCCATCAAACACTTCCAGGTCAGGTACAGCACGGGTTACATGGAGAGTAAAGCTCCCTCTACACTGTCCCATCAAACACTCCCAGGGCAGGTACAGCACGGGTTAGATACAGAGTAAAGCTCCCTCTACACTGTCCCATCAAACACTCCCAGGGCAGGTACAGCACGGGTTATATACAGAGTAAAGCTCCCTCTACACTGTCCCATTAAACACTCCCAGGGCAAGTACAGCACTGGTTAGATACAGAGTAAAGCTCCCTCTACACTGCCCCATCAAACACTCCCAGGGCAGGTACAGCACGGGTTAGATACAGAGTAAAGCTCCCTCTACACTGTCCCATCAAACACTCCCAGGGCAGGTACAGCACGGGTTAGATACAGAGTAAAGCTCCCTCTACACTGTCCCATCAAACACTCCCAGGGCAGGTACAGCACGGGTTAGATACAGAGTAAAGCTCCCTCTACACTGTCCCATCAAACACTCCCAGGGCAGGTACAGCACGGGTTAGATACAGAGTAAATCTCCCTCTACACTGTCCCATCAAACACTCCCAGGGCAGGTACAGCACGGGTTAGATACAGAGTAAAGCTCCCTCTACACTGACCCGTTAAGCACTTCCAGGGCAGGTGCTGCACGGGTTAGATACAGAGTAAAGCGCCCACTCCATGGTTGCATCGAACACTCCAATGGCTGGCACCGCACGAGTAGGATACAGATTAATGTTCCCTCTACACAGTTCCATCAAACACTCCCAGGGCAGGTACAGCATTAGGTCAACAGTAAAATTCAAACTACGTTCTCCCATCAATCTCTCTCAGGTCATGCACAGCTCTAACTAGATAAAGAGTAAAACTCCTTCGACACTGTCCCAGCAAAATCTTCCAGGGCAGGTAGAACACGGGGTTAGATACACATGATCGCTCCCTCTACACTGTCCCTTCAAACACTCCCAGTGCAGGTACAGCACGGGTTAGATACAGAGTAAGGCGCACTCAACACTGTCCCATCAAACACTCCCACGGCAGGAACAGCATGGATTAGATACAGAGTAAAGCTCCCTCTACACTGTCCCATCAAACACTCCCAGGGCAGGTACAGCACGGGTTGGATACAGAGTAAAGCGCCCTCTACGCTGTCCCATCAAACACTCCCAGGGCAGGCATAGCACGGGTTAGATCCAGAGTAAAGCGCCCTCTACACTGTCCCATCAAACACTCCCAGGGCAGGCATAGCACGGGTAACATATAGTGTAAAGTCCCCACTACACTATCCTGTCAAAAACGTCCTGGGCAGGTACAGCACGGGTTAGATACAGAGTAAAGCTCCCTCTACACTGTCCCATCAAACACTCCCAGGGCAGCTGCAGCACGAGTTAGATATGGAGAAAAGCTCCCTCTGCACTGCCCCATCAAACACTCCCAGGGCAGGTACAGCATAGTTAAGATGCAGAGTAAAGCTCCCTCTACACTGTCCCATCAAACACTGTCAGGGCAGATACAGCGCGTGCTAGATACAGAGTTAAGCTCCCTCTACACTTTCCCATCAAACACTGTCAGGGCAGATACAGCGCATGCTAGATACAGAGTTAAGCTCCCTCTACACTTTCCCATCAATCACTCTCAAGGCAGGTACAGCATTGTTAAGATGCAGAGTAAAGCTCCCTCTACACTGTACCATCAAACACTCTCAGGGCAGGTACAGCGCATGTTAGATACAGAGTTAAGCTCCCTCTACACTGTCCAATCAAACAATCCCAGTGCAGGTACAGCATGGTTTAGATGCAGAGTAAAGTTTCCTCTACTCTGCACATCAAGCACCCCCAATGCATGTACAGCATGGCTCGATGCAGAATAAAGATCCATCTTACACTTGCTAATCACACAGTCCCAGAGCATGTACAGTATGCGATATATACAGAGTAAAGCTCCCTCAAAACTGTCCCATTCAATATTCTCAGGGCAGGTAGAGCACGGGTCATATACAGAGTAAAGTTCCTTCTGAGCCTTCCTATCAACAATCCCAGGGTAGGTGCAGCATGTGTTATATGCAGAATAAAGCTCCCTCTAAACTGTCCCATCTAACACTCCCAGTGTAGTTAAAGCATGTTTATGCCCAGTGTAAAATCTGCATACACTGTCACATCAATCACTCTCACGTAAGGTACAGCACGGGTTAGATAAAGATTAAAGCTCCCTCTACACTGTCCCATCAATCACTCACACATCAGGTACAGCACGGGTTAGGTACAGATTAAAGCTCGCTCTACATTGTCCCATCAAACACTCCCAGGGCAGGTACAGCACGGGTTAGATATAGAGTAAAGCTCCCTCTACACTGTCCCATCAAACACTCCCAGGGCAGGTACAGCACGGGTTAGATACAGAGTAAAGCTCCCTCTAAACTATCCCATCAAACACTCCCAGGGCAGGTACAACACGGGTTAGATACAGAGTAAAGCTCCCTGTGCACTGTCCCATCAAACACTCCCAGGGCAGGTACAGCACGGGTTAGATACAGAGTAAAGCTCCCTCTACACTGTCCCATCAAACACTCCCAGGGCGGGTACAGCAAGGGTTAGATACAGAGTAAAGCTCCCTCTACACTGTCCCATCAAACACTCCCAGGGCAGGTACAGCACGGGTTAGATATCAAGTAACGCTCCCTCTACACTGTCCCATCCAGAACTCGCAGGGCAGGTACAGCACGGGTTAGATACAGATTAAAGCTCCTTCTACACTGTCCCATTAAGCACTCCCAGGGCAGGTACAGCAGGGGTTAGATACAAAGTAAAGCTCCCTCTGCACTGTCTCATCAAACACTTTCACGTCAGGTACAGCACGGGTTAGATGCAGATTGATGCTCACTCTACACTGTCCCATCAAACACTCTCACGTCAGGTACAGCACGGGTTAGATACAGATTAAAGCTCCCTCTACACTGTCCCATCAATCACTCTCACATCAGGTACAGCACAGGTTAGATACAGATTAAAGCTCCGTCTACACTGTCCCATCAACCACTCTCACATCAGGTACAGCACGGGGTTAGATACAGAGTAAAGCTCCCTCTACACTGTCCCATCAAACACTCCCAGGGCAGGTACAGCACGGGTTAGATACAGAGTAAAGCTCCCTCTACACTGTCCCATCAAACAGTCCCCGTGCAGGTAGAGCACGGTGTAAATAAAAAGTAAAACTCCTTCTGCACTGTACCATCAATCATTCCACGGGAGCCACAGCACTGGTTAGATAAGGAGTAAAGCGCTATTGGCAATATCCCATCGAACACACTCATGGCAGGTACCGCACAGGTTGGATACAGAATATTGATACCTCTAAGCTGTACCATCAAACATTTTCAGGGCAACAAACAGCACGGTTTAAATTAAGATTAAATCTCCCTCTATACTTCCCATCAAACACACCCAGTTAATTGAATTCGCAAGGCTAATTTTACAGTAAAGCTCGCTCTGCATACTCCCACCAATTTGGATCGAGGCCTAGAAATATGACTAAGGGACATCTTTTGTCAAAGGGTCCCGACTTGTTGTGGGGCAAAGACAATGACCCATTCTTTAGACACAAGACAGAATGTGAAAATAGGAGAGAGAGGCAGAGAGGGAGCGGGCACACGACATTTTCACAAACTCATTTGCCATGTCGCTATATATGGTGACGAGGGAATCTTTCCCCATTCTGTCCCTGTATATGTTATTTACTTTATTCTCCATTAACTTAGAGAAGTGTCCCAACAATCAACAGTTGCTGGAATCCGTTGGGGCATTTGCATTTTGCTGTCTCTATTTCTGTGCTGTGTTGGTGGGGAAACATTTATTGTGTTTCTCTCTCGCAATGCTCTAATCTGGGACTTCTATTCCTGTGTTTATTTACATAAACGCCTCACTGTTTTCATGAAGTGAAAATAGCAGCAAAGCCAGGTCCACAAAGTCACTTATTGATTCGTTTCATCTCACAAAAAGGGTTTATTTTAAGAATATTTACAGTTGGTACAGAATGAATAGAAATATCTCGAACATTGCCATCTGTTTTTGTTTTGTTCAATAAGAACAGATGTGATTTTTATCAAAGGCAAAATTATTAAAATTAAAATTCAGTTCTGAAAATGCTGCTGACAATATCAATGGGATGTCTCTAAACAGGCTGCTATTACACTGGATGTCCATTTAGCGGAAGGTTCAATCCATTTAAACTAAACACGTTAAAATAGTGACCAGAGGCATGTCCCACAATTGCAGCAATGTCTGAGCTTTTAACATATCGCAACCTGTATTTTAAAATGTTGACACTTAGAAAGAACTTTTATTTATACAGCGCCGTTCACGACCTCAGGATCTCCCAAAGCACTTCACGGCCTTTTGAAATGTGGTCACCGTGTGTATTGCACGAAACAAGGCTTGTGCACTGCAAGCTCCCACAAACAGCGATGTGCTAATGACCTGATAGTCTGTATTTCAGTGATGTTGGTTGATGGGTACATATTTCTCCTGGATACCGGGCTGAACTCCCCTGCTCTTTATAATAGTGCCATGCGGTCTTTTACATCCTCCTGAGAGGGAAGACATGGCCTTGATTTAAGGTCTCATCCGAAAGACGGCACCTCCGACAGTGCAGCACCCATTCAATACAGGCACCGGGAGTGCCCGCCTAGATTATGTCCTCAAGTCTCTGGAGTGGGGTTTGAACCTCTGACCTTCTGACTCAGAGGCGAGAGTGAGCCCACTGAGCCGAGGGTTTAACATATCACAGCTTGTATTTAAAATGTTGTCATTTAGCTCAATGTGTCTAAAGTTCAGGACCTGAGCCCAGTCTTACACCGATCCGTTTAATTCCCGAGGTTCGTTCTCTTATCTTGCCTGGGATGTTATTCTGACACTATTGTAAATGTGGTCCGGATTTCCACTGAGTCCATATAAAAGTGTCTGCTACTCCACAAAGGAAGGTTTGGAAGTTTCCGAGGTGGAACTTGAGCTTTACACTGAGTGAGGTTCACCATGAGTGCAGCTGGAAGCTGGGCTTGTTCTCCTTAGAGCCGAGAAGGGAGGGGGAGATTAAATAGAGATGATCAAATTCATGAGCGTTTTCGATCAAGTATTTAGGGATAACCTAGTTCTACTGGTACTAGGGTCAGTAATCAGTACACACAGATTGATTAGTTATTACTGCACTGGACCCGGTCTCTGATTATTTTACACTGAGCCCTGTTCTGTTTATATAACCATAGACCCTCTCTCTGTTAGATTACATGAGGCGCTGCCTCCCTTTATATTTATATGAGGAATATAGAAAATGCAGGCGGGTACTTATAAAATAAATTAGGAGACGAGGAGGGGGCATGAAAAAACACTGGCGGGCAAAACAAAGGGAAATCCCAAGGTGTTTATAAGTGTATTACGGGAAGGAGGATAACCAGGGAAAGTGTAGGGCCCATTAGGGACAACAGTGGCAATTTAGAAACATAGAAACATAGAAGATAGGAGCAGGAGTAGGCCATTCGGCCCTTCGAGCCTGCTCCGCCATTCAATGAGATCATGGCTGATCATCCTAATTCAGTACCCTGTCCCTGCCTTCTCCACATATCCCTTGATCTCTTTAGCCTTAAGAAATATATCCAACTCTTTCTTGAATATATTTAATGAATTGGCCTCCACCGCCCTCTGTGGCAGGGAATTCCACAGGTTCACCACTTTCCAGGTGAAAAATTCCTCCTCATTTCAGTCCTAAATGGTTTACCCCTTATCCTTAGACTATGACCCCTGGTTCTGGACTCCCCGGCCATCAGAAACATCCTTCCTGCATCTAGTCTGTCGAGGCCTGGCACAATTTTATAGGTTTCGATGAGATCCCATCTCAATCTTCAAAACTCCAGTGAATATAAGCCCAATCGACACAATCTCTCCTCATACGTCATTCCTGCCATCCCAGGTATCAGCCTGGTGAATCTTCGCTGCACTCCTTCCATGGCAAGAACGTCCTTCCTCAGGTAAGGCGACCAAAACTGCACACAATACTCAAGGTGTGGTCTCACCAAGGCCCTGTACAACTGTAGCAAGACATCCTTGTTCCTGTACTCGAACCCTCTTGCTACGAAGGCCAACATACCAATTGCCTTCTTAACCGCCTTCTGCACCTGCATGCTTACCTTCAGCGACTGGTGCACAAGAACACCCAGGTCTCTTTGCACTTCCACTTCTCCCAATCTATTGCCATTCAAATAATAATCTGCCTTCCTGTTTTTGCCACCAAAGTGGATAACCTCACATTTATCCACATTATAGTGCAATTGCCATGTTTCTGTCCAATCACCCAACCTGTCCAAATCGTACTGGAGTTTCATGACATCCTCCTCACAGCTTACCCTCCCACCCAGCTTTGTGTCGTCTGCAAATTTGGAGATATTACATCCAATTCCCTCGTCCAGATCATAAATATATATTGTGAACAGCTGGGGTCCTAGGACCGATCCTTGCGGTACCCCACTAGTCACTGCCTGCTACTCAGAAAACGACCCGTTTATTCCAACTCTTTGCTTTCTGTCCGCCAAACAGTTCTCTATCCAAGTCAATACCTTGCCCCCAATCCCATGTGCCTTAATTTTGCACGCTAATCTCTTATGTGGGACCTTATCAAAAGCCTTCTGAATGTCCAAATACACCACATCCACTGGTTCTCCCTTATCTATTTTACCAGTTACATCCTGAAAAAATTCCAGTAGATTAATCAAGCATGATTTACCTTTTGTAAATCCATGTTCAATTTATCCAATCCTGTCACTGCTTTCCAAGTGTTCTGCTATTGCATCATTTATAATAGACTCTAGCATTTTCCCCATTACTGATGTCAGGCTTACTGGTCTATAATTCCCCGCTTTTTCTCTACCACCTTTTTTGAACAGTGGGTTAACATTAGCTACCCTCCAATCCATAGGTACTGTTCCAGAATCTATCGAGTTCTGGAAGATGACCAGCAATGCTTCTATTATTTCTAGGGGCGCTTCCTTAAGTACCTTTGGATGTAGATTATCAGGCCCTGGGTATTTATCGGCCTTCAGTCCCATCAATTTTCCTAACACCATTTCCCTACAAATACTGATTTCTTTCAGTTCCACCCTTTCATCAGACCCTTACCTTTGGTGGCAAAAACAGGACGGCAGATTATTATTTGAATGGCAATAGATTGGGAGAAGGGGATGTGCAAAGATACCTGGGTGTTCATGTGCACCAGTCACTGAAGGTAAGCATGCAGGTGCAGCAGGCGGTTAAGAAGGCAAATGGTATGTTGGCCTTCGTAGCAAGAGGGTATAGTGTCGGAAGATGTAGGTAAGGTTTTAAATGAATATTTTGCATCTGTGTTCACTATGGAGGAGGACGATGTATGTAGAGGAATCAGGCAGGGTGACTGTGATATAAAGGAACAAATTTACATTGAGAGGGAGGAGGTACTTGCGATTTTAGCGGGCTTAAGTGTGGATAAATCCCCAGCACCAGACGAGATGTATCCCAGGCTGCTCAGTGAGCCAAGGGAGGAGATTGCAGTGTCTCTGACACAAATTTTCAGAACCTCTCTGGTCACAGGGGAGGTGCCAGTGGACTGGAGGACAACTAATGTAGCACTAGTATTCAAGAATTGTAATAGGGATAAACCGGGGAATTACAGGCTAGTGAGACTAACATCAGTGGTATGGAAATTATTGGAAATAATTCTCAGGGACAGAATTAGTCTCCACTTGGAGAGGCAAGGATTAATCTAGGATAGTCAGCATGGCTTTGTCAGGGGGAGATCATGCCTAACCAATTAGATTGAATTTTTCGAGGGGGTGACTAGGTGTGTGGATGAGTGTACTTCAGTTGATGTAGTCTACATGGACTTCAGTAAGAATTTGACAAAGTAACGCATGGGAGACTGTTCAAGTAGATAAGAGCCCATTGGATCCAGGGCAATTGGCAACATTGGATCCAAAATTGGCTTACTGTCAGGAGGTAGAGGGTGATTGTCGGTGGCCTTGTCTCTGTTTATTTACACCAGACCCTGTCTCTCTTTATATTAGAATAGACCCTGTCTCTGTTTATAATAAACTGGGCCCAGTCTCTGTTAATATTACATTAATCCTTCTGTCCGTTTATATTACACTAGACCCTGTCTCTGTTTATATTACACTATACCCTGTCTCTGTTTATATTACACTAGACTCCGTCTCTGTTTATATTACACTAGACCCTGTCTCTGTTTATATTACACTAGCCCCTGTCTCTGTTTATATTACACTAGACCTGCTCTCTGTTTATATTACACTAGATCCTGTCTCTGTTTATATTACACTAGACCATGTCTCTGTTTATATTACACTAGACCCTGTCTCTGTTTATATTATACTAGACCCTCTCTCTGTTTATATTACACTAGACCCTGTCTCTGTTTATATTACACTAGACCCGGTCTCTGTTTATATTACACTAGACTCTGTCTCTGGTTATATTACACTAGACCCTGTCTCTGTTTATATTACACTAGACCCTGTCTCTGTTTATATTACACTAGCCCCTTTCTCTGTTTATATTACACTAGACCTGCTCTCTGTTTATATTACACTCGACCCTGTCTCTGTTTATATTACACGAGACTCTGTCTCTGTTTATATTACACTAGACCCTGTCTCTGTTTATATTACACTAGACCTGCTCTCTGTTTATATTACACTAGACCCTGTCTCTGTTTATATTACACTAGACCCTGTCTCTGTTTATATTACACTAGACCCTGTCTCTGTTTATATTACACTAGACCCTGCCTCTTTTATATTACACAAACCCTGTCTCTGTTTATATTACACTAGACCCTGTCTCTGTTTATATTACACTAGGCCCTGTCTCTGTTTATATTACACTAGACCCTGTCTCTGTTATATTACACTAGACCGTGCCTCTGTTTATATTACACTAGACCTTCTCTCTGTTTATATTACACTAGCCCCTGTCTCTGTTTATATTACACTAGACCTTCTCTCTGTTTATATTACACTAGCCCCGTCTCTGTTTATATTACACTAGACCTTCTCTCTGTTTATATTACACTAGCCCCTGTCTCTGTTTATATTACACTAGACCTGCTCTCTGTTTATATTGCACTAGACCCTGTCTCTGTTTATATTACACTCGACCCTGTCTCTGTTTATATTACACTAGACCCTGTCTCTGTTTATATTACACTAGACCCTGTCTCTGTTTATATTACACTCGACCCTGTCTCTGTTTATATTACACTAGACCTGCTCTCTGTTTATATTACACTAGGCCCTGTCTCTGTTATATTACACTAGACCCTGTCTCTGTTTATATTACACTAGACCCTGTCTCTGTTTATATTACACTAGACCCTGTCTCTGTTTATATTACACTAGACCTTGTCTCTGTTTATATTACACGAGACCTTCTCTCTGTTTATATTACACTAGGCCCTGTCTCTGTTTATATTACACTAGACCTGCTCTCTGTTTATATTACATTAGACCCTGTCTCTGTTTATATTACACTAGACCCTGTCTCTGTTTATATTACACTAGACCCTGTCTCTGTTTATATTACACTAGACCCTGTCTCTGTTTATATTACACTAGACCCTGTCTCTGTTTATACTACACTAGACCCTGTCTCTGTTTATACTACACTAGACCCTGTCTCTGTTTATATTACACTAGACCCTGTCTCTGTTTATATTACACAAGACCCTGTCTCTGTTTATATTACACTAGACCTTGTCTCTGTTTATATTACATGATACCTTCTCTCTGTTTATATTACACTAGGCCCTGTCTCTGTTTATGTTACACTAGACCCTATCTCTGTTTATATTACACGAGACCCTGTCTCTGTTTATATTACACTAGACCCTGTCTCTGTTTATATTACACTAGACTCTGTCTCTCTTTAAAATACACTAGACCTGTCTCTGTTTATAATACACTAGACCCAGTCTCTGTTTATATTACGCTAGGCCTTGTCTCTGATTATATTACACTAGCTGGGCAGCACATCTTTGCCAGGGCTGTTTTGGGCCGTGCGGTTTAAATCGAGTCCCAGGCTTTGGGGCCTGTCTGTCTGTCCCTGTGTGAATCTGCTGCCGGGCAACATTTCTACCTTTTAATAGCTTCAAAGATGAAAGTGAAAGTACTTATAAAACGTTTTTGGTAAATGTTTTGTAATTTTTAAAAGAGATACAAACTTTTTCGAAGCTGGATTAGCAGAATTTGAGCTGGAAATAAATGGGTTTTTTAGCTTGAGGCATTGGCTGCCAGATCCCTGAGATGAAAACGATTAGTCCTGCCTACAGACGCAGCGATTGGCCAACCATCAGGCGACTGAACTGTAGGATTGGTTAATCGTGCCGGCACAGGATTGGTCGACCTTGACGTCAGTCAATCAATGCTACTTAGCAGATAATGAGTTTAATTTTGAAGGTTTTTTGCATAACGCGCAAACAATTGTTCTCCTGCCGAAACGTAAATACGCTTAGGATGGTTCTGGAATCGTCAGCTTTCTTTTGATGTAACGCACGTGTAGGTATGCTCTATAACTTTCGAGTAAATTCAAGACAGACAGACAGATGGAATGACAGACAGAAGTATCCTTTTATTTATATCTATAGATTAATCCTTCTCTCCATTTATATCACACTAGGCCCTTTCTCTGTTTCTATTACAATAGTCCTTGTCTCCGCTTATATTACACTAGACCTTTACTCTGTTTATATTACACTAGGCCCTGTCTCTGCTTATATTATACTAGATCCGGTCTCTGTTTATATTACACGAGTTCCTGTCTCTGTTTATAATACATTAGATCCTGTCTCTATTTATATTACACTAGAGCCTGTCTCTGTTTATATTACAGTAGACCCTGTCTCTGTTTATTTTACACAAGACCCTGTCTCTCTTTATATTAGAATAGACCCTGTCTCCCTTTATATTACACTAGGCACTTGTCTCTGTTTATTTTGCATTAGACCCTTTCTCTGTTTATATTACACTAGACCCTGTCACTGTTTATATTACACTAGACTCTGTCTCTTTTTATAATACACTAGACCCTGTCTCTGTTTATATTACACTAGACACTGTCTCTTTTTATAATACACTAGACCCTGTCTCTTTTTATATAAAACTAGACCCTGTCTCTGTATATATTATATTAGACCGTGTCTCTGTTTATATTGCATTAGATCCTTTCTCTGTTTATATTACACTAGACCCTGTCTCTGTTTATATTACACTAGACGCTGTCTCTGTTTATATTACACTAGACCCTGTCAATGTTTATAAAACACTAGACCCTGTCTCTGTTTATATTACACTAGACCCTGTCTCTGTTTATATTGCATTAGACCCTTTCTCTGTTTATATTACACTAGACCCTGTCAATGTTTTTAAAACACTAGACCCTGTCTCTGTTTATATTACACTAGACCCTGTCTCTGTTTATATTGCATTAGACCCTTTCTCTGTTTATATTACACTAGACTCTGTCAATGTTTATATAACACCAGACCCTGTCTCTGTTTATATTACACTAGACCTTGCCTCTGTTTGTATTAAACTCGACCCTGTCTCTGTTTATAGAGCACATATACCAGAAACGCTGTTCATGGAGGTCACGGACCATCATCAAATACCCTACTCACCCCAGCCACAGTCTGTTCGCCCTCCTGCCATCTGGGAGACGCTACAGATGCATTTGCACCCGAATGACCAGATTTAGGAACAGCTTCTTTCCCAGGGCTGTCATCCTACTGAACTCCACAAATGAACTCTAAAGCCTGCACATCTGCCAATGCACTTTATTATGTTGATGTTAATGTATTACAAGCCAAATGAATGTTGAATGATTAATTGTCTTAATCTAAATGTACACTCTCGGGAGCCGCAACCTACATTTCGTTGTACTGCACTTGTGCACTAACAATGACAATAAAGTTGATTATGATTATGATTATGATTAGACCCTGCCTCTATTTATATTACACTAGACTCTGTCTCGGTTTATATTAGACTAGGCCCTGCCTCTATTTATATTACACTAGACCCTGTCTCTGTTTATATTACACTAGACCCTGTCCCTATTTATATTACACTCGACCCTGTCTCTGTTTACATTGCTCTAGACCTTGTCTCTGTTGATATTACACTAGACCCTGTCTCTGTTTATATTACACTAGACCATGTCTCTGTTTATATTACACTAGACCCTGTCTCGGTTTATATTACACTAGGCCCTGTCTCTGCATATATTACACTAGACTTTGTCTCTGTTTATATCACACTGGACCCTGTCTCTCTTTATATTACACTAGGCCCTGTCTCTGTTTATATTACACTAGACCTTGTCTCTGTTTATATCACACTGGACCCTGTCTCTCTTTATATTACACTAGGCCCTGTCTCTGTTTATATTACACTAGACCCTGTCTCTGTTTATATTACACTAGGCCCTGTCTCTGTTTATATTACACTAGACCTTGTCTCTGTTTATATTACACTAGACCCTGTCTCTGTTTATATTACACTAGGCCCTGTCTCTGTTTATATTACACTAGACCTTGTCTCTGTTTGTATTACACTAGACCCTGTCTCTGTTTATATTACACTAGACCCTGTCTCTGTTTACATTACACTAGGCCCTGTCTCTGTTTATATTACATTAGGCCCTGTCTCTGTTTATAATACACTAGACCCTCTCTTTGTTTTTATTGCACTAGACCCTGTCTCTCTTTATATTACACTAGGCCCCGTCTCTGTTTATATTACACTAGACTCTGTCTCTGTTTATATTACACTAGACCCTGTCTCTGTTTATATTACACTAGACCCTGTCTCTGTTTATATTACACTAGACCCTGTCTCTGTTTATATTACACTAGACCCTGTCTCTGTTTATATTACACTAGACCCTGTCTCTGCTTATATTACACTAGACCCTGTCTCTGTTTATATTACACTCGACCCTGTCTCTGTTTATATTACACTAGGCCCTGTCTCTGTTTATATTACACTAGGCCCTGTCTCTGTTTATATTACACTAGACCCTGTCTCTGTTTATATTACACTAGACCCTGTCTCTGTTTATATTACACTAGACCCTGTCTCTGTTTATATTACACTAGACCCTGTCTCTGCTTATATTACACTAGACCCTGTCTCTGTTTATATTACACTCGACCCTGTCTCTGTTTATATTACACTAGGCCCTGTCTCTGTTTATATTACACTAGGCCCTGTCTCTGTTTATATTACACTCGACCCTCTCTGTGTTTTTATTACACTATAGCCTGCCTCAGTTTAAATTACACTAGACCCTGTCTCTGTTTATATTACACTCGACCCTGTCTCTGTTTATATTACACTAGACCCTGTCTCTGTTTATATTACACTAGACCATGTCTCTGTTTATATTACACTAGGCCCTGTCTCTGTTTATATTACACTAGACCCTGTCTCTGTTTTTATTACACTAGACCCTGTCTCTGTTTAAATTACTTTAGACCCTGTCTCTGATTACATTAAACTAGACCCTGTCTCAGTTATTACTGCTCTAGCCCTTGTCTCTCTTGCAGTACACAATGAGTGATGCACTGACAGAGCTATCGTCTTAGCGGTGAAACATTAAACCGAGTCCATATCTGCCTGCTCAGGTGGAAGTAAAATTTCCCTGGCACGATTTTGAAGAGCCGGTGAGTTCTCCCCGAGGGTCCTGGTCAATATTTATCCCTCAAACAACATCACTAAAAAGAGGTTAGCAGCTTATTTATGACGTTGCTGTTTCTGGGATCTTTCTTTGCTTCATTTGGCAGCCGCGTGTCATAAATTACACACGTGACTGCAGTTCAAACACCTTCATTGGCTGTTAAGCGCTTTGGGATGTCCCAAGGTGGTGAATGGCGCTGTAGAAATTCAAATCTCACTTTCTTTCTTATTGATGGATGAGATGTCTTTGGACTGATGTTCAGATGATGCTATTCCATGTCTAAGAAGGAGAAATATCAGCCCATGGTGTGAAAGACTCGCACACATCAATGTGGTCCACACGCAATCAATGGCTTGGAAATTTCGCTGATTAATACATAGGGATGTCCAATTTTCCAAAGGACAGCTAAATAAATTAGTTTGTGGTGGTTGAGAGAATGTTCTTACTCGGGATGTCCGAATAAATACCTTCCCTTCCTCAAATGGTAACATAGAACATTAGATTATCCGCTGCACAGAAAGACGCCATTTGGCCCATTGCATCCGTGCTGGATCTGTGCTGAAACAAACCAAAGATAACTACACTGGTCTGCTCTGTCCGCATAGTTCAGCATCATCCTTGATTCAAATATATTGTTCCACCGTTCCCTTAAAAGCTGCATTGGTCTCTGTCTCAGACAGCACCGAACTCACTTAACCTCTATCCCCTATCTCTGGCTCTGTCCTATAGAGCACCGAACTCACTTAACCTCTCTCCTCTCTCTCTCTCTCTCTCTCAGACACCACCTAACTCAATTAACCTCTATCATCCCTCTCTGTCTCTGTATGAGACAGCACCTAATTCACTTAACCTCCCTCCTCTCTGTCTGTCTCTCTGTCAGACAGCATCTAACTCACTTAACCTCTCTATTCCCTTTCTGTCTCTGTCTCTGACAGCACCAAACTCATTTAAACTCCATCCTTTCTCTCTGCCTGTGTCTCAGGCAGCACCTAACTCACTTAACATTCGTCATCTATCTCTGCCTATGTCCTAGACAGCACCGAACTCACTTACCCTCTCTCCTCTCTATCTCTGTCTCTATCTCTGTCTCAGACAGCACCTAACTCACTTACCCTCTCTCCCCTCTGTCTCTGTCTCAGACAGCACCGAACTCACTTAACCTCCCTCCTCTCTCTCTATCTCTGTCTCAGACAGCACGTAACTCACTTAACCTCTCTCCTCTCTCTCTCTATCTGTCTCAGACAGCACCAAACTCACTTACCCTCTGTCTTCTCTCTCTGTCTCAGACAGCACCGAACTCACTTAACCTCTCTCCTGTCTCACTGTCTCTGTCTCAGACAGCACCGAACTCACTTACCCTCTCTCTTCTCCCTCTGTCTCTGCTCAGACAGCACCAAACTCAAATAAACTCTCTCTCTGTCTGTCTCAGACAGCACCGAACTCACTTACCCTCTCTCTTCTCCCTCTGTCTCTGCTCAGACAGCACCGAACTCACTTACCCTCTCTCTTCTCCCTCTGTCTCTGCTCAGACAGCACCGAACTCAAATAAACTCTCTCTCTGTCTGTCTCAGACAGCACCGAACTCAAATAAACTCTCTCTCTGTCTGTCTCAGACAGCACCGAACTCACTTAACCTCTCTCCTCGCTCTCTGTCTCTGCTTAGACAGCACCGAACTCACTTAACCTCTCTTTTCTCTCTGTGTCTCTGTCTCAGACAGCAACTGACCCACTTAACCTCTCTTTCCTCTCTCTGTCTCTGTCTCAGACAGCACCGAACTCACTTAACCTCTCTTTCCTCTCTCTGTCTCTGTCTCAGACAGCACCGAACTCACTTAACCTCTCTTTCCTCTCTCTGTCTCTGTCTCAGACAGCACCTATCTCACTTAACCTCTCTTTCCTCTCTCTGTCTCTGTCTCAGACAGCACCGAAATCACTTACCCTCACTCCTCTCTATCTGTCTCTGACATCACCTAACTCAATTAACTGCCATCATCTCTCTCTGCATGTGTCTCAGAAAGCACCTAACTCATTTACCCTCTTTCCTCTCTCTCTGTCTAAAACAGCAGCAAACTCATTTAACCTCTCTCCTCTCTCCCTGTTTCAGATAGCACCTAACTCACTTAACCTCTCTCCTCTCTCTTTCTCTGTCTAAAACAGCAGCAAACCCACTTAACGTCTCTCCTCTCTCTCTCTCTCAGACAGCATCTAACTCAATTAACCTCTCTCCTGTCTCTCTTTCTCACTCTCTCAGACAACACATCGCTCACTTAAAGCCTTCTATTTTCTAATAGCCCGCTTTGAGTGGAATGTTTTTTTTAACTTCCCCTAATTTCTCCCAGTGATAATCCCCACCTCCATCTCCCACTTTTGTGAATTTGTTAAAACCAAATATTCCTTAAACTGAGAAATGGGGTGACAGTAATGTTGAGATGAGGAACAATCTGTGTTGCGGTTCCTGGTGCTGTCACAGTGAGGCCGCCCCCACAGACAGGAAGCCTGCTCATGGTGATAACTTCAGACTGACACCTGCGATTTCAGTCTCAGGCAACACAACTTCCTCTTTCTCGCTGCCGGCTCCAAACCGCACATCTCACTTCTGAGCAGAAAATAAATCCAGGGGCCACAATCTGGTGGAAACATCTGGCAAGGCGGCCTATATCTGGCCACAGAGTCGGTGCAGAGCTGCAAAGATCACATGGCGGTGACATTTGCAATTGTTGATTGTGTTTAGGGTCTCCATTACCGAACATGACTGGCGGTTTCTGTGGATCAGTCACTGAGCTCCCTCTGCTCTCTGAAGCCGGGAGCTGGTAGTTTGCTCCCTTTCAGTATATGAGGACATTTTACTTTAGGCAGCGAGTTGTTATGATCTGGACTGTGTTTCCTTACAGCGTGGTGGAAGCAGATTTTATAACAACTTTCACAAGAGAATTGAATACATACTTTATAGAAGAATAGGTTACAGGGCTTGGGGAAGGAGCAGGGAGTGGGAATAATTGGAGAGCTCTTTCAAAGAGCGGGCACAGGCACAATGGGCTGAATGGCCACATCCTGTGATGTTTCATTCTGAAATTCTATTTCTCAGCTTTAATCTCTCAGCACCTTGTATCTCCTCTTTCAAAGTCTCTTTCTCTCTTTATTTCTCTCTTTCTCAATCTTTCTGGACATCATCAATAAAAGTTTAGATTGCAAAGTTGGACAGAATACTGCAGCTGGGGCCTCACCTGTGATTTGTGAAGCTTTACCAATAATTTCCCTGCTTTAGTATGACAATAGTGGGCAAAATAAACCAATATTTTCTCCCAGTAGGGCTTCTGTCCCTTCTGGGCAATGTAATGCACTGAATAATGTGACACAAGTCCCTCCCTTTGTTGTGGTTACATTAAAGACCCAGCGAGTAATTTTCAACTTCACGCCCGGGCAGTAATCCTGTCCCAGGATCCGTGTGCTGTAACCTGGTAAAGGGTCCGGGGCCTTACTAAAGGCCGCAAAATGACTCACGGCAACTTTCAGCTTTCAGATCTCCCCCGCCCCTTTATTTTTGCGCTAGACCTCACTTCTGTTCTTATCACTTCCCTATGTTATTCTTAAACAAGTTTCCATATCACTCTTGTAAAGTTACACACCCCTCCCGGTTAGTGTTTTGAGGTTGTAACTGGCAGAATAGATAAGGGGCGACCAGTGGATGTGATGTATTTGTATTTTCAGAAGGGATTCGATAAGGAGCCACAAAAAATTAGGGCTCATCGGAATGAGGGTAATATACTACCATGGATTGAGGATTGATTAACGGAAACCAAACAGAGAGTAAACGTGTAATTTTTGGGTTGGCAGGCTGTAACTAGCGGATTACCGCAAGGATCAGTGCTTGTGTCTCAGATATTTACAATCTACTTCAATGATTTGTATGAGTGGACCAAATGTCATTTATTCAAGTTTGCTGATGATAAGAAGTCAAGTGGGAATGTAAGTTGTGAGGAGGAAGCAAAGAGGCTTCAGTGGGATAGAGAGAGACCAGTGACTGGGCAAGTGCATGTCAAACGGAATATAATGTGGAGAAATGTGATTATATAATTCGGAAGGAAAAATTGAAAAGCAGAGTATTTCTTGAATGGTGAGACATTGGGAAATGTTGGTGTTCAGCATGACCTGCCTGTCCGTGTACACGAATCACTGAAGGTTAATATGCAGGGACAGCAAGCAATTAGAAAAGCAAATGGTATGTTGGCCTTTATTACAAGAGGATTTGAGTGTAAGAGTAAAGACGACTTACTGCAATTGTATAGGGTCCAGGTGAGTCCACATCTGGATTATTGTATGCCATTTTGATCTCCTTACCAAAGGAAGGATATAGTTGCCATAGAGGGATTGCAAAGAAGTTTCCTTGGATGAGGAGATTGTCCCTTGAGGAGTTTAGAAGAATGAGCGGTGATCTCATTGAAACATGCAGAATTCTGACATGGCGTGGACAGGGTAAATGCAGAGAGGATGTTTCCCCTGGCTGGGGAATCTAGAACCAGGGTCACAGTCTCAGAATAATGGGTTCGCCATTTAGGACTGAGATGAGGAGAAATTATTTCACTCAGAGTGTGGTGAATCTTTGGAATTCTCTACCGCAGAGTGCTGTGGCAGCTCTGTCGTTGAGTATATTTAAGGCAGAGATCGATAGATTTTTGGCTATTACGGGAATCAAGGGATTGGAGGATAGTGCAGGAAAGTGGAGTTGAGGTAGACGATCAGGCATGATCTCGTTGAATGGCGGAGCAGGATTGGCGGGCCGAATGGCCTGTTCCTGCTCCTATTTCTTATGTTCTTATTTCATATTGTGTGAGATTCTGTCCCTGTAATTGTTACAGTAGGTGCTGCCTCGGCTGTTATTAGAGAACAACCTGCCCGTTATTCCAGTTCTAGTGCATGCCTCAATTATTATAACTCCAGGCCGTGTCACTGTACAATAAACTGAAGACACTGGTGTGTGGCTGCTCATTATCCTCGGAGTGATTCAATCCCCTTTCCAACTGAATACTGTGGACAGACTGGCTCGCCTTGGTAACGGAATGATCAGTGTGACATCGATTTCTAAACAATCGCGCACAAGTGAATGGGTCATCAATAAATCTTAAAGATATTAAATGATCTGCAATTGCATTTTGAATAAAGGAAATAAAATGCTGTTAAATGATGACTGAGGCTAATCATTTATCTTTGTAGAATGCACTTGCAAATATTATAAATGATGTTTTGTACACACACACACACTCACATATTGACACACACCGCAAACACTTTGTGAGTCTGTTTTTGGGTTGTTCCTCTGAACACGCTCAGTATGTGCATTTGGTGAGTTTTAGGACCCTGCGGCCGCCTAACCAGCGAGGCTGTGAGGTCACGGTTCCAAGCTCTGTCTCACACAATCAGTGGGTCCAGCCGAAGCTCAATAGAAAATACTGCAGCAAAAACAATCCGTAACATTCACAAACTGGGAGCAATCTTCACAGCACAACACCAGTGTGAATTAGTAAACTTTAACACACAGTGTTTGCCATAAGTTAGTGCAACTTGCCGGGCACTGCAGCCCACAGTCAGTCCTGTCTCTCAATCCCATCTCATCTCTGGGGGATTGTTACAAGGTTCACCCCGTCCTTTCAACACAATCATTACCCACATAATACCACAACAATTAAAAATTGCGCACAGCTTCTGATAGTTATTGACAAATTTATATGTATGCATCTAGGTAAAAGTATCTTGCATCATTCCGCACCTGGAAATATATATATCTTTACTTATATCAATATCCATCAATCCCTCTATTTAACATGCATTTCTCCACCAAACAGGGACAAATGTCTAATGCAGTAATAAATGAGATAGACACAAATGTAAAATAAACAGAAACACGTTTCGTGGTACCTTAACTGAGAGAGTTCTAGTGTATTATAAACAAAGCCATGGTCCAGTTCAGTAATAATTGAGAGTGGGTCTAGTGTAATTTAATCAGAGCCATGGTGTAGTTCAGAAACAACTGAGACAGGGTCCAGTGTAATATTAACAGACACATGTTCCAGTGCAAAAATAACTGAGTCAAGGCCTATTGCAATAAAATAGAGGCATTACCTAGTGCAGTAATAACTAACACATGTTCAAGCACAATAGGAACACGGACAACGCCTCGGGTAATATATATCAGACATGGCCAAGGGCAGTAATAACAGAGAACAGGGTCTAGTGTAACATAAACAGAGACCGGGTCCAGTGCAGTAATAACAGACACAGGGTCTAGTGTAACATAAACAGACACAGGGTCCAGTGCAGTAATAACAGAGACAGTGACTGGTGTCATAGAAAAGAGTCAGGGATCAGTGTAATGCACACAGCGACAGGGTGCAGTGTAACAAAAATAGAGACAGCGTCTAGTGTAATATAAACAGAGACAGAGTCTAGTTTAATATAAACAGAGACATGGTCTAGTGTAATATAAAAGGTGACAGGGTCAAGTGTAATATATACAGAGACCGGTATGGTTTCATATAAAAAGCGACAGGGTCTAGAATAATATAAACAGAAAAAGGGTCCAATGGAGTAATAACAGACAAAGGCAATAGTGCAATATAAACAGAGACAGGGTCTAGAGTAATATAAACTCAGACATGTTCTAGAGTAATATAAACAGAGACAGGGTCGAGTGTAATATAAACAGAGACATGGTCTACTGTAAATTAAATAGAGGCAGCGTCTAGTGTAAAATAAACAGCGACATGGTGTAGTGCAATATAAATAGAGGCAGGATGCAATGTAGTATAAACAGAGAAAGAGTCTAGTGTAATATAAACAGAGACGTTGTCTAATATAATATAAAGAGGGAATGGGTCCAGTGTAATATAAACAGAGGCAGGGCCTAGTGAAATAAAGAAGAGACAGGATCAAGTGTAATAAAAACAGAGACAGGGTCTAGTGTATTACAAATAGAGACAGGGTCTAGCGTAATATAATCAGAGGCAGTGTCTAGTGTGAGCGAAGCAGGGACAGGGTTTAGTGTAATATAAACTGAGACAGGGTCTAGTGTCTTACAAACAGAGACAGGGTCTAGCGTAATATAAGCAGAGAGAGTGTCCAGTGTACCCTAAGCAGAGACAGAGTCTAATGTATTATTAAAGAGATAGCTTCTAGTGTAGAAACATAGAAACATAGAAGATAGGAGCAGGAGTAGGCCAGTCGGCCCGTCGAGCCTGCTCTGCCGTTCAATGCAATCATGGCTGATCATCCAAATTCAGTACCCTGTCCCTGCCTTCTCCCCATATCCTTTGATCCCTTTAGCCTTAAGAAATATATCCAACTCCTTCTTAAATATATTTAATGAATTGGCCTCCACTGCCATCTGTGGTAGAGAATTCCACAGGTTCACCACTCTCTGGGTGAAGAAAGTCCTCCTGATTTCTGTCCTAAATGGCTTACCACTTATCCTTAGACTGTGACCCCCTGGTTCTGGACTCCCCGAGCATCGGGGACATCCTTCCTGCATCTAGTCTGTCCAGTCCTGTCAGAATGTTTAAAGTTTCAATGAGATCCCCTCTTATTCTTCTAAACTCCAGCGAGTATAAGACCAATCGACCCAACCTCTCCTCATACATCATTCCTGCCATCCCAGGTATCAGCCTTGTGAATCTTCGCTGAACTCCTTCCATCGCAAGAACATCCTCCCTCAGATAAGGCGATCAAAACTGCACACAATACTCAAGATGTGGCCTCACCAAGGCCCTGTACAACTGAAGCAAGACATCCTCGTTCCTGTACTCAAACCCTCTCTCTATGAAGGCCAACATACCATTTGCCTTCTTAACCACCTGCTGCACCTGAACCAGAGCGGGACAAATATCCTTGCGGGGAGGTTTGCTAGCACTGTCGGGGGGGGTTTAAACTAACTTGGCAGGGGGATGGGATACAGAGGGAAGCTGAAATAGGGGGGGATGTGCTGCCAATTATGGAGGAAAAAACAAGTCAGCTTGGTAGACAGGGCAAATATATAAGGGCAAGGCTGGATGGCATCTATTTTAATGCAAGGAGTCTTGCAAATAAGGTGGATGAACTGAAGGTGTTGATAAACACATGGGAGTATGATATTGTTGCTATCACGGAGACATGGTTGAGGGAGGGGCAAGACTGGCAGCTCAATATTCCGGGGTACAGAATCTTCAGGCGAGACAGAGGGGGAGGTATAAGAGGAGGGGGTGTCGCAATATTAATTAAGGAGTCAATTACTGCAGTAAGGAGGGATGATATATTAGCAGGGTCCTCTAATGAGGCCATATGGGTGGAGCTTAAAAACAAAAAGGGGGCAAGCACTTTGCTGGGAGTGTACTATAGGCCTCCAAACAGTCAGGGGGAAATAGAGGAACAGATATGTAGGCAAATCTCAGAGAAATGTGCAAATAATAGGGTAATAATAATGGGGGATTTCAACTTCCCCAATATTAACTGGGATAGTCAAAGTGTGAAAGGCTCAGAGGGTGTAGAATTCTTAAAGTGCATCCAGGAGAGCTTTTTGAGCCAGCATGTAGAAAGTCCTACAAGAGAGGGGGCGGTACTGGACCTAATTCTAGGGAATGTGGCCGGCCAAGTGGAAAAAGTGCTAGTAGGTGAGCACTTTGGTGATAGTGACCATAATATGGTAAGATTTAAGGTGGTCATGGAAAAGGACAGGGATGGGCCGGAAATAAAGGTTCTAAATTGGGGGAAGGCCGATTTTAATAGGATAAGGCAGGATCTGGCCAAAATGGACAGGGATCAGCTACTTGTAGGAAAATCCGCATCGGAGCAATGGGAGGCTTTCAGAAGGGAGATTGAGATCATACAAGGGCAACATGTTCCCATAAATGTCAAGAGTGGTTCCAAAAACCACAGGGAACCGTGGATGTCAGGGGATATACGGGAATGGATTAGGAAAAAAAGGAGGGCTTTTGGTAGATACAAAAGGCTAAAGACAGAGGAAGCCCTAGAGGAGTACAAAAAGTGCAGGGGGATACTTAAAAAAGAAATTAGGAGATCAAGGAGGGGCCATGAAATAACACTGGCGAGCAAAATAAAGGAAAATCCGAAGATGTTTTATAAGTATATTAAGGGTAAAAGGATAACTAGGGAAAAAATAGGGCCCATTAGGGACAAAAGTGGCAATCTGTGTGTGGAGCCGGAAGATGTAGGAGGGGTTCTAAATGAATTTTTTGCATCTGTTTTCACTATGGAGAAGGACGATGTAGACATAGAAATAGGGCGGGGGGACTGTGATATGCTCGAACATATTAACATCGAGAGGGAGGAGGTATTGGCGGTTTTAGCTGGCCTAAAAATGGATAAATCCCCAGGCCCGGATGAAATGTACCCCAGGCTGCTGTGTGAGGCAAAGGAGGAGATTGCGGGGGCTCTAACACATATATTCAGGACCTCTCTGGCCACAGGGGATGTGCCAGAGGACTGGAGAACCGCTAATGTAGTACCATTATTCAAGAAGGGTAGTAGGGAAAAACCGGGGAACTACAGGCCAGTGAGCCTAACATCAGTGGTAGGAAAATTACTGGAAAAAATCCTGAGGGACAAAATTTGTCTCCACTTGGAGAGGCAAGGATTAATCAGGGATAGTCAACATGGCTTTGTCAAGGGTAGATCATGTCTGACTAATTTGATTGAATTTTTTGAGGGGGTGACTAGGTGTGTGGATGAGGGTAACGCAGTGGATGTGGTATACATGGATTTCAGTAAGGCCTTCGATAAAGTCCCGCACAGGAGACTGGTCAAGAAGGTAAGAGCCCATGGAATCCAGGGTGCCTTGGCACATTGGATACAAAACTGGCTTAGTGGCAGAAGGCAGAGGGTGATGGTCGAAGGTTGTTTTTGTGACTGGAAACCTGTGGCCAGTGGGGTACCACAGGGATCGGTGCTGGGTCCCTTGCTGTTTGTGGTCTACATTAATGACTTGGATATGAATGTAAAGGGTATGATCAGTAAATTCGCGGATGATACTAAAATTGGTAGGGTGGTAAATAGCGAGGAGGGTAGCCTCAATCTGCAGAACGATATAGATGGGTTGGTCAGATGGGCGGAACAGTGGCAAATGGAATTTAACCCGGAAAAGTGCGAGGTGATGCACTTTGGGGGGTCTAACAAGGCAAGGGAATACACAATGAAGGGAAAGACCCTAGGCAAGACGGAGGGTCAGAGGGATCTGGGTGTGCAGGTACACAGATCCCTGAAGGCGGCGGAACAGGTGGATAAGGTGGTAAAAAAGGCATATGGGATACTTGCCTTCATTAGCCGAGGCATTGAATATAAGAGCAAGGAGGTTATGATGGAGCTGTATAAAACACTGGTTAGGCCACAGCTGGAATACTGTGTGCAGTTCTGGTCGCCACACTACAGGAAAGATGTGATCGCGTTAGAGAGGGTGCAGAGGAGGTTCACCAGGATGTTACCAGGGCTGGAGCGCTTCAGCTATGAAGAGAGACTGGGCAGATTGGGTTTGTTTTCCTTGGAGCAGAGGAGGCTGAGGGGGGACATGATTGAGGTGTACAAAATTGTGAGGGGCATAGATAGGATGGATGCTGAGGAGCTTTTCCCCTTAGTAGAGGGGTCAATAACTAGGGGGCATAGATTCAAGGTAAAGGGCGGGAGGTTTAGAGGGGATTTGAGAAAGAACTTTTTCACCCAGAGGGTGGTTGGAGTCTGGAACTCACTGCCTGAAAGGGTTGTGGAGGCAGAAACCCTCACAACATTTAAGAAGCATTTGGATGAGCATTTGAAATGCCATAGCATACAAGGCTACGGGCCAAATGCTGGAATATGGGATTAGATTAGACAGGGCTTGATGGCCGGCATGGACACGATGGGCCGAAGGGCCTCTATCCGTGCTGTATTACTCTATGACTCTATGACTCTATGACCTGCATGCTTACCTTCAGCGACTGGTTCACAAGGACACCCAGGTCTCGTTGCACTTCCCCTTCTCCCAATCTATTGCCATTCAGATAATAAACTGCCTTCCTGTTTTTGACACCAAACTGGATAACCTCGCATTTATCCACGTTATATTGCATCTGCCATGCTTCTTCCCAATCACCCAACCTGTCCCAATCATCCTGGAGTTTCTCAGCATCTTCCTCACAGCACACATGCCCACCCAGCTTTGTGTCGCCTGCAAACTTGGAGATATTACATCTAGTTCCCTTGTCTAGATCATTAATATACATTGTGAATAGCTGGGGTCCAATGACTGAACCCTGCGTTTCCCCACTAGTCACTGCCCACCACTCGGAAAAAGACCCGTTTATTCCAACTCTTTGCTTTCTGTCTGCCAACAAGCTCTCTGTCCAAGTCTCTGTCCAAGTCAATACCTTGCCCCGAATCCCATGTGCCTTACGCTAATCTCTTAAGCGGGACCTTATTGAAAGCCTTTTGAAAGACCAAATACACCACATCCACTGGTTCTCCCTTATCTATTTTACAAGTTACATCCTTAAAACTTTCCAGTAGATTAGTCAAGCACGATTTACCATTTGTATATCGATGTTGACTTTGTCTGATCCTGTCACTGTTTTCCAAGTGTTCTGCTATTACATCTTTTATAATGGCCTCTTGCATTTTCCCTACTATCGATGTCAGGGTTACCAGTCTGTAATTCCCCGTTTTCTCTCTACCACCTTTTTTGAATAGTGGGGTAACATTAGCTACCCTCCAATCCATGGGTACTGTTCCAGATTCCATCGAATGTGGGAAGATGATCAGCAATGCATCTATTATTTCTAGGGCAACTTCCTTAATACCCTAGGATGTAGATTATCAGACCCTGGGGATTTATCGACCTTCAATCCTGTCAATTTCCCTAACAACATTTCCCTTCAAATACTGATTTATTTCAGTTCCTCCCTTTCATGAGAGCTTATGTTCCCCGACATCTCTGGCAGATCATTTGTGTCCTCCTTTGTGAAGACAGAACCAAAATATGTATTTAATTGGTCAGCCATTTCTTTGTTCCCCATTATAAATTCCACTGATTCTGATTGCAAGGGACCTATGCTTGATTTCACCAATCTTTCTCGCTTCACTTTTCTATAAATGCTTTTACAGTCAGGTTTTATGTTCCCCGCAAGCTTACTCTCATATTCTATGTTCCCCTTTTTAATTAATCCCTATGTCTTCCTTTGTTGAATCCTAAACTGCTCCCAGTCCTCAGGTTTACTGCTTTTTCTGGCCAATTTATATGTCCTCTCCTTGGATCTTATGCTATCCCTAATTTCCATTGTTAGCCACAGTTGAGTCACCTTTTTTGTTTTATTTTTATGCCAAACAGGGATGAAAAATTCTGTAGTTCATCCTTGCGGTCTTTGAATGTTTGCCATTGCCTAACCACCGTCAACCCTTTGAGTGACATTCCCCAATCAATCCTACCCAACTCGCTCCTCATACCATCGTAGATTCCTTTATTTAAATTCAGGACCCTAGTCTCTGTCAACTACTTCATTCTTCATCTTAATGAAGAATTTTATCATATTATGATTGCTCCGACCCAAGGGGCCTCGTACAACAAGATTGCTAATTAATCCTTTGCATTACATAATACCCAGTCTAAGATGGCCTGATCTCTAGTTGGTTCCTCGACATAATGGTCTAGGAAACAATCCCGTAAACACAGTGTAGTTACTAATTTGGTTAGCCCAATCTATATGTAGATTAAAGGCACCCAAGATGACAGCTGTGCCCTTATTGCATGCTCCTCTAATTTCCCTTTTAATGCCATCCCCAACCTCCGCATTACTGTTTGGAGGTCTATATACCAATTCCACTAACGTTTTCGGCCCGTTCGTATTTCTCAGTTTTACCCATACAAATTCTACATCATCAGAGCTAATATCATTTTTTGCAATTGTGTTAATCCCCTCTTTAACCAGCAATGCTACCCCACCTTCCTTTCCTTTCTGCCTATCATTCCTGAATATTGAATACCCCTGGATTTTGAGTTCACATCCTCGGCCACCCTGGAGCCATGTTTCCGTAAGACCCAATCAAATCATATTAGTTTGCCTCCATTGGTGCAGCTAATTCACCCACCTTATTACGAATGCTCCTCTCATTAAGACACTTCAGTGTAATAAAAGCAGAGGCAGGGTCTACTGTAGAATAAATAGAGACAGATTCCAGTGGACTAATAAGAGACAGGGACGAGTGTAACATAAACAGAAACAGGGACTAATGTGCTATAAATAGAGACAGGGAGCAGTGGAGTAATAACAGAGACAGGGACGAGTGTAATATAAACAGAAACAGGGACAAATGTGCTATAAATAGAGACAGGGAGCAGTGGAGTAATAACAGAGACAGCCCTGGTGTAATTTAAGAAGAGACAGGGTCTACCATAATATTAACTGAGACAGGATCCAGTGGAGTAATAACAGAAACATGGACGAGTGTAAAACAAAAACAAAGACAGGAGCTACTGTATTATAAACAGAGACAGGGTCTAGTGTAATATAAACAGCGTCAGGGTCTAGCGTAATATATACAGAGATAGGGCCTAATGTAATATAAACAGAGACAGGGCTTAGTGTAGTATAAATTCAGACAGAGTTCGATGTAGTATAAACAGAGGCAGGGTCTAGTGTAATATAAACAGCGTCAGGGTCTAGCGTAATATATACAGAGATAGGGCCTAGTGTAATATAAACAGAGACAGGGCTTAGTGTAGTATAAATTCAGACAGAGTCCAGTGTAGTATAAACAGAGGCAGGGTCAAGTGCAATATAAAAAACGACAGAGTCAATTGTAATAAAAACAGGGACAAGGTCTAGTGTAATTAAACAGGGAAAGGCTCTCGTGAAAAATAATCAGAGAGAGGTTCTGGTGTAATTTAAACAGAAACGTGTTCAAACGTTATATGAACAGAGGCAGGGTTTAAATTAATATAAACAGAAACACGGTCTAGTATAATATAAATCGAGACAGGGTCTACTGTAATATAAACAGAGACAGGCTCGAGTGTAATAAAAACAGAGGCAGGGTCTAGTGAAATTTAAACAGATACAGGGGCTAGTGTAATATAAAAAAAGACAGGGTCTAGAAAAATATAAACAGATAGAGGGTCTAGTGTAAAATAAACAGATACAGCGTCTAGTGTAATGTAAAGAGAGAAATGGTATTCTGTAATATAAAGAGAGACAGGGTGTCGTACAATACAAACAGGGTCAGGGCGTTATGTAATATATACAATTACAGGGGCTAATATAAACAGAGATAGGCTCCAGTGTAATCACAACAGAGGCAGGGTTAGGTGCAAAACATAACAGAGACAGGGTCTAGTGTAATATAAAGAGAGACATGGTCTAGTTTAATCTAAACAGAGACAGGGTCTAGTGTAATATAAACAGAGACAGGGTCTAGTGTAATATAACAGAGACAGGGTCTAGTGTAATATAAACGGAGACACTGTCTAGTGTAATATAAACAGAGATAGGGTCTAGTGTAATATAAACAGAGACAGGGTCTAGTGTAATATAAACAGAGACACTGTCTAGTGTAATATAAACAGAGATAGGATCTAGTGTAATATAAACAGAGACAGGGTCTAGTGTAATATAAACAGAGACAGGGTCTAGTGTAATATAAATAGAGACAGTGCCTAGTGTAATATAAAGAGAGATAGGCTCTAGTGTAATATGAACAGAGACAGGGTCCAGTGTAATATATACAGAGATAGGGCCTAGTGTAATATAAAGAGAGATAGGCTCTAGAGTAATATAAACAGAGACAGTGCCTAGTGTAATATAAACTGAGACAGGGTCTAGTGTAATATAAACAGAGATAGGCTCCAGTGTAATACAAACAGAGACAGGGTCTAGTGTAATATAAACAGAGACAGGGTCTAGTGAATTATATATTGAGACAAGTTCTAGTCTAACATAAACAGAGACATGGTTTGTGTAATATAAACAGAGACAGGGCCTACTGTAAAATAAACCGAGGCTCGGTCTAATGTAATATAAACAGAGGCTGTGCCTAGTAAAATATACAAAGAGTAATTGTCTAGTGCAATAATAACTGGGGCGACTTGTAGTGTTTTATAAATACAGACATGATCCACTGTAATATAACGTGAGACAGCGGACAGTTTAATGCAAATTAGACAAGGGTTAGTTTAACATTAACAGAGACATCGTCTAGTGTCATATAAACAGAGGGAGGGTCCAATTAAATATAAACACCATCATGATCTATTGGAATATAAACAGAGACATGGCCTCATGTAATATGAACAGAAACAGGTCTAGAGTTATATAAACAGAGACAGGATCTAGTGTAATATAAACAGAGACAGGGTCCAGTGTAATATAAACAGAGACAGGGTCTAGTGTAACATAAACTGAGACAGGGTCTACTGTAATATAAAGTGAGACAAGGCCTAGTGTAATATAAACAGAGACAGGATCTAGTGTAATATAAACAGAGACAGGGTCCAGTGTAATATAAACAGAGACAAGTTCAAGTGTAACATAAACTGAGACAGGGTCGACTGTAATATAAAGTGAGACAAGGCCTAGTGTAATATAAAGAGAGACAGGGTCTAGTTTAATTAAAAAAGATATAGGATCTAGTGTAATATAAACAGTGGCAGGTTCTAGTGTAATATATACAGAGACAGGGTCTAGTGTAATATAAACAGAGACAATGTCTAGTGTAATATAAACAGAAACAGGGTCTAGTGTTATATAAACAGCGACAGGGCGTAGTGTAATATAAACAGAGACAGGGTCTAGTGTAATATATACAGAGATAGGGCCTAGTGTAATATAAACAGAGACAGGGTCTAGTGTAATATAAACAGAGACAGGGCCGAGTGTAATATAAACAGAGACAGGGTCTAGTGTAATATAAACAGAGACAAGGTCCAGTGTAATATAAACAGAGACAGGGTCTAGTGTAATATAAACAGAGACAAGGTCCAGTGTAATATAAATAGAGACGAGGTCCAGTGTAATATAAACAGAGACTGGGTCCAGTGTAATATAAACAGAGACAGGGTCTAGTGTTATATAAACAGAGAAAGGTTCTAGTGTATTATAAACAGAGACAGGGTCTAGTGTAATATAAACAGAGACAGGGTCTAGTGTTACATAAACAGAGATAGGGTATAGTGTAATATAAACAGAGACAGGGTCTAGTGTAATATAAACAGTGACAGGGTCTAGTGTAATATAAATAGAGACAGGGTCTAGTGTAATATAAACAGAGACAGGGTCTAGTGTAATATAAACAGAGACAGGGTCTAGTGTAATATAAACAGTGACAGGGCCTAGTGTAATATAAACAGAGACAGGGTCTAGTGTAATATAAACAGAGACAAGGTCCAGTGTAATATAAACAGAGACAGGGTCTAGTGTAATATAAACAGAGACAGGGTCTAGTGTAATATAAACAGAGACAGGGTCTAGTGTAATATAAACAGAGACAAGGTCTAGTGTAATATAAACAGAGACAGGGTCTAGTGTAATATAAACAGAGACAGGGTCTAGTGTAATATAAACAGAGACAGGGTCTAGTGTAATATAAACAGAGACAGTGTCTAGTGTAATATAAACAGAGACAGGGTCTAGTGTAATATAAACAGAGACAGGGTCTAGTGTAATATAAACATAGACAGGGTCTAGTATAATATAAACAGAGACAGGGTCTAGTGTAATATAAACAGAGACAGGGTCTAGTGTAATATAAACAGAGACAGGGTCTAGTGTAATATAAACAGAGATAGGGCCTAGTGTAAGATAAACAGAGACAGGGTCTAGAGTAATATAAACAGAGACAGGGTCTAGTGTAATATAAACAGAGACAGGGTCTAGTGTAATATAAACAGAGACATGGTCTAGTGTAATATAAGCAGAGACAGGGTCTAGTGTAATATAATCAGAGACAGGGCCTAGTGTAATATAAACAGAGACAGGGCCTAGTGTAATATAAACAGAGACAGGGTCTAGTGTAATATAAACAGAGACAGGGTCTAGTGTAATATAAACAGAGACAGGGTCTAGTGTAATATAAACAGAGACAGCGTCTAGTGTAATATAAACAGAGACAGTGTCTAGTGTAATATAAACAGAGACAGGGTCTAGTGTAATATAAACAGAGACAGGGTCTAGTGTAATATAAACAGAGACAGCGTCTAGTGTAATATAAACAGAGACAGTGTCTTGTGTAATATAAACAGAGACAGGGTCTAGTGTAATATAAACAGAGACAGGGTCTAGTGTAATATAAACAGAGACAGGGTCTAGTGTAATATAAACAGAGACAGTGTCTAGTGTAATATAAACAGAGACAAGGTCTAGTGTAATATAAACAGAGACAGGGTCTAGTGTAATATAAACAGAGACAGTGTCTAGTGTAATATAAACAGAGACAAGGTCTAGTGTAATATAAACAGAGACAGGGTCTAGTGTAATATAAACAGAGACAGGGTCTAGTGTAATATAAACAGAGACATGTCAATTGTATTATAAGCAGCGACAGGCTAAATATAAACAGAAACAGGGTTTAGCCTAATATAAATTGAGAGAGGGGCTACAGTAATATAAGCAGAGAAAAGGGCTACTGTAATATAATCTGAGACAGGGTCCAGTGTAATATTAACAGAGACAATGTCTAGTGTAATATAAACAGTGACAGGGCCGAGTGTAATATAAACAGAGACAGGGTCTAGTGTAATATAAACAGAGACAGAGTCTAGTGTAATATAAACAGAGACAGGGTCTAGTGTAATATAAACAGAGACAGGGTCTAGTGTAATATAAACAGAGACAGGGTCTAGTGTAATATAAACAGAGACAGGGTCTAGTGTAATATAAGCAGAGACAGGGCGTAGTGTAATATAAACAGAGACAGGGTCTAGTGTAATATAAACAGAGACAGGGTCTAGTGTAATATAAACAGTGACAGGGTCTAGTGTAATATAAACAGAGACAGGGTCTAGTGTAATATAAACAGAGACAGGGCCTAGTGTAATATAAACAGAGACAGGGTCTAGTGTAATATAAACAGAGACAGGGTCTAGTGTAATATAAACATAGACATGGTCTAGTGTAATATAAACAGAGACAGGGTCTAGTGTAATATAAACAGAGACAGGGTCTAGTGTAATATAAACAGAGACAGGGTCCACTGTAAACTAAACAGAGTCAGGACCTATTTTAATTTAAACAGAGACAGGGCCTAGTGTAATATAATTAGAGACAGTGTCTAGTGTAATATAAACAGAAACTCGGCCTATTATTGTATAAACAGATATAGAGCTTCATGTATTATAAACAGAGACAGGGTCTAGTTTAATATAAAGTGAGAAATGGTCTAATATAATATAAACAATGACAGGATCTAGTTCTATGTACACAGTGACATGGTTTGTGTAATATAAACAGAGACAGGGCATAGTGTAATATAAACAGATGCAGGGCCTACATAGAAACATATACATAGAAGATGGGAAAAGAAGAGGGCTACTTGGCCCCTCGAGCCTGCTCTGCAATTCAATGACATCATGGCTGATCATCCAAAATCAGTACGCTGTCCCTACCTGCTCCCCATATCCCTTGATCCCTTTAGCCTTAAGGAATATATCCAACTCCTTCTTGAACATATTTAATGAATTGGCCTCTACTGCCTTCTGTGGTAGAGAATTCCACAGATTCACCACTCTCTCGTTGAAGAAATTCCTCCTCATCTCTGTCCTAAATGGCTTACCCCTTATCCTTAGACTGTGACCCCTGGTTCTGGAATCCATGGCCATCGGAAACATCTTTCCTGCATCTAATCTGTCTAGTCCTGTTAGAATTTTATAAGTTTCAATGAGATCCCCTCTCATTCTTCTAAACACCAGCGAGTAAAAGCCCAATCGACCCAATCTCTCCTCATACTTCATTCCTGCCATCCCAGGTAGCAGTCTGGTGAATCTTCGCTGCACTCCCTCCATGGCAAGATCATCCGTCCTGAGATAAGTCGAACAAAACTGCACACTATACTCAAGGTGGTGTCTCACCAAGGCCCTGTACAACTGCAGCAAGACATCTTTGTTCCTGTACACGAACCATCTCGCTATGAAGGCAAAAATACAATTTGCCTTCTTAATCGCCTGCTGCACCTGTATGCTTACATTCAGAGACTGGTGCAGAAGGACAGCCAGGTCTCGTTGCACTTCCCCTTCTCCCAATCTATTGCCGTTCAGATAATAACCTGCCTTCCTTTTTTTTCCAGCAAAGTGGGAAACCTCGCATTTATCCACATTATACTGCATCTGCCATGATTCTGCCCAATCACCCAACCTATCCATATCATACTGGAGTTCCTGAGCATCCTCCTCACAGCACACCGGCCCAACCAGCTTTGTGTCATCTGCAAACTTGGGGATTTTACATCTAATTACCTCACCGTCTAGATCATTGATATATATTGTGAATAGCTGGGGTCCAAGGACCGATCCCTGCGGTACCACACCAATCACTGTCTGCCACTTGGAAAAAGACACGTTTATTCCAACTCTTTGCTTGCTGTCTGCCAACCAGTTCTCTAACCAAGTCAGTACCTTGTCCCCAATCCTATGTGCCTTAAATTTACACGCTAATCTCATATGCGGGACCTTATCGAAAACCTTCTGAAAGTCCAAATACACCACATCCACTGGTTCTCCCTTATCTATTCTACCAGTTGCATCCTCAAAAAATTCCAGTAGATTAGTCAAGCACGATTTACCTTTTGTAAATCCATGTTGACTTTGTCAGATCCTGTCACTGTTTTCCAAGTGGTCTGCTATTACAAATTTTATAATGTACTCTAGCCTTTTCCCCACTCCCGATGTCAGGCTAACCGGACAATAATTCGCCATCTTCTCTCTACCACCTTTTTTGAATAGTGGGGTAACATTAGCTACCCTCCAATCCATGGAAATTATTCCAGAGTCTATCAAATTTTGGAAGATGACCAGCAATGCATCTACTATTTCAAGGGCCACTTCCTTAAGTACCCTAGGATGTAGATTATCAGGCCCTGGGGATTTAGCGGCCTTCAATCCCGTCAATTTACCTAACACCATTTCCCTACAAATATGGATTTCTTTCAGTTCCGCCCTCTCATTAGATCCTATTTTCCACGACATCTCTGGGAGGTTATTTGTCTCCTTCTTTGTGAAGACAGAACCAAAGTATGTATTTAATTGGTCTGCCATTTCATTGTTCCCCATTATAAATTCCCCTAATTCTGGCTGCAACGGACCTACGCTTGACTAGACAAGGGCCTAGTGTAACATAAACAGTTATATGGCTTGTGTATTAGAAAGAGAAACAGTGTCTAGTGTAATATAAACAGAGAGATGGTCTATTGTAATAAAGGCAGGGACAGGGTCTTATGTAGTATAAACAAAGACAGGGTCTAGTTTAATATAAACAGAGGGAGGTTCTACTGTAAGCTAAACGGAGACTGGGTCTGGTGTAATATAATCAGAGACAGGGTCTAGTTTAATATAAACAAAGGGAGGCTCTACTGTAAGCTAAACGGAGACTGGGTCTGGTGTAATATAATCAGAGACAGGGTCTAGTTTAATATTAACAGAGGGAGGCTCTACTGTAAGCTAAACGGAGACTGGGTCTGGTGTAATATAATCAGAGACAGGGTCTAGTTTAATATAAACAGAGGGAGGCTCTACTGTAAGCTAATCAGAGACAGGGTCTGGTGTAATATAATCAGAGACAGGGTCTAGTTTAATATAAACAGAGGGCGGCGTTAGTGTAATATAATCCGAGACAGGCTCTAGTGTAATATAAACATTGACATGATCTCATGTAATACAAAGAGAGACATGGTCTCATGTAATATAAACAGAGACATGGTCTAATGTAATACAAAGAGAGACATGGCCCAGTGTAATATATACAGGGACATGGTCTAATGTAATACAAACAGAGAAATGTCCCAGCGTTATATAAACAGAGACATGGTCTAGTTTAATATAAACAGAGACATGGTCTCATGTAATATAACAGATATATGGTCCAGTGTAATACAAACGGAGACTTGGCCCAGTGTAATATAAAGAGAGACAGTGTCTCATGTAATATAAATAGAGAAAACATCGAATGTAATTTAAACATAAACATTTTCTATTGTAATACAAACAGGGACACGATCTCCTGTAATATTAACAGAGACAAAGTCTTGTAAATATAAACAGAGACATGATCAATTGTAATAAAAACTCTAGTGTATTATAAGTAAAGAAGTTTGCACTACCACCTTGTGGCCGCATGTTACCATAACAGAAGATCCAAATTGTACCCTTTCATTTATATTGGCAGTGACAAGTGTAATTTAAAGAGATATTTATTCTAATGTAATACAATCAGATACGGGGCCTATTGTAATACAAACAGAGACATGGTCTAATATGATAGAAACAGAGACTGGGACTAGCGTATTATAAACAGAGACAGGCTATAGTATTTTATAAACACAGACATGGCCTAGTATAATATAAACAGAGACAGGTTCTAGTGCAATATAAATAGAGACAGGGTCTAGGTTAATAAAAGCAGAGGCAGGCTCTACTGTATTATATACAGAGACAGGGTTGAATATAATATAAACAGAGACAGAGTCTAGTCTAATATAAACAGAGACAGGGCTTGGATTAATTTACAAATAATCATTATCTAGTGGTAATAACTAGGGCGGTGACTAATGTTTTATAAACACAGCCATGCCCCAGTGGCATATGAAAACAGACAGGATCTAGTCTAATATAAGCAGAGACAGGGTCGAGTGTAATTTGAACATGCAGTGACTCGTGTTATATCAAATGAGACAGGATCTATTGTGTTATAAACAGAGACATAGGGTAGTCATAGAATAAACAATCCAAGAATGATACAGCACAGAACGTGTACATTCAGCCCACTGGTGCCTGTGCCAGCAGTAATACGAAGCAGTTAAAGAAGTAGTCCCAATCCCACTGCTCTTTTCCAATAGCCCTGAATTTTATCCACTTCAAGTATCTATCGCATTTCCTTTTGAATGCATTTACTGAATCTGCTCCAAGCATGATTTCAGGCAGTGCTTTCCAGATCAGAACAGAACGATTTGTATTTTTTCCTCATGTCGCCCCTGGTTCTTTTGCCAATTATCTCAAATTTGTGTCCTCTGGGTATCGAACCTTGTTCGTGCACCCATTCGAGCTTGCACCTTTAAATTATATTGCCTTTGACTCGTGTAATTTAAAGTGAGACAGAATCAAGGTAATTTAAACAGAAAAAAGGTTAGGTGTAATATAAAGAGAGAAAGGGTCTAGTGTAACATAAGCAGAGGCCGGGTCTAGTGTAATAAAAACAGAGGCAGGCTCTAGTGTAATATAAGCAGAGACAGAGTCTAGTGTAATACACACAGAGACAGTGCCGACTGTAATATAAACAGTGACAGTGTCTAGTGTAATATAAAAAGAGCCATGATCTAGAGTAATATAAACAGGGACAGGGTCTAGTGTAATATAAACAGAGACATGGTCTAGTGTAATATAAACAGAGACAGGGTCTAGTTTAATATAAAAAGTGACAGAGTCTCGTGTAATATAATCAGAGATAGTGCCTAGTGTAATATAAACAGAGACAGGGTCTAGTGTAATATAAACAGAGACAGGGTCTAGTGTAATAAAAACAGAGGCAGGCTCTAGTGTAATATAAGCAGAGACAGTGTCTAGTGTAATACACACAGAGACAGTGCCGACTGTAATATAAACAGTGACAGTGTCTAGTGTAATATAAAAAGAGACATGATCTAGAGTAATATAAACAGGGACAGGGTCTAGTGTAATATAAAAAGAGACATGATCTAGAGTAATATAAACAGGGACAGGGTCTAGTGTAATATAAACAGAGACAGGGTCTAGTGTAATATAAACAGGGACAGGGTCTAGTGTAATATAAACAGAGACATGGTCTAGTGTAATATAAACAGAGACAGGGTCTAGTGTAATATAAACAGAGACAGAGTCTAGTGTAATATAATCAGAGATTGTGCCTAGTGTAGTATAAACAGAGACAGGGTCTAGTGCAATATAAACAGAGACAGGGTCTAGTGTAATATAACCAGAGACAGTGTCTATTGTAATACTGACAGAGATAGGGTCTAGTGTAATATAAAGAGAGGCATGGTCTAGTTTAATATTAACAGAGACAGGGTCTAGTGTATTAGAAACAGAGGCATTGTCTAGTGTAATATTAACAGAGACAGGGTCTAGTGTAATATAAACAGAGACATGGTCTAGTGTATTATATAGTGAGACATGGTCGAGTGTAATATAAACAGAGACAGGGTCTAGAGAAATATAAACAGGGACAGGATCTAGTGAAATATAAACAGAGACAGGGTCTACTGTAATATAAACAGATACATGTTCAAGTGAAATATGAACAGATACAGCGTTTAGTGTAATACAAACAGCGGCAGCGTCTAGTGTAAAATAAACAGAGCCACGGTCTAGTGTAATATGAACAGAGACAGGGTTTAGTGTATTATAAACAGAGACAGGCTCTAGTGTAAAATAATCAGACACAGGGCCTAGTGTAATATAAACACTGACAGCATCGTGGTCAGAGAGATTCCCATTGACTCAGACACACACTGGTCCTGGAATTGGGCCGGGGAGAAATGTGACAGAGAATCCCATTGACACAGGCAAACACACTGGTCCTAGAGATGGACTGGGGAGAAAGGTCAGAGAGCGTCCCATTGACTCAGATACACACTGTTGCTTGAGATAGACTCGGGAGAAATGTCAGAGAGTGCCATTGACTCAGATGCACACTGCTTCTGGCGATGGACTTGAGAGAAAGTTCAGAGGGAGTCCCATTGACTCAGATGCAAACTGGTCCTGGAGATGGGCTGGGGAGGAATGTCAGAGAGTCCCATTGAATCAGATATACACTGGTCCTGGAGATGGACTGGGGAGAAATGTCAGAGAGTCCCATTGACCCAGAAACACACTGGTCCTGGAGATGGACTGGGGAGAATGGCCAGATACTGTCCCATTGTCACAGATACACACTGGTCCCGGAGGTGGACTGGGGAGAAAGGACCGATAGAGTACCATTGATTCAGATACACACTGGTCCTGGAGATGGACTGGGGAGGAAGGTCAGAGAGAGTCCCATTGACACAGATACACACTGGTCCTGCAGATGGACTGGGGAGATTGGACAGAGAAAGTACCATTGACTCAGATAAACACTGGCCCTGGAGATGGACTGGGGAGGAATGGTCAGAAAGAGTCCCATTGATTCAGATACACACTGGTCCTGGAGAAGAACTGGGGAGAATGGTCAGAGAGTGCGATTGACTCAGATACACACTGGTCATGGAGATGGACTGTGGAGGAAGTTTAGAGGGAGACCCATTGAGTCAGATACACACTGGTACGGGAGATGGACTGGTGACAGAAATCAGATAAAGTCCCATTGACTCAGATACACACTGGTCCTTGAGACCAACTGTGGAGAAAGGTAAGGGAGCGTCCCATTGACTGAGATACACACTGGTCCTGGAGATGGACTGGGGAGAAAGGTCATAGAGAGAGTCCCACTGACTCAGATACAAACTGGCCCTGGAGATGGACTGGGGAGAAATGTCAGAGAGATTCCCATTGACTCAGATACACACTGGTCCTGGAGGTGGACTGGGGAGAAAGGACAGAGAGAGTCCCATTGACTCAGATACACACTGGTCCTGGAGATGGACTGGAGAGTATGGTCAGAGAGATTCCCATTGACTCAGATACACACTGATCTTGAAGATGGGCTGGGGAGAAAGTTCAGAGAGTGTCCCATTGATTCAGACACACACTGGTCCTGGAATTGGGCTGGGGAGAAATGTGACAGAGAATCCCATTGACACAGACAAACACACTGGTCCTAGAGATGGACTGGGGAGAAAGGTCAGGGAGTGTCCCATTGACTCAGATACACACTGGTCCTTGAGATGGACTCGGGAGAAATGTCAGAGAGTCACATTGACTCAGATACACACTGCTTCTGGCGATGGACTTGGCAGAAAGTTCAGAGGGAGTCCTATTAACTCAGATGCAAACTGGTCCTGGAGACGGGCTGGGGAGGAATGTCAGAGAGTCCAATTGACTCAGATGCAAACTGGTCCTGGAGATGGACTGGGGAGAAATGTCAGAGTGTCCCATTGACCCAGAAACACACTGGTCCTGGAGATGGACTGGGGAGAATGGCCAGAGACTGTCCCATTGTCTCAGATACACACTGGTCCCGGAGGTGGACCGGGGAGAAAGGACCGATAGAGTACCATTGATTAAATACACACTGGTCCTGGAGATGGACTGGGGAGGAAGGTCAGAGAGAGTCCCATTGACACAGATACACACTGGTCCTGCAGATGGACTGGGGAGGAATGGACAGAGAAAGTCACATTGACTCAGATACACACTGGTCCTGGAGAAGGACTGGGGAGAAAGGTCAGAGAGAGTCCCATTGACTCAGATACACACTGGGCCTGGAGATGGACTGGGGAGAATGGTGAGAGAGTCCGATTGGCACAGATACACACTGGTCCTGGAGATGGACTGTGGAGGAAGCTTAGAGGGTGTCCCATTGACTCAGATACATACTGGTACTGGAGATGTACTGGTGAGAAAGATCAGATAAAGTCCCATTGACTCAGATACACACTGGCCCTTGAGATCGACTGTGGAGAAAGGTAAGGGAGCGTCCCACTTACTCAGATACACACTGGTCCTGGAGATGGACTGGGGAGAAAGGTCACAGAGAGAGTCCCCCTGACTCAGATACACACTGGTCCTGGAGATGGACTGGGGAGAAATGTCAGAGAGAGTCCCATTGACTCAGATAAACACTGGTCCTGGAGATGGAATGGGGAAAATGGTAAGAGAGAGTCCCATTGACTCAGATACACACTGGTCCTGGAGATGGACTGTGGAGAATGGTCAGAGAGAGTCCCATTGGCTCAGATACACTCTGGGCCTGGAGATGGACTGGGGAGAAATGTCAGAGAGAGTTCCATTGACTCAGATACACACTGGTCCTGGAGATGGACTGGGGAGAATGGGCAGAGAGAGTCCCATTGACTCAGATACACACTGGTCCTGGAGATGGACTGGAGAAACATTTCAGAGAGAGGCCCATTGACTCAGATACACACTGGTCCTGGAGGTGGACTGGGGAGAAAGGACAGATAGAGTCCCATTGACTCAGATACACACTGGTCCTGGAGATGGACTGGAGATTATGGTCAGAGAGATTCCCATTGACTCAGATACACACTTATCGTGAAGATGGGCTGGAGAGAAAGTTCAGAGAGAGTCCCATTGATTCAGACACACACTGGTCCTGGAATTGGGCTGGGAAGAAATGTGACAGAGAATCCCATTGACACAGACAAACACACTGGTCCTAGAGATGGACTGGGGTGAAAGGTCAGAGAGTGTCCCATTAACTCAGATACACACTGGTCCTGGAGGTGGACTGGGGAGAATGGTCAGAGAGAGTCCCATTGACTCAGATGCACACTGGGCCTGGAGATGGACTGTGGAGTAAGTTTAGAGAGAGACCCATTGAATCAGATACACATTGGTACTGGATATGGACTGGTGACAAAGATCAGATAAAGTCCCATTGACTCAGATACACACTGGCCCTTGAGATCGACTGTGGAGAAAGGTAAGGGAGCGGCCCATTGACTCAGATACACACTGGTCCTGGAGATGGACTGGGGAGAAAGGTCATAGAGAGAGTCCCACTGACTCAAATACACACTGGTCCTGGAGGTGGACTGGGGAGAAATGTCAGAGAGATTCCCATTTACTCAGATAGACACTGGTCCTGGAGATGGAATGGGGAGAAAGGTATAGAGAGAGTCCCATTGGCTCAGATATACACTGGTCCTGGAGATGGGCTGGGGAGAGAGGTCAGAGAGAGTATCATTGACTCAGATACACACTGGTCCTGGAGGTGGACTGGGGAGAAAGGACAGAGAGAGTCCCATTGACTCAGATACACACTGGTCCTGGAGATGGACTGGAGAGTATGGTCAGAGAGATTCCCATTGACTCAGATACACACTGATCTTGAAGATGGGCTGGAGAGAAAGTTCAGAGAGTGTCCCATTGATTCAGACACACACTGGTCCTGGAATTGGGCTGGGGAGAAATGTGACAGAGAATCCCATTGACACAGACAAACACACAGGTCCTAGAGATGGACTGGGGAGAAAGGTCAGGGAGTGCCCCATTGACTCAGATACACACTGGTCCTTGAGATGGACTCGGGAGAAATGTCAGAGAGTCACATTGACTCAGATACACACTGCTTCTGGTGATGGACTTGGCACAAAGTTCAGAGGGAGTCCCATTAACTCAGATGCAAACTGGTCCTGGAGACGGGCTGGGGAGGAATATCAGAGAGTCCAATTGACTCAGATACACACTGGTCCTGGAGATGGACTGGGGAGAAATGTCAGAGTGTCCCTTTGACCCAGAAACACACTGGTCCTGGAGATGGACTGGGGAGAATGGCCAGAGACTGTCCCATTGTCTCAGATACACACTGGTCCCGGAGGTGGACCGGGGAGAAAGGACTGATAGAGTACCATTGATTAAATACACACTGGTCCTGGAGATGGACTGGGGAGGAAGGTCAGAGAGAGTCCCATTGACACAGATACACACTGGTCCTGCAGATGGACTGGGGAGGAATGGACAGAGAGAGTCCCATTGACTCAGATACACACTGGTCCTGGAGATGGACTGGGGAGAAAGGTCAGAGAAAGTCACATTGACTCAGATACACACTGGTGCTGGAGAAGGACTGGGGAGAAAGGACAGAGAGAGTCCCATTGACTCAGATACACACTGGGCCTGGAGATGGACTGGGGAGAATGGTGAGAGAGTCCGATTGGCACAGATACACACTGGTCCTGGAGATGGACTGTGGAGGAAGCTTAGAGGGTGTCCCATTGACTCAGATACATACTGGTACTGGAGATGTACTGGTGAGAAAGATCAGATAAAGTCCCATTGACTCAGATACACACTGGTCCTTGAGATCGACTGTGGAGAAAGGTAAGGGAGCGTCCCACTTACTCAGATACACACTGGTACTGGAGATGGACTGGGGAGAAAGGTCATAGAGAGTGTCCCCCTGCCTCAGATACACACTGGTCCTGGAGATGGACTGGGGAGAAATGTCAGAGAGAGTCCCATTGACTCAGATACACACTGGTCCTGGAGATGGACTGTGGAGAATGGTCAGAGAGAGTCCCATTGGCTCAGATACACTCTGGGCCTGGAGATGGACTGGGGAGAAATGTCAGAGAGAGGTCCATTGACTCAGGTACACACTGGTCCTGGAGATGGACTGGGGAAAAATGTCAGAGAAAGTCCCATTGACTCAGATACACACTGGTCCTGGAGATGGTCTGGGGAGACTGATCAGAGAGAGTCCCCTTGACTCAGATTCACATCGGTCCTGGAGATGGACAGGGGAGAAAGGTCAGAGAGAGTCCCATGGATTCAGATACACCCTGGTCCTGGAGATGGACTGGGGAGAATGGGCAGAGAGAGTCCCATTTACTCAGATACACACTGGTCCTGGAGATGGACTGGAGAAACATTTCAGAGAGAGGCCCATTGACTCAGATACACACTGGTCCTGGAGGTGGACTGGGGAGAATGGTCAGAGAGAGTCCCATTGACTCAGATACACACTGGGCCTGGAGATGGACTGTGGAGTAAGTTTAGAGAGAGACCCATTGACTCAGATACACACTGGTACTGGATATGGACTGGTGACAAAGATCAGATAAAGTCCCATTGACTCAGATACACACTGGCCCTTGAGATCGACTGTGGAGAAAGGTAAGGGAGCGTCCCATTGACTCAGATACACACTGGTCCTGGAGATGGACTGGGGAGAAAGGTCATAGAGAGAGTCCCACTGACTCAAATACACACTGGTCCTGGAGATGGAATGGGGAGAAGTGTCAGAGAGATTCCCATTTACTCAGATAGACACTGGTCCTGGAGATGGAATGGGGAGAAAGGTATAGAGAGAGCCCCATTGACTCAGATATACACTGGTCCTGGAGATGGACTGGGGAGAGAGGTCAGATAGAGTATCATTGACTCAGATACACACTGGTCCTGGAGGTGGACTGGGGAGAAAGGACAGAGAGAGTCCCATTGACTCAGATACACACTGGTCCTGGAGATGGACTGGAGATTATGGTCAGAGAGATTCCCATTGACTCAGATACACACTTATCGTGAAGATGGGCTGGAGAGAAAGTTCAGAGAGTGTCCCATTGATTCAGACATACACTGGTCCTGGAATTGGGCTGGGGAGAAATGTGACAGAGAATCCCATTGACACAGACAAACACACTGGTCCTAGAGATGGACTGGGGAGAAAGGTCAGAGAGTGTCCCATTAACTCAGATACACACTGGTCCTGGAGGTGGACTGGGGAGAATGGTCAGAGAGAGTCCCATTGACTCAGATGCACACTGGGCCTGGAGATGGACTGTGGAGTAAGTTTAGAGAGAGACCCATTGACTCAGATACACACTGGTACTGGATATGGACTGGTGACAAAGATCAGATAAAGTCCCATTGACTCAGATACACACTGGCCCTTGAGATCGACTGTGGAGAAAGGTAAGGGAGCGGCCCATTGACTCAGATACGCACTGGTCCTGGAGATGGACTGGGGAGAAAGGTCATAGAGAGAGTCCCACTGACTCAAATACACACTGGTCCTGGAGATGGACTGGGGAGAAATGTCAGAGAGATTCCCATTTACTCAGATAGACACTGGTCCTGGAGATGGAATGGGGAGAAAGGTATAGAGAGAGTCCCATTGACTCAGATATACACTGGTCCTGGAGATGGACTGGGGAGAGAGGTCAGAGAGAGTATCATTGACTCAGATACACACTGGTCCTGGAGGTGGACTGGGGAGAAAGGACAGAGAGAGTCCCATTGACTCAGATACACACTGGTCCTGGAGATGGACTGGAGATTATGGTCAGAGAGATTCCCATTGACTCAGATACACATTATCGTGAAGATGGGTTGGAGAGAAAGTTCAGAGACTGTCCCATTGATTCAGACACACACTGGTCCTGGAATTGGGCTGGGGAGAAATGTGACAGAGAATCCCATTGACACAGACAAACACACTGGTCCTAGAGATGGACTGGGGAGAAAGGTCAGAGAGTGTCCCATTGACTCAGATACACACTGCTCCTTGAGATGGACTATGGAGAAATGTCAGAGAGTCCCATTGACTCAGATATACACTGCTTCTTGCGATGGAGTTGGGAGAAATTTCACTGGGAGTCCCATTGACTCAGATGCAAACTGGTACTGGAGATGGGCTGGGGAGGAAGGGGAGAGCGAGTCCCATTGAGACAGATACACACTGGTGCTGCAGATGGACTGGGGAGATTGGTCAGAGAAAGTACCATTGACTCAGATACACACTGGTCCTGGAGATGGACCGGGGAGGAATGGACAGAGAGAGTCCCATTGACTCAGATACACACTGGTCCTGGAGATGGACTGGGGAGAATGGTCAGAGAGAGTCCCATTGATTCAGATACACACTGGCCCTGGAGATGGACGAGGGAGAAAAGTCAGAGAAAGTCACATTGACTCAGATACACACTGGTCCTGGAGAAGGACTGGGGAGAAAGGTCAGAGAGAGTCCCATCGACTCAGATACACACTGGGCCTGGAGATGGACTGGGGAGAATGGTCGGAGAGTCCGATTGGCACAGCTACACACTGGTCCTGGAGATGGACTGTGGAGGAAGTTTAGAGGGTGTCCCATTGACTCAGATACATACTGGTACTGGAGATGGACAGCTGAGAAAGATCAGATAAAGTCCCATTGACTCAGATACACACAGGTCCTTGAGATCGACTGTGGAGAAAGGTAAGGGAGCGTCCCATTGACTCAGATAAACACTGGTCCTGGAGATGGACTGGGGAGAAAGGTCATAGAGAGAGTCCCCCTGACTCAGATACACACTGATCCTGGAGATGGACTGGGGAGAAATGTCAGAGAGAGTCCCATTGACTCAGATAGACACTGGTCCTGGAGATGGAATGGGGAAAATGGTAAGAGAGAGTCCCATTGACTCAGATACACACTGGTCCTGGAGATGGACTGTGGAGTTTGGTCAGAGAGAGTCCCATTGATTCAGATACACACTGGGCCTGGAGATGGACTGGGGAGAAATGTCAGAGTGAGTTCCATTGACTCAGATACACACTGGTCCTGGAGATGGACTGGGGAAAAATGTCAGAGAGAGTCCCATTGACTCAGATACACACTGGTCCTGGAGATGGTCTGGGGAGACTGATCAGAGAGAGTCCCCTTGACTCAGATTCACATCGGTCCTGGTGATGGACAGGGGAGAAAGGTCAGAGAGAGTCCTATGGATTCAGATACTCCCTGATCCTGGAGATGGACTGGGAAGAATGGTCAGAGAGAGTCCCTTTGACTCAGATACAAACTGGTCCTGGAGATGGACTGGAGAGACATTTCAGAGAGAGTCCCATTGACTCAGATACACACTGGTCCAGGAGGTGGACTGGGGAGAATGGTCAGAGAGAGTCCCATTGACTCAGATGCAAACTGGGCCTGGTGATGGACTGTGGAGGAAGTTTAGAGAGAGACCCATTGACTCAGATACACACTGGTACTGGAGATGGAATATTGAGAATGATCAGAGAGAGTCCCAGTGACTCAGATACACACTGGTCCTGGACATGGATTGGGAGAAAGGTCATACAGAGAGTCCCACTGACTCAGATACACACTGGTCCTGGAGATGGACTGGGGAGAATTGTCAGAGAGCATCCCATTGACTCAGATACACACTGGTCCTGGAGATGGACTGGGGAGACAGGTCAGAGAGAGTCCCATTGACTCAGATAGACACTGGGCCTGGGGATGGACTGGGGAGAAATGTCAGAGAGAGTTCCATTGACTCAGATACACACTGGCCTGGACATGGACTGGGGAGACTGATCAGAGAGAGTCCCCTTGACTCAGATACACATCGGTCCTGGAGATGGACTGGGGAGAAAGTTCAGAGAGAGTCCCATGGATTCAGATACACCCTGGTCCTGGAGATGGACTGGGGAGAAAGGTCAGAGAGAGTCCCATTGACTCAGATACACACTGGTCCTGGAGATGGACTGGAGAGAATGGTCAGAGAGATTCCCATTGACTCAGATAAACACTGGTCCTGGAGATGGTCTGGAGAGACAGTTCAGAGAGAGTCCCATTGACTCAGATACACACTGGTCCTTGGGATGGACTGGAGAGAAATGTCAGAGAGATTCCCGTTGACTCAGAAACACACTGGTCCTGGAGATGGACTGGGGAGATTGTTCAGAGTCCCATTGACTCAGGTACACAGAGGTCCTGGAGATGGACTGGGGAGAAAGCTCAGAGAAAGTCCCATTGACTCAGGTACACACTGGTCCTGGAGATGGACTGGGGAGAACGGTCAGAGAAAGTCCAATTGTCTCAGATACACACTGGTCCTGGAGATTGATTGGGGGGAAATGTCAGAGAGAGTCCCATTGACTCAGATACACACTGGTCCTGGAGATCGACTGGGGAGAAAGGTCAGAGAAAGTCCCATTGACTCAGATACACACTGCTTCTTGCGATGGAGTTGGGAGAAATTTCACTGGGAGTCCCATTGACTCAGATGCAAACTGGTACTGGAGATGGGCTGGGGAGGAAGGGGAGAGCGAGTCCCATTGAGACAGATACACACTGGTGCTGCAGATGGACTGGGGAGATTGGTCAGAGAAAGTACCATTGACTCAGATACACACTGGTCCTGGAGATGGACCGGGGAGGAATGGACAGAGAGAGTCCCATTGACTCAGATACACACTGGTGCTGGAGATGGACTGGGGAGAATGGTCAGAGAGAGTCCCATTGATTCAGATACACACTGGCCCTGGAGATGGACTAGGGAGAAAGGTCAGAGAAAGTCACATTGACTCAGATACACACTGGTCCTGGAGAAGGACTGGGGAGAAAGGTCAGAGAGAGTCCCATCGACTCAGATACACACTGGGCCTGGAGATGGACTGGGGAGAATGGTCAGAGAGTCCGATTGGCACAGCTACACACTGGTCCTGGAGATGGACTGTGGAGGAAGTTTAGAGGGTGTCCCATTGACTCAGATACATACTGGTACTGGAGATGGACAGCTGAGAAAGATCAGATAAAGTCCCATTGACTCAGATACACACAGGTCCTTGAGATCGACTGTGGAGAAAGGTAAGGGAGCGTCCCATTGACTCAGATAAACACTGGTCCTGGAGATGGACTGGGGAGAAAGGTCATAGAGAGAGTCCCCCTGACTCAGATATACACTGGTCCTGGAGATGGACTGGGGAGAAATGTCAGAGAGAGTCCCATTGACTCAGATAGACACTGGTCCTGGAGATGGAATGGGGAAAATGGTAAGAGAGAGTCCCATTGACTCAGATACACACTGGTCCTGGAGATGGACTGTGGAGTTTGGTCAGAGAGAGTCCCATTGATTCAGATACACACTGGGCCTGGAGATGGACTGGGGAGAAATGTCAGAGTGAGTTCCATTGACTCAGATACACACTGGTCCTGGAGATGGACTGGGGAAAAATGTCAGAGAGAGTCCCATTGACTCAGATACACACTGGTCCTGGAGATGGTCTGGGGAGACTGATCAGAGAGAGTCCCCTTGACTCAGATTCACATCGGTCCTGGTGATGGACAGGGGAGAAAGGTCAGAGAGAGTCCTATGGATTCAGATACACCCTGATCCTGGAGATGGACTGGGAAGAATGGTCAGAGAGTGTCCCTTTGACTCAGATACAAACTGGTCCTGGAGATGGACTGGAGAGACATTTCAGAGAGAGTCCCATTGACTCAGATACACACTGGTCCAGGAGGTGGACTGGGGAGAATGGTCAGAGAGTGTCCCATTGACTCAGATGCAAACTGGGCCTGGTGATGGACTGTGGAGGAAGTTTAGAGAGAGACCCATTGACTCAGATACTCACTGGTACTGGAGATGGAATATTGAGAATGATCAGAGAGAGTCCCAGTGACTCAGATACACACTGGTCCTGGACATGGATTGGGAGAAAGGTCATACAGAGAGTCCCACTGACTCAGATACACACTGGTCCTGGAGATGGACTGGGGAGAATTGTCAGAGAGCATCCCATTGAATCAGATACACACTGGTCCTGGAGATGGACTGGGGAGACAGGTCAGAGAGAGTCCCATTGACTCAGATAGACACTGGGCCTGGGGATGGACTGGGGAGAAATGTCAGAGAGAGTTCCATTGACTCAGATACACACTGGTCCTGGACATGGACTGGGGAGACTGATCAGAGAGAGTCCCCTTGACTCAGATACACATCGGTCCTGGAGATGGACTGGGGAGAAAGTTCAGAGAGAGTCCCATGGATTCAGATACACCCTGGTCCTGGAGATGGACTGGGGAGAAAGGTCAGAGAGAGTCCCATTGACTCAGATACACACTGGTCCTGGAGATGGACTGGAGAGAATGGTCAGAGAGATTCCCATTGACTCAGATAAACACTGGTCCTGGAGATGGTCTGGAGAGACAGTTCAGAGAGAGTCCCATTGACTCAGATACACACTGGTCCTTGGGATCGACTGTGGAGAAAGGTCAGAGAGAGTCCCATTGACTCAGATACACATTGGTCCTGGGGATGGACTGGGGAGAACGGTCAGATAGTGTGTCCCACTGACTCAGATACTCACTGGTCCTGGAGATGGACTGGGGAGAAATGTCAGAGAGAATCCCATTGACTAAGATAAGCACTGGTCCTGGAGATGGACTGTGGAGAAAGGTCAGAGAGAGTCCCATTGACTCAGATACACACTGGCCCAGGAGATGGACCGGGGAGAAAGAACAGAGAGAGTCCCATTGACGCAGACACATTGGTCCTGGAGATGGACTGGGGAGAAAGGTCAGAGAGAGTCCCATTGACTCAGATACACATTGGCCCTGGAGATGGACTGGGGAGCTTGTTGAGAGTCCCATTGAATCAGATGCACACAGGTCCTGGAGATGGACTGGGGAGAAAGGTCAGAGAAAGTCCCATTGACTCAGGTACACACTGGTCCTGGAGATGGACTGGGGAGAACCGTCAGAGAAAGTCCAATTGTCTCAGATACACACTGGTCCTGGAGATGGATTGGGGAGAATGGTCAGAGTGTCCCATTGACTCAGACACACACTGTTCCTGGAGATCGACTGGGGAGAAATGTCAGAGAGACTCCCATTGACTCAGATACACACTGGTCCTGGAGACGGACAGGGGAGAAAGGTCAGAGTGTCCCATTGACTCAGATACACACTGGTCCTGGAGATGGACTGCGTAGAATGGTCAGAGAGTCGCATTGACTCAGATACACACTGGTCCTGGAGATGGACTGGGGAGAAATGACAGAGAGAGACCTATTGACTCAGACACACGCTGGTCCTGGAGATGCACTGGTGAGAGATTTCAGAGAGATTCCCATTGACTCAGATGCACACTGGTCCTGGAGATGGACTGGAGAGAAATGTCAGAGAGATTCCCGTTGACTCAGAAACACACTGGTCCTGGAGATGGACTGGGGAGATTGTTCAGAGTCCCATTGACTCAGGTACACAGAGGTCCTGGAGATGGACTGGGGAGAAAGCTCAGAGAAAGTCCCATTGACTCAGGTACACACTGGTCCTGGAGATGGACTGGGGAGAACGGTCAGAGAAAGTCCAATTGTCTCAGATACACACTGGTCCTGGAGATTGATTGGGGAGAATGGTCAGAGAGAGACCTATTGACTCAGATACACACTGGTCCTGGAGATCGACTGGGGAGAAAGGTCAGAGAAAGTCCCATTGACTCAGATATGCACTGGTCCTGGAGATGGACTGGGGAGAAAGGTCAGAGAGTCCCATTGACTCAGATAGCATTGGTCCTGGAGATGGCCTGAGGAGAAAAGTCAGAGAGAGTCCCATTGACTCAGATACACACTGGTCCCAGAGATGGTCTGGGGAGAAAGGACAGAGAGAGTACCCTTGACTCAGACACACACTGGTGGTGGAGATGAACTGGAGAGAAAGATCACAGTGAGTCCCTTTGACTCCGATACACACTGGTCCTGGAGATACACTGGGGAGAATGATCATAGAGAGACTCCCATTGACACAGAACACACTGGTCCTGGAGATGGACTGGGCAGAAATGTCAGAGAGAGTCCCATTGACTCAGATACACACTGGTCCTGGAGATGGATTGGGGAGAATGTCAGGGAGAGTCCCATGGACACAGATACACACTGGCTCTTGAGATGGGCTGTGGAGGAAGGGCAGAGAGAGTCCCATTGACTCAGGTAAACACTGGTCCTGGAGATGGATTGGGGAGAATGGTCAGAGAGAGTCACATTTACTCAGATACACACTGGCCCTGGAGATGGCCTGGGGAGAAAGGTCAAAGAGAGGCCCATTGACTCAGATACACGCTGGTGCTGGAGATGGACTGGAGAGAATGGTCAGAGAGATTCCCATTGACTCAGATAAACACTGGTCCTGGAGATGGACTGGAGAGACGGATCAGAGAGAGTCCCATTGATTCAGATACATACTAGTCCTTGGGATCGACTGTGGAGAAAGGTCAGAGAGAGTCCCATTGACTCAGATACACATTGGTCCTGGAGATGGACTGGGGAGATTGTTCAGAGTCCCATTGACTCAGATACACACAGGCCCTGGAGATGGACTGGGGAGAAAGGTCAGAGAAAGTCCCATTGACTCAGGTACACACTGGTCCTGGAGATGGACTGGGGAGAACGGTCAGAGAAAGTCCAATTTTCTCAGATACACACTGGTCCTGGAGATGGATTGTGTAGAATGGTCGGAGAGTCCCATTGACTCAGACACACACTGGTCCTGGAGATGGACTGGAGAGAAAGATCAGGGATTCCCATTGACTCAGATACACACTGGTCCTGGAGAAGGACAGTGTAGAATGTTCAGAGAGTCCCATTGACTCAGGTACACACTGGTCCTGGAGATAGACTGGGGAGAACGGTCAGAGAAAGTCCAATTGTCTCAGATACACACTGGTCCTGGAGATCGACTGGGGGGAAATGTCAGAGAGAGTCCCATTGACTCAGATACACACAGGTCCTGGAGATGGACTGGGGAGAAAGGTCAGAGAGTCCCATTGATTCAGATACACACTGGTCCTGGAGATGGACTGTGTAGAATGGTCAGAGAGCCCCATTGACTCAGATACACACTGGTCCTGGAGATGGACTGGGGAGAAAGCTCAGAGAGAGACCCATTGACTCAGATACACGCTGGTCCTGGAGATGGACTGGGGAGAAAGGTCAGAGAGTCCCATTGACTCAGATACACACTGGTCCTGGAGATGGACTGTGTAGAATGGTCAGAGAGCCCCATTGACTCAGATACACACTGGTCCTGGAGATGGACTGGGGAGAAAGCTCAGAGAGAGACCCATTGACTCAGATACACGCTGGTCCTGGAGATGCACTGGTGAGAAATTTCAGAGAGATTCCCATTGACTCAGATACATACTGGTCCTGGAGATGGACTGAGGAGAAAAGTCAGAGAGAGTCCCATTGACTCAGATACACACTGGTCTTGGAGATGGACTGGAGAGAAATGTCAGAGAGATTCCCGTTGACTCAGGTACACACTGGTCCTGGAGATGGACATTGGAGAAATGTCAGAGAGAATCCCATTGATTCAGATATACACTGGTCCTGGAGATGGACTGGGGAGATTGTTCAGAGTCCCATTAACTCAGATACACACAGGTCCTGAGATGGACTGGGGAGAAAGCTCAGAGAAAGACCCATTGACTCAGGTACATACTGGTCCTGGAGATCTACTGGGGAGAAATATCAGAGAGAGCCCCATTGACTCAGATAGACACTGGTCCTAGAGATGGACTGGGGAGAAAAGTCAGAGAGTTCCATCGACTCAGAAACACACTGGTCCTGGAGATGGCCTGAGGATAATATTCAGAGAGCGTCCCATTGACTCAGATACACACTGATCCTAGAGATGGTCTGGGGTGAAAGGACAGAGAGAGCACCCTTGACTCAGACACTCACTGGAGATGGAGATGAACTGGAGAGAAAGATCACAGTGAGTCCCTTTGACTCCGATACAAACTGGTCCTGGAGATGGACTGGGGAGAATGATCAGAGAGAGACTTCCATTGACTCAGAGACACACTGGTCCTGGAATTGGGCTGGGGAGAAATGTGACAGAGAATCCCATTGACACAGAAAAACACACTGGTCCTAGAGATGGACTGGGGAGAAAGGTCATAGAGTGTCCCATTGACTCAGATGCACACTGGTCCTTGAGATGGACTCGGGAGAAATGTCAGAGAGTCCCATTGATTCAGATACACACTGCTTCTAGCGATGGACTTGGGAGAAAGTTCAGAGGGAGTCCCATTGACTCAGATACACACTGGTCCTGGAGATGGACTGGGGAGGAAGGTCAGAGAGAGTCCCATTGACACAGATACACACTGGTCCTGCAGATGGACTGGGGAGATTGGTCAGAGAAAGTACCATTGACTCAGATACATACTGGTCCTGGAGATGGACCGGGGAGGAATGGACAGAGAGAGTCCCATTGACTCAGATACACACTGGTCCTGGAGATGGACTGGGGAGAATGGTCAGAGAGAGTTCCATTGATTCAGATACACACTGGTCCTGGAGATGGACTGGGGAGAATGGTCAGAGAATGTCACATTGACTCAGATACACACTGGTCCTGGAGAAGGACTGGGGAGATAGGTCAGAGAGAGTCCCATTGACTCAGATACACACTGGGCCTGGAGATGGACTGGGGAGAATGTTCAGAGAGTCCGATTGGCACAGATACACACTGGTCCTGGAGATGGACTGTGGAGGAAGTTTAGAGGGTGTCCCATTGACTCAGATACATACTGGTACTGGAGATGGACTGGTGAGAATGGTCATATAAAGTCCCATTGACTCAGATACACACTGGTCCTTGAGATCGACTGTGGAGAAAGGTAAGGGAGCGTCCATTGACTCAGATACACACTGGTCCTGGAGATGGACTGGGGAGAAAGGTCATAGAGAGCGTCCCCCTGACTCAGATACACACTGGTCCTGGAGATGGACTGTGGACAAATGTCAGAGAGAGTCCCATTGACTCAGATAGACACTGGTCCTGGAGATGGAATGGGGAAAATGGTAAGAGAGAGTCCCATTGACTCAGATACACACTGGTCCTGGAGATGGACTGTGGAGAATGGTCAGAGAGAGTTCCATTGACTCAGATACACACTGGGACTGGAGATGGACTGGGGAGCAATGTCAGACAGAGTTCCATTGACTCAGATACACACTGGTCCTGGAGATGGACTGGGGAAAAATGTCAGAGAGAGTCCCATTGACTCAGATACACACTGGTCCTGGAGATGGTCTGGGGAGACTGATCAGAGAGCGTCCCCTTGACTCAGATTCACATCGGTCCTGGAGATGAACCGGGGAGAAAGTTCGAAGAGAGTCCCATGGATTCAGATACACCCTGGTCCTGGAGATGGACTGGGGAGAATGGTCAGAGAGAGTCCCATTGACTCAGACACACACTGGTCCTGGAGATGGACTGGAGAGACATTTCAGAGAGAGTCCCATTGACTCAGATACACACTAGTCCTGGAGGTGGACTGGGGAGAATGGTCAGAGAGAGTCCCATTGACTCAGATACACACTGGGCCTGCAGATGGACTGTGGAGGAAGTTTAGAGAGAGACCCATTGACTCAGATACACACTGGTACTGGAGATGGACTGGTGAGAATTATCAGATAGAGTCCCAGTGACTCAGATACACACTGGTGCTGGACATGGATTGGGAGAAAGGTCATACAGAGAGTCCCACTGACTCAGATACACACTGTTCCTGGAGATGGACTGGGGAGAAATGTCAGAGAGCCTCCCATTGACTCAGATACACACTGGTCCTGGAGATGGACTGGGAAGACAGGTCAGAGAGAGTCCCATTGACTCAGATAGACAGTGGGCCTGGGGATGTACTGGGGAGAAATGTCAGAGAGCGTTCCATTGACTCAGATACACACTGGTCCTGGAGATGGACTGTGGAGAATGTTCAGAGAGAGTCCCATTGACTCAGATACACACTGGGCCTGGAGATGGACTGGGGAGAAATGTCAGAGAGAGTTCCATTGACTCAGATACACACTGGTCCTGGATATGGACTGGGGAGACTGATCAGAGAGAGTCCCCTTGACTCAGATTCACATCGGTCCTGGAGATGGACTGGGGCGATAGTTCAGAGAGAATCCCATGGATTCAGATACACTCTGGTCCTGGAGATGGACTGGAGAGAATGGTCAGAGAGATTCCCATTGACTCAGATAAACACTGGTCCTGGAGATGGACTGGAGAGACGTTTCAGAGAGAGTCCCATTGACTCAGATACACATTGGTCCTGGAAATGGACTGGGGAGATTGTTCAGAGTCCCATTGACACAGATACACACAGGTCCTATATATGGACTGGGGAGAAAGGTCAGAGAAAGTCCAATTGTCTCAGATACACACTGGTCCTGGAGATGGACTGGGGAGAAAGGTCAGGGAGTCCCATTGACTCAGATACACACTGGTCCTGGGGATGGACTGTGTAGAATGTTCAGAGAGTCCCATTGACTCAGATACACAATGGTCCTGGAGGTAGACTGGGGAGAACGGTCAGAGAAAGTCCAATTGTCTCAGATACACACTGTTCCTGGAGATCGACTGGGGTGAAATGTCAGAGAGAGCCCCATTGACTCAGATACACACTGGTCCTGGAGATGGGCTGGGGAGAATGGTCAGAGAGACCCATTGACTCAGATACACGCTGGTCCTGGAGATGCACTGGTGAGAAATTTCAGAGAGATTCCCATTGAATCAGATACACACTGGTCCTGGAGATGGACTGAGGAGAAAAGTCAGAGAGAGTCCCATTGACTCAGATACACACTGGTCTTGGAGATGGACTGGAGAGAAATGTCAGAGAGATACCCGTTGACTCAGGTACACACTGGTCCTAGAGATGGACTTTGGAGAAGTGTCAAAGAGAATCCCATTGACTCAGATATACACTGGTCCTGGAGATGGACTGGGGAGATTGTTCAGAGTCCCATTGACTCAGATACACACAGGTCCTGAGATGGACTGGGGAGAAAGCTCAGAGAAAGTCCCATTGACTCAGGTACACACTGGTCCTGGAGATCGACTGGGGAGAAATGTCAGAGAGAGTCCCATTGACTCAGATAGACACTGGTCCTGGAGATGGACTGGGGAGAAAAGTCAGAGAGTCCCATTGACTCAGATACACACTGGTCCTGGAGATGGCCTGAGGAGAAAATTCAGAGAGCGTCCCATTGACTCAGATACACACTGGTCCAAGAGATGGTCTGGGGAGAAGGGACAGAGAGAGTACCCTTGACTCAGACACACACTGGAGATGGAGATGAACTGGAGAGAAAGATCACAGTGAGTCCCTTTGACTCCGATACACACTGGTCCTGGAGATGGACTGGGGAGAATGATCAGAGAGAGACTCCCATTGACTCAGAGACACACTGGTCCTGGAATTGGGCTGGGGAGAAATGTGACAGAGAATCCCATTGACACAGACAATCACACTGGTCCTAGAGATGGACTGGGGAGAAAGGTCAGAGAGTGTCCCATTGACTCACATAAACACTGGTCCTTGAGATGGACTCGGGAGAAATGTCAGAGAGTCCCATTGACTCAGATACACACTGCTTCTGGCGATGGACTTGGGAGAAAGTTCAGAGGGTGTCCCATTGACTCAGATGCAAACTGATACTGGAGATGGGCTGGGGAGGAATTTCAGAGAGTCCAATTGACTCAGATACACACTGGTCCTGGAGATGGACTGGGGAGAAATGTCAGAGAGAGTCCCATTGACTCAGATACAAACTGGTCCTGGAGATGGTCTGGGGAGACTGATCAGAGAGATTCCCCTTGACTCAGATTCACATCGGTCCTGGAGATGGACAGGGGAGAAATGTCAGAGAGAGTCCCATGGATTCAGATACACCCTGGTCCTGGAGATGGACTGGGGAGAATGGTCAGAGAGAGTCCCATTGACTCAGATACACACTGGTCCTGGAGGTGGACTGGGGAGAATGGTCAGAGGGATTCCCATGACTCAGATACACACTGGGCCTGGAGATGGACTGTGGAGGAAGTTTAGAGAGAGACCCATTGACTCAGATACACACTGGTACTGGAGATGGACTGGTGAGAATGATCAGATAGAGTCCCAGAGACTCAGATACACACTGGTCCTGGACATGGATTGGGAGAAAGGTCATACAGAGACTCCCACTGACTCAGATACACACTGGTCCTGGAGATGGACTGGGGAGAAATGTCAGAGAGCCTCCCATTGACTCAGATACACACTGGTCCTGGAGGTGGACAGGGGAGAATGGTCAGAGAGTCCGATTGGCACAGATAAACACTGGTCCTGGAGATGGACTGTGGAGGAAGTTTAGAGGGTGTCCCATTGACTCAGATACATACTGGTACTGGAGATGGACTGGTGAGAATGGTCAGATAAAGTCCCATTGACTCAGATACACACTGGTCCTTCAGATGGACTGTGGAGAAATGTCAGAGAGAGTCCCATTGACTCAGATAGACACTGGTGCTGGAGATGGAATGGGGAAAATGGTAAGAGAGAGTCCCATTGACTCAGATACACACTGGTCCTGGAGATGGACTGTGGAGAATGGTCAGAGAGAGTTCCATTGACTCAGATACACACTGGGCCTGGAGATGGACTGGGGAGAAATGTCAGACAGAGTTCCATTGACTCAGATACACACTGGTCCTGGAGATGGACTGGGGAAAAATGTCAGAGAGAGTCCCATTGACTCAGATACACACTGGTCCTGGAGATGGTCTGGGGAGACTGATCAGAGAGATTCCCCTTGACTCAGATTCACATCGGTCCTGGAGATGGACAGGGGAGAAATGTCAGAGAGAGTCCCATGGATTCAGATACACCCTGGTCCTGGAGATGGACTGGGGAGAATGGTCAGAGAGAGTCCCATTGACTCAGATACACACTGGTCCTGGAGGTGGACTGGGGAGAATGGTCAGAGGGATTCCCATGACTCAGATACACACTGGGCCTGGAGATGGACTGTGGAGGAAGTTTAGAGAGAGACCCATTGACTCAGATACACACTGGTACTGGAGATGGACTGGTGAGAATGATCAGATAGAGTCCCAGAGACTCAGATACACACTGGTCCTGGACATGGATTGGGAGAAAGGTCATACAGAGACTCCCACTGACTCAGATACACACTGGTCCTGGAGATGGACTGGGGAGAAATGTCAGAGAGCCTCCCATTGACTCAGATACACACTGGTCCTGGAGGTGGACAGGGGAGAATGGTCAGAGAGTCCGATTGGCACAGATACACACTGGTCCTGGAGATGGACTGTGGAGGAAGTTTAGAGGGTGTCCCATTGACTCAGATACATACTGGTACTGGAGATGGACTGGTGAGAATGGTCAGATAAAGTCCCATTGACTCAGATACACACTGGTCCTTCAGATGGACTGTGGAGAAATGTCAGAGAGAGTCCCATTGACTCAGATAGACACTGGTGCTGGAGATGGAATGGGGAAAATGGTAAGAGAGAGTCCCATTGACTCAGATACACACTGGTCCTGGAGATGGACTGTGGAGAATGGTCAGAGAGAGTTCCATTGACTCAGATACACACTGGGCCTGGAGATGGACTGGGGAGAAATGTCAGACAGAGTTCCATTGACTCAGATACACACTGGTCCTGGAGATGGACTGGGGAAAAATGTCAGAGAGAGTCCCATTGACTCAGATACACACTGGTCCTGGAGATGGTCTGGGGAGACTGATCAGAGAGAGTCCCCTTGACTCAGATTCACATCGGTCCTGGAGATGGACCGGGGAGAAAGGTCGGAGAGAGTCCCATGGATTCAGATACACCCTGGTCCTGGAGATGGACTGGGGAGAATGGTCAGAGAGAGTCCCATTGACTCAGATACACACTGGTCCTGGAGATGGACTGGAGAGACATTTCAGAGAGAGTCCCATTGACTCAGATACACACTGGTCCTGGAGGTGGACTGGGGAGAATGGTCAGAGAGAGTCCCATTGACTCAGATACACACTGGGCCTGGAGATGGACTGTGGAGGAAGTTTAGAGAGAGACCCATTGACTCAGATACACACTGGTACTGGAGATGGACTGGTGAGAATTATCAGATAGAGTCCCAGTGACTCAGATACACACTGGTGCTGGACATGGATTGGGAGAAAGGTCGTCCAGAGAGTCCCACTGACTCAGATACACACTGGTCCTGGAGATGGACTGGGGAGAAATGTCAGAGAGCCTCCCATTGACTCAGATCCACACTGGTCCTGGAGATGGACTGGGAAGACAGGTCAGAGAGAGTCCCATTGACTCAGATAGACACTGGGCCTGGGGATGTACTGGGGAGAAATGTCAGAGAGCGTTCCATTGACTCAGATACACACTGGTCCTGGAGATGGACTGCGGAGACTGATCAGAGAGAGTCCCCTTGACTCAGATTCACATCGGTCCTGGAGATGGACTGGGGCGATAGTTCAGAGAGAATCCCATGGATTCAGATACACCCTGGTCCTGGAGATGGACTGGTGAGAATGATCAGATAGAGTCCCAGAGACTCAGATACACACTGGTCCTGGACATGGATTGGGAGAAAGGTCATACAGAGACTCCCACTGACTCAGATACACACTGGTCCTGGAGGTGGACTGGGGAGAATGGTCAGAGAGAGTCCCATTGACTCAGATACACACTGGGCCTGGAGATGGACTGTGGAGGAAGTTTAGAGAGAGACCCATTGACTCAGATACACACTGGTACTGGAGATGGACTGGTGAGAATTATCAGATAGAGTCCCAGTGACTCAGATACACACTGGTGCTGGACATGGATTGGGAGAAAGGTCGTCCAGAGAGTCCCACTGACTCAGATACACACTGGTCCTGGAGATGGACTGGGGAGAAATGTCAGAGAGCCTCCCATTGACTCAGATCCACACTGGTCCTGGAGATGGACTGGGAAGACAGGTCAGAGAGAGTCCCATTGACTCAGATAGACACTGGGCCTGGGGATGCACTGGGGAGAAATGTCAGAGAGCGTTCCATTGACTCAGATACACACTGGTCCTGGAGATGGACTGCGGAGAATGGTCAGAGAGAGTTCCATTGACTCAGATACACACTGGTCCTGGATATGGACTGGGGAGACTGATCAGAGAGAGTCCCCTTGACTCAGATTCACATCGGTCCTGGAGATGGACTGGGGCGATAGTTCAGAGAGAATCCCATGGATTCAGATACACCCTGGTCCTGGAGATGGACTGGTGAGAATGATCAGATAGAGTCCCAGAGACTCAGATACACACTGGTCCTGGACATGGATTGGGAGAAAGGTCATACAGAGACTCCCACTGACTCAGATACACACTGGTCCTGGAGATGGACTGGGGAGAAATGTCAGAGAGCCTCCCATTGACTCAGATACACACTGGTCCTGGAGGTGGACAGGGGAGAATGGTCAGAGAGTCCGATTGGCACAGATACACACTGGTCCTGGAGATGGACTGTGGAGGAAGTTTAGAGGGTGTCCCATTGACTCAGATACATACTGGTACTGGAGATGGACTGGTGAGAATGGTCAGATAAAGTCCCATTGACTCAGATACACACTGGTCCTTCAGATGGACTGTGGAGAAATGTCAGAGAGAGTCCCATTGACTCAGATAGACACTGGTGCTGGAGATGGAATGGGGAAAATGGTAAGAGAGAGTCCCATTGACTCAGATACACACTGGTCCTGGAGATGGACTGTGGAGAATGGTCAGAGAGAGTTCCATTGACTCAGATACACACTGGGCCTGGAGATGGACTGGGGAGAAATGTCAGACAGAGTTCCATTGACTCAGATACACACTGGTCCTGGAGTTGGACTGGGGAAAAATGTCAGAGAGAGTCCCATTGACTCAGATACACACTGGTCCTGGAGATGGTCTGGGGAGACTGATCAGAGAGAGTCCCCTTGACTCAGATTCACATCGGTCCTGGAGATGGACCGGGGAGAAAGGTCGGAGAGAGTCCCATGGATTCAGATACACCCTGGTCCTGGAGATGGACTGGGGAGAATGGTCAGAGAGAGTCCCATTGACTCAGATACACACTGGTCCTGGAGATGGACTGGAGAGACATTTCAGAGAGAGTCCCATTGACTCAGATACACACTGGTCCTGGAGATGGAATGGGGAAAATGGTAAGAGAGAGTCCCATTGACTCAGATACACACTGGTCCTGGAGATGGACTGTGGAGAATGGTCAGAGGGTGTCCCATTGACTCAGATACATACTGGTACTGGAGATGGACTGGTGAGAATGGTCAGATAAAGTCCCATTGACTCAGATACACACTGGTCCTTCAGATGGACTGTGGAGAAATGTCAGAGAGAGTCCCATTGACTCAGATAGACACTGGTGCTGGAGATGGAATGGGGAAAATGGTGAGAGAGAGTCCCATTGACTCAGATACACACTGGTACTGGAGATGGACTGGTGAGAATTATCAGATAGAGTCCCAGTGACTCAGATACACACTGGTGCTGGACATGGATTGGGAGAAAGGTCGTCCAGAGAGTCCCACTGACTCAGATACACACTGGTCCTGGAGATGGACTGGAGAGAAATGTCAGAGAGCCTCCCATTGACTCAGATCCACACTGGTCCTGGAGATGGACTGGGAAGACAGGTCAGAGAGAGTCCCATTGACTCAGATAGACACTGGGCCTGGGGATGTACTGGGGAGAAATGTCAGAGAGCGTTCCATTGACTCAGATACACACTGGTCCTGGAGATGGACTGCGGACAATGGTCAGAGAGAGTTCCATTGACTCAGATACACACTGGTCCTGGATATGGACTGGGGAGACTGATCAGAGAGAGTCCCCTTGACTCAGATTCACATCGGTCCTGGAGATGGACTGGGGCGATAGTTCAGAGAGAATCCCATGGATTCAGATACACCCTGGTCCTGGAGATGGACTGGTGAGAATGATCAGATAGAGTCCCAGAGACTCAGATACACACTGGTCCTGGACATGGATTGAGAGAAAGGTCATACAGAGACTCCCACTGACTCAGATACACACTGGTCCTGGAGATGGACTGGGGAGAAATGTCAGAGAGCCTCCCATTGACTCAGATACACACTGGTCCAGGAGATGGTCTGGGGAGACTGATCAGAGAGAGTCCCCTTGACTCAGATTCACATCGGTCCTGGAGATGGACCGGGGAGAAAGGTCGGAGAGAGTCCCATGGATTCAGATACACCCTGGTCCTGGAGATGGACTGGGGAGAATGGTCAGAGAGAGTCCCATTGACTCAGATACACACTGGTCCTGGAGATGGACTGGAGAGACATTTCAGAGAGAGTCCCATTGACTCAGATACACACTGGTCCTGGAGATGGAATGGGGAAAATGGTAAGAGAGAGTCCCATTGACTCAGATACACACTGGTCCTGGAGATGGACTGTGGAGAATGGTCAGAGGGTGTCCCATTGACTCAGATAGACACTGGGCCTGGGGATGTACTGGGGAGAAATGTCAGAGAGCGTTCCATTGACTCAGATACACACTGGTCCTGGAGATGGACTGCGGAGAATGGTCAGAGAGAGTTCCATTGACTCAGATACACACTGGTCCTGGATATGGACTGGGGAGACTGATCAGAGAGAGTCCCCTTGACTCAGATTCACATCGGTCCTGGAGATGGACTGGGGAGAAATGTCAGAGAGCCTCCCATTGACTCAGATGCACACTGGTCCTGGAGATGGACTGGGAAGACAGGTCAGAGAGAGTCCCATTGACTCACATAGACACTGGGCCTGGGGATGTACTGGGGAGAAAAGTCAGAGAGCGTTCCATTGACTCAGATACACACTGGTCCTGGAGATGGACTGTGGAGAATGGTCAGAGAGAGTTCCATTGACTCAGATACACACTGGGCCTGGAGATGGACTGGGGAGAAATGTCAGACAGAGTTCCATTGACTCAGATACACACTGGTCCTGGAGATGGACTGGGGAAAAATGTCAGAGAGAGTCCCATTGACTCAGATACACACTGGTCCTGGAGATGGTCTGGGGAGACTGATCAGAGAGAGTCCCCTTGACTCAGATTCACATCGGTCCTGGAGATGGACCGGGGAGAAAGGTCGGAGAGAGTCCCATGGATTCAGATACACCCTGGTCCTGGAGATGGACTGGGGAGAATGGTCAGAGAGAGTCCCATTGACTCAGATACACACTGGTCCTGGAGATGGAATGGGGAAAATGGTAAGAGAGAGTCCCATTGACTCAGATACACACTGGTCCTGGAGATGGACTGTGGAGAATGGTCAGAGGGTGTCCCATTGACTCAGATACATACTGGTACTGGAGATGGACTGGTGAGAATGGTCAGATGAAGTCCCATTGACTCAGATACACACTGGTCCTTCAGATGGACTGTGGAGGAAGTTTAGAGGGTGTCCCATTGACTCAGATACATACTGGTACTGGAGATGGACTGGTGAGAATGGTCAGATAAAGTCCCATTGACTCAGATACACACTGGTCCTTCAGATGGACTGTGGAGAAATGTCAGAGAGAGTCCCATTGACTCAGATAGACACTGGTGCTGGAGATGGAATGGGGAAAATGGTAAGAGAGAGTCCCATTGACTCAGATACACACTGGTCCTGGAGATGGACTGTGGAGAATGGTCAGAGAGAGTTCCATTGACTCAGATACGCACTGGGCCTGGAGATGGACTGGGGAGAAATGTCAGACAGAGTTCCATTGACTCAGATACACACTGGTCCTGGAGATGGACTGGGGAAAAGATGTCAGAGAGAGTCCCATTGACTCAGATACACACTGGTCCTGGAGATGGTCTGGGGAGACTGATCAGAGAGAGTCCCCTTGACTCAGATTCACATCGGTCCTGGAGATGGACCGGGGAGAAAGGTCGGAGAGAGTCCCATGGATTCAGATACACCCTGGTCCTGCAGATGGACTGGGGAGAATGGTCAGAGAGTGTCCCATTGACTCAGATACACACTGGTCCTGGAGATGGACTGGAGAGACATTTCAGAGAGAGTCCCATTGATTCAGATACACACTGGTCCTGGAGATGGACTGTGGAGAATGGTCAGAGGGTGTCCCATTGACTCAGATACATACTGGTACTGGAGATGGACTGGTGAGAATGGTCAGATAAAGTCCCATTGACTCAGATACACACTGGTCCTTCAGATGGACTGTGGAGAAATGTCAGAGAGAGTCCCATTGACTCAGATAGACACTGGTGCTGGAGATGGAATGGGGAAAATGGTGCGAGAGAGTCCCATTGACTCAGATACACACTGGTCCTGTCTATTTATAAAGCCTCTGTCGCTGGTCCTGTCTCTTTATAAAGCCGGTGTGACTGGCCCTGTCTCTTTATAAAGCCTGTGACACTGGTCCTGACTCTTTATAAAGCCTGTTTGACTGGTCCTGTCTCTTTATAAAGCCTGTGTGACTGGTCCTGTCTCTTTATAAAGCCTGTGTGACTGGTCCTGTCTCTTTATAAAGCCTGTGTGTCTGGTTCTGTCTCTTTTGAAAGCCTGTGTGACTGGTCCTGTCTCTTTATAAAGCCTGTGTGACTGGTCCTGCCTCTTTAGAAAGACTGTGTGACTGGTCCTGTCTCTTTATAAAGCCTGTGTGTCTGGTCCTGTCACTTTATAAAGCCTGTGTGACTGGTCCTGTCTCATTATAAAGCCTATTGTGACTGGTCCTGTTTCCTTATAAAGCCTGTGTGACTGGTCCTGTCTCTTTATAAACCCTGTGTGACTGGTGCTGTCTCTTTATAAAGCCTGTTGACTGGTCCTGTTTCTTTTTAAAGCCCGTGTGACTGGTCCTGTCTCTTTATAAAGCCTGTGTGACTGGTCCTGTCTCTTTATAAAGCCAGTGTTTCTGGTCCTGTCTCTTTATAAAGCCTGTGTGACTGGTCCTGTCTCTTTATAAAGCCTGTGTGACTGGTCCAGTCTCTTTATAACGCCTGTGTGTCTGTTCCTGTCTCTTTATAAACCTGTGTGACTGGTCCTGTCTCCTTATAAAGCCTGTGTGACTGGTCCTGTCTCTTTATAAAGCCTGTGTGTCTGGTCCTGTCTCATTATAAAGCCCGTGTGACTGGTCCTGTCTCTTTATAAAGCCTGTGTGACTAGTCCTGTCTCTTTATAATGTGTGTGTGACTGGTCCTGTCTCTTTTTAAGCCTGTGTGACTGGTCCTGTCTCTTTATAAAGCCTGTGTGACTGGTCCTGTCTCTTTATAAAGCCAGTGTGACTGGTCCTGTCTCTTTATAAAGCCTGTGTGACTGGTCCTGTCTCTTTATAAAGCCTGTGTGACTGGTCCTGTCTCTTTATAAAGCCTGTGTGACTGGTCCTGTCTCTTTTTAATGTATGTGTGACTGGTCCTGTCTCTTTATAAAGCCTGTTTGACTGGTCCTGTCTCTTTATAAAGCCTGTGTGACTGTTCCTGTCTCTTTATAAAGCCTGTGTGACTGGTCCTGTCTCTTTATAAAATATGTGTGACTGGTCCTGTCTCCTTATAAAGCCTGTGTGTCTGGTCCTGTCTCTTTATAAAGCCTGTGTGACTGGTCCTGTCTCTTTATAAAGCCTGTGTGACTGGTCCTGTCTCTTTATAAAATCTGTGTGACTGGTCCTGTCTCTTTATAAAGCCTGTGTGACTGGTCCTGTCTCTTTATAAGAACTGTGTGACTGGTCCTGTCTCTTTGTAAAGCCTGTGTGATTTGTCCTGTCTCTTTATAACGCCTGTGTGACTGGTCCTCTCTCTTTATAAAGCCTGTGTGTCTGGTCCTGTCTCTTTATAGAGCCTGTGTGACTGGTCCTATCTCTTTATACAGCCTGTGTGTCTGGTCCTGTCTCTTTATAAAGCCTGTGTGACTGGTCCTGTCTCTTTATAAGAACTGTGTGACTGGTCCTGTCTCTTTATAAAGACTGTGTGACTGGTCCTGTCTCTTTAAAAAGCCTGTGAGACTTGTCCTGTCTCTTTATAAAGCCTGTTTGTCTGGTCCTGTTTCTTTATAAAGCCTGTGTGACTGGTCCTGTCTCTTTATAAAGACTGTGTGACTGGTCCTGTCTATTTATAAAGCCTGTGTGACTGGTCCTGTCACTTTATAAAGACTGTGTGACTTGTCTTGTCTATTTATAAAGCCTCTGTCGCTGGTCCTGTCTCTTTATAAAGCTGGTGTGACTGGCCCTGTCTCTTTATAAAGCCTGTGAGACTGGTCCTGACTCTTTATAAAGCCTGTTTGACAGGTCCTGTCTCTTTATAATGCCTGTGTGACTGGTCCTGTCTCTTTATGAAATCTGTGTGACTGGTCCTGTCTCTATATAAAGCCTGAGTGACTGGTCCTGTCTCTTTATAATGCCTGTATATCTGGTCCTGTCTCTTTATAAAGCCTGTGTCACTGGTCCTGTCTCTTTATAAAGCCTGTGTGACAGGTGCTGTCTCTTTATAAAGCCTGTGTGTCTGGTCCTGTCTCTTAATAAAGGCTGTGTGTCTGGTCCTGTCTCTTTATAAAGCCTGTGTGACTGGTCCTGTCTCTTTATAAAGCCTCTGTGACTGGTCCTGTCTCTTTATAAAGCCTGTGTGACTGGTCCTGTCTCTTTATAAAGCCAGTGTGACTGGTCCTGTCTCTTTATAAAGCCTGTGTGACTGGTCCTGTCTCCTTATAAAGCCTGTGTGACTGGTCCTGTCTCTTTATAAAATATGTGTGACTGGTCCTGTCTCCTTATAAAGCCTGTGTGTCTGGTCCTGTCTCTTTATAAAGCCTGTGTGACTGGTCCTGTCTCTTTATAAAGCCTGTGTGACTGGTCCTGTCTCTTTATAAAATCTGTGTGACTTGTCCTGTCTCTTTATAAAGCCTGTGTGACTGGTCCTGTCTCTTTATAAGAACTGTGTGACTGGTCCTGTCTCTTTATAAAGCCTGTGTGACTGGTCCTGTCTCTTTATAAGAACTGTGTGACTGGTCCTGTCTCTTTATAAAGCCTGTGTGACTGGTCCTCTCTCTTTATAAAGCCTGTGTGTCTGGTCCTTTCTCTTTATAAAGCCTGTGTGTCTGGTCCTTTCTCTTTATAAAGCCTGTGTGACTGGTCCTCTCTCTTTATAAAGCCTGTGTGACTGGTCCTGTCTCTTTATAAAGCTTGTGTGACTGGTCCTGTCTCTTTATAAAGCCTGTGTGACTGGTCCTGTCTCTTTATAAACCTGTGTGACTGGTCCTGTCTCTTTATAAAGCCTGTGTGACTGGTCCTGTCTCTTTATAAAGCCTGTGTGACTGGTCCTCTCTCTTTATAAAGCCTCTGTGACTGGTCCTGTCTCTTTATAAAGCCCGTGTGACTGGTCCTGTCTCTTTATCATGCCTGTGTATCTGGTCCTGTCTCTTTATAAAGCCTGTGTGACTGGTCCTGTCTATTTATAAAGCCTGTGTGACTGGTCCTGTCTCTTTATAACGCCTGTGTGTCTGTTCCTGTCTCTTTATAAACCTGTGTGACTGGTCCTGTCTCTTTATAAAGCCTGTGTGACTGGTCCTGTCTCTTTATAAAGCCTGTGTGTCTGGTCCTGTCTCATTATAAAGCCCGTGTGACTGGTCCTGTCTCTTTATAAAGCCTGTGTGACTAGTCCTGTCTCTTTATAATGTGTGTGTGACTGGTCCTGTCTCTTTTTAAGCCTGTGTGACTGGTCCTGTCTCTTTATAAAGCCTGTGTGACTGGTCCTGTCTCTTTATAAAGCCAGTGTGACTGGTCCTGTCTCTTTATAAAGCCTGTGTGACTGGTCCTGTCTCTGTATAAAGCCTGTGTGACTGGTCCTGTCTCTTTATAAAGCCTGTGTGACTGGTCCTGTCTCTTTATAATGTGTGTGTGACTGGTCCTGTCTCTTTATAAAGCCTGTTTGACTGGTCCTGTCTCTTTATAAAGCCTGTGTGACTGGTCCTGTCTCTTTATAAAGCCTGTGTGACTGGTCCTGTCTCTTTATAAAATATGTGTGACTGGTCCTGTCTCCTTATAAAGCCTGTGTGTCTGGTCCTGTCTCTTTATAAACCCTGTGTGACTGGTCCTGTCTCTGTATAAAGCCTGTGTGACTGGTCCTGTCTCTTTATAAAATCTCTGTGACTGGTCCTGTCTCTTTATAAAGCCTGTGTGACTGGTCCTGTCTCTTTATAAGAACTGTGTGACTGGTCCTGTTTTTTTAAAAAGCCTGTGTGACTGGTCCTGTCTCTTTATAACGCCTGTGTGACTTGTCCTCTCTCTTTATAAAGCCTGTGTGTCTGGTCCTGTCTCTTTATAAAGCCTGTGTGACTGGTCCTATCTCTTTATAAAGCCTGTGAGACTGGTCCTGTCTCTTTATAAAGCCTGTGTGTCTGGTCCTGTTTCTTTATAAAGCCTGTGTGACTGGTCCTGTCTCTTTATAAAGCCTGTGTGACTGGTCCTGTCACTTTATAAAGCCTGTGTGACTGGTCCTGTCTATTTATAAAGCCTCTGTCGCTGGTCCTGTCTCTTTATAAAGCCGGTGTGACTGGCCCTGTCTCTTTATAAAGCCTGTGAGACTGGTCCTGACTCTTTATAAAGCCTGTTTGACTGGTCCTGTCTCTTTATAAAGCCTGTGTGACTGGTCCTGTCTCTTTATAAAGCCTGTGTGACTGGTCCTGTCTCTTTATAAAGCCTCTGTGTCTGGTTCTGTCTCTTTTGAAAGCCTGTGTGACTGGTCCTGTCTCTTTATAAAGCCTGTGTGACTGGTCCTGCCTCTTTAGAAAGACTGTGTGACTGGTCCTGTCACTTCATAAAGCCTGTGTGACTGGTCCTGTCTCTTTATATAGCCTGTGTGACTGGTCCTGTCTCTTTACAAAGCCTGTGTGACTGTTCCTGTCTCTTTATAAAGCCAATTGTGACTGGTCCTGTTTCTTTATAAAGCCTGTGTGACTGGTCCTGTCTCTTTATAAACCCTGTGTGACTGGTGCTGTCTCTTTATAAAGCCTGTTGACTGGTCCTGTTTCTTTTTAAAGCCCGTGTGACTGGTCCTGTCTCTTTATAAAGCCTGTGTGTCTAGTCCTGTCTCTTTATAAAGCCAGTGTTTCTGGTCCTGTCTCTTTATAAAGCCTGTGTGACTGGTCCAGTCTCTTTATAAAGCCTGTGTGACTCGTCCTGTCTCTTTATAAAGCCTGTGTGACTGGTCCTGTCTCTTTATAATGTGTGTGTGACTGGTCCTGTCTCTTTATAAAGCCTGTGTGACTGGTCCTGTCTCTCTATAAAGCCTGTTTGACTGGTCCTGTCTCTTTATAATGCCTGTGTGACTGGTCCTGTCTCTTTATAAAATCTGTGTGACTGGTCCTGTCTCTTTATAAAGCCTGTGTGACTGGTCCTGTCTCTTTATAAAGCCTGTGTGTCTGGTCCAGTCTCTTTAAAAAGTCTGTGTGACTGGTCCTGTCTCTTTATAAAGCCTGTGTGACTGGTCCTGACTCTTTATAAAGCCTGCTTGACTGGTCCTGTCTCTTTATAAAGCCTGTTTGACTGGTCCTGTCTCTTTATAAAGCCTGTGTGACTGGTCCTGTCTCTTTATAAAGCCTGTGTGTCTGGTTCTGTCTCTTTTGAAAGCCTGTGTGACTGGTGCTGTCTCTTTATAAAGCCTGTGTGACTGGTCCTGACTCTTTATAAAGCCTGTTTGACTGGTCCTGTCTCTTTATAAAGCCTGTGTGACTGGTCCTCTCTCATTATAAAGTCTGAGTGACTGGTCCTGTCTCTTTATAAAGCCTGTGTGACTGGTCCTCTCTCTTTATAAAGCCTGTGTGTCTGGTCCTGTCTCTTTATAAAGCCTGTGTGACTGGTCCTATCTCTTTATATAGCCTGTGTGTCTGGTCCTGTCTCTTTATAAAGCCTGTGTGACTGGTCCTGTCTCTTTATAAGAACTGTGTGACTGGTCCTGTCTCTTTATAAAGCCTGTGTGACTGGTCCTGTCTCTTTATAAAGCCTGTGAGACTGGTCCTGTCTCTTTATAAAGCCTGTGTGTCTGGTCCTGTTTCTTTATAAAGCCTGTGTGACTGGTCCTGTCTCTTTATAAAGCCTGTGTGACTGGTCCTGTCTATTTATAAAGCCTGTGTGACTGGTCCTGTCACTTTATAAAGCCTGTGTGACTGGTCCTGTCTATTTATAAAGCCTCTGTCGCTGCTCCTGTCTCTTTATAAAGCCGGTCTGCCTGGCCCTGTCTCTTTATAAAGCCTGTGAGACTGGTCCTGACTCTTTACAAAGCCTGTTTGACTGGTCCTGTCTCTTTATAAAGCCTGTGTGACTGGTCCTGTCTATTTATAAAGCCTCTGTCGCTGGTCCTGTCTCTTTATAAAGCCGGTGTGACTGGTCCTGTCTATTTATAAAGCCTGTGTGACTGGTCCTGTCTCTTTATAAAGCCTGTGTGACTGGTCCTGTCTATTTATAAAGCCTCTGTCGCTGGCCCTGTCTCTTGAAAAAGCCTGTGAGACTGCTCCTGACTCTTTATAAAGCCTGTTTGACTGGTCCTGTCTCTTTATAATGCCTGTGTGACTGGTCCTGTCTCTTTATAAAATCTGTGTGACTGGTCCTGTCTCTATATAAAGCCTGAGTGACTGGTCCTGTCTCTTTATAATGCCTGTGTATCTGGTCCTGTCTCTTTATAAAGCCTGTGTCACTGGTCCTGTCTCTTTCTAAAGCCTGTGTGACAGGTCCTGTCTCTTTATAAAGCCTGTGTGTCTGGTCCTGTCTCTTAATAAAGGCTGTGTGTCTGGTCCTGTCTCTTTATAAAGCCTGTGTGACTGGTCCTGTCTCTTTATAAAGCTTGTGTGACTGGTCCTGCCTCTTTATAAAGCCTGTGTGACTGGTCCTGTCTCTTTATAAACCTGTGTGACTGGTCCTGTCTCTTTATAAAGCCTGTGTGACTGGTCCTGTCTCTTTATAAAGCCTGTGTGACTGGTCCTCTCTCTTTATAAATCCTCTGTGACTGGTCCTGTCTGTTTATAAAGCCTGTGTCACTGGTCCTGTCTCTTTATAATGCCTGTGTATCTGGTCCTGTCTCTTTACAAAGCCTGTGTGACTGGTCCTGTCCATTTATAAAGCCTGTGTGACTGGTCCTGTCTCTTTATAACGCCTGTGTGTCTGTTCCTGTCTCTTTATAAACCTGTGTGACTGGTCCTGTCTCTTTATAAAGCCTGTGTGACTGGTCCTGTCTCTTTATAAAGCCTGTGTGTCTGGTCCTGTCTCATTATAAAGCCCGTGTGACTGGTCCTGTCTCTTTATAAAGCCTGTGTGACTAGTCCTGTCTCTTTATAATGTGTGTGTGACTGGTCCTGTCTCTTTTTAAGCCAGTGTGACTGGTCCTGTCTCTTTATAAAGCCTGTGTGACTGGTCCTGTCTCTTTATAAAGCCAGTGTGACTGGTCCTGTCTCTTTATAAAGCCTGTGTGACTGGTCCTGTCTCTGTATAAAGCCTCTGTGACTGGTCCTGTCTCTTTATAAAGCCTGTGTGACTGGTCCTGTCTCTTTATAATGCCTGTGTATCTGGTCCTGTCTCTTTACAAAGCCTGTGTGACTGGTCCTGTCCATTTATAAAGCCTGTGTGACTGCTCCTGTCTCTTTATAACGCCTGTGTGTCTGTTCCTGTCTCTTTATAAACCTGTGTGACTGGTCCTGTCTCTTTATAAAGCCTGTGTGACTGGTCCTGTCTCTTTATAAAGCCTGTGTCTGGTCCTGTCTCATTATAAAGCCCGTGTGACTGGTCCTGTCTCTTTATAAAGCCTGTGTGACTAGTCCTGTCTCTTTATAATGTGTGTGTGACTGGTCCTGTCTCTTTTTAAGCCTGTGTGACTGGTCCTGTCTCTTTATAAAGCCTGTGTGACTGGTCCTGTCTCTTTATAAAGCCAGTGTGACTGGTCCTGTCTCTTTAAAAAGCCTGTGTGACTGGTCCTGTCTCTTTATAATGTGTGTGTGACTGGTCCTGTCTCTTTATAAATCCTGTTTGACTGGTCCTGTCTCTTTATAAAGCCTGTGTGACTGGTCCTGTCTCTTTATAAAGCCTGTGTGACTGGTCCTGTCTCTTTATAAAATATGTGTGACTGGTCCTGTCTCCTTATAATGCCTGTGTGTCTGGTCCTGTCTCTTTATAAAGCCTGTGTGACTGGTCCTGTCTCTGTATAAAGCCTGTGTGACTGGTCCTGTCTCTTTATAAAATCTGTGTGACTGGTCCTGTCTCTTTATAAAGCCTGTGTGACTGGTCCCGTCTCTTTATAAGAACTGTGTGACTGGTCCTGTTTTTTTAAAAAGCCTGTGTGACTGGTCCTGTCTCTTTATAACGCCTGTGTGACTTGTCCTCTCTCTTTATAAAGCCTTTGTGTCTGGTCCTGTCTCTTTATAAAGCCTGTGTGACTGGTCCTATCTCTTTATAAAGCCTGTGTGTCTGGTCCTGTCTCTTTATAAAGCCTGTGTGACTGGTCCTGTCTCTTTTTAATAACTGTGTGTCTGGTCCTGTCTCTTTATAAAGCCTGTGTGACTGGTCCTGTCTCTTTATATAGCCTGTGAGACTGGTCCTGTCTCTTTATAAAGCCTGTGTGTCTGGTCCTGTTTCTTTATAAAGCCTATGTGACTGGTCCTGTCTCTTTATAAAGCCTGTGTGACTGGTCCTGTCACTTTATAAAGCCTGTGTGACTGGTCCTGTCTATTTATAAAGCCTCTGTCGCTGGTCCTGTCTCTTTATAAAGCCGGTGTGACTGGCCCTGTCTCTTTATAAAGCCTGTGAGACTGGTCCTGACTCTTTATAAAGCCTGTTTGACTGGTCCTGTCTCTTTATAAAGCCTGTGTGACTGGTCCTGTCTCTTTATAAAGCCTGTGTGACTGGTCCTGTCTCTTTATAAAGCCTGTGTGTCTGGTTCTGTCTCTTTTGAAAGCCTGTGTGACTGGTCCTGTCTCTTTATAAAGCCTGTGTGACTGGTCCTGCCTCTTTAGAAAGACTGTGTGACTGGTCCTCTCTCTTTATAAAGCCTGTGTGACTGGTCCTGTCACTTCATAAAGCCTGTGTGACTGGTCCTGTCTCTTTATATAGCCTGTGTGACTGGTCCTGTCTCTTCACAAAGCCTGTGTGACTGTTCCTGTCTCTTTATAAAGCCAATTGTGACTGGTCTTGTTTCTTTATAAAGCCTGTGTGACTGGTCCTGTCTCTTTATAAACCCTGTGTGACTGGTGCTGTCTCTTTATAAAGCCTGTTGACTGGTCCTGTTTCTTTTTAAAGCCCGTGTGACTGGTCCTGTCTCTTTATAAAGCCTGTGTGACTGGTCCTGTCTCTTTATAAAGCCCGTGTGTCTGGTACTGTCTCTTTATAAAGCCTGTGTGACTGGTCCTGTCTCTTTATAAAGCCAGTGTTTCTGGTCCTGTCTCTTTATAAAGCCTGTGTGACTGGTCCAGTCTCTTTATAAAGCCTGTGTGACTGGTCCTGTCTCTTTATAAAGCCTGTGTGACTGGTCCTGTCTCTTTATAATGTGTGTGTGACTGGTCCTGTCTCTTTATAAAGCCTGTGTGACTGGTCCTGTCTCTCTATAAAGCCTGTTTGACTGGTCCTGTCTCTTTATAATGCCTGTGTGACTGGTCCTGTCTCTTTATAAAATCTGTGTGACTGGTCCTGTCTCTTTATAAAGCCTGTGTGACTGGTCCTGTCTCTTTATAAAGCCTGTGTGTCTGGTCCAGTCTCTTTAAAAAGTCTGTGTGACTGGTCCTGTCTCTTTATAATGCCTGTGTGACTGGTCCTGACTCTTTATAAAGCCTGTTTGACTGGTCCTGTCTCTTTATAAAGCCTGTTTGACTGGTCCTGTCTCTTTATAAAGCCTGTGTGACTGGTCCTGTCTCTTTATAAAGCCTGTGTGTCTGGTTCTGTCTCTTTTGAAAGCCTGTGTGACTGGTCCTGTCTCTTTATAAAGCCTGTGTGACTGGTCCTGTCTCTTTATAAAGCCTGTTTGACTGGTCCTGTCTCTTTATAAAGCCTGTGTGACTGGTCCTCTCTCATTATAAAGTCTGAGTGACTGGTCCTGTCTCTTTATAAAGCCTGTGTGACTGGTCCTCTCTCTTTATAAAGCCTGTGTGTCTGGTCCTGTCTCTTTATAAAGCCTTTGTGACTGGTCCTATCTCTTTATATAGCCTGTGTGTCTGGTCCTGTCTCTTTATAAAGCCTGTGTGACTGGTCCTGTCTCTTTATAAGAACTGTGTGACTGGTCCTGTCTCTTTATAAAGCCTGTGTGACTGGTCCTGTCTCTTTATAAAGCCTGTGAGACTGGTCCTGTCTCTTTATAAAGCCTGTGTGTCCGGTCCTGTTTCTTTATAAAGCCTGTGTGACTGGTCCTGTCTCTTTATAAAGCCTGTGTGACTGGTCCTGTCTATTTATAAAGCCTGTGTGACTGGTCCTGTCACTTTATAAAGCCTGTGTGACTGGTCCTGTCTATTTATAAATCCTCTGTCGCTGCTCCTGTCTCTTTATAAAGCCGGTGTGCCTGGCCCTGTCTCTTTATAAAGCCTGTGAGACTGGTCCTGACTCTTTACAAAGCCTGTTTGACTGGTCCTGTCTCTTTATAAAGGCTGTGTGACTGGTCCTGTCTATTTATAAAGCCTCTGTCGCTGGTCCTGTCTCTTTATAAAGCCGGTGTGACTTTCCCTGTCTCTTTATAAAGCCTGTGAGACTGGTCCTGACTCTTTATAAAGCCTGTGTGACTGTTCCTGTCTCTTTATAAAGCCTGTGTGACTGGTCCTGTCTCTTTATAAAGTCTGTGTGTCTGGTTCTGTCTCTTTTGAAAGCCTGTGTGACTGGTCCTGTCTCTTTATAAAGCCTGTGTGACTGGTCCTGTCTCTTTAGAAAGACTGTGTGACTGGTCCTCTCTCATTATAAAGCCTGCGTGACTGGTCCTGTCACTTTATAAAGCCTATGTGTCTGGTCCTGTCTCTTTACAAAGCCTGTGTGACTGTTCCTGTCTCTTTATAAAGCCAATTGTGACTGGTCCTGTTTCTTTATAAAGCCTGTGTGACTGGTCCTGTCTCTTTATAAACCCTGTGTGACTGGTGCTGTCTCTTTATAAAGCCTGTTGACTGGTCCTGTCTCTTTATAAACCCGTGTGACTGGTCCTGTCTCTTTATAAAGCCTGTGTGACTGGTCCTGTCTCTTTATAAAGCCCGTGTGTCTGGTCCTGTCTCTTTATAAAGCCTGTGTGACTGGTCCTGTCTCTTTATAAAGCCAGTGTTTCTGGTCCTGTCTCTTTATAAAGCCTGTGTGACTGGTCCAGTCTCTTTATAAAGCCTGTGTGACTGGTCCTATCTCTTTATAAAGCCTGTGTGACTGGTCCTGTCTCTTTATAAAGCCTGTGTGACTGGTCCTGTCTCTTGATAAAGACTGTGTGATTGGTCCTGTCTCTCTATAAAGCCTATTTGACTGGTCCTGTCTCTTTATAAAGCCTGTGTGACTGGTCCTGTCTCTTTATAAAATCTGTGTGACTGGTCCTGTCTCTTTATAAAGCCTGTTGACTGGTCCCGTCTCTTTATAAAGCCCGTGTGACTGGACCTGTCTCTTTAGAAGGCCTGTGTGACTGGTCCTGTCACTTTATAAAGCCTGTGTGACTGGTCCTGCCTCTTTATAAAGCCTGTTTGACTGGTCCTGTCTCTTTATAAAGCCTGTGTGACTGGCCCTGTCACTTTATAAAGCCTGTATGACTGGTCCTGTCACTTTATAAAGCCTGTTTGACTGGTCCTGTCTCTTTATAAAATCTGTGTGACTGGTCCTGCCTCTTTATAAAGCCTGTGTGTCTGGTCCTGTCTCTTTATAAAGCCTGTGTGACTTGTCCTGTCTCTTTATAAAGCCTGTGTGACTGGTCCTGTCTCTTTCTAAAAACTGTGTGACTGGTCCTGTCTCTTTATAAAGCCCTTGTGTCCGGTCCTGTCTCTTTATAAAGCCTGTGTGACTGGTCCTGTCTCTTTATAAAGCCTGTGTGACTGGTCCTGTCTCTTTATAAAGCCAGTGTGACTGGTCCTGTCTCTTTATAAAGCCTGTGTGCCTGGTCCTGCCTCTTTATAATGCCTGTTTGACTGGTCCTGTCTCTTTATAAAGCCTGTGCGACTGGTCCTGTCTCTTTATAAAGCCTGTGTGACTGGTCCTGTCTCTTTATAAAGCCTGTGTGACTGGTCCTGTCTCTTTAAAAAGCCGGTGTGACTGGTCCTGTCTCTTTATAAAGCCAGTGTGACTGGTCCTGTCTCTTTATAAAGCCTGTGTGACTGGTCCTGTCTCTTTATAATGTGAGTGTGACTGGCCCTGTCTCTTTATAAAGTCTGTGTGACTGGCCCTGTCTCTTTATAAAGCGTGTGTGACTGGTCCTGTCTCTTTATAAAGCCAGTGTGACTGGTCCTGTCTCTTTTTCAAGCCTGTGTGACTTGTCCTGTCTCTTTAAGATGCCTGAGTGACTGGTCCTGTCTCTTTATAACATCTGTGTGACTGGTCCTGTCTCTTTATAAAGCCTGTGTGACTGGTCCTGTCTCTTTATAAAGCCCTTGTGTCCGGTCCTGTCTCTTTATAAAGCCTGTGTGACTGGTCCTGTCTCTTTATGAAGCCAGAGTGACTGGTCCTGTCTCTTTATAAAATCTGTGTGACTCGTCCTGTCTCTTTATAAAGCCTGTGTGACTGGTCCTGTCTCTTTATAAAGCCTGTGTGACTGGTCCTGTCTCTTTATAAAGTCTGTGTGACTGGTCCTGTCTCTTTATAAAACCTGTGTGACTGGTCCTGTCTCTTTATAAAGCCTGTGTGACTGGTCCTGTCTCTTTATAAAGCCTGTGTGACAGGTCCTGTCTCTTTATAAAGTCTGTGTGACTGGTCCTGTCTCTTTGTAAAGCCTGTGTGACTGGTCCTGTCTCTTTATAAAGCCTGTGTGACTGGTCCTGTCTATTTATAAAGCCTGTGTGACTGGTCCTGTCACTTTATAAAGCCTGTGTGACTGGTCCTGTCTCTTTATAACGCCTGTGTGTCTGGTCCAGTCTCTTTAAAAAATTCTGTGTGACTGGTCCTGTCTCTTTATAAAGCCCGTGTGACTAGTCCTGTCTCTTTATAAAGTTTCTCCGCCTCCGCCGTATCTGCTCCGACGATGCCACCTTCCACACCAGTGCTTCAGACATGTCTTCCTTTTTCCGCAACCGAGGATTCCCCTCTACCGTGGTTGACAATGCCCTCGACCGTGTCAGTTCTATCTCCCGCACCTCTGCCCTCACCCCTGCCCCTCCCTCCCGGAACCACGATAGGGTTCCCCTTGTCCTCACCTTTCACCCCACCAGCCTCCACATTCAACGGATCATCCTCCGGCATTTCCGCTACCTCCAAAGTGATCCCACCACCAAACATATCTTCCCCTCCCCTCCCCTTTCAGCATTCCGCAGGGACCGCTCGCTCCGAGACACCCTAGTCCACTCCTCTATCACCCCAAACAGCCCTTCCCCTTCGCCTGGCACCTTCTCGTGCAAGCGGAGGAGATGTAACACCTGCCCCTATACCTCCCCCCTCCCCACTGTCCAGGGCCCCAAACACCCCTTCCAGGTGAAACAGTGATTTACTTGTACTTCTCGCAATCTAGTATACTGTATTCGCTGCTCACGATGTGGTCTCCTCTACATTGGGGAGACCAAACGCAGATTGGGTGACCGCTTTGCGGAACACCTCCGTTCAGTCCGTAAGGGTGACCCCGAGATTCCGGTCACCTATCATTTCAATTCACGGCTCCATTCCCACTCGGACCTCACCGTCCTTGGCCTCTTGTACTGTTCCACGGAAGCTCAACGTAAACTCGAGGAACAGCATCTCATCTTTCGATTAGGCACTCTGCAGCCTTCCAGTCTCAATATCGAGTTCAACAATTTCAGATCATAACCTCGGCCCCTATTTCATTTTTACTTATATTTTTCCACTCCTTTCCTCCCCCCGCCCTTTCCTTTTGTTTCTCTCTCACACCTGGCAGCTATCTTTCGCCCTGCCAGTACACTTTACACCTAAACCCAGCATATTACCATCTCGTCTAGCTTCTAATCTCCTTTACTTCTTTTGGGTCTTTTATTCTTTTGTCCGATCGCAGCCCTGCCTTCGATCTAGTTCCTTTTCTCTCCAGTTTTGAAGAAGGGTCAAACCGGAAACGTCAACTCAAATTTCTCTCCACGGATGTTGCCTGACCTGCTGAGTTTTTCCAGCATTTTCTCTTGTTATTTCTTTATAAAGCCTGTTTGACTGGTCCTGTCTCTTTATAAAGCCTGTGTGACTGGTCCTGTCTCTTTATAAAGCCTGTGCGACTGGTCTTCTCTCATTGTAAACCCGTGTGACTGGTCCTGTCTCTTTATAAAGCCTGTGTGACTGGTCCTGTCTCTTTATAAAGACAGTGCGACTGGTCCTCTCTCTTTATAAAGCCTGTGTGACTGGTCCTGTCTCTTTATAAAGCCTGTGTGGCTGGTCCTGCCTCTTTACAAAGCCTGTGTGACTGGTCCTGTCTCTTTATAAAGCCTGTTTGACTGGTCCTGTCTCTTTATAAAGCCTGTGTGACTGGTCCTGTCTCTTTATAAAGCCTCTGCGACTGGTCCTGTCTCTTTATAAAGCCTGTGTGTCTGGTTCTGTCTCTTTTGAAAGCCTGTGTGACTGGTCCTGTCTCTTTATAAAGCCTGTGTGACTGGTCCTGTCTCTTTATAAAGCCTGTGTGACTGGTTCTCTCTCTTTATAAAGCCTGTGTGACTGGTCCTGTCTTTTTATAAAGCCTGTGTGACTGGTCCTGTCTCTTTATAAAGCCTGTGTGACTGGTCCTCTCTCATTATAAACCTGTGTGACTGGTCCTGTCTCTTTATAAAGCCTGTGTGACTGCTCCTGTCACTTTATAAAGCCTGTGTGACTGGTCCTGTCTCTTTATAAAGCCTGTGTGACTGTTCCTCTCTCTTTATAAAGCCAGTGTGACTGGTCCTGTTTCATTATAAAGCCTGTGTGACTGGTCCTGTCTCTTTATAAAGCCTGTGTGACTGGTCCTGTCTCTTTATAAAGCCCGTGTGTCTGCTCCTGTCTCTTTATAAAGCCTGTGTGACTGCTCCTGACTCTTGATAGCGCCTGTGTGTCTGTTCCTGTCTCTTTATAAAGCCTGTGTGACTGGTCCTGTCTCTTTATAAAGCCCGTGTGACTGGTCCTGTCTCTTTTCAAGCCTGTGTGACTGGTCCTGTCTCTTTATGAAGCCTGTGTGACTGGTCCTGTCTCTTTAGAAAGCCTGTGTGACTGGTTCTGTCACTTTTTAAAGCCTGTGTGAATGGCCCGGTCTCTTTATAAAGCATGTGTGACTGGTCCTGTCTCTTTATAAAGCCTGTGTGACTCGTCCTGTCTCTCTATAAAGCCAGTGTGACTGGTCCTGTCTCTTTATAAAGCCTGTGTGACTGGTCCTGTCTCTTTATAAAGCCTGTGTGACTGTTCCTGTCTCTTTATAAAGCCAGTGTGACTGGTCCTGTTTCTTTATAAAGCTTGTGTGACTGGTCCTGTCTCTTTATAAAGTCTGTGTGACTGGTCCTGTCTCTTAATAAAGCCTGTGTGACTGGTCCTGTCTCTTTATAAAGCCTGTGTGACTGGTCCTGTCTCTTTATAAACCCTGTGTGACTGGTCCTGTCTCTTTATAAAGCCTGTTGACTGGTCCTGTCTCTTTATAAAGCCCGTGTGACTGGTCCTGTCTCTTTATAAAGCCTGTGTGACTGGTCCTGTCTCTTTATAAAGCCCGTGTGTCTGGTTCTGTCTCTTTATACAGCCTGTGTGGCTAGTCCAGTCTCTTTATATAGCCTGTGTGACTGGTCCTATCTCTTTATAAAGCCTGTGTGACTGGTCCTGTCTCTTTATAAAGCCTGTGTGACTGGTCCTGTCTCTTTATAAAGCCTGTGTGACTGGTCGTGTCTCTTTATAATGTGTGTGTGACTGGTCCTGTCTCTTTATAAAGCCTGTGTGACTGGTCCTGTCTCTCTATAAAGCCTGTTTGACTGGTCCTGTCTCTTTATAAAGCCTGTGTGACTGGTCCTGTCTCTTTATAATGTGTGTGTGACTGGTCCTGTCTCTTTATAAAGCCTGTGTGACTGGTCCTGTCTCTCTATAAAGCCTGTTTGACTGGTCCTGTCTCTTTATAAAGCCTGTGTGACTGGTCCTGTCTCTTTATAAACCCTGTGTGACTGGTCCTGTCTCTTTATAAAGCCTGTGTGACTGGTCCTGTCTCTTTATAAAGCCTGTGTGTCTGGTCCTGTCTCTTTAAAAAGTCTGTGTGACTGGTCCTGTCTCTTTATAAAGCCTGTGTGACTGTTCCTGACTCTTTATAAAGCCTGTTTGACTGGTCCTGTCTCTTTATAAAGCCTGTGTGACTGGTCCTGTCTCTTTATGAAGCCTGTGTGGCTGGTCCTGTCTCTTTATAAAGCCTGTGTGTCTGGTTCTGTCTCTTTTGAAAGCCTGTGTGACTGGTCCTGTCTCTTTATAAAGCCTGTGTGACTGGTCCTGTCTCTTTATAAAGCCTGTGTGTCTGGTCCTGTCTCTTTATAAAGCCTGTGTGACTGGTCCTGACTCTTTATAAAGCCTGTTTGACTGGTCCTGTCTCTTTATAAAGCCTGTGTGACTGGTCCTGTCTCTTTAGAAAGACTGTGTGACTGGTCCTGTCACTTTATAAACCCTGAGTGACTGGTCCTGTCTCTTTATAATCCCTGTGTGACTGGTCCTGTCTCTTTATAAAGCCTGTGTGACTGGTCCTGTCTCTTTATAAAGCCCGGGTGTCTGCTCCTGTCTCTTTATAAAGCCTGTGTGACTGGTCCTGTCTCTTTATAAAGCCTGTGTGTCTGGTCCTGTCTCTTTATAAAGCCTGTGTGACTGGTCCTGTCTCTTTATAATGCCCGTGTGTCTGGTCCTGTCTCTTTATAAAGCCTGTGTGACTGGTCCTGTCTCTTTATAAAGCCTGTGTGACTGGTCCTGTCTCTTTATAAAGCCTGTGTGACTGGTCCTGTCTCTTTATAAAGCCTGTTTGACTGGTCCTGTCTCTTTATAAAGCCTGTGTGACTGGTCCTGTCTCTTTATAATGTGTGTGTGACTGGTCCTCTCTCTTTATAAAGTCTGTGTGACTGGTCCTGTCTCTTTATAAAGTCTGTGAGACTGGTCCTGCCTCTTTATAAAGCCAGTGTGACTGGTCCTGTCTCTTTATAAAGCCTGTGTGACTTGTCCTGTCTCTTTATAAAGCCTGTGTGACTGGTCCTGTCTCTTTATAAAGCCTGTGTGACTGGTCCTGCCTCTTTATAAAGCCTGTTTGACTGGTCCTGTCTCTTTATAAAGCCTGTGCGACTGGTCCTGTCTCTTTATAAAGCCAGTGCGACTGGTCCTGCCTCTTGAAAAAGCCTGTGTGACTGGTCCTGTCTCTTTAAAAAGCCGGTGTGACTGGTCCTGTCTCTTTATAAAGCCAATGTGACTGGTCCTGTCTCTTTATAAAGCCTGTGTGACTGATCCTGCCTCTTTATAAATCTGTTTGACTGGTCCTGTCTCTTTATAAAGCCTGTGTGACTGGTCCTGTCTCTTTATAAAGCCTGTGTGACTGGTCCTGTCTCTTTATAAAGCCTGTGTGACTGGTCCTGTCTCTTTATAAAGCCTGTGTGACTGGTCCTGTCTCTTTATAAAAACTGTGTGACTGGTCCTGTCTCTTAAAAAAGCCCTTGTGTCCGGTCCTGTCTCTTTATAAAGCCTGTGTGACTGGACCTGTCTCTTTATAAAGCCTGTGTGACTGGTCCTGTCTCTTTATAAAGCCAGTGTGACTGGTCCTGTCTCTTTATAAAGCCTGTGTGCCTGGTCCTGCCTCTTTATAAAGCCTGTTTGACTGGTCCTGCCTCTTTATAAAGCCTGTGCGACTGGTCCTGTCTCTTTATAAAGCCTGTGTGACTGGTCCTGTCTCTTTATAAAGCCTGTGTGACTGGTCCTGTCTCTTTAAAAAGCTGGTGTGACTGGTCCTGTCTCTTTATAAAGCCAGTGTGACTGGTCCTGTCTCTTTATAAAGCCTGTGTGACTGGTCCTGTCTCTTTATAATGTGTGTGTGACTGGCCCTGTCTCTTTATAGTCTGTGTGACTGGCCCTGTCTCTTTATAAAGCCTGTGTGACTGGTCCTGTCTCTTTATAAAGCCAGTGTGAATGGTCCTGTCTCTTTTTCAAGCCTGTGTGACTGGTCCTGTCTCTTTATAAAGCCTGTTTGACTGGTCCTGTCTCTTTATAAAGCTGGTGTGACTGGTCCTGTCTCTTTATAAAGCCTGTGTGACTGGTCCTGTCTCTTTATAAAGCCTGTGTGACTGGTCCTGCCTCTTTATAAAGCCTGTTTGACTGGTCCTGTCTCTTTATAAAGCCTGTGAGACTGGTCCTGTCACTTTATAAAGCCTGTGTGACTGGTCCTGCCTCTTTATAAAGCCTGTTCGACTTGTCCTGTCTCTTTATAAAGCCTCTGTGACTGGTCCTGTCACTTTATAAAGCCTGTGTGACTGGTCCTGTCACTTTATAAAGCCTGTGTGACTGGTCCTGTCTCTTTATTAAATCTGTGTGACTGGTCCTGCCTCTTTATAAAGCCTGTGTGTCTTGTCCTGTCTCTTTATAAAGCCTGTGTGACTGGTCCTGTCTCTTTATAAAGCCTGTGTGACTGGTCCTGTCTCTTTATAAAATCTGTGTGACTGGTCCTGTCTCTTTATAAAGCCCTTGTGCCCGGTCCTGTCTCTTTATAAAGCCTGTGTGACTGGTCCTGTCTCTTTATGATGCCTGAGTGACTGGTCCTGTCTCTTTATAAAATCTGTGTGACTGGTCCTGTCTCTTTATAAAACCTGTTTGACTGGTCCTGTCTCTTTATAAAGCCCTTGTGTCCGGTCCTGTCTCTTTATAAAGCCTGTGTGACTGGTCCTGTCTCTTTATGAAGCCTGTGTGACTGGTCCTGTCTCTTTATAAAGCCTGTGTGACTGGTCCTGCCTCTTTATAAAGCCTGTTTGACTGGTCCTGTCTCTTTATAAAGCCTGTGCGACTGGTCCTGTCTCTTTATAAAGCCAGTGCGACTGGTCCTGCCTCTTGAAAAAGCCTGTGTGACTGGTCCTGTCTCTTTAAAAAGCCGGTGTGACTGGTCCTGTCTCTTTATAAAGCCAATGTGACTGGTCCTGTCTCTTTATAAAGCCTGTGTGACTGATCCTGCCTCTTTATAAACCTGTTTGACTGGTCCTGTCTCTTTATAAAGCCTGTGTGACTTGTCCTGTCTCTTTATAAAGCCTGTGTGACTGGTCCTGTCTCTTTATAAAGCCTTTGTGACTGGTCCTGTCTCTTTATAAAGCCTGTGTGACTGGTCCTGTCTCTTTATAAAAACTGTGTGACTGGTCCTGTCTCTTAAAAAAGCCCTTGTGTCCGGTGCTGTCTCTTTATAAAGCCTGTGTGACTGGTCCTGTCTCTTTATAAAGCCTGTGTGACTGGTCCTGTCTCTTTATAAAGCCAGTGTGACTGGTCCTGTCTCTTTATAAAGCCTGTGTGCCTGGTCCTGCCTCTTTATAAAGCCTGTTTGACTGGTCCTGCCTCTTTATAAAGCCTGTGCGACTGGTCCTGTCTCTTTATAAAGCCTGTGTGACTGGTCCTGTCTCTTTATAAAGCCGGTGTGACTGGTCCTGTCTCTTTAAAAAGCCGGTGTGACTGGTCCTGTCTCTTTATAAAGCCAGTGTGACTGGTCCTGTCTCTTTATAAAGCCTGTGTGACTGGTCCTGTCTCTTTATAATGTGTGTGTGACTGTCCCTGTCTCTTTATAAAGTCTGTGTGACTGGCCCTGTCTCTTTATAAAGCCTGTGTGACTGGTCCTGTCTCTTTATAAAGCCAGTGTGACTGGTCCTGTCTCTTTTTCAAGCCTGTGTGACTGGTCCTGTCTCTTTATAAAGCCTGTTTGACTGGTCCTGTCTCTTTATAAAGCCTGTGTGACTGGTCCTGTCTCTTTATAATGTGTGTGTGACTGGCCCTGTCTCTTTATAGTCTGTGTGACTGGCCCTGTCTCTTTATAAAGCCTGTGTGACTGGTCCTGTCTCTTTATAAAGCCAGTGTGAATGGTCCTGTCTCTTTTTCAAGCCTGTGTGACTGGTCCTGTCTCTTTATAAAGCCTGTTTGACTGGTCCTGTCTCTTTATAAAGCTGGTGTGACTGGTCCTGTCTCTTTATAAAGCCTGTGTGACTGGTCCTGTCTCTTTATAAAGCCTGTGTGACTGGTCCTGCCTCTTTATAAAGCCTGTTTGACTGGTCCTGTCTCTTTATAAAGCCTGTGAGACTGGTCCTGTCACTTTATAAAGCCTGTGTGACTGGTCCTGCCTCTTTATAAAGCCTGTTCGACTTGTCCTGTCTCTTTATAAAGCCTCTGTGACTGGTCCTGTCACTTTATAAAGCCTGTGTGACTGGTCCTGTCACTTTATAAAGCCTGTGTGACTGGTCCTGTCTCTTTATTAAATCTGTGTGACTGGTCCTGCCTCTTTATAAAGCCTGTGTGTCTTGTCCTGTCTCTTTATAAAGCCTGTGTGACTGGTCCTGTCTCTTTATAAAGCCTGTGTGACTGGTCCTGTCTCTTTATAAAATCTGTGTGACTGGTCCTGTCTCTTTATAAAGCCCTTGTGCCCGGTCCTGTCTCTTTATAAAGCCTGTGTGACTGGTCCTGTCTCTTTATGATGCCTGAGTGACTGGTCCTGTCTCTTTATAAAATCTGTGTGACTGGTCCTGTCTCTTTATAAAACCTGTTTGACTGGTCCTGTCTCTTTATAAAGCCCTTGTGTCCGGTCCTGTCTCTTTATAAAGCCTGTGTGACTGGTCCTGTCTCTTTATGAAGCCTGTGTGACTGGTCCTGTCTCTTTATAAAGCCTGTGTGACTGGTCCTGCCTCTTTATAAAGCCTGTTTGACTGGTCCTGTCTCTTTATAAAGCCTGTGCGACTGGTCCTGTCTCTTTATAAAGCCAGTGCGACTGGTCCTGCCTCTTGAAAAAGCCTGTGTGACTGGTCCTGTCTCTTTAAAAAGCCGGTGTGACTGGTCCTGTCTCTTTATAAAGCCAATGTGACTGGTCCTGTCTCTTTATAAAGCCTGTGTGACTGATCCTGCCTCTTTATAAACCTGTTTGACTGGTCCTGTCTCTTTATAAAGCCTGTGTGACTTGTCCTGTCTCTTTATAAAGCCTGTGTGACTGGTCCTGTCTCTTTATAAAGCCTTTGTGACTGGTCCTGTCTCTTTATAAAGCCTGTGTGACTGGTCCTGTCTCTTTATAAAAACTGTGTGACTGGTCCTGTCTCTTAAAAAAGCCCTTGTGTCCGGTGCTGTCTCTTTATAAAGCCTGTGTGACTGGTCCTGTCTCTTTATAAATCCTGTGTGACTGGTCCTGTCTCTTTATAAAGCCAGTGTGACTGGTCCTGTCTCTTTATAAAGCCTGTGTGCCTGGTCCTGCCTCTTTATAAAGCCTGTTTGACTGGTCCTGCCTCTTTATAAAGCCTGTGCGACTGGTCCTGTCTCTTTATAAAGCCTGTGTGACTGGTCCTGTCTCTTTATAAAGCCTGTGTGACTGGTCCTGTCTCTTTAAAAAGCCGGTGTGACTGGTCCTGTCTCTTTATAAAGCCAGTGTGACTGGTCCTGTCTCTTTATAAAGCCTGTGTGACTGGTCCTGTCTCTTTATAATGTGTGTGTGACTGTCCCTGTCTCTTTATAAAGTCTGTGTGACTGGCCCTGTCTCTTTATAAAGCCTGTGTGACTGGTCCTGTCTCTTTATAAAGCCAGTGTGACTGGTCCTGTCTCTTTTTCAAGCCTGTGTGACTGGTCCTGTCTCTTTATAAAGCCTGTTTGACTGGTCCTGTCTCTTTATAAAGCTGGTGTGACTGGTCCTGTCTCTTTATAAAGCCTGTGTGACTGGTCCTGTCTCTTTATAAAGCCTGTGTGACTGGTCCTGCCTCTTTATAAAGCCTGTTTGACTGGTCCTGTCTCTTTATAAAGCCTGTGAGACTGGTCCTGTCACTTTATAAAGCCTGTGTGACTGGTCCTGCCTCTTTATAAAGCCTGTTCGACTTGTCCTGTCTCTTTATAAAGCCTGTGTGACTGGTCCTGTCACTTTATAAAGCCTGTGTGACTGGTCCTGTCACTTTATAAAGCCTGTGTGACTGGTCCTGTCTCTTTATTAAATCTGTGTGACTGGTCCTGTCTCTTTATAAAGCCCTTGTGTCCGGTCCTGTCTCTTTATAAAGCCTGTGTGACTGGTCCTGTCTCTTTATGATGCCTGAGTGACTGGTCCTGTCTCTTTATAAAATCTGTGTGACTGGTCCTGTCTCTTTATAAAGCCTGTTTGACTGGTCCTGTCCCTTTATAAAGCCCTTGTGTCCGGGGTCCTGTCTCTTTATAAAGCCTGTGTGACTGGTCCTGTCTCTTTATGAAGCCTGAGTGACTGGTCCTGTCTCTTTATAAAATCTGTGTGACTAGTCCTGTCTCTTTATAAAGCCTGTGTGACTGGTCCTGTCTCTTTATAAAGCCTGTGTGACTGGTCCTGTCTCTTTATAAAGTCTGTGTGACTGGTCCTGTCTCTTTATAAATCCTGTGTGACTGGTCCTGTCTCTTTATAAAGCCTGTGTGACTGGTCCTGTCTCTTTATAAAGCCTGTGTGACTGATCCTGTCTCTTTATAAAGTCTGTGTGACTGGTCCTGTCTCTTTGTAAAGCCTGTGTGACTGGTCCTGTCTCTTTATAAAGCCTGTGTGACTGGTCCTGTCTATTTATAAAGCCTGTGTGACTGGTCCTGTCACTTTATAAAGCCTGTGTGACTGGTCCTGTCTCTTTATAACGCCTGTGTGTCTGGTCCAGTCTCTTTAAAAAGTCTGTGTGACTGGTCCTGTCTCTTTATAAAGCCCGTGTGACTAGTCCTGTCTCTTTATAAAGTTTCTCCGCCTCCGCCGTATCTGCTCCGACGATGCCACCTTCCACACCAGTGCTTCAGACATGTCTTTTTTTTTCCGCAATCGAGGATTCCCCTCTACCGTGGTTGACACTGCCCTCGACCGTGTCAGTTCTATCTCCCGCACCTCTGCCCTCACCCCTGCCCCTCCCTCCCGGAACCACGATAGGGTTCCCCTTGTCCTCACCTTTCACCCCACCAGCCTCCACATTCAACGGATCATCCTCCGGCATTTCCGCTACCTCCAAAGTGATCCCACCACCAAACATATCTTCCCCTCCCCTCCCCTTTCAGCATTCCGCAGGGACCGGTCGCTCCGAGACACCCTAGTCCACTCCTCTATCACCCCAAACAGCCCTTCCCCTTAGCCTGGCACCTTCCCGTGCAAGCGGAGGAGATGTAACGCCTGCCTCTATACCTCCCCCCTCCCCACTGTCCAGGGCCCCAAACACCCCTTCCAGGTGAAACAGCGATTTACTTGTACTTCTCGCAATCTAGTATACTGTATTCGCTGCTCACGATGCGGTCTCTTCTACATTGGGGAGACCAAACGCAGATTGGGTGACCGCTTTGCGGAACACCTCCGTTCAGTCCGTAAGGGTGACCCCGAGATTCCGGTCGCCTGTCATTTCAATTCACGGCTCCATTCCCACTCGGACCTCACCGTCCTTGGCCTCTTGTACTGTTCCACGGAAGCTCAACGTAAACTCGAGGAACAGCACCTCATCTTTCGATTAGGCACTCTGCAGCCTTCCGGTCTCAATATCGAGTTCAACAATTTCAGATCATAACCTCGGCCCCTACTTCATTTTTACTTATATTTTTCCACTCCTTTCATCCCCCCCGCCCTTTCCTTTTGTTTCTCTCTCACAACTGGCAGCTATCTTTCACCCTGCCAGTACACTTTACACCTAAACCCAGCATATTACCATCTCGTCTAGCTTCTAATCTCTTTTACTTCTCTTGGGTCTTTTATTCTTTTGTCCGATCGCAGCCCTGCCTTCGATCTAGTTCCTTTTCTCTCCAGTTTTGAAGAAGGGTCAAACCCGAAACGTCAACTCAAATTTCTCTCCACGGATGTTGCCTGACCTGCTGAGTTTTTCCAGCATTTTCTGTTGTTATTTCTTTATAAAGCCTGTTTGACTGGTCCTGTCTCTTTATAAAGCCTGTGTGACTGGTCCTGTCTCTTTATAAAGCCTGTGTGACTGGTCTTCTCTCATTATAAACCCGTGTGACTGGTCCTGTCTCTTTATAAAGCCTGTGTGACTGGTCCTGTCTCTTTATAAAGACAGTGCGACTGGTCCTCTCTCTTTATAAAGCCAGTGCGACTGGTCCTGCCTCTTGAAAAAGCCTGTGTGACTGGTCCTGTCTCTTTAAAAAGCCTGTGTGACTGTTCCTGTCTCTTTATAAAGCCAATTGTGACTGGTCCTGTTTCTTTATAAAGCCTGTGTGACTGGTCCTGTCTCTTTATAAACCCTGTGTGACTGGTGCTGTCTCTTTATAAAGCCTGTTGACTGGTCCTGTCTCTTTATAAACCCGTGTGACTGGTCCTGTCTCTTTATAAAGCCTGTGTGACTGGTCCTGTCTCTTTATAAAGCCCGTGTGTCTGGTCCTGTCTCTTTATAAAGCCTGTGTGACTGGTCCTGTCTCTTTATAAAGCCAGTGTTTCTGGTCCTGTCTCTTTATAAAGCCTGTGTGACTGGTCCAGTCTCTTTATAAAGCCTGTGTGACTGGTCCTATCTCTTTATAAAGCCTGTGTGACTGGTCCTGTCTCTTTATAAAGCCTGTGTGACTGGTCCTGTCTCTTGATAAAGACTGTGTGATTGGTCCTGTCTCTCTATAAAGCCTATTTGACTGGTCCTGTCTCTTTATAAAGCCTGTGTGACTGGTCCTGTCTCTTTATAAAATCTGTGTGACTGGTCCTGTCTCTTTATAAAGCCTGTTGACTGGTCCCGTCTCTTTATAAAGCCCGTGTGACTGGACCTGTCTCTTTAGAAGGCCTGTGTGACTGGTCCTGTCACTTTATAAAGCCTGTGTGACTGGTCCTGCCTCTTTATAAAGCCTGTTTGACTGGTCCTGTCTCTTTATAAAGCCTGTGTGACTGGCCCTGTCACTTTATAAAGCCTGTGTGACTGGTCCTGTCACTTTATAAAGCCTGTTTGACTGGTCCTGTCTCTTTATAAAATCTGTGTGACTGGTCCTGCCTCTTTATAAAGCCTGTGTGTCTGTTCCTGTCTCTTTATAAAGCCTGTGTGACTTGTCCTGTCTCTTTATAAAGCCTGTGTGACTGGTCCTGTCTCTTTCTAAAAACTGTGTGACTGGTCCTGTCTCTTTATAAAGCCCTTGTGTCCGGTCCTGTCTCTTTATAAAGCCTGTGTGACTGGTCCTGTCTCTTTATAAAGCCTGTGTGACTGGTCCTGTCTCTTTATAAAGCCAGTGTGACTGGTCCTGTCTCTTTATAAAGCCTGTGTGCCTGGTCCTGCCTCTTTATAATGCCTGTTTGACTGGTCCTGTCTCTTTATAAAGCCTGTGCGACTGGTCCTGTCTCTTTATAAAGCCTGTGTGACTGGTCCTGTCTCTTTATAAAGCCTGTGTGACTGGTCCTGTCTCTTTAAAAAGCCGGTGTGACTGGTCCTGTCTCTTTATAAAGCCAGTGTGACTGGTCCTGTCTCTTTATAAAGCCTGTGTGACTGGTCCTGTCTCTTTATAATGTGAGTGTGACTGGCCCTGTCTCTTTATAAAGTCTGTGTGACTGGCCCTGTCTCTTTATAAAGCGTGTGTGACTGGTCCTGTCTCTTTATAAAGCCAGTGTGACTGGTCCTGTCTCTTTTTCAAGCCTGTGTGACTTGTCCTGTCTCTTTAAGATGCCTGAGTGACTGGTCCTGTCTCTTTATAACATCTGTGTGACTGGTCCTGTCTCTTTATAAAGCCTGTGTGACTGGTCCTGTCTCTTTATAAAGCCCTTGTGTCCGGTCCTGTCTCTTTATAAAGCCTGTGTGACTGGTCCTGTCTCTTTATGAAGCCAGAGTGACTGGTCCTGTCTCTTTATAAAATCTGTGTGACTCGTCCTGTCTCTTTATAAAGCCTGTGTGACTGGTCCTGTCTCTTTATAAAGCCTGTGTGACTGGTCCTGTCTCTTTATAAAGTCTGTGTGACTGGTCCTGTCTCTTTATAAAACCTGTGTGACTGGTCCTGTCTCTTTATAAAGCCTGTGTGACTGGTCCTGTCTCTTTATAAAGCCTGTGTGACAGGTCCTGTCTCTTTATAAAGTCTGTGTGACTGGTCCTGTCTCTTTGTAAAGCCTGTGTGACTGGTCCTGTCTCTTTATAAAGCCTGTGTGACTGGTCCTGTCTATTTATAAAGCCTGTGTGACTGGTCCTGTCACTTTATAAAGCCTGTGTGACTGGTCCTGTCTCTTTATAACGCCTGTGTGTCTGGTCCAGTCTCTTTAAAAAATTCTGTGTGACTGGTCCTGTCTCTTTATAAAGCCCGTGTGACTAGTCCTGTCTCTTTATAAAGTTTCTCCGCCTCCGCCGTATCTGCTCCGACGATGCCACCTTCCACACCAGTGCTTCAGACATGTCTTCCTTTTTCCGCAACCGAGGATTCCCCTCTACCGTGGTTGACAATGCCCTCGACCGTGTCAGTTCTATCTCCCGCACCTCTGCCCTCACCCCTGCCCCTCCCTCCCGGAACCACGATAGGGTTCCCCTTGTCCTCACCTTTCACCCCACCAGCCTCCACATTCAACGGATCATCCTCCGGCATTTCCGCTACCTCCAAAGTGATCCCACCACCAAACATATCTTCCCCTCCCCTCCCCTTTCAGCATTCCGCAGGGACCGCTCGCTCCGAGACACCCTAGTCCACTCCTCTATCACCCCAAACAGCCCTTCCCCTTCGCCTGGCACCTTCTCGTGCAAGCGGAGGAGATGTAACGCCTGCCCCTATACCTCCCCCCTCCCCACTGTCCAGGGCCCCAAACACCCCTTCCAGGTGAAACAGTGATTTACTTGTACTTCTCGCAATCTAGTATACTGTATTCGCTGCTCACGATGTGGTCTCCTCTACATTGGGGAGACCAAACGCAGATTGGGTGACCGCTTTGCGGAACACCTCCGTTCAGTCCGTAAGGGTGACCCCGAGATTCCGGTCACCTATCATTTCAATTCACGGCTCCATTCCCACTCGGACCTCACCGTCCTTGGCCTCTTGTACTGTTCCACGGAAGCTCAACGTAAACTCGAGGAACAGCATCTCATCTTTCGATTAGGCACTCTGCAGCCTTCCAGTCTCAATATCGAGTTCAACAATTTCAGATCATAACCTCGGCCCCTATTTCATTTTTACTTATATTTTTCCACTCCTTTCCTCCCCCCGCCCTTTCCCTTTGTTTCTCTCTCACACCTGGCAGCTATCTTTCGCCCTGCCAGTACACTTTACACCTAAACCCAGCATATTACCATCTCGTCTAGCTTCTAATCTCCTTTACTTCTTTTGGGTCTTTTATTCTTTTGTCCGATCGCAGCCCTGCCTTCGATCTAGTTCCTTTTCTCTCCAGTTTTGAAGAAGGGTCAAACCGGAAACGTCAACTCAAATTTCTCTCCACGGATGTTGCCTGACCTGCTGAGTTTTTCCAGCATTTTCTCTTGTTATTTCTTTATAAAGCCTGTTTGACTGGTCCTGTCTCTTTATAAAGCCTGTGTGACTGGTCCTGTCTCTTTATAAAGCCTGTGCGACTGGTCTTCTCTCATTGTAAACCCGTGTGACTGGTCCTGTCTCTTTATAAAGCCTGTGTGACTGGTCCTGTCTCTTTATAAAGACAGTGCGACTGGTCCTCTCTCTTTATAAAGCCTGTGTGACTGGTCCTGTCTCTTTATAAAGCCTGTGTGGCTGGTCCTGCCTCTTTACAAAGCCTGTGTGACTGGTCCTGTCTCTTTATAAAGCCTGTTTGACTGGTCCTGTCTCTTTATAAAGCCTGTGTGACTGGTCCTGTCTCTTTATAAAGCCTCTGCGACTGGTCCTGTCTCTTTATAAAGCCTGTGTGTCTGGTTCTGTCTCTTTTGAAAGCCTGTGTGACTGGTCCTGTCTCTTTATAAAGCCTGTGTGACTGGTCCTGTCTCTTTATAAAGCCTGTGTGACTGGTTCTCTCTCTTTATAAAGCCTGTGTGACTGGTCCTGTCTTTTTATAAAGCCTGTGTGACTGGTCCTGTCTCTTTATAAAGCCTGTGTGACTGGTCCTCTCTCATTATAAACCTGTGTGACTGGTCCTGTCTCTTTATAAAGCCTGTGTGACTGCTCCTGTCACTTTATAAAGCCTGTGTGACTGGTCCTGTCTCTTTATAAAGCCTGTGTGACTGTTCCTCTCTCTTTATAAAGCCAGTGTGACTGGTCCTGTTTCATTATAAAGCCTGTGTGACTGGTCCTGTCTCTTTATAAAGCCTGTGTGACTGGTCCTGTCTCTTTATAAAGCCCGTGTGTCTGCTCCTGTCTCTTTATAAAGCCTGTGTGACTGCTCCTGACTCTTGATAGCGCCTGTGTGTCTGTTCCTGTCTCTTTATAAAGCCTGTGTGACTGGTCCTGTCTCTTTATAAAGCCCGTGTGACTGGTCCTGTCTCTTTTCAAGCCTGTGTGACTGGTCCTGTCTCTTTATGAAGCCTGTGTGACTGGTCCTGTCTCTTTAGAAAGCCTGTGTGACTGGTTCTGTCACTTTTTAAAGCCTGTGTGAATGGCCCGGTCTCTTTATAAAGCATGTGTGACTGGTCCTGTCTCTTTATAAAGCCTGTGTGACTGGTCCTGTCTCTTTATAAAGCCTGTGTGACTGGTCCTGTCTCTTTATAAAGCCTGTGTGACTGTTCCTGTCTCTTTATAAAGCCAGTGTGACTGGTCCTGTTTCTTTATAAAGCTTGTGTGACTGGTCCTGTCTCTTTATAAAGTCTGTGTGACTGGTCCTGTCTCTTAATAAAGCCTGTGTGACTGGTCCTGTCTCTTTATAAAGCCTGTGTGACTGGTCCTGTCTCTTTATAAACCCTGTGTGACTGGTCCTGTCTCTTTATAAAGCCTGTTGACTGGTCCTGTCTCTTTATAAAGCCCGTGTGACTGGTCCTGTCTCTTTATAAAGCCTGTGTGACTGGTCCTGTCTCTTTATAAAGCCCGTGTGTCTGGTTCTGTCTCTTTATACAGCCTGTGTGACTGGTCCTGTCTCTTTATAAAGCCTGTGTGTCTGGTCCTGTCTCTTTATAAAGCCTGTGTGGCTAGTCCAGTCTCTTTATATAGCCTGTGTGACTGGTCCTATCTCTTTATAAAGCCTGTGTGACTGGTCCTGTCTCTTTATAAAGCCTGTGTGACTGGTCCTGTCTCTTTATAAAGCCTGTGTGACTGGTCGTGTCTCTTTATAATGTGTGTGTGACTGGTCCTGTCTCTTTATAAAGCCTGTGTGACTGGTCCTGTCTCTCTATAAAGCCTGTTTGACTGGTCCTGTCTCTTTATAAAGCCTGTGTGACTGGTCCTGTCTCTTTATAATGTGTGTGTGACTGGTCCTGTCTCTTTATAAAGCCTGTGTGACTGGTCCTGTCTCTCTATAAAGCCTGTTTGACTGGTCCTGTCTCTTTATAAAGCCTGTGTGACTGGTCCTGTCTCTTTATAAACCCTGTGTGACTGGTCCTGTCTCTTTATAAAGCCTGTGTGACTGGTCCTGTCTCTTTATAAAGCCTGTGTGTCTGGTCCTGTCTCTTTAAAAAGTCTGTGTGACTGGTCCTGTCTCTTTATAAAGCCTGTGTGACTGTTCCTGACTCTTTATAAAGCCTGTTTGACTGGTCCTGTCTCTTTATAAAGCCTGTGTGACTGGTCCTGTCTCTTTATGAAGCCTGTGTGGCTGGTCCTGTCTCTTTATAAAGCCTGTGTGTCTGGTTCTGTCTCTTTTGAAAGCCTGTGTGACTGGTCCTGTCTCTTTATAAAGCCTGTGTGACTGGTCCTGTCTCTTTATAAAGCCTGTGTGTCTGGTCCTGTCTCTTTATAAAGCCTGTGTGACTGGTCCTGACTCTTTATAAAGCCTGTTTGACTGGTCCTGTCTCTTTATAAAGCCTGTGTGACTGGTCCTGTCTCTTTAGAAAGACTGTGTGACTGGTCCTGTCACTTTATAAAGCCTGTGTGACTGGTCCTGTCTCTTTATAAAGCCTGTGTGACTGGTCCTGTCTCTTTATAAAGCCTGTGCGACTGGTCCTGTCTCTTTACAAAGCCTGTGTGACTGTTCCTGTCTCTTTATAAAGCCAGTGTGACTGGTCCTGTCTCTTTATAAACCCTGAGTGACTGGTCCTGTCTCTTTATAATCCCTGTGTGACTGGTCCTGTCTCTTTATAAAGCCTGTGTGACTGGTCCTGTCTCTTTATAAAGCCCGGGTGTCTGCTCCTGTCTCTTTATAAAGCCTGTGTGACTGGTCCTGTCTCTTTATAAAGCCTGTGTGTCTGGTCCTGTCTCTTTATAAAGCCTGTGTGACTGGTCCTGTCTCTTTATAATGCCCGTGTGTCTGGTCCTGTCTCTTTATAAAGCCTGTGTGACTGGTCCTGTCTCTTTATAAAGCCTGTGTGACTGGTCCTGTCTCTTTATAAAGCCTGTGTGACTGGTCCTGTCTCTTTATAAAGCCTGTTTGACTGGTCCTGTCTCTTTATAAAGCCTGTGTGACTGGTCCTGTCTCTTTATAATGTGTGTGTGACTGGTCCTCTCTCTTTATAAAGTCTGTGTGACTGGTCCTGTCTCTTTATAAAGCCTGTGAGACTGGTCCTGCCTCTTTATAAAGCCAGTGTGACTGGTCCTGTCTCTTTATAAAGCCTGTGTGACTTGTCCTGTCTCTTTATAAAGCCTGTGTGACTGGTCCTGTCTCTTTATAAAGCCTGTGTGACTGGTCCTGCCTCTTTATAAAGCCTGTTTGACTGGTCCTGTCTCTTTATAAAGCCTGTGCGACTGGTCCTGTCTCTTTATAAAGCCAGTGCGACTGGTCCTGCCTCTTGAAAAAGCCTGTGTGACTGGTCCTGTCTCTTTAAAAAGCCGGTGTGACTGGTCCTGTCTCTTTATAAAGCCAATGTGACTGGTCCTGTCTCTTTATAAAGCCTGTGTGACTGATCCTGCCTCTTTATAAATCTGTTTGACTGGTCCTGTCTCTTTATAAAGCCTGTGTGACTGGTCCTGTCTCTTTATAAAGCCTGTGTGACTGGTCCTGTCTCTTTATAAAGCCTGTGTGACTGGTCCTGTCTCTTTATAAAGCCTGTGTGACTGGTCCTGTCTCTTTATAAAAACTGTGTGACTGGTCCTGTCTCTTAAAAAAGCCCTTGTGTCCGGTCCTGTCTCTTTATAAAGCCTGTGTGACTGGACCTGTCTCTTTATAAAGCCTGTGTGACTGGTCCTGTCTCTTTATAAAGCCAGTGTGACTGGTCCTGTCTCTTTATAAAGCCTGTGTGCCTGGTCCTGCCTCTTTATAAAGCCTGTTTGACTGGTCCTGCCTCTTTATAAAGCCTGTGCGACTGGTCCTGTCTCTTTATAAAGCCTGTGTGACTGGTCCTGTCTCTTTATAAAGCCTGTGTGACTGGTCCTGTCTCTTTAAAAAGCTGGTGTGACTGGTCCTGTCTCTTTATAAAGCCAGTGTGACTGGTCCTGTCTCTTTATAAAGCCTGTGTGACTGGTCCTGTCTCTTTATAATGTGTGTGTGACTGGCCCTGTCTCTTTATAGTCTGTGTGACTGGCCCTGTCTCTTTATAAAGCCTGTGTGACTGGTCCTGTCTCTTTATAAAGCCTGTGTGAATGGTCCTGTCTCTTTTTCAAGCCTGTGTGACTGGTCCTGTCTCTTTATAAAGCCTGTTTGACTGGTCCTGTCTCTTTATAAAGCTGGTGTGACTGGTCCTGTCTCTTTATAAAGCCTGTGTGACTGGTCCTGTCTCTTTATAAAGCCTGTGTGACTGGTCCTGCCTCTTTATAAAGCCTGTTTGACTGGTCCTGTCTCTTTATAAAGCCTGTGAGACTGGTCCTGTCACTTTATAAAGCCTGTGTGACTGGTCCTGCCTCTTTATAAAGCCTGTTCGACTTGTCCTGTCTCTTTATAAAGCCTCTGTGACTGGTCCTGTCACTTTATAAAGCCTGTGTGACTGGTCCTGTCACTTTATAAAGCCTGTGTGACTGGTCCTGTCTCTTTATTAAATCTGTGTGACTGGTCCTGCCTCTTTATAAAGCCTGTGTGTCTTGTCCTGTCTCTTTATAAAGCCTGTGTGACTGGTCCTGTCTCTTTATAAAGCCTGTGTGACTGGTCCTGTCTCTTTATAAAATCTGTGTGACTGGTCCTGTCTCTTTATAAAGCCCTTGTGCCCGGTCCTGTCTCTTTATAAAGCCTGTGTGACTGGTCCTGTCTCTTTATGATGCCTGAGTGACTGGTCCTGTCTCTTTATAAAATCTGTGTGACTGGTCCTGTCTCTTTATAAAACCTGTTTGACTGGTCCTGTCTCTTTATAAAGCCCTTGTGTCCGGTCCTGTCTCTTTATAAAGCCTGTGTGACTGGTCCTGTCTCTTTATGAAGCCTGTGTGACTGGTCCTGTCTCTTTATAAAGCCTGTGTGACTGGTCCTGCCTCTTTATAAAGCCTGTTTCACTAGTCCTGTCTCTTTATAAAGCCTGTGCGACTGGTCCTGTCTCTTTATAAAGCCAGTGCGACTGGTCCTGCCTCTTGAAAAAGCCTGTGTGACTGGTCCTGTCTCTTTAAAAAGCCGGTGTGACTGGTCCTGTCTCTTTATAAAGCCAATGTGACTGGTCCTGTCTCTTTATAAAGCCTGTGTGACTGATCCTGCCTCTTTATAAACCTGTTTGACTGGTCCTGTCTCTTTATAAAGCCTGTGTGACTTGTCCTGTCTCTTTATAAAGCCTGTGTGACTGGTCCTGTCTCTTTATAAAGCCTTTGTGACTGGTCCTGTCTCTTTATAAAGCCTGTGTGACTGGTCCTGTCTCTTTATAAAAACTGTGTGACTGGTCCTGTCTCTTAAAAAAGCCCTTGTGTCCGGTGCTGTCTCTTTATAAAGCCTGTGTGACTGGTCCTGTCTCTTTATAAAGCCTGTGTGACTGGTCCTGTCTCTTTATAAAGCCAGTGTGACTGGTCCTGTCTCTTTATAAAGCCTGTGTGCCTGGTCCTGCCTCTTTATAAAGCCTGTTTGACTGGTCCTGCCTCTTTATAAAGCCTGTGCGACTGGTCCTGTCTCTTTATAAAGCCTGTGTGACTGGTCCTGTCTCTTTATAAAGCCTGTGTGACTGGTCCTGTCTCTTTAAAAAGCCGGTGTGACTGGTCCTGTCTCTTTATAAAGCCAGTGTGACTGGTCCTGTCTCTTTATAAAGCCTGTGTGACTGGTCCTGTCTCTTTATAATGTGTGTGTGACTGTCCCTGTCTCTTTATAAAGTCTGTGTGACTGGCCCTGTCTCTTTATAAAGCCTGTGTGACTGGTCCTGTCTCTTTATAAAGCCAGTGTGACTGGTCCTGTCTCTTTTTCAAGCCTGTGTGACTGGTCCTGTCTCTTTATAAAGCCTGTTTGACTGGTCCTGTCTCTTTATAAAGCTGGTGTGACTGGTCCTGTCTCTTTATAAAGCCTGTGTGACTGGTCCTGTCTCTTTATAAAGCCTGTGTGACTGGTCCTGCCTCTTTATAAAGCCTGTTTGACTGGTCCTGTCTCTTTATAAAGCCTGTGAGACTGGTCCTGTCACTTTATAAAGCCTGTGTGACTGGTCCTGCCTCTTTATAAAGCCTGTTCGACTTGTCCTGTCTCTTTATAAAGCCTGTGTGACTGGTCCTGTCACTTTATAAAGCCTGTGTGACTGGTCCTGTCACTTTATAAAGCCTGTGTGACTGGTCCTGTCTCTTTATTAAATCTGTGTGACTGGTCCTGTCTCTTTATAAAGCCCTTGTGTCCGGTCCTGTCTCTTTATAAAGCCTGTGTGACTGGTCCTGTCTCTTTATGATGCCTGAGTGACTGGTCCTGTCTCTTTATAAAATCTGTGTGACTGGTCCTGTCTCTTTATAAAGCCTGTTTGACTGGTCCTGTCCCTTTATAAAGCCCTTGTGTCCGGGGTCCTGTCTCTTTATAAAGCCTGTGTGACTGGTCCTGTCTCTTTATGAAGCCTGAGTGACTGGTCCTGTCTCTTTATAAAATCTGTGTGACTAGTCCTGTCTCTTTATAAAGCCTGTGTGACTGGTCCTGTCTCTTTATAAAGCCTGTGTGACTGGTCCTGTCTCTTTATAAAGTCTGTGTGACTGGTCCTGTCTCTTTATAAATCCTGTGTGACTGGTCCTGTCTCTTTATAAAGCCTGTGTGACTGGTCCTGTCTCTTTATAAAGCCTGTGTGACTGATCCTGTCTCTTTATAAAGTCTGTGTGACTGGTCCTGTCTCTTTGTAAAGCCTGTGTGACTGGTCCTGTCTCTTTATAAAGCCTGTGTGACTGGTCCTGTCTATTTATAAAGCCTGTGTGACTGGTCCTGTCACTTTATAAAGCCTGTGTGACTGGTCCTGTCTCTTTATAACGCCTGTGTGTCTGGTCCAGTCTCTTTAAAAAGTCTGTGTGACTGGTCCTGTCTCTTTATAAAGCCCGTGTGACTAGTCCTGTCTCTTTATAAAGTTTCTCCGCCTCCGCCGTATCTGCTCCGACGATGCCACCTTCCACACCAGTGCTTCAGACATGTCTTTTTTTTTCCGCAATCGAGGATTCCCCTCTACCGTGGTTGACACTGCCCTCGACCGTGTCAGTTCTATCTCCCGCACCTCTGCCCTCACCCCTGCCCCTCCCTCCCGGAACCACGATAGGGTTCCCCTTGTCCTCACCTTTCACCCCACCAGCCTCCACATTCAACGGATCATCCTCCGGCATTTCCGCTACCTCCAAAGTGATCCCACCACCAAACATATCTTCCCCTCCCCTCCCCTTTCAGCATTCCGCAGGGACCGGTCGCTCCGAGACACCCTAGTCCACTCCTCTATCACCCCAAACAGCCCTTCCCCTTAGCCTGGCACCTTCCCGTGCAAGCGGAGGAGATGTAACGCCTGCCTCTATACCTCCCCCCTCCCCACTGTCCAGGGCCCCAAACACCCCTTCCAGGTGAAACAGCGATTTACTTGTACTTCTCGCAATCTAGTATACTGTATTCGCTGCTCACGATGCGGTCTCTTCTACATTGGGGAGACCAAACGCAGATTGGGTGACCGCTTTGCGGAACACCTCCGTTCAGTCCGTAAGGGTGACCCCGAGATTCCGGTCGCCTGTCATTTCAATTCACGGCTCCATTCCCACTCGGACCTCACCGTCCTTGGCCTCTTGTACTGTTCCACGGAAGCTCAACGTAAACTCGAGGAACAGCACCTCATCTTTCGATTAGGCACTCTGCAGCCTTCCGGTCTCAATATCGAGTTCAACAATTTCAGATCATAACCTCGGCCCCTACTTCATTTTTACTTATATTTTTCCACTCCTTTCATCCCCCCCGCCCTTTCCTTTTGTTTCTCTCTCACAACTGGCAGCTATCTTTCACCCTGCCAGTACACTTTACACCTAAACCCAGCATATTACCATCTCGTCTAGCTTCTAATCTCTTTTACTTCTCTTGGGTCTTTTATTCTTTTGTCCGATCGCAGCCCTGCCTTCGATCTAGTTCCTTTTCTCTCCAGTTTTGAAGAAGGGTCAAACCCGAAACGTCAACTCAAATTTCTCTCCACGGATGTTGCCTGACCTGCTGAGTTTTTCCAGCATTTTCTGTTGTTATTTCTTTATAAAGCCTGTTTGACTGGTCCTGTCTCTTTATAAAGCCTGTGTGACTGGTCCTGTCTCTTTATAAAGCCTGTGTGACTGGTCTTCTCTCATTATAAACCCGTGTGACTGGTCCTGTCTCTTTATAAAGCCTGTGTGACTGGTCCTGTCTCTTTATAAAGACAGTGCGACTGGTCCTCTCTCTTTATAAAGCCAGTGCGACTGGTCCTGCCTCTTGAAAAAGCCTGTGTGACTGGTCCTGTCTCTTTAAAAAGCCGGTGTGACTGGTCCTGTCTCTTTATAAAGCCAATGTGACTGGTCCTGTCTCTTTATAAAGCCTGTGTGACTGATCCTGCCTCTTTACAAACCTGTTTGACTGGTCCTGTCTCTTTATAAAGCCTGTGTGACTGGTCCTGTCTCTTTATAAAGCCTATGTGACTGGTCCTGTCTCTTTATAAAGCCTGTGTGACTGGTCCTGTCTCTTTATAAAGCCTGTGTGACTGGTCCTGTCTCTTTATAAAAACTGTGTGACTGGTCCTGTCTCTTAAAAAAGCCCTTGTGTCCGGTCCTGTCTCTTTATAAAGCCTGTGTGACTGGTCCTGTCTCTTTATAAAGCCTGTGTGACTGGTCCTGTCTCTTTATAAAGCCAGTGTGACTGGTCCTGTCTCTTTATAAAGCCTGTGTGCCTGGTCCTGCCTCTTTATAAAGCCTGTTTGACTGGTCCTGCCTCTTTATAAAGCCTGTGCGACTGGTCCTGTCTCTTTATAAAGCCTGTGTGACTGGTCCTGTCTCTTTATAAAGCCTGTGTGACTGGTCCTGTCTCTTTAAAAAGCCGGTGTGACTGTTCCTGTCTCTTTATAAAGCCAGTGTGACTGGTCCTGTCTCTTTATAAAGCCTGTGTGACTGGTCCTGTCTCTTTATAATGTGTGTGTGACTGGCCCTGTCTCTTTATAAAGTCTGTGTGACTGGCCCTGTCTCTTTATAAAGCCTGTGTGACTGGTCCTGTCTCTTTATAAAGCCAGTGTGACTGGTCCTGTCTCTTTTTCAAGCCTGTGTGACTGGTCCTGTCTCTTTATAAAGCCTGTTTGACTGGTCCTGTCTCTTTATAAAGCTGGTGTGACTGGTCCTGTCTCTTTATAAAGCCTGTGTGACTGGTCCTGTCTCTTTATAAAGCCTGTGTGACTGGTCCTGCCTCTTTATAAAGCCTGTTTGACTGGTCCTGTCTCTTTATAAAGCCTGTGAGACTGGTCCTGTCACTTTATAAAGCCTGTGTGACTGGTCCTGCCTCTTTATAAAGCCTGTTCGACTTGTCCTGTCTCTTTATAAAGCCTGTGTGACTGGTCCTGTCACTTTATAAAGCCTGTGTGACTGGTCCTGTCACTTTATAAAGCCTGTGTGACTGGTCCTGTCTCTTTATTAAATCTGTGTGACTGGTCCTGTCTCTTTATAAAGCCCTTGTGTCCGGTCCTGTCTCTTTATAATGCCTGTGTGACTGGTCCTGTCTCTTTATGATGCCTGAGTGACTGGTCCTGTCTCTTTATAAAATCTGTGTGACTGGTCCTGTCTCTTTATAAAGCCTGTTTGACTGGTCCTGTCTCTTTATAAAGCCCTTGTGTCCGGTCCTGTCTCTTTATAAAGCCTGTGTGACTGGTCCTGTCTCTTTATGAAGCCTGAGTGACTGGTCCTGTCTCTTTATAAAATCTGTGTGACTAGTCCTGTCTCTTTATAAAGCCTGTGTGACTGGTCCTGTCTCTTTATAAAGCCTGTGTGACTGGTCCTGTCTCTTTATAAAGTCTGTGTGACTGGTCCTGTCTCTTTATAAATCCTGTGTGACTGGTCCTGTCTCTTTATAAAGCCTGTGTGACTGGTCCTGTCTCTTTATAAAGCCTGTGTGACTGATCCTGTCTCTTTATAAAGTCTGTGTGACTGGTCCTGTCTCTTTGTAAAGCCTGTGTGACTGGTCCTGTCTCTTTATAAAGCCTGTGTGACTGGTCCTGTCTATTTATAAAGCCTGTGTGACTGGTCCTGTCACTTTATAAAGCCTGTGTGACTGGTCCTGTCTCTTTATAACGCCTGTGTGTCTGGTCCAGTCTCTTTAAAAAGTCTGTGTGACTGGTCCTGTCTCTTTATAAAGCCCGTGTGACTAGTCCTGTCTCTTTATAAAGTTTCTCCGCCTCCGCCGTATCTGCTCCGACGATGCCACCTTCCACACCAGTGCTTCAGACATGTCTTCCTTTTTCCGCAATCGAGGATTCCCCTCTACCGTGGTTGACACTGCCCTCGACCGTGTCAGTTCTATCTCCCGCACCTCTGCCCTCACCCCTGCCCCTCCCTCCCGGAACCACGATAGGGTTCCCCTTGTCCTCACCTTTCACCCCACCAGCCTCCACATTCAACGGATCATCCTCCGGCATTTCCGCTACCTCCAAAGTGATCCCACCACCAAACATATCTTCCCCTCCCCTCCCCTTTCAGCATTCCGCAGGGACCGGTCGCTCCGAGACACCCTAGTCCACTCCTCTATCACCCCAAACAGCCCTTCCCCTTAGCCTGGCACCTTCCCGTGCAAGCGGAGGAGATGTAACGCCTGCCTCTATACCTCCCCCCTCCCCACTGTCCAGGGCCCCAAACACCCCTTCCAGGTGAAACAGCGATTTACTTGTACTTCTCGCAATCTAGTATACTGTATTCGCTGCTCACGATGCGGTCTCTTCTACATTGGGGAGACCAAACGCAGATTGGGTGACCGCTTTGCGGAACACCTCCGTTCAGTCCGTAAGGGTGACCCCGAGATTCCGGTCGCCTGTCATTTCAATTCACGGCTCCATTCCCACTCGGACCTCACCGTCCTTGGCCTCTTGTACTGTTCCACGGAAGCTCAACGTAAACTCGAGGAACAGCACCTCATCTTTCGATTAGGCACTCTGCAGCCTTCCGGTCTCAATATCGAGTTCAACAATTTCAGATCATAACCTCGGCCCCTACTTCATTTTTACTTATATTTTTCCACTCCTTTCATCCCCCCCGCCCTTTCCTTTTGTTTCTCTCTCACAACTGGCAGCTATCTTTCACCCTGCCAGTACACTTTACACCTAAACCCAGCATATTACCATCTCGTCTAGCTTCTAATCTCTTTTACTTCTCTTGGGTCTTTTATTCTTTTGTCCGATCGCAGCCCTGCCTTCGATCTAGTTCCTTTTCTCTCCAGTTTTGAAGAAGGGTCAAACCCGAAACGTCAACTCAAATTTCTCTCCACGGATGTTGCCTGACCTGCTGAGTTTTTCCAGCATTTTCTGTTGTTATTTCTTTATAAAGCCTGTTTGACTGGTCCTGTCTCTTTATAAAGCCTGTGTGACTGGTCCTGTCTCTTTACAAAGCCTGTGTGACTGGTCTTCTCTCATTATAAACCCGTGTGACTGGTCCTGTCTCTTTATAAAGCCTGTGTGACTGGTCCTGTCTCTTTATAAAGACAGTGCGACTGGTCCTCTCTCTTTATAAAGCCAGTGCGACTGGTCCTGCCTCCTGAAAAAGCCTGTGTGACTGGTCCTGTCTCTTTAAAAAGCCGGTGTGACTGGTCCTGTCTCTTTATAAAGCCAATGTGACTGGTCCTGTCTCTTTATAAAGCCTGTGTGACTGATCCTGCCTCTTTATAAACCTGTTTGACTGGTCCTGTCTCTTTATAAAGCCTGTGTGACTGGTCCTGTCTCTTTATAAAGCCTGTGTGACTGGTCCTGTCTCTTTATAAAGCCTGTGTGACTGGTCCTGTCTCTTTATAAAGCCTGTGTGACTGGTCCTGTCTCTTTATAAAAACTGTGTGACTGGTCCTGTCTCTTAAAAAAGCCCTTGTGTCCGGTCCTGTCTCTTTATAAAGCCTGTGTGACTGGTCCTGTCTCTTTATAAAGCCTGTGTGACTGGTCCTGTCTCTTTATAAAGCCAGTGTGACTGGTCCTGTCCCTTTATAAAGCCTGTGTGCCTGGTCCTGCCTCTTTATAAAGCCTGTTTGACTGGTCCTGCCTCTTTATAAAGCCTGTGCGACTGGTCCTGTCTCTTTATAAAGCCTGTGTGACTGGTCCTGTCTCTTTATAAAGCCTGTGTGACTGGTCCTGTCTCTTTAAAAAGCCGGTGTGACTGGTCCTGTCTCTTTATAAAGCCAGTGTGACTGGTCCTGTCTCTTTATAAAGCCTGTGTGACTGGTCCTGTCTCTTTATAATGTGTGTGTGACTGGCCCTGTCTCTTTATAAAGTCTGTGTGACTGGCCCTGTCTCTTTATAAAGCCTGTGTGACTGGTCCTGTCTCTTTATAAAGCCAGTGTGACTGGTCCTGTCTCTTTTTCAAGCCTGTGTGACTGGTCCTGTCTCTTTATAAAGCCTGTTTGACTGGTCCTGTCTCTTTATAAAGCTGGTGTGACTGGTCCTGTCTCTTTATAAAGCCTGTGTGACTGGTCCTGTCTCTTTATAAAGCCTGTGTGACTGGTCCTGCCTCTTTATAAAGCCTGTTTGACTGGTCCTGTCTCTTTATAAAGCCTGTGAGACTGGTCCTGTCACTTTATAAAGCCTGTGTGACTGGTCCTGCCTCTTTATAAAGCCTGTTCGACTTGTCCTGTCTCTTTATAAAGCCTGTGTGACTGGTCCTGTCACTTTATAAAGCCTGTGTGACTGGTCCTGTCACTTTATAAAGCCTGTGTGACTGGTCTGTCTCTTTATTAAATCTGTGTGACTGGTCCTGTCTCTTTATAAAGCCCTTGTGTCCGGTCCTGTCTCTTTATAAAGCCTGTGTGACTGGTCCTGTCTCTTTATGATGCCTGAGTGACTGGTCCTGTCTCTTTATAAAATCTGTGTGACTGGTCCTGTCTCTTTATAAAGCCTGTTTGACTGGTCCTGTCTCTTTATAAAGCCCTTGTGTCCGGTCCTGTCTCTTTATAAAGCCTGTGTGACTGGTCCTGTCTCTTTATGAAGCCTGAGTGACTGGTCCTGTCTCTTTATAAAATCTGTGTGACTAGTCCTGTCTCTTTATAAAGCCTGTGTGACTGGTCCTGTCTCTTTATAAAGCCTGTGTGACTGGTCCTGTCTCTTTATAAAGTCTGTGTGACTGGTCCTGTCTCTTTATAAAGCCTGTGTGACTGATCCTGTCTCTTTATAAAGTCTGTGTGACTGGTCCTGTCTCTTTGTAAAGCCTGTGTGACTGGTCCTGTCTCTTTATAAAGCCTGTGTGACTGGTCCTGTCTCTTTATAAAGCCTGTGTGACTGATCCTGTCTCTTTATAAAGTCTGTGTGACTGGTCCTGTCTCTTTGTAAAGCCTGTGTGACTGGTCCTGTCTCTTTATAAAGCCTGTGTGACTGGTCCTGTCTATTTATAAAGCCTGTGTGACTGGTCCTGTCACTTCATAAAGCCTGTGTGACTGGTCCTGTCTCTTTATAACGCCTGTGTGTCTGGTCCAGTCTCTTTAAAAAGTCTGTGTGACTGGTCCTGTCTCTTTATAAAGCCCGTGTGACTAGTCCTGTCTCTTTATAAAGTTTCTCCGCCTCCGCCGTATCTGCTCCGACGATGCCACCTTCCACACCAGTGCTTCAGACATGTCTTCCTTTTTCCGCAATCGAGGATTCCCCTCTACCGTGGTTGACACTGCCCTCGACCGTGTCAGTTCTATCTCCCGCACCTCTGCCCTCACCCCTGCCCCTCCCTCCCGGAACCACGATAGGGTTCCCCTTGTCCTCACCTTTCACCCCACCAGCCTCCACATTCAACGGATCATCCTCCGGCATTTCCGCTACCTCCAAAGTGATCCCACCACCAAACATATCTTCCCCTCCCCTCCCCTTTCAGCATTCCGCAGGGACCGGTCGCTCCGAGACACCCTAGTCCACTCCTCTATCACCCCAAACAGCCCTTCCCCTTAGCCTGGCACCTTCCCATGCAAGCGGAGGAGATGTAACGCCTGCCTCTATACCTCCCCCCTCCCCACTGTCCAGGGCCCCAAACACCCCTTCCAGCTGAAACAGCGATTTACTTGTACTTCTCGCAATCTAGTATACTGTATTCGCTGCTCACGATGCGGTCTCTTCTACATTGGGGAGACCAAACGCAGATTGGGTGACCGCTTTGCGGAACACCTCCGTTCAGTCCGTAAGGGTGACCCCGAGATTCCGGTCGCCTGTCATTTCAATTCACGGCTCCATTCCCACTCGGACCTCACCGTCCTTGGCCTCTTGTACTGTTCCACGGAAGCTCAACGTAAACTCGAGGAACAGCACCTCATCTTTCGATTAGGCACTCTGCAGCCTTCCGGTCTCAATATCGAGTTCAACAATTTCAGATCATAACCTCGGCCCCTACTTCATTTTTACTTATATTTTTCCACTCCTTTCATCCCCCCCGCCCTTTCCTTTTGTTTCTCTCTCACAACTGGCAGCTATCTTTCACCCTGCCAGTACACTTTACACCTAAACCCAGCATATTACCATCTCGTCTAGCTTCTAATCTCTTTTACTTCTCTTGGGTCTTTTATTCTTTTGTCCGATCGCAGCCCTGCCTTCGATCTAGTTCCTTTTCTCTCCAGTTTTGAAGAAGGGTCAAACCCGAAACGTCAACTCAAATTTCTCTCCACGGATGTTGCCTGACCTGCTGAGTTTTTCCAGCATTTTCTGTTGTTATTTCTTTATAAAGCCTGTTTGACTGGTCCTGTCTCTTTATAAAGCCTGTGTGACTGGTCCTGTCTCTTTATAAAGCCTGTGTGACTGGTCTTCTCTCATTATAAACCCGTGTGACTGGTCCTGTCTCTTTATAAAGCCTGTGTGACTGGTCCTGTCTCTTTATAGAGACAGTGCGACTGGTCCTCTCTCTTTATAAAGCCAGTGCGACTGGTCCTGCCTCTTGAAAAAGCCTGTGTGACTGGTCCTGTCTCTTTAAAAAGCCGGTGTGACTGGTCCTGTCTCTTTATAAAGCCAATGTGACTGGTCCTGTCTCTTTATAAAGCCTGTGTGACTGATCCTGCCTCTTTATAAACCTGTTTGACTGGTCCTGTCTCTTTATAAAGCCTGTGTGACTGGTCCTGTCTCTTTATAAAGCCTGTGTGACTGGTCCTGTCTCTTTATAAAGCCTGTGTGACTGGTCCTGTCTCTTTATAAAGCCTGTGTGACTGGTCCTGTCCCTTTATAAAAACTGTGTGACTGGTCCTGTCTCTTAAAAAAGCCCTTGTGTCTGGTCCTGTCTCTTTATAAAGCCTGTGTGACTGGTCCTGTCTCTTTATAAAGCCTGTGTGACTGGTCCTGTCTCTTTATAAAGCCAGTGTGACTGGTCCTGTCTCTTTATAAAGCCTGTGTGCCTGGTCCTGCCTCTTTATAAAGCCTGTTTGACTGGTCCTGCCTCTATATAAAGCCTGTGCGACTGGTCCTGTCTCTTTATAAAGCCTGTGTGACTGGTCCTGTCTCTTTATAAAGCCTGTGTGACTGGTCCTGTCTCTTTAAAAAGCCGGTGTGACTGGTCCTGTCTCTTTATAAAGCCAGTGTGACTGGTCCTGTCTCTTTATAAAGCCTGTGTGACTGGTCCTGTCTCTTTATAATGTGTGTGTGACTGGCCCTGTCTCTTTATAAAGTCTGTGTGACTGGCCCTGTCTCTTTATAAAGCCTGTGTGACTGGTCCTGTCTCTTTATAAAGCCAGTGTGACTGGTCCTGTCTCTTTTTCAAGCCTGTGTGACTGGTCCTGTCTCTTTATAAAGCCTGTTTGATTGGTCCTGTCTCTTTATAAAGCTGGTGTGACTGGTCCTGTCTCTTGATAAAGCCTGTGTGACTGGTCCTGTCTCTTTATAAAGCCTGTGTGACTGGTCCTGCCTCTTTATAAAGCCTGTTTGACTGGTCCTGTCTCTTTATAAAGCCTGTGAGACTGGTCCTGTCACTTTATAAAGCCTGTGTGACTGGTCCTGCCTCTTTATAAAGCCTGTTCGACTTGTCCTGTCTCTTTATAAAGCCTGTGTGACTGGTCCTGTCACTTTATAAAGCCTGTGTGACTTGTCCTGTCACTTTATCAAGCCTGTGTGACTGGTCCTGTCTCTTTATTAAATCTGTGTGACTGGTCCTGTCTCTTTATAAAGCCCTTGTGTCCGGTCCTGTCTCTTTATAAAGCCTGTGTGACTGGTCCTGTCTCTTTATGAAGCCTGAGTGACTGGTCCTGTCTCTTTATAAAATCTGTGTGACTAGTCCTGTCTCTTTATAAAGCCTGTGTGACTGGTCCTGTCTCTTTATAAAGCCTGTGTGACTGGTCCTGTCTCTTTATAAAGTCTGTGTGACTGGTCCTGTCTCTTTATAAATCCTGTGTGACTGGTCCTGTCTCTTTATAAAGCCTGTGTGACTGGTCCTGTCTCTTTATAAAGCCTGTGTGACTGATCCTGTCTCTTTATAAAGTCTGTGTGACTGGTCCTGTCTCTTTGTAAAGCCTGTGTGACTGGTCCTGTCTCTTTATAAAGCCTGTGTGACTGGTCCTGTCTATTTATAAAGCCTGTGTGACTGGTCCTGTCACTTCATAAAGCCTGTGTGACTGGTCCTGTCTCTTTATAACGCCTGTGTGTCTGGTCCAGTCTCTTTAAAAAGTCTGTGTGACTGGTCCTGTCTCTTTATAAAGCCCGTGTGACTAGTCCTGTCTCTTTATAAAGTTTCTCCGCCTCCGCCGTATCTGCTCCGACGATGCCACCTTCCACACCAGTGCTTCAGACATGTCTTCCTTTTTCCGCAATCGAGGATTCCCCTCTACCGTGGTTGACACTGCCCTCGACCGTGTCAGTTCTATCTCCCGCACCTCTGCCCTCACCCCTGCCCCTCCCTCCCGGAACCACGATAGGGTTCCCCTTGTCCTCACCTTTCACCCCACCAGCCTCCACATTCAACGGATCATCCTCCGGCATTTCCGCTACCTCCAAAGTGATCCCACCACCAAACATATCTTCCCCTCCCCTCCCCTTTCAGCATTCCGCAGGGACCGGTCGCTCCGAGACACCCTAGTCCACTCCTCTATCACCCCAAACAGCCCTTCCCCTTAGCCTGGCACCTTCCCGTGCAAGCGGAGGAGATGTAACGCCTGCCTCTATACCTCCCCCCTCCCCACTGTCCAGGGCCCCAAACACCCCTTCCAGGTGAAACAGCGATTTACTTGTACTTCTCGCAATCTAGTATACTGTATTCGCTGCTCACGATGCGGTCTCTTCTACATTGGGGAGACCAAACGCAGATTGGGTGACCGCTTTGCGGAACACCTCCGTTCAGTCCGAAAGGGTGACCCCGAGATTCCGGTTGCCTGTCATTTCAATTCACGGCTCCATTCCCACTCGGACCTCACCGTCCTTGGCCTCTTGTACTGTTCCACGGAAGCTCAACGTAAACTCGAGGAACAGCACCTCATCTTTCGATTAGGCACTCTGCAGCCTTCCGGTCTCAATATCGAGTTCAACAATTTCAGATCATAACCTCGGCCCCTACTTCATTTTTACTTATATTTTTCCACTCCTTTCATTCCCCCCGCCCTTTCCTTTTGTTTCTCTCTCACAACTGGCAGCTATCTTTCACCCTGCCAGTACACTTTACACCTAAACCCAGCATATTACCATCTCGTCTAGCTTCTAATCTCTTTTACTTCTCTTGGGTCTTTTATTCTTTTGTCCGATCGCAGCCCTGCCTTCGATCTAGTTCCTTTTCTCTCCAGTTTTGAAGAAGGGTCAAACCCGAAACGTCAACTCAAATTTCTCTCCACGGATGTTGCCTGACCTGCTGAGTTTTTCCAGCATTTTCTGTTGTTATTTCTTTATAAAGCCTGTTTGACTGGTCCTGTCTCTTTATAAAGCCTGTGTGACTGGTCCTGTCTCTTTATAAAGCCTGTGTAACTGGTCTTCTCTCATTATAAACCCGTGTGACTGGTCCTGTCTCTTTATAAAGCCTGTGTGACTGGTCCTGTCTCTTTATAAAGACAGTGCGACTGGTCCTCTCTCTTTATAAAGCCAGTGCGACTGGTCCTGCCTCTTGAAAAAGCCTGTGTGACTGGTCCTGTCTCTTTAAAAAGCCGGTGTGACTGGTCCTGTCTCTTTATAAAGCCAATGTGACTGGTCCTGTCTCTTTATAAAGCCTGTGTGACTGATCCTGCCTCTTTATAAACCTGTTTGACTGGTCCTGTCTCTTTATAAAGCCTGTGTGACTGGTCCTGTCTCTTTATAAAGCCTGTGTGACTGGTCCTGTCTCTTTATAAAGCCTGTGTGACTGGTCCTGTCTCTTTATAAAGCTTGTGTGACTGGTCCCGTCTCTTTATAAAAACTGTGTGACTGGTCCTGTCTCTTAAAAAAGCCCTTGTGTCCGGTCCTGTCTCTTTATAAAGCCTGTGTGACTGGTCCTGTCTCTTTATAAAGCCTGTGTGACTGGTCCTGTCTCTTTATAAAGCCAGTGTGACTGGTCCTGTCTCTTTATAAAGCCTGTGTGCCTGGTCCTGCCTCTTTATAAAGCCTGTTTGACTGGTCCTGCCTCTTTATAAAGCCTGTGCGACTGGTCCTGTCTCTTTATAAAGCCTGTGTGACTGGTCCTGTCTCTTTATAAAGCCTGTGTGACTGGTCCTGTCTCTTTAAAAAGCCGGTGTGGCTGGTCCTGTCTCTTTATAAAGCCAGTGTGACTGGTCCTGTCTCTTTATAAAGCCTGTGTGACTGGTCCTGTCTCTTTATAATGTGTGTGTGACTGGCTCTGTCTCTTTATAAAGTCTGTGTGACTGGCCCTGTCTCTTTATAAAGCCTGTGTGACTGGTCCTGTCTCTTTATAAAGCCAGTGTGACTGGTCCTGTCTCTTTTTCAAGCCTGTGTGACTGGTCCTGTCTCTTTATAAAGCCTGTTTGACTGGTCCTGTCTCTTTATAAAGCTGGTGTGACTGATCCTGTCTCTTTATAAAGCCTGTGTGACTGGTCCTGTCTCTTTATAAAGCCTGTGTGACTGGTCCTGCCTCTTTATAAAGCCTGTTTGACTGGTCCTGTCTCTTTATAAAGCCTGTGAGACTGGTCCTGTCACTTTATAAAGCCTGTGTGACTGGTCCTGCCTCTTTATAAAGCCTGTTCGACTTGTCCTGTCTCTTTATAAAGCCTGTGTGACTTGTCCTGTCACTTTATAAAGCCTGTGTGACTGGTCCTGTCACTTTATAAAGCCTGTGTGACTGGTCCTGTCTCTTTATTAAATCTGTGTGACTGGTCCTGTCTCTTTATAAAGCCCTTGTGTCCGGTCCTGTCTCTTTATAAAGCCTGTGTGACTGGTCCTGTCTCTTTATGATGCCTGAGTGACTGGTCCTGTCTCTTTATAAAATCTGTGTGACTGGTCCTGTCTCTTTATAAAGCCTGTTTGACTGGTCCTGTCTCTTTATAAAGCCCTTGTGTCCGGTCCTGTCTCTCTATAAAGCCTGTGTGACTGGTCCTGTCTCTTTATGAAGCCTGAGTGACTGGTCCTGTCTCTTTATAAAATCTGTGTGACTAGTCCTGTCTCTTTATAAAGCCTGTGTGACTGGTCCTGTCTCTTTATAAAGCCTGTGTGACTGGTCCTGTCTCTTTATAAAGTCTGTGTGACTGGTCCTGTCTCTTTATAAATCCTGTGTGACTGGTCCTGTCTCTTTATAAAGCCTGTGTGACTGGTCCTGTCTCTTTATAAAGCCTGTGTGACTGATCCTGTCTCTTTATAAAGTCTGTGTGACTAGTCCTGTCTCTTTGTAAAGCCTGTGTGACTGGTCCTGTCTCTTTATAAAGCCTGTGTGACTGGTCCTGTCTATTTATAAAGCCAGTGTGACTGGTCCTGTCACTTTATAAAGCCTGTGTGACTGGTCCTGTCTCTTTATAACGCCTGTGTTTCTGGTCCAGTCTCTTTAAAAAGTCTGTGTGACTGGTCCTGTCTCTTTATAAAGCACGTGTGACTAGTCCTGTCTCTTTATAAAGTTTCTCCGCCTCCGCCGTATCTGCTCCGACGATGCCACCTTCCACACCAGTGCTTCAGACATGTCTTCCTTTTTCCGCAATCGAGGATTCCCCTCTACCGTGGTTGACACTGCCCTCGACCGTGTCAGTTCTATCTCCCGCACCTCTGCCCTCACCCCTGCCCCTCCCTCCCGGAACCACGATAGGGTTCCCCTTGTCCTCACCTTTCACCCCACCAGCCTCCACATTCAACGGATCATCCTCCGGCATTTCCGCTACCTCCAAAGTGATCCCACCACCAAACATATCTTCCCCTCCCCTCCCCTTTCAGCATTCCGCAGGGACCGGTCGCTCCGAGACACCCTAGTCCACTCCTCTATCACCCCAAACAGCCCTTCCCCTTAGCCTGGCACCTTCCCGTGCAAGCGGAGGAGATGTAACACCTGCCTCTATACCTCCCCCCTCCCCACTGTCCAGGGCCCCAAACACCCCTTCCAGGTGAAACAGCGATTTACTTGTACTTCTCGCAATCTAGTATACTGTATTCGCTGCTCACGATGCGGTCTCTTCTACATTGGGGAGACCAAACGCAGATTGGGTGACCGCTTTGCGGAACACCTCCGTTCAGTCCGTAAGGGTGACCCCGAGATTCCGGTCGCCTGTCATTTCAATTCACGGCTCCATTCCCACTCGGACCTCACCGTCCTTGGCCTCTTGTACTGTTCCACGGAAGCTCAACGTAAACTCGAGGAACAGCACCTCATCTTTCGATTAGGCACTCTGCAGCCTTCCGGTCTCAATATCGAGTTCAACAATTTCAGATCATAACCTCGGCCCCTACTTCATTTTTACTTATATTTTTCCACTCCTTTCATCCCCCCCGCCCTTTCCTTTTGTTTCTCTCTCACAACTGGCAGCTATCTTTCACCCTGCCAGTACACTTTACACCTAAACCCAGCATATTACCATCTCGTCTAGCTTCTAATCTCTTTTACTTCTCTTGGGTCTTTTATTCTTTTGTCCGATCGCAGCCCTGCCTTCGATCTAGTTCCTTTTCTCTCCAGTTTTGAAGAAGGGTCAAACCCGAAACGTCAACTCAAATTTCTCTCCACGGATGTTGCCTGACCTGCTGAGTTTTTCCAGCATTTTCTGTTGTTATTTCTTTATAAAGCCTGTTTGACTGGTCCTGTCTCTTTATAAAGCCTGTGTGACTGGTCCTGTCTCTTTATAAAGCCTGTGTGACTGGTCTTCTCTCATTATAAACCCGTGTGACTGGTCCTGTCTCTTTATAAAGCCTGTGTGACTGGTCCTGTCTCTTTATAAAGACAGTGCGACTGGTCCTCTCTCTTTATAAAGCCTGTGTGACTTGTCCTGTCACTTTATAAAGCCTGTGTGACTGGTCCTGTCACTTTATAAAGCCTGTGTGACTGGTCCTGTCTCTTTATAAAGCCTGTGTGGCTGGTCCTGCCTCTTTACAAAGCCTGTGTGACTGTTCCTGTCTCTTTATAAAGCATGTTTGACTGGTCCTGTCTCTTTATAAAGCCTGTGTGTCTGGTCCTGTCTCTTTATAAAGCCTGTGTGACTGGTCCTGTCTCTTTATAAAGCCTGTGTGTCTGGTTCTGTCTCTTTTGAAAGCCTGTGTGACTGGTCCTCTCTCATTATAAACCTGTGTGACTGGTCCTGTCTCTTTATAAAGACTGTGTGACTGGTCCTGTCACTTTATAAAGCCTGTGTGACTGCTCCTGTCACTTTATAAAGCCTGTGTGACTGGTCCTGTCTCTTTATAAAGCCTGTGTGGCTGGTTCTGTCTCTTTACAAAGCCTGTGTGACTGGTCCTCTCTCTTTATAAAGCCAGTGTGACTGGTCCTGATTCATTATAAAGCCTGTGTGACTGGTCCTGTCTCTTTATAAAGCCTGTGTGACTGGTCCTGTCTATTTATAAAGCCCGTGTGTCTGGTCCTGTCTCTTTATAAAGCCTGTGTGCCTGTTCCTGTCTCTTTATAAAGCCTGTGTGTCTGCTCCTGTCTCTTTATAAAGCCTGTGTGACTGCTCCTGACTCTTGATAACGCCTGTGTGTCTGTTCCTGTCTCTTTATAAAGCCTGTGTGACTGGTCCTGTCTCTTGATAACGCCTGTGTGTCTGTTCCTGTCTCTTTATAAAGCCTGTGTGACTGGTCCTGTCTCTTTATAAAGCCTGTGTGTCTGGTCCTCTCTCTTTATAAAGCCTGTGTGGCTGGTCCTGTCTCTTTATAAAGCCTGTGTGACTGGTCCTGTCTCTTTATAAAGCCTGTGTGTCTGGTCCTCTCTCTTTATAAAGCCTGTGTGGCTGGTCCTGTCTCTTTATAAAGCCTGTGTGACTGTTCCTGTCTCTTTATAAAGCCAGTGTGACTGGTCCTGTTTCTTTATAAAGCTTGTGTGACTGGTCCTGTCTCTTTATAAAGTCTGTGTGACTGGTCCTGTCTCTTAATAAAGCCTGTGTGACTGGTCCTGTCTCTTTATAAAGCCTGTGTGACTGGTCCTGTCTCTTTATAAAGCCTGTGTGACTGGTCCTGTCTCTTTTGAAAGACTGTGTGACTGGTCCTGTCTCTTTATAAAGCCTGTGTGACTGGTCCTGTCTCTTTATAAAGACCGTGTGACTGGTCCTGTCTCTTTATAAAGTTTCTCCACCTCCGCCGTATCTGCTCCGACGATGCCACCTTCCACACCAGTGCTTCAGACATGTCTTCCTTTTTGCGCAACCGAGGATTCCCCTCTACCGTGGTTGACACTGCCCTCGACCGTGTCAGTTCTATCTCCCGCACCTCTGCCCTCACCCCTGCCCCTCCCTTCCAGAACCACGATGGGGTTCCCCTTGTCCTCACCTTTCACCCCACCAGCCTCCACATTCAACGGATCATCCTCCGGCATTTCCGCTACCTCCAAAGTGATCCCACCACCAAACATATCTTCCCCTCCCCTCCCCTTTCAGCATTCCGCAGGGACCGCTCGCTCCGACACACCCTAGTCCACTCCTCTTTCACCCCAAACAGCCCTTCCCCTTCGCCTGGCACCTTCCCGTGCAAGCGGAGGAGATGTAACACCTGCCCCGATACCTCCCCCCTCCCCACTGTCCAGGGCCCCAAACACCCCTTCCCAGTGAAACAGTGATTTACTTGTACTTCTCGCAATCTAGTATACTGTATTCGCTGCTCACGCTGCGGTCTCCTCTACATTGGGGAGACCAAACGCAGATTGGGTGACCGCTTTGCGGAACACCTCCGTTCAGTCCGTAAGGGTGACCCCGAGATTCCGGTCGCCTGTCATTTCAATTCACCGCTCCATTCCCACTCGGACCTCACCGTCCTTGGCCTCTTGTACTGTTCCACGGAAGCTCAACGTAAACTCGAGGAACAGCACCTCGTCTTCCGATTAGGCACTCTGCAGCCTTCCGGTCTCAATATCGAGTTCAACAATTTCAGATCATAACCTCGGCCCCTATTTCATTATTATTTATATTTTTCCACTCCTTTCCTCCCCACCGCCCTTTCCTTTTGATTCTCTCTCACACCTGGCAGCTATCTTTCGCCCTGCCAGTACACTTTACACCTAATCCCAGCATATTACCATCTCGTCTAGCTTCTAATCTCTTTTACTTCTTTTGGGTCTTTTATTCTTTTGTCCGATCGCAGCCCTGCCTTCGATCTAGTTCCTTTTCTCTCCAGTTTTGAAGAAGGGTCAAACTCGAAACGTCAACACAAATTTCTCTCCACGGATGTTGCCTGACCTGCTGAGTTTTTCCAGCATTTTCTGCTGTTATTTCTTTATAAAGCCTGTCTGACTGGTCCTGTCTCTTTATAAAGCCTGTGTGGCTGGTCCTGTCTCTTTATAAAGCCTGTGTGACTGGTCCTGTCTCTTTATAAAGCCTGTGTGACTGGTCCTGTCTCTTTATAATGTGTGTGTGACTGGCCCTGTCTCTTTATAAAGTCTGTGTGACTGGCCCTGTCTCTTTATAAAGCCTGTGTGACTGGTCCTGTCTCTTTATAAAGCCAGTGTGACTGGTCCTGTCTCTTTTTCAAGCCTGTGTGACTGGTCCTGTCTCTTTATAAAGCCTGTTTGACTGGTCCTGTCTCTTTATAAAGCTGGTGTGACTGGTCCTGTCTCTTTATAAAGCCTGTGTGACTGGTCCTGTCTCTTTATAAAGCCTGTGTGACTGGTCCTGCCTCTTTATAAAGCCTGTTTGACTGGTCCTGTCTCTTTATAAAGCCTGTGAGACTGGTCCTGTCACTTTATAAAGCCTGTGTGACTGGTCCTGCCTCTTTATAAAGCCTGTTCGACTGGTCCTGTCTCTTTATAAAGCCTGTGTGACTGGTCCTGTCACTTTATAAAGCCTGTGTGACTGGTCCTGTCACTTTTGAAAGCCTGCGTGACTGGTCCTGTCTCTTTATTAAATCTGTGTGACTGGTCCTGCCTCTTTGTTAAGCCTGTGTGTCTGGTCCTGTCTCTTTATAAAGCCTGTGTGACTGGTCCTGTCTCTTTATAAAGCCTGTGTGACTGGTCCTGTCTCTTTATAAAATCTGTGTGACTGGTCCTATCTCTTTATAAAGCCCTTGTGTCCGGTCCTGTCTCTTTATAAAGCCTGTGTGACTGGTCCTGTCTCTTTAAGATGCCTGAGTGACTGGTCCTGTCTCTTTATAAAATCTGTGTGACTGGTCCTGTCTCTTTATAAAGCCTGTGTGACTGGTCCTGTCTCTTTATAAAGCCCTTGTGTCCGGTCCTGTCTCTTTATAAAGCCTGTGTGACTGGTCCTGTCTCTTTATGAAGCCAGAGTGACTGGTCCTGTCTCTTTATAAAATCTGTGTGACTCGTCCTGTCTCTTTATAAAGCCTGTGTGACTGGTCCTGTCTCTTTATAAAGCCTGTGTGACTGGTCCTGTCTCTTTATAAAGTCTGTGTGACTGGTCCTGTCTCTTTATAAAACCTGTGTGACTGGTCCTGTCTCTTTATAAAGCCTGTGTGACTGGTCCTGTCTCTTTATAAAGCCTGTGTGACAGGTCCTGTCTCTTTATAAAGTCTGTGTGACTGGTCCTGTCTCTTTGTAAAGCCTGTGTGACTGGTCCTGTCTCTTTATAAAGCCTGTGTGACTGGTCCTGTCTATTTATAAAGCCTGTGTGACTGGTCCTGTCACTTTATAAAGCCTGTGTGACTGGTCCTGTCTCTTTATAACGCCTGTGTGTCTGGTCCAGTCTCTTTAAAAAGTCTGTGTGACTGGTCCTGTCTCTTTATAAAGCCCGTGTGACTAGTCCTGTCTCTTTATAAAGTTTCTCCGCCTCCGCCGTATCTGCTCCGACGATGCCACCTTCCACACCAGTGCTTCAGACATGTCTTCCTTTTTCCGCAACCGAGGATTCCCCTCTACCGTGGTTGACAATGTCCTCGACCGTGTCAGTTCTATCTCCCGCACCTCTGCCCTCACCCCTGCCCCTCCCTCCCGGAACCACGATAGGGTTCCCCTTGTCCTCACCTTTCACCCCACCAGCCTCCACATTCAACGGATCATCCTCCGGCATTTCCGGTACCTCCAAAGTGATCCCACCACCAAACATATCTTCCCCTCCCCTCCCCTTTCAGCATTCCGCAGGGACCGGTCGCTCCGAGACACCCTAGTCCACTCCTCTATCACCCCAAACAGCCCTTCCCCTTAGCCTGGCACCTTCCCGTGCAAGCGGAGGAGATGTAACGCCTGCCCCTATACCTCCCCCCTCCCCACTGTCCAGGGCCCCAAACACCCCTTCCAGGTGAAACAGTGATTTACTTGTACTTCTCGCAAACTAGTATACTGTATTCGCTGCTCACGATGTGGTCTCCTCTACATTGGGGAGACCAAACGCAGATTGGGAGACCGCTTTGCGGAACACCTCCGTTCAGTCCGTAAGGGTGACCCCGAGATTCCGGTCGCCTGTCATTTCAATTCACGGCTCCATTCCCACTCGGACCTCACCGTCCTTGGCCTCTTGTACTGTTCCACGGAAGCTCAACGTAAACTCGAGGAACAGCATCTCATCTTTCGATTAGGCACTCTGCAGCCTTCCGGTCTCAATATCGAGTTCAACAATTTCAGATCATAACCTCGGCCCCTATTTCATTTTTACTTATATTTTTCCACTCCTTTCCTCCCCCCCGCCCTTTCCTTTTGTTTCTCTCTCACACCTGGCAGCTATCTTTCGCCCTGCCAGTACACTTTACACCTAAACCCAGCATATTACCATCTCGTCTAGCTTCTAATCTCCTTTACTTCTTTTGGGTCTTTTATTCTTTTGTCCGATCGCAGCCCTGCCTTCGATCTAGTTCCTTTTCTCTCCAGTTTTGAAGAAGGGTCAAACCCGAAACGTCAACTCAAATTTCTCTCCACGGATGTTGCCTGACCTGCTAGTTTTTCCAGCATTTTCTCTTGTTATTTCTTTATAAAGCCTGTTTGACTGGTCCTGTCTCTTTATAAAGCCTGTGTGACTGGTCCTGTCTCTTTATAAAGCCTGTGCGACTGGTCTTCTCTCGTTGTAAACCCGTGTGACTGGTCCTGTCTCTTTATAAAGCCTGTGTGACTGGTCCTGTCTCTTTATAAAGACAGTGCGACTGGTCCTCTCTCTTTATAAAGCCTGTGTGACTGGTCCTGCCTCTTTATAAAGTCTGTGTGGCTGGTCCTGCCTCTTTACAAAGCCTGTGTGACTGGTCCTGTCTCTTTATAAAGCCTGTTTGACTGGTCCTGTCTCTTTATAAAGCCTGTGTAACTGGTCCTGTCGCTTTATAAAGCCTCTGCGACTGGTCCTGTCTCTTTATAAAGCCTGTGTGTCTGGTTCTGTCTCTTTTGAAAGCCTGTGTGACTGGTCCTGTCTCTTTATAAAGCCTGTGTGACTGGTCCTGTCTCTTTATAAAGCCTGTGTGACTGGTCCTCTCTCTTTATAAAGCCTGTGTGACTGGTCCTGTCTCTTTATAAAGCCTGTGTGACTGGTCCTGTCTCTTTATAAAGCCTGTGTGACTGGTCCTCTCTCATTATAAACCTGTGTGACTGGTCCTGTCTCTTTATAAAGCCTGTGTGACTGCTCCTGTCACTTTATAAAGCCTCTGTGACTGGTCCTGTCTCTTTATAAAGCCTGTGTGACTGTTCCTCTCTCTTTATAAAGCCAGTGTGACTGGTCCTGTTTCATTATAAAGCCAGTGTGACTGGTCCTGTCTCTTTACAATGCCTGTGTGACTGCTCCTCTCTCTTTATAAAGCCAGTGTGACGGGTCCTGTTTCATTCTAAAGCCTGTGTGACTGGTCCTGTCTCTTTATAAAGCCTGTGTGACTGGTCCTGTCTCTTTATAAAGCCCGTGTGTCTGCTCCTGTCTCTTTATAAAGCCTGTGTGACTGCTCCTGACTCTTGATAACGCCTGTGTGTCTGTTCCTGTCTCTTTATAAAGCCTGTGTGACTGGTCCTGTCTCTTTATAAAGCCCGTGTGACTGGTCCTGTCTCTTTTCAAGCCTGTGTGACTGGTCCTGTCTCTTTATGAAGCCTGTGTGACTGGTCCTGTCTCTTTAGAAAGCCTGTGTGACTGGTCCTGTCACTTTTTAAAGCCTGTGTGAATGGCCCGGTCTCTTTATAAAGCATGTGTGACTGGTCCTGTCTCTTTATAAAGCCAGTGTGACTGGTCCTGTCTCTTTATAAAGCCTGTGTGACTGGTCCTGTCTCTTTATAAAGCCTGTGTGACTGTTCCTGTCTCTTTATAAAGCCAGTGTGACTGGTCCTGTTTCTTTATAAAGCTTGTGTGACTGGTCCTGTCTCTTTATAAAGTCTGTGTGACTGGTCCTGTCTCTTAATAAAGCCTGTGTGACTGGTCCTGTCTCTTTATAAACCCTGTGTGACTGGTCCTGTCTCTTTATAAAGCCTGTTGACTGGTCCTGTCTCTTTATAAAGCCCGTGTGACTGGTCCTGTCTCTTTATAAAGCCTGTGTGACTGGTCCTGTCTCTTTATAAAGCCCGTGTGTCTGGTCCTGTCTCTTTATAAAGCCTGTGTGACTGGTCCTGTCTCTTTATAAAGCCTGTGTGTCTGGTCCTGTCTCTTTATAAAGCCTGTGTGACTAGTCCAGTCTCTTTATATAGCCTGTGTGACTGGTCCTATCTCTTTATAAAGCCTGTGTGACTGGTCCTGTCTCTTTATAAAGCCTGTGTGACTGGTCCTGTCTCTTTATAAAGCCTGTGTGACTGGTCGTGTCTCTTTATAATGTGTGTGTGACTGGTCCTGTCTCTTTATAAAGCCTGTGTGACTGGTCCTGTCTCTCTATAAAGCCTGTTTGACTGGTCCTGTCTCTTTATAAAGCCTGTGTGACTGGTCCTGTCTCTTTATAAAATCTGTGTGACTGGTCCTGTCTCTTTATAAAGCCTGTTTGACTGGTCCTGTCTCTTTATAAAGCCTGTGTGACTGGTCCTGTCTCTTTATGAAGCCTGTGTGGCTGGTCCTGTCTCTTTATAAAGCCTGTGTGTCTGGTTCTGTCTCTTTTGAAAGCCTGTGTGACTGGTCCTGTCTCTTTATAAAGCCTGTGTGACTGGTCCTGTCTCTTTATAAAGCCTGTGTGTCTGGTCCTGTCTCTTTATAAAGCCTGTGTGACTGGTCCTGACTCTTTATAAAGCATGTTTGACTGGTCCTGTCTCTATATAAAGCCTGTGTGACTGGTCCTGTCTCTTTAGAAAGACTGTGTGACTGGTCCTGTCACTTTATAAAGCCTGTGTGACTGGTCCTGTCTCTTTATAAAGCCTGTGTGACTGGTCCTGTCTCTTTATAAAGCCTGTGCGACTGGTCCTGTCTCTTTACAAAGCCTGTGTGACTGTTCCTGTCTCTTTATAAAGCCAGTGTGACTGGTCCTGTCTCTTTATAAACCCTGAGTGACTGGTCCTGTCTCTTTATAAACCCTGTGTGACTGGTCCTGTCTCTTTATAAAGCCTGTGTGACTGGTCCTGTCTCTTTATAAAGCCCGGGTGTCTGCTCCTGTCTCTTTATAAAGCCTGTGTGACTGGTCCTGTCTCTTTATAAAGCCTGTGTGTCTGGTCCTGTCTCTTTATAAAGCCTGTGTGACTGGTCCTGTCTCTTTATAAAGCCTGTGTGACTGGTCCTGTCTCTTTATAAAGCCTGTTTGACTGGTCCTGTCTCTTTATAAAGCCTGTGTGACTGGTCCTGTCTCTTTATAATGTGTGTGTGACTGGTCCTCTCTCTTTATAAAGTCTGTGTGACTGGTCCTGTCTCTTTATAAAGCCTGTGTGACTGGTCCTGCCTCTTTATAAAGCCAGTGTGACTGGTCCTGTCTCTTTAAAAAGCCTGTGTGACTTGTCCTGTCTCTTTATAAAGCCTGTGTGACTGGTCCTGTCTCTTTATAAAGCCTGTGTGACTGGTCCTGCCTCTTTATAAAGCCTGTTTGACTGGTCCTGTCTCTTTATAAAGCCTGTGCGACTGGTCCTGTCTCTTTATAAAGCCAGTGCGACTGGTCCTGTCTCTTGAAAAAGCCTGTGTGACTGGTCCTGTCTCTTTAAAAAGCCGGTGTGACTGGTCCTGTCTCTTTATAAAGCCAATGTGACTGGTCCTGTCTCTTTATAAAGCCTGTGTGACTGATCCTGCCTCTTTATAAACCTGTTTGACTGGTCCTGTCTCTTTATAAAGCCTGTGTGACTGGTCCTGTCTCTTTATAAAAACTGTGTGACTGGTCCTGTCTCTTAAAAAAGCCCTTGTGTCCGGTCCTGTCTCTTTATAAAGCCTGTGTGACTGGTCCTGTCTCTTTATAAAGCCTGTGTGACTGGTCCTGTCTCTTTATAAAGCCAGTGTGACTGGTCCTGTCTCTTTATAAAGCCTGTGTGCCTGGTCCTGCCTCTTTATAAAGCCTGTTTGACTGGTCCTGCCTCTTTATAAAGCCTGTGCGTCTGGTCCTGTCTCTTTATAAAGCCTGTGTGACTGGTCCTGTCTCTTTATAAAGCCTGTGTGACTGGTCCTGTCTCTTTAAAAAGCCGGTGTGACTGGTCCTGTCTCTTTATAAAGCCAGTGTGACTGGTCCTGTCTCTTTATAAAGCCTGTGTGACTGGTCCTGTCTCTTTATAATGTGTGTGTGACTGGCCCTGTCTCTTTATAAAGTCTGTGTGACTGGCCCTGTCTCTTTATAAAGCCTGTGTGACTGGTCCTGTCTCTTTATAAAGCCAGTGTGACTGGTCCTGTCTCTTTTTCAAGCCTGTGTGACTGGTCCTGTCTCTTTATAAAGCCTGTTTGACTGGTCCTGTCTCTTTATAAAGCTGGTGTGGCTGGTCCTGTCTCTTTATAAAGCCTGTGTGACTGGTCCTGTCTCTTTATAAAGCCTGTGTGACTGGTCCTGCCTCTTTATAAAGCCTGTTTGACTGGTCCTGTCTCTTTATAAAGCCTGTGAGACTGGTCCTGTCACTTTATAAAGCCTGTGTGACTGGTCCTGCCTCTTTATAAAGCCTGTTCGACTTGTCCTGTCTCTTTATAAAGCCTGTGTGACTGGTCCTGTCACTTTATAAAGCCTGTGTGACTGGTCCTGTCACTTTATAAAGCCTGTGTGACTGGTCCTGTCTCTTTATTAAATCTGTGTGACTGGTCCTGCCTCTTTATAAAGCCTGTGTGTCTTGTCCTGTCTCTTTATAAAGCCTGTGTGACTGGTCCTGTCTCTTTATAAAGCCTGTGTGACTGGTCCTGTCTCTTTATAAAATCTGTGTGACTGGTCCTGTCTCTTTATAAAGCCCTTGTGTCCGGTCCTGTCTCTTTATAAAGCCTGTGTGACTGGTCCTGCCTCTTTATAAAGCCTGTTCGACTTGTCCTGTCTCTTTATAAAGCCTGTGTGACTGGTCCTGTCACTTTATAAAGCCTGTGTGACTGGTCCTGTCACTTTATAAAGCCTGTGTGACTGGTCCTGTCTCTTTATTAAATCTGTGTGACTGGTCCTGCCTCTTTATAAAGCCTGTTTGACTGGTCCTGTCTCTTTATAAAGCATGTGTGACTGGTCCTGTCTCTTTATAAAGCCTGTGTGACTGGTCTTCTCTCATTATAAACCCGTGTGACTGGTCCTGTCTCTTTATAAAGCCTGTGTGACTGGTCCTGTCTCTTTATAAAGACAGTGCGACTGGTCCTCTCTCTTTATAAAGCCTGTGTGACTGGTCCTGTCACTTTATAAAGCCTGTGTGACTGGTCCTGTCACTTTATAAAGCCTGTGTGACTGGTCCTGTCTCTTTATAAAGCCTGTGTGGCTGGTCCTGCCTCTTTACAAAGCCTGTGTGACTGTTCCTGTCTCTTTATAAAGCATGTTTGACTGGTCCTGTCTCTTTATAAAGCCTGTGTGTCTGGTCCTGTCTCTTTATAAAGCCTCTGCGACTGGTCCTGTCTCTTTATAAAGCCTGTGTGTCTGGTTCTGTCTCTTTTGAAAGCCTGTGTGACTGGTCCTCTCTCATTATAAACCTGTGTGACTGGTCCTGTCTCTTTATAAAGACTGTGTGACTGGTCCTGTCTCTTTATAAAGCCTGTGTGACTGCCCCTGTCAGTTTATAAAGCCTGTGTGACTGGTCCTGTCTCTTTATAGAGCCTGTGTGGCTGGTCCTGTCTCTTTACAAAGCCTGTGTGACTGGTCCTCTCTCTTTATAAAGCCAGTGTGACTGGTCCTGTTTCATTATAAAGCCTGTGTGACTGGTCCTGTCTCTTTATAAAGCCTGTGTGACTGGTCCTGTCTATTTATAAAGCCCGTGTGTCTGGTCCTGTCTCTTTATAAAGCCTGTGTGCCTGTTCCTGTCTCTTTATAAAGCCTGTGTGTCTGCTCCTGTCTCTTTATAAAGCCTGTGTGACTGCTCCTGACTCTTGATAACGCCTGTGTGTCTGTTCCTGTCTCTTTATAAAGCCTGTGTGACTGGTCCTGTCTCTTTATAAAGCCCGTGTGACTGGTCCTGTCTCTTTATAAAGCCTGTGTGACTGGTCCTGTCTCTTTATAAAGCCTGTGTGACTGGTCCTGTCTCTTTATAAAGCCTGTGTGTCTGCTCCTGTCTCTTTATAAAGCCTGTGTGACTGTTCCTGTCTCTTTATAAAGCCAGTGTGACTGGTCCTGTTTCTTTATAAAGCTTGTGTGACTGGTCCTGTCTCTTTATAAAGTCTGTGTGACTGGTCCTGTCTCTTAATAAAGCCTGTGTGACTGGTCCTGTCTCTTTATAAAGCCTGTGTGACTGGTCCTGTCTCTTTATAAAGACCGTGTGTCTGGTCCTGTCTCTTTATAAAGCCTGTGTGCCTGTTCCTGTCTCTTTATAAAGCCTGTGTGTCTGCTCCTGTCTCTTTATAAAGCCTGTGTGACTGCTCCTGACTCTTGATAACGCCTGTGTGTCTGTTCCTGTCTCTTTATAAAGCCTGTGTGACTGGTCCTGTCTCTTTATAAAGCCCGTGTGACTGGTCCTGTCTCTTTATAAAGCCTGTGTGACTGGTCCTGTCTCTTTATAAAGCCTGTGTGACTGGTCCTGTCTCTTTATAAAGCCTGTGTGTCTGCTCCTGTCTCTTTATAAAGCCTGTGTGACTGTTCCTGTCTCTTTATAAAGCCAGTGTGACTGGTCCTGTTTCTTTATAAAGCTTGTGTGACTGGTCCTGTCTCTTTATAAAGTCTGTGTGACTGGTCCTGTCTCTTAATAAAGCCTGTGTGACTGGTCCTGTCTCTTTATAAAGCCTGTGTGACTGGTCCTGTCTCTTTATAAAGCCTGTGTGACTGGTCCTGTCTCTTTTGAAAGACTGTGTGACTGGTCCTGTCTCTTTATAAAGCCTGTGTGACTGGTCCTGTCTCTTTATAAAGACCGTGTGACTGGTCCTGTCTCTTTATAAAGTTTCTCCGCCTCCGCCGTATCTGCTCCGACGATGCCACCTTCCACACCAGTGCTTCAGACATGTCTTCCTTTTTGCGCAACCGAGGATTCCCCTCTACCGTGGTTGACACTGCCCTCGACCGTGTCAGTTCTATCTCCCGCACCTCTGCCCTCACCCCTGCCCCTCCCTTCCAGAACCACGATGGGGTTCCCCTTGTCCTCACCTTTCACCCCACCAGCCTCCACATTCAACGGATCATCCTCCGGCATTTCCGCTACCTCCAAAGTGATCCCACCACCAAACATATCTTCCCCTCCCCTCCCCTTTCAGCATTCCGCAGGGACCGCTCGCTCCGACACACCCTAGTCCACTCCTCTATCACCCCAAACAGCCCTTCCCCTTCGCCTGGCACCTTCCCGTGCAAGCGGAGGAGATGTAACACCTGCCCCGATACCTCCCCCCTCCCCACTGTCCAGGGCCCCAAACACCCCTTCCCGGTGAAACAGTGATTTACTTGTACTTCTCGCAATCTAGTATACTGTATTCGCTGCTCACGCTGCGGTCTCCTCTACATTGGGGAGACCAAACGCAGATTGGGTGACCGCTTTGCGGAACACCTCCGTTCAGTCCGTAAGGGTGACCCCGAGATTCCGGTCGCCTGTCATTTCAATTCACCGCTCCATTCCCACTCGGACCTCACCGTCCTTGGCCTCTTGTACTGTTCCACGGAAGCTCAACGTAAACTCGAGGAACAGCACCTCGTCTTCCGATTAGGCACTCTGCAGCCTTCCGGTCTCAATATCGAGTTCAACAATTTCAGATCATAACCTCGGCCCCTATTTCATTATTATTTATATTTTTCCACTCCTTTCCTCCCCACCGCCCTTTCCTTTTGATTCTCTCTCACACCTGGCAGCTATCTTTCGCCCTGCCAGTGCACTTTACACCTAATCCCAGCATATTACCATCTCGTCTAGCTTCTAATCTCTTTTACTTCTTTTGGGTCTTTTATTCTTTTGTCCGATCGCAGCCCTGCCTTCGATCTAGTTCCTTTTCTCTCCAGTTTTGAAGAAGGGTCAAACCCGAAACGTCAACACAAATTTCTCTCCACGGATGTTGCCTGACCTGCTGAGTTTTTCCAGCATTTTCTGTTGTTATTTCTTTATAAAGCCTGTCTGACTGGCCCTGTCTCTTTATAAAGCCTGTGTGGCTGGTCCTGTCTCTTTATAAAGCCTGTGTGACTGGTCCTGTCTCTTTATAAAGCCTGTGTGACTGGTCCTGTCTCTTTATAAACCCTGTGTGACTGGTCCTGTCTCTTTATAAAGCCTGTGTGACTGGTCCCGTCTCTTTATAAACCCTGTGTCACTGGTCCTGTCTCTTTATACAGCCTGTGTGACTGGTCCTGTCTCTTTATAAAACCTGTGTGACTGTTCCTGTCCCTTTATGAAGCCAGTGTGGCTGGTCCTGTTTCTTTATAAACCCCGTGTGACACACACACACAATTAATAATTAAATCACAATGTGATTGTGAGGATCGATTTTCGCCTCTTGATACCTTCCGTGTCCACCGGTCGAGGAAGGTATCAAGTGAACAGGTGGACACCGCCTGCTCCCTCTCCAGGGCCACCCGGGCAGGGACAAGACCATGGGAGAGAGGCAGGCAGCCAGAGTGACCCCATGGGCCCCGCCCATCCTGGGCCTACAAATTGCTGTTTTCGCCAGGCCCAAGAGCATGTCCAGGAGAAGATCCTCCCACTTACCCACCACCACTCCGCACGCGGTGGCCAGAGATTAGGAGCGTGGGGCTAAAGTGTAACCAAGAGTTGAGGAGCAGCCCCTTCAGGGAACTACACAGGCGCTGTAACCTCTCACACTGAATATATACACGGCCCGTGGACTCCTCTCGGCCACAGAAACCACACCTGGCCTTGGAGTCCAGAAAGGAGCTTAAAAACTGTTGCACACGACAGCTCCCTGCCACAGTCTCCACCCCAGATCCCCAATGGTGCTGGGAAGGACTCCCGCATAGAGAGCCCTCCATTGGGGACCCTCACCTCCGTCAGACAGCAAGATCACCCACCAGTCTGATTGAGATTGGGCAATAAACAAAATTAATCAATAAATTATACAGAAACCCGAGTCCCCGGGTCCTCAGCCCTGGTGTGAAGTACGCTGGCCACCAATTTTCCGTTACTAACTCACACCTCAGGCCCCGCCCAGTCTGGTTTAATTACTAAATGTTTTCTAACTCAGGTTCAGGCCTGTCATTCTGAGGGAAACAAGGCCTCATATGTTGGTGTGCCTCACCCGAGCGGCTGTTAATGGCTTTAATAAACTGGTAGCAAGGTTTTTTTTAAAAAGGTGGAAAGAGGTGAAAAACGCAACTAGTGATGCCTCAAAACTCACGGACAGAGAAATCCACTTCATCAGCGCCCCTGCCACAGGACTCAATATCCACCCCCTCCACCACTGGTGCACTGTGTCTGCAGTATGTACGGTCTACAAGATGACCACGGTCAGGCCATGTGGAGTCAAGGGCCAGGCAACAGAATGGATGGAAAGATCGCTACAAACTTCCCTTAACTCCAATCCTCTGATTTCTGTTTTGTAGCCAGCTTTCCATCCATTCTGCTGCCTGGCCCTTCCCTCCACACAGCCTGACCTTGGTCATCTTGTCGATCTTACATACTGTTATGGATAGCAAGCTGGTCAAAAAACAGGAGTGTGTGTGTCGGGGTTAGTAATAGCTACTCAGACTGGCAAAAGGTGGGAAGTGGTGTTCCACAGGGATCGGCGCTGGGATCACTATTGTTCACCATTTACAGAAACGATTTGGACGCGTGAATCAGAAGAACAATTTCAAAGTTTGTCGATAACACCAAATTGGGAGGTAGAGTTAATACTGAGGAAGACAAAATGCAAGAAGACATTAATAAATTTCAGAATGGGCGTGTAATTGGCAAATGAATTTCACTGTAGATCAGTGTGAGGTGCTGTGTTAATGAATTTCACTGTAGATCAGTGTGAGGTGGTGTGTTAATGAATTTCACTATAGATCAGTGTGATGTGATGTGTTAATGAATTTCACTGCAGATCAGTGTGAGCGGGTGTGTTAATGAATTTCACTATAGATCAGTGTGAGGGGGTGTGTTAATGAATTTCACTATAGATCAGTGTGAGGGGGTGTGTTTTGGTGGGAAGAATAAGGAGGCCACTCACTACTTGGACAAGGGGGTGAAATTGGGTTGCTTTGTGCCTCCCGCGATATTCAGCGGGAGGTTAGCGGCGTAGGTAGTCGGTAGCTCCCCGCGGCACTGCACCGCCGGCAATGACATCATTGCCAAGCGCAGCACCCCGGGTTACGACCCCTGACCTATCACCGGACGATGTGTCCGACAGGGTCAGGGGTCGTTTCTGCAGCCGCGATGCCACTTAAAGGGCAGGTGTCGGGCGGCAACTTTTTATTTTGGCCGACTGCCAGCACCTGCCCCCTTCCCCTTTCTTCTTCGGGGTGTCGGCCGCAATCGCACAGCCCGGCGCTCCTCTTGATCCGACACCCCGCTCCCCGGTGGTCCAGCAGGGCCCAGATGTGCGCAGTGCTGCGCCCCTCCCCTTTAATCAGGGAGGGAGGTCTGCTATGGCATGGTGCTACGTGCCGACCGGCATGGCGCTGTGACACGAAGCACCGTGAAATTCACTGGTAGCGCCTCAAGAGGGAGGGGAACGCTTCCAGTAGAACCCTGCCTCCTGCCTGGGGCGCTACCACTGAATTTAATGCGCAGGGGCGCTAACTTTTTCAGGGCGTTAAAATTAGCCCCAGGGACGTTAGCGACCCAAAGGGGGCATCACCGAATTTCCCCCTAAGAGTCTAAATGGGCTGGAGGAGCAGAGGGATCCAGGGATCCAGATACACAAATCACTAAAAGTAGCAACACAGATTAATAAGGCCATTAAAATAAAAGCACTGGGGTACATTCCTAAAGGAGCCTTCTGTTCCGTGCCTAGGAGCTCTGAACCATGGCAGAGAGTGGCTGGGACACGTTTCTCACACGCCTCGAGATTAACCCGCACGGCAACTTTGCTGTCAGTGAAGAGAGACAAGAAAAACCAAAGTGCCATTTGCCCCTCTCAGTGTGGCCCTGAAGGACTGTGTCCAGGCTGGAATTCTGTTCCCACTGCACGATCCTCCCCTAGATTGTCCTTTGAGCTCCAGCCAGGTGATGCTAAACACTCAGGTGGGAAAGAAGAAAATCTACAATAATGTGTTTAAAAAAAAGCTGGTTTATTTGACATCTATCCAGAATATTAAACTCCAGCCCAGTTATAGGGGTCATTAACATCAGCAGAAACAAACCCCAACTGTCAGAATGAACATGGTTCAGTCCTGGATGTGATTAACAGCAGCAATAACAGCAGAATCCAACCCCTGCAGTCATTTGTGAACACGCTGGTGTGTCAGCAGGTTGGATGACTGAGTGAATCCATTCCCTCACACGGAGCAGGTGAACGGCCTCTCCACAGTGTGAACTCGCTGGTGATTCAGCAGGTTGGATGACTCAATGAATCCCTTCCCACACTCAGAGCAGGTGAACAGCCTCTCCCCAGTGTGACTGCGCTGGTGTACAGTGAGCTCAGATGATCGCCTGAACCCAGTCCCGCAGTGAGAGCACCTGAACGGTCTCTCGTCAGTGTGAACACGTTGATGGTATGTCAGTTCCCTGGAACTTTTAAAGCACTTCTCACAGTCCGGGCAATTAAAAGGTCTCTCATCAGTGTGAACTCGCTGGTGATTCAGCAGGTTGGATGAATTAGTGAATCCCTTCCCACACTCAGCAGGTGAACGGCCTCTCCCCAGTGTGAATACGCTGGTGTCTCAGTAGGTGGGATGACTGAGTGAATCCCTTCCCACACTCAGTGCAGGTGAACGGCCTCTCTCCAGTGTGAACACGCTGGTGTGTCAGTAGGTGGGATGACTGAGTGAATCCCTTCCCACACTCAGTGCAGGTGAACGGTTTCTCTCCAGTGTGAACTCGCTGGTGATTCAGCAGGCTGGATGAATTAGTGAATCCCTTCCCACACTCAGTGCAGGTGAACGGCCTCTCTCCAGTGTGAACACGCTGGTGTGTCAGTAGGTGAGATGAATTAGTGAATCCCTTCCCACACTCAGAGCAGGTGAATGGCCTCTCCCCAGTGTGAACTCGCTGGTGTTTCAGCAGGCTGCATGACTGAGTGAATCCCTTCCCACACTCAGTGCAGGTGAACGGCCTCTCTCCAGTGTGAACACGCTGGTGTGTCAGTAGGTGAGATGAATTAGTGAATCCCTTCCCACACTCAGAGCAGGTGAATGGCCTCTCCCCAGTGTGAACTCGCTGGTGTTTCAGCAGGCTGCATGACTGAGTGAATCCCTTCCCACACTCAGTGCAGGTGAACGGCCTCTCTCCAGTGTGAACAAGCTGGTGTGTCAGTAGGTGAGATGAATTAGTGAATCCCTTCCCACACTCAGTGCAGGTGAACGGTCTCGCCCCGGTGTGAACACGCTGGTGTGTCTGAAGGTCACATGACTGAGTGAATCCCTTCCCACACAATGAGCAGGTGAATGGCCTCTCCCCAGTGTGAACTCGCTGGTGTGTCAGCAGGCTGGATGACTGAGTGAATCCCTTCCCACACTCAGAGCAGGTGAATGGCCTCTCCCCGGTGTGAATGCGCTTGTGTCTCGATAGGCCAGAGGGTTGGCTGAAGCCTCGTCCACACACAGAACACGTGTACGGTTTCTCCCCGCTGTGAATGGTGCTTTTTGCTTCCATGTTCAGAGGCCGGTGAGATTCAGATCCGGCGAGTAGTGACTCTGTCAGATCTTGAAGTGATGTTTGGTTTCAGCTTACCGTCTGTAAATCCTCCCCTTCCAGTGCCCTGTAAAATTAATATAAAACAGGGAGTGAGAGAGACAACCCACAGGAAAACAAAGGCAGGTTGTGAAATTGAGCTCAATGAATCTGGTCAATTGTGAAGTGACCATGAAAGCTGCCGGATTGTCATAAAAACCCAACTGGTTCACTGATGTCCTTCGGGAAGGGAATACGCCACCTGGTCTGGGCCTACACACAACTCTGGCCTCTATTTGGGGGGGGGGGGCGGGTGGGGAGCGGGAGAGCGAAGGAAAGGAACTTTATACATCTGCAACTCGACCAGAACTTTGATAGAACCTCCAAAACCCGCAACCTCCACCACCTAGAAGGACAAGGGCAGCTGTTGTATGGGAGCACCATCACATCCAAGTTCCCCTCCAAGTCACACACCACCCTGACTCAGATATATTCATCGTTGCTGAGTCATAATCCTGGAACTCCTTACCGAACAACATTGTGGGAATACCTTCACCACACGGACTGCAGTAGTTCAAGAAGGTGACTCACCACCCCCTTCTCAACGGGAAACTGGGGATTGGCAATATTTGCTGCTCTTGCGAGCTACGCCCACATCCCAAGAATGAATTAAAACAAATCTGTAGATGTAAACTGGATTAAAAGCCTGTACAGAAAAACTTATTCCTAAAACAATACTCTTTTACATTGTACGGACAGTGTCTGTGTAACAACCTAATCTCCTCTAGAATCCACCTCCCTTGACAGTCTCACATTGGAAATTGTTGGGTCCTCCTGGGCTCAGAAGTACTGGGGGTTAAACCCAGCAGCTTCTCCTCCATCTCCACTCCAGCTCAAACTGAAACATAGAAACATACAAACAAAGAAGATAGGAGCAGGAGTAGGCTATTCGGCCCCTCAAGCCTGCTCCGCCATTCAATGCGATCATGGCTGATCATCCAAATTCAGTACCCGGTCCCTGCTTTCTCCCCATATCCCTTGATCCCTTTAGCTTTAAGAAATATATCCAATTCCTTCTTGAATATATTTAATGTATTGGCCTCTACTGCCTTCTCTGGTAGAGAATTCCACAGGTTCACCACTCTCTGGGTGAAGAAATTCCTCCTCATTTCTGTCCTAAATGGCTTACCCCGTATCCTTAGACTGTGACCCCTGGTTCTGGACACCCCGACCATCAGGAACATCCTTCCTGCATCTAGTCTGTCCAGTCCTGCCAGAATTTTATAAGTTTCAATGAGATCCCCTCTCATTCTTGTAAACTCCAGCGAATACAAGCCCAATCATCCCAATCTCTCCTCATACATCATTCCTGCCATCCCAGGTATCAGCCTGGTGAATCTTTGTTGAACTCTTTCCACGGCAAGAACATCCTTCCTCAGATAAGGTGACCAAAACTGCACACAATACTCAAGATGTGGGCTCACCAAGGCCCTGTACAACTGCAGCAAGACATCCTTGTTCCTGTACTCAAACCCTCTCGCTACGAAGGCCAAGATACCATTTACCTTCTTAACTGCCTGCTGCACCTGCATGCTTACCTTCAGCGAGTGGTGCACAAGGACACCCAGGTCTCGTTGCACTTCCCCTTCTCCCAATCTATTGCCATTCAGATAATAATCTGCCTTCCTGTTTTTGCCAGCAAAGTGGATAACCTCACATTTATCCACGTAATATTGCATGTGCTATGCTTCTGCCCAATCACCCAACCTGTCCAAATCATCCTGTAGTTTCTCGGCATCCTCCTCGCAGCACACACGCCCACCCAGCTTTGTGTCATCTGCAAATTTGGAGATATTACATCTAGTTCCCTTGTCTAGATCATTAATATATATTGTGAATAGCTGGGGTCCAAGGACCGATCCCTGCAGTACCCCACTAGTCACTGCCTGCCACTCGGAAAAAGACCCGTTTATTCCAACTCTTTGCTTTCTGTCTGCCAACCAGTTCTCTATCCAAGTCAATACCTTGCCCCCAATCCCAGGTACCTTAACTTTACATGCTAATCTCTTATGCGGGACCTTATCGAAAGCCTTCTGAAAGTCCAAATACACATCCACTGGTTCTCCCTTATCTATTTTACTAGTTACATCCTCAACAATGAAGCAACAAAAAGACCTACACAGGCGGCCAGGGACCTACCTTCCGTCAGCCTGCAATAAAACTCTTCCCCACAGCCACTGACTAATGGCAGCTGCAGCACCCGCAATTCCCCGTGCCCCAGAAACCGCTCTATGCAACGCACCGATTTCCCCGCTGAGAGTGCGCATGCTCCCCGGGGCCGTGGGCCATTCTGGGAGCCTGGCTCCTGTCCTTTTCCCAATTTGGACTCGGTGGAACCGGCTGAAGAAACCGGGAAGCGGCGGCTCGGATGGGAGAGGCGCTGCACCCTGGGTTTCCTGGTGCCGGGGCCCTGGCCGCACGTCCGCCAGGCCCAGCCGCCCTGATTCTGATTGAGTTTTTGATGAGGTAACAGAGAGGGTTGATGAGGGCAATGTGGTTAACGTGGTGTACATGGATTTCCAAAAGGCGTTCGACAAGTGCCACATAATAGACTTGCCAGCAAAGTTGAAGCCCATGGAATAAAAGGGACAGTGGCAGCATGGATACGGAATTGGCAAAGTGACAGAAAACAGAGAGCAGTGGTGAACGGTTGTTTGTCGGACTGGAAGAAGGTATACAGTGGTGTTCCCCAGGGGTCGGCACTAGGACCACTGCTTTACTTGATATATATTAATGACTTAGACTTGGGTGTACAGTGCATAATTTCAAAATTTGCAGATGACACAAAACTTGGAAGTAAAGTGAACAGTGAGGAGGATAGTGATAGACTTCAAGAAGACAGACAGGCTGGTGGAATGGGCGGGCACGTGGCAGATGAAATTTAACGCAGAAAAGTGCGAAGTGATACATTTTGGTATGAAGAACCAAGTGAGGCAATATAAACTAAAGGGTACAATTCTAAAGTGTGTGCATGAACAGAGAGACCTGGGGGTATGTGTGCACAAATCATTGAAGGTGGCCGGGCAGGTTGAGAAAGCGGTTAAAAAAGCGTGCGGGATCCTGGGCTTAATAAATAGAGGCATAGAGTCCAAAAGCAAGGAGGTTATGATGAACCTTTATAAAACACTGGTTCGGCCTCAACTGGAGTATTGTGTCCAATTCTGGGCACCGCACTTTATGAAGGATGTGAAGGCCTCAGAGAGGGTGCAGAAAAGATTTACAAGAATGGTTCCAGGTATGAGGGACTTCAGTTAGGTGGATAGACTGAAGAAGCTGGGGTGGTTCTCCTTAGAGCAGAGAGGTTGAGAAGAGATTTGATAGAGGTGTTCAAAATCATGAGGGGTCTGGACAGAGTAGAGAGAGAGAAACTGTTCCCATTGGCGGAAGGGTCGAGAACCGGAGGACACAGATTTAAGGTGATTGCCAGAAGAACCAAACGCGACATGAGGGAAAACCTTTTTACTCATTGAGTGGTTAGGATCTGGAATGCACTGCCTGAAAGGGTGGTGGAGGCAAATTCAATCACTGCTTTCAAAAGGGAATTGTGTAAGTGCCTGAAGTAAAGAAATTTGCAGGGTTACGGGGAAAGGGCGGGGAGTGGGACTAGCTGAAGTGGTCTTGGAGAGCCGGCACGGGCTCGACGGGCCAAATGGCCTCCTTCTGTGCTGTAACCATTCTATGATTCTATAAAATATTAGAAAGTTTGTTCCGCAGAAGCACGAGGTTTATCTGCTTTTATTGATGAATTTAAAAAGTCTCTATTAAAACCTGAGCCAGTGTGTTGTGAGCCAAAGAGCCTTGTGTCCAATGAGGGGAATAAAGGCCCACAGCCTCCCCTGGCCCCGGGCCCTGAACAAGGGACTGGAGAAACTCGCTCCCCTGTGGGTCAGACAATCAGCCGGCGCTAGTCCCGCCCCTCGGGCTCCTCGATTGGTTGGAGGACCCGCCGCCGGCTCGCTCCTCCAGCCCCGCCCCGCTTGCTCCCTATTGGTCGGAAGCACCCGTCAATCAGGCCGCGGGCCCGGGTCACGTTTCCCGAGGAGCTCACGTCACCGTCCAACTGACGCCGCTCGGTCCGGGGCCTCGCGGACTCAGTTTTTACTGTTTCTCTTTATTCTCTCCCGATCCACCCCTCCCACACCACCCCGCGCAATTCTCCACCCAATTGGAGCGGAGAAAACTCACTTTGCGCCACCGATCACGAATCTGGAACCGACACCAAGGCCTTTCCCCGGAATGGCACGCACCAACTCCGTCCGGCAGGATCCAAGTGCGTAGGCGCAGCTCCGAGTGCAGCAGCGGGGTTGGTGTCCCCTGGGCATGCGCGGTTGTTGCCCTCGCTGACCGTGAGAGGTCGCTGTGCCGGATCCGGTCCAAACCGCCGCTCCCTGTGCGCATGCGCGGACTATCGTCTGTCAATCAACCATCAGCCAGAAGAGGTCGCTGGTGAGACCAGTGAAGAAAGAAAGACTTGCATTTCTATAGCGCCTTTCACCACCACCGGACGCCCCAAAGTGCTTCACAGCCAATGAAGTACTTTTGAAGTGTAGTCACTGTTGTAATGTAGGAAATGTGGCAGTCAAATAGCACACAGCAAGCTCCCACAAACAGCAATGTGATAATGACCAGATAATCTATCTTTTTGTTAACTCTGTTTCTCTCTCTACGGATGTTGCCTGGGCTGCTGAGTGTTTCCAGCATTTCCTGTTATTTCAGATTTCCAGCATCCGCAGTATTTTGCTATTATCCTTTTGTTACATTGATTGAGGGATAAACATTGGCTAGGACACCGGGGATATTTCCCCTGCTCTTTCCCCACATTACAACAGTGACTACACCTCAAAAGTACTTCATTGGCTGTAAAGCACTTCAAGACGTCTGCTGGTCATGAAAGCACTATATAAATGCAAGTCTTTCTGTCTCAAAATAGTGTCATGGGATCTTTTACATCCACCTGAGAGAGCAGGCAGGGCCTCAGTTTAATGTCTCATCCGAAAGACGCCACCTCTGACAGTGCCTCAGTACTGCACTGGAGTGTCAGCCTGAATTTTTGTGCTCAAGTCTCTGGAGTGAGACTTGAACCCACAACCTTATGCCTCAGAGGCAAGAGTGCTACCATAGAGTCATAGATTTATACAGCACAGAAAGCGGCCCTTCGGCCCATCGTGTCCGCGCCGGCCATCAAGCCCTGTCTATTCTAATCCCATTTTCCAGCACTTGGTACGTAGCCTTGTATGCAATGGCGTTTCAAGTGCTCATCTAAATGCTTCTTGAATGTTGTGAGGGTTCCTGCCTCTACCACCCTTTCAGGCAGTGAGTTCCAGATTCCAACCACCCTCTGGGTGAAAAAGTTTTTCCTCAAATCCCCTCTAAACCTCCTGTCCCTTACCTTGAAACTATGCCCCCTGGTTATTGACCCCTTTACTAAGGGGAAAAGTTCTTTTCTATCTACCCTATCTATGCCCCTCATAATTTTGTACACCTCAACCAGGTCCCCCTTCAGCCTTCTCTCCTCTAAATTAGAGTACGAGAGATGGCAGTTGAATTGTACAGGTATTTTGTATTGGTCTTCACCACAGAGGATACAAGTAACATCCCAGAAATAGCTGTAAATCAGGAAATGGAAGGGAGGGAGGAACCAGTGTGTATCTGAGTCAATGGGACTCTCTTTGACCTTTCTCCCCAGTCCATCTCCAGGACCAGTGTGTATCTGAGTCAATGGGACTCTCTCGGACCTTTTCCCCCAGTCGATCTCTGGAAACTCTTTGAATCGGAAGAGTTCTCTCCGGTTGGTGCTCTCACAATCCTGTGTTGGTTCACCTGCTGTCGTTCCTCAGTCTACAATCCCTGTTTACTCTCAGCTGTGGACCTCTCAATCACTCAGTCTTTCACCAGGAGATCTAATTATGGCAGGACTGAAAATAACAACATGAATAGTGTGAAGTAATGTAATGTAGACTTTTCTTCAGCTTAATAAAAATAAAAGTTTGGGTCCGAGTGCTTCTGTCTGATGTTGTCCCTTTTCTCAGATCCCCGCCACGCCCGCCTGGGCTTCCAGCAAATCACCAAAGTTCTGGATAGAAATGCACAATTTCCCTGTGCTTTAGGCAAACCGAAGCTGGGGCCATCTTTCCCACGTAACACTGTCTGATCTCACTGGACCCATCCTCCCCGGGTTACACACTGTCTGATCACACTGGGCCCATCCTCCCCGGGTTACACACTGTCTGATCTCACTGGGCCCATCCTCCCCGGGTTACACACCGTCTGATCTCACTGGACCCATCCTCCCCGGGTTACACACTGTCTGATCTCACTGGGCCCATCCTCCCCAGGTAACACACTGTCTGATCTCAGTGGACCCATCCTCCCCGGGTTACACACTGTCTGATCTCACTGGGCCCATCCTCCCCGGGTTACACACTGTCTGATCTCACTGGGCCCATCTTTCCCAGGTAACAGACTATCTGATCTCACTGGACCCATCCTCCCCGGGTTACACACTGTCTGATCTCACTGGGCCCATCCTCCCCGGGTTACACACTGTCTGATCACACTGGGCCCATCCTCCACGGGTTACACAATCATAGAAATTTACTGCATAGAAGGCTGCCATTCAGCCCATCTTGTCCGAGCCGGCTGACAAAGATCTATCCACTCTAATCCCACTTTCCAGCACTTGGTCCGTAGCCTGGTAGCTTACGGCACTTCAAGTGCATATCCAAGCAGTTTTTAAACGTGATGAGCTTCTCTGCCTCTACCACCCTTTCAGGCAGTGAGTTCCAGACCTCCACCACCCTCTGGGTGTAAAAAACTTACCTCAAAACCCCTCTAACCCTTTGACCATCTGCTTTAAATCTATGCCCCCCTGATTATTGACCCTTCTGCTAAGGGAAATAGATCTTTCCTATCCACTCTATCTAGGCCCCTAATAATTTGATACACCTCAATCGAGTCTCCCCTTGGCCTTCTCTGTTCCAAAGAAAACAACCCCAGCCTATCCAATCTTTCCACATAGCAAAAATTCCCCAGCCCAGGCAAAATCCCCGTAAATCTCCTCTGCACCCTCTGTAATGCAATCACAGCCTTCCTGTAATGTGTTGACCAGAACTGCACGCAGTATTCTAGCTGCGGCCTAGCTATACAGTTCACGCATTACCTCCCAGCTCTTATATTCTATGCCTCGGCTAGTAAAGACCTTTCTCCCCAGTCCATCCACTAGAGGGTGCAGAGCAGATGTAATTTTTTTCACCCAGAGGGTGGTGGGAGTCTGGAACTCACTGTCCGAAAGGATGGTCGAGGCAGAGACCCTCAGCACATTTAAAAAGTACTTGGGTGTACACTTGAAGAGCCGTAACCTACAGGGCTGTGGAGCAAGAGTCTGCAGGACGGGTTCATGGAATCCATTCGGGACAGTTTCCTGGAACAAAATGTCATGGAACCAACAATGTTAGAACTTGTATTGTGTAATAAGACAGGGTTAATTAGCAATCTCATAGTAAAGCATCCTCTGGGGCAGAGTGATCATAATATGTTAGAACTTCACATTAATTTTTGAGAGTGACTTGCCTAAGTCCGAAACTAGTGTCTTAATCTTAAATAAAGCCAATTACATTAGGTATGAGGGGAGAGTTGGCTGAGGTAGATTGGAAAAATAGATTAAAAGGTATGGCGGTAGATAAGCAGTGGCTAGCATTTAAAGAAATATTTCATAATTCGCAACTAAAATACATTCCATTGAGAAACAAAAACTCCACGGGAAGTGATCCAACAATGGCTAACTAAAGAAGGTAAGGATAGCATTAGATTGACAGAAGCTTATAATGTTGCAAAGAATAATAGTAAGCCTGAGGATTGAGAGTTTCAGAAACCAGCAAAGATTGACCAAAAATTGATAAAAAATGCAATGACAGAAAACGAGCAAGAAATCTAAAAGCAGATTGTAAGAATTTCTACAAGTATGTAGGAAGGAAGAGAGTAGCAAAAGTAAACATTGGTCCCTTAGAGGCTGAGACAGGCGAAATTATTGTGGGGAATAAGGAAATGGCAGAAACGTTAAACAAGTATTTTGTATCTGTCTTCATAGAAGACACAAAAAGCAGACCAAAAATGGTGGGGAACCGAGGGTCTACTGAGGGTGAGGAACTGAACGTAATTCATATAAGTAGAGAAAAAGTACTAGAGAATCGAATAGGACTGAAAATCGACAAATCCCCTGGGCCCGACGACCTACATCCTAGGTGTTGTGTATGTACCTTTAAGAGAGAACTGTTTTCCAGCTCCTGTATACTGTAGTACCGGCAGTGACCACACCTGTATATAAAGCCGGAGCAGGATTCTGTACCCCAGTCTTGAGACTACTCCACTCCTGTAAATACCTGTTGATTGTTAAGTTACAGCATCCGTGTAGTTCTTGGGGAAACATCCTGTTTAAAGAATCACCGATCTAACAGTGGCGACCAGTGGCGATTCGAATCTACCTGCAACTCTGCATTTCCCTTCGAGGATTCGCTCCGGGAGGGCGGTGGAAGAAAGTCGAGGCCAGAAACACAGGCGTCGACCACGAGCAACCGCCTAGTCGTCCGGCAGAGAGTGAACATCGCAGGGGAGGCTGTGGAGAGCCGGGCTTGGTTCCCCAGCCACGACGGTCAGCAACAGACTGACGACAGGTACAGCGCAGACCCTTCCCGGACAGCGGCGGCTGGAGCCGACCGACGGCAGAGAAAAAGCCGAGCAGCGTCGACGGGGTAAGATAGAGGGTGAAGCGTACAAGGCGCAGCCGGGGGTTGAAAACTGAGCGGCGTCGAGGAAAAACAAAACAGAGAGAGGGTAAAGCAGCAGCCGGGTTCAGGACCGAGCGGCGGAAACGGGAAAGGCGCACAGAAAAAAAAAACAAGCGCAGAACACAACCAGGGTTCAAGGGCTGAACAGTGTCCGCGGGGAGAAGAAGGGAGAGCGCGGGAGACGCCATTGAGCCGCGGAGAAGGAAGAGCGCGGGAGACGCCATTTTTAGAAGCCGCAGCGGAGAAGGGTGAGCGCGGCGAAGAAGGGAGAGCGCGGAGAAGAAGTGAAAGCGTGGGAGATACCATTTTTGACAGTTAAATCACACCCAGGGATGCCGAAGAGTGGCAGTATCTCTACGTTCGACAATGAAGTCGAAGATTGGGCGACATATGTGGAACGTATTGAGGTGTACTGCAGGGCGAATGAAGTGCCAGATGCTAGGAAAGCACTGGTTTTGTTAAATTCCATGGGTGCAAAAACTTATGGGTTACTGCAAAACCTAATAACCCCAGAGAAGCCTGTGAATAAGAATTTCGAAAGCATAGTAGAAATCCTACAGGACCACTTAAACCCCACACCGCTGCTGATAGCAGAACGATTTAAGTTCCATAAAAGGAACTAACACAAAGACGAAAGCAATGCTGAGTACTTAACGGAACTGCGCAAGCTATCGAAACACTGCCAGTTTGGAGTGGGACTAGCAGATACGTTAAGGGACAAGTTTGTGTGTGGGCTTCAAAGTGAAGGAACCCAGAAACGGCTTCTATCAGAAACGGATCTTACGCTGGACAAGGCTTTCAGTATGGCAGTATCACACGAAGCAGCCGCAAGGGGCGCTGCAGAGATACAACGGAGACCGCAAGAATATGGCACCAATGAAATGTCCTATGGAACAGGGAAGTGTTATCACTGCGGCAGAACAACACACAACCAGAAGGGTTGTTGGTTCAAGGACCAAGTGTGCAGACAGTGTGGAAAAGCAGGACACATAACAAGAGTCTGCAGGTCTGGGAAGAAAACCAACAGCAAGAAATCTCCACAGGAGAAGTACAAAAAGATACACAAGGTGATGGACAGTCGTTCAGACGAACAGAAAAGTGATAGACTCCGGAAGCAAGGAGCTGGGTTGTCTGAAACTACATAAGGTAACCAAAATGGAGGATCACCAGACTATCTGGGTTACACTCAAGATAGACGGAGTCCAAGTGAAAATGGAATTGGACACAGGATCAGCCCTAACAATCATAAACCAAAGGGACTACAAGCGGCTATTTTCACATATACCCTTGAAAGCTACAGAGATTGTCTTGAAGACGTACACTGGGCAAAAAGTCTACCCCAAAGGAAAAATAAGGGTAAAAGTGATATACAAAGGCCAGGAAATACCTAAAATAGACATATGTATTGCCAGATGGAGGACCACCACTGCTAGGACGTGAATGGATCCGGAAGATACAATTAGATTGGCATTCCATACAGGCACTAAAGGTTGAGGCCAAAAAGGATGATGACGTCACACCTGGACGACTGTCAAAAATGCTAACTGACGCAAAAGAAGTGTTCCAGGAGGGACTCGGAACACTAAAAGGCATAACAGCAACGATTAAAATAGAGGAAAATGCAAGCCCAAAGTTTCTTAAGGCCAGACCAGTGCCTTATGCGGTCAGACCAGCCGTCGAAGCAGAGCTGGAAGGGTTGGAACGTTCAGGAGTACTGTCCAAAGTAGACTGGAGCGAGTGGGCTACACCCATCGTTCCTGTAATGAAGAAGTCGTTGAGTAATACGCCTGGGGAACCAAAGAAGGTCCGCATCTGTGGGGATTTTAAGGTGACAGTGAACCCAGTCCTTCACACTGTACAATATCCGCTTCCACGAATTGAGGATATTTTCGCCTCGCTTTCTGGAGCTAAACGCTTCACCAAAATTGATCTAGCCCAAGCATACTTGCAAATGGAGGTAGAAGAAGCCTCAAAACAATACCTCACGATCAACACTCAAAGGTCTCTATCAATACAACCGGCGGTGTTCGGGGTAGCATCGGCTCCGGCTATTTGGCAAAGGGCGATGGATCAAGTCCTGCAAGGGGTTCCAGGGACCCAGTGTTATTTGGACGACATCCTGGTCACGGGCGAAAATGACAGTGATCACCTCGCCAACTTGGAGAAGGTGCTCACCAGATTAAAGGAATATGGGCTACGAGCTAATCACCACAAGTGCGAGTTTTTCCAGAAGCAGATCTCGTATTGTGGCCACATCATCGATGAAGAGGGGGTTACATAAGTCCCCTGAAAAGATTGAGGCAGTAGTCAAGGCTCCAGCACCGGAAAATGTGTCACAACTGAGGTCGTTCCTCGGGCTGGTAAACTACTACCATAAGTTCTTACCAAATTTGTCCACGGTATTACACCCACTGAACACCCTACTGCAAACAGGGGTGCCATGGAAGTGGAATGACGAACGTAGACGAGCTTTCCAGAAGTGTAAAGAATTGATCACATCAAAAGAGGTGTTGGCCCATTTCAACCCAGCACTACCAATTCGTTTGGCATGTGATGCATCACCCTATGGTATTGGAGCGGTACTGTCGCACAAATTCCCAGACGGGTTGGAGAGGCCAGTAGCCTTTGCGTCTCGGTCACTAACCTCAGCCGAGCGCAACTACGCCCAGATTGACAGGGAGGCCCTCAGCCTAGTATGGGGAGTAAAAAGATTCAACCACTATCTGCATGGGCAGAAGTTCACCTTGCTGACTGACCACCAACCACTTGTCTCCATCTTTAATCCTAAGACGGGCGTTCCAGTGATGACTGCACAACGGTTACAAAGACGGTCCTTGTTTCTAGGGGCGAATCAATATGAAATAGAATATAAAGGCACGAAACAGCATGGAAACGCTGATGGGCTATCACGCCTGCCACTGCCTACTGAGAAGGAAGCACCAGCAGTGGACCCTATCGAGATATTTTATTCATCAATAATTGAAAGATTGCCAGTAACGAACGCGGATATAGAGGGGACCCACAATGATCCGACATTGTCTCGGGTATATGATTTGACGGTGAGGGGATGGCCAACACATGGCGACTCACTGCTGCCAGCATTCTCATCCAGAAGAGAACAGCTGTCAGTATGCCAGGGGACAGTGATGTGTGGATCCCGAGTGGTGATTCCACCCAAGTTAAGGGAGTGAGTGCTACATGAGCTTCATGAAGGTCATCTGGGAGGGGTGAAAATGAAAAGCCTTGCTAGGGCTTGTGTGGGGTGGCCGGGGATCGATCAGCAAATCGAGGACCTAACCAAGAGCGGCTCAGGATGCCAGAAGGTCCAAAATGCACCACCACATGCCCCTCTACACCCATGGGAGTGGCCCTCCTCTCCATGGCAACGGGTGCATATTGATTTTGCTGGTCCATTCATGGACTTAATGTTCTTAATAGCAGTGGATGCTCACTCGAAATGGCCTGAGGTGATAAAGATGTCTTCAACCACTACAGAGAAAACAATTGCAGTCCTACGGACCATATTTGCCAGGAACGGCTTACCAGAGCAGATTTGCTCTGATAATGGACCACAGTTTGTGTCCGAAGAGTTTTGTAAATTTATGAGAAGGAATGGGGTAAGGCATTACACATCCGCCCCGTATCAGCCAGCCACAAATGGATTGGCTGAAAGGTTCGTACAAACCTTTAAAAAGGCGATAAAGGCCATGTGCGATGATGAAATTCCACTACAGCATAAGGTGGACAATTTCCTATTAGCCTACAGAAATGCGACACATGCAGTTACCAACCAGACCCCGGCCATGATGTTCTTTAACCAAAGGTTGAGCTCTCATCTGGATTTGCTCAGACCCAATGTGCGAAGAAATGTTGAGGATAAACAATTCCAGCACATCAACGAGAAGCCGACAAGGAGCTTCAATGTAGGACAACCAGTCTTGGCCCGTGACTACAGAACAGAGAAATGGCAACCCGGAACGATATGCACAAGGCAGGGGCCATTAATGTACACAGTGGATGTTGGGGAGAACATTGTGAGATGCTACGTCGATCAGATCTTAGCGTCACAGGAACGAGTCTACCTCATGTCTCGAGTACCTGGGGATGAACCCGACATACCGGTAGCATCTACCTCCGAACCAGTAGCAGTAGAAACCGATGAACTAACCGACAAAAAGGGGCCAGAATCGCCTCCGCACCAAGAACAAGAACCTCAGGAAAGGCGCTATCCCGAAAGGATCAGGAAGCCGCCCCAAAGACTGAATCTATAAATGGACTATTTTCAGTTAATGTTGCATGTTAAAGATGTTAATTGTTAAATGAATGTTATGGTACTGTTCATCTAAAAGGGGAAGAATTGTTGTGTATGTACCTTTAAGAGAGAACTGTTTTACAGCTCCTGTATACTGTAGTACCGGCAGTGACCACACCTGTATATAAAGCCGGAGCAGGATTCTGTACCCCAGTCTTGAGACTACTCTATTCCAGTAAATACCTGTTGATTGTTAAGTTACAGCATCCGTGTAGTTCTTGGGGAAACATCCTGTTTAAAGAATCACGGATCTAACACTAGGGTTGTAAAAGAGGTGGCTGAAGAGATAGTGGATACATTGGTTTTGATCTTCCAAAATTCCCTAGATTCTGGAATGGTCCCAGCGGATTGGAAGGTCGCAAATGTAACACCGCTATTCAAGAAAGGAGGGAAGAGAGAAAACAGGGCACTGCAGGCCAGTTAGTCCGACATCAGTCATTCGGAAAACACTGGAATCCAGTGTTAAGGAAGTGGTATCAGGGCACTTAGAAAAATCATAACATGACTAGGCAGAGTCAACATGGTTTTATGAAAGGGAAATCATGTTTGACAAACTTATTAGAGATTTTTTGATGATGTTACTAGCAGGGTAGATAAAGGGGAACCAGTGGATGTAGTATATTTAGATTTCCAAAAGGCATTCGATAAGGTGTCACATAAAAGGTTATTGCACAAGATTCGGGCTCATGGGGTTGGGGTAATATAGTAGCATGGATCAAGGATTGGTTAACAGACAGAAAACAGAGAGTAGGGATAAACGGACCTTTTTCAGGTCGGCAGGCTGTAACTAGTGGGGTGTCGCAAGGATCAGTGTTGGGGCCTCAGCTATTTACAATCTACATTAATGACCTAGATGAAGGGACAATGTGTAATGTATCCAAGTTTGCTGACGATACAAATCTAGGTGGGACGGTAAGCTGTGAGGAGAACACAAAGACCTCGAGTCGCTTCGCCAGGAGCAATTGGAAGACAAGCACAGGCAGCGCATGTCAACCCAAGCGCCCCACCCACACCCCACACCGCCCTCTTCGCCCCAAGCGCGCGCGCGCACCCCGCCACACTCACCGCACCATCCGCCGCTCCTCAGTCCCGCCGCCATTTTATCTCCTTCCTCAAACAGGAGCCTCATCCGGGGACTGCGAGCAGCGCCGTGCATGCGCACTGCGGCCACGCAGCGCGCGCTTAAAGTCCCTCACGGAGTCCATCTCTTCTATTGGCTGCGACTCGTAGATTGACAGCTGCGCTAACCAATCGCAGCCCACAACGCCTCGGGGCCCCGCCCACTGTGTTAAAAGGCCGCCGCCAGCTCCGGGGTCACGTGGCTCCTGATCGGCCGTTCAACCGCCTCAGCGCGCGGGTGAGGTCATAGCCCCGCCCACCCGCGAACCCTTGTTGCCCAAGGTGCCGGCCGACTGCTGTCCCTTCTCCCCGGGCGGGCGGGCGGGCGGCTGTCCTTCCCCCGGGGGGGGGGGGGGTGGACTCCTCTCTAACTCTGTTCTCCAACTGCTCCTCCCCCCCCCCCGCTCCGGCTTTTATAGCAGCCGCCGGCCCCGTTCAGCCCAGCCGCGCCTTCTGACTGGCTGAAAACCCGGCAAATCTCCGCCTCTGATTGGCGCGTTTTTCAATCCGCTCCAACCTCGGACACCAACGAAAAAGGCGGCTTATAGAATAAGAGCTCGTCTGTGAATCAGACTCGTTATTGTTAAAGTGATGGCCCTCTGTGGGACTGAATATTAACCAGTTATTAAAATAATTGCATCTGTGGGACTGAATATTAACCAGTTATTAAAATCACTGCAGCTGTAGGACTGAATAATAATCATTATTGTTTAAATTATTGCATCTGTGGGATTGAATAATAATCATTATTGTTAAAATAATTGCATCTGTGGGATTGAATAATAATCATTATTGTTTAAATTATTGCATCTGTGGGATTGAATAATAATCGTTAAAATTATGGTATCTGGGACTGAATAATAATTAAAACTATGGCATTTGTGAGACTAAATAATAATCATTACTGCTAAAGATTGTCATCTGTGGGACTGAATGATCATTAAAATGGCATCTGTGAGACTGAATAATTCATTATTAAATTGTGAATTATGGCAAATTGATCCTTTAAAATTACTGGTTCCTGAATTGACAGATTTAATTTCATTTTAGCTTTTCAGCGACCCGCTTGTAAATGAGATGCCGGTGTCGGGTCGGGGTGGACCTGCTTCAGCACCTTGTAGATGTAGATGCTGTAACTCTGCTTCCTGCGCTTCTTCTCGCCTTTGGCCCGCTTCTTGGTGGCCGCTTTCTTCGGCCCCTTTTTCGGGGCGATGCCCCTGGACGCCGCTTCAGTCCTGGTGAATGGACGCGAGGGTTTGTGATGGAGAAAGTCTCCCGGACGCGCTATTTAATAGCTAGCCGTATGCAAATGAGGAATCAGAAAGTGAAGGATTCCTATTGGTGAACCAGCGCATAAGTATCTATTGTGAGTTAGGAACAAGGGGTGCAACCTGGCCAATCAGAAACGCTCATGGTGTTGCAGCTGGTTTCAGGCACGTGGGGGAGAGTCTCCACATGGCTGCAGCTTGAAAAATATATTACAATAGGAAAATACTGCGGAATCTGAAATAGCAACAGAAAATGCTGGAAATACTTGATGAAGGGTCCCAGACCTGAAACGTTAACTCTGTTTCTCTCTCCACGGATGCTGCCTTGCCAGCTGATTATTTCCAGCATTTTCTGTTGAAAAATATATTTTTGGTACCATAAGTTGCCCTGTTAAATTGCAGACTGCTTGCCCGACATTGATCCAGCTGAATGTTGGGAAGACCGGTCCCCGCCACTAACTGCGTCCCCACGTCACCGACTCCCTCCCTCTCCCTGGGCAGCTGGCTGAACCAGACTGTTCGCAACTGTGGTGCCATATTTAAACCCCCACCCCCGCCCCCTCAGATGAGCTTCCAACCACATATCCACGCCAGCACTAAGACCGCCGATTTCCGCCGCCGGTACATCACCCGACCCCGCCTCTGCCTCAGCTCATCTGCTGCTGAAACCCTCATCCACGCCTTTGTTATCTCTAGACTTGACTATTCCAATGCACTCCTGGCCGGCCTCCCACATTCCACCCTACGTAAACTTGAGGTCATCCAAAACTCTGCTGCCCGTGTCCGCACTTGCACCAAGTCCCGTTCAACCATTACCCCTTGTGCTCGCTGACCTACAGAGGCTCCCGCTTAAGCAACGCCTCAATTAAAAAATCTCATCCTTGTTTTCAAATTCCTCCATGGACTTGCACCCCCCCTCCTCCCCCACACACACACAAAGCTAGGTGGGCATGTGTGCTGTGAGGAGGATGCCGAGAAACTCCAAGATGATTTGGACAGGTTGGGCAATTGGGCAGATGCATGGCAGATGCAGTATAATGTGGATAAATGCGAGGTTATCCACTTTCGTGGCAAAAACAGGAAGGCAGATTATTATCTGAATGGCAATAGATTGGGAAAAGGGGTAGTGCAACAAGACCTGGGTGTCCTTGTGCACCAGTTGTTGAAGGTAAGCATGCAGGTGCAGCAGACAGTTAAGAAGGCAAATGGTATGTTGGCCTTCATAGCGAGAGGATTCGAGTACAGGAGCAACGATGTGCTGCAGTTGTACAGGGCCTTGATGAAACCACACTTTGAGTATTGTGTGCAGTTTTGGTCGCCTTATCTGAGGAAGGATGTTCTTGCCATGGAGGGAGTGCAGCGAAGATTCACCAGACTGATACCTGGGATGGCAGGAATGACGTATGAAGAGAGATTGGGTCGATTAGGCTCATATTCGCTAGAGTTTAGAAGAATGAGAGGGGATCTCATTGAAACTCATAAAATTCTAACAGGACTAGACAGACTAGATGCAGGAAGGCTGTTCCCGATGGCGGGGAGTCCAGAACCAGGGGTCATAGTATAAGGATAAGGGGTAAGCCATTTAGGACGGAGATGAGGAGGAATTTCTTCACCCAGAGAGTGGTGAACCTGTGGAATTCTCTACCACAGAAGAGAGTTGAGTCCAATTCATTAAATATATTCAAGAAGGAGTTGGATATATTTCTTAAGGCTAAAGGGATCAAGGGATATGGGGAGAAAGCAGGGACCAGGTACTGAATTTGGATGATCAGTCATGATCGCATTGAATGGCAGAGCAGGCTCAAGGGGCCGAATGGCCTACTCCTGCTCCTATCTTCTATGTTTCTATGTTTCCAGATTCGTCGTGGTTTGCTGTGCACTTCACAACATGGTACAGCATCGTGTCTTGCAGATGCCTGAGGAACAAGTGGCTCATCACATAGCCTCCTCAGATGAGGAGGAGGAGGAGGAGGAGAGTGACAACGACCAGCTTGCAGAGGCGCATCAACCAGCGGCAGCAGCATGCGAGCACATTGCTGGCCGGGATGCAAGGCACGCACTCATCTTGGCCAGATTTGCTTAACCTAGCCAATCAAGCACTTTTGCCTCACAGCTTCTTACCAGAGCATCGACAATGGCCAAGAACCTGCAGTTCCTACCACTCTGACCACCATACTGACAATTGCAAGTCATCCTAAGCCCTCAATGTGGAAGTCCCATTAGCGATATTACACACGCCACAACTGCAACAGTTGACATCAGAATTTTTAATGACAATAACCAACTGATGGCTTTTTAACATTAAACATAACGGCCCAGAAATTCGGGTCGGGGGCTTCCCGCGGGTGCAAGCCCCCGACCTACACTTACCTAGCGCTCCGGCCGTTGAGGCCTGGGCCTGCGTGAATTTCCTCTCTGAGGCCTGGCCCAGAGGTCAGTGCGCTGTGCTTCCGTGTTCCAGGGGCGTAGTTAGTGTGATGCGTCCCCTGGGATCATGTGAGCCATGGGCAGCCAATCAGAGGAGGGAGAAGATTGACAGAAAGACCTGTCAGAACGTATGAATGCTGAGGGCCCAAAACAGTACTTAGCATTCAAATAAAAAAAAATTTAAATCACACTTTTTAAATAAACTACAAATTACATTAAATAACTATTTTAAACAATAATTTAAATTTTTGAAAATAATAATTTTATAAAAAAACAGGGCTAAAAATAAACTTACCTTACTTTAAAGTATTTAAAAATAATTAACCTGTGGAAAAAATGTTTTAATTTTAATTAATTGACCACTTACCTTGTAAAAAGCAGGCTTTACGCCTGCTTTTTAAATGTGTAAATCCTACAGGCTTACCCTCAAGTGAAAACCTGTAAAAAAAAACTAAGTTCAAAGCGGACGCGCAGCCTCCCCTGCGCGCGCGTTCCACCGCTGAACCCCTTTGTTCAGAGGATCGGAAGTGCCGGTTTCCCGCGCATGCGCTGTGCATGCAAGAAACTGGTACTTCCATCGGGTCCACGCGTGAGTACCCCGTGCGTACTCACGCGCTGGGACCAGAATTTCTGGGCCAATATTTCACCCAAGTGACTACCCTTGTGACTACTTGTGCATTATCTTCCTTTTACGCGTGCTCCTACGTGGTGCTTCCCCTGTGGCTTCAGCGGATGTGGAGGCCCCTTGCTCACTTTTTTGCTGCTCCTGTCTCGACACCTTTGACGGGTGTCCTCTGGGATTGCGAACATGTGGGGGCTCGGCAACAGTCTGCTGCTCCTGCGACTGTGCAGGGGTTGAGATGCCGATTTCAGTTGGGTGGGGACTCTGGTGGGTCTCTGACCGAGGTCTCTGCAGTGGCATGGTCGTGTGAGCGCTTGGAGTGGAGCCCCCACTTCCTTGTTGTATGCCACCAACATCCCTCTAATGTGTCAGCTCCACTTCAGAGCTAGCAAGTAGCTTGACAGCACCTTAGAGCTGACCATTGCTCCTCAAGAGATATCAGTCTATTCTGAACAAATACCATGTTTTCCATACCCTGGCGACTAAGCTCCTCCATGGACGTAGTCATCCTCTCCTCTACCATTGCCATCCTCTCCTCTACCGTAGCCAGCCTTACCATGGAGGTAGCCATCCTTTCCGCGGAGGTTGCCATCATTTCTGTGGTGATGCATTCATGCGCCAACGCCTCCACAAAGGCTCTGCTCATGTTAGTGAAGGACTCCTCCATTCACTCCACACTCACAGCGACCCTGGAGACAAAACCTGCCAGAGACTCCTGCACCTGTTCCTGGAGTTCCAGCACTGCTCTTCTTCTGGATGGACCCGGAGGCAGAGGGTCAACATGCTGCTGAGCCGAGCTGGCAGAGTCCTGCGCCCTCCGACTAGGACTCTCCACAGCTGTCCCTGTCTCCACCATCTGCTGATGCTCACTTGTGCGCTGTGATACACCAGGTGACAACACTGCACTATCTCGCAAAGGTACCACCGAAGTGTGAGTGTCTGCGCTGGTGCTGGGTGCACTGAATTTTGCTGACGCTGCACCCTCAGAGGTTGCAGCTTCCTCTGAGGAGTTTGGAGGCTCAGGCTGTTCCTCCTGGATAGTGGGGACGGGGGCTTTTGATGGTCCTGTGGGGGAGTAAAGGAAAGAGTCAGAGATGTGATGCCAAGGTTACATGCACATTGAATATTGCAGATGATCAAAAGTCAATCTGTTAGAGCATCAGAATCATTATCAGTGACTCATGCATTGACAATGAGAGAGATGATAAACTATTCTGTCACCAGCTTGCTCTGATGCACCCGTCTGTCCGTCCCCCACTTGCGCATCCTCCTCCACGCCCATGATCTCCAGGGCCGGCTCCTCCGAGGGGGTGAGCTGGGCTACTGAGGGTGGCCTTCCTCCTGTCCTCACTCTTTCCCTCTTATTGTGAGTGATCTTTTCCTGCAATGAGGGAGACAAGTGGAGTTTGAGTGAGAATGAAGGAGTGAGTGTAGAGAATCCATATCATTGGTGGTTAGAAGGAGACAAAGATGGAGTGAGATGGCAAGACCAAGGGCCCTCCCTGTGTGTTGTAAGTTGTTTTCATAGCATCACAGCGATAGGGAGTGTGAGGGCTGCATAGTCGAATAGTTAGGTGAATGTGACCATAGAGAGAGAGGGAATGGGTAAGGGTTCAGGGATGTCAGTGTCAAGTGGGATGTGGAGGAAGAGGTTGTCAAAGCTGAGTGCTGACAAGGAGAGGCAATGGGGATCAGATTGAGGGTGATGGCAAAGGCATACTCACTTTTCCAGTGCGCAGAAGGTCATGAAACCTCTTCCTGCACTGAAGCCAGGTTCTGCGGATGAGGGACAACGAGTTGACCTCCTAGGCCACCTGGATCCGCACAGCCTTCGTCTGCTGGGGAGGCTTCTTCCTCCCTGAAGAAGGGAAGAGCACCTCCTTACTAGCTCTTGCTCCCTCCACCAAAGCTTGCAGGGCGACGTCATCAAATCTGGGAGCAGACTTAGGTCTCCCGCTGCTCATTCTGCCTCCAGGTCCCTCTCACTACAAAGGCCAAAAGGTTGGCAGTCTGCAGAAGAAGCAAGGCTTCTTGCAGACCTTAAATGCAGAAGCAATGATGACGTCATCGGAGGCGAGCTTCAGACTGAAAAAACTAATTGGGCCATGGGTTCCCACACGCTGGAACTCAATTGCCCAATTATGTGAAAATCGCATCAATCTCCCACATCGATTTGGAATGGGGTGGATAACACGAAAAGTGGATGACATGACCCCAGCCCGCCTCAAAGACAAAATCCAGCCTTTGGACTCCAGGGGAATCAAGGGATATGGGGATTGGGTGGGAAAGTGGAGTTGAGGTTGATGATCAGTCATGATCTTATTGAATGGCAGAGTAGGCTCGAGGGGCCGTGTGACCCACTCCTGCTCCTAATTCTTATGTTCTTATGTAAAACTTTAAAAGGAGTAGAGGAGCAGAGTGATTCAGGAGTTCAGGTACAGAAATCTTTAACAGTGAGCAGACAAGTTGATGAAGCTGTTTTAGAAATTGTATAGTGGGCTTTAATAAATAGGGGTGTAGAGTACAAAAGGGCAGAGCTCATGTAAACCTGTACAAAATCATTGGTGAGGCTGCAGTTAGAATATTGTGTCAGGTTCTGGGGCATCTTACTCAAAGAAGGATGTCAAGGCCGTGGAGAGGTTGCAGAGAGATTCACTGAGAGGATACCAGGGAAGAGAGCCTTTAGTTATCAGGAGAGATTGGAGAAACTGGGCTCTTTTCATTAGAACAAAGAAGGGTGAGAAGAAATCTGAGGGAGGTGTTTAAAATCTGTTCAGGAAGATCAGGAAAAAGTATTTCACTGGTCGGTGAGTCAGTAACTAGAGGGACTTAATTTCAGATTATCACCGGAAGAATGAAGGGGGTTTGGAGGATTTGTTTCAGCAGAGGATTCGGACGCAGAAGGCCCAGGGTGGAAGACCCAGAGGAGAGAGTCCTAGGCGGGAGGCCCAGCATGGGGGACCCCAGGTGGGAGGCCCAGCATGGAGGACCCTAGGTGGGAGGCCCAGCACGGAGGACCCTAGGCAGGGGGCCCAGGGCGGAGGACACAGAGGAGAGTGTCCTCGGCGGGAGGCCCAGCATGGAGGACCCCAGGCGGGGGGCCCAGGGCGGAAGACCCAGAGGAGAGTGTCCCAGGTGGGAGGCCCAGCACGGAAGACCCCAGGCGGGAGGCCCAGCACGGAGGACGCTAGGCGGGGGGCCCAGGGTGGAAGACCCAGAGGAGAGTGTCCTAGGCGGGAGGCCCAGCACGGAGGACCCCAGGTGGGGGGCCCAGGGCGGAAGACCCAGAGGAGAGAGTCCTAGGTGGGAGCCCCAGCACGGAGGACCCCAGGCGGGGGCCCAGGACGGAGGACCCAGAGGAGAGTGTCCCAGGCGGGAGGCCCAGCATGGAGGACACCAGGCGGGAGGCCCAGGGCGGAGGACCCAGAGGAGAGTGTCCCAGGCGGGAGGCCCAGCACGGAGGACCCCAGGCGGGGGGCCCAGCACGGAGGCCCAGGGTGGAAGGCCCAGAGGAGAGAGTCCTAGGCGGGAGGCCCAGCACGGAGGACACCAGGCAGGAGGCCCAGCACGGAGGACCCCAGGCGGGGGACCCAGCACGGAGGACCCCAGGCAGGTGGCGCAGCACGGAGGACCCCAGGCGGGGGGCACAGCACGGAGGACTCCAGGCGGGGGGCCCAGCACGGAGGACCCACGGCGGGGGGCCCAGCACAGAGGACCCCAGGCGGGGGGCCCAGCATGGAGGACCCCAGGCGGGGGGCTCAGCACGGAGGACCCCAGGCGGGGGGCCCAGCATGGAGGACCCCAGGCGGGGGGCCCAGCACGGAGGACCCCAGGCGGGGGGCCCAGGGTGGAAGACCCAGAGGAGAGTGTCCTAGGCGGGAGGCCCAGCACGGAGGACCCCAGGTGGGGGGCCCAGCATGGAGGACCCCAGTCAGGAGGCCCAGCACGGAGGACCCCAGGCGGGGGGCCCAGGGCGGAGCGGCTGGTCGACAGAAGCGGAGTCGGGAGATGCTGTGGGTGAGCATGCTGCACGGTTTCTAAAGTTGAAGAACGGTCTCCGGCCCGAATGAGTTCCAGCGGCCCCGCCTGTGCTCCATTTGGTGGCAGCTGTGATGCTTTTTCTTGGTAACGGGTGCCGGTTTGTGCGCTGCCATTCTGGTGGAGGAAAGACAGACTGTTTCCATCTGTAGTATGGAGCTTGAGCGGCCATAAGATGGGAAAAGAGAACGGAATAAAAGTGAAAAAGGAAAATAAAAGGAAGATAAAAGGCAAAACACAGTAATATCGGCAAGGAATAATGAATGTCTTGATGGCTGGGTCCTGTGAGTGATAACAGCAAGAAGAAGGAAATTTGAGTAGTCGTTTTCCTCTTTTACGTATTTGAGAAAGTGGTCGGCTTCTTTTCTGTGGGAAAGTTGAAGACTGTGGACAAGGATCATGACATTATATGGTTAGATAACATCAAGTGAAAACGAGGAGTTATTAGAGTGCCAATAGGACTGGCGTAGAACTGGTATTTACTTGTTTTGTTGAAGAAGTTTCGGGTTCTGGTTAAAAGTAGTTTACTTGAAGTTTTAATTGATTTCTGATATGGTTATGGGACTTTGTATATTGTGGTGTTATTTAGTGTTAAAGCCTTCCTTAATCGAACGAACGAAGGCTCAAGTGAACGCATGCATGCGGACACAAATAATACGCACGCACACACAATGGAACTTACATTCGACCAAATGAAGGGCCCTCGCTCCCCAGGATGAAGGCCCGCTTGGTGAGCGTGAGGCCTGCCGGACGGATGAACGAACACACGCATGCACACAGGTAGACAAATAACACGTACGCACGCATACACAATGGAACTTACGTTCGACCGAATGAGGGGTTCTCGCTCCCTAGGATGAAAGTTGGCATCCTATTGGGTGAGCGTGAGGCCTGTCTGGACGGATGAATGAACGCACGCATGCGCACATGTAGACAAATGAAATGCAGACCTGCACAATGGAAGTGACGCTTGAGCGAACGAATGAATGGAGGAATGAATGATCGAATGATTGAGCGATGCCAGTTGGACTTTCTTTTCTTGGTTTATTCAATAGTGGCAGTTTGTACTGTAAACATTATTGATTTACCTGTAAAAATGTATTATTGTATTTATATTGTTGACCATAAAGCTGTTTTTTGAGGCTTTATCCTTTTTATTGTGGTCAATGAATGTAACGGATTTACTATGTAATTGATGAGTTATATAAGTACTGTTGTACTTGAATGTTAAAAAAGGACAACAGGTAATACCAAGCAAAAACAAAGAGTTACCAGATTGCCAATGGGACTGGCGTAAAATTGTTTTTCACTATGGGTACCTGTACTGTTAATATTATTGGTTTATCTGTAAAATTTACCACTGCATTTATACTGTTAACCCTAAAGCTGTTTTTAAGGCTTTGTTTTATTGCGGCTAATGAATGTAATGGATTTATTATGTCATTGATGAGTTGTAACAAGTACCACCATATTTAAATAAATATGTTTGATTTTTTTTTAAATGAACCCCGGGGGGGCACGGGCTGCTCACACCCCGAGTGCGGCCCCAGGCCCCATTATTAAAACACTCGACATTATCCGCTTCACACACACCCCGAGTGTGGCCCCAGGCCCCATTATTAAAACACTCAACATTATCCGCTTCACACACACCCCGAGTGCGGCCCCAGGCCCCATTATTAAAACACTCAACATTGTCCGCTTCACACACACCCCGAGTGTGGCCCCAGGCCCCATTATTAAAACACTCAACATTATCCACTTCACACACACCCCGAGTGCGGCCCCAGGCCCCATTATTAAAACACTCAACATTGTCCGATTCACACACACCCGGGGTGGGCCTCAGGCCCCGAACAAGAGCCTCCGGGCCGGGCGTTTGCCCCGAGCGGGGCGGCAGCTGCGGGGCTTTCTCCCGGCGACAGGCCCGGGGTAATGGCCGCCATCTTGAGAGGCTCAGGGGGCAGCAGGACGCATGCGCAGCCTCCTTGGCCAGGAACCAGGAGGAGAGAATCTTGTCAATTTCTATCCTGGACTCACAGTGATGGCTTTTGTAAACTCCTTTTACAGGCTGTGAGAAGGGCAGCATTTACACACCACAAACTCAGACCAACAACTACTTTCCTTTATATAGCACCTTTAGAAAGTCACAGTAACGCAGTCAGACAATAATCGATACACATACTTTGTTTGTGGTCCAGTGCACTAACACAAAGTTCCTTCACAACTGTAACAATTTTATTGTGGTTGCTGTGAAGGCTGCGCTAACTCTGCTTGTACACCTGGTCTCCAAAGGAGACAAAACCGGACTAATGCTGCCGAGCTCAGCTCTCTCCATGTTTTTCCAGTGGCTGAAGGGTCTGTAACCCTGTCAGGGGCGCCCCTGCCACAGAGCTCAATATCCACCCCCTCCACAACTGGTGCACTGTGTCTGCAGTATGTACGGTCTACAAGATGACCACGGTCAGGCCGTGTGGAGTCAATGGCCAGGCAGGAGAATGGATGGAAAGATCGCAACAAACTTCCCTCAACTCCAACCCTCTGATTTCCATTTTGTAGCCATCTTTCCATCCATTCTGCTGCCGGGCCCTTCACTCCACACGGCCTGACCTGGGTCATCTTGTCGATCTTACAAACTGTTAATGGATCGCAAGCTGGTTACAAAACAGAAAACAGAGAGTAGGGGTTGGGAGTAGCTACTCAGACTGGCAAAAGGTGGGAAGTGGTGTTCCACAGGGATCGATGCTGGGATCACTGTTGTCCATAAACGATTTCGACTCGGGAATCAGAAGAACAATTTCAAAGTTTGTCGATAACACCGAAAAAGGTAGAGTTAATACTGAGGAAGACAAAATGCAAGAAGCTATTAATACATTTCAGCATGGGGGTGTAATTGGCAAATTAATTTCACTGTAGATCAGTGTGAGGTGGTGTGTTAATTAATTTCACTATAGATCAGTGTGAGGTGGTGTGTTTTGGTGGGAAGAATAAGGAGGCCACACATTACTTGGAAAAGGGGGTGAAATTGGGTTGCTTTGTGACTCCTGTGATATTCAGCAGGAGGGTAGCGGCGGCGGTAGCCGACAGCGCCCCGCGGCACTGCACGGCCGGCAATGACGTCCTCGCCGTGCGCAGCACACCGGCTGCAACCTTGGGTTGCGCCCCCTGACCTATCGCCGGACGATATGTCCAACAGGGTCAGGGGTCGTTCTTGCAGCCGTGGCAGCGCCAGTTAAAGGGAAGCTGTCGGGCGGCAACATTTCATTTTGGCCGACTGCCAGCACCTGCATCCCTTCCCCTTCTTTGGGGTGTCAGCCGCGATCGCTCAGCCCGGCGTTCCTCTTGATCCGACACCCGCTCCCCTGTGGTCCAGCAGGGCCCCAGTGTGCGCAGTGCTAGGCCCCTCCCCTTTAGTCACGGAGGGAGGTCTGCTATGACACGGTGCTATGTGCCGACGGGCGTGGCGCTGTTACACGAAGCACCGCAAAATTCACTGGTAGCGCCTCAAGAGGGAGGGGAGCGCTTCCAGTGGCACCCCGCCTCCTGCTTGGGGCGCTAGCACTGAAATTAATGCGCAGGGGCGCATACTTTGTCAGGGGGCTAAAATTAGCCCCGGTGACGTTAGCAACCCAAAGGGGGTGCCACCGAATTTCCCCCTAAGAGTCTAAAGGGGCTGGAGGAGCAGAGGGATCCAGGGATCCAGATACACAAATCACTAAAAGTAGCAACACAGGTTAATAAGGCCATTAAAAAAAAGCACTGGGGTACATTCCTAAAGGAGCCTTCTGTTCCGTGCCTAGGAGTTCTAAACCATGGCAGTGAGCGGCTGGGATATGTTTCTCACATGCCTCGAGATTAACCCTCATGGGGACTTTGCTGTCAGTGAAGAGAGAGAAGAAAGGCCAAAGTGCCGTCTGCCCCTCTCAGTGTGGCCCTGAAGGACTGTGTCCAGGCTGGAGTTCTGTTCCTGTCGTACGATCCTCCCCCAGATTGTCCTTTCTGAGCTCCAGCCAGGTGATGCTAAACACTCAGGTGGGAAAGACAAAAATCTACAACAATGTGTTTTTAAAAAAGTTGATTTATTTGACATATATCCAGAATATTAAACTCCAGCCAAGTTCCCGGAGTTATTAACATCAGCAGAAACAATCCCCACCTGTCAGAATGAACATGGTTCAGTCCTGGATGTGATTAACAGCAGCAACAACAGCAGCAGAATCCAATCCCTGCAGTCACTTGTGCACTCGCTGGTGTGTCAGGAGGTGGGATGACTGAGTGAATCCCTTCCCACACACAGGGCAGGTGAACGGCCTCTCCCCAGTGTGAACTCGCTGGTGTGTCAGCAGGTGGGATGAGCAAGTGAATCCCTTCCCACACACGGAGCAGGTGAACGTCCTCTCCCCAGTGTGAACTCGCTGGTGATTCAGCAGGTTGGATGACTGAGTGAATCTCTTCCCACACTCAGAGCAGGTGAACGGCCTCTCCCCAGTGTGAACTCGCTGGTGATTCAGCAGGGTGGATGACTGAGTGAATCCCTTCCCACACACGGAGCAGGTGAACGGTCTCTCCCCAGTGTGAACTCGCTGGTGATTCAGCAGGTTGGATAACTCAGTGAATCCCTTCCCACACTCAGAGCAGGTGAACGGCCTCTCCCCAGTGTGAACTCGCTGGTGATTCATCAGGTTGGATGACTGAGTGAATCTCTTCCCACACTCAGGGCAGGTGAACGGCCTCTCCCCAGTGTGAGTGCGCTGGTGTACAGTGAGCCCAGATGATCGCCTGAACCCAGTCCCGCAGTGAGAGCACCTGAACGGTCTCTCGTCTGTGTGAACACGTTGATGGCACATCAGTTCCCCGGAACTTTTAAAGCATTTCCCACAGTCCGAGCAATTAAAAGGTCTCTCGTCAGTGTGAACTCGCCGGTGTGACAGCAGTTTGTATGAATTAGTGAATCCCTTCCCACACTCAGAGCAGGGGAACGGCCTCTCCCCGGTGTGAACGGTGCTTTTTGCATCCATATTCAAAGGCCGATGATATTCAGTTCCTGATGAATCGAGTGACTGTCAGATCTTGACGTGATGTTTGGTTTGAGTTTCCCGTCTGCAAATCCTCCCCTTCCAATACCCTGTAAAATGAATTTAAAACAGGGAGCGTGAGAGAACCCACTAAAGAGGCAGGTTGTGAAATTGAGCTCAATGAATCTGGTCATTTGTGGGGCCGGCACTAGAAAAAAGTGACCATGAAAGCTGCTGGATTGTCATAAAATCCGACTGGTTCACTAATGTCCCTCAGTGAAGGGAATCTGTCACCTGGTCTGGGCCTCTGGCCTCTATGGGAGGAGAGAGAGAGAGAGAGAGAGGTGGGAGTGGGAGGGGGCAAAGGAGATGGACTTTATACATCTGCAACTCGACCAGAACTTTGACAGAACCTCCAAAACCCACAACCTCCAGCACCTAGAAGGACAAAGGCAGAAGGTGCATGGGAGCACCATCACCTCCAAGTTCTCCAAGTCACACACCATCCTGACTTGGACATATATCGCCGTTGCTACATCATCACTGGGTGAAAATCCTGGGACTCCTTACACAACAGCATTGTGGGAGTACCTTCACCACACAGACTGCAGCGGTTCAAGAAGGCGGCCCACCATCACCTTCTCAACGGGAAAATGGGGATTGGCAACATATTCTGGTCTTGCGAGCGACGCCCACATCCCAAGGATGAATTAAAACAAATCTGCAGATGTAAACTGGATTAAAAGCCTCTACAGAAATACTTATTCCTAAAACAATACTCTTTTACATTGTAGGGACAGTGTCTGTGTAACAACCTAATCTCCCCCAGAATCCACCTCCCTTGACAGTCTCACATTGGAAATTGTTGGGTCCTCCTGGGCTCAGAAGTACTGGGGGTTAAACCCAGCTGCTTCTGCTCCATCTCCACTCCAGCTCAAACAGAAGCAACAAAAAGACCTACACAGGCGGCCAGGGACCTACCTTCCGTCAGCCTGCAATAAAACTCTTCCCGACAGCTGCTGACTAATGGCGGCCGCAGCACCCACAATTCACCGCGCCCCAGAAACCACTCTATCCAACTCGCTGATTTACCCGCTGAGAGTGCGCATGCTCCCCGGGGCTGCGGGTCATTCTGGGAGCCTGGCTCCTGTCCTTTGGCCCGAGTCGGACTTGGTGGAACCGGCTGAAGAAACCGGAAAGCGGCGGCTCGGATGGGGTAGGCGCTGCACCCAGGGTTTCCTGGTGCCAGGGCCCTGGCTGCATGTCCGCCGGGCCCGGCCGCTCTGATTCTGATTGAGGTTCTTGATGAGGTAACAGAGAGGGTTAATGAGGGCAATGCGGTTAACATGTTGTACATGGATTTCCAAAAGGCGTTCGACAAGTGCCACATAATAGGCTTGCCAGCAAAGTTGAAGCCCATGGAATAAAAGCGACAGTGGCAACATGGATACGGAATTGGCAAAGTGACAGGAAATAGAGTAGTGGTGAACGGTTGTTTTACAGACTGGAGGAAGGTATCCAGTGGTGTTCCCCAGGGGTCGGTACTAGGACCACTGCTTTTCTTGAGATATATATATATATATATACATACATATATATATATATCTATATATATAAAGCGGCTCTTCTGTCTGTCCCGATGTCTGTCTGTCTGTCCGCCTGGTCTCTATACGTTTGGAAGTTACAGAGCGTACCGACGCGCGCGTCGCCTCAAAAGAAAGCTTGCGATTCCGGACCGGTCATAGGCGTATTTACGTTTCGGCCGGACAAAAATCCCGCCCGCGGTATCCCAAAAACGTTCAGCGTTCCGCTCATTAGCATCTCATTAGCGACCGTGTGACGTCGAGGTCTTCCTACAGTTGAGTGTCGAGTGACTCGACGATTGACCAATCCTACGCTTCGGTGACCTGACCGGTCGACCAATCGGTGCGTGTGTGGGCGGGCCTTATCCTTCTGAACCGAGGTGAGTGGCCGCCATCTTGATTTTCCACGATTTTTTCCCCCACACTTTCTGTGTGTTAGGGAACTAAGGTAAATATTTCAATTATGTGTTAGGCAATTAATTAACAATTTATTTGAGTTTTATATTGTGTTTAGCAACCCCCCCCCGCCTCCTCCTCACCCTCGCGCAGGGGGGACTCGGGGCCTGAAGCTGAAAAAATTTCTCTCTCTCTCTCTCCCTCTCTTCCCTCTCTCCTTCTCCTCTTCCCTCTCTCTCCTTCTCCTCTTCCCTCTCTCCTCTTCCCGCTCTCTCCTTCTCCTCTTCCCTCTCTGTCTCTCTCTACTTCCCCCTCTCAGGTGTCGCGGACGGAGCGCGGGCGCGCCGCCCAAAGTTTCTCGCTCGCTAACGGCCTTGCCGGCTCCCGCGGGCCGCTCGCACTGACCGGGCATGCGCCGCCCGCACTGACCGCGCATGCGCCACCCGCACTCACCGCGCATGCGCCGCCCGCACTCACCGCGCATGCGCCGCCCGCACTCACCGCGCATGCGCCGCCCGCCTGCCCGCAGCGGCCGTCCATCAGCCGCGCGATACGCGGGGGACCTCAGCAACGGCACCGGACCTCAGGCGCTAGGCAGGGGGAGGGGCCGGAGAGAGGGACAGAGGGGAGTGGGGGAGCGGGGGAGGGGAGGGGTGAGAGGGAGACAGGGGAGGGGAGGGAGAGAGGGGAGAGGAGGGGAGGGAGAGAGGGGAGGGAGGGATAGGACAGGGAGAGGACATGACAGGGAGAGGGGGGACACACAGGGGCAGGGAGACCAAACGCCCCAAAATTGCCCTCGCGCCCCAAAATTGCCCTCGCAACGCAGGGCTCCCCAGCTAGTGCATGTATGTATGAGTCGATCTCTCTGTCTGTCCTTCTGTCCTCGGGTGTGCGTCTGTCCGGCTATGCGCTCGAAAGTTATAGAGCGTACCTACGCGCGCGTTACCTCCGAAGAAAGCTTACGCTTCCGGGACGGTCGTAAGCGTATTTACTTTTCGGTCGCACGAAAATTGTTCGCGCCTTATGCAAAAAACCTTCAAAATTAAACTCATTATCTGCTACTTAGCATTGATTGACTGACGTCAAGGTTCAACCAATCCTGTGCCGTCACGATTGACCAATCCGACAGTATGGTCCCCTGATGGTTGGCCAATCGGTGTGTGTGTGTGTGGGCGGGACTAATCGTTTTCATCTCAGGGATCTGGCAGCCATTGTTTCACTAACATTACTTCAGCTTCCAGCTCAAACTACTTTGATCATCCAGCTTTGAAAAAGTTAGTATCTCTTTTAAAAATAACATAAGATTTACCAAAAACGTTTTATAAGTATTTTCACTTTCATCTTTCAAGGTATTAAAAGGTAGAAATGTTGCCCGGCAGCAGATTCACAAAGGGACAGAGACAGGGCCCAAAAGCCTGGGACTCGATTTAAAATGTTGCTCGGCAGCAGATTCACAGAGGGACAGACAGGCCCCAAAGCCTCGCACTCGATTTAAACCGCCCGGCCCAAAACAGCCCTGGCAAAGCCGGGCTCCCCCAGCTAGTATATATTATATCTATCTATCTAGGATACATCTGTCTGTCTATCTGTCTGTCTGTCGAGCTATACACTCTAAAGTTATAGAGCGTACCTACACGTGCGTTACATCAAAAGAAAGCTTGCGATTCCGGAACGGTCGTAAGCGTATTTACGTTTCGGCCGGACAAAAATTGCGCCCGCAGTATCCAAGAAACGTTCAAAATTCCGCTCATTATCTGCTCATTAGCATTGAGTTACATCGAGGTCAACCAATCGTATGGTCCAGCGACCCGACGGTCGACTAATCGCGGCGTGGCGGGGGCGGGTTCCTGGCGTGTGTGGGCGGGCCCCCCTCGAGTCGAGTGACAGGACGATTGACCAATCCTACGCTTCAGTGACCTAACGGTCGACCAATCGGTGCGTGTGTGGGCGGGCCTTATCGTTCTGAACCGAGGTGAGTCGACGCTATCGTGATTCCAAACTTTTCATTTCTTTTTCCCGCTTTCTGCGTGTTTCTTTTCAAATCTACATTTCCACCAAAAAAAGTCGCTTTTAAAACACAAAATGTTTAAAAAAGTTAATTCATTTGTAAATCTTTTTTCTAACCTCTATAATTTTCCTACCTTTCACCGTTTTTCCAGGCAGGCCTCGAAGCCTGGGCGTCTGTTGCCCAGCCACGCCCGAGCTACGCACCGGCCATCCCGCTGGGCCCGATTCCGAACCAGCGGCCAGCCATCTTGGTAAAGGCTGGCTGGGCTCACTGCAAGCTCCTCGCGCTGCACGGCGCACCTCCACACAGAGCGCGGCCAGAGGGAAGCGAGCAGGCTCGGGGGGGGCGGGGCTCGGGAGGGGGAGCGGAGAGGGTTACTCCGGCAACCGGGCTCGCCAGCCGCAATCGGCCGTCTCAAGCCGCTCAGGCCCGGAGATCGGGAGGCGGAGAGTTACCAAGGCAACCAGGCCGGGCCAGCCGCAATCGGCCGTCTCAGGCCCGGCCTCAGAAGGGCGGGGCTCGGGCTCACCGGGGCGCTGCGCTCGGCATGTCAGTGCGTGGGGCGGCACGGAGCTCAGCGGAGCCATCGCCGGCAGAGGGGAGAGGGTCTGCTGGCTCCCCCCTCCCATTCTCCCCCCTCCCTTCCTCCCCCCCTTGGTGACCGGGAGGGGTCGCTGTGCCGGACTCAGTCCAAACCGTCGCTCCCTGTGCGCATGCGCGGACTATCGTCTGTCAATCAACCATCAGCCAGAAGAGGTCGCTGGTGAGACCAGTGAAGAAAGAAAAACTTGCATTTCTATAGCGCCTTTCACCATCACCGGATGCCCCAAAGTGCTTTACAGCCAATCAAGTACTTTTGAAGTGTAGTCACTGCTGTAATGTAGGAAATGCGGCAGTGAAATAGCGCACAGCAAGCTCCCACAAACAGCAATGTGATAATGACCAGATAATCTATCTTTTTGTTAAATCTGTTTCTCTCTCTACGGATGTTGCCTGGCCTGCTGAGTGTTTCCAGCATTTCCTGTTGTTATTTCAGATTTCCAGCATCCGCAGTATTTTGCTATTATCCTTTTGTTACATTGATTGAGGGATAAACATTGGCTAGGACACCGGGGATATTTCCCCTGCTCTTTCCCAACAAACCGTCTATATTCTCCTGTAGCCTGAGGCTTCCCTCCTCGCTATTTACCACTCCACCAATTTTCGTGTCATCTGCGAACTTACTGATCATACCTCCTACATTCATATCTAAATCATTAATGTACACTACAAACAGCAAAGGACGCAGACCCTGTGGTACACCACTGGACACAGGCTTCCAGTCACAAAAACAACCTTCGACCATCACCCTCTGCCTCCTGCCACTAAGCCAATTTTGGATCCAATGTGCCAAATTGCCCTGGATCCCATGGGGTCTTACCTTCTTGACCAGTCTCCCATGTGGGACTTTGTCAAAAGCCTTACTGAAGTCCATGTAGACTACATCAACTGGACTGCCCTCATCCACACACCTAGTCACCCACATCAAAAAATTTAATCAAATTGGTTAGACATGATCTCCCCCTGACAAAGCTATGCTGACTATCCTTGGTTAATCCTTGCCTCTCCAAGTGGAGACTAATTCTGCCCCTCAGAATTTTATCCAATAATTTCCCTACCATTGATGTTCGGCTCACTGGCCTGTAATTCCCTGATATATCCCTACTACTACCCTTCTTGAATAATGGTACTACGTTAGCTGTTCTCCAGTCCTCTGGCACCTCCCCTGTGGCCAGAGAGGTTCTGAAAATTTGTGTCAGAGCCGCTGCAATCTCCTCCCTTGCCTCACACAGCAGGCTGGGATACATCTCGTCTGGGCCTGGGGGTTTATCCACTTTTAAGCCCGCTAAAACCACTAATACCTCCTCCCTCTCAATACTAATTTGTTCAAGTATATCACAATCCCCCTGCCTGATTTCTATGCCTGCATTGTCCTTATCCATAGTGAACACAGATGCAAAATATTTATTTAAAACCTCACCTACATCTTCTGGCTCTGCACACAGATTGCCACTTTGGTCCCAAATGGGCTCTACTCTTTCCCTCGTTATCCTCTTGCCCTTAATATACTAACAAAACACCTTGGGATTTTCCTTTATTTTGCCCGCCAGTGTTTTTTCATGACCCCTCTTCGCTCTCCTAATTTCTTTTATTAAGTACCCCCCTGCACTTTCTGTACTCCTCTCGGGCTTCCACTGCTTTTAGTCCTTTGTATCTGCCAAAAGCCACCCTTTTTTTCCTAATCCATTCTTGTATGTCCATCTCCAGCACCGGTGTGTATCTGAGTCAATGGGCCTCTCTCTGACCATTCTCCCCAGTCCATCTCCAGGACCAGTGTGTATCTGAGTCAATGGAACTTTCTCCCCAGTCCAACTCCAGGACCAGTGTGTATGAGTCACAGGGACGCTCTCTGACCTTTCTCCCCAGTCCATCTCCAGGACCAGTGTGTATCTGAGTCAATGGGACTCTCTCTGAACTTTCTCCCCAGTCCATCTCCAGGACCAGTGTGTATCTGAGTCAATGGGACTCTGACCTCTCTCCCCAGTCCATGTCCAGGACTAGTGTGTATCTAAGTCAATGGGACACTCTCTGACCTTTCTCCCCAGTCCATCTCCAGGACCAATGTGTACCTGAGTCAATGGGGCTCTCTCTGACCTTTCTCCCCAGTCTATCTCCAGGACCAGCGTGTATCTGAGTCAATGGGACTCTCTCTGACCTTTCTCCCCAGTCCATCTCCAGGACCAGTGTGTATCTGAGTCAATGGGACTCTCTCTGACCTTTCTCCCCAGTCCATCTCCAGGACCAGTGTGTATCTGAGTCAATGGGACTCTCTCTGACCTTTCTCCCCAGTCAATATCAGTCTTTACAGTAGAAGACACTAAGAATATCCCAACACTGGACAAACAGGGGGCTAAAGGGGGGGAGGAGCTAAACATGATCAAAATCACTAAGGAAGTGGTACTCGGTAAAATAATGGGACTCAAGGCAGATAAATCACCTGGACCTGATGGCTTACATCCTAGGGTCTTGAGGGAAGTGGCGGTAGGGATTGTGGATGCATTGGTAATAATTTTCCAAAACTCCCTGGACTCGGCAAAGGTCCCGGCAGACTGGAAAACTGCTAATGTAACACCCTTATTTAAAAAGGGCAGTAGACAGAAGGCTGGAAACTATAGACCGGTTAGCCTAACATCTGTGGTAGGTAAAATTTTGGAGTCCATTATTAAGGAGACAGTAACAGGACATTTGGATAATCATAATTTAATAGGACAAAGTCAGCATGGTTTTATGAAGGGGAAGTCATGTTTGACAAATTTGCTGGAGTTCTTTGAGGAAGTAACATATAGGGTGGATAAAGGGGAACCAGTGGACGTAGTGTATTTAGACTTCCAAAAGGCATTTGACAAGGTGCCATGCAAAAGATTATTGCTTAAGATAAAAAACCACGGGATTGGGGTAATATTCTGGCATGGATAGACGATTGGCTATCTAACAGAAGGCAGAGAGTTGGGATAAATGGTTCATTCTCAGACTGGCAATCAGTAACTAGTGGTGTTCCACAGGGGTCAGTGCTGGGTCCCCAACTCTTTACAATCTATATTAACGATTTGGAGGAGGGGACCGAGTGTAACATATCAAAGTTTGCAGATGATACTAAGATGGGAGGGAAAGTAGTGAGTGAGGAGGACATAAAAAACCTGCAAGGGGACATAGACAGGCTAAGTAAGTGGGCAGAGATTTGGCAGATGGAATACAATACTGGAAAGTGTGAGGTTATGCACTTTGGCAGGAAAAATCGTAGAGCAAGTTATTATCTTAATGGCAAGAAACTGGAAAGTACTGAAGTACAAAGGGATCTGGGGGTCCTGGTGCACGAAACTCAAAAGGTTAGTATGCAGGTGCAGCAAGTGACTAAGAAGGCCAATGGAATGTTGGCTTTCATTGCTAGGGGGATAGAATATAAAAATAGGGAGGTATTGCTTCAGTTGTACAATGTATTGGTGAGACCGCACCTGGAACACTGCATACAGTTTTGGTGTCCATACTTAAGAAAGGACATACTTGCTCTCGAGTCAGTACAAAGAAGGTTCATTCGGTTAATCCCGGGGATGAGGGGATGGACATATGAGGAGAGGTTGAGTAGATTGGGACTCTACTCATTGGAGTTCAGAAGAATGAGAGGCGATCTTATTGAAACATATAAGATTGTGAAGGGGTTGGATCGGGTGGATGCAGGGAAGATGTTCCCGATGATGGGTGAAACTAGAACTAGGGGGCATAGTCTTAGAATAAGGGGCTGCTCTTTCAAAACTGAGATGAGGAGGAACTACTTCACTCAGAGGGTGGTTGGTCCATGGAATATGCTGCCCCAAAAAGCTGTAGAAGCTACATCATTACATAAATTTAAAAGAGAAATAGACAGTTTCCTAGAAGTAAAGGGAATTAAGGGTTACGGGGAGCGGGCAGGAATTTGGACATGAGTCTAGGTTCGGATCGGTCATGGCCCTGAGGGTAGCGGAGCGGGCCCAGGGGCTGTGTAGCCTGATCCTGCTCCTATTTCGTGTGTCTAATTCTGTTAGATTCAGGAGATGGTTCTGTGATAGTGGATTGGCGTTTAGGACCAGATCAGCCATGATCTTATTGAATGGCGGAGCAGGCTCGAGGGGCCGATTGGCCTACTCCTGCTCCTATTTCTTATGTTCTTATGATATGTCAGACAGGGTCAGGGGTCGTTCCTGCAGCCGCGGCGACACCACTTAAAGGACAGGTGTCGGGCGGCAAATTTTTATTTTGGCCGACTGCAAGCACCTGCCCCCTTCTCCTTTCTCCTTCGGGGTGTCAGCCGTGATCGCTCAGCCCGGCGCTCCTCTTGATCCGACACCGCACTCCCCGGTGGTCCAGCAGGGCCCCGGTGTGCGCAGTGCTAGGCTCCTCCCCTTTAATCAGGGAGGGAGGTCTGCTATGACGCGGTGCTATGTGCCGACGGGCGTGGCGCTGTTACACGAAGCACCATGAAATTCACTGGTAGCGCCTCAAGAGGGAGGGTAGCACTTCCAGTAGCACCCCGCCTCCTGCTTGGGGCGCTACCACTGAATTTAATGCGCAGGGGCGCTAACTTTTTTAGGGGGCTAAAATTAGCCCCGGAAACGTTAGCAACCCAAAGGGGGCGCCACCGAATTTCCCCCTAAGAGTCTAAATGGGCTGGAGGAGCAGAGGGATCCAGGGACACAGATAAACAAATCACTAAAAGTAGCAACACAGGTTAATAAGACCATAAAAAAAAAAGCACTGGGGTACATTCCTAAAGGAGCCTTCTGTTCCGTGCCTAGGAGCTCTGAACCATGGCAGAGTGTGGCTGGGATACGTTTCTCACACGCCTCGAGATTAACCTGCACGGCAACTTTGCTGTCAGTGAAGAGAGACAAGAAAGACCAAGTGCCGTTTGCCCCTCTCAGTGTGGCCCTGAAGAACTGTGTCCAGGCTGGAGTTCTGCTCCCGCCGTACGATCCTCCCCCAGGTTGTCCTTTCTGAGCTCCAGCCAGGTGATGCTAAACACTCAGGTGGGAAAGACAAAGATCTACAACAATGTGTTTAAAACAAAGTTGATTTATTTGACATCTATCCAGAATATTAATAACTCCGGGAAATGGGCTGGAATTTATCAGCAGAAACAATCCCCAACTGTCAGAATGAACATGGTTCAGTCCTGGATGTGATTAACAGCAGCAACAACAACAGAATCCAACCCCTGCAGTCACTTGTGAACTCGCTGGTGTCTCAGCAGGTTGGATGACTGAGTGAATCCCTTCCCACACTCAGAGCAGGTGAACGGCCTCTCCCGAGTGTGAACTCGCTGGTGTCTCAGCAGGTTGGATGACTGAGTGAATCCCTTCCCACACATGGAGCAGGTGAACGGCCTCTCCCCAGTGTGAGTGCGCTGGTGGACAGTGAGCGCAGATGACTGCCTGAACCGAGTCCCGCAGTGATGGCACCTGAACGGCATCTCCCCAGTGTGAATGCGCTGGTGTACAATGAGCTCAGATGACCACCTGAACCCAGTCCCGCAGTGAGAGCAGGTGAACGGTCTCTCCCCAGTGTGAACACGTTGATGGTGTATCAGTTCCCCGGAACCTTTATAGCACTTCCCACAGTCCGAGCAGTTAAAAGGTCTCTCCTCAGTGTGAACTCGCTGGTGATTCAGCAGGGTGGATGAATCAGTGAATCCCTTCCCACACTCGGAGCAGGTGAACGGCCTCTCCCCGGTGTGAACACGCTGGTGTGTCAGCAAGTTGGATGAATTAGTGAATCCCTTCCCACACTCGGAGCAGGTGAACGGCCTCTCCCCGGTGTGAACACGCTGGTGTGTCAGCAAGTTGGATGGATTAGTGAATCCCTTCCCACACTCGGAGCAGGTGAACGGCCTCTCCCCGGTGTGAACACGCTGGTGTGTCAGCAGGTTGGATGAATTAGTGAATCCCTTCCCACACTCGGAGCAGGTGAACGGCCTCTCCCCGGTGTGAACACGCTGGTGTGTCAGCAAGTTGGATGAATTAGTGAATCCCTTCCCACACTCGGAGCAGGTAAACGGCCTCTCCCCAGTGTGAACTCGCTGGTGTATCAGCAGGTTGGATGAATTAGTGAATCCCTTCCCACACTCAGAGCAGGTGAACGGCCTCTCCCCGGTGTGAATGCGCTTGTGTCTCGATAGGCCAGAGGGTTGGCTGAAGCTTCGTCCACACACAGAACACGTGTACGGTTTCTCCCCACTGTGAACGGTGCTTTTTGCTTCCATGTTCAGAGGCCGGTGATATTCAGATCCGATGAGTCGACTGACTCTGTCAGATCTTGAAGTGATGTTTGGTTTGAGCTTACCATCTGTAAGTCCTCCCCTTTCAGTGCCCTGTAAAATTAATTTAAAACAGGGAGCGTGAGAGACAACCCACAAAGGCAGGTTGTGAAATTGAGCTCAGTGAATCTGGTCATTTGGTGGGCCGGCACTAGAAAAAAGTGACCATGAAAGCTGCTGGATTGTCACAAAAACCCAACTGATTCACTAATGTCCTTCAGGGAAGGGAATCCACCACCTGGTCTGGGCCTACACAAGACTCTGGCCTCTATGGGAGGAGAGAGAGAGAGAGGTGGGAGTGGGAGGGGGGAGGGGGCGAAGGAAAGGAACTTTATACATCTGCAACTCGACCAGAACTTTGATAGAACCTCCAAAACCCGCAACCTCCACCGCCTAGAAGGACAAGGGCAGCTGTTGTATGGGAGAACCATCATATCCAAGTTCCCCTCCAAGTCACACATCATCCTGACTCAGATATATTCATAGTTACTGGGTCATAATCCTGGAACTCCTTACCGAACAACATTGTGGGAATACCTTCACCACACGGACTGCAGTAGTTCAAGAAGGCGACTCACCACCCCCTTCTCAACGGGAAACTGGGGATTGGCAATATTTGCTGCTCTTGCGAGCTACGCCCACATCCCAAGAATGAATTAAAACAAATCTGTAGATGTAAACTGGATTAAAAGCCTGTACAGAAATACTTGTTCCTAAAACAATACTCTTTTACATTGTAGGGACAGTGTCTGTTTAACAACCTAATCTCCCCTAGAATCCACCTCCCTTGACAGTCTCACATTGGAAATTGTTGGGTCCTCCTGGGCTCAGAAGTACTGGGGGTTAAACCCAGCAGCTTCTCCTATATCTCCACTCCAGCTCAAACTGAAGCATAGAAACATACAAACATAGAAACATAGAAGATAGGAGCAGGAGTAGGCCATTCGGCCCCTCTAGCCTGCTCCGCCATTCAATGCGATCATGCTGATCATCAAAATTCAGTACCCGGTCCCTGTTTTCTCCCCATACCCCTTGATCTCTTTAGCCTTAAGAAATATATCCAACTCCTTCTTGAATATATTTAATGTATTGGCCTCTACTGCCTTCTGTGGTAGAGAATTCCACAGGTTCACCACTCTCTGGGTGAAGAAATTCCTCCTAATTTCTGTCCTAAATGGCTTACCCCGTATCCTTAGACTGTGACCCCTGGTTCTGGACTCCCCGACCATCGGGAACATCCTTCCTGCATCTAGTCTGTCCAGTCCTGTCAGAATTTCATAAGTTTCAATGAGATCCCCTCTCATTCTTCTAAACTCCAGTGAGTACAAGCCCAATCGTCCCAATCTCTCCTCATACGTCATTTCTGCCATCCCAGGTATCAGTCTGGTGAATCTTTGTTGAACTCCCTCCCCGGCAAGAACATCCTTCCTCAGATAAGGCGACCAAAACTGCACACAATACTCACGATGTGGTCTCACCAAGGCTCTGTACAACTGCAGCAAGAAATCCTTGTTCCTGTACTCAAACCCCCTCACTACGAAGGCCAACATACCATTTGCCTTCTTAACCACCTGCTGCACCTGCATGCTTACCTTCAGCGACTGGTGCAAAAGGACACCTAGGTCTCGTTGCACTTCCCCTTCTCACAATCTACTGCGATTCAGATAATAATCTGCCTTCCTGTTTTTGCCACCAAAGTGGATAACCTCGCATTTATCCACATTATACTGCATCTGCCATGCTTCTGCCTAATCACCCAACCTGTCCAAATTATACCGGAGTTTTTCGGCATCCTCCTCACACACGCCCACCCTGCTTTGTGTTGTCTGCAAACTTGGAGATGTTACATCTAGTTCCCTCGTCCAGATCATTTATATATATTGTGAATAGCTGGGGTCCTCGGACCGATCCCTGTGGTACCCCACTAGTCACTGCCTGCCACTCGGAAAAAGACCCGTTTATTCCAACTCTTTGCTTCCTGTCTGCCAACCAGTTCTCTATCCAAGTCAGTACCGTGCCCCCAATCCCATGTGCCTTAACTTTACACGCTAATCTCTTCTACGGTACCTTATCGAAAGCCTTCTGAAAGTCCAAATACACCACATCCACTGGTTCTCCCTTATCTATTCTACCAGTTACAATCTCAAAAAATTGCAGTAGATTAGTCAAGCATGATTTACCTTTTGTAAATCCATGTTGACTTTGACCGATCCTGTCACTGTTTTCCAAGTGCTCTGCTATTACATCTTTTATAATGGACTCTAGCATTTTCCCCACTACCGATATAATTCCACGTTTTCTCTCTACCACCTTTTTTGAATAGTGGGGTAATATTAGCAACCCTCCAACCCATAGGAACTGTTCCAGAGTCTATCGAATTTTGGAAGATGACCAGCAATGCATCTACTATTTCTAGGGCTACTTCCTTAAGTACCCTAGGATGTCGATTATCAGGCCCTGGGGATTTATCGGCCTTCAATCCCGTCAATTTCCCCTAACACCATTTCCCTACAAATACTGATTTCTTTCAGTTCCTCCCTCTCATCAGACCCTATGTTCCCCGACATCTCTGGAAGGTTATTTGTGTCCTCCTTTGTGAAGACAGAACCAAAGAATGTATTTAATTGGCCTGTCATTTCTTTGTTCCCCATTGTAAATTCCCCTGATTCTGACTGCAAGGGACCTATGCTTGACTTCACCAATCTTTTTCTCTTCACATATCTACAGTTAGTTTTTATCTTCCCTGAAAGCTTACTCTCATACTCTATTTTCCCCCTCTTAATTAATCCCTTTGTCCTGCTTTGCTGAATCCTAAACTGCTCCCAATCCTCAGGTTTACTACTTTTTCTGGCCAATTTATATGTCCTCTCCTCGGATCTTATGCTATCCCTAATTTCCCTTGTTAGCCACGGTTGAGTCACCTTTTTTGTTTTATTTTTATGCCAAACAGGGATGAACAAATTCTGTAGTTCATCAATGCAATCTTTGAATGTTTGCCATTGCCTATCCACCATCAAGCCTTTGAGTAACATTCCCCAAGCAATCCTACCCAACTCGCGCCTCATACCATCGTAGTTTCCTTTATTTAAATTCAGGACCCTAGTCTCTGAGTCAACTACTTCACTCTCCATCTTAATGAAAAATTCTATCATATTATGATCGCTCTGACCCAAGGGGCCTCGCACAACAAGATTGCTAATTAATTATTTCTCATTACATAATACCCAGTCTACGATGGCCTGATCTCTAGTTGGTTCCTCGACATATTGGTCCAGGAAACCATCCCGTAAACACTCCAGGAATTCCTCCTCCAGAGGATGGTTACTAATTTGTTTAGCCCAATCTATATGTAGATTAAAGTCACCCATGATAACTGCTGTGCCCTTATTGCACGCATCTCTAATTTCCCATTTAATGCCATCCCCAACCTCTGCATTACTGTTTGGAGGTCTGTATAACACTCCCACTAACGTTTTCTGCCCCTTGGTATTTCTCAGCTCTACCCATACAGATTCCACATCATCAGAGCTAATATCCTTCCTTTCAATTGTGTTAATCTCCTCTTTAAAAAGCAATGCTACCCCACCTCCTTTTCCTTTTTGCCTATCTTTCTTGAATATTGAATACCCCTGGATGTTGAGTTCCCAGCCTTGGTCACCCTGGATCCATGTTTCCGGAATCCCAATCATATCATATCCGTTTACATCTATTTGCGCAACTAATTCATCCACCTTATTACGAATGCTCTTTGCATTAAGACACAAGGCCTTCAGGCTTGTCTTTTTAACACTCTTACACCTTTTAGAATTATTATTTACTGTGGCTATGTTTGATTTAAACCCATGATTTCTCTGACTGCCACTTTTGTTTTTCTCCTTCCTGTCTTTTGCTTCTATCCTTGTTTCCCTTTCCTCTGTCTCCCTGCTCAGGTTCCCAACCCCCTGCCATTTTAGTTTAAACCTTCCCCCAGAGCACTAGCAAACACTCCCCCTCGGACATCAGTCCCGGTCCTGCCCAGGTGCAAACCGTCCGGTTTGTACTAGCCCCACCTCCCCCAGAACTGGTTCCAATGTCCCAGGAATTTGAATCCCTCCCCCTTGCACCATTCCTCTAGCCACGTAGTCATCTGAAATATCCTTCTATTTCTACTCTGACTAGCACGTGGCACTGGTAGCAATCCTGAGATTACAACCTTGGAGGTCCTATTTTTTTATTTACCTCCTAACTCCATTTATTCAGCTTTTAGGACCTCATCCCATTTTTCTACCTATACCGTTGGTACCTATATGCACCACGACAATTGGCTGTTCACCCTCCCCTTCCAAAATGTTCTGCAGCCGCTCTGAGACATCCTTAACCCTTGCACCAGGAAGGCAACATACCATCCTGGAGTCACGTTTGCGGCCGCAGAAACGCCTATCTATTCCGCTTACAATAGAATCAATTCAATTCAATTCAAATCGCTCTGTTGGCATGATAAGGTACATCTTATGTTGCCAAAGCATCAAAATACATTCATGGTTGAACACATAAACGCAGTTCTATTCATACAGTGTATAAACAGGTATATCCCTGAGTGTATAAATATACATTTGCATTATTTATATATACTCTTTTCTTAGGTTTACTGGTTGTCCCTCTGTTCATGGCAAGCTGTAACCTAGTGTGCCACCAGTGCTACACAGCTTCTCTCCTCCCCCAGTAGGTATGGGAGTTTTTGGTCGTCATTCAGATTTCTGAATTCAGGGCATATTTGTGAGAATTTTTGGTAGAAATTCTCCCTGATGCCCTGATATTTTCCACAGGCTGTGAGGAAGTGCATCTCTGTCTCCACTACTCCCTGACTGCAGTGAGAGCATATCCTGTCCTCTCTTGGCAGCCTGGTCTGCCTGTGTCTGCCTTTTTCGATCGCTTATTACTATAGCTCTCCCACTCTTTTTCCTCCCATCCTGTGCAGCAGAACCACCCACGGTGCCAGGAAATTGGCTGCTGCTGCCTTCCACTGATAAGCCATCTTCCGCAACAATATCCAAAGTGGTATATCTGTTTGAGAGGGGGATGCCCACTGTAATGAAATCTGTTTGTTCTTGCCTGTATTCGTTTTGCACTCATGTATATTACCCTCCCCCACACGGTGTATGGTTTCACTTCCTCTTTCCTGACTAACCTGTATGGCTCATTCCTGCGAGCCAGTCAGTGTGTTGAGATGTTAGCTCTGATCTTAGTGATTAAAAGCCAACTTGTTAAAGTCTATAACTTCTAGTTTTGTGGTTATTGAAGGCACATCACCCACAGGGGACCCCTGCACTACCTGCCTGCACCTGCTACTCTGCCTGGTGGTCATCCATTCTCTTCCTGCCTGTGCAGCCTTTACCTGTGCTGTGACCAACTCCCTAAACGTGCTATCCACGATGTCCTCAGCATCGCGAATTCTCCAGTATGTATCCACTCACAGCTCCAGCGCCGCAATGCGGTCTGTCAGTAGCTGCAGCTGGATACACTTCCCGCACACATGGTTATCAGGGACACAGGAATCGTCACAAGAATTACAGACACCCTATAAACTCCGCCGCCTCGCTCTTTATATCACCGCCGCCGCTCCTCACAGGTCCACTGCTGTGGGGCCAACCTGCTCCACCACCTCACTTTATATCACTGCCGCCGCTCCTCACAGGTCCGCCGCCACCGCCACTGTGGGGCCTACCTGTGCCTCGGATTATAGATACATAGAAGATAGGAGCAGGAGTTGGCCATTCGGACCCTCGAATACCTGAAGGAAAGAAATTTGCAGGGTTACAGGGAAAGGGCGGGGAGTGGGACTCCCTGAAGTGGTCTTGTAGAGAGCCGGCATGGCTCAACAGGCCGAATGGCCTCCTTCTGTGCTGTAACCATTCTATGATTCTATAAAATATTAGAAAGTTTGTTCCACAGAAGCACCAGGTTTATCTGCTTTTATTGATGAATTTAAAAAGTCTCTATTAAAACCTGAGCCAGTGTGTTGTGAGCCAAAGAGCCTTGTGTCCAATGAGGGGAATAAAGGCCCACAGCCTCCCCTGGCCCCGGGCCCTGAACAAGGGACTGGAGAAACTCGCTGCCCTGCGGATCAGGCAATCAGCCAGCGCTAGTCCCGCCCCTCGGGCTCTCCGATTGGTTGGAGGACCCGCCACTGGCTCGCTCCTCCAGCCCCGCCCCGCTCGCTCCCTATTGGTCGGAAGCTCCCGTCAATCAGGCCGCGGGCCCGGGTCACGTGTCCCCGAGGAGATCACGTGCTCCGTCCAACTGACGCCGCTCGGTCTGGGGCCTCGCGGTCTCTCAGGTTTTTCTATTTCTCTTTATTCTCTCCCGATCCCCCCCTCCCCCCCCAACCCACGCGATTCTCCGCCCAATCGGAGCAGAGAAAACTCACTTTGCGTCACCGATTGCGACTCTGGAACCGACATCAAGGCCTTTCCCCGGAATGCCCCGCGCCAACTCCGTCCGGCAGGATCCGAGTGCGCAGGCGCAGCTCCGAGTGTGGGGGGGTGTTTGGTGTCCTCTGGGCATGCACAGTTATTACCCTTGGTGACCGGGAGGGGTCGCTGTACCGGACTCGGCCCAAACCGTCGCTCCGTGTGCGCATGCGCGGACTCTCGGCTGTCAATCAATCAACTAACTGCCAGAAGAGGTCGCTGGTGAGAACAGTGAAGAAAGAAAGACTTGCATTTCTATAGCGCCTTTCACCACCACCGGACGCCCCAAAGTGCTTTACAGCCAGTGAAGTATTTTTGAAGTGTAGTCACTGTTGTAATGTAGGAAACGCGGCAGCCAATTAGCGCACAGCAGGCTCCCACAAACAGCAATGTGATAATGACCAGATATTCTATCATTTTGTTACATTGATTGAGGGATAAACATTGACTCGGACACCGGGGATAATTTCCCTGCTCTTTCCCACATTACAACAGTGACTACACTCCAAAAGTACTTCATTGGTTGTAAAGCACTTCAAGACGTCTGGTGGTCATGAAAGGCACTATATAAATGCAAGCCTTTCTTTCTTGAAATAGTGCCATAGGATCATTGACGTCCACCTGCGAGAGCAGACGGGGCCTCAGTTTAACGTCTCATCAGAAAGATGCCACCTCCGACAGTGCCGCACTCCCTCAGTACTGCACTGCAGTGCCAGCGTAGATTTTTGTGCTCAAATCTCTGGAGTGGGACTTGAACCCACAGCTTTCTGACTCAGAGGCGAGAGTGCTACCACCTGAGCCACAGCTGACACTAAAGAAGAAGCAGTTCTGACGAAAGGTCATCGACCTGAAACGTTAACTGTTTCTCTCTCCACAGATGCTGCCTGACCTGCTGAGTTTTTCAGCATTTTCTGTTTTTATTAAAGAAACGAGGGAGTGATTGCTGATGGGAAGAATGTTGGGTTGTCCTGCGCATGCGCACCTCCCTGGCGGCTGAGGCGAAACACCGACTCGCCCCCACCTGAGCCGCGCACGCATCCCAGATGTTGCGGCTCCGCATGCGTGCCTGATGTTCCAACCGTGGGGTTTTGTGCGCTGAGCATGCGCATTGCGGACCGATTGGGACGGGCGATTGTGGAGCAGGAGGGAGAGCACGGGGGCCATGAGCACATGCGCGGGACACAGAGTCAACAGAGCGCTTTCTGCAGTGCCGGGGGCTTGTGGGTGTTACAGCCGCCATTACTGCTGATCCTTTCAACCAACCTGTGCAGCAGCTGGGGCCTGAAAATCAGCTTCACTGCCCCTAGGTTCGGAAAGGGGAAAATTAAACAACAGTTTGCCTCTGATCCTTTTCTGAACTCGATTTACAGGGTTATAGAAGTGGAGCAGTTACAGGCGGGAAGCTCAGACCAAACATCACGTCAAAATCTGACAGAGTCACTCGATTCATCAGGACCTGAATATCATCGGCCTTTGCACATGGAAGGAGAAAGCAGCGATGACAAACCGCACGTGTTCAGCGTGTAGACACGGATTCAGCCAATCGCCTGACCTGGTGGGACACATGCACCGTCATACTGGGGAGAAACTGGGTAAAGGCGGGGGCAGTGGGAAGGAAGTCAGTTCCCCGTCTGCATTGGAAGTTCAACGGCGCAGTCACACCAGGGACAGTCCATTCACCTGCTCCGTGTGTGGAAAGGGATTTGTTTATTCTTCCCACCTGCAAACACACCAGCGAGTTCACACTGGGGAGAGACCATTTCAATGTCCTGACTGTGGGAAGAGCTTTAAAAGCCCCAGGCATCTGAAGCGACACCAGCTTGTTCACACTGATGAGAGGCCATTTACAGGTTCTGACTGTGGGAAGAGCTTTAAAAGCCCCGGGATCTGAAGGGACACCAGTGCCCCCACACTGTGGAGAGGCCATTCACCTGCTCCGTGTGTGGGAAGGAATTCTTGCAGTCCTCCACCCTGCTGACACACCAGCTTGTTCACCCTGATGAAAGGCCATTTAAATGTTCTCACTGTGGGAAGAGCTTTAAAATCCCCGAGGAGCTCAAGCAACACCAGTGAGTTCACACTGGGGAGAGGCTGTTCACCTGCTTCGTGTGTGGGAAGGGATTCACTCAGTCATCCACCCTGCAGACACACCAGCTTGTTCACACTGACGAGAGACCCTTTAAATGTTCTGACTGTGGGAAGAGCTTTAAAAGCTCCTTGGAGCTGAAGAGACACCAACACCTACACACTAGGGAGATGCCAGTCACCTGCTCCGTGTGAGGGAAGGGATTCGCTCAGCCCTCCAACCTGCTGATACACCAGCGAGTTCACACTGACGAGAGACCCTTTAAATGTTCTGACTATGGGAAAAGCTCTAAAAGCCCTGGGGAGCTGAAGAGACTCCGGCTCCTACATGCTGGGGAGAGGCCGTTCACCTGATCCGTGTGTGGGAAGGGATTCGCTCGGTCCTCCAACCTGCTGGCCCATCAGCGAGTTCACACTGGAGAGAACCCCTTTAAATGTTCTGGCTGTGGGAAAAGCTTTAAAAGCTCCAGGGAGCTGAAGAGACATTGGCTCCTATACACTGGTGAGAGGCCGTTCACCTGCTCCGTGTGTGGGAAGGGATTCACTCAGTCATCCCACCTGCTGATACACCAGCGAGTTCACACTGACGAGAGACCCTTTAAATGTTCTGACTGTGGGAAGAGCTTTAAAATCTCGAAGAGCCTTAAGAGACACCAGCGTGTTCACACTGATCATCGAATCTAACAGCACAGAAGGAGGTGATTCGGCCCATCGTGTCTGTGCCGGCTCTTTGAAAGAGCTGTCCAATTTAGTCCCACACCCCAGCTTTATCCCCAAACTCTGCAAACTAGTCCTCTTCAAGGACATGTCCAATTACTGTTTGAAAGTTCCTGTGGAACCTGATTCCAGCATCCTTTCAGATGGTGCGTTCCAGATCTTAACAACCCTCTGTGTGAAAACAATTCTCCTCATTTCCCTCTAGTTCTTTTCGCAACTATTTTAAATCTGTGACCTTTGGTTACCGACCCACTTGCCAGAGTGAACAGTTTCTCCCTACTTGCTCGATCAAAACCCCTCATCATTTTGAACACCTCTATTAGGTCTCCTCTAAACCTTCTCTGCTCTAAGGGGAACAATCCCAGCTTCTCCAATCTCTCCACATAACTGAAGTCCCTCATCCCTGGTACCATCCTGGTCAACCTCCTCTGTATCCTCTCCAAGGCCTTGACATCCTTCCTAAAGTGTGGTGCCCAGAACTGTACACAATACTCCAGCTGAGGCCAAAACCCTGCAGCTGTACAATACCCTGGTTAGACCACACCTGGAGCACTGTGAGCAGTTCTGGGCACCACACATTAGGAAGGATATATTGGCCTTGGAGGGAGTGCAGCGTAGGTTTACCAGAATGATGCCCGGACTTCAAGGGTTAAGTTATGAGGAGGGATTACACAAATTAGGGTTGTATTCCCTGGAATTTAGAAGGTTAATGTGTGATCTGATTGAAGTTTTCAGGATATTAAGGGGAACAGAGGGTAGATAGAGAGAAACTATTTCCGCTGGTTGGGGATTCTCGGACTGGGGGCATCATCTAAAAATTAGAGCCAGACCTTGCAGGAGTGAAATTAGGAAACACTTCTACACACAAAGGGTGGTAAGTTTGGAACTCTCTTCTGCAAACGACAATTGAGGCGATATCAATTGTTAATTTTCAATCTGAGATTGATAGGTTTTTGTTACCCAAAGGTATTAAGAGATATGGGCCAAAGGCGGGTGTATGGAGTTAGATCGCAGATCAGCCATGATCACATTGAATGGCAGAACAGGCTCGAGGGACTGAATGGCCTCCTCCTGTCCTATGTTCCTAACTAGTGATTTGTAAAGGTTTAGTGTAACTTCCATGTTTTTGTATTCAATGGCCCTATTTACAAAGCCAAGTGCCCCATACGCTTTCTGAATCGCCTCACCAACTTGCCGTGGCACTTTCAAAGATTTGTGAATATGGACCCCCAGGTCCCTCTGCTCTTGCACCCCCTCAAAATAGTCCCATTTAGATTATACGGCCTCTCCCTGTTGTTCCTCCCAAAGTGCATCACTTCACACTTATCCTCATTTAATTTCATCTGCCTTGTGTCTGCTCATTTCACAGTCTGTCTCTGTCCTCCTGAAGTCTGCTACTACTATGCTCACTATTTACTACGTTGCCAAGTTTTGTATCATCTGTAAACTTCAAAATTGTACACCTATACCCAATCCAGGTCAGTTATATATAACAAGAAAAGCAATGGTCCTGCATATTTCCCTCCAGTCAGAAAAACATCCCTCAGCACTGCTCACTGTCTCCTATCCCTCAGCCAATTATATACCCAAATTACCATCATCCCTTTAATTTCCTGTGCTTCTATTATCCGAATAAGTCTCTTATGTGGTACTTTGTCAAATGCCTTTAGAAAGTCCATGTATACAACATTTGCTGCACTACCTTCATCAGCCCTCAGTTACTTCATCAAAGAACTCAATCAGGTTAGTCAGACACGATTTACTTTTAACAAATCCATACTGGCTGCCCCTTATTAACCCATGCTTCTCCAAGTGAGAATTAATTTTGACCTTGACAATGGTCTCTCGTCTTTCACCCACCACTGACATTAGACTGATTGTCCTGTAGTTACCAGGTTTATCCCTCTCCCCTTTTTTAAACAGGGTGTAACATTTGCAATCCTCCAGTCTTCTGGCACCCCTCCCATATATCTGAGGGAGATTGAAAGATTGTGGTCGGAGCTTCTGCTATCTCCACCCTAGCTTCCCTCAACAACCTAGGATGCATCCCATCCGGACCGGGTGACTTGTTAACTTTGAGTGATGACAACCTATTTAGCACCTGCTTTCTATCCATTTTTATCCAATTTCTCTACTCCCCCCTCCTCTACTGCGACATGAACTTCATCCTCTTCTTTTGTGGAGACAGATGCTAAGTGCTCATTCAATACCTCAGCCATGCCCTCTGCCTCCGTATGATGTGCTTCTATTTGGTCCCTAATCGGCCCCACCATTCATTTAACTATCCTTTTACTTTTCATATGTTTATAGAAGATTTTTGTGTTCTCTTTTATGTTACCCGCTAATCTTTTCTCATATTGTCTTTGCCCTTAAATCCTGTTTCAATTTCCCCCGCACTCTCTGTATTCTCCTGGTTTTTGACTGTATTCTGTACCTGACATTTGTCGTAAACCTCCTTTCTCTGTTTTATTCTAAACTCGATATCCTTTGTCATCGGGAGCTCTAGCTTTGGATGCCCATCTTTCCTCCTTATGGGAATATGCTTGGTTTGTACCCGAACTATCTCAGCCTTGAAGGCCTGCCATTGGTCATTCACTGTTTTCCTGGACAATCTTTGTTTCCAGTCCACCTGTGCTCGATCCCTTCTCAAATCACTGAAATTGGCTCTCTTCCAGCTGGGTATTTTCACCATTGATTCTTCTTTGTCCCTTTCCATAACTACTTTAAACCCAATGATATTGTGATCACTGTTAACCAGATCCCTCCTGTCCCAGAACTGATGAGAGACCCTTTAAATGTTCTGACTGTGCAAAGAGGTTTCAGAGTTCATCCAACCTGCTGAGTCACCAGCAAGTTCACACAGATCTTCAAAAAAAGGAAGATGTTTTAGAAAGGCTGGCGGCACTAAAAGTTCACAGCCATCTCAGAGTAGTGTCACTTTAATTACAATCTCGCGGAACAAGAAGAATTGCTGTCCCTTTAACTACCACAAATCCCTGTGTGGAGGAGAGGGGGAGATACAGTCTGTCCCAGTAACTGTCACAGAACAGAATTAACGACCCTGTCCCATAAGGGCTTGAACCTCCCCCACTCCCTGCTTTTCCTCAAGTGTCTCATCCTTAAAATTCTCAGCCTTGTTTTCAAATCCCTCCGTGGCCTCACCCCTCCCTATCTCTGTAATCTCTTCCAGCCTCTACAACCTGCCCCCCCGCCGAGATATTTGCGCTTCTCTAATTCTGCCCTCTTGAGCATCCCCGATTTTAATCGCTCCACCATTGGTGGCCGTGCCTTCAGCTGCCTGGGCCCTAAGCTCTGGAATTCCCTCCCTAAACCTCTCCATCTCTCTACCTCTCTCTCCTTCTTTAAGATGCTCTTTGACCAAGCTTTTGGTCATCTGCCCTAATATCTCCTTATGTGGCTCGGTGTCAAATTTTGTTTTATAACGCTCCTGTGAAGAGCCTTGGGATGTTTTACTACATTAAAGGTGCTTTATAAAGACAAGTGGTTGCTGTTTCCTGAAACTAATAATAAATTCCCCAGAGGGAAAAAAACTTGTACTTTTACTCCCAAATATTAGAAAGTTTGTTCCACAGAAGCACGGGGTTTATCTGCTTTTATGGATGAAATTAAAAGGTCTCTATTAGAATCTGAGCCAGTGTGTTGTGAGCCAAAGAGCCTTGTGTCCAATGAGGGGAATAAAGGCCCACAGCCTCCCCTGGCCCCGGGCCCTGAGCAAGGGACTGGAGAAACTCGCTGCCCTGCGGATCAGACAATCAGCCGGCACTAGTCCTGCCCCTCGGGCTCCCCGATTGGTTGGAGGACCCGCCGCCGGCTCGCTCCTCCAGCCCCACCCCGCTTGCTCCCTATTGGTCGGAAGCTCACATCACTCAGGCAGTGGGCTCGGGTCACGTGTCCCTCACCGACTTTACAAAGAAAGCCCCGCGCGGTCGCCGTGCAGAGCTGCAGGTCAGCGGGAGCGGGTTCGGGAGGTTAATAAACTGCGGTTAGGCCACGCCTCAGGGTTTATAAAGTTGGAGAATGGTCTCAGGCCCGAATGAGATCCAGAGGCCGAATGTGTTCCGCCGGAGGGCAGCGGTGAGGCTTTTTCTCGGTGACAGGCCCGGGTTACGCGCCGCCATCTTGGTGAAGGAAAGACAGACCGGTTCTACCTGCAGCAGGGCGCATGCGTGGCCATCTTTGTACAGGAACAGAGAGTGGGCAGGGCTTCAGGGTCCCAGTGACTCATTGATTCTCACTCTGCACACAGCAGGTGGAGAACTGAAGATTTCAGAGTACCAGTGACCAGAACAGACAATCATTGACTCATTGATTCTCACTCTGCACACAGCGGGTGTAGAACTGAACCCAACCAGAGTAGAGGGAGGGGGAAAACTGGGAGTGGAGAAAAGAAATGTTGGAGATGGTGCGATGGGTTTGGATTTCAGCACAGGGAGGAGGGACAGTGTGTGGGACGGGGATTTACAGCTTTGCGGTTAAAATGTGTTATTTTGGTCATATTTCTAGATTTGCCATTTTCTGCCCACAGGGCAATCACAGTGCACTGACCAACACCTCAGCTTGTCAGAATAGGGCAGGTGGAACCGAGCCAGAGGCAGCTCTGGGACTTCATCTTCTGAGCATTGGGTTAGGAAAGAAGAATTCCATTGTTTATTGGGCCTTGGCGAGCACTGCCCTCCCTCCCACAATGTTAATATGTTGATGCATCTGTCTATTTATATACTAGGAGTGTTTTAATTGCTTTCACAGCAAAATGCATTTATTATTAAACCTCCACAGAAACAACTGTGGTAACAATTGAATAAAACTCAGAGAGTTGTCGGGAGCTGGAACGCTCGACCTGAAAAGGTCATGAGCTGATTCCATCAATGATTTTAAAAGGGAGTTGGGCGGGTACTTGAGGATGAGGATCTTACAGGGTTACAGACAACAAGCAGGGATGTGGGACTAAGCACGAGTGCTCTTTCTAAGAGACAGCACAGGCACGATGGGCCGAATGGCCTCCTTCGTGCTGTACTTTTCAATGATTCTATGAAAACTAACAGAACCAAACAAAGAAATGATCTTCCTTGGTTATTGATCATTTCACTCAATTTCAACAGGGTTCTCTATACACCAACAACAACTTACCTTTATATAGAGCTTTTAAAACATCTCAAGGCACTTTACAGTAGGGTAATAAGACAACAATCGACACACATACTTTGTTTGTGGTCCAGTGCACTGACACAAAGTTCCTTCACAACTGTAACAATTTTATTGCGGTTGCTGTGAAGGCTGCGCTCGCTCTGCTCGTACACCTGGTCTCCAAAGGAGGCAAAACAGGACTAATGCTGCCGAGCTCAGCTCTTTTTGATCAAAAAATATCAACTGTTTTGCCTCGCCAGGAAATGCACAAAAGAGGCAGCAGTGCTGATTGCCTGCCCAGGAAAGTCCTTTTGAGATTAAACTCCTTCACCCAGAGGGTGCTGAGAATGTGGAACTTGCTGCCACAGGGAGTAGTTGAGGCGAAGAGCATGGATGTATTTAAGGGGAAGCTGGATAAACACATGGGAGAAAGGAATAGAAGGAGATGCTGATAGGGTGAGATGAAGAGAGATGGGAGGAGGCTCGTGTGGAGCATAAACACCACATGGACCAGTTGGGCCGATTGGCCTGTTTCTGTGCTGTACAATCTGTGTAATTCTATGTACTAAGAGAGGAGAGAATGTTCCATAGAAACTAGAATTATCTGTTCCGGGTTTTAATCCTGAACTTACAGTGATGTCTTTTGTAAACTGCTTTTACAGGGAATATCATCGGCCTTTGAATGTGGAAGGAGAAATGTTTGCCTGTTCTGTCTGTGGGAAAAGATTTCAAAGATCGGTGTGACTGGAAAAGCACCGAGACACACACACCCGAGTGAGAGTGTTCCAGTGCACTGACTGTGGAAAGAGCTTTAACCAGTTACACAGTCTGAAAAAACATCACACCGTTCAAAGTGGGGAGAAACCGTACATGTGTTGTGTGTGTGGATGAGGCTTCAACCAATTGTCCAACCTGGAGAGACACAAGGACACCCACACCACGGAGAAACTGTGGGAATGTGGGGACTGTGGGAAGGGATTTAGCTCCCCATCCCGGCTGGAAACTGATTGATGCAGTCACACCGGGGAGAGGCCGTTCACCTACTCCAAGTGTGGGAAGGGATTTAGTCAGTCATCCCACCTTCTGACACACCAGCGACTTCACACTGAGGAGAGACCATTCAGTTGCTCTCACTGTGAGAAGAGGTTCAGGCAGTCATCTCACCTCATTGAGCACCAGTGCATTCACACTGGGGAGAGACCGTTCACCTGCCCTGTGTGTGAGAAGGGATTCTCTAATTCATCCACCCTGCTGAGACACCAGCGCATTCACACTGGGGAGAGGCCATTCACCTGCTCCGTGTGTGAGAAGGGATTCACTAATTCCTCTGACCTTCTGAGACACCAGCGCATTCACACTGGGGAGAGGCCGTTCACCTGCCCTGTGTGTGAGAAGGGATTCACTAATTCATCCACCCTGCTGATACACCAGCACATTCACACTGCAGCGAGGCCATTCACCTGCCCCATGTGTGAGAAGGGATACACTAATTCCTCTGACCTTCTGAGACACCAGCGCATTCACACTGGGGTGAGGCCGTTCACCTGCTCCGTGTGTCGGAAGAGATTCACTCAGTCATCCAACCTGCTGACACACCAGCGAGTTGACACCGGGGAGAGGCCGTTCACCTGCTCAGTGTGTGAGAAGGGATTCAATCTGTCCTTGAACCTGCTGAGACACCAGCAAGTTCACAAGTGACTGCAGAGGTTCGATTCTGCTGTTATTGCTGCTGTTAATCACATCCAGGACTGAACCATATTCATTCTGACAGTTGGGGTTTGTTTCTGCTGATGTTAATAACCCCTATAACTGGGCTGGCTTTTAATATTCTGGATATATAGTTGATTGAGTTGTCGGGGCTGCAGTATCCCTTTAAGTACTGCTGTCTGATCTTTCCCCTTAATTTCTGATGAGTGTTCCTGAAATATTTTACAATAAAATTATGAACTTTTACTTCAATCGTATATTAATCTTTGCTATAAAATCTACAATTCATTGTCTGAAAGATTCCATTGATTATCATCTCCAATTAGAAAGTGCTGATTAATCCTCACTGACAATTCTTACTGACTTGCACATTACACAAAGTGGCACCTCCATTATCCACCAGAAAGAAGGGGAATAGGAATTGGTGGAGAATCGAGAGTCCCCAAATGTTGCCCCTCCCGTCTGGTACAGCAATCCCCTCAGCACGGGAATGGAGACAAGTCCAGTTATAGTGACGGGATGAGTTAAAGGTATTTACTCAGACGGGCAGAAGCTGGGACCACTGTTGTTCACCATTTATATGAATGATTTGCACTTGGGAATCAGAAGTACAATTTCAAAATTTGCTGATGACACTAAATTGGGGGGTGTAGTTAATACTGAGGAAGACTGCGATAGCATCCTTGTAGAATTATTCAGTTGTGTTCAGTAAATAACACCATTTTTTAATTTGCTTTGACTGATCACATCACTATAGTTATGTGAAAAACAGAAATCATTAAAAGCTCCCAATTTCAAAATTGTTAGATTCAAACTCAACTTCTTCCAAGTACAATCTAACATTTCAAAGATTGTAATGGATGTAAGTGAGATATTAGGACTGTTGTCTAACACAATCCAAACACAAGTGACACACAGACAGATGGGCAGGTGTAGCTTCACAGCGAATCCTTTCAAGCCTCACTAAAAAGTGGGAGACTGGCAATCCATTGTTCACTAATGGAGTTGGGATCTTTGTAAATTAAGAAATGGAAATGTGTCAAAGAATTGATTAACAGAGTGGGGCATCATCTTCCTTTGCTTTCTATTTCTGACACCAGGCAACAGAAAAAGGTCATTACAACACGACAGACAGACTCTTCAGGTGTGAGACATCAGACTTCAGAACAACACGTCTGCCAGCTCTGGCCACAAACCCCAGTACAGTCAACCTTTCAGCAGCTGCAGCCCTGATTAAATAACTAGTAGTTTAACATGTCTAGTAGAGCTTTTGTATCAAAATAGAAGAAATGTATTTGTGACACACACACAATTGATTGTGAGGACCGATTATCGCCTCTTGATGCCTTCCGTGTCCAGCGGTCGAGGAAGGTATCAAGTGAACCGGTGGACACCACCTGCTCCCTCTCCAGGGCCACCCGGGCAGGGACAAGACCACGGGAGAGAGGCAGGCAGCCAGAGTGACCCCCCATGGGCCCTGCCCATCCTGGGACTACAAATTGCTGTTTTCGCCAGGCCCAAGAGCAGGTCCAGGAGAAGATCCTCCCACTTTCCCACCCCCCTCCGCACCGGGCGGCCAAAGATTAGGAGCGTGGGGCTAAAGTGTAACCAAGAGTTGAGGAGCAGCCCCTTCAGGGAACTACACAGGGGCTGTAACCTCTCACACTGAATATATACACGGCCCGTGGACTCCTCCAGGCCCCAGAAACCACATCTGGCCTTGGAGTCTGGAAAGGAGTTTAAACTGTTGCACACGACAGCTCCCTGCAACAGTCTCCACCCCAGATCCCCAATGATGCCGGGAAGGACCCCCGCATAGAGAGCTCTCCATTGGGGACCCCTGCCTCCACCAGACAGCAAGCTTACCTGACTGACATTGGGCAATAAACTAAATTAATCAATAAATGACACAGAAACCCGAGTCCCCGGGTCCTCAGCCCTGGTGTGAAGTACGCTGACCACCAATCTTCCGTTACTAACTCGCACCTCCGGCCCCGCCCAGTCTGGTTTAATTGCTAAATGTTTTCTAACTCGGGTTCAGGCCTGTCATTCTACGGGAAACTTCCAAGGCCTCATTTATTGATGTGTCCCACCCGAGCGGCTGTTAATGGCTTTAATAAACTGGCAGCAAGATTTTATTAAAGGTGGAAAGAGGTGAAAAATGCAACTAGCGATGCCTCAAAACTCGCGGACAGAGAAATCCACTTCATCAGCGTCCCTGCCACAGGACTCAATATCCACCCCCTCCACCACTGGTACACTGTGTCTGCAGTATGTATGGTCTACAAGATGACCACGGTCAGGCCGTGTGGAGTCAAGGGCCAGGCAGCAGAATGGATGGAATGATCGCTACAAACTTCCCTTAACTCCAACCCTCTGATTTCTGTTTTGTAGCCATCTTTCCATCCATTCTGCTGCCGGGCCCTTCACTGCACACAGCCTGACCTGGGTCATCTTGTAGATCTTACATACGGTTTATGGATAGCAAGCTGATCACAAAACAGAAAACAGAGAGTAGGGGTTGGGAGTAGCTACTCAGACTGGCAAAAGTTGGGAAGTGGTGTTCCACAGGGATCGGTGCTGGGATCACTGTTGTTCATAAACGATTTGGACTTGGGAATCAGAAGAACAATTTCAAAATTTGTCGATGACACCAAATTGGGAGGTAGAGTTAATACTGAGGAAGACAAAATGCAAGATATTAATAAATTTCAGAATGGACGTGTAATTGGCAAATGAATTTCACTGTAGATCAGTGTGAGGTGGTGTGTTAATGAATTTCACTGTAGATCAGTGTGAGAGGGTGTGTTTTGGTGGGAAGAATAAGGAGGCCACTCACTATTTGGACAAGGGGGTGAAATTGGGTTGCTTTGTGCCTTCTGTGATATTCAGCGGGAGGTTAGCGGTGGCGGTAGACGGTAGCGCCCCTGCGGCACTGCACCGCCGGCAGTGACGTCATCGCCATGCGCAGCACCCCGGCTGCAACCTTGGGTTGCGACCCCTGACCTATCGGCAGACGATATGTCCAACAGGGTCAGGGGTTGTTCCTGCAGCCGCGGCGGCACCACTTAAAGAGCAGGTGTCAGGCGGCAACTTTTTATTTTGGCCGACTGCCAGCACTTGCCCCCTTCCCCTTTCTTCTTTGGGGTGTCAGCCGCGATCGCTCAGCCCGGCGCTCCTCTTGATCCGACACCCCACTCCCCGGTGGTCCAGCAGGGCTCCGGTGTGCGCAGTGCTAGGCTCCTCCCCGTTAATCAGGGAGGGAGGTCTGCTATGACACGGTGCTATGTGCCGACGGGCGTGGCACTGTTACATGAAGTGCCGGGAAATTCACTGGTAGCGCCTCAAGAGGGAGGGGAGTGATTCCATTAGCACCCCGCCTCCTGCTTGGGGCGCTACCACTGAATTTAATGCACAGGGCGCTAACTTTTTCGGGGGGCTAAAATTAGCCCCTGTGATGTTAGCGACCCAAAGGGGGCACCACCGAATTTCCCCCTAAGAGTCTAAATGGGCTGGAGGAGCAGAGGGATCCAGGGACACAGATACACAAATCACTAAAAGTAGCAACACAGGTTAATAAGGCCATTAAAAAAAAGCACTGGGGTACATTCCTAAAGGAGCCTTCTGTTCCTTGCCTAGGAGCTCTGAACCATGGCAGAGAGCGGCTGGGACACGTTTCTCACACGCCTCGAGATTAACCCTCATGGGGAATTTGCTGTCAGTGAAGAGAGAGAAGAAAGACCAAAGTGCCGTTTGCCCCTCTCAGTGTGGCCCTGAAGGACTGTGTCCAGGCTGGAGTTTTGTTCCCGCCGTACGATCCTCCCCCAGATTGTCCTTTCTGAGCTCCAGCCAGGTGATGCTAAACACTCAGGTGGGAAAGACAAAAATCTACAACAATGTGTTTAAAACAAAGTTGATTTATTGGACATATATCCAGAATATTAAACTCCAGCCCAGTTACAGGGGTTATTAACATCAGCAGAAACAATCCCCACCTGTCAAAATGAACATGGTTCAGTCCTGGATGTGATTAACAGCAGCAACAGCAGAATCCAACCCCTGCAGTCACTTGTGACCTCGCTGGTGTGTCAGCAGGTTGGATAAACGAGTGAATCCCTTCCCACACACGGAGCAGGTGAACGGCCTCTCCCCAATGTGAGTGCGCTGGTGTGTCAGCAGGGTGGATGACACAATGAATCCCTTCCCACACACGGAGCAGGTGAACGGTCTCTCCCTAGTGTGAGTGCGCTGGTGTCTCAGCAGGGTGGATGACTGAGCGAATCCCTTCCCACACACAGAGCAGGTGAACGGCTTCTCCCCAGTGTGAACACGTTGATGGCATATCAGTTGCCCGGAACTTTTAAAGCACTTCCCACAGTCCGAGCATTTAAAAGGTCTCTCCCCAGTGTGAACGCGCTGGTGTATCAGCAGGTGGGATGACAGAGTGAATCCCTTCCCACACTCAGAGCAGGTGAACTGCCTCTCCCCAGTGTGAACTCGCTTGTGTGTCAGCAGGGTGGATGACTGAGTGAATCCCTTCCCACACACGGAGCAGGTGAATGGCCTCTCCCCAGTGTGAACTCGCTGGTGATTCAGCAGGTTGGATGACTGAGTGAATCTCTTCCCACACTCAGAGCAGGTGAATGGCCTCTCCCCAGTGTGAGTGCGCTGGTGTACAGTGAGCCCAGATAATCCCCTGAACCCAGTCCCGCAGTGAGAGCACCTGAACGGTCTCTCGTCAGTATGAACACATTGATGGCGTATCAGTTCCCCGGAACTTTTAAAGCCCTTCCCACAGTCCGAGCATTTAAAAGGACGCTCCCCAGTGTGAACTCGCTGGTGTATCAGCAGGTGGGATGACTGAGTGAATCCCTTCCCACACACGGAGCAGGTGAACGGCCTCTCCCCACTGTGAGTGTGCTGGTGTACAGTGAGGTGAGATGACTGCCTAAACCCAGTCCCGCAGTGCGAGCACCTGAACGGTCTCTCATCAGTGTGAACACGTTGATGGCGTATCAGTTCCCCGGAACTTTTAAAGCACTTCCCACAGTCCGAGCATTTAAAAGGACTCGCCCCAGTGTGAACTCGCTGGTGTCTCAGCAGGATGGATGACTTAGTGAATCCCTTCCCACACTCAGAGCAGGTGAACGGCCTCTCCCTGGTGTGAACGGTGCTTTTTGCTTCCATATTCAAAGGCCGATGATATTCAGTTCCTGATGAATCGAGTGACTGTCAGATCTTGACGTGATGTGTGGTTTGAGTTTCCCGTCTGCAAATCCTCCCCTTCTAATACCCTGTAAAATGAATTTAAAACAGGGAGCGTGAGAGAGAACCCACTAAAGAGGCAGGTTGTGAAATTGAGCTCAATGAATCTGGTTATTTGTGGGGCCGGCACTAGAAAGAAGTGACCATGAAAGCTGCCGGATTGTCATAAAATCCGACTGGTTCACTAATGTCCCTCAGTGAAGGGAATCTGCCACCTGGTCTGGGCCTCTATGGGAGGGAGAGAGGGAGGGAGAGAGAGAGAGGTGGGAGGGGGCGAAGGAGATGGACTTTATACATCTGCAACTCGACCAGAACTTTGACAGAACCTCCAAAACCCGCAACCTCCAGCACCTAGAAGGACAAAGGCAGAAGGTGCATGGGAGCACCATCACCTCCAAGTTCTCCCAGTCACACACCATCCTGACTTGGACATATATCGCTGTTGCTATATCATCACTGGGTGAAAATCCTGGAACTCCTCACACAACAGCATTGTGGGAGTACCTTCACCACACGGACTGCAGCGGTTCAAGAAGGCGGCCCACCATCACCTTCTCAACAGGAAAATGGGGATTGGCAACATATTCTGGTCTTGCGAGCAACGCCCACATCCCAAGAATGAATTAAAACAAATCTGCAGATGTAAACTGGATTAAAAGCCTCTACAGAAATACTTATTCCTAAAACAATACTCTTATACATTGTAGGGACAGTGTCTGTGTAACAACCTAATCTCCCCCAGAATCCCCCTCCTTTGACAGTCTCACATTGGAAATTGTTGGGTCCTCCTGGGCTCAGAAGTACTGGGGGTTAAACCCAGCAGCTTCTCCTCCATCTCCACTCCAGCTCAAACTGAAGCAACAAAAAGACCTACACAGGCGGCCAGGGACCGACTTCCGTCAGCCTGCAATAAAACTCTTCCCCACAGCTGCTGACTAATGGTGGCCGCAGCACCCACAATTCACCGTGCCCCAGAAACCACTCTATTCAACGCGCTGATTTACCCGCTGAGAGTGCGCATGCTCCCCGGGGCCGCGGGCCATTCTGGGAGCTTGGCTCCTGTCCTTTGCCCCGAGTCTGACATGGTGGAACCGGCTGAAGAAACCGGGAAGCGGCGGCTCGGATGGGGGAGGCACTGCACCCTGGATTTCATGGTGCCAGGGCCCTGGTCGCACGTCCGCTGGGCCTGACCGCTCTGATTCTGATTGAGGTTCTTGATGAGGTAACAGAGAGGGTTAATGAGGGCAATGCGGTTGACGTGGTGTACATGGATTTCCAAAAGGCGTTCGACAAGTGCCACATAATAGGCTTGCCAGCAAAGTTGAAGCCCATGGAATAAAAGGGACAGTGGCAGCATGGATACGGAATTGGCAAAGTGACAGGAAACAGAGAGCAGTGGTGAACGGTTGTTTTTCAGACTGGAGGAAGGTATCCAGTGGTGTTCCCCAGGGGTCGGTACTAGGACCACTGCTTTTCTTGAGATATATATATATATTATATCTATCTACTATCTATCTATCTTCTATCTTCTTCTTCTATAATATATAAAAGGATACATCTGTCTGTCTGTCTGTCTATCTGTCTGTCTGTCCGGCTATACACTCTAAAGTTATAGAGCGTACCTACACGTGCGTTACATCAAAAGAAAGCTTGCGATTCCGGAACGGTCGTAAGCGTATTTACGTTTCGGCTGGACAAAAATTGCGCCCGCGGTATCCAAAAAACGTTTAAAATTCCGCTCATTATCTGCTCATTAGCATTGCGTTACATCGAGGTCGACCAATCGTACGGTCCAGTGACCCGACGGTCGACCAATCGGTGTGTGTCTGGGCGGGCCTTATCGTTCTGAACCGAGGTGAGTCGACGCTATCTTGATTCCAAACTTTTCATTTCTTTTTCCTGCTTTCTGCGTGTTTCTTTTCAAATCTACATTTCCACCAAAAAAAGTCGCTTTTAAAACACAAAATGTTTAAAAAAGTTAATTCATTTGTAAATCTTTTTTCTAACCTCTATAATTTTCCTACCTTTCACCGTTTTTCCAGGCAGGCCTCGAAGCCTGGGCTCCCGATTCCGAACCAGCGGCCAGCCATCTTGGTAAAGGCTGGCTGGGCTCACTGCAAGCTCCTCGCGCTGCACGGCGCACGCCAGCCGCAATCGGCCGTCTCAAGCCGCTCAGGCCCGGAGATCGGGAGGCGGAGAGTTGCCAAGGCAACCAGGCCCGGCCAGCCGCAATCGGCCGTCTCAGGCCCGGCCTCGGAAGGGCGGGGCTCGGGCTCACCGGGGCGCTGCGCTCGGCATGTCAGTGCGTGGGGCGGCACGGAGCTCAGCGGAGCCATCGCCGGCAGAGGGGAGGGGGTCTGCTGGCTCCCCCCTCCCTTTCTCCCCCCCTCCCTTCCTCCCCCCCCTTGGTGACCGGGAGGGGTCGCTGTGCCGGACTCAGTCCAAACCGTCGCTCCCTGTGCGCATGCGCGGACTATCGTCTGTCAATCAACCATCAGCCAGAAGAGGTCGCTGGTGAGACCAGTGAAGAAAGAAACACTTGCATTTCTACAGCATCTTTCACCATCACCAGACATCCCAAAGTGTTTTACAGCTAATGAAGTACTTTTGAAGTGTAGTCACTGTTGTAATGTAGGAAATGCGGCACACAGCAAGCTCCCACAAACAGCAATGTGATAATGACCAGATAATCTATCTTTTTATTAAATCTGTTTCTCTCTCTACGGATGTTGCCTGGCCTGCTGAGTGTTTCCAGCATTTCCTGTTGTTATTTCAGATTTCCAGCATCCGCAGTATTTTGCTATTATCCTTTTGTTACATTGATTGAGGGATAAACATTGGCTAGGACACCGGGGATATTTCCCCTGCTCTTTCCCAACAAACCGTCTATATTCTCCTGTAGCCTGAGGCTTCCCTCCTCGCTATTTACCACTCCACCCATTTTCGTGTCATCTGCGAACTTACTGATCATACCTCCGACATTCATATCTGAATCATTAATGTACACTACAAACAGCAAAGGACCCAGACCCTGTGGTACACCACTGGACACAGGCTTCCAGTCACAAAAACAACCTTCGACCATCACCCTCTGCCTCCTGCCACTAAGCCAATTTTGGATCCAATGTGCCAAATTGCCCTGGATCCCATGGGCTCTTACCTTCTTGACCAGTCTCCCATGTGGGACTTTGTCAAAAGCCTTACTGAAGTCCATGTAGACTACATCAACTGGACTGCCCTCATCCACACACCTGGTCACCCCCATCGAAAAATTCAATCAAATTGGTTAGACATGATCTCCTCCCTGACAAAGCCATGCTGACTATCCTTGATTAATCCTTGCCTCTCCAAGTGGAGACTAATCCTGTCCCTCAGAATTTTATCCAATAATTTCCCTACCATTGATGTTCGGCTCACTGGCCTGTAATTCCCTGATTTATCCCTACTACTACCTTTCTTGAATAATGGTACTACGTTAGCTGTTCTCCAGTCCTCTGGCACCTCCCATGTGGCCAGAGAGGTTCTGAAAATTTGTGTCAGAGCCGCTGCAATCTCCTCCCTTGCCTCACACAGCAGGCTGGGATACATCTCGTCTGGGCCTGGGGGTTTATCCACTTTTAAGCCCGCTAAAACCACCAGTACCTCCTCCCTCTCAATACTAATTTGTTCAAGTATATCAGAATCCCCCTGCCTGATTTCTATGCCTGCATTGTCCTTATCCATAGTGAACACAGATGCAAAATATTTATTTAAAACCTCACCTACATCTTCTGGCTCTGCACACAGATTGCCACTTTGGTCCCTAATGGGCTCTACTCTTTCCCTGGTTATCCTCTTGCCCTTAATATACTAACAAAACACCTTGGGATTTTCCTTTATTTTGCCCGCCAGTGTTTTTTCATGACCCTCTTCGCTCTCCTAATTTCTTTTTTTAAGTACCCCCCTGCACTTTCTGTACTCCTCTAGGGCTTCCACTGCTTTTAGTCCTTTGTATCTGCCAAAAGCCACCCTTTTTTTCCTAATCCATTCTTGTATGTCCATCTCCAGCACCGGTGTGTATCTGAGTCAATGGGCCTCTCTCTGACCTTTCTCCCCAGTCCATCTCCAGGACCAGTGTGCGCCTGAGTCAATGGGACTCTCTCTGACCTTACTCCACAGTCCATCTCCAGGACCAGTGTGTATCTGAGTCAATGGGACTCTCTCTGACGTTTCTCCCCAGTCCATATCAGTCTTTACAGTAGAAGACACTAAGAATATCCCAACACTGGACAAACAGGGGACTAAAGGGGGGGGAGGAGCTAAACACGATCAAAATCACGAAGGAAGTGGTGCTCGGTACAATAATGGGACTCAAGGCGGATAAATCACCTGGACCTGATGGCTTACATCCTAGGGTTTGGAGGGAAGTGGCGGTAGGGATTGTGGATGCATTGGTAATAATTTTCCAAAACTCCCTGGACTCGGCAAAGGTCCCGGCAGACTGGAAAACTGCTAATGTAACAGCCTTATTTAAAAAGGGCAGTAGACAGAAGGCTGGAAACTATAGACCGGTTAGCCTAACATCTGTGGTAGGTAAAATTTTGGAGTCCATTATTAAGGAGACAGTAAGAGGACATTTGGATAATCATAATTTAATAGGACAAAGTCAGCATGGTTTTATGAAGGGGAAGTCATGTTTGACAAATTTGCTGGAGTTCTTTGAGGAAGTAACATACAGGGAGGATAAAGAGGAACCAGTGGACGTAGTGTATTTAGACTTCCAAAAGGCATTTGACAAGGTGCCACGCAAAAGATTATTGCTTAAGATAAAAAATCACAGGATTGGGGGTAATATTCTGGCATGGATAGAGGATTGGCTATCTAACAGAAGGCAGAGAGTTGGGATAAATGGTTCATTCTCAGACTGGCAATCAGTAACTAGTGGTGTTCCGCAGGGGTCAGTGCTGGGTCCCCAACTCTTTACAATCTATATTAACGATTTGGAGGAGGGGACCGAGTGTAACATATCAAAGTTTGCAGATGATACTAAGATGGGAGGGAAAGTAGTGAGTGAGGAGGACATAAAAAACCTGCAAGGGGACATAGACAGGCTAAGTAAGTGGGCAGAGATTTGGCAGATGGAATACAATACTGGAAAGTGCGAGGTTATGCACTTTGGCAGGAAAAATCGTAGAGCAAGTTATTATCTTAATGGCAAGAAACTGGAAAGTACTGAAGTACAAAGGGATCTGGGGGTCCTGGTGCACGAAACTCAAAAGGTTAGTATGCAGGCGCAGCAAGTGATTAAGAAGGCCAATGGAATGTTGGCTTTCATTGCTAAGGGGATAGAATATAAAAATAGGGAGGTATTGCTTCAGTTGTACAATGTATTGGTGAGACCGCACCTGGAATACTGCGTACAGTTTTGGTGTCCATACTTAAGAAAGGACATGCTTGCTCTCGAGTCAGTACAAAGAAGGTTCACTCGGTTAATCCCGGGGATGAGGGGATGGACATATGAGGAGAGGTTGAGTAGATTGGGACTCTACTCATTGGAGGAGTTCAGAAGAATGAAAGGCGATCTTATTGAAACATATAAGATTGTGAAGGGGTCGGATCGGGTGGATGCGGGGAAGATGTTACCGATGATGGGTTAAACTAGAACTAGGGGGCATAGTCTCAGAATAAGGGGCTGCTCTTTCAAAACTGAGATGAGGAGGAACTACTTCACTCAGAGGGTGGTAGGTCCATGGAATATGCTGCCCCAAAAAGCTGTAGAAGCTACATCATTACATAAATTTAAAACAGAAATAGACAGTTTCCGAGAAAGGGAATTAAGGGTTACGGGCAGGAATTTGGACATGAGTCTAGGTTCGGATCGGTCATGGCCCTGTGGGTAGCGGAGCGGGCCCAGGGGCCGTGTAGCCTGATCCTGCTCCTATTTCGTGTGTCTAATTCTGTTAGATTCAGGAGATGGTTCTGTGATAGTGGATTGGCGGTTAGGATCAGATCAGCCATGATCTGATCTTATTGAATGGCGGAGCAGGCTCGAGGGGCCGATTGGCCTACTCCTGCTCCTATTTCTTATGTTCTTATAACCAGTGTGTATCTGAGTCAATGGGGCTCTCTCTGACCTTTCTCCCCAGTCCATCTCCAGGACCAGTGTGTATCTGAGTCAATGGGACTCTCACTGACCTTTCTCCCCAGTCCATCTCCAGGACCAGTGTGTATCTGAGTCAATGGGACTCTCTCTGACCTTTCTCCCCAGCCCATCTCCAGGACCAGTGTGTATCTGAGTCAATGGGCCTCTCTCTGACCTTTCTCCCCAGTCCATCTCCAGGACCAGTGTGTATCTGAGTCAATGGGACTCTCTCTGACCTTTCTCCCCAGTCCATCTCCAGGTCCAGTGTGTTTCTGAGTCAATGGGACTCTCTCTGACCTTTCTCCCTCGCGCGCCCACTTCGACCCAATGTTCCCAGAGATTGCCTGAGAGAGGCCGGCGCTGCTGTAAAGGCCGGAGATTCTCTGATCCACACTCACCGCACCATCCGCCGCTCCTCAGTCCCGCCGCCATTTTATCTCCTTCCTCAAACCGGAGCCTCATCCGGGGACTGCGAGCAGCACCGAGCATGCGCACTGCGGCCACGCAGCGCGCGCCGAAAGTCCCTCACGGAGTCCGTCTCTTCTATTGGCTGCAACTCGTAGATTGACAGCTACGCTCACCAGTCGCAGCCCGCAACGCCTCGGGCCCCGCCCACTTTGTTAAAAGGCCGCCGCCAGCTCCGGGGTCACGTGGCTCCTGATCGGCCGTTCAACCGCCTCAGCGCGCGGGTGAGGTCATAGCCCCGCCCACCCGCGAGCCCTTGTTGCCCAAGGTGCCGGCCGACTGCTGTCCCTTCTCCCCGGGCGGGCGGCGGCTGTCCTTCCCCCGGGGGGTCGGACTCCTCTCTAACTCTGTTCTCCAACTGCTCCTCCCCGCTCCGGGCTGCGGCTTTTGTAGCAGCCGCCGGCCCCGCCCCGCCCAGCCCAGCCGCGTCTTCTGATTGGCTGAAAACCCGGCAAATCTCCGCCTCTGATTGGCGCATTTTTCAATCCGCTCCAACCTCGGACACCAACGAAAAAGGCGGCTTATAGAATAAGAGCTCGTCTGTGAATCAGACTCGTTATTGTTAAAGTGATGGCCCTCTGTGGGACTGAATATTAACCAGTTATTAAAATCATTGCATCTGTGGGACTGAATAATAATCGTTATTGTTAAAATCATTGCATCTGTCGGATTGAATAATAATCATTATTGTTTAAATTATTGCATCTGTGGGATTGAATAATAATCGTTAAAATTATGGTATCTGGGATTGAATAATAATTAAAACCATGGCATTTGTGAGACTAAATAATAATCATTACTGCTAAAGATTGTCATCTGTGGGACTGAATAATCATTTTAATTAAAATTTTAGCGTCTGTGGGACTGGATAATCATTAAAATGGCATCTGTGAGACTGAATAATTCATGATTAAATTGTGAATTATGGCAAATTGATCCTTTAAAATTACTGGTTCCTGAATTGACAGATTTAATTACATTTTAGCTTTTCAGCGACCCGCTTGTAAATGAGATGCCGGTGTCGGGTCGGGGTGGCCCTGCTTCAGCACCTTGTAGATGTAGATGCTGTAACTCTGCTTCCTGGTCTTCCTGCGCTTCTTGTCGCCTTTGGCTCGCTTCTTGGTGGCCGCTTTCTTCGGCCCCTTTTTCGGGGCGATGCCCCTGGACGCCGCTTCAGTCCTGGTGAATGGACGCGAGAGTTTGTGATGGAGAAAGTCTCCCGGACGCGCTATTTAATAGATAGTCGTATGCAAATGAGGAATCAGAAAGTGAAGGATTCCTATTGGTGAACCAGCGCATAAGTATCTATTGTGAGTTAGGAACAAGGGGTGCCACCTGGCCAATCAGAAACGCTCATGGTGTTGCAGCTGGTTTCAGGCACGTGGGGTAGAGTCTCCACATGGCTGCAGCTTGAAAAATATATTACAACAGGAAAATACTGCGGAATCTGAAATAGCAACAGAAAATGCTGGAAATACTTGATGAAGTGTCCCAGACCTGAAACGTTAACTCTGTTTCTCTCTCCACGGATGCTGCCTGGCCAGCTGAGTATTTCCAGCATTTTCGGTTGAAAAATGTATTTTTGGTACCATAAGTTGCCCTGTTAAATTGCAGACTGCTTGCACGACATTGATCCAGCTGAATGTTGGGAAGACCGGTCCCCGCCACTAACTGCGTCCCCACGTCACCGACTCCCTCCCTCTCCATGGGCAGCTGGCTGAGCCAGACTGTTCGCAACCGTGGTGTCATATTTGAACCCCCCACCCCCCTCAGATGAGCTTCCGACCACATATCCACGCCAGCACTAAGACCGCCTATTTCCGCCGCCGGTACATCACCCGACCCCGCCTCTGCCTCAGCTCATCTGCTGCTGAAACCCTCATCCATGCCTTTGTTACCTCTAGACTTGACTATTCCAACGCACTCCTGGCTGGCCTCCCACATTCCACCCTACGTAAACTTGAGATCATCCAAAACTCTGCTGCCCATGTCCGCACGTGCACCAAGTCCCGTTCAACCATTACCCCTTGTGCTCGCTGACCTACAGAGGCTCCCGATTAAGCAACGCCTCGATTTAAAAAATCTCATCCTTGTTTTCAAATTCCTCCATGGACTCGCACCCCCCTCCACCCCCACACTCACACAAAGCTAGGTGGGCATGTGTGCTGTGAGGAGGATGCCGAGAAACTCCAGTATGATTTGGACAGGTTGGGCGATTGGGCAGATGCATGGTAGATGCAGTATAATGTGGATAAATGCGAGGTTGTCCACATTGGTGGCAAAAACAGGGAGGCAGATTATTATCTGAATGGCAATAGATTGGGAGAAGGGGAAGTGCAACGAGACCTGGGTGTTCTTGTGCACCAGTCGTTGAAGGTAAGCATGCAGGTGCAGCAGACAGTTAAGAAGGGAAAAGGTATGCTGGCCTTCATAGCAAGAGGGTTCGAGTGCAGGAGCAATGATGTCATGCTGCAGTTGTACAGGGCCTTGGTGAAACCACACCTTGAATATTGTGTGCAGTTTTGGTCGCCTTATCTGAGGAAGGATGTTCTTGCCATGGAGGGAGTGCAGCAAAGATTCAGCAGACTGATACCTGGGATGGCAGGAATGATGTATGAGGAGAGATTGGGTCAATTGGGCTTATACTCACTGGAGTTTAGAAGAATGAGAGGGGATCTCATTGAAACTTATAAAATTCTAACAGGACTAGACAGACTAGATGCAGGAAGGCTGTTCCCGATGGCGGGGAGTCCAGAACCAGCGGTCACCATCTACGGATAAGGGGAAAGCCATTTAGGACTGAGATGAGGAGGAATTTCTTCACCCAGAGAGTGGTGAACCTGTGGAATTCTCTACCACAGAAGGCAGTGGAGGCCAATTCATTCAATATATTCCAGAGAGAGTTAGATATATTTCTTAAGGCTAAAGGGATCAAGGGATATGGGGAGAAGGCAGGGACAGGGTACTGAGCTTGAATGATCAGCCATGATCTCATTGAATGGCGGAGCATGCTCGAGGGGCCGAATGGCCTACTCCTGCTCCTATCTTCTATGTTTCTATGTTTTTTCTATGTTTCTACCGTTATTTAATGGAATTAAATCCTCTCTACCTCTCTCTCTCCACCTTTAAAACGCTCCTTAAAACCTACGTCTTTCTGTCCTAATATCTCCCGATGTGGCTCGGTGTCAATGTTTGTCTGATTACTCTCCTGTTAAACGTCTTAGGACATTTCACTGCATTAAAGGCACTATATGAATGCAAGTTGTTGTTGGAATACCTAGACTAGGCAGATGGATCATGGAGACCTGGGATTATCATTAGCAGCATGACTCGATATTTCATCCATAAACCACGCCTGAAATCAAATATAAAGAGGCACATTCTTTGACAAAGATACACATAAAACATACCATAGTCACGCTGAAGCAAAGATTCTGCTGCTTGAACAGGTCTGGGAGGGTGGAGTGTGGGGGCTGTCCTATTGCACAGCGCTAGAAAGGTATCCATTATAGTGGTATGCTGCACAGTGCATAATTATGCTCTCAGAAGACACGTCACCATGCAGTAGTTGGGACAGGAAGGACGGTCAGGATCGACAGAGGCTGAGCTCATGGCTGGCTGCTCCACCAGACTGGCAGCAAGGAAGACAAGCCCAGCAACTTCTAATGGACAACCATTTCAATTAGACATTCAAAGGTCACTTCAGCACCAGCATTGCTGAACTCATGTTCCCAACGAAACTGATGCACCAAACCCATCCACACCATTATGCTCTACCCAACCCCGGCCATCAAACATATCAATCCCATTCATTTCCTTCTACAGAAATGGGCCCCAGTAAAAGTGAAAACGTGATTCCAATAAACAGTGCAGGATTCATTATGAATTAATGCCTCTTTATCCCACTGCTTCTCTGTGTCCAGCGCGTCTCCAACTACCTAATGTAAGCGACCTGATGGACGTGACTGAATGTTTACTTGGATACAGATGACTCTTTACCTCCTTCTGCTGGGCCATAAGATTGCCCTGTTAATGCTGCATCTAACACTGCAGCGGCTGCCTGAGATTGCACTCTCTGGCTCAGTAGGATGGCAAGGGTACAGCAGGACCCCGAGCAACAACTCCCTTCTCCAATATATCCAAGTTTGCTGATGATACAAAGCTGGGTGGGAATGTAAGTTGTGAGGAGGATGCAAAGAGGTGTCAAGGGGATATAGACAGGCTAAGTGAGTGGGCAAGAACATGGCAACTGGAATATAATGCGGAGAAATGTAAAGTTATCCACTTTGGTAGGAAAAATAGAAAAGCAGAGTATTTTTTAATTGGTGAGAGATTGGGAAATGCTGGTGTTCAGAGGGACCTGGGTGTCCTTGTACACGAATCACTCCAAGTTAACATGCAGGTACAATTAGAAAAGCAAATGGTATGTTGGCCTTTATTACAAGAGGATTTGAGTATAAGAGTAAAGAAGTCTTACTGCAATTATGTAGGGCCTTGGTGAGACACACCTGGAGTATTGTATACAGTTTTGGTCTCCTTACCTAAGGAAGGATATACTTGCCATAAAGGGAGAGCAACAAAGGTTCACAGGCTGGTTCCTGGGATGGGGAGATTGTCCTTTGAGGAGAGATTGAGTGGACTAGGCCTATATTCTCTAGAGTTTATTAGATTGAGAGGTGATCTCATTGAAACATACACAAGTCTGACAGGGCTTGACAGGGTAGATGCAGGGAGGATGTTTCCCCTGGCTGGGGAGTCTAGAACCAGGGGTCAGTCTCAAAATAAGGGGTCGGCCATTTAGGACGGAGATGAGAAATTTCTTCACTAGAGGGTTGTGAAACTTTGGAATTCTGTACCCCAGAGGGCTAAGGAGGCTCAGTCGTTGAGTATATTCAAGACAGAGAAATAGATTTTTTAATATTAAGAGCATCAGGGGATAGTTCAGGAAAGTGGAGATGAGGTGGCGGAGCAGGCTCGAAGGGCCAAATGGCCGACTCCTGTTCCTGTTTCTTATGTTCTTATCTGTGCCTACTCCTGCCGCGCCCCTCATTGTCAAATCTCGCAGTGAGGTTTACCAGAATTTTTACATTTCACAGCCCTCTTGTCGATTGAATGGGTGGCTATTAAAAGAGCCTTTTTTCTTTGGTTCAGATCCATAATTTAAATTTAATCTTTTCAACCGCCGAATCCATAGAGTGTCCGCCCCTGGTGTTTCAGCGCGTACACCACGTCCAGGGCAGTGACCGTCCTGTGCTTCGCGTGTTCCGTGTAGGTGACCGAGTCTCTGATGATGTTCTCCAGGGAGACCTTCAGCACACCCCGGGTCTCTTCGTAGATGAGACCGGAGATGCGCTTGACGCCACCTCGCCGAGCCAGGCGGCGGATGGCGGGCTTGGTGATGCCCTGGATGTTGTCACGAAGGACTTTGCTGTGCCGCTTGACTCCGCCTTTCCCCAGCCCCTTACCCCCTTTCCCTCTGCTGGTCATAACTGAAACTTAAGCTATTGCAAAACAAACAACCCCAGTAATTGAATTGGGAATAAGAGTTTTTGGCGCCGCACACTCCTTTCATACAATGCTGGCGGACCTGGTTGGAAACCCATAAATGGGCGGAGCCAGGATGAAAATGAGGACTCCCGGTTCCTTCTCAAGTAGCCAATATTGAACTGCACCCGTGGGGGAGATAAGCAAAATACTGCGAATGCTGTCAAACCTGAAATAAAAACAGAAACTGCACGGAATATACGCAGCAGGTTGGGCAGCACCTGTGGAGAGAGAGAGAGAGAAATAGAATCGATCTTCCTTGTGCCAGACCTTGTTTTGGACACAGTTTTGTCTCCTTCAGCTGTGCTTTATTAAAGTCCTTCCCAGTTTTTATCTCCCATTACATGTTTCGGTCCTTCCAGCAGACGACTTTTCCATTGTACCACTGCTTCCCTCCACCCCCCCCAACCCCTTCCGCCTTTGTGGGGTGTTTCCAGTTCACCCGGGTTTTCACAAGTTAACAGGGGTGGAGGGTGGGGGTGGGGAGATGCCTTCAGTTAGATGCAACCTGGATGAAGGCAGCCGAGACACCTCTTTCACAGAGTGCTGTAATCGCTGATAAGCACAAAGGTTTAATATAATAATGACTGGGAGATGGCTACTCTCCGAGTCCTCCTGACCCTCAGACTTGAGCACCTACCAGCAATCAGTGAAATCCCAATTGTGATCTGAGGTGAAACCTTTGCTTTAGAAAGTAGCTCCAGGGGTTTCAGAATGCAAGGGCCACTGTATGTGCATTGTCCATCAGCAGCTTTACCAGCACAAAAATTAATCAGAAGAGCTAATGACAGAATAAACAGCCACTTGCCAATATACAGACAAGACTACTAGGAATCATTCCTAATAGAAATGTTACTCCATCTCCCCATATTTCCAATTGCATGTGATTACTATGGTTTACAATACTAATCAATCTTTGCTAGATAGGAAGGTCTATGGATGCAACATTAATATTTTCTGGTCTATTTCTCAGTAATTGTTTTCCATTGTTTCCCTAAACCTCTCTGTCTCTCGACCTCTCTTTCCTCCTTTAAGACACTCCTAAAACCTCCCTCTTTGACCAAGCTTTTGGTCATCCACCCTACTCTCTCCTTATGTGGCTCGCTGTCAAATTCTGCTCGATAATCGCTCCTGTGAAGCGCCTTGGGACGTTTTACTACATTGTTGTTGTTTTGTGCACCTCTTAAGTTAATATGCAGCATATTCCTTTCTTTCCTGTGAAATTGGAAGCGGTAGAGAACCAGGAGCCAAAGTAGGCCGACAAGAGCAGGGGTGATTTGTGAGCGGGACCTGGTGCGGGATAGGATACGGGCAGCAGAGTCTTGGATAAGCTGAAGTTTGCCGAGGATGAAGGAAGGGAGGCTGCCCAGGAGAGCCTTGGAATAGCCGTGCCTGGGGGGCGACAAAGGCATGGATGCGACTTTCAGCAGCAAATGGTCTGAGGCAGGGGCAGAGGCAGGTGATGCCACAGGGGTGGAAGTAGGCGATATTCGTGATGGAGAGTAAGGGGAGAAACCCAGGGGGTGTATTGATTTCTTTGTTAGTTCAATGACAAGACATTTCACAGAATCACAGAATCACAGAAACCCCACAGTGCAGATAGAGGCCATTTCGGCCCATCGAGCCTGCACTGACACATATCCCACCCGATTCCCGTAACCCCTACACCAACACATATCTCACCCTATCCCCGTAACCCCACATATTTAATCCCCCTAACACTAAGGGTTAATTTATCATAGCCAATCAACCTAACCGGCACATCTTTGGACTGTGGGAGGAAACCGGAGCACTTGGAGGAAACCCACGCAAACACGGGGAGAATGTGCAAACTCCACACAGACAGTCACCCGAGGCCGGAATCGAACCCGGGTCCCTGGCGCTGTGAGGCAACAGTGCTAACCACTATGCATTTATGAAAGAGAATGTCTTTTAATCTAAAGCTTGTTCAACTCTTTTAACAGCATTTACAGGAGACATCATGTTGAGATCCCTCTAGAACGAAACCAAAACTAAACTGCTTGTCTCTGTCACATGCCCTCTGCTGGTCAGGCATAAGTAATCAATACATGCAAACATGCTGGTAAGGCATCATAATCAAACAGGCAAACACCATCACTATTTGCCGATATCATTACATCTCCTTTTCTTAAAACAAAAGTATTTTACTTTTAACTAACAACATGTTTTCTTTGTATTTATCTGCATTTTAACTGTAACACTTAATGAACTTACATTATCATTATCATGATCAAGGTTTTTTAACCTTGCTTTGTGTGTTCACCTGAAATATGTAAATACACTAGAACTTGAAGAAAGAATAAGATAACATTACTTCCTTCTATAACAAGAGTCCTTAAATTTGCTCAATGAGTCTCTCAGGAGGCTTTGCGTGTCTTGAGGATTTTCTGATTGATTGTCCTTGAATCTGAGTTGTTGCCTCAGATGATTGGTTCTCAGCTGTGTGATCAGGTTGTTCAACAGTATCAGTCTTTCGACCTGCTGTGTGATCAGGTTGTTCAACAGTATCAGTCTTTTGACCTGCTGTGGCTGGTCCCATGAGAAGATCTCGACGATTTCTTCTCAGAACAGCACCCTCATCTGTCTGAATGGTGTATGATCTTGGTTGAACTTCACTCAGGACAGTTCCCTTCTGAGTCCATGTGTTTGTTTTGTCTTTGAACCTTACTTGGTCACCAGTGTGGAGTTCAGGTAGGTTTTGTGTTCCTCTGTCATAGTAGTACTTTTGCTTTTCTTTCTGTTGCTCTTGGAACTTCCTCACTTTCTCCCCCTCTTCTGTTTTCAGGAGGTTCTCCGGGATGGGTAGGTTTGACCTTAGCCAACATCCCATAAGGAGTTGGGCTGGTGACATACCACACTCGAGCGGCGTTGTGCGGTATACAAGCATGCTCTGGTAGAAGTCAGTTCCACTGTCTTTTGCCTTGTACATCAGTCTTTTCACTGTGTTTGCGGGCTCTCCTGGGTCAACAGCTCTGGACAACGTGTCTGCTGTATACATCAGCTTACCCGGTGTGTACGCAACATTCAGTTCATCATAGACTGTCTCTCCTTCGCTTTCCACAACGAGGACTCTCTTTACCAGGTTCAGTCTCTCACAGGCTTTTAAACCTATTATAGCTTGCACATCCTTTGGCACCACGATTAATGCTAGCGTGTGCTCTCTGTCCTTGTGTGTTACTTTGACAATGCATCTTCCTTTCACTGGTATATCAGTACCTGAGTATCCTGTCACTTTCACTTTTATTCCATGCATCTTTGGTCTGGGTCTAATTTTCTTAAAATCAGTCTCTGATATCACATTAACTTGTGCTCCAGTATCCAATTTAAATGGAATGTGTATGTCATTCACTTTTAGTGTCAACATCCAGTCTCTTTCTTCTTTTTTGTTTTCAGACACAACATCTACATAGAACTCCTCTATCTCGCTTTCATCTACTGTATGGACCTTGCTTTGTTGCGCTTGGTTCTTACAGCAGCGGGCATAATGGTTGTTTTTGTTGCAATTATTGCATGTTTTACCATATGCTGGACACTTTCTTGGTGTATGCTGTGTACCGCATCGACTACATGACTTTCGATTGTCCCTTTCATTTTCGTTCGCTGGCCACGCCTCTTTTTTCACATTGGCGCTCTTTTTGTTAAACGCTTTGTATCCGTTCTTTCTCACTGCATCCACGTTGCAGCTATTGTCACTGAACAGCTCCTTTGCCTGCAACTTCACAGTCTCTGTAGCCCTACACAGTGCTATGGCTTTTCCCAGGTCTAGATCTTGCTCTCTTAGCAGTCTTTCCCTTAGACCATTATTCGGAATACCACACACCAGTCTGTCATTTATCAGTGAGTCTGTCAGTCACCCAAACATACTGATCAATAGTCTCACCCGTTTTCTGTACACATGTGAAAAATCTGTGCCTCTCAAACGTCACATTACATTTAGGTATGCAGTAGGCCTCAAACTGTTCCATTATTTTATCTAGCTTCATTTTGTCTCCATCAGCAGCGAATGTGAAGTTATTATACACCTCCAGCGCTTCATCACCCACGACATGTAAGAACAGTGACGCTTTCATTTTATCACTTTTCTCGTCAGCTCTGATTGCTGATAAATACAACTCCAAACGTTGTTTGAATGTCCTCCAATTTTCAGCCAGATTGCCTGTCAACTGAAGAATCGCCGGTGGGAGTAAACCTTCCATTTTTCACTTCGTTAGCTATTCTCTAATGGTAAGTAACGATGTTCTCTTTTGGCTTGCTAATCTGTGGAGAGCTGATTTAACTTCAGATTTTCCCTCTTCATCTCTTTCAATCACTTCTGACACCATGTATTGATTTCTTTGTGGGTTCAATGACAAGACATTTATGAAAGAGAATGTCTTTTAATCTAAAGCTTGTTCAACTCTTTTAACAGCATTTACAGGAGACATCATGTTGAGATCCCTCTAGAACGAAACCAAAACTAAACTGCTTGTCTCTGAGACATGCCCTCTGCTGGTCAGGCATAAGTAATCAATACATGCAAAGATGCTGGTAAGGCATCATAATCAAACAGGCAAACACCATCACTATTTGCCGATATCATTACAGGGGGTAGATTTTCACCTTAGCACTCAGGCGTAAAACCGGTGTTGCGGATCGGTTGCCTGTTAAATAAACCACCCGATTTTCATTCCGTTGAATTTAATGTAGTGAAAATTGGATGACTTCTATAACAGGAAGCCTCGCCAGATTCAACCCCCAGACTGAGCCTTACGACATTTATGAACTAACAAAGCAGGTTCACTCCTAAGTTAGAAATTTCTTCCAAATCCATGGGAATCTTGAATTGTTTTTTTTATTGTTTTGAAAGCCTCTTGCATTAATATACATTTCTTTTCTTTTAAATTGGAGGTGTTAGGGAGCCAGGAGCCAAAGTAGGTCTGCAAGGGCAGGGGTGATTTGTGAGAGGGACCTGCTTTCAGCTGTGGCTCAGTGAGTAGCACCCTTGCCTCTTGAATCAGAAGGTTGTGGGGTTCAGAGTCCCCACTCCAGAAACATCAGCACAAAATCTAGGCTGACACTCCAGTGCAGTGCTGAGGGAGCGCTGCACTGTCGGAGGTGCAGTCTTTCAGATGAGACGTTAAACCGAGGCCCCGTCTGCTCTCTCAGGTGGATGTAAATAGATCCCAAGGGGGACGATTTCGAACAAGAGCAGGAGAGTTATCCCCGGTGTCCTGGTCAATATTTATCCCTCAATCAACATAACAAAAACAGATTACCTGGTCTTTATCACATTGCCCATTTGTGGGAGCTTGCTGTGCGCAAATTGGCTGCTGCATTTCCTACACTGCAACAGTAACTACACTTCAAAAGTATTTCATTGGCTGCAAAGAGCTTTGGGACATCCTGAGGTCATGAAAGGCGCTATACAAATGCAAGTCTTTCTTTACTTAATCACATGTTTTTTTTAACTTGTCACAAACAAGGCTTTTCGTTCGGCCTGTTATACCGAACGCGCAACCATTCCATCCAGGGAGATCAAGACTGCCGTGCATCTTCAGCCTGCGGAGAACTGGACAAACGGGCCAGGTTGCTTTCTTCAGTGCCCAGGTGTAGTGCTTGGCAGGGCAAAAGCTCCAATGGCAGAAATTGGAACAAAAAGCATATCCTTCCATTGTACTGGTTTGTGACCAAATTTTAACCTGGTCTTATGTAGTCATGAAAATCTATAATGAATCTAAAAATGCAAAATTGGAGAATTTCCCCAGTCTCCTTTGCGTTCTAAACATTGCTGATTTTAGCAAAGATGGCTATAAAACGGAGGATAGGAGTTAATGGACGTTTCATGGACTGGCAGAAAATGGGAAGTGGTGTCCTACAGGGACCACCGTTGTTCACCATATAGATATATATATATAAATGATTTAGACTCAGAAATTGGAGATCTAGAGTCGAAATTTGTTGATTGGCACATAGGAACAGGAGGAGGCCATTCAGCCCCTCGAGCCTGTTCCACCATTCAATGAGATCATGGCTGATCTGTATCTCAACCCCCTCTACCAACCTTGTTCCCGTGGCCCTAAATAACTTTGCCTAACAAAAATCGATCAATTTGATACCAAATTGGGGTGAGGTTGGGGGGGGGGGTAGAGCTAATAATGTGGGGAGCTACACCAAAACACAGGAAGATATAAACAGGCTTGCAGAATGGGCAGATAAATGGCAAATGAAATTCACTATAGCAAAGTGTGAGGTGGTTCATTTTGGTAAGTGGAATAAGGAGGCCACTTATTCCTGGGAATACAGATACAGTACATAAATTGCTAAACAAGTAACACACCTTGATAAGGTCATAAAGAGTACAAATAAATTACTGAGGTTCATTGCTGGAGAAATTGAATAAAATAGCAGAGATGCCAATTTATATAGAACCTTGGTTAGACCACCACTGGAGTAATGTGTACTGTTCTTGTATCCATATTACAAAAAGGATACTGAAGCATTGGAAAAACTGCAGGAAAGACTTACAAGAATGTTTCCAGAATCGAGAGCATGGGAACTATCAGCAGGCTGGGGTTCTTTTCTCCGGAGAAGTGATGACTACGAGGAGACCCGATCAAGGTCTTTCAAATTAGGAAGGGATTATATGGCGTGGATGTGGAGAAATTGTTTCCACTTGTGGGTCCAGAACAAGTGGGCTTAAACATAAGAGATCCACTAACAGATCAAATAAGGAATTCAGGAGGATTGTTTTGACACAGAGAGTGGTGAGAATGTGGAACTGGCTGCCACATGGAACGGTTGAAGCAGAGAGCACCAGTGCATTTAAGGTGAGGCTTGATGCATACATGAGGGAGAAGGGACTAAAGAAAGAAAGACTTGCATTTATATAGCACCTTTCATGACCACCAGACATCTCAAAGCGCTTTACAGCCAATGAAGTACTTTTGGAGTGTCGTCACTGTTGTAATGTGGCAGCCAATTTGCCTACAGCAAGCTCCCACAAACAGCAACGTGATAATGACCAGATAATCTGTTTTTGTTATGATGGCTGAGGGATAATTATTGGCCAGGACACCAGAGAGAACTTTCCCTGCTCTGTTCGAAATAGTGCCATGGGATCTTTTACATCGACCTAAGAGGGCAGATGGAACCTTGGTTTTAACATCTCATCAGAAAGACGGCACCTCCGACAGTGCCGCACTCCCTCAGCACTGCACTGCAGTGTCAGCCTAGTTTTATGTGCTCAAGTCTCTGGAGTGGGACTTGAACCCACAGCCTTCTAGACTCAGAGGCGAGTGTGCTGCCCACTGAGCCACAGCTGACACTGTAGTACAGTGCAGAATAGAGGGCTAGGGTGGAAAGGGGCAATTCGAGTGGTAGGAGGTTTGTGTGCAGTATAAACATCGGCATCGAGCAGTTGGGCCAAATGGTCTGTTTCTGTGCTGCAGATTCTATATTGACCATTGAACCAGATCTCGGTCTCCGCCTCTGGTCTTAGTATGGCCTCAGTTGTCCACCGATATAAAAGTCCTTTTGTATTAATAACAAAACAATTTGTTGCTGGAAAAAGAAACAAAGAAAGACTTGCATTACTACTGCTTTGGTCTGATGGGTAAAGCTTATGATGGGATGTCTAGTTTGGCCGTCCATCCGATGGCCTCCTGAGATGCCGAGCGGAGAAATGAGGTCCCTCCCACAACAGATCTTTAGTGGGCATGTGTGATGTGTTCCATGGTCTGGGACTCATGGCCACAGTCGCACATCGGGTCGTCCCTCATCTTCCACTTGTGGAGCGGCTGGCCGCAGCGTCCATGTCCTGTGCGGATTGGGTTGAGCGCTGTCCGCTGTCCGCGGTCTTTGAGCAAGGTCAAAGCCAGGGGCCTCTGCTGTTGAGTCAGCGATGAGGTGTCGGTTCTTTATGTTGCATGCATCCCACGAATCTGTCCATCTGGATAGTGGGTCGATACCAGCTGCATCAAAAGTGGCTGCTGTTTCCCAGAATGGCCGGTGCAACTTTCAGCGCCTTCGTGGTGGGTTTATCCAGTCTTTGTGAATGGGAAGGTCAACGTTGCTCATGATTTCTTCCATCTCATGGAGCACGGTGGCATCGTGGTGAATGGCAGGCGGGGCAATGTGGGACTGCACCGGGAGCAAGTTCAGCTGGAGTGGACTTAAGCATCCCTGACACCGTCCTCAGCGCCTTTCACCACCTCAGGATGTCTCAAAGTGCTGTACAGCCAATGAAGTATTTTGAAGTGCAGTCGCTGTTGTAATGTAGGAAACACGATTTTCACATGACTGCATATAGTGATATTTCAAGCACCAGGCAGAATGGAGATGATTTGGAAATACCTGCATCAATCATGCCTGGAGACATGGTTGAGGGAGGGGTAAGACTGGCAGCTCAATATTCCGGGGTATAGAATCTTCAGGCGAGACAGAGGGGGAGGTAAAAGAGGAGGGGGTGTCGCAATATTAATTAGGGAATCAATTACTGCCATAAGGAGGGATGATATATTAGCAGGTTCCTCGAATGAGGCCATATGGGTGGAGCTTAAAAACCAAAAGGGGGCAAGCACTTTGCTGGGAGCATACTATAGGCCCCCAAACAGTCAGGGGGAGATAGAGGAACAGATATGTAGGCAAATCTCAGGGAAATGTGCAAATAATAGGGTAATAGTAGTGGGGGATTTCAACTTCCCCAATATAAACTAGGATAGTCAGAGTGTGAAAGGCTTAGAGGGTGCAAAATTCTTAAAGTGCATCCAGGAGAGCTTTTTGAACCAGCATGTCGAAAGTCCTACAAGAGATGGGGCGGTACTGGACCTAATTCTAGGGAATGTGGCCGGCCAAGTGGAAGAAGTGCTAGTAGGTGAGCACTTTCGTGACAGTGACCATAATACGGTGAGATTTAAGGTGGTCATGGAAAAGGACAGGGATGGTCCAGAAATAAAGGTTCTAAATTGGGGGAAGGCCGATTTTAATAGGATAAGACAGGATCTGGCCAAAGTGGACTGGGATCAGCTACTTGTAGGAAAATCCGCATCGGAGCAATGGGAGGCTTTCAGAAGGGAGATTGAGATCATACAAGGTCAACATGTTCCCGTAAAGGTCAAGGGGGGTTCCAAAAACCCCAGGGAACCTTGGATGTCAGGGGATATACAAGAAGGGATTAGGAAAAAAAGGAGGGCTTTTGGCAGATACAAAAGGCTAAAGACGGAGGAAGCCCTAGAGGAGTACAAAAAGTGCAGGGGGACACTTAAAAAAGAAATTAGGAGATCAAGGAGGGGCCATGAAATAACACTGGCGAGCAAAATAAAGGAAAATCCTAAGATGTTTTATAAGTATATTAAGGGTAAGAGGATAACTAGGGAAAAAATAGGGCCCATTAGGGACAAAAGTGGCAATCTCTGTGTGGAGCCGGAAGATGTAGGGGGGGTTCTAAATGAATTTTTTGCATCTGTGTTCACTATGGAAAAGGACGATGCAGGCATAGAAATTGGGCAGGGGGACTGTGATCTACTCGAATATATTAACATCGAGAGGGAGGAGGTATTGGCGGTTTTAGCAGGCTTAAAAATGGATAAATCCCCAGGCCCGGACGAAATGTATCCCAGGCTGCTGTGTGAGGCAAAGGTGGAGATTGCGGGGGCACTTACACAAATATTCAGAACCTCTCTGGCCACAGGGGATGTGCCAGAGGACTGGAAAACTGCTAATGTAGTACCATTATTCAAGAAGGGGAGTAGGGAAAAACCGGGGAACTACAGGCCAGTGAGCCTAACATCAGTGGTAGGAAAATTAATGGAAAAAATTCTGAGGGACAAAATTAGTCTCCACTTGGAGAGGCAAGGATTAATCAGGGATAGTCAACATGGCTTTGTCAAGGGAAGATCATGTCTGACTAATTTGATTGAATTTTTTGAGGGAGTGACTAGATGTGTGGATGAGGGTAACGCAGTGGATGTGGTATACATGGATTTCAGTAAGGCCTTCGATAAAGTCCCGCACAGGAGACTGATCAAGAAGGTAAAAGCCCATGGAATCCAGGGTGCCTTGGCACATTGGATACAAAACTGGCTTAGTGGCAGAAGGCAGAGGGTGATGGTCGAAGGTTGTTTCTGTGACTGGAAGCCTGTGGCCAGTGGGGTACCACAGGGATCGGTGCTGGGTCCCTTGGTGTTTGTGGTCTACATTAACGACTTGGATGTGAATGTAAAAGGTATGATTAGTAAGTTCACGGATGATACAAAAATTGGTAGGGTGGTAAATAGCGAGGAGGGTAGCCTCAGTCTGCAGGATGATATAGATGGGTTGGTCAGATGGGCGGAACAATGGCAAATGGAATTTAACCCTGAAAAGTGTGAGGTGATGCACTTTGGAGGGACTAACAAGGCAAGGGAATACACAATGAATGGTAAGACCCTAGGCGAGATGAAGGGTCAGAGGGATCTTGGTGTGCAAGTACAGAGATCCCTGAAGGCGGCGGAACAGGTGGATAAGGTGGTAAAAAAGGCATATGGGATACTTGCCTTCATTAGCCGAGGCATAGAATATAAGAGCAAGGAGGTTATGATGGAGCTGTATAAAACACTGGTTAGGCCACAGCTGGAATATTGTGTGCAGTTCTGGTCGCCATACTACAGGAAGGATGTAATCGCTTTGGAGAGGGTACAGAGGAGATTCACCAGGATGTTACCAGGGCTGGAGCACTTCAGCTATGGGGAGAGACTGGACAGGTTAGGTTTGTTTTCCTTGGAGCAGAGGAGGCTGAGGGGGGACATGGTTGAGGTGTACAAAATTATGAGGGGCATAGATAGGATGGATACTAAGGAGCTTTTTCCCTTAGTAGAGGGGTCTATAACAAGGGGGCATAGATTCAAGATTAAGGGCGGGAGGTTTAGAGGGGATGTGAGAAAGAACTTTTTCACCCAGAGGGTGGTTGGAGTCTGGAACTCACTGCCTGAAAGGGTTGTGGAGGCAGGAACCCTCACAACATTCAAGAAGCATTTGGATGAGCACTTGAAATGTCATAGCATACAAGGCTACAGACCAAATGCTGGAATATGGGATTAGATCAGGCAGGGCTTGATGGTCGGCGCGGACACGATGGGCCGAAGGGCCTCTATCCGTGCTGTATAACTCTATGGCCTAGAAATTCAGTATAGCCACTTTTGGGGCGGTAAAGTCGGGCGGGCGCTAAAGTTAGCGCCCGCCGGAAAGTGGAGGCCACTTCGCCGAAATTCAGCAGCTTTGGCCAAAGAGTTTGGGCGAGCGCTGAAACTGGCGTTGCAATCCTATCTTTAGGCGCTAAGCCGGCGGTGCGGACTGATAACGCCGAGGCCGGGCGCAGCGCAGGTGCGGTCATGTTTTGATTGACAGCAGACACCCTGACGCCGGCCAAGTCTTAAAGGGGGAAGGGTCGACTTTGTCTGCAGCCACGCCCTGGATAGTGGAGCCCTGAAGCTAGGCCTGAACACTGCTGGTGGACCCAAATAGCGCCTGAAGCCATGCAGAAGGCCCGTGAACGAGCGCAGCGCTTCTCAGAGCATGCTTTGAGGGTGCTGCTTAGGGGGTTGGAAAAGAACAGAGAGATCTTGTGCCCGGACAGTGGCAAGAAGGCTCCCAGGAGGCAGTACAGGAGAGCCTGGAGGGAAATCGCCCTGAGGGTGTCAGCCAACAGCGATGTCCCCAGGACTGCTGACCAATGCCGCAAGAAGTTCAACGACCTCAGTCGGTTGGTCAGGGTGAGTACCCTTTCCAGTGTCCTCCTCATCCTTGCATGTGCACCTCACATTATGGGCAAAGGGACCTCAAAGGCCTAATGGCCAGCCCTCCTCCCGCAGCGATGGCACTGGCATGATCATCAATAGCACTCTCTGCACTTAACACACTGGCCAAGCTATTCGACCATGGGAGGCAGTGCACACAACAACAGGGCACCACACTGGCCAAGCTATTCGACCATGGGAGGCAGTGCACACAACAACAGGGCACCACACTGGCCAAGCTATTCCACCACGGGAGGCAGTGCACACAACAACAGGGCACCACACTGGCAAAGCTATTCGACCATGGGAGGCAGTGCACACAACAACAGGGCACCACACTGGCCAAGCTATTCGACCATGGGAGGCAGTGCACATAACAACAGGGCACCACACTGGCCAAGCTATTCCACCATGGGAGGCAGTGCACACAACAACAGGGCACCACACTGGCCAAGCTATTCGACCATGGGAGGCAGTGCACACAACAACAGGGCACCACACTGTACTTAGAGGCCGTCCTTTCTCTTGCAGGCCAAGCTGGCATGGAATTTGAAGAGCCAGACTGTCACCGGGGGAGGCCGTCCCCAGTTCCAGCAGCTCAGTCAGCTGGAGGAGAGCGTGGCTCGACTCGTGCGTGGCCGGGTGACTGGCCCCGTTGCTATTGGAGATGCTGACCCTGTGCTGGGACCCAATGGTAAGGACATGACCGTTTGGACCTCTCTGGTTCCCCTTGAGCTTCAGATCTACATCCTTTGCCACTGTCCCACCAATGCGCATAATGGCACCACTCATGTCTCCCTCGCTGACGCCCTGTCCTCACTCTAAAGCTACTCTTGTGCCTTCCTGCTTTCAGCTGGTGAGGAGGAGGTCCCTGAAGCTGAGAGTGCCAGTCCCTCGGAAGAGGAGGACGACGAGGACCAAGAGGAAGGCGGCACATCGGGGGAACCCTCATCTGCGCCAGGGGATGGCAATGGAGGGGACACGTCTTGCCTGGAGGAGAGCCAGGGGGAAGTGTTGCAGGGGGGTGTAGCTCCTGGGCCCAGTGGCGTCCAGGCACGTGGGAAGGGTCGGGCAGCACGGCTGCCTTCTCCCCAGAGGGGGGAAGTGTTGCAGGGGAGGGCAGTTGCTGGGCCCAGTGGCGTCCAGGCACGCGGGAAGAGTCGGGCAGCACGGCTGCCTTCTCCCCAGAGGGGGGAAGTGTTGCAGGGGAGGGCAGTTGCTGGGCCCAGTGGCGTCCAGGCACGCGGGAAGGGTCGGGCAGCTCGGCAGCCTTCTCCCCAGAGGGAGAGTCCGCCCTCCAGTCCGGAGACGGTCCTCGCCCAGGAGGTGCGCCTCCTTGATGAAATGTCCGCGGCCTCGGAGCGGCACCACAACGAGTTCATGGGGGTTGTGGGACAGTTGCCTCAGGCCATTGAGTCCCTGGCTCATAGTGTGGCCAATTTCGGGGACTCACAGGCCAGGGGTGTCGAGCAACTCGCGGCAGCACAGGCCAGGGGTGTCGAGCAACTCGCGGCAGCACAGGCCAGGGGTGTCGACCAACTCGCGGCAGCACAGGACGCGAGTCGCGAGTTCATGAGTGGTGCCGTCCAGACACTGGCTGATCTGATGCGGGCACAGACCAGGGCAGTTCGCGCACTCACTTCTGCCACACTCGCTGTGTCACGGAAGCATTGCCAGGGCACCCGCCGCCCTGCTGCAGCACAGCGGTCTGGCCTTCACCAGATTGCTGCGCTTGCTGCAGGGCCAGGCCGGCCGAGTGCCAGTGTCTCTGGTGACCAGTGAGCGCCTGGCATCAGCCAGCTTGCCCCCATTGCTGCAGCTGCCACTGCCACTCCCCCAGCCAAGGTGCGACGAGCTGCTGGAGAGACTGATGCTGGCCAGCCACAGCTGCAGCAGTCAGCAGCCGGCCCCTCCAGGGCCGGACCTCGTCTAGGCCGACCCCCAAGGGCATCTGCCATCATGCATTGTGCCCCTCAGGAGCCTTCCCCCAGCCTTGCAACACCCACAGGGCCCAGGTTGAGGTGGAGCAACAGGTCGGGCAGGGGCCGGAGAAGCCTGCACAAGGACTCGCCCTCTCGGCACACCAAGTAGAGTGTGTTGCCAACTGTTTTTTTTATATGGGGGTGTTTGTGTTCTGGAGGGGGGGGCTTATTTTGGTAAGGCCGAAGATGAAGGCAAATGTTTTTTTATATGGGGGTGTTTGTGTTCTGGAGGGGGGGGGCTTATTTTGGTAAGGCCGAGGATGAAGGCCAATTGGAAGGACAATTTTTGTTATTCCTCCCCAGGTTGTGGGAGTGAGATATGTTTGTGACTGTTTTTTGGGGGTCTTGTCTGTTTTTCTGTTTCATGTGGGAAGGGCCCTGAGTTTGTTAAATAAAGCTTTTTATTTATTCAGCTTGTCCAGGTCTCATGTTTCAAGTGGTTGTTGCGTTAACCGGCTGAGGGCTTGCGGAGCGGCTGCATTCAGGTGCGTTCATTGCCACAAGCCATTCCCTGACAGGGGGCCTAGAAGTGTCATTCAATAAGCCGCCGGTGGATGGCCCTTGGACCTTGTGGCTCCCTCCTGGGCTGGTACTCCTCCTCCTCCTCCTCCTCCTCCTCATGGTCCTCCTGCTCATCCTCCTGAGGTGGTGGTCCAACGCGAGGTGGCAGTGCCTGAGTCCTGCGGATAGCCAGGTTGTGCAGCATGCAGCAAACAACGACGAACTGGGAGACTCTATCCGGCGAATACTGTAGAGATCCGCCGGAACGATCCAGGCAGTGGAACCGTTGCTTGAGGACGCCAATCGTTTGCTCTATGATGTTCCTTGTGGCTTGATGGCTTTCGTTGTATGCCTCCTCCGCAGGGGTCCTGGGCGCGTGGAGCGGGGTCATGAGCCATGTACACAAAGGGTAGCCCTTGTCCCCGATAAGCCATCCCCTTGGTGGAGGCTGTGCCTCGAACATGTCAGCCGCAGTAGTCTGGCGCAGGATAAATGCATCGTGGCTGCTTCCTGGAAAGCGGGCATTGACAGCTAGGATGCGCTGCCTGTGGTCACACACCAGCTGTACATTGAGGGAATGGTAGCCCTTCCGGTTGCGGTAATCCTCAGCATTGTCGATAGGTGGCCGCATAGCCACATGCGTGCAGTCAATGGCGCCCTGCACCATGGGGAAGTTGGCGATCCTGGCAAATCCGACTGCACGCTGCTCCTGCCTCTCTAGGGTCATGGGGAAGGAGATGAATTGGTGTCTCCTTGCGAAAAGGGCATCGGTGACCTGCCGGATGCAGCGATGCACGGCGAACTGGGAGATGTTCGCTATGTCCCCAGCAGCGGCTTGGAAGGAGCCGCTTGCATAATAGTTCAGAGCCACCGTGACCTTCACTTCCACCGACAGAGACGTCCTGCACATCAGCTGTGGACGCAGATCTCTGTGAAGCAGCTGGCAGATCTCTGCAACCACCTCCCTTCTGAAGCGCAGCCTCTTAACACAATGCGTGGCAGTCATGGTGAGATAGGACACCTGCTGGCGGTATTCCCTGAGTGGGTAAGGCCTACGTTGCCGACGCCTGATGGCCCCTCTGCGTCTAGGCATGGCTGGCCCTCTCACACAGCGTCTGCGAGCCCTTCGCACATAATGCTGGAACTGAGGGTTGGAACCCCATGCAGCCCCCATAATAAACTTGCAAACAGTGAAATCACAATGAGTCTAATTTCCAAGCTCTGGCCAGAAGCCAAAAATACCTCTCCTATGTTGTCCCAAATCAGTAAGGTCAGTTCCTTGGTCTCTGTCCAGAAATCCAAAGCACTAAAGTCATTGCAGCAAAATGGCTGGCCTTTATAGTTCAGTCTCAGTGCCCTTTAATTAGCGCTCCCCGAGGCCCGCAGGGCCTCTGCTGCGTTCCAGTTCACAGTTCTTAACAGCGCCATGCCCACATTGGGCGGGCGCCACTGAATTTCCGGTTTGGGGCGCACAAACAGCGTTGCACGACGAAATGACGTCATAAGCTGCGCGCGCAGCTGAGCGGGCGCAAACACTTTGCGCCGGCGCTAAATGTCAACTGAAGTTGGGCGTAGGCGCAGATCAGACTGCGCCCGGGCGCTAAGTGCCTAGCGCTGGAAATCTACCCCTCTTAAGCCATTAACGGCTGGCGAACGCTACTGAATTTCTAGGCCTATGACTCTATGACTCTATGAGACCACACAGCTTTAAATGACTGGGATTAATTTTAAGCATATCATTTCTATTATCGAACTATCCTCCACTCACGGCATTTCATTGGAGAAATAAACTCACTATTATCGGGAGACTTTGCTGTAGTTTCGGTCATGAGTTATGTTTCCTGTAGTTTGTTAAATAGACTTTGTTTGCTGTATGCTGAGTAATAGGCTGTTTAATGCTGTTGTGACGTGTTGTAAAATATGGTTCAATCTTTTTTTATTATTCATTCATGGGATGTGGGCGTCACTGATAAGGCCGGCATTTATTGCCCATCCCTAATTGCCCTTGAGCTGCCTTCTTGAACTGTGACGTGATGATAATCCCGTTGAATGTCAAGGGAAGGTGGCTAGACTCTCTCTTGTTGGAAATGGTCATTGCCTGAAACTTGTGAGTTGCGAATGTTACTAGCCACTTATCAGCCGAAGCCTGAATGCTGTCCAGGTCTTGCTGCATGCGGGCAAGGACTGCTTCATTGCCTGAGGAGTAATTGGTGTAAGACAAGCCCGAATTCAAAGTTTGAAGAGCGCAACCAGATCGGATGCACCCGCCCAGGGAGGGGGAGGGGGGGTATTGAAAGTTTGAAAAATGCAGCCAAATTTGATGCACCTGCCCATTGAGGGGAGGTGTGTGTTGGGTTGTGGGTTTGAAGAATGCTGTCCCATTGCATGTCAAGGGGAGGTGGCTAGGCTCTCTCTCTTGTTGGAGCTGGTCATTGTCTGGCACTTGTCAATTATCAGCCCAATCCTGAATGTTGTCCAGGTCTTGCTGCAGGCGGGCAGGGACTGCTTCGTTATCTGAGGAGTTATCGGTGTACACTTTTTTGATGGGGGTGGATAAACAAATTGGCTGTAAATTAATAAAACTTTAAAGAAAACTTAACAAATTAAATTAAAATTTGATTGTCCGGGTTGATAATGTACTCCAGTCCCCGCGGCACCCACCGGTCGCGGAATGGAGTAATCAGTGTGAGGCAAACCCGAATTCAAAGTTTAGTTCGCATGGTTAATGTAATGGATGCACCGCCTCGGGTGAAAGAGGGGTTGTAGGTTTGAAGAATGCAACCAAAAGGGATGCACCCGCCTCGGGAGAGGGAGGGGTTGAAAGTTTGAAGAATGCAACAAAATGGGATGCACCCGCCTAGGGAGAGGGAGGGGTTGAAGGTTTGAAGAATGCAACAAAATGGGATGCACCCACCTCAGGAGAGGGAGGGGTTGAAGGTTTGAGGAATGCAACAAAATGGGATGCACCCGCCTAGGGAGAGGGAGGGGTTGAAAGTTTGAAGAATGCAACAAAATGGGATGCACCCGCCTAGGGAGAGGGAGGGGTTGAAGGTTTGAAGAATGCAACAAAATGGGATGCACCCACCTCAGGAGAGGGAGGGATTGAAGGTTTGAGGAATGCAACAAAATGGGATGCAGCCGCCTAGGGAGAGGGAGGGGTTGAAGGTTTGAAGAATGCAACAAAATGGGATGCAGCCGCCTAGGGAGAGGGAGGGGTTGAAGGTTTGAAGAATGCAACCAAATCTTTTCACGCTCGCACTCACACAGAAAGAGTCGCAGGCGGCGCTCGGCCACGCGCCGGGTCCCGGTGGAGGAGTTGCCTCTGGACCGTCCGCCTTGAGCTTACAAAAGGCGCGGCCGCCGCCGCCGCTCGGCAGCTGGACTCGGCGCGGTGAGGAGCGCGGAGCAGCCGGAGGAGGGGGGGAGGCGCTGAGCGAGCGAAAAAATAAAATGGCTTCGGGCGACCAGACCAAAGGCCCGGCCCGAGGCCGCAAGGCCAGGAAGAGGAAGAACCCAGCCCAATGCGCGGCCGGCGGGCGGGCCCACGGTGTCGGGCCACATCCTGCAGGCGGTGGCGGCTTCCAGGGAGCGGGGCGGCCTGTCGCTGGCCGCCGTCAAGCAGGCGCTGTCGGCCCCGGCTACGACATGCCGCGCATCAACTGGTGGGTGAAGCAGGCGGTGCGGAGCCTGGTGACCGAGGGCTCGCTGGTGCGGCCGGCCGGCCAAGAACAAGCCCAGGGGGCGGAGGAGGAAGGAGGCCGGGGGGCGGTGATCCTGCTGCTGCTGCTGCCGCCCGCTGGAGAAAGGCCGAGAAGAGGGCGGGCGGGGTCCGCCAGGGGGCGAGGCCCGTCGGGCGACCCAGGAGCCGTCGGGGGCCCCAGGTCCCCTCCAGGGGCAGGAAGCCCGGGAGCTGCCAAGACCAGAAGGCGGCAGCAGCCCCACGGGCGGCGGCCAAGACTGAAAACCCCAAACAGAAATACTACCCGCGTGAACCAAAACAAAAGGCTCCTTTCAGAGCCACCACGCCCTTCAGATGAAAGAGGTTGTTCCAGAATTATACAATACATATCTTTATTTTTAAATCATTGCTGCGGCCGTTGTTTCTGTTTAACATTCCCGATTGACATTTTGAAGATAAACCCGAGAATCTTCGAATGATCCTGGCGGTTGTCTTCCAGCTCTCGGGAGACTTTGCAACCAGCTGCAGCCGTCGTGAAGCATCTTGCAGCCTAGAATGAGTTGGAGAAAAAATAGTCACAGAAATGATTGGTATTCATTGGATTAAGAGTTGGAATTGTGTTGGTGTTTCTGCTCCATACGATCATCCATGTCGCCCTACTTTATCTCATCTTTCCAGCGTATTCTGCAGTGAATGTCTCACTTCCTGACTCAAAGCCTTTCCACCATCTACAAGGCACAAGTCAGGAGTGTGATTGAATACTCTCCAGTGTGGACCATCGACAAGATGCACTGCAGCAACTCGCCAAGGCTTCTTCGGCAGCACCTCCCAGACCCGCGACCTCTTCCACCTAGAAGGACAAGGGCAGCAGGCACATGGGAACACCACCACCTCCAAGTTTCCCTCCAAGTCACACACCATCCTGACTTCAAATCAAATCAAATCAACTTTATTGTCATTGTTAGTGCACAAGTGCAGTATAATGAAATGTAGGCTTGCAGCTCCCGAGAGTGTACATTTAGATGAAGACATTTAAACATTCAACATACATTTGGCTTGTAGTATATTAACATAACCATAATAAAGTGCATTGGCAGATGTGCAGGCTTTAGAGTTTATTTGTGGAGTTCAGTAGGATGACAGCCCTGGGAAAGAAGCTGTTCCTAAATCTGGTCGTACGGGTGCGAAAGCATCTGTAGTGACTTAGAAACATATCACCGATTCTTCATCATCGCTGGGTCAAAATCCTGGAACGCCCTCCCTAACAGCACTGCGGGAGTACCTTCACCAGTCGGACTGCAGCGCTTCAAGGGGGCGGCTCACCACCCCCTTCTCAAGGGCGATTAGGGATGGGCAATAAATGCTGGCCTTGCCCAGTGATGCCTACATCCCGAGAATCTTTTTAAATACCAAATAAATTGCCTCAGGTTCAGCATTTGTGTACTATGCCATAAGGGTTTTAGTAAATAGCTAATATTGCAGTGGCCTTTCTTAAACAGAAGCGATTAAGCGCATATATTTTTTTCTTAGACAATCTCTTTTGGAGTTTCTGGGACCCGTATAATTTGTATATTATGGGGTCTCCAAGGTACTGGTGAAATGTTGGGACTTCCCAACATCCCAGGTAATAGAATTTGGTCACCAAGAACCAGTGTGTGATTGTGCGGACCCAGATCGATGAGTAGCCCCACAACCTATCAGCAAAATTCAACACAACGCTTGAGAATGGAAGTTGCAGGTGATCCTTTCAAATGTTTATTTTCAAAAGTACAGCTCCGCGACCATGGCCGAAATTAATAGAACCTACGGGGTAAAGGCCACAAAACAGCATTGACATCTAAATGACATGACCTGCTGCACCAACGCATTGAAATGAAAATGCTGCTTATTGCCTGCTGGATCTTCTTGGGCACGGTGGCCGCAGATCTAATGTGCATGATCTCTGCCCAAACTTGCAGTAGGCAGCCCTCTGATTATCGCTATTGATAGGACGTGGCCTTCTCAAACATCCGCTCTCCTGTGAATTCAAAAACCCTCGGGTGTTTACAAGTTCTCCCTTGCCATGACTTGAATTTATATAGTGCCTTTCAAACCCTCTGGACATCCCAAAACACCTGACAACCTAAGATTACTCTTCAATGAAGGAACAGCCGGACAATCTGTTTTAGGTGGTGTTGGCTGAGTTGTGAAATGTTGGTGACATAGGAACAGGAGTTGGCCATTCAGCCCTTCCAGTCTGCTCTGCCATTCAATTAGATCATGGCTGATCTGTACCTCAACTCCATGTACCCACCTTAGCTCCGTATCCCTTGATATCCTTACAAAGGTGGTTGGGACACGGAGACACCTTTTTCTTCTTCAATTACTGCTATGGGACTTATATCCACCCGAACTGAAGATTTCACCTGAATGACTGTGTAAGGGTAAACCGGGAGAGCTTCTTCTCCCCTCTGGTATAAAGGGTCGACGTCTGCCTTATTCCCTATCAATCACTCAGAGTCCTGCGAGGCCTCCCGCCTGACCCATTACACCAAACGCCATGCCTGGAGGAGTCCGTGTTCCACGTATATATGGAGTGTGAGAGGTTGCAGCCCCTCTTTCATTACCTGAAGGGGCTGCTCCTCGATTTTTGGTTGCACTTCAGTCCCACGCTCTTGATCTACGGTCACCCGGTGCGGAGGGGAGCGGGCAGGTTGGAGGACCTCCTTGTAGGCCTGCTCCTGGGCCTGGCTAAAAAAGCGATCAATTGGTCCAGGCAGCGGCGGTCGAGTGGGTCGTCCAACCAGATTGCCTGCCTCTCTTCTGCGGCCATGTTCACGCCCGGGTGGCCCTGGAGATGGAGCACGCGGTGTCCGCCGGCACGCTTGAGTACTTCCGCGACCGGTGGGTGCCGCGGGGACTGGAGTGCATCATCAACCCGGACCACCAAATTTTAATTTGATTTGTTTAAGTTTTATTTGAACTTTTGTTAATTTACAGTCAATTTGTTTAAGCACCAACCAAAAGAGTGCACCAAACGCCAGACCATCTCCTCCCGGCCGGGAGATCCAGACCGCCGTCTGCCTCCTGCTGCCCGGGGAACTGGCCAAGCACGCCGGACCATCTCCTCCCGGCCGGGAGATCCAGACCGCCGTCCGCCTCCTGCTGCCCGGGGAACTGGCCAAGAACGCCGGACCATCTCCTCCCGGCCGGGAGATCCAGACCGCCGTCCGCCTCCTGCTGCCCGGGGAACTGGCCAAGCACGCCGGACCATCTCCTCCCGGCCGGGAGATCCAGACCGCCGTCCGCCTCCTGCTGCCCGGGGAACTGGCCAAGCACACCGGACCATCTCCTCCCGGCCGGGAGATCCAGACCGCCGTCCGCCTCCTGCTGCCCGGGGAACTGGCCAAGCACGCCGTCTCCGAGGGGACGAAAGCTGTCACCAAATACATCAGCTGCAAATAAAGCCTCTCGTTCCTCCCACCTTAAAAACTCAACCCAGAGGCTCTTTTCAGAGACACTCACCAGATCCAGAAGGGACTATTTATTTTCATTTGACTAATGGCATTTGAAATATGGACAGCATAAAGAATGAAACTCTTTTAAAAAATGTTTTATCATCCTTTCTTTATTTAACCCTCACTTTCATTTTTTTGTCATATGTTCAGATTTTGCTGGTGTGTTTTTGTAATACAGTATATCGTTAATTTAAAATAGATTGAAATTTAACAAATATATAACAAAATGATGCATTGTCACTGCCCTGTTTTGTACAAAGCACTCATTTATAAGCGGGTCGCTGAAAAGCTAAAATGAAAATAAATCTGTCAATTCAGGAACCAGTAATTTTAAAGGTTGAGTTGGCTATGATAAATTGACCCTTAGTGTTAGGGGGATTAAATACGTGGGGTTACAGGGATAGGGTGGGATATGTGTCGGTGCAGGCTCGATGGGCCGAAATGGCCTCTATCTGCACTGTGGGGATTATGTGTATGTGTATGTGTGTAAAGGATCAATTTGCCATAATTCAGAATTTAATAATGAATTATTCAGTCTCACAGATGCCATTTTAATGATTATTCAGTCCCACAGATGCTATAATTTTAATTAAAATGATTATTCAGTCCCACAGATGACAATCTTTAGCAGTAATGATTATTATTTAGTCTCACAAATGCCATAGTTTTAATTATTATTCAGTCCCAGATACCATAATTTTAACGATTATTATTCAATCCCACAGATGCAATAATTTAAACAATAATGATTATTACTCAATCCCACAGATGCAATAATTTAAACAATAATGATTATTATTCAATCCCACAGATGCAATAATTTAAACAATAATGATTATTATTCAATCCCACAGATGCAATAATTTAAACAATAATGATTATTATTCAATCCCACAGATGCAATAATTTAAACAATAATGATTATTATTCAATCCCACAGATGCAATAATTTAAAAAATAATGATTATTATTCAATCCCACAGATGCAATGATTTTAACAATAATGATTATTATTCAATCCCACAGATGCAATGATTTTAACAATAATGATTATTATTCAGTCCCACAGATGCAATGATTTTAATAACTGGTTAATATTCAGTCCCACAGATGCAATGATTTTAATAACTGGTTAATATTCAGTCCCACAGAGGGCCATCAGTTTAACAATAACGAGTCTGATTCACAGACGAGCTCTTATTCTTCGATCTAGTTCCTTTTCTCTCCAGTTTTGAAGAAGGGTCAAACCCGAAACGTCAACTCAAATTTCTCTCCACGGATGTTGCCTGACTTGCTGAGTTTTTCCAGCATTTTCTGTTGTTATTTCTTATTCTATAAGCCGCCTTTTTCGTTGGTGTCCGAGGTTGGAGCGGATTGAAAAACGCGCCAATCAGAGGCGGAGATTTGCCGGGTTTTCAGCCAATCAGAAGGCGCGGCTGGGCTGGGCGGGGCCGGCGGCTGCTACAAAAGCCGCAGCCCGGAGCGGGGAGGAGCAGTTGGAGAACAGAGTTAGAGAGGAGTCCGCCCCCCGGGGGAAGGACAGCCGCCGCCCGCCCGGGGAGAAGGGACAGCAGTCGGCCGGCACCTTGGGCAACAAGGGCTCGCGGGTGGGCGGGGCTATGACGTCACCCGCGCGCTGAGGCGGTTGAACGGCCGATCAGGAGCCACGTGACCCCGGAGCTGGCGGCGGCCTTTTAACACAGTGGGCGGGGCCCCGAGGCGTTGCGGGCTGCGATTGGTGAGCGCAGCTGTCAATCTACGAGTCGCAGCCAGTAGAAGAGACGGGCTCCGTGAGGGACTTTAAGCCCGCGCTGCGTGGCCGCAGTGCGCATGCGCGGTGCTGCTCGCAGTCCCCGGATGAGGCTCCGGTTTGAGGACGGAGATAAAATGGCGGCGGGACTGAGGAGCGGCGGATGGCGCGGTGAGTGTGGATCAGGGAATCTCCGACATTTACAGCAGTGCCGGCCTCTCTCAGGCAATCTCTGGGAACCTGGGGCAAAGTGGGAGGGGCGTGGGAGAAAGGTCAGAGAGAGTCTCATTGACTCAGATACACACTGGTCCTGGAGATGGGCTGGGGAGAAAGGTCAGAGATTCCCATTGACTCAGATACACACTGGTCCTGGAGATGGACTGGGGAGAAAGGTCAGCGAGAGCCCCATTGACTCAGATACACACTGGTCCTGGAGATGGACTGGGGAGAAAGGTCAGAGATTCCCATTGACTCAGATACACACAGGTCCTGGAGATGGACTGGGGAGAATGGTCAGAGAGAGGCCCATTGACTCAGATACACAGATGGACATACAAGAAGGGATTAGGAAAAAAAGGGTGGCTTTTGGCAGATACAAAGGACTAAAAGCAGTGGAAGCCCTAGAGGAGTACAGAAAGTGCAGGGGGGTACTTATAAAAAGAAATTAGGAGAGCAAAAAGGGGTCATGAAAAAACACTGGCGGGCAAAATAAAGGAAAATCCCAAGGTGCTTTGTTAGTGTATTAAGGGCAAGAGGATAACCAGGGAAAGAGTAGAGCCCATTCGGGTCCAAAGTGGCAATCTGTGTGCAGAGCCAGAAGATATAGGTGAGGTTTTAAATAAATATTTTGCATCTGTGTTCACTATGGATGAGGACAATGCAGGCATAGAAATCAGGCAGGGGGATTGTGATATACTTGAACAAATTAGTATTGAGAGGGAGGAGGTACTAGTGGTTTTAGCAGGCTTAAAAGTGGATAAACCCCCAGGCCCAGATGAGATGTATCCCAGCCTGCTGTGTGAGGCAAGGAAGGAGATTGCAGCGGCTCTGACACAAATTTTCAGAACCTCTCTGGCCACAGGGGAGGTGCCAGAGGATTGGAGAACAGCTAACGTAGTACCATTATTCAAGAAGGGTAGTAGTAGGGATAAATCAGGGAATTACAGGCCAGTGAGCCGAACATAAATGGTAGGGAAATTATTGGATAAAGTTCTGAGGGACAGAATTAGTCTCCACTTGGAGAGGCAAGGATTAATCAAGGATAGTCAGCATGGCTTCGTCAGGGAGGAGATCATGTCTAACCAATTTGATTGAATTTTTCGATGGGGGTGACCAGGTGTGTGGATGAGGGCAGTCCAGTTGATGTAGTCTACATGGACTTCAGTAAGGCTTTTGACAAAGTCCCACATGGGAGACTGGTCAAGAAGGTAAGAGCCCATGGGATCCAGGGCAATTTGGCACATTGGATCTAAAATTGGCTTAGTGGCAGGAGGCAGAGGGTGATGGTCGAACGTTGTTTTTGTGACTGGAAGCCTGTGTCCAGTGGTTTACTACAGGGTCTGGGTCCTTTGCTGTTTGTAGTGTACATTAATGATTTAGATATGAATGTTGGAGGTATGATCAGTAAGTTCGCAGATGACACGAAAATTGGTGGAGTGGTAAATAGCGAGGAGGGAAGCCTCAGGCTACAGGAGAATATAGACGGTTTGTTGGGAAAGAGCAGGGGAAATATCCCCGGTGTCCTAGCAAATGTTTATCCCTCAATCAATGTAACAAAAGGATAATAGCAAAATACTGCGGATGCTGGAAATCTGAAATAACAACAGGAAATGCTGGACACACTCAGCAGGCCAGGCAACATCCGTAGAGAGAGAAACAGATTTAACAAAAAGATAGATTATCTGGTCATTATCACATTGCTGTTTGTGGGAGCTTGCTGTGTGCCGCATTTCCTACATTACAACAGTGACTACACTTCAAAAGTACTTGATTGGCTGTAAAGCACTTTGGGCCGTCTGGTGGTGGTGAAAGGCGCTATAGAAATGCAAGTGTTTCTTTCTTCACTGGTCTCGCCAGCGACCTCTTCTGGCTGATGGTTGATTGACAGACGATAGTCCGCGCATGCGCACAGGGAGCGACGGTTTGGACTGAGTCCGGCACAGCGACCCCCCTCCCGGTCACCAAGGTGGGGGAGGGGAGGAGGAAGGGAGGGGGGAGCCAGCAGACCCTCTCCTCTCTGCCGGCGATGGCTCCACTGAGCTCCGTGCCACCCCACGCACTGACATGTCGAGCGCAGTGCCCTGGTGAGCCCGAGCCCCGCCCTTCCAAGGCCGGGCCTGAGACGGCCGATTGCGGCTGGCCGGGCCTGGTTGCCTTGGTAACTCTCCGCCTCCCGATTTCCGGGCCTGAGCGGCTTGAGATGGCTGATTGCGGCTGGCGAGCCCGGTTGCCGGAGTAACCCTCTCCGCTCCCCCTCCCGAGCCCCGCCCCCCCCCGAGCCTGCTCGCTTCCCTCTGGCCGAGCTCTGTGTGGAGGTGCGCGTGTGCCGTGCAGCGCGAGGAGCTTGCAGTGAGCCCAGCCAGCCTTTACCAAGATGGCTGGCCGCTGGTTCGGAATCGGGCACAGCGGGATGGCCGGTGCGTAGCTCGGGCGTGGCTGGGCAACAGACGCCCAGGCTTCGAGGCCTGCCTGGAAAAACGGTGAAAGGTAGGAAAATTATAGAGGTTAGAAAAAAGATTTACAAATGAATTAACTTTTTTAAACAATTTGTGTTTTAAAAGCTACTTTTTTTTTGGTGGAAATGTAGATTTGAAAAGAAGCACGCAGAAAGCGGGAAAAAGAAATGAAAAGTTTGGAATCAAGATAGCGTCGACTCACCTCGGTTCAGAACGATATGGCCCGCCCACACACGCACCGATTGGTCGACCGTCAGGTCACTGAAGCGTAGGATTGGTCAATCGTCCTGTCACTCGATTCTAGGAGGGCCCGCCCACACGCGCCAGGAACCCGCCGCTGCCATGCCGCGATTGGTCGACCGTCGGGTCGCTGGACCGTACGATTGGTCGGCCTCGATGTAACTCAATGCTAATGAGCGGAATTTTGAACGGTTTTTGGATACCGCGGGCGCAATTTTTGTCCGGCCAAAACGTAAATACGCTTACGACCGTTCCGGAATCGCAAGCTTACTTTTGATGTAACGCACGTGTAGGTACGCTCTATAACTTTAGAGTGTATAGCCGGACGGACAGACAGACAGATAGACAGACAGACAGACAGATGTATCCTTTTATATATTTATAGATAGAAGACAGATAGATAGATAGATAGAAGATAGATATCTCTATCTCAAGAAAAGCAGTGGTCCTATTACCGACCCCTGGGGAACACCACTGGATACCTTCCTCCAGTCTGAAAAACAACCGTTCACCACTACTCTCTGTTTCCTGTCACTTTGCCAATTCCGTATCCATGCTGCCACTGTCCCTTTTATTCCATGGGCTTCAACTTTGCTGGCAAGCCTATTATGTGGCACTTGTCGAACGCCTTTTGGAAATCCATGTACAACATGTTAACCGCATTGCCCTCATTAACCCTCTCTGTTGCCTCATCAAGAACCTCATTCAGAATCAGAGCGGCCGGGCCCGGCGGACGTGTGGCCAGGGCCCTGGCACCAGGAAACCCTGGGTGCAGCGCCTCCCCCATCCGAGCCGCAGCTTCATCAGCCGGTTCCACCAAGTCCGACTCGGGACAAAGGACAGGAGTCAGGGTCCCAGAATGGCCCACGGCCCCGGGGAGCATGCGCATTCTCAGCGGGTAAATCAGCACGTTGGATAGAGTGGTTTCTGGGGCGCGGTGAATTGTGGGCTCTGCGGCCGCCATTAGTCAGTAGCTGTCGGGAAGAGTTTTATTGCAGGCTGATGGAAGGTAGGTCCCTGGCCACCTGTGTAGGTCTTTTTGTTGCTTCTGTTTGAGCTGGAGTGGAGATGGAGGAGAAGCTGTTGGGTTTAACCCCCAGTACTTCTGAGCCCAGGAGGACCCAACAATTTCCAATGTGAGACTGTCAAGGGAGGTGGATTCTGGGGGAGATTAGGTTGTTACACAGACACTGTCCCTACAATGTAAAAGAGTATTGTTTTAGGAATAAGTATTTCTGTAGAGGCTTTTAATCCAGTTTACATCTGCAGATTTGTTTTAATTCATTCTTGGGATGTGGGTGTCGCTCGCAAGACCAGAATATGTTGCCAATCCCCATTTTCCCGTTGAGAAGGTGATGGTGGGCCGCCTTCTTGAACCGCTGTAGTCCGTGTGGTGAAGGTACTCCCACAATGCTGTTGTGTAAGGAGTTCCAGGATTTTCACCCAGTGATGATGTAGCAACGGCGATATATGTCCAAGTCAGGATGGTGTGTGACTTGGAGAACTTGGAGGTGGTGGTGCTCCCATGCACCTTCTGCCTTTGTCCTTCTAGGTGCTGGAGGTTGTGGGTTTTGGAGGTTCTGTCAAAGTTCTGGTCGAGTTGCAGATGTATAAAGTCCATCTCCTTCGCCCCCTCCCACTCCCACCTCTCTCTCTCTCTCTCTCTCTCTCTCTCCTCCCATAGAGGCCCAGACCAGGTGGCAGATTCCCTTCACTGAGGGACATTAGTGAACCAGTCGGATTTTATGACAATCCGGCAGCTTTCATGGTCACTTTTTTCTAGTGCCGGCCCCACAAATGACCAGATTCATTGAGCTCAATTTCACAACCTGCCTCTTTAGTGGGTTCTCTCTCACGCTCCCTGTTTTAAATTCATTTTACAGGGTATTAGAAGGGGAGGATTTGCAGACGGGAAACTCGAACCAAACATCACGTTAAGATCTGACAGTCACTCGATTCATCAGGAACTGAATATCATCGGCCTTTGAAGATGGAAGCAAAAAGCACCGTTCACACCAGGGAGAGGCCGTTCACCTGCTCTGAGTGTGGGAAGGGATTCACTCAGTCATCCCACCTGCTGATACACCAGCGAGTTCACACTGGGGAGAGACCTTTTAAATGCTCGGACTGTGGGAAGTGCTTTAAAAGTTCCGGGGAACTGATACGCCATCAACGTGTTCACACTGATGAGAGACCGTTCAGGTGCTCGCACTGCGGGACTGGGTTTAGGCAGTCATCTCACCTCACTGTACACCAGCACACTCACACTGCGGAGAGGCCGTTCACCTGCTCCGTGTGTGGGAAGGGATTCACCATGTCATCCCACCTGCTGACACACCAGCGAGTTCACACTGGGGAGCGTCCTTTTAAATGCTCGGACTGTGGGAAGTGCTTTAAAAGTTCCGGGGAACTGATACGCCATCAACGTGTTCACACTGATGAGAGACCGTTCAGGTGCTCGCACTGCGGGACTGGGTTTAGGCACTCATCTGACCTCACTGTACACCAGCACACTCACACTGGGGAGAGGCCATTCACCTGCTCCGTGTGTGGGAAGGGATTCACTCTGTCATCCCACCTGCTGACACACCAGCGAGTTCACACTGGGGAGAGACCTTTTAAATGTTCGGACTGTGAGAAGTGCTTTAAAAGTTCCGGGCAACTGATATGCCATCAACGTGTTCACACTGGGGAGAAGCCGTTCAGCTGCTCCGTGTGTGGGAAGGGATTCGCTCAGTCATCCACCCTGCTGAGACACCAGCGCGCTCACACTGGGGAGAGACCGTTCACCTGCTCCGTGTGTGGGAAGGGATTCATTGTGTCATCCACCCTGCTGACACACCAGCGCACTCACATTGGGGAGAGGCTGTTCACATGCTCCGTGTGTGGGAAGGGATTCACTCGTTCATCCAACCTGCTGACACACCAGCGAGTTCACAAGTAACTGCAGGGGTTGGATTCTGTTGTTGCTGCTGTTAATCAGATCCAGGACTGAACCATGTTCATTCTGACAGGTGGGGATTGTTTCTGCTGATGTTAAACTCCAGCCCAGTTACAGGGGTTATTAATATTCTGGATATATGTCCAATAAATGAACTTTGTTTTAAACACATTGTTTAGATTTTCTTCTTTCCCACCTGAGTGTTTAGCATCACCTGGCTAGAGCTCAGAAAGGACAATCTGGGGGAGGATCGTTGTGGTAAGCCACTGTTTGTATTCCACTGTGTACATGCCTGTACATGTCTCGGCTGGCTCCTCCCACGAGTCCAGGTATAAAGGTGACTGCTCCACAGTCCCTCAGCATTCTGGACCGGTCGACCACTCGAGGCACAACTTCATTCTCTTGTTAATAAAAGCCTGTTAGTTACTCGCTTAATCTCAGTCTTTTGAGTTATTGATAGCGCATCAATTTTATGAACAAGGTTTTTATAATGGAGAAGATCCTCACACCAGCATGCCTGGACTTAGATCATCGGGAGGAGGACTCATCCACCAAGTTTACTCACTGCCTTAGGTGTTTTGAAAAATTCCTGATCGCCTCCGCTGCAACGGTCAAATCGGACGAGGACAAACTGGATGTCCTGACCTCCAAAGTGAACCACCGAGTGTACTCGGTTATCCAGGACGCGACCTCGTACGCGGAGGCTATCAAGCTCCTCAAGGACCAGTACACGCGCCCAGTGAACGAGGTGTACGCTAGGCACCTCCTGGGGAGTCGTAAACAACAACCTGGGGAATCGACCGAGGAATACCTTCAGGCACTGTCTGTGCTTGGCCGGGCCTGTGATTGTAAGGATGTAAAGGCCGCCGTGTACACAGAGGAACTTATCCGGGACGCTTTTGTAGCGGGCCACAGGTCCAATTACACCCGACAGCGACTGTTGGAGCAGAGTGACCTCGATCTCAACAAGGCCTCTGAACTCGCACTGTCATTGGACGCAGCCTACCGGGGCATGGATGCCTACTCCTCTGCACCGTGGACGCCGCGGGGAACGACAGCCTGGGACACGGTAGGACCATCTCATAGCACCGTGCCACCCCAGCCACAGCCTAGCAACGGCCCAACTACCGCAGCAGTGTCCCAAGGCCAGACAGCAGTGCCCCAAGGCCAGAAATGCTACTTCTGTGGCCAGGCCAAACAACCCAGAGCGCACTGCCCGGCGAAAAATGCGATCTGCTCGGGCTGCGGGAAGATGGGACACTACGCCAGCGTCTGCAGAGCCAAAGCCACCCCGAACCCCAGCAGCACCGCATGTGGGCTGTGCGGGCCGCCAACTTGGGCCTCCCCAGCAATGTGCGAACCACCGGAACAGCAGCCATTTTGGACGCCTCCAGCCACATGGGGATCATGGACGACGCCATCTTGGACGACAGCCGGGACACAACAGGCCCCCAACACCGCCTCATCTGATACCCGCAGCGACACACCGACCCCTACGCTGGCCTCCGTTACGCTGGACCAAGCGAGACCGCACCAACTGGCCCGGTCCACAATGGACATTAAGGTAAATGGTCACGAAGCAATCTGCCTTTTTGACTCTGGGAGCACGGAGAGCTTCATCCACCCCGACACGGTGCGGCGTTGCTCTCTCCCAGTCCTGCCTGCGCACCAGCGGATTTCTATGGCCTCCGAGTCCCAGTCGGCGGACATTGGCGGCTACTGCGTGGTGACACTCGTAGTAGATGGGACTGTGTACGATAATTTTAAACTTCTGGTCCTGCCTGACCTCTGCGCTGCCGTTCTACTGGGGTTAGATTTTCAGTGCCACCTTAAAAGTGTTACGATGGCGTACGGTGGACCCCTCCCCCCACTCACAGTCCGCAGCCAGCAGCTTCAAAATTGCCCGCCGCGCACCAGGTGCAACCTCTCCACACTCAGTGTCACCCCCCCCCGCCACTGTTTGCTAACCTCACCCCCGACTGTAAGCCCATCGCCACAAAGAGCAGGCGATACAGTGCCGGGGACAGGGTTTTCATTAAAACCGAAGTGGAGCGGCTCCTGAAGGAGGGGATTATTGAGGGCAGCACCAGCCCCTGGCGAGCCCAGGTTGTGGTCGTTAAGACCGGCGAGAAGCAGCGCCTGGTCATCGCATACAGCCAGACAATAAATCGCAACACCCTGCTGGACGCTTACCCACTCCCCCGCATAGCTGATATGGTCAACCAGATCGCGCAGTACCGCGTCTTCTCGACCATTGACCTGAAATCAGCGTACCACCAGCTCCCTATCCGCCCTGAGGACCGCCAGTATACTGCCTTTTGAGGCAAACGGCCGCCTCTATCACTTCCTTAGGGTTCCCTTTGGAGTCACCAATGGGGTCTCCGTCTTCCAAAGGGAGATGGACCGGATGGTCGATCAAAATGCGTTGCAGGCCACTTTCCCATATCTGGACAATGTGACCATCTGCGGCCATGACATGCAGGACCATGACGCAAACCTCGAAAAATTCCTCCGCACCGCCCAACTCCTGAACCTGACGTATAACAAGGAGAAGTGCATATTCCGCACAACCCGCCTCGCCATCCTTGGCTGTGTTGTGGAACACGGAGTCATCGGTCCCGACCCCGACCGGATGCGTCCCCTTATGGAACTCCCACTGCCCCACTGCCTCAAGGCCCTGAAGAGGTGCCTAGGGTTTTTCTCCTATTACGCCCAGTGGGTCCCCTACTATGCGGACAAGGCCCGTCCGCTGATCAAGTCCACCTCCTTTCCCGTGACAGCAGAGGCCTGCTTAGCCTTCCACCGTATCAAAGAAGACATTGCCAAAGCCACCATGCATGCAGTGTACGAATCCATCCCCTTCCAGGTGGAAAGCGACGCGTCCGACTTTGCCCTGGCCGCTACCCTTAATCAGGCGGGGAGACCCGTGGCCTTCTTTTCACGAACCCTCCAGGGCCCGGAGACCAGACACTCCGCTATTGACAAGGAGGCCCAGGCTATTGTGGAGGCCGTGCGTCATTGGAGGCACTACCTGGCTGGAAAACGATTTACCCTGCTCACTGACCAGCGTTCAGTTGCTTTTATGTTTAACAACAAGCAGAGGGGCAAAATCAAAACCGACACGATCTTGAGGTGGAGAATCGAACTTTCCACCTACAATTACGAGATCTTGTACCGGCCCGGGAAGCTCAATGAACCCCCGGATGCTCTATCGCGTGGCACCTGCGCCAGCGCGCAGATCGATAGACTGCGGGCCCTCCACAATGACCTCTGCCACCCGGGGGTCACCAGGTTCTTCCACTTCATCAAGGCCCGCAACCTGCCTTACTCTATTGAGGAGGTCAGGACCATGACCAGGAACTGCCAAGTCTGCGCTGAGTGCAAACCGCACTTTTATAGACCAGACAGGGCTCACCTGATAAATGCCACTCGCCCCTTTGAGCGCCTGAGCGTTGATTTTAAAGGGCCTCTCCCCTCCTCCGACCGCAATGTGTACTTCCTCAACGTTATTGATGAGTACTCCCATTTCCCGTTTGCCATCCCCTGCCCGGACATGACCAGTGCCACGGTCATTAAATGTCTGAACGACCTCTTCACCCTGTTCGGCTTCCCCAGCTATATCCATAGCGACCGGGGCTCATCGTTTATGAGCGACGAACTCTGTCAGTACCTGCTAGCTAGGGGTATTGCCACAAGCAGGACCACCAGTTACAACCCCCGGGGGAACGGACAGGTGGAAAGAGAGAATGCGACAATTTGGAAGGCCGCCCTGCTAGCCTTAAAGTCTAGGGGCCTTCCGACCTCCCGCTGGCAGGATGTGCTCCCCAATGCGCTCCACTCTATTCGGTCACTGCTCTGCACTGCCACTAACGCCACCCCTCATGAGAAAATGTTTGTCTTCCCAAGGAAGTCCACATCGGGGACATCGCTACCGCCATGGCTGACGTCCCCAGGGCTGGTCCTACTGAGAAGACACGTGAGGACCCATGAAATGGACCCCCTGCTCGAGAGGGTCGACCTCCTCCACGCCAACCCCCAGTATGCTTACATTGCGTACCCGGACGGGCGGGAGGACGCAGTCTCCATACGAGACCTCACACCCTCAGGGGCCGCAGTAACCCACTACCCACTACCACCCCCCCCACGATCCGATATCCAGCCCCAGCAGACAGCAGGCCTGGGCCCTGCGACCCGCTCGACGCCTACGAGGACTACACACCAGTGCCCCAGCCTACGCGGGACTCGACGCTGGAAGTTTCACTACCGCTGCCGTCGCCACGTCGATCACAGCGGCAGACAAGACCTCCAGAGAGACTCCAATACACTAACTTTTAATACACTTCACCCCGCCGGACTCAATTTTAAACAAGGGGTGAATGTGGTAAACCACTGTTTGTATTCCATTGTGTACATGCCTATACATGTCTCGGCTGGCTCCTCCCATGAGTCCAGGTATAAAGGTGACTGCTCCACAGTCCCTCTGCATTCTGGACCGGTCGACCACTCGAGGCACACCTTCATTCTCTTGTTAATAAAAGCCTGTTAGTTACTCGCTTAATCTCAGTCTTTTGAGTTATTGATAGCGCATCACATACAGCGGGAACAAAACTCCAGCCTGGACACAGTCCTTCAGGGCCACCCTGAGGGGCAAACGGCACTTTGGTCTTTCTTCTCTCTCTTCACTGACAGCAAAGTTGCCGTGCGGGTTAATCTCGAGGCGTGTGAGAAACGTGTCCCAGCCGCTCTCTGCCATGGTTCAGAGCTCCTAGGCATGGAACAGAAGGCTCCTTTAGGAATGTACCCAGTGCTTTTTTTTAATGGCCTTATTAACCTGTGTTGCTACTTTTAGTGATTTGTGTATCTGTATCCCTGGAACCCTCTGCTCCTCCAGCCCATTTAGACTCTTAGGGGGAAATTTGGTGGCGCCCCCTTTGGGTCACTAATGTCACCGGGGCTAATTTTAGCCCCCCGAAAAAGTTAGCGTCGCTGTGCATTAAATTCAGTGGTAGCGCCCCAAGCAGGAGGCGGGGTGCTACTGGAAGCACTCCCCTCCCTCTTGGGGCGCTACCAGTGAATTTCCCGGCACTTCATGTAACAGCGCTATGCCCGTCGGCACATAGCACCGCGTCATAGCAGACCTCCCTCCCTGATTAACCGGGAGGAGCCTAGCACTGTGCACACCGGGGCCCTGCTGGACCACCGGGGAGTGGGGTGTCGGATCAAGAGGAGCGCCAGGCTGAGCGATCACGGCTGACACCCCAAAGAAGAAAGGGGAAGGGGGCAAGTGCTGGCAGTCGGCCAAAATAAAAAGTTGCCGCCTGACACCTGCCCTTTAAGTGGCGCTGCTGCGGCTGCAAGAATGACCCCTGATCCTGTCGGACACGTCATCCGGCGATAGGTCAGGGGTTGCAACCCAAGGTTGCAGCCGGGGTGCTGTGCATGGCGATGACATCATTGCCGGCGGTGCAGTGCCGCGGGGAGCTACCGACTACCTCCACCGCTGAATATCATGGGAGGCACAAAGCAACCCAATTTCACCCCCTTGTCCAAATGGTGTGTGGCCTCCTTATTCTTCCCACCAAAACACACCACCTCACACTGATCTACTGTGAAATTCATTAACACACCACCTCACACTGATCTACAGTGAAATTCATTTGCCAATTACACACCCATTCTGAAATTTATTAATGTCTTCTTGCATTTTGTCTTCCTCAGGATTAACTCTACCTCCCAATTTGGTATCATCGACAAACTTTGAAATTGTACCTCTGATTCCCGAGTCCAAATCGTTTATGTAAATGGTGAACAAAACTGGTCCCAGCACCGATCCCTGTGGAACACCACTTCCCACCTTTTGCCAGTCTGAGTAGCTGCTCCCAACCCCTACTCTCTGTTTTCTGTTTTGTGACCAGCTTGCTATCCATAAATGGTATGTAAGATCGACAAGATGACCCAGGTCAGGCCGTGTGGAGTGAAGGGCCCGGCAGCAGAATGGATGGAAAGCTGGCTACAAAACAGAAATCAGAGGGTTGGAGTTAAGGGAAGTTTGTTGCAATCTTTCCATCCATTCTGCTGCCTGGCCCTTGACTCCACACGGCCTGACTGTGGTCATCTTGTAGACCGTACATACTGCAGACACAGTGCACCAGTAGTGGAGGGGGTGAATATTGAGTCCTGTGGCGGGGGCGCTGATGAAGTGGATTTCTCTGTCCGTGAGTTTTGTGGCATCGCTAGTGGCGTTTTTCACCTCTTTCCACCTTTACAAAAAACCTTGCTGCCAGTTTATTAAAGCCATTAACAGCCGCTCGGGTGGGACACACCAATAAATGAGGCCTTGTTTCCCTCAGAATGACAGGCCTGAACCCAAGTTAGAAAACATTTAGTATATCAACCAGACTGGGCGGGGCCTGAGGTGCGAGTTAGTAATGGAAAGTTGGTGGCCAGCGTACTCCACACCAGGGCTGAGAACCCGGGGACTTGGGTTTCTGTGTCATTTATAGATTAATTTTGTTTATTGCCCAATCTCAATCAGACGGGCGGGCCATCTTGCTGTCTGACGGAGGCGAGGTTCCCCAGTGGAGGGCTCTCTACGCGGGAGACCTTCCCAGCACCATTGGGGATCTGGGGTGGAGACTGTTGCAGGGAGATGTCGTGTGCAACAGATTTTAAACTCCTTTCCGGACTCCAAGGCCAGATGTGTTTTTTGCGGCCTAGAGGAGTCCACGGGCCGTGTATATATTCAGTGTGAGAGGTTGCAGCCCCTGTGTAGTTCCCTGAAGGGGCTGCTCCTCAACTCTTGGGTACACTTTAGCCCCACGCTCCTAATCTTTGCCCGCCCGGTGCGCAGGGGGTGGGTAATTCGGAGGATCTTCTCCTGGACCTGCTCTTGGGCCTGGCGAAAACAGCAATTTGTAGGCCCAGGATGGGTGGGGCCCATGGGGGGGTGGCACTCTGGCTGCCTGCCTCTCTCCCATGGTCTTGTCCCTGCCCGGGTGGCCCTGGAGAGGGAGCAGGCGGTGTCCACTGGTTCACTTGATACCTTCCTCGACCGCTGGACACGGAAGGTATCAAGAGGCGATAATCGATCCTCACAATCACATTGTGATTGAATTATTAATTGTGTGTGTGTCACAAATACATTTCTTCTATTTTGATACAAAAGCTCTACTAGACATGTTAAACTACTAGTCATTTAATCAGGGCTGCAGCTGCTGAAAGGTTGACTGTACTGGGGTTTGTAGCCAGAGCTGGCAGACGTGTTGTTCTGAAGTCTGATGTCTCACACCTGAAGAGTCTGTTTATGTCGTGTTGTAATGACCTTTTCCTGTTGCCTGGTGTCAGAAATAGAAATCAAAGGAAGATGATGCCCCACTCTGTTAATCAACTCTTTGACACATTTCCATTTCTTAATTTACAAAGATCACAACTGCATTAGTGAACAATGCATTGCCAGTCTGCCACATTTTACTGAGGCTTGAAAGGATTTGCTGTGAAGCTACACCTGCCCATCTGTCTGTGTGTCACTGTGTTTGGATTGTGTTAGACAACAGTCCTAATATCTCGCCTACATCCATTACAATTTTTGAAATTTTAGATTATACTTGGAAGAAGTTGAGTTTCAATCTAACAATTCTGAAATTGGGAGCTTTTAATGATTTCTGTTTTTCACATAACTATATGGTGATGTGATCAGTCAAAGCAAATTAAAAGATGGTGCTATTTACTGAACACAACTGAATAATTCTACAAGGATGCTAACGCAGTCTTCCTCAGTATTAACTACACCCCCCAATTTAGTGTCATCAGCAAATTTTGAAATTGTACTTCTGATTCCCAAGTCCAAATCATTCATGTAAATGGTGAACAACAGTGGTCCCAGCACCAATCCCCATGGAACATCACTTCCCACCTTCCGCCCGTCTGAGTAAATACCTTTAACTCATCCCGTCACTATAACTGGACTTGTCTCCATTCCCGTGCTGAGGGGATTGCTGTACCGGATGGGAGGGGCAACATTTGGGGAGTCTCGATTCTCCACCAATTCCCATTCCCCTTCTTTCTGGTGGATAATGGAGGTGCCACTGTGTGTAACGTGCAAGTCAGTAAGTTATCAGCGAGGATTAATCAGCACTTTCTAATTGGAGATGATAATCAATGGAATCTTTCAGACAATGAATTGTAGATTTTATAGCAAAGATTAATATACGATTGAAGTAAAAGTTCATAATTTTATTGTAAAATATTTCAGGAACACTCATCAGAAATTAAGGGGAAAGTTCAGACAGCAGTACTTAAAGGGACACTGCAGCCCCGACAACTCAATCAGCTATATATCCAGAATATTAAAATCCAGCCCAGTTATACTGGTTATTAACATCAGCAGAAACAAACCCCAACTGTCAGAATGAACATGGTTCAGTCCTGGATGTGATTAACAGCAGCAATAACAGCAGAGTCGAACCTCTGCAGTCACTTGTGAACTTGCTGGTGTCTCAGCAGGTTGCATGACTGATTGAATCCCTTCTCACACACTGAGCAGGTGAACGGCCTCACCCCAGTGTGAGCTCGCTGGTGTGTCAGCAGGTTGGATGACTGATTGAATCCCTTCCCACACACGGAGCATGTGAATGGCCTCTCCCCAGTGTGAATGCGCTGGTGTCTCAGAAGGTCAGAGGAATTAGTGAATCCCTTCACACACACGGGGCAGGTGAATGGCCTCTCTGCAGTGTGAATGTGCTGGTGTATCAGAAGGGTGGATGAATTAGTGAATCCCTTCTCACACACAGGGCAGGTGAATGGCCTCTCCCCAGTGTGAATGCACTGGTGCTCAATGAGGTGAGATGACTGCCTGAACCTCTTCCCACAGTGAGAGAAACTGAATGGCCTCTCTTCAGTGTGAAGTCTCTGGTGTGTCAGAAGGTGGGATGACTGACTAAATCCATTCCCACACTTGGAGCAGGTGAACAGCCTCTCCCCGGTGTGACTGCATCGATGAGTTTCCAGCCAGGACGGGGAGCTAAATCCCTTCCCACAGTCCCCACATTCCCACAGTTTCTCCGTGGTGTGGGTGTCCTTGTGTCTCTCCAGGTTGGACAATCGGTTGAAGCCTCATCCACACACACAACACGTGTACGGTTTCTCCCCGCTGTGAACGGTGCGATGTTTTTTCAGACTGTGTAACTGGTTAAAGCTCTTTCCACAACCAGTGCACTGGAACACTCTCACTCGGGTGTGTGTGTCTCGGTGCTTTTCCAGTCACACCGATCTTTGAAATCTTTTCCCACAGACAGAACAGGCAAACGTTTCTCCTTCCACATTCAAAGGCCGATTATATTCCCTGTAAAAGCAGTTTACAAAAGACATCACTGTAAGTTCAGGATTAAAATTCGGAACAGATAATTCTAGTTTCTATGGAACATTCTCTCCTCTCTTATTACATAGAATTACACAGATTGTACAGCACAGAAACAGGCCAATCGGCCCAACTGGTCCATGTGGTGTTTATGCTCCACACGAGCCTCCTCCCATCTCTCTTCATCTCACCCTATCACCATCTCCTTCTATTCCTTTCTCCCATGAGTTTATCCAGCTTCCCCTTAAATACATCCATGCTCTTCACCTCAACCACTCCCTGTGGCAGCAAGTTCCACATTCTCAGCACCCTCTGGGTGAAGGCGTTTAATCTAAATAGGACTTCCCTGGGCAGCCAATGAGCACTGCTGCCTCTTTTGTGCATTTCCTGGCGAGGCGAAGCAGTTGATATTTTCTGATCAAAAACAGCTGAGCTCGGCAGCATTAGTCCTGTTTTGCCTCCTTTGGAGACCAGGGGTACGAGCAGAGTGAGCGCAGCCTTCACAGCAACCGCAATAAAATTGTTACAGTTGTGAAGGAACTTTGTGTCAGTGCACTGGACCACAAACAAAGTATGTGTGTCGATTGTTGTCTTATTACCCTACTGTAAAGTGCCTTGAAACATAGATGATAGGAGCAGGAGTAGGCCATTCGACCCTTGGAGCCTGCTCTGCCATTCAATGAAATCATGGCTGATCATCCAAATTCAGTACCCTGTCCCTGCCTTCTCCCCATATCCCTTGATCCCTTTAGCCTTAAGAAATATATCCAACTCTTTCTTGAATATATTTGATGAACTGGCCTCCACTGCCCTCTGTGGCAGAGAATTCCACAGGTTCACCACTCTCTGGGTGAAGAAATTCCTCCTCATTTCAGTCCTAAATGTCCTACCCCTTATCCTTAGACTATGACCCCTGGTTCTGGACTCCCCAGCCATCAGAAACATCCTTCCTGCATCTAGTCTGTCCAGGCCTGACAGAATTTTATAGGTTTCGATGAGATCCCCTCTCAATCTTCTAAACTCCAGTGAGTATAAACCCAATCAACACAATCTCTCCTCATACGTCATTCCTGCCATCCCAGGTATCAGCCTGGTGAATCTTCGCTGCACTCCTTCCATGGCAAGAACATCCTTCCTCAGATAAGGCGACCAAAACTGCACACAATACTCAAGGTGCGGTCTCACCAAGGCCCTGTACAACTGCAGCAAGATGTAAAGGTAAGTTGTTGTTGGTGTATAGAGAACGCTGTTGAAATTTAGTGAAATGATCAATAACCAAGGAAGATCATTTCTTTGTTTGGTTCTGTTAGTTTTCATAGAATCATTGAAAAGTACAGCACGAAGGAGGCCATTCGGCCCATCGTGCCTGTGCTGTCTCTTAGAAAGAGCACTCGTGCTTAGTCCCACATCCCTGCTTGTTGTCCGTAACCATGTAAGATTCTCATCCTCAAGTACCCGCCCAACTCCCTTTTCAAATCATTGATGGAATCAGCTCATGACCTTTTCAGGTTGAGCGTTCCAGCTCCCGACAACTCTCTGAGTTTTATTCAATTGTTACCACAGTTGCTTCTGTGGAGGTTTAATAATAAATGCATTTTTGCTATGAAAGCAATTAAAACATTCCTAGTATATAAATAGACAGATGCATCAAAATATTAAAATTGTGAGAGGGAGGTCAGTGCTCGCCAGGGACCAATAAACAATGGAATTCTTCTTTCCCAACCCAATGCTCAGAAGATGAAGTCCCATAGCTGCCTCTGGCTCGGTTCCACCTGCCCTATTCTGACAAGCTGAGGTGTTGGTCAGTGCACTGTGATTGCCCTGTGGGCAGACAATGGCAAATCTAGAAATATGACCAAAATAACACATTTTAACCCCAAAGCTGTAAATCCCCATCCCATACACTCTCCCTCTCCCTGTGCTGAAATCCAAACCCATCGCACCATCTCCAACATTTCTTTCCTCCACTCCCAGTTTTCCCCCTCCCTCTACTCTGGTTGGGTTCAGTTCTCCACACGCTGTGTGCAGAGTGAGAATAAAATCAATGTGACAATGATTGTCTGTCCTGGTCACTGGGACCCTGAAACCTTCAGTTCTCCACCCGCTGTGTGCAGAGTGAGAATAAAATCAATGAGTCAATGATTGTCCCTCTTGGTCACTGGGACCCTGAAGCCCCGCCCACTTTTTCTTCCTGCACCAAGATGTCCGAGCACGCACCCTGCTGCAGGTAGAACCGGCCTGTCTTTCCTTCACCAAGATGGCGGCGTGTAACCCGGGCCTGTCACCGAGAAAAATAATTCTCACCGCTGCCGTCCGGCGGAACACATTCGGCCGCTGGATCTCATTTGGGCCTGAGACCGTTCTCCAACTTTATAAACCCTGCAGCGCGGCCTACCCGCAGTTTATTTATTTATTTATATAATTATTTTTTTTAATGACATTCACAGAGCTCAAGTCTCGGCTCTTTGTACAAAGTCACAAGGCCTCATGCCTACAAGGCAGGGGTCCCAGTCTCTTCAAGTTAATGATGTGATCTCCAAGCTTCTTGATCATCTTCACTTGTTCATCCAGATAGTGGGTCTCCAGGAATTCACACAGTTGAGGGTCGGTGCTGCCAGTGGAGAATTTGTGCAGATCCAGCAGACACTGGTCGACATTCTTCTCCATCTGCAGGGCTCTCTGCATCGCTGAGTGGAGTCTCTCACTCTCCCAACCGAACAAGTGGACTGAAAGAAGCTTAAAAACACTGGATTAATTTAAAATACTTATCAAATTAAATTACAATCACATTGGCCAGGGTGATGATGCACTCCAGTTCCCGTGGTGCCCACCAGTCTCGGAAGGCCTCAAGCATGCCGGCAGACACCGCATGCTCCATCTCCAGGGCCACCCAGGCATGAACATAGCCGCGGAAGAGAGGCAGGCAATTGGGCCGAACAACCCCCTCGACCACCCGCTGCCTGGACCTGTTTATGGCCATCTTTGCCAGGCCCAGGAGCAGTCCAACAAGGAGGTCCCCCGACCCGCCCTCTCTCCTCCACACCGGGTGGCCGTAGATCAGGAGCGTGGGACTGAAGTGCAGCCAAAAATCGAGGAGCAGCCCCTTCAAATAATGGAACAGGGGCTGCAACCTCTCACATTCCACATAAACATGGAACACGGACTCCTCTAGGCCACAAAAATAGCAAGAGGCCTGGGAGTCCGTGAACTTATCTAAAATTTTATTGCACGGGACTGCTCCATGCAACACCCTCCAGGCCAAGTCCCCAACAGATAAAGGGAGGACTCCCGCGTAGAGCACCCCCCATTGGGGACCTCCGCCTCCGCCGGACGGCAAGATGGCACGCCAAGGCGTATCTGGACAGCAGGCAAAGATGGCAAAGTGGAGAGTGTGCAGGAGCAGCCAGTACAGGAAACCCCTCCGCACAGAACTAAATGGCACGGAGGGCATTTCCGCGAGACGGCTCAAGTTGTGAGGCGCTGGTTCCCGAGAGGGGTTTCAGGGCCATGTGCCGATGAGGAATTCCATCCGAACAGGGGTCAGTTCAGATGGGATCGCCCCACGTGCCTGAGCCTCCTCGATATACCTATTGGAGTCGGGGCCCAGTGCCGCTTTTAGCGTCTCGATGGATTTGGTCGCGAGCCGGACATTGGCCCAGGACAGGCGCTGCGCCAGCTCCTCCGGCACCATCCTGCCCGCTCCTCCACCATCGAGCAGGTCCCCGAACCTGGTCACCTTACCAGGCACAGCCCTGCCCTCCGCCAGCCGCCCGATCCAGCGGTCATGGAGGTGCGGATTCCTGAGCAGTGGCTCCTGAAGGAGAGCTGCCACTCCTGATGGGGAGAACTCCACTTGGAGGCGATGCTGTTCCCGACCCATAGCAGTTCCTGGTAGAAGACAGGCAACTCCCGCAGGTAGGCATGCGTACGGCCCAATTCCACAAACAGGAGCTGCGTGTCATAGTTGAGGCCGTGCAGCTGGTGGAAGAAATACGTCACCAGCGCACACCATCGAGGAGGATTCTCAACGTACAGGTATCTCTGCAGGGTCTGAAGATGGAAAGTAGCCGCCCGGGTGCGAAGGCACACCAGCGCCTGACCGCCCTCCCTAAGCGGGAGACTCAGAACCGTGGCAGAGACCCAGTGCTTCCCTTTGTCCCAGAAGAAGTCGATGAGCTTCTTCTGCATCTTGGCGACAAACGCAGGGGGCGGGATCAAAGTGACCAACCGGTACCACAACATGGCGGCCACCAGCTGGTTTATGACCAGCGCTCGACCCCTGTAGGACAACACTCGGAGCAGTCCTGTCCAGCGTCCTCGGCGAGCAGTGACTTTGGCCTCCAGCTCTTGCCAGTTCGCCGGCCAGGCATCCTCGGTGGGGCTGAGGTAGACTCCCAAGTAGAGGAGGTGCGTGGTGCTCCAGGCGAAGGGCCTGAACTCCTCCAGCAGGGAATCCACCCGCCACTGGCCCACCAGGAGTCCAGAACATTTCTCCCAGTTGATCCTGGCGGAGGGTGCGTCCGAGTAAATCTGCTGGCATTCTCACATCCTCCGCAAGTCAGCGGGACCTGTGACCATGAGGAGCACGTCATCGGCGTAAGCTGAGAGGACAACTTCCACGCCTGCCCTTGCAGAGCCAGTCCCATCAAACTCTTCTGCAAGAGGTGCAGGAAAGGCTCCATGCAGACGGCATATAACTGGTGCATGGGGCATCCCTGACGCACCACCCTCCCGAAGCAAAGGGGCGCCGTCAAAGACCCGTTAACTTTTATCAGACACTCCGCGGCGGCATACACAAGTCGGATCTGGGTGACGAAATGTGTCCCGAACCCGAATGCGCGCAGAGTCCTGAAGAGATACTCATGATCCACCCTGTCGAACACCTTCTCCTGATCCAGGGAAAGGAAGGTGACCGACAGACCAGCCCTCTGGGAATGGTGGACCAGGTCCCGGACCAGATGGATGTTATCGTGGATAGTCTGGCCCGGGACCGTGTAGGACTGGTCGGGGTGGATTATGTGGGCCAGCACGGTGCCAAGACGGGCAGACATGGCCTTGGCAAAAATGTTATAATCCGTGGTAAGGAGGGAGACCGGGCATCAGTTCCTTAAAAGGCAGAGATCGCCCCTCTTAGGCAGCAGGACAATGACCGCCCTGCACCACAAGAGGGGCATCTCCCCAGTCGCCAGACTTTCCCCCAGGACCCGTGCGTAGTCAACACCAGGATGTCCCAGAATGCCCTGTGGAACTCCACGGTCAGCCCGTCCAGCCCCGGGGACTTTCCACTCGAGAGCTGGCTGAGGGCACCAGTCAGCTCCGCCAAGCTTAGCGGAGCGTCCTATTTTTCGGCGCCCTCCGGGCCGACCATCAACAGGACCTCCCACAAAAGTCTGTGCACATCGTCGCTGGACAGATCCAGAGAGAACAGAGCCCCGTAATAGGCCCGGGTCTCCACGTTGATCCCCTCCGGATCCAAGACCAGAGATCCGTCATCGGCCAGCAGCCCCAAGAGCTGCTTACAGACCCCCGTCTTTTTTCCAACGAGTAGAAGAAGGGGGAGCCGCGGTCCAGGTCCCAGAGGATCTGGATCCGCGACCTCACATACGTGCCTCAGGACCCAACGAGCTGTAGGTCCTTCAGCACGCCCTTCTTCTCTTCGTACGCCTTCCGTAGGGCCAGGTCATTGACGACTTGACCGAGACGGGACTCCAGGTCGAGCACCTCCCTCTCCAACCACCCGACGTGGGCCTCCCGCCTCTTGGTCGACCCCTTCGCGTACTCCTGACAGAAGAGAAAGACGTGAGCCTTGCCCACGTCCCACCATAGCCTCAAGGAGGGGAAGCCCCTCCGCTTCCTTCTCCAGTTGGCCCAGAACCGACGAAACGAATCCTGGAACCGCTCATCCTGCAGCAGCAGGTTGTTAAAATGCCAGTACGCAGACCCCCCGTGTGCATAACGGAACGAGCTCCGCCACACCAGGTGGTGGTCCGTGCATGGCACCAGTCGCATGGAAGCCGCCGGAATGCAGGAGATGTACGCCTGGAAAATGTAAAGGCGGTCAATTCTGGACCTTCCTCCTCCAGACCTCACGTAAGTGAAGGCGCTGGAGTCGGGATGGAGATTTCACCAGACGTCCACCAAGTCGAAGGACCCGACCAGGTCCCTCAACTTCTCCATCGCCGCCAGGACGTACGGGGGACCCGAACGGTCCCTCGCCTCGAGGGTCCAATTAAAATGCCCCCCGAGGATGACGCACTCGCCGACGTCGATGGAGCCCAGAAGAGTGGACACTTCTTCAAAGAAGTGCTCTTGCTGCGCACTGGCCGCGGGGGCGTACACGTTCACTAGATGGAGTGGCACGCCCCCCAGGTGAACAGTGACCTGGAGCAAGCGGCCCGGCACGTGCTCCTTGACCCCCAAGATCTCCGGCTGAAAATACGGGGCCAGCAAGATAGTCACTCCACTGGAATAGTTGGAGAGGTGACTCATGCTGACCCCTCCTTGCCACTCCAGGAGCCACGTGACCTCATCCTCCAGAACGGTGTGGGTTTCTTGCAGGAAGCACACCACATACCTCCCGTCCCGGAGGACCGAGAAGTTATTAAATCTACGGCGTGCATCTCTGCTGCCATTGATGTTGAGGCTGGCTATGGTTATCTTCATGACAAGAGCATAGCGCAACCTCTACTTAACCTAATGGGAGGAGGGAGAGCGGCTGCTTGTCGACCACCACTCCCTCAGCAGCCCAGCGAGGAACTTGTTAATCCGACGCTGCTCGCGCAGCCCCGCACCCCCCGTCCACGCCCATGGATTTGACAGCGGCACGGACGGAGCCAACGAGCAGCACCAGATCTGACCATCTGTCTAGGGCCAGCCGGATTTTGCCAGGGTGACCCCAGCACACAGCCGGAAAGTCCTGGAGTTCCACAATGGGGATGAGGGGGGACTCGGAGCTGGGGACGTGAGGGTATTTGCCTCCTCACTGGTGACGGAGTCCGACTCGTCCTCGGTGCTCTCCACCGGGTCCCCTTCCTCCTCCGGGAAGTCGTTATCAGCCAGCCCCGCCTCTGTCTTGATCCCATCCCCAGGATCGGTGGCAGAGGATTCCTCCCTGGGCTCCTCCTGAGGTGCCGGGTCAGGAGGCGGCAGCGGTTCATGGCCCCCCTCTGCTCCAGGCACCGGGGTGCATGGGGAAACTGGGGAGAACACTATCCCCATTTCCCCCAACACCCCCAGCGACAGCATCGGAGGTGGAGTCAGGGGTTCTTCCCCCTCACCGCCATCAGCCACCAACCCAGCGGACTGGGGAGCTTGAATACATTCCTCGGCCACGTCGAGCAGCGCCTGGGAATGGTCCGGACTGTCCTGGGCGATCCCAGCCTCAATGGCCTCGCCCACCCCAGTCTCCAGGGCGCCCGACATGGCAAGATGTAATGGTTCTTTTGTTATTTCCTCCGCGGGTAGATTCGCGGTCTCCCCCAACACGCAGGGTCTCTTCCCCATCCCCGGGAGGTGCAGGCAGGACAGACTCATCTGTCATACCCTCCTGAGGGACAGGCAACTCCTGCCGAATACAGATGTCAGTAACGGTGGGGGGGGGGTGCGCACAGCACCCATGGCGGGTGATGATTCCCTCCGCGAGGAGGGTCATTGTCTCTCGTGGTCCTCCTCCTCTCCCAGGGACTCGCGCCTCCTTTTTGTTATGGAGGGACACGAAGGCTGGGAGACCTCCATACCTACCAGAGCCTCCTCCTCCACTCCCTCCCATCGCGCGGGTTGCTCGGGTCCCTCGAGCCCGAGCCCGGTCGCAGGTCTTACTTCTTCCACCTCAGCGGTTGCGATCACGGGCCCGGGCACGAGGCCCCCCAAACTCCGAGACTCTGCCGCCACCAGCGCAAGGTGTGCGGGTGTAAGTTCCAGCAGATCGTCCGTATCCACGTGCTCACCGAGGGGACCCGCCCTAAGGTGCTTTATCTTCTTCCGCACCTTCCCTTCGCTCAGACACTCTCCCTCCCCCCCGCTGAAGGCTGTGATGGCGTTGGCCTCCGACGTCGATCGTGCATCAGGTGTTGAGGACACGCGAACAGAATCAGGCGGGCGAGCGGTGGCGGCGCCAGCCTTGGCCACCTCAGATGTTCTGGCAGCCTTGGAGGTGGGGCAGCTCTTTCGTACATGCCCCACCTCCTTACAGGCGTGGCACCGCACACCGTCCGACGTCCAAAAGAAGCGGTAGGCAGCCCCCTCGTGGCATACAATAAAAGTGCCCTCGGTGTCCTCCTGCGCCAGCTGAACAAAAAGCTGGCGCCGGAAGGAGAAGACGTGCCGGAGGCTGGCCTCCCTGCATCCGAGCGGGATTGGTGTGATCCCCGACCTCACCTCCCCCAGTTGACGTAGGTGGGGGAGGAGGAGCTCAGCCGAAACAAAGGGTGAGATGTTTGATAAAAGGATCCTCTGCACGGTGGCCTTGAGAGGATCCACCAGCAGGAAGGTCCCGCCCATGGTGAGCCCCTTGGTTACGGCCAGGGACACCGCCTGCTCCGATGCCAGGAAGAACACAGCCTTGCCATACATTTTCGAGGTGACGACGATGGCTGAAGGGCCGACAACCTCAGCCATGGCCTTCACGCATGCTTCGCTAGTCATGTTGGGGTGAGTGTAGCTCTTCTCCCTGTGTTTTTTAGTGAGAAGGCGGAAAGGTGACGGGGCAGCAGAAGCAGCGGGAGCAGCCTTGGGCGTGGCTGCCACACTTGCGTATGGCCTTGCTGGCCCCATCACCGGCGATGATGTGGTCAACATCGTGGGGCGCTTATTATAAAGGGCTGCACCCACCCCAAGTCACAGGCTTGGTGATGTTAATGGCCTCAATGGTTGTTTTCCCTGAGCAGAGGGAGCTTTAAAAGTGAAGGCACACCTCTCCCCTTGTTGATTAAATTGGGAGAGGGGCCTTCTCTCCTCTGCTCAACGGGCAATTAATGGATATGAGGTGTCTCTTTAGAGAGAGACAAAGAGAGAGGCAAAGAGAGAGGGAAAGGGGGGGTGGGAAGGAGAGAGTCCGCAGATGCAGGGTCTCCACTCAAGATGGTGGGTGGGTGCTCGCAGGGGTGCATTCTCTGAAAAATAATCTCTATTGATGGTCTTCTTGTGGGGGGAGAAGATGTCTTCACCTGGGAAAATAAAGCTGGAGATGCCCAGGCTCAGTCCACCACCAGGTCTTAACAATGTGATAATTAAATGATGCCTTCGCCTGGGCAGCTCCAGCTGTCCCAGGTCAAGCAATAGGGAGGGGTGTTTGCTAGTGGTGTGTGTTGCCCTGTTTTTACAAGAGCCACACACACTCACACACACCCCTAGATGTTTTCTTTTCCTTTTTCTTTCCTCCCTTCCACTTAAATACAAAGTCTTTATGAGAGTGCACCATGAGACACCCACCTGTAGAAGTTTTCCAACGACTCTCCCTCCTTCTGAACAGATGTAGGATGTTCGTTTCTCTCCCCTCTCCTGTAATGGAGACCAGTTGGGGAAGCAGTGATCGGATGGCTTCCCTTTGTTGTTAGCTCTGGTCTGGTCTCCTGGTCTCTCCTCTCCTCTCCTCTGGCACCCCAATAGTAGCTGCAGCAGCAACAGATGTGGTCTCTCCTCCTGGACACAGAGAGAGAGAGAGAGACCTCACCTCTCCTCTCCTCTCCTCTGTTCTCTTCTGGCACAGCAGCAGCAGAAGATCTTGGCTGGCTATCAGGGATCCCAGGGTTCATTAACCCACTCCCTGAGCATTCCAGATCCCAACAACTCTCTGAGTGAAAACATTTCTCCTCACCTTTGTCATCCGATTGAGATTGGGCCATTTTTCACCACCTGTAGGGGTGACTCTGAGTTGCCCCAGTGACACCAGATGGGAGCAAAACCCATGAAGGCAAGTGCCCCAGTGCCCCACAGATATTAAACAACCAATAACCAGTTACTTGGCTTTATAAACAGAGGAATAGAATATAAAAGCAAAGAGATGATGCTGGAACTTAATAAATCACAGGTTAGGCCTCAGCTGGAGTGTTGTGGACAAGTCTGGGCCCCACACTTATATACTTGCTCCCGAGGCAGTTCAGAGAAGGTTCACTCGGTTGATTCCGAAGATGAGGGGGTTGACTTATGAGGAAAGGTTGAGTAGGTTGGGACTCTACTCATTGTAATTCAGAAGAATGAGAGGCGATCTTATCGAAACATATAAGATTGTGAGGGGGCTTGATCGGGTGGATGCGGGGAGGATGTTTCCACTGATGGGTGAGACTAGAACTAGGGGGTATAATCTTAGAATAAGGGGCTACCCTTTCAAAACTGAGATGAGGAGAAACTTCTTCACTCAGAGGGTAGTAAATCTATGGAATTTGCTGCCTCAGAGAGTTGTGGAAGCTGCGACATTAAATAAATTTAAAACAGAGATAGACAGTTTCCTAGCTGATAAGGGAATAAGGGGTTACGGGGAGTGGGCAGGGAAGTGGATGTGAGTCTAGGTTCGGATCAGCCATGATACTATTGAATGGCGGAGCAGGCCCGAGGGGCCGTATGGCCGACTCCTGCTCCTAATTCTTATGTTCTTATGTTCTAAGTTCGGACTGTCCTCCTTGGAACAGAGAAGGCTCAGAGGTGATTTAATAGAGGTTTTCAAGATGGTGAGCGATTTTGATAGAATAAATTGGGAAAGAAACATTCGCTCTGGTGAGTGGGTCAATAACTAGAGGTCAAAGAGTCAACAATATTGGCAAAAGATCTAGAGGAGAGATGAGGAGAAATGTTTCCACTCAGAGTTGTGGGGATCGGGAACACTCGACCTGAAAAGATGGTGGAAGCTGATTCCGTTAATAATTGTAAAGCAGAGTTGGACGGGAACTTGAGCAACTGACAGGGTTACGGACAAAAAGTGAGGATGTGGGACTAAACACCACGACTCTTTCAAAGAGCCGGCACAGGCACGATGGGCCGAATGGCCTCCTTCTGTGCTGTAAGTCTCTGTGAATCTATTCTATGAATAATAACTGTACAATACAGCGACACTCACAAATAATAATTCAATCATAATGTGACTGTGAGGATCGATTATTGCCACTTAGAATCATTGAAAGTTACAGCACGGAAGGAGGCCATTTCAGCCCATCGTGTCCGCGCCAGCCAACAAAGAGCGATCCAGCCTAATCTCACTTCCCAGCTCTTGGTCCATAGCCCTGCAGGGTAAAGCATCCCAAGTGCACATCCAAGTACTTTTTAAATGTGGTTAGGGTTCCTGCCTCTACCACCCTTTCAGGCAGTGAGTTCCAGACCCCCACCACCCTCTGGGTGAAGACATTTCCCCTCAAATCCCCTCTAAACCTTCCAACAATTACTTTAAATCTGTGCCCCCTGGTTTTTGACCCCTCTGCTAAGGGAGATAGGTCCTTTCTATCCACTTTATCTATGCCCCTCATAATTTTATACACCTCAATAAGGTCTCCCCTCAGCCTCCTCTGTTCCAAGGAAAACAGACCCAGCCTATCCAGACTTTCCTCATAGCTAAGATTCTCTACTCCTGGCAACATCCTTGTAAATCTCCCCTGTACATTCTCCAGTGCAATCACATCTTTCCTGTAATGTGGTGACCAGAACTGCATGCAGTACTCTAGCTGAGGCCTAACTAGTGTTTTATACAGTTGAAGCATGAACCTCCCTGCTCTTGTATTCTATGCCACGGCTAATAAAGGCAAGCATTCCGTATGCCTTCTTAAACCACCTTATCTACCTGGCCTGCTACCTTCAGGGATCTGTGGACATGCACTCCAAGGTCCCTTTGTTCCTCTACACTACTCAAGTGTCCTACCATTTAATGTGTATTCCCTTTCCTTGTTAGTCCTCCCCAAATGCATTACCTCACACTTCCCCGGATTGAATTCCATTTGCCACTGTTCTGCCCACCTGACCAATGTATTGATATCTTCGTGCAGTCTGCAGCTTCCTCCTTCAGTATCAACCACACAGCCGATTTTAGTATCATCTGCAAACTTCTTAATCATACCCTCTTTAACCTGAGGTGCCCACCGTTCACAGAAGGCATCAAGCGTACCGGTCAAAGCACTGCCTGCTCCCTCTCCAGGGCCACCCAGGAATGGACAAGACCACGGGAGAGGGGCAGGCAGCCAGAGTGACCCCACCCCATGGGCCCCGCCCATCCTGGACCTACAAATTGCTGTTTTCACCAGGCCCAAGAGCAGGTCCAGGAAAGATCCTGCGACTTACCCACCCCCCCTCCGCACTGGGCGGCCAAAGATTAGGAGCGTGGGGCTAAAGTGTAACCAAGAGTTGAGGAGCAGCCCCTTCAGGTAACTATCCAGGGGCTGCAACCTCTCACACTGAATATATACACGGCCCGTGGACTCCTCTAGGCTGCAAAACATACATCTGACCTTGGAGTCCGGAATGGAGCTTAGAAACTGTTGCACACGACAGCTCCCTGCAACAGTCTCCACCCCAGATCCCCAATGATGCAGGGCAGGACTCCCGCATAGAGAGCCCTCCACTGGGGACCCTCACCTCCGTCAGACAGCGAGATGACCCGCCAGTCTGATTGAGATTGGGCAATAAACAAAATTAATCAATAAATGACACAGAAACCCGAGTCCCCGGATCCTCAGCCCTGGTGTGAAGTACGCTGGCCACCCATTTTCCGTCACTAACTCGCACCTCAGGCCCCGCCCAGTCTGGTTTAATTACTAAATGTTTTCTAACTCGGGTTCAGGTCTGTCATTGAGGGAAACAAGGCCTCATATATTGGTGTGTCCAACCTGAGCGGCTGTTAATGGCTTTAATAAACTGGCAGCAAGGTTTTTTTTTAAAGTGGAAAGAGGTGAAAAACGCCACTAGCGATGCCTCAAAACTCACAGAGAAATCCACTTCATCAGCGCCCCTGCCACAGGACTCAATATCCAACCCCTCCACCACTGGTTCACTGAGTCTGCAGTATGTACGGTCTACAAGATGACCACGGTCAGGCCGTGTGGAGTCAAGGGCCAGGCAGCAGAATGGATGGAAAGATCGCAACAAACTTCCCTTAACTCCAACCCTCTGATTTCTGTTTTGTAGCCATCTTTTCATCCATTCTGCTCCCTGGCCCTTCACTCCACACGGCCTGACCTTGGTCATCTTGTCGATCTTACATACTGTTTACGGATAGCAAGCTGGTTACAAAACAGAGAGTAGGGGTTGGGAGTAGCTACCCAGACTGGCAACAGGTGGGAAGTGGTGTTCCACAGGGATCGGCGCTGGGATCACTATTGTTCACCATTTACATAAACGATTTGGACTTGGGAATCAGAGGTACAATTTCAAAATTTGTCGATGACACCAAATTGGGAGGTAGAGTTAATACTGAGGAAGACAAAATGCAAGAAGACATTAATAAATTTCAGAATGGGCGTGTAATTGGCACAATGAATTTCACTATAGATCAGTGTGAGGTGGTGTGTTAATGAATGTCACTATAGATCAGTGTGAGGTGGTGTGTTAATGAATTTCACTATAGATCAGTGTGAGGTGGTGTGTTAATCAATTTCACTATAGATCAGTGTGAGGTGGTGTGTTAATGAATTTCACTATAGATCAGTGTGAGGTGGTGTGTTAATCAATTTCACTATAGATCAGTGTGAGGTGGTGTGTTAATGAATTTCACTATAGATCAGTGTGAGGTGGTGTTTTGGTGGGAAGAATAAGGAGGCCGCACACTACTTGGACAACAAGGGGGTGAAATTGGGTTGCTTTGTGCCTCCCGCGATATTCAGCGGGAGGTTAGTGGCGGAGGTAGTCCGTAGCTCCCCGCGGCACTGCACCGCCGGCAATGATATCATCGCCATGCACAGCACCCCGGCTGCAACCTTGGGTTGCGACCCCTGACCTATCGCCGGACGATATGTCAGACAGGGTCAGGGGTCGTTCCTGCAGCCGCGGCGACACCAGTTAAAGGGCAGTTGTCGGGCGGCAAATTTTTATTTTGGCCGACTGCCAGCACCTGCCCCCTTCCCCTTTCTTCTTTGGGGTGTTGGCCATGATTGCTCAGCCCGATGTTCCTCTTGATCTGACACCCTGCTCCCTGGTGGTCCAGCAGGGCCCCGGTGTGCACAGTGGTAGGCCCCTCTGCTTTAATCAGGGAGAGAAGTCTGCTATGACGCGGTGCTATGTGCCGACGGGCATGGCGCTGTTACACAAAGCACCGTGAAATTCACTGGTAGCCCCTCAAGAGGGAGGGGAGTGCCTCCAGTTGCACCCCGCCTCCTGCCTGGGGCACTACCACTGAATTTAATGCGCAGGGGCGCTAACTTTTTCAGGGGGCTAAAATTAGCTCCGGTGACGTTAGCGACCCAAAGGGGGCGCCACCGAATTTCCCCCAAGAGTCTAAATGGGCTGGAGGAGCAGAGGGATCCAGGGATACAGATACACAAATCACTAAAAGTAGCAACACAGGTTAATAAGGCCATTAAAAAAAAAGGACTGGGGTACATTCCTAAAGGAACCTTCTGTTCCGTGCCTAGGAGCTCTGAACCATGGCAGAGAGCGGCTGGGATACGTTTCTCACACACCTCGAGATTAACCCGCATGGCAACTTTGCTGTCAGTGAAGAGAGACAAGAAAGACCAAGTGCCGTTTCCCCTCAGTGTGGACCTGAAGGACTGTGTCCAGGCTGGAGTTCTGTTCCCACCGTACGATCCTCCCCCAGATTGTCCTTTCTGTGCTCCAGCCAGGTGATGCTAAACACTCAGGTGGGAAAGACAAAAAACTACAACAATGTGTTTAAAACAAAGTTCATTTATTTGACATCTATCCAGCATATTAATAACTCCGGGAACTGGGCTGGAGTTTAACATCAGCAGAAACAATCCCCAACTGTCAGAATGAACATGGTTCAGTCCTGGATGTGATTAACAGCAGCAACAACAGAATCCAACCCCTGCAGTCACTTGTGAACTCGCTGGTGTCTCAGCAGGTTGGATGAACGATTGAATCCCTTCCCACACACTGAGCAGGTGAACGGCCTCTCCCCAGTGTGAACTCGCTGGTGTCTCAGCAGGTTGGATGACTGAGTGAATCCCTTCCCACACTCAGAGCAGGTGAACGGGCTCTCCCGAGTGTGAACTCGCTGGTGTCTCAGCAGGGTGGATGAGCGAATGAATCCCTTCCCACACTCAGAGCAGGTGAACGGGCTCTCCCGAGTGTGACCTCGCTGGTGTCTCAGCAGGTGGGATGACTGAGTGAATCCCTTCCCACACATGGAGCAGGTGAACGGCCTCTCCCCAGTGTGAGTGCGCTGGTGGACAGTGAGCGCAGATGACTGCCTGAACCCAGTCCCGCAGTGAGAGCACCTGAACGGCATCTCCGCAGTGTGAGTGCGCTGGTGTACCATGAGCTCAGATGATCGCCTGAAACCAGTCCCGCAGTGAGAGCAGGTGAACGGTCTCTCCCCAGTGTGAACACGTTGATGGCGTATCAGTTCCCCGGAACCTTTATAGCACTTCCCACAGTCCGAGCAGTTAAAAGGTCTCTCCTCAGTGTGAACTCGCTGGTGATTCAGCAGGGTGGATGAATCAGTGAATCCCTTCCCACACTCAAAGCAGGTGAACGGCCTCTCCCCGGTGTGAACACGCTGGTGTGTCAGCAAGTTGGATGAATTAGTGAATCCCTTTCCACACTCAGAGCAGGTGAACGGCCTCTCCCGAGTGTGAACACGCTGGTGTGTCAGCAGGTTGGATGAATCAGTGAATCCCTTCCCACACTCAGAGCAGGTGAACGGCCTCTCCCCGGTGTGAATGCGCTTGTGTCTCGATAGGCCAGAGGAATGGTTGAAGCCTCGTCCACACATAGAACACGTGTACGGTTTCTCCCCGCTGTGAACGGTGCTTTTTGCTTCCATGTTCAGAGGCCGGTGATATTCAGATCCGATGAGTCGAGTGACTCTGTCAGATCTTGAAGTGATGTTTGGTTTGAGCTTCCTGTCTGTAAATCCTCCCCTTCCAGTGCCCTGTAAAATTAATTTAAAACAGGGAGTGTGAGAGACAACCCACAAGAAAACAAAGGCAGGTTGTGAAATTGAGCTCAGTGAATCTGGTCATTTGTGGGGCTGGCACTCGAAAAAAGTGACCATGAAAGCTGCCGGATTGTCATAAAAACCCAACTGGTTCACTAATGTCCTTCAGGGAAGGGAATCCACCACCTGGTCTGGGCCTACACAAGACTCTGGCCTCTATGGGAGGAGAGAGAGAGAGAGAGAGAGGTGGGAGTGGGAGGGGGAGGAGCCGAAGGAAAGGAACTTTATACATCTGCAACTCGACCAGAACTTTGATAGAACCTCCAAAACCTGCAACCTCCACCACCTAGAAGGACAAGGGCAGCTGCTGTATGGGAGCACCATCACATCCAAGTTCCCCTCCAAGTCACACATCATCCTGACTCAGATATATTCATCGTTGCTGGGTCATAATCCTGGAACTCCTTACCGAACAACATTGTGGGAATACCTTCACCACACGGACTGCAGTAGTTCAAGAAGGCGACTCACCACCCCCTTCTCAACGGGAAACTGGGGATTGGCAATATTTGCTGCTCTTGCGAGCTACGCCCACATCCCAAGAATGAATTAAAACAAATCTGTAGATGTAAACTGGATTAAAAGCCTGTACAGAAATACTTGTTCCTAAAACAATACTCTTTTACATTGTACGGACAGTGTCTGTTTAACAACCCAATCTCCCCTAGAATCCACCTCCCTTGACAGTCTCACATTGGAAATTGTTGGGTCCTCCTGGGGGTTAAACCCAGCAGCTTCTCCTCCATCTCCACTCCAGCTCAAACTGAAGCATAGAAACATACAAACATAGAAACATAGAAGATAGGAGCAGGAGTAGGCCATTCGGCCCCTCTAGCCTGCTCTGCCATTCAATGCGATCATGGCTGATCATCAAAATTCAGTACCCGGTCCCTGTTTTCTCCCCATACCCCTTGATCTCTTTAGCCTTAAGAAATATATCCAACTCCTTCTTGAATATATTTAATGTATTGGCCTCTACTGCCTTCTGTGGTAGAGAATTCCACAGGTTCACCACTCTCTGGGTGAAGAAATTCCTCCTCATTTCTGTCCTAAATGGCTTACCCCGTATCCTTAGACTGTGACCCCTGGTTCTGGACTCCCCGACCATTGGGAACATCCTTCCTGCATCTAGTCTGCCCAGTCCTGTCAGAATTTTATAAGTTTCAATGAGATCCCCTCTCATTCTTCTGAACTCCAGTGAGTACAAGTCCAATCGTCTCAATCTCTCCTCATACGTCATTCCTGCCATCCCAGGTATCAGCCTGGTGAATCTTCATTGAACTCCTTCCCCGGCAAGAACATCCTTCCTCAGATAAGGCGACCAAAACTGCACACAATACTCACGATGTGGTCTCACCAAGGCCCTGTACAACTGCAGCAAGATATCCTTGTTCCTGTACTCAAACCCCCTCGCTACGAAGGCCAACATACCATTTGCCTTCTTAACCGCCTGCTGCACCTGCATGCTTACCTTCAGCGACTGGTGCACAAAGACACCTAGGTCTCGTTGCACTTCCCCTTCTCCCAATCTATTACCATTCAGATAATAATCTGCCTTCCTGTTTTTGCCACCAAAGTGGATAACCTCGCATTTATCATCATTATACTGCATCTGCCATGCTTCTGCCTAATCACCCAACCTGTCCAAATCATACTGGAGTTTTTCAGCATCCTCCTCACACACGCCCACCCTGCTTTGTGTTGTCTGCAAACTTGGAGATGTTACATCTAGTTCCCTTGTCTAGATCATTTATTTATATTGTGAATAGCTGGGGTCCTAGGACCCACCCCTGCGGTACCCCACTAGTCACTGCCTGCCACTCGGATTAAGACCCGTTTATTCCAACTCTTTGCTTCCTGTCTGCCAACCAGTTCTCTATCCAAGTCAGTACCTTGCCCCCAATCCCATGTGCCTTAAATTTACACGCTAATCTCTTCTACGGTACCTTATTGAAAGCCTTCTGAAAGTCCAAATACACCACATCCACTGGTTCTCCCTTATCTATTCTACCAGTTACAATCTCAAAAAATTGCAGTCGATTAGTCAAGCATGATTTACCTTTTGTAAATCTATGTTGACTTTGTCCGATCCTGTCACTGTTTCCAAGTGCTCTGCTATTACATCTTTTAAAATGGACTCTAGCATTTCCCCACTACCGATATAATTCCCCGTTTTCTCTCTACCACCTTTTTTGAATAGTGGGGTAATATTACCAACCCTCCAACCCATTGGAACTGTTCCAGAGTCTATCGAATTTTGGAAGATGACCAGCAATGCATCTACTATTTCTAGGGCTACTTCCTTAAGTACCCTAGGATGTCGATTATCAGGCCCTGGGGATTTATCGGCCTTCAATCCCGTCAATTTCCCTAACACCATTTCCCTACAAATACTGATTTCTTTCAGTTCCTCCCTCTCATTAGACCCTATGTTCCCCGACATCTCTGGGAGGTTATTTGTGTCCTCCTTTGTGAAGACAGAACCAAAGAATGTATTTAATTGGCCTGCCATTTCTTTGTTCCCCATTATAAATTCCCCTGATTCTGACTGCAAGGGAGCTATGCTTGACTTCACCAATCTTTTTCTCTTCACATATCTACAGTTAGTTTTTATGTTCCCTGAAAGCTTACTCTCATACTCTATTTTCCCCCTCTTAATTAATCCCTTTGTCCTCCTTTGCTGAATCCTAAACTGCTCCCAATCCTCAGGTTTATTACTTTTTCTGGCCAATTTATATGTCCTCTCCTTGGATCTTATGCTATCCCTAATTTCCCTTGTTAGCCACGGTTGAGTCACCTTTTTTGTTTTATTTTTATGCCAAACAGCGATGATCAAATTCTGTAGTTCATCCATGCAATCTTTGAATGTTTGCCATTGCCTATCCACCATCAAGCCTTTGAGTAACATTCCCCAAGCAATCCTACCCAACTCGCGCCTCATACCATCGTAGTTTCCTTTATTTAAATTCAGGACCCTAGTCTCTGAGTCAACTACTTCACTCTCCATCTTAATGAATAATTCTATCATATTATGATCGCTCTGACCCAAGGGGCCTCGCACAACAAGATTGCTAATTAATCCTTTCTCATTACATAATACCCAGTCTAAGATGGCCTGATCTCTAGTTGGTTCCTCGACATATTCATCCAGGAAACCATCCCGTAAACACTCCAGGAATTCCTCCTCCAGAGTATGGTTACTAATTTGTTTAGCCCAATCTATATGTAGATTATAGTCACCCATGATAACTGCTGTGCCCTTATTGCACGCGTCTCTAATTTCCCATTTAATGCCATCCCCAACCTCCGCATTACTGTTTGGAGGTCTGTATAACACTCCCACTAACGTTTTCTGCCCCTTGGTATTTCTCAGCTCTACCCATACAGATTCCACATCATCAGAGCTAATATCTTTCCTTTCAATTGTGTTAATCTCCTCCTTAAAAAGCAATGCTACCCCACCTCCTTTTCCTTTTTGCCTATCTTTCCTGAATATTGAATACCCCTGGATGTTGAGTTCCCAGCCTTGGTCACCCTGGAGCTATGTTTCCAGAATCCCAATCATATCATATCCGTTTACCTCTATTTGCGCAACTAATTCATCCACCTTATTACGAATGCTCTTCACCTTAAGACACAAGGCCTTCAGGCTTGTTTTTTTAACACTCTTACACCTTTTAGAATTATTATTTACTGTGGCTGTTTGATTTAAACCCATGATTTCTCTGACTGCCACTTTTGTTTTTCTCCTTCCTGTCTTTTGCTTCTTTCCTTGTTTCCCTTTCCTCTGTTTCCCTGCTCAGGTTCCCAACCCCCTGCCATTTAGTTTAAACCCTCCCCCAGAGCACTAGCAAACACTCCCCCTAGGACATCAGTCCCGGACCTGCCCAGGTGCAAACCGTCCGGTTTGTACTAGCCCCACCTCCCCCAGAACCGGTTCCAATGTCCCAGGAATTCGAATCCCTCCCCCTTGCACCATTCCTCTAGCCACGTAGTCATCTGAAATATCCTTCTATTTCTACTCTGACTAGCACGTGGCACTGGTAGCAATCCTGAGATTACTACCTTGGAGGTCCTATTTTTTAATTTACCTCCTAACCCCCTATATTCAGCTTTTAGGACCTCATCCCATTTTTCTACCTATACCGTTGGTACCTATATGCACCACGACAATTGGCTGTTCACCCTCCCCTTCCAAAATGTTCTGCAGCCACTCTGAGACATCCTTGACCCTTGCACCAGGAAGGCAACATACCATCCTGGATTCACGTTTGCGGCCGCAGAAACGACTATCTATTCCCCTTACAATAGAATCCCTTATTACTATAGCTCTCCCACTCTTTTTCCTCCCATCCTGTGCAGCAGAACCACCCACAGTGCCAGGAAATTGGCTGCTGCTGCCTTCCCCTGATAAGCCATCCTCCGCAACAATATCCAAAGTGGTATATCTGCTTGAGAGGGTGTGCCCACAGGGGACCCCTGCACTACCTGCCTGCGCCTGCTACTCTGCCTGGTGGTCACCCATTCTCTTCCTGCCTGTGCAGCCTTTACCTGCGCTGTGACCAACTCCCTAGACATGCTATCCACGATGTCCTCAGCATCGCGAATACTCCAGTATGTATCCACTCGCAGCTCCAGCACCACAATGCGGTCTGTCAGTAGCTGCAGCTGGATACACTTCCTGCACACATGGTTATCAGGGACACAGGAAGTGTCACAAGAATTACAGACACCCTATAAACTCCGCCGCCTCGCTCTTTATATCACTGCCGCCGCTCCTCACAGGTCCACTGCTGTGGGGCCTACCTGCTCCACCACCTCACTTTATATCACTGCCACTGCTCCTCACAGGTCCGCCGCCACCGCCACTGTGGGGCCTACCTGTGCCTCGGATTATAGATACATAGAAGATAGGAGCAGGAGTTGGCAATTCGGCCCCTCGAGTACCTGAAGGAAAGAAATTTGCAGGGTTACAGGGAAAGGGCGGGGAGTGGGACTCCCTGAAGTGGTCTTGAAGATAGCCGGCATGGGCTCAATAGGCCGAATGGCCTCCTTCTGTGCTGTAACCATTCTATGATTCTGTAAAATGTTAGAAAGTTTGTTCCACAGAAGCACGAGGTTTATCTGCTTTTATTGATGAATTGAAAAAGTCTCTATTAAAACCTGAGCCAGTGTGTTGTGAGCCAAAGAGCCTTGTGTCCAATGAGGGGAATAAAGGCCCACAGCCTCCCCTGGCCCCGGGCCCTGAACAAGGGACTGGAGAAACTCGCTGCCCTGCGGATCAGACAATCAGCCGGCGCTAGTCCCGCCCCTCGGGCTCTCCGATTGGTTGGAGGACCCGCCGCCAGCTCGCTCCTCCAGCCCCGCCCTGCTCGCTCCCTATTGGTCGGAAGCTCCCGTCAATCATGCCGCGGGCCCGGGTGACGTGTCCCCGAGGAGATCACGTGGACCGTCCAACTGACGCCGCTCAGTCTGGGGCCTCGCGGACTCTCAGGTTTTTCTATTTCTCTTTACTCTCTCCCGATCACCCGCTCCCCCCCACCCCGCGCGATTCTCTGCCCAATCGGAGCGGAGAAAACTCACTTTGCATCACCGATTGCGACTGTGGAACCGACATCAAGGCCTTTCCCCGGAATGCCCCGCGCCAACTCCGTCCGGCAGGATCCGAGTGCGCAGGCGCAGCTCCGAGTGGGGGAGGGGGGTTGGTGTCCTCTGGGCATGTGCTTTACAACCAATGAAGTATTTTTGAAGTGTAGTCACTGTTGTAATGTAGGAAACGCGGCAGCCAATTAGCGCACAGCAGGCTCCCACAAACAGCAATGTGATAATGACCAGATAATCTATAATTTTGTTACATTGATTGAGGGACAAACATTGACTAGGACGCCGGGGATAATTTCCCTGCTCTTTCCCACATTACAATAGTGACTACACTCCAAAAGTACTTCATTGGTTGTAAAGCACTTCAAGACGTCTGGTGGTCATGAAAGGCACTATATAAATGCAAGCATTTCTTTCTTGAAATAGTGCCATAGGATCGTTGACGTCCACCTGAGAGCGCAGACGGGGCCTCAGTTTAACGTCTCATCAGAAAGATGCCACCTCTGACAGTGCCGCACTCCCTCAGTACTGCACTGCAGTGCCAGCGTAGATTTTTGTGCTCAAATCTCTGGAGTGGGATTTGAGCCCACAACTTTCTGACTCAGAGACGAGAGTGCTACCACCTGAGCCACAGCTGACACTAAAGAAGAAGTAGTTCTGACGAAAGGTCATCGACCTGAAACGTTAACTCTGTTTCTCTCTCCACAGATGCTGCCTGACCTGCTGAGTATTTCCAGCATTTTCTGTTTATATTAAAGAAACGAGGGAGTGATTGCTGACAGGAAGAATGTTGGGTTGTCCTGCGCATGCGCACCTCCCTGGCGGCTGAGGCGAAACACTGACTCGCTCCCACCTGAGCCGCGCATGCATACCAGATGTTGCGGCTCCGCATGCGTGCCCGATGTTCCAACCGCGGGGTTTTGTGCCCTGAGCATGCGCATTGCGGACCGATCGGAATGGGTGATTGTAGAGCAGGAGAGCGCGGGGGCCATGAGCACATGCGCAGGACTCAGTCAACAGAGCGCATTCTGCAGTGCCGGGGGCTTGTGGGTATTACAGCCACCATTACTGCTGATCCTTTCAAACAACTTGTGCAGCAGCTGGGGCCTGAAAATCAGCTTCACTGCCCCTAGTTTCGGAAAGGGGAAAATTAAACAACAGTTTGCCTCTGATCCTTTTCTGAACTCGATTTACAGGGTTATAGAAGTGGAGCAGTTACAGGCGGGAAGCTCAGACCAAACATCACGTCAAAATCTGAGGGTCGGTCGATTCATCAGGACCTGAATATCATCGGCCTTTGCACATGGAAGAAGAAAGCAGCGATGACAAACCGCACACGTGTTCAGTGTGTAGACACGGATTCAGCCGATCGCGTGACCTGGTGGGACACGTGCAACATCACACCAGGGAGAAACGGGGTAAAGGTGGGGACAGTGGGAAGGGAGTCAGTTCCCCATCTGCATTGGAAGTTCAACGGCACAGTCACACCAGGGACAGTCCATTCACCTGCTCCGTGTGTGGAAAAGGATTTGTTTGTTCATCCCACCTGCAAACACACCAGCGAGTTCACACTGGGGAGAGACCATTTCAATGTCCTGACTGTGGGAAGAGCTTTAAAAGCCCCGGGCATCTGAAGTGACACCAGCTTGTTCACACTGATGAGAGGCCGTTTACAGGTTCTGACTGTGGGAAGAGCTTTAAAAGCCCCGGGATCTGAAGGGACACCAGTGCCTCCACACTGTGGAGAGGCCATTCACCTGCTCCATGCGTGGGAAGGGATTCTTGCAGTCCTCCACACTGCTGACACACCAGCTTGTTCACACTGATGAAAGGCCATTTAAATGTTCTCACTGTGGGAAGAGCTTTAAAATCCCCCAGGAGCTCAAGCAACAACAGCGAGTTCACACTGGGGAGAGGCCGTTCACCTGCTTCGTGTGTGGGAAGGGATTCACTCAGTCATCCACCCCGCAGACACACCAGCTTGTTCACACTGACGTGAGACCCTTTAAATGTTCTTACTGTGGGAAGAGCTTTAAAAGGTCCTGGTAGCTGAAGAGACACAACACCTAAACACTGGGGAGAGGCCGTTCACCTGCTCCGTGTGTGGGAAGGGATTCGCTCAGCCCTCCAACCTGCTGATACACCAGCGAGTTCACACTGACGAGAGACCCTTTAAATGTTCTGACTGTGGGAAAAGCTTTAAAAGCCCTGGGGAGCTGAAGAGACACCAGCTCCTACACGCTGGGGAGAGGCCGTTCACCTGATCCGTGTGTGGGAAGGGATTCGCTCGGTCATCCAACCTGCTGGCCCATCAGCAAGATCACACTGGAGAGAACCCCTTTAAATGCTCTGGCTGTGGGAAAAGATTTAAAAGCTCCAGGGAGCTGAAGAGACACCGGCTCCTATACACTGGTGAGAGGCCGTTCACCTGCTCCGTGTGGGGGAAGTGATTCACTCAGTCATCTCACCTGCTGATACACCAGCGAGTTCACACTGACGAGAGACCCTTTAAATGTTCTGACTGTGGGAAGAGCTTTAAAATCTCGAAGAGCCTTAAGGGACACCAGCGTGTTCACACTGATCATAGAATCTAATAGCACAGAAGGAGGTGATTCGGCCCATCGTGTCTGTGCCGGCTCTTTGAAAGAGCTGTCCAATTTAGTCCCACACCCCAGCTTTATCCCCAGAACTCTGCAAACTAGTCCTCTTCAAGGACATGTCCAATTACTGTTTGAAAGTTCCTGTGGAACCTGATTCCAGCATCCTTTCAGATGGTGCGTTCCAGATCTTAACAACCCTCTGTGTGAAAACAATTCTCCTCATTTCCCTCTAGTTCTTTTAGCAACTATTTTAAAGCTGTGACCTTTGGTTACCGACCCACTTGCCAGAGTGAACAGTTTCTCCCGACTTGCTCGATCAAAACCCCTCATCATTTTGAACCCCTCTATTAGGTCTCCTCTTAACCTTCTCTGCTCTAAGAGGAACAATCCCAGCTTCTCCAATCTCTCCACATAACTGAAGTCCCTCATCCCTGGTACCATCCTGGTCAACCTCCTCTGCACCCTCTCCAAGGCCTTGACATCCTTCCTAAAGTGTGGTGCCCAGAACTGTACACAAGACTCCAGCTGAGGCCAAAACCCTGCAGCTGTACAACACCCTGGTTAGACCACACCTGGAGTACTGTGAGCAGTTCTGGGCACCACACCTGAGGAAGGATATATTGGCCTTGGAGGGAGTGCAGCGTAGGTTTACCAGGATGATGCCCGGACTTCAAGGATTAAGTTACGAGGAGGGATTACACAAATTAGGGTTGTATTCCCTTGAATTTAGAAGGTTAAGGTGTGATCTGATTGAAGTTTTTAGGATATTAAGGGGAACAGAGGATAGATAGAGAGAATCTATTTCCGCTGGTTGGGGATTCTCGGACTGGGGGCATAGTCTAAAAATTAGAGCCAGACCTTTCAGGAGTGAAATTAGGAAACACTTCTACACACAAAGGGTGGTAGAAGTTTGGAACTCTCTTCCACAAACGGCAATTGATGCGAGATCAATTGTTAATTTTCAATCTGAGATTGATAGGTTTTTGTTACCCAAAGGTATTAAGAGATATGGGCCAAAGGCGGGTGTATGGAGTTAGATTGCAGATCAGCCATGATCACATTGAATGGCAGAACAGGCTCGAGGGACTGAATGGCCTCCTCCTGTCCTATGTTCCTAACTAGTGATTTGTAAAGGTTTAGTGTAACTTCCTTGTTTTTGTATTCAATGGCCCTATTTACAAAGCCAAGTATCCCATACACTTTCTGAACCGCCTCACCAACTTGCCGTGGCACTTTCAAAGATTTGTGAATATGGACCCCCCAGGTCCCTTTGCTCTGGCACCCCCTCAAAATAGTCCCATTTAGATTATACGGCCTCTCCCTGTTGTTTCTCCCAAAGTGCATCACTTCACACTTATCCTCATTTAATTTCATCTGCCTTGTGTCTGCTCATTTCACAGTCTGTCTCTGTCCTTCTGAAGTCTGCTACTACTATGCTCACTATTTACTACTTTGCCAAGTTTTGTATCATCCGTAAACTTCAAAATTGTACACCTATACCCAATCCAGGTCATTTATATATAACAAGAAAAGCAATGGTCCTAATCCCGACTTCTGGGTGAACCCACTGCATATTTCCCTCCAGTCAGAAAAACATCCCTTAGCACTGCTCACTGTCTCCTATCCCTCAGCCAATTATATACCCAAATTACCATCATCCCTTTAATTTCCTGTGCTTCTATTTTCCGAATAAGTCTCTTATGTGGTACTTTGTCAAATGCCTTTAGAAAGTCCATGTATACAACATTTGCTGCACTACCTTCATCAACCCTCTGTTACTTCATCAAAGAACTCAATCAGGTTCGTCAGACACGATTTACCTTTAACAAATCCATACTGGCTGCCCCTTATTACCCCATGCTTCTCCAAGTGAGAATTAATTTTGACATTGACAATGGTCTCTCGTCGTTCACCCACCACTGACATTAGACTGATTGGCCTGTAGTTACCAGGTTTATCCCTCTCCCCTTTTTTAAACAGGGTGTAACATTTGCAATCCTCCAGTCCTCTGGCACCCCTCCCATATATCTGAGGGAGATTGAAAGATTGTGGTCGGAGCTTCTGCTATCTCCACCCTAGCTTCCCTCAACAACCTAGGATGCATCCCATCCGGACCGGGTGACTTGTTAACTTTGAGTGATGACAACCTATTTAGCACCTCCTTTCTATCCATTTTTATCCAATTTCTCTACTCCCCCCTCCTCTACTGCGACATGAACGTCATCCTCTTCTTTTGCGGAGACAGATGCTAAGTGCTCATTCAGTACCTCAGCCATGCCCTCTGCCTCTGTATGATGTGCTCCTATTTGGTCCCTAATCGGCCCCACCATTCATTTATCTATCCTTTTACTTTTCATATGTTTATAGAAGATTTTTGGGTTCTCTTTTCTGTTACCCGCTATTCTTTTCTCATATTCTCTTTGTCCTTATATCCTGTTTCAATTTCCCCTGCACTCTCTGTATTCTCCTGGTTTTTGACTGTATTCTGTACCTGACATTTGTCGTAAACCTCCTTTCTCTGTTTTATTCTAACCTCAATATCCTTTGTCATCGGGAGCTCTAGCTTTGGATGCCCATCTTTCCTCCTTATGGGAATAGGCTTGGTTTGTACCCGAACTATCTCAGCCTTGAAGGCCTGCCATTGGTCATTCACTGTTTTCCTGGACAATCTTTGTTTCCAGTCCACTTGTGCTCGATCCCTTCTCAAATCACTGAAATTGGCTCTCTACCAGCTGGGTATTTTCACCATTGATTCTTCTTTGTCCCTTTCCATAACTACTTTAAACCCAATGATATTGTGATCACTGTTAACCAGATCCCTCCTGTCCCAGAACCGATGAGAGACCCTTTAAATGTTCTGACTGTGCAAAGAGGTTTCAGAGTTCATCCAACCTGCTGAGTCACCAGCGAGTTCACACAGATCTTCAAAAAAAGGAAGATGTTTTAGAAAGGCTGGCGGCACTAAAAGTTCACAGCCATCTCAGAGTAGTGTCCCTTTAATTACAATCTCGCGGAACAAGAAGAATCGCTGTCCCTTTAACTACCACAAATCCCTGTGTGGAGAAGAGGGGGAGATACAGTCTGTCCCAGTAACTGTCGCAGAACAGAAATAACGACCCTGTCCCATAAGGGCTTGACCCACCCCCACTCCCTGCTTTTCCTCAAGTGTCTCATCCTTAAAATTCTCAGCCTTGTTTTCAAATCCTTCCGCGGCCTCGTCCCTCCCTATCTTTGTAATCTCTTCCAGCCTCTACAAACCCCCCCCCCTCCCGGAGATATTTGCGCTTCTCTAATTCTGCCCTCTTGAGCATCCCCGATTTTAATTGCTCCACCATTGGTGGCCGTGCCTTCAGCTGCCTGGGCCCTAAACCTTTGGAATTCCTTCCCTAAACCTCTCCATCTCTCTACCTCTCTCTCCTTTTTTAAGATGCTCTTTGACCAAGCTTTTGGTCATCTGCCCTAATATCTCATGTGGCTCGGTGTCAAATTTTGTTTTATAACGCTCCTGTGAAGAGCCTTGGGATGTTTTACTACATTAAAGGCACTTTATAAATACAAGTGGTTGCTGTTTCCTGAAACTAATAATAAATTCCCCAGAGGGAAAAAAACTTGTACTTTTACTCCCAAATATTAGAAACTTTGTTCAACAGAAGCACGGGGGTTTATCTGCTTTTATGGATGAAATTAAAAGGTCTCTATTGAAACCTGAGCCAGTGTGTTGTGAGCCAAAGAGCCTTGTGTCCAATGAGGGGAATAAAGGCCCACAGCCTCCCCTGGCCCCGGGCCCTGAACAAGGGACTGGAGAAACTCGCTGCCCTGCGGATCAGACAATCAGCCGGCGCTAGTCCCGCCCCTCGGGCTCCCCGATTGGTTGGAGGACCCGCCGCCGGCTCGCTCCTCCAGCCCCGCCCCGCTTGCTCCCTATTGGTCGGAAGCTCACGTCAATCAGGCAGTGGGCCCGGGTCACATGTCCCTCACTGGCTTTACAAAGAAAGCCCCGCGCGGTCGCCGGGCAGAGTTGCAGGTCAGTGGGAGCAGGTTCGGGAGGTTAATAAACTGCGGGTAGGTCACGCCTCAGGGTTTATAAAGTTGGAGAATTGTCTCAGGCCCGAATGAGATCCAGCGGCCGAATGTGTTCCGCCGGATGGTAGCGGTGAGGCTTTTTCTCGTTGACAGGCCCGGGTTACCCGCCGCCATCTTGGTGAATGAAAGACAGACCGGTTCTACCTGCAGCAGGGCGCATGCGCGGCCATCTTTGTACAGGAACAGAGAGTGGGCAGGGCTTCAGTGTCCCAGTGACCAGGGGAGACAATCATTGACTCATTGATTTTATTCTCACTCTGCACACAGCAGGTGGAGAACTGAAGGTTTCAGAGTCCCAGTGACCAGGAGAGACAATCATTATCACGTTGATTTTATTCTCACTCTGCACACAGCAGGTGGAGAACTGAACCCAACCAGAGTAGAGGGAGGGGGAAAACTGGGAGTGGAGGAAAGAAATGTTGGAGATGGTGCGATGGGTTTGGATTTCAGCACAGGGAGCAGGGAGAGTGTGTGGGATGGGGATTTACAGCTTTGGGGTTAAAGTGTTATTTTGGTCATATTTCTATATTTGCCATTTTCTGCTCACAGGGCAATCACAGTGCACTGACCAACACCTCAGCTTGTCAGAATAGGGCAGGTGGAACCGAGCCAGAGGCAGCTCTGGGACTTCATCTTCTGAGCATTGGGTTGGGAAACAAGAATTCCATTGTTTATTGGACCCTGGTGAGCACTGACCCCCCCTCCCACAATTTTAATATTTTGATGCATCTGTCTATTTATATGCTAGGAATGTTTTAATTGCTTTCACAGCAAAATGCATTTATTATTAAACCTCCACAGAAGCAACTGTGGTAACAATTGAATAAAACTCAGAGAGTTGTCGGGATCTGGAACGCTCGACGTGAAAAGGTCATGAGCTGATTCCATCAATGATTTTAAAAGGGAGTTGGGCGGGTACTTGAGGATGTGGATCTTACAGGGTTACGGACAACAAGCAGGGATGTGGGACTAAGCACGAGTGCTCTTTCTAAGAGACAGCACAGGCACGATGGGCCGAATGGCCTCCTTCGTGCTGTACTTTTCAATGATTCTATGAAAACTAACAGAACCAAACAAAGAACTGATCTTCCTTGGTTATTGATCATTTCACTAAATTTCAACAGAGTTCTCTAGACACCAACAACAACTTACCTTTAAATAGAGCTTTTAAAACATCTCAAGGCACTTTACAGTAGGGTAATAAGACAATAATCGACACACATACTTTGTTTGTGGTCCAGTGCACTGACACAAAGTTCCTTCACAACTGTAACAATTTTATTGCAGTTGCTGTGAAGGCTGCGCTCGCTCTGCTCGTACACCTGGTCTCCAAAGGAGGCAAAACAGGACTAATGCTGCCGAGCTCAGCTCTTTTTGATCAGAAAATATCAACTGTTTCGCCTCACCAGGAAATTCACAAAAGAGGCAGCAGTGCTCATTGGCTGCCCAGGGAAGTCCTATTTAGATTAAACTCCTTCACCCAGAGGGTGCTGAGAATGTGGAACTTGCTGCCACAGGGAGTGGTTGAGGCGAAGAGCATGGATGTATTTAAGGGGAAGCTGGATAAACACATGGGAGAAAGGAATAGAAGGAGATGCTGATAGGGTGAGATGAAGAGAGATGGGAGGAGGCTCGTGTGGAGCATAAAGACCACATGGACCAGTTGGGCCGATTGGCCTGTTTCTGTGCTGTACAATCTGTGTAATTCTATGTACTAAGAGAGGAATGTTCCATAGAAACTAGGGGCTAGATTTTCAGTTGCTAGCGCCAACAGTTAGCGCCTTAAGAGAAGTGATTTTCAGGCGCTATGTGTGTAGCGCCCGTGCGCAGCGCAGTTTGCACCCCGCCCCAAATTAAGTTGCCTGTTAGCGCCGGCGCAAAGTTTAGCGCCCGCCCGGATGCGCGCGCAGACAATGACGTCACATCCTCGTGCAACGCCCTTTGGCCGCCCCAATTCCAAACTTCAGTCGGACCGCCCCATTGTGTGGCTGGCGGCCGGAGCGTTTGGAAAAAGGAACGCAACACAACCAGCGCGGGCCCCGGGGGGCGCAAATTAAAGGGGACGTACTCTCCAGTATAAAGGCCAGCCTTTTTTCAGAAAACACTCTTGTGCAACGCATTTCTGGAGACACAACAAGGAGGATAGCTAACTGGTTTCAAGCAGCAAGAGCTCAGGTATTTTTGGACTCAGGCCAGAGCGCTGCAAGTGGCCTTTTGGAAATTTGAGTGTTTGCCAGGATTTGATGGGGGTTGCATGGGGTGCCAACGCGGAGCTGCAGCTCCATGTCCGTAGGGCTCGCAGACGCATTGTGAGAGGGGCAGCCCTGGCTAGAGGCAGAGGGGGCTACAGGTGTCGGCCACGTAGGCCTTACCCAGTCAGGCTATACCGCCAGCAGCGCTCCTACCTAAACATGAGTGCCGCGCGATGTGTTAAAAGGCTCCGATTCCGAAAGGAGGTGATTGCAGAGATCTGCCACCTGCTTCGCCGAGATCTGCGGCCAAAGCTCAGGTGCAGGACGTCTCTGTCGGTGGAAGTGAAGGTGACGGTGGCATTGAACTTCTATGCCACCGGCTCCTTCCAATACGCTGCTGGGGACATAGCAAACATCTCCCAGTACGGCGCGCATCGCTGCATCCGCCAGGTGACCGAAGCACTGTTCAGAAGGAGAAGCCAATTCATCTCCTTCCCCATGGCCCTGGAGAGCCAGCATCAGCGCGTATTGGGATTTTCCAGACTCGGGGAATTCCCCTTGGTGCAGGGCGCCATTGACTGTACGCATGTGGCTTTGCGGGCCCCTCTGGAGCATGGCGAGCAGTATCGCAACAGGAAGGGCTACCATTCTCTGAATGTGCAGCTGGTGTGTGACCACAAGCAGCGCATCATGGCAGTCAATGCCAGCTTCCCAGGCAGCAGCCACGATGCCTTTATCCTGCGGCAGAGTACTGTGCATGACATGTTCCAGGCACAGCCTCCCCCAAGAGGATGGCTACTCGGGGACAAAGGCTATCCTTTGTGCACCTGGCTCATGACCCCGCTCCGCGCACCCAGGACCACTGCTGAAGAGGCCTACAACGAGAGCCATCAAACCACCCGCAACATCATCGAGCAAACTATTGGGGTCCTCAAGCAGCGGTTCCGCTGCCTTGATCGCTCCGGAGGAGCTCTCCAGTATTCGCCGGACCGGGTCTCCCAATTTGTGGTGGTTTGCTGCATGCTACACAACCTGGCTATCCGCAGGACTCAGGCACTGCCACCTGACGTTGGACCAGCACCTCAGGAGGAGGAGCAGGAGGAGCATGAGGAGGAGGAGGAGGAGCAGGAGTACGTTCCCAGGAGGGAGCGACCAGGGCCAAGGGCCGCACGACGCCACCTTATTACACGGTACTTCTAAGCCCCCTGTCAGGGAATGGCCAGGGGCCATGAGGGAAGATGAATGCAGCCGCTCCGCAAGCCCTCAGCCGGCGAAGCCAACAAACACTAAGAAGAACAACCATGGAGACTGCATGAATAAAGATAATTATTTATTACACAAAAATGAAAAGCCCTTCCCACATGAATCCCCAAAAACAATAAATGGGCCCCACAAAAAGCCCAACAAACGACTCACTCCCACAAACTGGGGAGGAGTCACTCCACCTTTCTTCAAACCGGGCCTCAACGTCGGCCTAACGCAAAAAATAAGCCCTCCAACAACACAACCATGGGCAAAATAAAGATGGCCACCGCCATATAAAAGGAAAGCTGCCCACACCCTCTACTGAGTGGCCCGAGAGGGCGAGACCTTGCCCAGCCTTTTGACTCCCCTGCCCGGCCTGCTGCTCCTTCGCAAGCTCTGCCCAGTGGCTGCTGCGAGGCTGGGGGAAGGCGCCTGAGGCTCAGATGCCCTTCCGCCAGATGCCGCTGGGGGGCGGCCTACACGGCGTTTGGCCCTCGAGGGGCCGTCTGCTGAGTGGCGCACCTGAGCCTGGCCACCATCAGCTGCAGCCGCTTGCCCTTGACGCCCCAGTGGGGGAATGGCGGCGACAGATGGCGCAATGTGGGCCAGCTGGTGTCTGGGATGCGCTGGCTGGTGCTGTGGTGCGGTGGCACTCGTCCGGGCCCGCACTGCAGGATCCGCAACAATCAGCCGAGGGGCGGCTTGCTGGGATGGTCCAGCGCGGCGGCTGCGCTGGCGATGCCTGCCTGAGACAGCGCGTGTGGCAGCAGTGAGTGCCCCTGTTGTCCTGGTGTGCGCCCGCATCACATCCGCCAGGGTCTTGACGGCATCAGTCAGCATGCCGCCACTCGCGGCAGTTGCTGCCCCGAACTCGCGCACACTGGTCGCCAGCGACTCGATGGCCTCAGGCATGCGCCCCACCACGCTCATGAGCTCCGTGTGGCGCCGGTCCAAATCCTCGGCCATCTTATCCAGCTTCCGCACCTCCTCCGAGGTGAAGGTGTCCGGACTGGAGTCGCGACTCTCCCGCTGGGGAGGAGGGGGCCGAACTAGGGGACCCTTGTCACGTTGGTGGCGGCGAGTGTGCCGATCAGCAGCACTCCCCTCTGATCCTTCCCCCCTTTGGGGGGAAGGCCGCGGGCCACGCGCACGGCTCCTGGGTGGCTGGACGCCACTGGTCCCAGAAGCTGCATTGCCCTGCGACAGTTCCTCCAGGCACTCGTCCAGTGAGGAGGTGTCAAGCATTTCCTCCTCTCCTGTGGGACGTGACTGTTCCCCCGATGGTCCGGCTTGCTCCTCCTCCTCCTCCTGCTCAGAGGTGCTGTCACTGGCAGCTTCAGGGTCCTGGTCGTCACCAGCTGAAAGCAGAAATGCACAAGAGTAGCTTCAGAGTGAGGAGACGGCGTCAGCGAGGGAGTTAGGACTGGTGGCATTCAGCGCATTGGTGGGACAGTGGCAAAGGAGGTAGCTCGGATGGGCCAGTGCGACGCGAGAGGGCCAAAAGGTGAGGTCCTTACCATTGCCGGGCAGTGGAGGGTCGGCTACTCCGCACGCTGTGGGGACGATCACACGGGCTCCCATGAGCACACACACGCGCTCCTCCAGCCGAGTGAGCTTCTGCAGCTTGGCGCGGCCACCCCTGGCATGGGCCTGGCGATTAAAGGCTACTTTAGCCTGCAAGAAAAAGGACGGGCTGTAAGTGCGCAGTGTAGCCCTGATGTAGTGTGCACTGCCTCCCATGGTGGAATAGCTTGGCCAGAGTGAAGCCCTGATGTAGTGTGCACAGCCTCCCATGGTGGAATAGCTTGGCCAGAATGAAGCCCTAATGTAGCGCCTCACCTCCAAAGCTGTGACCATTATGTCCAGATCACCCTCTGAGAAGCGCAGGGCATGCTGACGGGCCTTCTCTGTCGTTGCCATGACTCCCTGGGGCTGAGCAGCAGTGTTGAGGCCTCTTTGCAAGGCTGCAGTGTGCAGGGCGTGGCAGCAGACCAATTCGTCCCTTCCCCCTTTAAGAGCTGGTCGGCGCCACGGGGTCTGCTGTCAGTCCAAAAATGACCGCACCCACGCTGCGCCCCGCCTGGGCGCTATCCTTCTGGACCGCCGGCATAGCACCTAAAGATAGTAGTGGAACGCCTCTTTTAGCGCTCCACCAACCTCTTAGGGCGAAGCCACTGAATTTCCGGCAACGGGGCGCTACTTTGGGGCGGGCGCTAACTTCGGGTGGGCGCTAAGGTTAGCGCCCCAAAACTGCCTATACTGAAAATCTAGCCCTCGAATTATCTGTTCCGAATTTAATCCTGAACTTACAGTGATGTCTTTTGTAAACTGCTTTTACAGGGAATATCATCGGCCTTTGAATGTGGAAGGAGAAATGTTTGCCTGTTCTGTCTGTGGATAAAGATTTCAAAGATCGGTGTGACTGGAAAAGCACTGAGACACACACACCCGAGTGAGAGTGTTCCAGTGCACTGACTGTGGAAAGAGCTTTAACCAGTTACACAGTCTGAAAAAACATCGCACCGTTCACAGCGGGGAGAAACCGTACACGTGTTGTGTGCGTGGATGAGGCTTCAACTGATTGTCCAACCTGGAGAGACACAAGGACACCCACACCACGGAGAAACTGTGGGAATGTGGGGACTGTGGGAAGGGATTTAGCTCCCCGTCCCAGCTGGAAACTCATCGATGCAGTCACACCGGGGAGAGGCTGTTCACCTGCTCCAAGTGTGGGAAGGGATTTAGTCAGTCATCCCACCTTCTGACACACCAGCGACTTCACACTGAGGAGAGACCATTCAGTTGCTCTCACTGTGGGAAGAGGTTCAGGCAGTCATCTCACCTCATTGAGCACCAGTGCATTCACACTGGGGAGAGGCCATTCACCTGCCCCGTGTGTGAGAAGGGATTCACTAATTCCTCTGACCTTCTGAGACAACAGCGCATTCACACTGGGGAGAAGCCATTCACATGCTCCGTGTGTGGGAAGGGATTCAATCAGTCATCCAACCTGCTGACACACCAGCGAGCTCACACTGGGGTGAGGCCGTTCACCTTCTCCATGTGTGGGAAGGGATTCACTCATTCATCCAACCTGCTGACACACCAGCGAGTTCACACCGTGGAGAGGCCGTTCACCTGCTCAGTATGTGAGAAGGGATTCAATCAGTCATGCAACCTGCTGAGACACCAGCAAGTTCACAAGTGACTGCAGAGGTTCGATTCTGCTGTTAATCACATCCAGGACTGAACCATGTTCATTCTGACAGTTGGGGTTTGTTTCTGCTGATGTTAATAACCCCTATAACTGGGCTGGATTTTAATATTCTGGATATATAGCTGATTGAGTTGTCGGGGCCGCAGTGTCCCTTTAAGTACTGCTGTCTGAACTTTCCCCTTAATTTCTGATGAGTGTTCCTGAAATATTTTACAATAAAATTATGAACTTATACTTCAATCGTATATTAATCTTTGCTATAAAATCTACAATTCATTGTCTGAAAGATTCCATTGATTATCATCTCCAATTAGAAAGTGCTGATTAATCCTCGCTGATAACTCTTACTCACTTGCACATTACACACAGTGGCACCTCCATTATCCACCAGAAAGAAGGGGAATGGGAATTGGTGGAGAATCGAGAGTCCCCAAATGTTGCCCCTGCCATCTGGTACAGCAATCCCCTCGGCACGGGAATAGAGACAAGTCCAGTTATAGTGACGGGATGAGTTAAAGTTATTTACTCAGACGGGCGGAAGGTGGGAAGTGGTGTTCCACGGGGATTGGTGCTGGGACCACTGTTGTTCACCATTTACATGAATGATTTGGGCTTGGGAATCAGAAGTACAATTTCAAAATTTGCTGATGACACTAAATTGGGGGGTGTAGTTAATACTGAGGAAGACTGCGATAGCATCCTTGTAGAATTATTCAGTTGTGTTCAGTAAATAGCACCATCTTTAATTTGCTTTGACTGATCACATCACTATATAGTTATGTGAAAAACAGAAATCATTAAAAGCTCCCAATTTCAGAATTGTTAGATTCAAACTCAACTTCTTCCAAGTACAATCTAACATTTCCAAAATTGTAATGGATGTAGGTGAGATATTAGGACTGTTGTCTAACACAATCCAAACACAGTGACACACAGACGGATGGGCAGGTGCAGCTTCACAGCGAATCCTTTCAAGCCTCAGTAAAAAGTGGCAGACTGGCAATCCATTGTTCACTAATGGAGTTGTGATCTTTGTAAATTAAGAAATGGAAATGTGTCAAAGAGTTGATTAACAGAGTGGGGCATCATCTTCCTTTGATTTCTATTTCTGACACCAGGCAACAGAAAAAGGTCATTACAACACGACATAGACTCTTCAGGTGTGAGACATCAGACTTCAGAACAACATGTCTGCCAGCTCAGCCACAAACCTCAGTACAATCAACCTTTCAGCAGCTGCAGCCCTGATTAAAGAACTAGTAGTTTAACATGTCTAATAGAGCTTTTGTATCAAAATAGAAGAAATGTATTTGTGACACACACACAATTAATAATTAAATCAAAATGTGATTGTGAGGATCGATTTTCGCCTCTTGATACCTTCCGTGTCCAGCGGTCGAGGAAGGTATCAAGTGAACCGGTGGACACCGCCTGCTCCCTCTCCAGGGCCACCAGGGCAGGGACAAGACCATGGGAGAGAGGCAGGCAGCCAGAGTGACCCCATGGGCCCCACCCATCCTGGGCCTACAAATTGCTGTTTTCGCCAGGCCCAAGAGCAGGTCCAGGAGAAGATCCTCCCACTTACCCACCACCACTCCGCACCGGGCGGCCAAAGATTAGGAGCGTGGGGCTAAATTGTAACCAAGAGTTGAGGAGCAGCCCCTTCAGGTAACTATCCAGGGGCTGTAACCTCTCACACTGAATATGTACACGGCCCATGGACTCCTCTCGGCCACAGAAACCACATCTGGCCTTGGAGTCCAGAAAGGAGCTAAAAACTGTTGCACACGACAGTTCCCTGCAACAGTCTCCACCCCAGATCCCCAATGGTGCTGGGAAGGACTCCCGCATAGAGAGCACTCCATTGGGGACCCTCGCCTCTGTCAGACAGCAAGATGACCTGCCAGTCTGATTGAGATTGGGCAATAAACAAAATTAATCAATAAATGACACAGAAACCTAAGTCCCCGGGTCCTCAGCCCTGGTGTGAAGTACGCTGGCCACCAATTTTCCGCTACTAACTCGCACCTCAGGCCCCGCCCAGTCTGGTTTAATTACTAAATGTTTTCTAACTCGGGTTCAGGCCTGTCATTCTGAGGGAAACAAGGCCTCATTTATTGGTGTGTCCCACCCGAGCGGCTGTTAATGGCTTTAATAAACTGGCAGCAAGGTTTTTTTTAAAAGGTGGGAAGAGGTGAAAAACGCAACTAGCGATGCCTCAAAACTCACGGACAGAGAAATCCACTTCATCAGCGCCCCTGCCACAGGACTCAATATTCACCCCCTCCACCACTGGTGCACTGTGTCTGCAGTATGTACGGTCTACAAGATGACCACGGTCAGGCCGTGTGGAGTCAAGGGCCAGGCAGCAGAATGGATGGAAAGATCACAACAAACTTCCCTTAACTCCAACCCTCTGATTTCTGATTTGTAGCCAGCTTTCCATCCATTCTGCTGCCTGGCCCTTCCCTCCACACAGCCTGACCTTGGTCATCTTGTCGATCTTACATACTGTTATGGATAGCAAGCTGGTCACAAAATAGAAAAGAGAGAGTAGGGGTTAAGAATAGCTACTCAGACGGGCAAAAGGTGGGAAGTGGTGTTCCACAGGGATCGGCGCTGGGATCACTATTGTTCACCATTTACATAAACGATTTGGACGCGTGAATCAGAAGAACAATTTCAAAGTTTGTCGATAACACCAAATTGGGAGGTAGAGTTAATACTGAGGAAGACAAAATGCAAGAAGACATTAATACATTTCAGAATGGGCATGTAATTGGCAAATGAATTTCACTGTAGATCAGTGTGAGGTGCTGTGCTAATGAATTTCACTATAGATCAGTGTGAAGTGGTGTGTTAATGAATTTCACTGTAGATCAGTGTGAGGTGTTGTGTTAATGAATTTCACTATCGATCAGTGTGAGGTGGTGTGTTAATGAATTTCACTATAGATCAGTGTGATGTGGTGTGTTAATGAATTTCACTGTAGATCAGTGTGAGGTGTGTTAATGAATTTCACTATAGATCAGTGTGAGGTGGTGTGTTAATGAATTTCACTATAGATCAGTGTGATGTGGTGTGTTAATGAATTTCACTGTAGATCAGTGTGAGGTGGTGTGTTAATGAATGTCACGATAGAACAGTGTGAGGTGGTGTGTTAATGAATGTCACTATGGATCAGTGTGAGGTGGTGTGTTAATGAATTTCACTGCAGATCAGTGTGAGCGGGTGTGTTAATGAATTTCACTGTAGATCAGTGTGAGGTGGTGTGTTAATGAATGCACTATAGATCAGTGTGAGGTGGTGTGTTAATGAATTTCACTATGGATCAGTGTGAGGCGGTGTGTTAATGAATTTCACTGCAGATCAGTGTGAGCGGGTGTGTTAATGAATTTCACTATAGGTCAGTGTGCGGTGGTGTGTTTTGGTGGGAAGAATAAGGAGGCCACTCACTACTTGGACAAGGGGGTGAAATTGGGTCGCTTTGTGCCTCCCATGATATTCAGCGGGAGGTTAGCGGTGTAGCCGGTACTGCACCGCCGGCAATGACATCATCGCCAAGCGCAGCACCCTGGCTGCAACCTTGGGTTACGACCCCTGACCTATCACCGGACGATATGTCCGACAGGGTCAGGGGTCATTTCTGCAGCCGCGGCGATGCCACTTAAAGGGCAGGTGTCGGGCGGCAACTTTTTACTTTGGCCGACTGCCAGCACCTGCCCCCTTCCCCTTTCTTCTTCGGGGTGTCGGCCACAATCGCACAGCCCGGCGCTCCTCTTGATCTGACACCCCACTCCCCGGTGGTCCAGCAGGGCCCAGGTGTGTGCAGTGCTGCACCCCTCCCCTTTAATCAGGGAGGGAGGTCTGCTATGGCATGGTGCTACGTGCCGACGGGCATGGCGCTGTGACACGAAGCACCGTGAAATTCACTGGTAGTGCCTCAAGCGGGAGGGGAGCACTTCCACTAGCGCCCTGCCTCCTGCCTGGGGCACTACCACTGAATTTAATGCACAGGGGTGCTAACTTTTTCAGGGCGCTAAAATTAGCCCCAGTGACGTTAGCGACCCAAAGGGGGCATCACCGAATTTCCCCCTAAGAGTCTAAATGGGCTGGAGGAGCAGAGGGATCCAGGGATACAGATACACAAATCACTAAAAGTAGCAACACAGGTTAATAAGGCCATTAAAATAAAAGCACTGGGGTACATTCCTAAAGGAACATTCTGTTCCGTGCCTAGGAGCTCTGAACCATGGCAGAGAGTAGCTGGGACTTGTTTCTCACACGCCTCGAGATTAACCCACACGGCAACTTTGCTGTCAGTGAAGAGAGACAAGAAAAACCAAAGTGCCGTTTGCCCCTCTCAGTGTGGCCCTGAAGGACTGTGTCCAGGCTGGAGTTCTGTTCCCACCACATGATCCTCCCCTAGATTGTCCATTGAGCCCCAGCCAGGTGATGCTAAACACTCAGGTGGGAAAGAAGAAAATCTACAATAATGTGTTTAAAACAAAGCTGGTTTATTTGACATCTATCCAGAATATTAAACTCCAGCCCAGTTACAGGGGTTATTAACATCAGCAGAAACAAACCCCAACTGTCAGAATGAACATGGTTCAGTCCTGGATGTGATTAACAGCAGCAATAACAGCAGAATCCAACCCCTGCAGTCACTTGTGAACTCGCTGGTGTGTCAGCAGGTTGGATGACTGAGTGAATCCTTTCCCACACTCAGAGCAGGTGAACGGCCTCTCCCCAGTGTGAACTCGCTGGTGATTCAGCAGGTTGGATGAATTAGTGAATCCCTTCCCACACTCAGAGCAGGTGAATGGCCTCTCCCCAGTGTGAACATGCTGATGATTCATCAGGTTGGATGACTGAGTGAATCCCTTCCCACACTCAGAGCAGGTGAACGGTCTCTCCCCAGTGTGAACTCGCTGATGATTCAGCAGGTCAGATGACTGAGTGAATCCCTTCCCACACTCAGAGCAGGTGAACGGCCTCTCCCCAGTGTGAACTCGTTGGTGTGTCAGTAGGTGGGATAACCGAGTGAATCCCTTCCCACACTCAGAGCAGGTGAACGGCCTCTCCCCGGTGTGAATACGCTGGTGTCTCAGTAGGTGGGATGACTGAGTGAATCCCTTCCCACACTCAGTGCAGGTGAACGGCCTCTCTCCAGTGTGAACACGCTGGTGTGTCAGTAGGTGAGATGAATTAGTGAATCCCTTCCCACACTCAGAGCAGGTGAACGGTTTCTCTCCAGTGTGAACTCGCTGGTGATTCAGCAGGCTGGATGAATTAGTGAATCCCTTCCCACACTCAAAGCAGGTGAACGGTCTCTCCCCGGTGTGAACACGCTGGTGTGTCTGAAGGTCAGATGACTGAGTGAATCCCTTCCCACACTCAGGACAGGTGAATGGCCTCTCCCCAGTGTGAACTCGCTGGTGTGTCAGCAGGCTGGATGACTGAGTGAATCCCTTCCCACACTCAGAGCATGTGAATGGCCTCTCCCCGGTGTGAATGCGTTTGTGTCTCGATAGGCCAGAGGATTGGCTGAAGCCTCGTCCACACACAGAACACGTGTACGGTTTCTCCCCGCTGTGAATGGTGCTTTTTGCTTCCATGTTCAGAGGCCGGTGAGATTCAGATCTGGCGAGTCGAGTGACTCTGTCAGATCTTGAAGTGATGTTTGGTTTGAGCTTACCGTCTGTAAATCCTCCCCTTCCAGTCCCCTGTAAAAGTAATATAAAACAGGGAGCGTGAGACAACCCACAGGAAAACAAAGGCAGGTTGTGAAATTGAGCTCAATTAATCTCGTCAATTGTGGGGCCGGCACTAGAAAAAAGTGACCATGAAAGCTGGCGGATTTTCATAAAAATCCAACTGGTTCACTGATGTCCTTCGGGAAGGGAATCCGCCACCTGGTCTGGGCCTACACACAACTCTGGTCTCTATGGGAGGAGAGAGAGAGAGAGAGAGAGAGAGAGAGAGGTGGGAGGGGGAGGGGGCGAAGGAAAGGAACTTTGTACATCCGCAACTCAACCAGAACTTTGATAGAACCTCCAAAACCCGCAACTCTACCACCTAGAAGGACAAGGGCAGCTGTTGTATGGGAGCACCATCACATCCAAGTTCCCCTCCAAGTCACACATCATCCTGACTCACATATATTCATCGTTGCTGGGTCATAATCCTGGAACTCCTCACCGAACAACATTGTGGGAATACCTTCACCACACGGACTGCAGTAGTTCAAGAAGGCGACTCACCACCCCCTTCTCAACGGGAAACTGGGGATTTGCAATATTTGCTGCTCTTGCGAGCTACGCCCACATCCAAAGAATGAATTAAAACAAATCTGTAGATGTAAACTGGATTAAAAGCCTGTACAGAAATACTTGTTCCTAAAAGAATACTCTTTTACATTGTACGGACAGTGTCTGTGTAACAACCTAATCTCCCCTAGAATCCACCTCCCTTGACAGTCTCACATTGGAAATTGTTGGGTCCTCCTGGGGTCAGAAGTACTGGGGGTTAAACCCAACAACTTCTCCTCCATCTCCACTCCAGCTCAAACTGAAACATAGAAACATACAAACATAAAAACACAGAAGATAGGAGCAGGAGTAGGCTATTCGGCCCCTCAAGCCTGCTCCGCCATTCAATGTGATCATGGCTGATCATCCAAATTCAGTACCCGGTCCCTGCTTTCTCCCCATATCCCTTGATCCCTTTAGCTTTAAGAAATATATCCAATTCCTTTTTGAATATATTTAACGTATTGGCCTCTACTGCCTTCTCTGGTAGAGAATTCCACAGGTTCACCACTCTCTGGGTGAAGAAATTCCTCCTAATTTCTGTCCTAAATGGCTTACCCCGTATCCTTTGACTGTGACCCCTGATTCTGGACTCCCCGACCATCAGGAACATCCTTCCTGCATCTAGTCTGTCCAGTCCTGTCAGAATTTTATAAGTTTCAATGAGATCCCCTCTCATTCTTGTAAACTCCAGCGAGTACAAGCCCAATCGTCCCAATCTCTCCTCATACTTCATTCCTGCCATCCCAGGTATCAGCCTGGTGAATCTTCGTTGAACTCTTACCACGGCAAGAACATCCTTCCTCAGATAAGGCGACCAAAACTGCACACAATACTCAAGATGTGGTCTCACCAAGGCCCTGTACAACTGCAGCAAGCCATCCTTGTTCCTGTACTCAAACCCTCTCGCTACGAAGGCCAACATACCATTTGCCTTCTTAACCGCCTGCTGCACCTGCATGCTTACCTTCAGCGGCTGGTGCACAAGGACACCCAGGTCTCATTGCACTTCCCCTTCTCCCAATCTATTGCCATTCAGATAATAATCTGCCTTCCTGCTTTTGCCACCAAAGTGGATAACCTCACATTTATCCACGTTATATTGCATCTGCCATGCTTCTGCCCAATCACCCAACCTGTCCAAATCATCCTGTAGTTTCTCAGCATCCTCCTCACAGCACACACGCCCACCCAGCTTTGTGTTGTCTGCAAATTTGGAGATATTACATCTAGTTCCCTTGTCTAGATCATTAGTATATATTGTGAATAGCTGGGGTCCAAGGACTGATCCCTGTGGTACCCCAGTAGTCACTGCCTGCCACTCGGAAAAAGACCCGTTTATTCCAACTCTTCTGCCTTCTGTCTGCCAACCAGTTCTCTATCCAAGTCAATACATTGCCCCCAATCCCATGTGCCTTAACTTTACACGCTAATCTCTTATGCGGGACCTTATCGAAAGCCTTCTGAAAGTCCAAATACACATCCACTGGTTCACCCTTAACTATTTTACTAGTTACATCCTCAACAATGAAGCAACAAAAAGACCTACACAGGCGGCCAGGGACCTACCTTCCGTCAGCCTGCAATAAAACTCATCCCCACAGCTGCTGACTAATGGCGGCCGCAGCACCCACAATTCCACGCATCCCAGAAACCGCTCTATCCAACGTGCTGAATTCCCCGCCGAGAGTGCGCACGCTCCCCGGGGCCGCGGGTCATTCTGGGAGCCTGGCTCCTGTCCTTTTCCCGAGTCGGACTCGGTGGAACTGGCTGAAGAAACTGGGAAGCGGCGGCTTGGATGGGGGAGGCGCTGCACCCTGGGTTTCCTGGTGCCGGGGCCCTGGCCGCACATCCGCCGGGCCCAGCCGCTCTGATTCTGATTACGTTTTTGATGAGCTAACAGAGAGGGTTGATGAGGGCAATGTGGTTAACGTGGTGTACATGGATTTCCAAAAGGCGTTCGACAAGTGCCACATAATAGGCTTACCAGCAAAGTTGAAGCCCATGGAATGAAAGGGACAGTGGCAGCATGGATACGAAATTGGCAAAGTGACAGGAAACAGAGAGTAGTGGTGAACGGTTGTTTTTCGGACTGGAGGAAGGTATACAGTGGTGTTTACCAGGGGTCGGCACTAGGACCACTGCTTTACTTGATATATATCAATAACTTAGACTCGGGTGTACAGCGCACAATTTCAAAATTTGCAGATGACACAAAACTTGGAAGTGAAGTGAACAGTGAGGAGGATAGTGATAGATTTCAAGAAGACAAAGACAGGCTGGTGGAATGGGCGGACGTGTGGCAGATGAAATTTAACGCAAAAAAGTGCGAAGTGATACATTTTGGTAGGAAGAACCAAGTGAGGCAATATAAACTAAAGGGTACAATTCTAAAGTGTGTGCATGAACAGAGAGACCTGGGGGTATGTGTGCACAAATCGTTGAAGGTGGCAGGGCAGGTTGAGAAAGTGGTTAAAAAAGCATACGGGATCCTGGGCTTAATAAATAGAGGCATAGAGTCCAAAAGCAAGGAGGTTATGATGAACCTTTATAAAACACTGGTTCGGCCTCAACTGGAGTATTGTGTCTAATTCTGGGCCCCGCACTTTAGGAAGGATGTGAAGGCCTTAGAGAGATTGCAGAAAAGCTTTACAAGAATGGTTCCAGTGATAAGGGATGAGGGACTTCAGTTATGTGGATAGACTCGAGAAGCTGGGGTGGTTCTCCTTAGAGCAGAGAAGGTAGAGAGGAGATTTGATAGAGGTGTTGAAAATCATGAGGGGTCTTGACAGTGTAGAAACTGTTCCCACTGGCGGAAGGGTCGAGAACCAGAGGACACAGATTTAAGGTGATTGGCAGAAGAACCAAAGGCGACATGAGGAAAAGCATTTTTATGCAGCGAGTGGTTAGGATCTGGAATGCACTGCCCGAGAGGGTGGTGGAGGCAGATTCAATCACGGCTTTCAAAAGGGAATTACATAGAAACATAGAAGATAGGAGCAGGAGTAGGCCATTCGGCCCCTCGAGCCTGCTCCGCCATTCAATGAGATCATGGCTGATCATCCAAATTCAGTACCCTGTCCCTGCCTTCTCACCATATCCCTTGATCCCTTTAGCCTTAAGAAATATATCTAACTCCTTCTTGAAAATATTTAATGAATTGGCCTCAACTGCCTTCTGTGGCAGAGAATTCCACAGGTTCACCACTCTCTGGGTGAAGAAATTCCTCATCTCTGTCCTAAATGGCTCACCCCTTAGCCTTAGACTGTGACCCCTGGTTCTGGACTCCCCGTCATCGGGAACATCCTTCCTGCATCTAGTCTGTCTAGTCCTGTTAGAATTTTATAAGTTTCAATGAGATCCCCTCTCATTCTTCTAAACTCCAGCAAGTATAAGTCCAATCAACCCAATCTCTCCTTATACATCATTCCTGCAATCCCAGGTATCAGTCTGGTGAATCTTCGCTGCACTCCCTCCATGGTAAGAACATCCTTCCTCAGATAAGGCGACCAAAACTGCACACAGTGCTCCAGGTGTGGTCTCTCCAAGGCCCTGTACAACTGCAGCAAGACGTCCTTGCTCCTGTACTCGAATCCTCTCGCTATGAAGGCCAGCATACCATTTCCCTTCTTAACCGCCTGCTGCACCTGCATGCTTACCTTCAGCGACTGGTGCACAAGGACAGCCAGGTCTCGTTGCACTTCCCCTTCTCCCAATCTGTTACCGTTCAGATAATAATCTACCTTCTTGTTTTTGCCACCAAAGTAGATTCAGAACAGATCCAGCAGCTCAAAATTAGGCATCCATGAGGTGCTGTGGGCCATCAGCAGCAGCCCGCATGGGCTCCAGAATCAATGTTGAGGACTCCCAGGACCACTCCTTTCCGGACTGTACATCTCTGTGCCACCACCCCTGGTGGGTTTGTCCTGCTGGTGGGATACAACATTCCTAGAGATGGTGATGGAGGAATTTGGGACATTGGCTGAAGTGCAGAGGGAGCTTTACTCTGTATGTAACCCATGGGAGTGTTTGATGTGGCAGTGCAGAGGGAGCTTTACTCTGTATCTAACCCGTGCTGTACCTGCCCTGTGAGTGTTTGATGGGACAGTGTAGAGGGAGCTTTACTCTGTATCTAACCTGTGCTGTACCTGCCCTGGGAGTGTTTGATGGGACAGTGCAGAGGGAGCTTTACTCTGTATCTGACCAAGCTGTACCTGCCCTGGGAGTGTTTGATGGGTCAGTGCAGAGGGAGCTTTACTCTGTATCTAACCCGTGCTGTACCTGCCCTGGGAGTGTTTGATGGGTCAGTGTAGAGTGAGCTTTACTCTGTATCTAACCCATGCTGTACCTGCCCTGGGAGTGTTTGATGGGACGGTGCAGAGGGAACTTTACTCTGTATCTAACCCGTGCTGTACCTGCCCTGGGAGTGTTTGATGGGACGGTGTAGAGTGAGCTTTACTCTGTATCTAACCCGTGCTGTACCTGCCCTGGGAGTGTTTGATGGGACGGTGCAGAGGGAGCTTTACTCTGTATCTAACCCGTGCTGTACCTGCCCTGGGAGTGCTTGATGGGACGATGCAGAGGGAACTTTACTTTGTATCTAACCCGTGCTGTACCTGCCCTGGGAGTGTTTGATGGGACGGTGCAGAGGGAACTTTACTCTGTATCTAACCCGTGCTGTACCTGCCCTGGGAGTGTTTGATGGGACAGTGCAGAGGGAGCTTTACTCTGTATCTAACCCGTGCTGTACCTGCCCTGGGAGTGTTTGATGGGACAGTGTAGAGGGAGCTTTACTCTGTATCTAACCCGTGCTGTACCTGCCCTGGGAGTGTTTGATGGTGACAGTGCAGAGGGAGCTTTACTCTGTATCTAACCCGTGCTGTACCTGCCCTGGGAGTGTTTGATGGGACAGTGCAGAGGGAGCTTTACTCTGTATCTAACCCGTGCTGTACCTGCCCTGGGAGTGTTTGATGGGACAGTGTAGAGGGAGCTTTACTCTGTATCTAACCCGTGCTGTACCTGCCCTGGGAGTGTTTGATGGGGACAGTGTCGAGGGAGCTTTACTCTGTATCTAACCCGTGCTGTACCTGCCCTGGGAGTGTTTGATGGGACAGTGTAGAGGGAGCTTTACTCATTATCTAACCCGTGCTGTACCTGCCCTGGGAGTGTTTGATGGGACAGTGTAGAGGGAGCTTTACTCTGTATCTAACCCGTGCTGTACCTGCCCTGGGAGTGTTTGATGGGACAGTGTAGAGGGAGCTTTACTCTGTATCTAACCCCGTGCTGTACCTGCCCTGGGAATGTGTGATTAGACAGTGCAGAGGGAGCTTTACTCTGTATCTAACCCCGTGCTGTACCTGCCCTGGGAGTGTTTGATGGGACAGTGTAGAGGGAGCTTTACTATGTATCTAACCCGTGCTGTACCTGCCCTGGGAGTGTTTGATGGGACAGTGTAGAGGGAGCTTTACTCTGTATCTAACCATGTGCTGTACCTGCCCTGGGAGTGTTTGATGGGGACAGTGTAGAGGGAGGTTTACTCTGTGTGGTAAACCACTGTTTGTATTCCACTGTGTACATACCTGTACATGCCTCGGCTGACTCCTCCCACGAATCCAGGTATAAAGGTAACTGCTCCACAGCCCCTTTGTATTCTGGACCGGTCGACCACTCGAGGCACACCTTCATTCACTTGTTAATAAAAGCCTGTTAATTAGTCGCTTAATCTCAGTCTTTTGAGTTATTGATAGTGCATCAATTTTATTAACAAGATTTTTATAATGGAGAAGATCCTCACACCAGCATGCCTGGACTTAGATCATCAGGAGGCGGACTCATCCACCAAGTTTACTCACTGGCTTAGGTGTTTCGAAAAATTCCTGACATCCTCCGCTGCAATCAAATCGGACGAGGACAAACTGGATGTCCTGACCTCCAAAGTGAACCACCGAGTGTACTCGGTCATCCAAGACGCGACCTCGTAGGCGGATGCTATCAAGCTCCTCAAGGACCAGTACACGCGCCCAGTGAACGAAGTGTACGCCAGGCACCTTCTGGGGAGTCGTAAACAACAACCTGGGGAATCGACCGAGGAATACCTTCAGGCACTGTCTGTGCTTGGCCGGGCCTGTGGTTGTAAGGATGTAAAGGCTGCCGTGTACACAGAGGAACTTATCCGGGATGCTTTTGTAGCGGGCCACAGGTCCAATTACACCCGACAGCAACTGTTGGAGCAGAGTGACCTCGACCTCAACAAGGCCTCTGAACTCGCACTATCATTGGACGCCTACTCCTCTGCACCGTGGACGCCGCGGGGAACGACAGCCTGGGACACTGTAGGACCATCTCATAGCACCGTGCCACCCCAGCCACATCCCAGCAACGGCCCAACTACCGCAGCAGTGTCCCAAGGCCAGACAGCAGTGCCCCAAGGCCAGAAATGCTACTTCTGTGGCCAGGCCAAACACCCCAGAGCGCGCTGCCCAGCGAAAAATGCGATCTGCTCGGGCTGTGGGAAGAAGGGACACTACGTCAGCGTCTGCAGGGCCAAAGCCACCCCGAACCCCAGCAGCGCCGCGTGCGGGCCGCCATCTTTGGCCTCCCCAGCCATGTGCGAACCACCGGAACAGCAGCCATTTTGGACGACTCCAGCCACATGGGGATCATGGACGCCGCCATCTTGGACGACAGCCGGGACGCAGCAGGCCCCCAACACCGCCTCATCTGATACCCGCAGCGACACACCGACCCCTACGCTGGCCTCCGTTACACTGGACCAAGCGAGACCGCACCAGCTGGCCAGTTCCACAATGGACATTAAGGTAAATGGTCACGAAACAATCTGCCTTTTTGACTCTGGGAGCACGGAGAGCTTCATCCACCCCGACATGGTGCGGCGTTGCTCTCTCCAAGTCCTGCCTGCGCACCAGTGGATTTCTATGGCCTCCGAGTCCCAGTCGGCGGACATTGGCGGCTACTGCGTGGTGACACTCGTAGTAGATGGGACTGTGTACGATAATTTTAAACTTCTGGTCCTGCCCGACCTCTGCGCTGCCATTCTACTGGGGTTAGATTTTCAGTGCCACCTTAAAAGTGTTACGATGCCGTACGGTGGACCCCTCCCCCCACTCACAGTCCACAGCCAGCAGCTTCCAAATTGCCCGCCGCGCACCAGGTGCAACCTCTCCACACTCAGAGTCACAGCCCCCCCACCGTTTGCTAACCTCCTAACCTCACCCCCGACTGTAAGCCCATTGCCACAAAGAGCAGGCGATACAGTGCCGGGGACAGGGTTTTCATTAAAACCAAAGTGGAGCGGCTCCTGAAGGAAGGGATTATTGAGGGCAGCACCAGCCCCTGGCGAGCCCAGGTTGTGGTCATTAAGACCGGCGAGAAGCAGTGCCTGGTCATCGACTACAGCCAGACAATAAATCGCTACACCCTGCTCGACGCTTACCCACTCCCCCGCATAGCTGATATGGTCAACCAGATCGCACAGTACCGCGTCTTCTCGACCATTGACCTGAAATCAGCGTACCACCAGCTCCCTATCCGCCCTGAGGACCGCCAGCATACTGCCTTTGAGGCAAACGGCCGCCTCTATCACTTCCTTAGGGTTCCCTTTGGCGTCACCAACGGGGTCTCCGTCTTCCAAAGGGAGATGGACCGGATGGTCGATCAAAATGCGCTGCAGGCCACTTTCCCATATCTGGACTGATATAAAATTGCCCGGTAAAATTGATATACCTATCAATTCAGTTCATGAAAAGTGACGAGTTAAGTTAGTAACTATAGGTTTTTATTGGCTAAATAACAGAGCCCACCCTCGTGGGTGATCGGATCCAACAAGGAGGAATACCAGCCAGTCGACCACCTTTATACCTGGGCAAGCAGGCGGAGCCATGGGCGGAGTCAGCTGTGGTCAGCCCAGGTATAACAGCGTGGCAAGAGGTGACCTTGTGTAGTGATACAACAGTGTAAACAGTGATAACCATAGTGTAACGATATAAACAGTGATAACCATAGTGTAACGATAGTGAACGATAAAAGTGGTTTACCACATGGACAATGTGACCATCTGCGGCCATGACTTGCAGGACCATGACGCAAACCTCGAAAAATTCCTCTGCACCGCCAAACTCCTCAACCTGACGTATAACAAGAAGTGCATATTCCGCACAACCCGCCTTGCCATCCTTGGCTGTGTTGTGGAACACGGAGTCATCGGCCCCGACCCCGACCGGATGCGTCCCCTTATGGAACTCCCACTGCCCCATTGCCTCAAGGCCCTGAAGAGGTGCCTAGGGTTTTTCTCTTATTATGCCCAGTGGGTCCCCTACTATGCGGCCAAGGCCTGTCCGCTGATCAAGTCCACCTCTTTTCCCGTGACGGCAGAGGCCCGCTTAGCCTTCCACCGTATCAAGGAAGGCATTGCCAAAGCCACCATGCACGCAGTGGACGAATCCATCCCCTTCCAGGTGGAAAGCGACACGTCCGACTTTGCCCTGGCCGCTACCCTCAATCAGGCGGGGAGACCCATGGCCTTCTTTTCACGAACCCTCCAGGGCCCGGAGACCAGACACTCCGCTGTTGAGAATTGAGAAGGAGGCCCAGGCTATTGTGGAGGCTGTGCGTCATTGGAGGCACTACCTGGCCGGAAAACGATTTAACCTGCTCACTGACCAGCGTTCAGTTTGCAGAGGGGCAAAATTAAAAATGACAAGATCTTGAGGTGGAGAATCGAACTTTCCACCTACAATTACGAGATCTTGTCATTTTTAATTTTGGGAAGCTCAATGAACCCCCGGATGCTCTATCGCGTGGCACCTGCGCCAGCGCGCAGATCGATAGACTGCGGGCCCTCCACAATGACCTCTGCCACCCGGGGGTCACCAGGTTCTTCCACTTCATCAAGGCCCGCAACCTGCCTTACTCCATTGAGGAGGTCAGGACCATGACCAGGAACTGCCAAGTCTGCGCTGAGTGCAAACCGCACTTTTATAGACCAGACAGGGCTCACCTGATAAAAGCCACTCGCCCCTTCGAGTTGATTTTAAAGGGCCTCTCCCCTCCTCCGACCGCAATGTGTACTTCCTCAATATTATTGATGAATACTCCCGTTTCCCGTTTGCCATCCCCTGCCCGGACATGACCAGTGCCATGGTCATTAAATGTCTGAACGACCTCTTCACCCTGTTCGGTTTCCCCAGCTATATCCATAGCGACCGGGGCTCATCGTTTATGAGCGATGAACTCCGTCAGTACCTGCTAGCTAGGGGTATTGCCACGAGCAGGACCACCAGTTACAACCCCCGGGGGAACGGACAGGTGGAAAGAGAGAATGCGACAGTTTGGAAGGCCGCCCTGCTAGCCTTAAAGTCTAGGGGCCTTCCGACCTCCCGCTGGCAGGATGTGCTCCCCGATGCGCTCCACTCTATTCGGTCACTGCTCTGCACTGCCACTAACGCCACCCCTCACGAGAAAATGTTTGTCTTCCCAAGGAAGTCCACATCGGGGACATTGCTACCGCCATGGCTGACGTCCCCAGGGCCGGTCCTACTGAGAAGACACGTGAGGACCCATAAAATGGACCCCCTGGTCGAGAGGGTCGACCTCCTCCACGCCAACCCCCAGTATGCTTACATTGCGTACCCGGACGGGCGGGAGGACACAGTCTCCCTAAGAGACCTCGCACCCTCGGGGGCCGCAGTAACCCACTACCACCCCCCCCCATGATCCGATATCCAGCCCCAGCAGACGGCAGGCCTGGGCCCCGCGACCCGCTCGACATCTATGAGGACTACACACCAGTGCCCCAGCCTACGCGGGACTCGACGCCGGAAGCTTCACTACCCCTGCCGTCGCCACATCGATCACAGCAGCAGACAAGACCTCCGGAGAGACTCCAATATATTAACTTTTAATACACTTCACCCCACCGGACTCAATTTTAAACAAGGGGTGAATGTGGTAAACCACTGTTTGTATTCCACTGTGTACATGCCTGTACATGCCTCGGCTGACTCCTCCCACGAATCCAGGTATAAAGGTGACTGCTCCACAGCCCCTTTGTATTCTGGACCGGTCGACCACTCGAGGCACACCTTCATTCTCTTGTTAATAAAAGCCTGTTAATTACTCGCTTAATCTCAGTCTTTTGAGTTATTGATAGCGCATCACTCTGTATCTAACCTGTGCTGTACCTGCCCTGGGAGTGTTTGATGGGACAGTGTAGAGGGAGCTTTACTCTGTATCTAACCCCGTGCTGTACCTGCCCTGGGAGTGTTTGATGGGACAGTGTAGAGGGAGCTTTACTCTGTATCTAACCCGTGCTGTACCTGCCCTGGGAGTGTTTGATGGGACAGTGCAGAGGGAGCTTTACTCTGTATCTAACCCGTGCTGTACCTGCCCTGGGAGTGTTTGATGGGGACAGTGTAGAAGGAGATTTACTCTGCATCTAACCCGTGCTGTACCTGCCCTGGGAGTGTTTGATGGGGACAGTGTAGAGGGAGATTTACTCTGTATCTAACCCCGTGCTGTACCTGCCCTGGGAGTGTTTGATTGGACAGTGTAGAGGGAGCTTTACTCTGTATCTAACCCGTGCTGTACCTGCCCTGGGAGTGTTTGATGGGGACAGTGTAGAGGGAGATTTACTCTGTATCTAACCCGTGCTGTACCTGCCCTGGGAGTGTTTGTTGGGACGTGGAGGAATGAGAGGTGATCTCATTGAAACATAAGATTCTGAGGGGAATTGACAGGGTAGATGCTAAGAGGTTTTTTTTCTCTGGCTGGAGAGTGTAGAAATACGGGGCATAGTCTCAGGGTAAGAGGTCAACCATTGAAGACAGAGATGAGGAGGAATTTCTTCACTCAGAAGGTTGTGAATCTTTGGAATTCTCTGTCCCAAAGGGCTGCGGATGCTGTATCATTGAGTATATTCAAAGCTGAGAGAGATTGTTGGACTCTAGTGGAATCAAGGGATATGTGGATCAGGTGGGAAAGTGGAGTTGAGGTCGAAGACCGGCCATGATCTTATTGAATGACGGAGCAGGCTCGAGGGGCCGTATGGCTGACTCCTGCTCCTAATTCTTATGTTCTTAAGCTGTCCACTTTGTGTTTTTAAAAAATTCATTCACAGGATGTGGGCATCGCCAGCAAGGCCAGTATTTATTGCCCATCTCTAATTGCCCTCGAAGGTGGTGGTGAGCCGCCTTCTGAACACAACCGAGTGACTCGCTGGGCCATTTCAGAGGGCAGTTAAGAGTGAACCACATTGCTGTGGGTCTGGAGTCACATATAGACCAGACCGTGTAAGGACGGCAGATTTCATTCCCTAACGGACATTAGTGAACCAGATGGGTTTTTACCACAATCTGATAGTTTCATGGTCACCATCACTGATACAAACTTTTCATTCCAGATTTATTTAATTTTGTACTTCGTCATTTTCTGGTGAATGAAACATTTTAAAAATCTGAGCCAGTGTGTTGTGAGCCAAAGAGCCTTGTGTCCAATGAGGGGAATAAAGGCCCACAGCCTCCCCTGGCCCCGGGCCCTGAAGGGACTGGAGAAACTCGCTGCCCCGCGGATCAGACAAGCAGCCGGCGCTAGTCCCGCCCCTCGGGCTCGCCGATTGGTTGGAGGACCCACCGCCGGCTTGCTCCCTATTGGTCGGAAGCTCCCATCAATCAGGCCCTGGGCCCAGGTCACGCTTCCCCGAGGAGATCACGTGCTCTGTCCAACTGATGCCGCTCGGTCCGGGGCCTCGCGGACTCTCAGGTTTTTCTATTTCTCTTTATTCTCTCCCGATCCACCCCTCCTCCCCCCCACCACGCGATTCTCCACCCAATCGGAGTGCAGAAAACTCACTTTGCGTCACCGATCGCGACTCTGGAACCGACACCAAGGCCTTTCCCCGGAATGGCCCGCGCCGACTCCGTCTGGCAGGATCCGACTGCGCAGGTGCAGCTCCGAGTGGGGGAGGGGAGTTGGCCCCCTCTAGGCATGCGCAGTTATTACCCTTGGTGACCAGGAGGGGTCGCTGTGCCAGACTCGGCCCAAACCGCCGCTCCATGTGCGCATGATCGTCTGTCAATCAACCATGAGCCAGAAGAGGTCGCTGGTGAGACCAGTGAAGAAAGACTTGCATTTCTATAGCGCCTTTCACCACCACCAGACATCCCCAAGTGCTTTACAGCTAATGAAGTACTTTTGAAGTGTAGTCACTGTTGTAATGTAGGAAATGCAGCAGTCAAATAGTGCACAGCAAGCTCCCACAAACAGCAATGTGATAATAACCAGATAATCTATCTTTTTGTTAACTCTGTTTCTCTCTCTACAGATGTTGCCTGGCCTGCTGAGTGTTTCCAGCATTTCCTGTTGTTATTTCAGATTCCCAGCATCCGCAGTATTTTGCTATTATCCTTTTGTTACATTGATTGAGGGATAAACATTGGCTAGGACACCGGGGATATTTCCCCTGCTCTTTCCCACATTACAACAGTGACTACACCTCAAAAGTACTTCATTGGCTGTAAAGCACTTCAAGATGTCTGCTGGTCATGAAAGCACTATATAAATGCAAGTCTTTCTTTCTCAAAATAGTGTCATGGGATCTTTTACATCCACCTGAAAGAGCAGACAGGGCCTCAGTTTAATGTCTCATCCGAAAGACGCCACCTCTGACAGTGCCTCAGTACTGCACTGGAGTGTCAGCCTGAATTTTTGTGCTCAAGTCTCTGGAGTGGGACTTGAACCCACAACCTTATGCCTCAGAGGCAAGAGTGCTACCATAGAGTCATAGATTTACACAGCACAGAAAGGGGCCCTTCGGCCCATCGTGTCCGCGCTGGCCATCAAGCCCTGTCTATTCTAATCCCATTTTCCAGCACTTGGTCCGTAGCCTTGTATGCTATGGCATTTCAAGTGCTCATCTAAATGCTTCTTGAATGTTGTGAGGATTTAATGCCTCTACCACCCTTTCAGGCAGTGAGTTCCAGATTCCAACCACCCTCTGGGTGAAAAAGCTTATCCTCAAATCCCCTCTAAGCCTCCTGCCCCTTACCTTGAAACTATGCCCCCTGGTTATCGACCCCTCTACGAAGGGGAAAAGTTCCTTTCTATCTACCCTATCTATGCCCCTCATAATTTTGTACACCTCAATCTTCTCTGCTCTAAGGAAAACAACCCCAGCCTGTCCAGTCTCTCTTCATAGCTGAAACGCTCCAGCCCAGGTAACACCCCGGTGAATCTCCTCTGCACCCTCTCCAATGCAATCACATCCTTCCTATAGTGTGGCAACCAGAACTGCACACAGTATTCCAGCTGTGGCCTAACTAGCGTTTTGTACAGCTCCATCATAACCTCCCTGCTCTTATATTCTATGCCTCGGCTAATGAAGGCAAGTATCCCATATGCCTTCTTAACCACCCCATCTAGCTGTCCTGCTGCCCTCAGGGATCTATGTACATGCACACCAAGGTCCCTCTGTCCTTCCTAGGGTTCTACCATTCATTGTGTATTCCCTTGTTAGTCCTCCCAAAATGCATCACCTCACACTTTTCAGGGTTAAATTCCATTTGCCACTGTGCTGCCCATCTAACCAACCCGTCTATATTCTCCTGTAGCCGGAGGCTTCCCTCCTCGCTATTTATCACTCCACCAATTTTTGTCATCTGCGAACTTACTGATCATACCTCCTACATTCATATCTAAATCACTGCGGTACACCACTGGACACAGGCTTCCAGTCACAAAAACAACCTTCGACCATCACCCTCTGCCTCCTGCCACTAAGCCAATTTTGGAGCCAATGTGCCAAATTGCCCTGGATCCCATGGGCTCTTACCTTCTTGACCAGTCTCCCATGTGGAACTTTGTCAAAAGCCTTACTAAAGTCCATGTAGACTACATCAACTGGACTGCCCTCATCCACACACCTAGTCACCCCCATCGAAAAATTCAATCAAATTGGTTAGACATGATCTCCCCCCTGACAAAGCTATGCTGACTATCCTTGATTAATCCTTGCCTCTCCAAGTGGAGACTAATTCTGTCCCTCAGAATTTTTTCCAATAATTTCCCTACCACTGATGTTCAGCTCACTGGCCTGTAATTCCCTGGTTTATCCCTACTACTACCCTTCTTGAATAATGGTACGACGTTAGCTGTTCTCCAGTCCTCTGGCACCTCCCCTGTGGTCAGAGAGATTCTGAAAATTTGTGTCAGAGCCCCTGCAATCTCCTCCCTTGCCTCACACAGCAGGCTGGGATACATCTCATCTGGGCCTGGGGTTTATCCACTTTTAAGCCCGCTAAAACCAGTAGTACCTCCTCCCTCTCAATACTAATTTGTTCAAGTATATCACAATGTGGGCCAGATGCAGCTGGGGGTGGGACTGGAAGCCGGAAGCCATTGGCGGCGCGCATGGACGCAGCAGCTTTGTCTCTCCCGAGACTGTGCGTTTTTACCTTCTTCCTGTATCTCTTCTTGACTCTGCTCACGTGGGAATTGAGGGCGGACCTGCTGTACAGCCGGCAGACGCTCCTTGATATCGGGGTCGATTGCGTGCGGCTCACACTCGGCGCCATCGATCTGCCTCCCGACATCGCTCGATCCCCGGGACCAGCGTGGTGTCCTCCCCCAGCCGGAAGTTGGCGCAGACCGCGCAAACAGAGGCGGGGCAAGAGGGCTGGAATCCACAACAAGTTAAAGAGGGCCCCACACAAACCCTCCCTCCCAAGTATTTCCCTGGCCAACGTTAGGTCATTGGAAAATAAAATGGATGAGATCAAACTTGATCGCTCCTCACAGAAAAGGACAAAGGAATGCTGCGCCATGATCTTCACAGAGACCTGGTTGAACAACGGCATCCCTGACACCACCATCCAGCTAGAAAGACGCACGGTCTTCCGCGCCGACAGAGCTGCAGACTCCGGTAAGAGCAAGGGAGGCGGTTTGTGCATTTACACTAACAATGCCTGGTGCACTAACACGGACATAATCGATAGATCCTGTTCTGCTGATTTGGAATTCCTCATGGTAAGGTGCAGACCCTTCTACCTGCCTCGGGAATTCACGGCTGTTATCATCACTGCAGTCTACATCCCACCACACGCTAATGCCAAACTAGCACTGAAGGACCTCTATAGGGCTATCAGCTAACAACAAACTGTGCACCCAGACGGAGCCTTTATCATTGCCGGGGACTTCAATCACATAAACCGAAAATCTGTACTCCCGAAATTTCACCAGAATGTTTCCTGCCCCACAAGAGGGGAGAACACACTGGATCAAGTCTACACGAGCATTGTAGATGCTTATAAGGCCATTCCCTGCCCCCAGCTTGGGAAGTCTGACAACCTCCTTGTTTCTAGCCCCGGCATACAAACCGCTTATCAAGAGTGAAAACATCAGTAAGATCAGTGAAAGTATGGCCAGAGGGGGCAGTCTCAGAGCTTCAGGATTGCTTCGAACGCACTGATTGGAGCATATTTGCCCATACTGACATCGAGGAATACACATCCACAGTGCTATTCTACACCAACAGTTGTGTCGAGGTCGTCACGACCCATAAAAATATCAGGACATATCCCAACCAGAAACCCTGGATGAACGGGGAGGTCCGCTCGCTGTTGAAAGCACGCGATGTAGCATTTAAATCTGGCGATGCGGCAGCTTATAGTGCAGCTAGGACCAACCTAAAAAAGGGTATCAGGACTGCCAAAAGAAAACAGACACTGCGGATTGAGGATCATTTCCACAACAACTCGGACCCCCGGCGCATGTGGCAAGGCATCCAGTCTATCACCGACTAAGAGTAAAAACACCAGCCCCCCGGTTAGCGATGACTCCCTTCCGGAGGAGCTTAACAAATTCTACGCTCGCTTTGACAGGGACAACAGGGAGCCGGCTACCAAAGCCTTGCTACCCCCGGAAGACCAGGCGCTCACTCTGTCGACCTCCGACGTAAGGGGTGCTCTACGCGGAGTGAACACACGTAAGGCTGCTGGACCTGACAGCATCCCTGGACGGGTACTCAAAGAATGTGCTGATCAGCTGGCTGATGTCTTCACCGCCATCGTCAATCTGTCACTGGCCCAGGCAGTAGTCCCTACATGCTTCAAGACCGCCACCATTATTCCGGTGCCAAAGCAAACGGCTGTGACGTGTCTGAATGACCATCGACCTGTTGCACTCACACCCATCATAATGAAGTGTTTCGACAGACTGGTCCTGGCTCACAGCAAAGCCAGTGTTCCCGCCTCTCTTGACCAACACCAGTTTCCCTATCGTGCAAACAGATCAACGGAGGATGCAATCACAACTGCTCTTCATTCTGCATTGAAACATTTAGACGGTAAAGAGACCTACATCAGAATGCTGTTCATAGACTACAGCTCAGCATTCAACACCATCGTCTCCAACAAGCTGGCCACCAAACTCCACACTCTTGGCCTGAACACTTCCCTTTGCAACTGGACCCTGGACTTCCTAACTAACAGACCCCAGTCTGTCAAATTAGGTAACCACACCTCCCCCCCACCTGACCCGGAACACGGGGGCCCCCACAAGGTTGTGTGCTGAGCCCCCTCCTCTACTCCCTCTTCACCCACGACTGTGTGGCTGTTCATGGTTCCAACACCATCATCAAGTTTGCGGATGATACCACGGTGGTAGGTCAGATCACCAACAACGATGAGTCAGCCTACAGGGAGGAGATCCAGTACCTCGTGAAGTGGTGCGCCGACAACAACCTGGCCCTTAACTTCAAGAAAACCAAGGAAATCATTGTGGACTTCAGGAAGTCTAAAGGCGGAAGAGACACCCCCATCCACATCCAAGGGGCTATGGTGGAAAGGGTGGCCAGCTTTAAGTTCCTCGGAGTCCACATCACGGAAGACCTCTCCTGGTCCCTCAATACCCCTTCTTTGGTGAAGAAGGCTCAGCAGCACCTGTATTTCCTAAAGAGGCTAAAGGGATGCAACCGGTCACCCCGGATCCTCTCTAACTTTTACCGCTGCACAATAGAGAGCATCCTGACGAACTGTATCAGTGTGGTATAGCAGCTGTACCTCCTATGACTGGAAAGCCCTGCAGCGGGTAATCAAAACTGCCCAACGCATTACCGGCACCCGGCTACCGACCATTTAGAACATCTACCAGAAACGCTGTCTACGGAGGTCACTGACCATCATCAAAGACCCTACCCACCCCAGCCACAGTTTGTTCGCCCCCTTGCCATCTGGGAGATGCTACAGATGCATTCACACCCACGCGACCAGATTTAGGAACAGCTTCTTTCCCAGGGCTGTCATCCTACTGAACTCTGCTAATAAACTCTAAAGCCTGCACATCTGTCAATGCACTTTATTATGTTTATGTTACAAGCCAAATGTATGTTAAATGTCTTAATCAAAATGTACACTCTCGGGAGCCACAAGATTACATTTCGTTGTACTGCACTTGTGCACTAACAATGACAATAAAGTTGATTATGATTATTATCCCCCTGCCTGAACAAGGTGGATGAATTAGTTGTGGAAATAGAGGTAAACAAGTATGATTTGATTGGGATTACAGAAACGTGGCTGCAGGGTGGGCAAGGCTGGGAACTTAACATCCAGGGATATACAATATTTAGGAAGGATCGGCAAAAAGGTAGGGGAGGTGGGGTAGCATTGCTGGTAAAGGAGGGGATTAATGCAATGGAAAGGAAGGATATTAACTCGGATGAAACGGAATCTGTATGGGTAGAAATGAGAAATAGCAAGGGGAGGAAAACGTTAGTGGGTGTGATATATAGGCCTCCAAATAGTAATATGGAGGTGAGGGAAGGCATAAAAAGGGAAATTAGAGAAGCGTGCGATAAGAGCACAGCTGTCATCATGGGTGACTTTAATTTACATATTGATTGGACTACCCAAATTAGTAAAAATTCTGAGGAGGAGGAATTCCTGGAATGTTTTCGGGACGGTTATCTGGACCAATATGTCGAGGAGCCGACTCGAGATCAGGCCATTTTAGACTGGGTATTGTGGAATGAGAAGGGACTTATCAGCAATCTTCTTGTACGAGGCCCCTTGGGTCAGAGCGATCATAATATGATCGAGCTCTCAGTCGAGATGGAGAGTGAGGAAATTGAATCAGAGACTAAGGTCCAGAACTTAAATAAAGGGAATTACGAGGGTATGAGACGGGAATTGGGTAAGATTGATTGGGTGGTGTTTCTGGGGGGATTGACAGTGGAGAGACAATGGCAAGCATTCAAAGGTAGAATGGAAGAATTCCAGAACATGTTTATACTGGTTTGGCATAAAAATAAACCTAAAAAGGTGACTCAACCGTGGATAACGAGGGAAATTAGGGACAGCATAAAATCAAAAAAAAAGGGCATATCAACTGGCAAAAAAAAGCACCAGACCGGAAGATTGGGGGCAGTACAAGATACAGCAAAAGAGGACAAAGGGATTAATCAGGAAGGGGAAAATAGAATACGAAAGTAAACTTGCAGCAAACATAAAGACAGACTGCAAAAGCTTTTATCGGTATATCAGGAGGAAAAGACTGGTAAAATCCCAAGTCGGTCCCTTGCAGTCCGATTCGGGAGAATATATAATGGAGAATAAGGAAATGGCAGACCAATTAAACTCATACTTTGGTTCTGTCTTCACAAAGGAGGACACAAGTAACCTCCCAGGAATATCGGCAAACATAGGGACTAATGAGAGGGAGGAGCTGACAGAAATTAGTATCTCTAGGGATATGGTGTTGGGTAAGTTGAGGGGACTGAAGGCCGACAAATCCCCGGGGCCTGATAAACTACATCCTAGGGTACTTAAGGAGGTGGCCCTGGAGATAGCAGATGCTCCAAGGATCATCTTCCGGAACTCCATTGACTCGGGAACAGTACCCGTGGATTGGAGGGTAGCTAATGTTACCCCAATATTTAAAAAGGGGGGTAGAGAGAAAGCAGGGAATTATAGACCAGTAAGCCTTACATCGGTTGTGGGCAAAATGCTAGAGTCCATTATTAAGGATAAAATAGCGGAGCACTTGACAAATGGGGAAAGGATCGGACAGAGTCAACATGGATTTACAAAGGGTAAATCGTGTTTGACTAATCTGCTGGAATTTTTTGAGGAAGTAACTGGTAAAATAAATGGGGGAGAGCCAGTGGATGTGGTGTACCTTGACTTCCAGAAAGCCTTCGATAAGGTTCCACACAAAAGATTATCATGCAAAATTAAGGCTCATGGGATTGGGGGCAAAGTATTAACGTGGATAGAGAACTGGCTGGCGGATAGAAAACAGAGAGTTGGAATAAACGGCTCGTTTTCGGAGTGGCAGGCAGTGACCAGCGGGGTGCCGCAAGGATCTGTCCTGGGACCCCAGCTGTTCACAATATATATATAAATGATCTGGATCAGGGAATTGGATGCAATATTTCCAAATTCGCTGACGACACTAAACTAGGAGGAGGGGTGGGCTCTGATGAGGATGTCAGGAGGCTACAGTGCGATTTGGACAGGTTGGGGGAATGGGCAGATACGTGGCAGATGCACTATAATGTGGATAAATGCGAGGTTATCCACTTTGGGGGTAAAAACAGGAGGGTAGATTATTATCTAAATGGCAATAGATTGGGAGATGGGGAAGTGCAGAGGGACCTGGGTGTTCTTGTGCACCAGTCACTGAAGGAGAGCATGCAGGTGCAACAGGCGATCAAGAAGGCAAATGGTATGTTGGCCTTCATATCAAGGGGGTTCGAGTATAGGAATAGGGATACCTTACTACAGCTGTACAAGGTGCTGGTGAGACCGCATCTGGAGTATTGTGTACAGTTTTGGTCGCCCCATCTGCGGAAGGATGTTCTTGCCATGGAGGGAGTGCAACGGCGATTCACCAGGCTGATACCTGGAATGGCGGGAATGACCTACGAAGAGAGATTAAATAGTTTGGGCTTGTACTCACTGGAGTTTAGAAGATTGAGAGGGGATCTCATCGAAACATATAAAATTATGGCAGGCCTGGACAGGCTGAATTCAGAGAGAATGTTTCCAATGGCCGGGGAGCACAGAACCAGGGGCCACAGTCTAAAAATAGCGGGCAAATCATTTAAAACAGAGATGAGGAAGAATTTCTTCACTCAAAGAGTGGTGAGCCTGTGGAATTCCCTGCCACAGAGGGCTGTGAAGGCTAATTCAATAAATATTTTCGAGAGAATTGGATATATTTCTGAAGGCTAAGGGGATTAAGGGTTACGGAGAAAAGGCGGGGACGGGGTACTGAACTGGTAAGATCAGCTATGATCTCAGACGAAGATCAGCCATGATCTCATTGAATGGCGGAGCAGGCTCGAAGGGCCGAATGGCCTACTCCTGTTCCTATCTCTATGTTTCTATGTTTCTATGATTTCTATGCCTGCATCGTCCTTCTCCATAGTGAACACAGATGCAAAATATTAATTTAAAACCTCACCTACATCTTCTCGCTCTACACACAGATTGCCACTTTGGTCCCTAATGGGCTCTACTCTTTCCCTGGTTATCCTCTTGCCCTTAATATAATAAAACACCTTGGGATTTTCCTTTATTTTGCCCACCAGTGTTTTTGCATGACCCCTCTTTGCTCTACAAATTTCATTTTTAAGTACCTCACTGCACTTTCTATACTCCTCTAGGGCTTCCACTGTTTTTAGTGCTTTGTATCTGCCAAAAGCCTCCCTTTTTTCCCCCCTAATCCATTCTTGTATGTCCCTTGACATCCAGGGTTCCCTGGGCTTGTTGGTCCCACCCTTGAACTTTACGGCAACATGTTGGCGTTGTACTCTATTTTCTTTCTGAAAGACTCCCAGTGCTCTGATGTGGATTTTCCTACAAGTAGCTGATCCCAGTCCACTTTGGCCAGATCCTGCCTTCTCATATTAAAAATCGGCCTTCCCCCAATTTAGAACCTTGATTTCCGGTCCATCTTTGTCCTTTTCCATGACTACCTTAAATTTCACCAAATTATGGTCACTGTCACCAAAATGCTCTCCTACTAACCCTTCTACCACTTGCCCTGCTACATTCCCTCGAATTAGGTCCAGTACCGCCCCCTCTCTTGTAGGACTTTCTACATGTTGGCTGAAAAAGCTCTCCTGGATGCACTAAGAATTCCACACCCTCCAAAGCCTTTCACACTCTGACTATCCCAGTTAATATTGGGGAAGTTGAAATCCCCAACAATTATTACCCTCTTATTTCTACACTTCCGAGATTTGCCGACATATCTGTTCCTCTATCTCCCCCTTACTGTTTGGGGGCCTATAGTACACTCCAGCAAAGTGCTTGCCCCCTTTTTGTTTTTAAGTTCTACCCATATGGCTTCATTAGAGGAACCTGCTAAGATATCATCCCTCCTTACAGCAGAAATTGACTCCTTGATTAACATTACTAACCTGATTTTTGGTCAACTCTTGGAGTATTCGCGTTTAATAAATCTCCGGGAGAAGGAGTCGCTTCACTTGTACTGGTTCCTGCGGCCTGATCATCTTCCCCAAGAGCAGGGCCGTGACCCTGACTTTGTTCACTTGTACCTGTTCCTGGGGCCTGATCACTGACCCCACGAGCAGGGCCTTGATTCTGGGGGGTGTTTTATTGTTTTACTTAAGAGCCGAGCCCCATCAGGGCGAGCGCGGGAGGGCCGGGGGTGGCGAGCGCGGGAGAAACATAGAAGATAGGAGCAGGAGTAGGCCATTCGGCCCTTCGAGCCTGGTCCGCCATTCAATGAGATCATGGCTGATCATCCAAATTCAGTACCCTGTCCCTGCCTTCTCCCCACATCCCTTGATCCCTTTAGCCTCAAGAAATATATCCAACTCTTTATTAAATATATTTAATGAACTGGCCTCCACCGCCCTCTGTGGCAGAGAATTCCACAGGTTCACCACTCTCTGGGTGAAGAAATTCCTCCTCATTTCAGTCCTAAGTGGCTTACCCCTTATCCTTAGACTATGACCCTTGGTTCTGGACTCCCCGGCCAACAGAAACATCCTTCCTGCATCTAGTCTGTCCAGACCTGACAGAATTTTATAGGTTTCGATGAGATCCCCTCGCAATCTTCTAATCTCCAGTGAGTATAAGCCCAATCGACAAAATCTCTCCTCATACGTCATTGCTGCCATCCCAGGTATCAGCCTGGTGAATCTTCGCTGCACTCCCTCTGTGGTGTATGTGCCTTTAAGAGCCCCTGTGTACTGTAATGCCGGTAGTGGCCACTCAGGCTATATAAGCCTGTATAGTGTCTTGTGTCCATCAGTTCACCTCCAGACTTTGTCCAGTAAACACCTGTAAACCAACTCCTGCATTCCGGTGTCTTCATTAACACACGGATACAACAGTGGCGACGAATTGGAAACGGACTTACCTGCAATTCGGCAGCACCTCAAGGAGATCGATTCTTCAGACAAAGGAAGAAGAAAAAAAAAAGAAAAAACTGTGGTTTCACCAGCTAGCCGGGCTGGTGGCAGGTACTGCAATAATCCTTCCTGGGCGGCGGGCTGGGGCTCGATCGGCTGGCTCTACAGCGGGGCCAAGCAGTGAAGGCGCAGGCAAACAGAGACGAAGGGTGGAGCACTCGGGAGACGGCCAGCTCTGCAAAGCAGGTCGGCGTTCGGACGCGGAGGGAGGGTAAGTCCCAGAGAGTCCGGCGGGAACAAGTCTCTGACTATTAAAAATATTTGTATAATTAAAACCGCAGAGAACAGCGTCGTCAGCAGCAGCAACAGCGGCGGGAAAGCGCAGGAGGCGCCATTTTTATTTCCAGCAAGGAGGAAGGGAAAGCGCGGAAGGCGCCATTTTTTTTTCAGGATGCCCAAGACTGGCAATATTACTGCTTTCGATGGTGATGTGGAGGATTGGACCACATATGTAGAAAGAGTGGAGGTATATTGCACAGCAAATGAAATAGAGGATGATAAAAAAGCATCGATACTCCTGAATCTAATGGGCGCAAAGACATACGGGCTGTTACGAAACTTAATCACTCCAGCCAAACCGATGGACAAGAATTTTAAGGAAATTGTTGATACCCTACAGGAGCACTTAAACCCAACACCGCTGCCGATAGCGGAACGGTTCAAATTCTTCAGGAGGAATCAGCACAAGAATGAAAGTAACGCTGATTACCTCACCGAATTAAGGAAGCTATCAAAGCACTGCCAATTCGGAGCAGGACTGGCAGATTCTCTTCGAGACAAATTCGTCTGCGGTCTCCTAAATGAAGAAACACAGAAAAGGCTACTTTCTGAGAAAGATTTAACACTGGACAAGGCTTTCAGTATGGCTGTATCATACGAAGCAGCAGCGAGAGGAGCTGCAGAGATACAGCACAAGCCACAGGATTTCGGCACCCATGAAATAACACAGGGTTGAGAGAGAGATGTTATCGGTGCGGCAGATCCACCCATGACCAGAGGGACTGCTGGTTCAAGGACAAAGCATGCAGGCAATGCGGAAAGATGGGACACATTGCACGTGTATGCCGATCTGGAAAAAAAAATCCACTGACAAAAAAAAAAAAATCAATAAAGTACAAAAAGGTACAAATGATGACGGACAGTAGCTCCGAAGACCAGAAGAGCGATAGCGACTCCGGAAACAAGAGACTAAGCGGTCTCAAATTACATAATGTAATTGTCAAAGAAGATTACCAGACCATTTGGGTTACCCTCACAATAGCAGGGTCCCCAGTTAAAATGGAGCTAGATACAGAATCAGCTCTGACCGTCATAAGTCGACAGGATTACGAGCGGCTATTTCCGCACATACCCTTGAAAGACACATCCATTATCTTAAAAACATATACGAGGCAGAAAGTATACCCCAGAGGGAAAATAAGGGTGCCTGTTGTATACAACGGCAAGGAAATACAGAAGTTGTATTTATATGTTCTGCAAAATGGCGGTCCACTGCTGTTGGGACGTGAATGGATCAGAAAGATACATTTAGACTGGCACTCCATTCAGGCACTGACGGTGACCAGTAAGAAAAAAAATGATGACGTCATACCTGAACGATTGAAAGACATCTTGGCCAACGCCAAAGAAGTGTTTCAACAGGAACTAGGAACCTTGAAAGGCGTCACTGCCTCAATAAAAGTGGAAGATGCGGCAATTCCCAAGTTTTTTTAAGGCAAGGCCGGTGCCATACGCAATTCGTCCAGCAGTCAAGGCAGAGCTGGAGAATTTGGAAAAGGCAGGCGTATTATCCAAGATAGATTGGAGCGAGTGGGCAACACCCATCGTCCCTGTCATGAAGAAAACGTTGAATAATGATAAATCTGAAGAACAGAGAAAAATTCGCATCTGTGGGGACTTCAAGGTGACTGTAAACCCGGTCCTTCACATGGTACAGTATCCTCTTCCGAGGATAGAAGATATTTTCGCCTCACTATCCGGAGGGAAACGTTTCACAAAAATTGACTTGGCACAGGCATATCTACAGATGGAGGTTGAGGAGGCCTCCAAAAAGTATCTCACAATAAACACACACAAAGGCCTGTACCAGTGCAATCGACTGGTTTTCAGAATAGCATCAGCTCCAGCTATCTGGCAAAGGGCTATGGAACAAGTCCTGCAAGGAATTCCTGGGACTCAATGCTACCTAGACGACATCCTTGTAACAGGAGAAAATGACAACGAGCACCTTGCCAATTTGGAGCAGGTGCTCACTAGGCTGAGAGAACGGGGCCTACGAGCAAACCGCCCCAAGTGTGAATTTTTCCAGAAACAAATATCATAGTGGCCACATAATTAACGAAGAAGGGTTGCATAAGTCCCCTGAAAAAACTGAAGCGGTCATAAAAGCCCCAGCACCTGAAAATGTCTCACAATTACGGTCGTTCCTGGGATTGATAAATTACTATCATAAATTTTTACCGAACTTGTCAACTGTTCTGCACCCTCTTAACGAACTGCTACAAACGGGAGTAATTTGGGAATGGAGCGAGGACTGTAAACGTGCCTTCCATAAATGTAAAGGCTTGATCACGTCCAAGGAAGTTTTGGCTCATTACAACCCATCACTGCCAATCAGACTGGCATGCGATGCATCCCCTTACGGCGTAGGAGCGGTATTATCGCATAGATTCCCTGATGGCTCGGAGCGGCCGATAGCTTTTGCGTCACGCTCATTGAACTCAGCTGAGCGTAACTATGCCCAGATCGACAGGGAAGCACTCAGCCTGGTATGGGGAGTGAAGAAATTCAACCATTACCTACATGGACAAAAATTTACCTTATTGACTGACCATCAATCCCTCGTCTCCATATTCAACCCTAAAAAGGGCGTTCCCATTATGACAGCACAAAGGCTACAGAGGTGGTCCCTTTTCCTAGGGGCACACCGATATGACATAGAATACAACGGATCAAAACAGCATGGAAATGCTGACGGTTTATCGCGTCTACCGTTACCAACGGTAGAAGAAGCACCTACAGTAGACCCAGTGGAAATGTTCCACTCTACCATAGTAGATTGTCTACCAGTAACAAATGCTGCCATTGAAAAGAAAACGAGAAATGACCAGACTCTCTCACGAGTCTACGATTTAACGGTGAAGGGATGGCCAGCACATGGCGAACCACTGTTGCCAGCATTCTCGCAAAGAGGAGAACAGCTGTCAGTGTGTCAAGGAACCTTGATGTGTGGATCCAGAGTGGTGATTCCACCCAAACTCCAGGATAAAGTGCTAAAGGAGCTTCACGAGGGGCATCTGGGTGGAGTGAAAATGAAAATGAAGAACCTAGCCAGAGCGTTTGTGTGGTGGCCAGGTATCGATGAAGACATCGAAGAAATGACCAAGGGCTGTCTAGGATGTCGGAAGGTCCAAAACGCCCCACCACAAGCCCCTCTACATCCATGAGAATGGCCCTCATCTCCATGGCAAAGGGTACACATCGACTTTGCTGGTCCATTTATGGACTCCATGTTCTTAATCGCGGTTGACGCACACTCCAAGTGGCCGGAGGTAATAAAGATGTCCTCCACCACCATGGAAAGAACCATCACAGTATTAAGGACCATATTTGCCAGGAATGGGCTGCCTGAACAGATCTGTTCTGATAATGGACCACAATTTGTGTCCGAAGAATTCAGAAAGTTCTTAAAAAAAACAATGGGGTTAAGCACTATACATCCGCCCCATACCATCCCGCCACCAATGGATTGGCTGAAAGGTTTATCCAGACCTTCAAGAAGGCCATAAAGGCTATGGGTAATGAAGGCATCAATCTACAGCATAAGGTAGATAACTTCTTGTTTGCCTACAGGAATGCAACACATATGGTTACAAACCAAACTCCAGCCATGATGTTTTTCAATAGAAGACTAAGGTGCCAGCTGGATTTGATCAAGCCAAACATCAGAAGGGACGTAGAGAACCGGCAATTTCAAGGCATGAATGAAAGGCCAACTAGAACCTTCCAGATAGGTCAACAAGTTTTGGCCCAGGACTACCGTACCGAGAAATGGCAGCCTGGAACTATTTGCACACGACTAGGACCACTGATGTATACCGTGGACATTGGAGAAAGCATAATAAGGCGCCATGCTGACCAGATCATAGAGTCATCCGAAAAGGGACAACCTACACCACTCTATACGCCTAATGATGAAGTAGAGATATCCATAGCATCTACCTCCGATCCGGTGATACTGGAACCAGATGAACCCGGCATTGGCATTCAAGCCGAATCGACCTTACCAAGAGAACCTACGACACCACCGAGGCGTTATCCGGACCGAGTCAGGAAGCCTCCAGAGAGACTGACTTATAATTGATTAACTGCAGCAAATGTTTAGATTATTGTTCTTGTACACATGTTAATAACAATTACTTAAAATGTTATGTACTGGTTGTCTAAAAGGGGAGGAATTGTGGTGTACGTGCCTTTAAGAGCCCCTGTGTACTGTAATGCCGGTAGTGGCCACTCGGGCTATATAAGCCTGTATAGTGTCTTGTGTCTGTTAGTTCACCTCCAGACTTTGTCCAGTAAACACCTGTAAACCAACTCCTGCATTCCGTGTCTTCATTAACACACGGATACAACACCCTCCATGGCCAGAACGTCCTTCCTCAGGTAAGGTGACCAAAACTGCACACAATATTCAAGGTGCAGTCTCACCAAAGCCCTTTACAACTGTAGCAAGACATCCTTGTTCCTGTACTCAAACCCTCTTGCTACGAAGGCCAACATACCATTTGCCTTCTTAACCGCCTGCTGCACCTGCATGCTTACCTTCAGCGACTGGTGCACAAGGACACCCAGGTCTCGTTGCACTTCCCCTTCTCCCAATCCATTGCCATTCAAATAATAATCTGCCTTCCTGTTTTTGCCACCAAAGTGGATAACCTCATTTATCCACATTATAGTGCATTTGCCATGTTTCTGCCCAATCACCCAACCTGTCCAAATCGTACTGGTGTTTCACGACATCCTCCGCGCAGCTTACCCTCCCACCCAGCTTTGGGTCGTCTGCAAATTTGGAGATATTACATCCAATTCCCTCGTCCAGATCATTAATATATATTGTGAATAGCTGGGGTCCTAGGACCGATCCTTGCGGTACCCCTCTAGTCACTGCCTGCCACTCGGAAAACGACCCGTTTATTCCAACTCTTGCTTTCTGTCCGCCAACCAGTTCTCTATCCAAGTCAACACCTTGCCCCCAATCCCATGTGCCTTAACTTTGCACGCTAATCTCTTCTGTGGGACCTTATCGAAAGCCTTCTGAAAGTCCAAATACACCACATCCACTGGTTCTCCCCCATCCACCCTGCCAGTTACATCCTCAAAAAACTCCAGTAGATTAGTCAAGCATGACTTACCTTTTGTAAATCCATGTCGACTTTGTCCAATCCTGTCACTGCTTTCCAAGTGCTCTGCTATTACACCTTTTATAATACTCTAGCATTTTCCCCACTACCGATGTCAGGCTTACCGGTCTATAATTCCCTGCTTTTTCTCTACCACCTTTTTTTGAATAGTGGGGTAACATTAGCTACCCTCCAATCCATGGGTACCGTTCCAAAGTCCATAGAGTTCTGGAAGATGACCAGCAATGCATCTACTATCTCTAGGGCCACTTTCTTAAGTACCCTGGGATGCAGACCATCAGGCCCTGGGGATTTATCGGCCTTCAGTCCCATCAATTTTCCTACAAATACTGATTTATTTCAGTTCCTCCCTTTCATCAGACCCTATGTTCCCCGGCATCTCTGGGAGGTTATTTGTGTCCTCCTTTGTGAAGACAGAACCAAAGTATGTATTTAGTTGGTCTGCCATTTCCTCATTTCCCATTATAAATTCCCCTGATTCTGACTGTAAGGGACCTACGCTTGACTTCACCAATCTTTTTCTCTTCACATATCTATAAAAGCTTTTACAGTCAGCTTTTATGTTCCCTGAGAGCTTACTCTCATTCTATTTTCCCTTTCTTAATTAATCCCTTTGTCGACTCCTAAACTGATCCCAGTCCTCAGGATTATTGCTTTTTCTAGCCAATTTATATGTCCTCTCCTTGGATCTTATGCTATCCCCAATTTCTCTTGTTAGCCACGGTTGAGTCACCTTTTTTGTTTTATTTTTATGCCAAACTGGGATGAACAAATTCTGTAGCTCATCCATTCGGTCTTTGAATGTGTGCCATTGCCGATCCACCGTCAACCCTGAGTGCCATTCCCCAATCAATCCTACCCAACTCGCTCTTCAGACCATCATAGTTTCCTTTATTTAAATTGAGGACCCTTGTCTCTGAGTCAACTACTTCATTCTCCATCTTAATGAAGAATTCGATCATATTATGATCGCTCCGACCCAAGGGGCCTCGTACAACAAGATTGCTAATTAATCCTTTCTCGTTACATAATACCCAGTCTAAGATGGCCTGATCTCTGGTTGGTTCCTCGACATATTGGTTCAGGAAACCATCCCGTAAACACTCCAGGAATTCCTCCTCCACAGTATTGTTACTAATTTGGTTGGCCCAATCTATATGTAGATTAAAGTCACCCATGATGACTGCTGTGCCCTTATTGCAAGCTTCTTTAATTTCCCTTTTAATGCCATCCCCAACCTCCGCCTTACTGTTTGGAGGTCTATATAACACTCCCACTAATGTTTCTTTCCCCCTTAGTATTTGTGGTAAACCACTGTTTGTATTCCTGTTTGTCCTGTTTGTATTCCACTGTGTACATGCCTGGACATGCCTCGGCTGACTCCTCCCACAGGTCCTAGTATAAAGGTGACTGCTCCCCAGCCCTTGGTATCCTGGACCGGTCGACCACTCGAGGCAGACCTCCATTCTGTTGTTAATAAAAGCCTTTAGTTACTCTCCTAACTCTCAGTCTTTTATGAGTAATTGATAGCGCATCAATTTTATTAACAACATTTTTATAATGGAGAAGATCCTCACACCAGCATGCCTGGACTTAGATCATCGGGAGGCGGACTCATCCACCAAGTTTACTCACTGGCTTAAGTGTTTCGAAAAATTCCTGACCGCCTCCGAAGCAATCAAATCGGACGAGGACAAACTGGATGTCCTGACCTCCAAAGTGAACCACCGAGTGTACTCGGTCATCCAAGACGCGACCTCGTACGCGGATGCTATCAAGCTCCTCAAGGACCAGTACACGCGCCCAGTGAACGAAGTGTACGCCAGGCACCTCCTGGGGAGTCGTAAACAACAACCTGGGGAATCGACCGTGGAATACCTTCAGGCACTGTCTGTGCTTGGCCGGGCCTGTGGTTGTAAGGATGTAAAGGCCGCCGTGTACACAGAGGAACTTATCCGGGACGCTTTTGTAGCGGGCCACAGATCCAATTACACACGACAGCGACTGTTGGAGCAGAGTAACCTCGACCTCAACAAGGCCTCTGAACTCGCACTATCGTTGGATGCAGCCTACCAGGGCATGGATGCCTACTCCTCTGCACCGTGGACGCCGCAGGGAATGACAGCCTGGGACACGGTAGGACCGCCTCATAGCGCCGTGCCACCCCAGCCACACCCCAACAACGGCCCAACTACCGCAGCAGTGTCCCAAGGCCAGACAGCAGTGCCCCAAGGCCAGAAATGCTACTTCTGTGGCCAGGCAAAACACCCCAGAGCGCGCTGCCCGGCGAAAAACGCGATCTGCTCGGGCTGCGGGAAGAAGGGACACTACGCTAGCGTCTGCAGGGCCAAAGCCACCCCGAACCCCAGCAGCGCCGCGTGTGGGCCGCCATTTTGGACCTCCCCGGCCGTGTGCGAATCACCGGTACAGCAGCCATTTTGGACGCCTCCAGCCACATGGGGATCATGGACGCCGCCATCTTGGACGACAGCCGGGACGCAGCAGGCCCCCGACACCGCCTCATCTGATACCCGCAGCGACACACCGACCCCTACGCTGGCATCCGTTACACTGGACCAAGCGAGACCGCACCAACTGGCCAGTTCCACAATGGACATTAAGGTAAATGGTCACGATACAATCTGCCTTTTTGACTCTGGGAGCACGGAGAGCTTCATCCACCCCGACACGGTGCGGCGTTGCTCTCTCCCAGTCCTGCCTGCGCAACAGCGGATTTCTATGGCCTCCGAGTCCCAGTCGGCGGACATCGGCGGCTACTGCGTGGTGACACTCGTAGTAGACGGGACTGTGTACGAACATTTTAAACTTCTGGTCCTGCCTGACCTCTGCGCTGCCGTCCTGCTGGGGTTAGATTTTCAGTGCCACCTTAGAAGTGTTACGATGGCGTACGGTGGACCCCTACCCCCACTCACAGTCCGCAGCCAGCAGCTTCCAAATTGCCCGCCGCGCACCAGGTGCAACCTCTCCACACTCAGAGTCACCCCCCCCACCACTGTTTGCTAACCTCACCCCCGCCTGTAAGCCCATCGCCACAAAGAGCAGGCGATACAGTGCCGGGGACAGGGTTTTCATTAAAACCGAAGTGGAGCGGCTCCTGAAAGAAGGGATTATTGAGGGCAGCACCAGCCCCTGGCGAGCCCAGGTTGTGGTCGTTAAGACCAGCGAGAAGCAGCGCCTGGTCATCGACTACAGCCAGACAATAAATCGCTACACCCTGCTGGACGCCTACCCACTCCCCCGTATAGCTGATATGGTCAACCAGATCGCGCAGTACCGCGTCTTCTCGACCATTGACCTGAAATCAGCGTACCACCAGCTCCCCATCCGCCCTGAGGACCGCCAGTACACTGCCTTTGAGGCAAACGGCCGCCTCTATCACTTCTTTAGGGTTCCCTTTGGCGTCACCAACGGGGTCTCCATCTTCCAAAGGGAGATGGACCGGATGGTAGATCAAAATGTGTTGCAGGCCACTTTTCCATATCTGGACAATGTGACCATCTGCGGCCGTGACTTGCAGGACCATGACGCAAACCTCGAAAAATTCCTCCGCACCGCCCAACTCCTAAACCTGACATATAACAAGGAGAAGTGCATATTCCGCACAAACCGCCTCGCCATCCTTGGCTGTGTTGTGGAACACGGAGTCATCGGCCCCGACCCCGACCGGATGCGTCCCCTTATGGAACTTCCACTGCCCCACTGCCTCAAGGCCCTGAAGAGGTGCCGAGGGTTTTTCTCCTATTACGCCCAGTGGGTCCCCTACTATGCGGACAAGGCCCGTCCGCTGATCAAGTCCACCTCTTTTCCCTTGACGGCAGAGGCCCGCTTAGCCTTCCACCGTATCAAGGAGGACATTGCCAAAGCCACCATGCACGCAGTGGACGAATCCATCCCCTTCCAGGTGGAAAGCGACGCGTCCGACTTTGCCCTGGCCGCTACCCTCAATCAGGCGGGGAGACCCGTGGCCTTCTTTTCACGAACCCTCCAAGGCCCGGAGACCAGACACTCCGCTGTTGAGAAGGAGGCCCAGGCGATTGTGGAGGCTGTGCGTCATTGGAGGCACTACCTGGCCGGAAAACGATTTACCCTGCTCACTGACCAGCGTTCAGTTGCTTTTATGTTTAACAACAAACAGAGGGGCAAAATCAAAAATGACAAGATCTTGAGGTGGAGAATCGAACTTTCCACCTACAACTACGAGATCTTGTACCGGCCCGGGAAGCTAAATGAACCCCCGGATGCGCTATCGCGTGGCACCTGTGCCAGCGCGCAGATCGATAGACTACGGGTCCTCCACAATGACCTCTGCCACCCGGGGGTCACCAGGTTCTTCCACCTCATCAAGGCCCGCAACCTGCCTTACTCTATTGAGGAGGTCAGGACCATGACCAGGAACTGCCAAGTCTGCGCTGAGTGCAAACCACACTTTTATAGACCAGACAGGGCCCACCTGATAAAAGCCACTCGCCCCTTCGAGCGCCTGAGCGTTGATTTTAAAGGGCCTCTCCCCTCCTCCGACCGCAATGTGTACTTCCTCAATATTATTGATGAGTACTCCCGTTTCCCGTTCGCCTTCCCCTGCCCGGACATGACCAGTGCCACGGTCATTAAATGTCTGAACAACCTCTTCACCCTGTTCGGCTTCCCCAGCTATATCCATAGCGACCGGGGCTCATCGTTTATGAGCGACGAACTCCGTCAGTACCTGCTAACTAGGGGTATTGCCACAAGCAGGACCACCAGTTACAACCCCTGGGGGAACGGACAGGTGGAAAGAGAAAATGCGACAGTTTGGAAGGCCGTCCTGCTAGCCTTAAAGTCTAGGGGCCTTCCAACCTCCCGCTGGCAGGATGTGCTCCCCGATGCGCTCCACTCTATTCGGTCACTGCTCTGCACTGCCACTAACGCCACCCCTCATGAGAAAATGTTTGTCTTCCCAAGGAAGTCCACATCAGGGACATCGCTACCGCCATGGCTGACGTCCCCAGGGCCGGTCCTACTGAGAAGACACGTGAGGACCCATAAAACGGACCCCCTGGTCGAGAGGGTCGACCTCCTCCACGCCAACCCCCAGTATGCTTACATCGCATACCCGGACGGGCGGGAGGACACAGTCTCCATAAGAGACCTTGCACCCTCGGGGACCACAGTAACCCACTACCCACCACCACCCCCCCCCCCACGATCCGATATCCAGCCCCAGCAGACGGCAGGCCTGGGCCCCGCGACCCGCTCGACATCTACGAGGACGACACGCCTGTGCCACAGCCTACGCTGGACTCGACGCCGGAAGCTTCACTACCCCTGCCGTCGCCACGCCGATCACAGCGGCAGACAAGACCTCCGGAGAGACTCCAATACACTAACTTTTAATACACTTCACCCCGCCGGACTCAATTTTAAACAAGGGGTGAATGTGGTAAACCACTGTTTGTATTCCTGTTTGTCCTGTTTGTATTCCACTGTGTACATGCCTGGACATGCCTCGGCTGACTCCTCCCACAGGTCCTAGTATAAAGGTGACTGCTCCCCAGCCCTTGGTATCCTGGACCGGTCGACCACTCGAGGCAGACCTCCATTCTGTTGTTAATAAAAGCCTTTAGTTACTCTTCTAACTCTCAGTCTTTTATGAGTAATTGATAGCGCATCAGTATTTCTCAATTCTACCCATACAGATTCCACATCATCAGAGCTAATATCCTTCATTACAATTGTATTAATCTCTTCTTTAACCAGTAATGCTACCCCACCTCCCTTCATTTTTGCCTATCTTTCCTGAATATCGAATATCCCTGGATGTTGAGTTCGCAGTCTTGGCCATCCTTAAGCCACGTTTCCATAATCCCAACCAAATCATATTTGTTTACCTCTATTTGCGCAGCCAATTCATCCACCTTATTACAAATGCTCCTCGCATTAAGACACAAAGCCTTCAGGCTTGTTTTTTTAATGCTCTTAGACCTATTGGAATTATTATTTACTGTGGCCACGTTTGATTTAAACTGTTAATTTCTCTGACTGCCACTTTTGTTTTTCTCCTTCCTATCTTTTGCTTTTATCCTTGTTTTCCTTTCCTCCGTCTCCCTGCTCAGGTTCCCAACCCCCTGCCATTTTAGTTTAAACCCCCCCCCGCGAAACAGTGCTAGCAAACCACCCCGCAAGGATATTTGTCCCGCTCTGGTTCAGGTGCAACCCGTCCGACTTGTACAAGTCCCACCTTCCTCAGAAGCAGACCCAGTGATCCAGGAAACTAAAGCCCTCCCTCCTGCACCAACTCTTTAGCCACGCATTCATCTGCTCTATCCTCCTATTCCTATACTCACTAGCACGTGGCACCGGGAGTAATCCAGAGATTACAACCTTTGAGGTCCTGCTCTTTAATCTGCTACCTAGCTCCCTAAATTCTTGCTGCAGGACGTCATCCCTCTTCCTACCTATGTCGTTGGCCCCTATGTGAATCACGACCTCTGCCTGTTCACCCTCCCCTTCAGAATGCCCTGCAGCCGTTCAGTGACATCCTTGACCCTGGCACCAGGGAGGCAACAAACCATCCTGGAGTCACATCTACGGCCACAGAAACGCCTATCTGTTCCCCTTATGATAGAATCCCCTACCACTATTGCTCTCCCACTCTTTTTCCTCCCTTCCTGAGCAGCAGAAGCACCCCTGGTGCCAGGAAGTTGGCTGCTGCTGCCTTCCCCTGGTGAGTCATCCCCCTCAACAGTATCCAAATTGGTATACCTGTTTGAAAGGGGGATGACCACAGGGGTCCCCTGCACTACCTGCCTGCTTCTATTGCTCCGCCTGGTGGTCACCCATTTCCCTTCTGCCTGTGCAGCCCTACCCTGCGGCGTGACCAACTCATCAAACGTGTAATCCACGACCCTCTCAGCATCGTGAATGCTCCACAACCCATCCATCCGCAGCTCCAGTGCCTCAATACGGCCCGTTAGTAGCTGCAGCTGGATGCATTTCTGGCACACGTGGTCATCAGGGACACTGGCAGCGTCCCTGAATTGCCACATAGAGCAAGAGGAGCACAACACGGGGCTGGGCTCTCCTGGCATGACTTACCCCTTTAATTAATTTAAATTAATTCAATACCACCAGTTAAAAATATACTCTAGGGCGCTTATTTACCAACTGTCCCCACTACACCACAGAGACCCAAGAAAATATAAACCGCAGAATTTAAGCTTGTCTCACTGCTCCCGACACCAGCCTCTGCAAAGAAAGCCCACGAAAGTGAGTTTAAATACTCTCTGGGTCTCCGGTCTCACTGCTCCTGACACCAGCCTCTGTAAAGAAGGCCGGGAGGGGGGGGGGGGGGGGGTGCATGGGCGAGCGCGGGAGGGCCGGGCCGGGGGGGGGGGGTGGGGGGGGGGGGGGGGGGGGAGCGCGGGAGGGCCGGGTGGGGGGCGAGCACGGGAGGGGTGGCGCGAGCGCAGGGGGGGGGGGGGCGCAAGCGCGGGGGGGGTCCATCTCCAGGAGCAGTGTGTATCTGAGTCAATGGGACTCTGACCTTTCTCCCCAGTCCATCTCCGGGACCAGTGTATCTGAATCAATGGGACTCTCTTTGACCTTTTCCCCCAGTCGATCTCTGGAAGCTCTTTGAATCGGAAGAGTTCTCTCCAGTTGGTGCTTTCACAATCCTGTGTTGGTTCACCTGCTGTCGTTCCTCAGTCTGCAATCCCTGTTTACTCTCAGCTGTGGACCTTTCTCAATCACTCAGTCTTTCACCGGGAGATCTAATTATGGCAGGACTGAAAATAACAACATGAATAGTGTGAAGTAATGTAATGTAGACTTTTCTTCAGCTTAATATAAATAAAAGTTTGGGTCCGAGTGCTTCTGTCTGATGTTGTCCCTTTTCTCAGATCCCCGCCCGCCTGGGCTTCCAGCAAATCACCAAAGTTCTGGATAGAAATGTACAATTTCCCTGTGCTTTAGGCAAACCGAAGCTGGGGCCATCTTTCCCAGGTAACACAGTCAGATCTCACTGGGCCCACCCTCCCCGGGTTACACACTGTCTGATCTCACTGGGCCCATCCTCCCTGGGTTACACACTGTCTGATCTCACTGGTATTTCTTTTCCATAACTCCATCCTCTTGCCAAACCCAGTTTCAAGGCCGAGTATTTAGTTTGGAGATTTTCCTCAGTAAATTTCCGGCCTCCTGAGACTCTCCCATTTTCACTGCTCTGGGCAGAAATGCACCATTTTGTGTCCAAACTGCCAATGATCCCACCGCGCCCTCCACCCCCGGACCAGCCCCTGTATTGTGAGCTGGTTCAGCTCATTCCCCGGGACCTGATGAACCCACCGCGCCCTCCACCCCTGGATTGTGAGCCGGTTCAGCTCATTCCCGGGACCTGATGAACCTACCACGCACTCCACCCCTGGACCGGCCCCTGTATTGTGAGCTGGTTCAGGTCATTCCCCGGGACCTGATGCTGACAGGAACCTCCCCTCCATTACAAACCGGTTCTGTTGCACTTTACCCTCCCTCCCTGTGATATAAAACATTAGAACTGAGACTTCCGCATTCTCACTCCTGTAGACGGAAACGCGCCATTTTCTGTGCGGAGTTACTAACCAGAGCGGTGACCCTGTGACCCTCCCTCGCTGTGATCTAAACTCGGGGCTGAGCAGCCGCTGTCAGGCCGGGTGTTGAATGGAGCAGAGTTCCCTCAGTCACAGAGCAGGCCCTGTAACCCAGGCAACCAGCCTGTGTCTGACCCTCACTCACCGATCAACCCGTCCCGCGCGGGATGGCAAGGCCGCGGCACTGCCGTCCCGCGCGGGACGGCAACACAGCAGGAGAGTATCACTATCGCTCCCCTTAAACACCTCAATTAGATGACCCCTTGATCTTCTATGTTCAAGGGAATAGAAGGCTAGACTGTGCAACCTGTCCTGATAATTTAACCATTTTAGCTCAGGTATCATCCGTTGAATCCCCTCCAACGCCAACATCTCTCTTTCCTGAGGGGCAGTGCCCAGAACTGAATAACATGTGGGACAATATTCACTACTCAAAAATATGTTGTGACAGAGATTATCAAATTTTAAAAGAACCATTACCAAACCATAGCAAGAGGAAGTCTTACAAATTATATGTATCTATACATAACCTACTGCTCAGAACCAACAGGTTCCTACTCCTGGACTGCCGAGTACACAGACAGGAGTTTACACTGAATGTTTCACAGACTTTCAGATATAAATTGGAGCCCAGGCCTCTGGCACTGAGATCTGACAGATTGTTACCCTGACAACAGAGGAAATCACTCACCGACAATAACTGAAAACAGAAATAACAAAACCAACATCACATGTTCGGAGTTTAGTGAAGAACATTAACCCTGAACATTCAGCCAGTGTTTCTAACCATGAAGCTGCGATTCCAATACGGATTTTTACACCACCAGACCTGACACTGCGGGTTTACTGAATCCACCGTCAGTTCCAGCTGTACAGAACATTAAGCAGTGCCACATCTACAGAAATACATCAATACAACAGTCACATTGTTGGAGATTCACCCTGTGACCGCTGAAAATCAGATTGTCTTAAACCAGCTAAATCTGTTAGTTCTCGAATTGTATGTATCCATGCACCTGGATCATGGGACCAACAAGAAACTTTTTTCTGACAGCACAAAATAATTTTACTAATAATCAGTAAAATATAAGATTTACGTATCATTTTATCAGTTTATACTTAAATGCTAATCATGTAATTCAACTACCATCGTGAAATTCAGAAATAGATTTACTGATAGAACATAACTCAGTAAATCCAGCGTCCAGTTCAGAATTGTAATTCACAACTGAGTGCCGTTTGTCACGGAGTGCAGCTTGGAACAGAAACATAGAAGATAGGAGCAGGAGTAGGCCATTCGGCCCCTCGAGCCTGCTCCGCCAATCAATGAGATCATGGCTGCTCATGCAAATTCAGTACCCGGTCCCTGCTTTCTCCCCATATCCCTTTAGCCTTAAGAAATATATCTAACTCCTATTTGAATATATTTAATGAATTGGCCTCTACTGCCTTCTGTGGTAGAGAATTCCACAGGTTCACCACTCTCTGGGTGAAGAAATTCCTCCTCATTTCTGTCCTAAATGGCTTACTCCGTATCCTTAGACTGTGACCCCTGGTTCTGGACTCCCCGACCATCGGGAACATCCTTCCTGCATCTAGTCTGTCTAGTCCTGTTAGAATTTTATAAGTTTCAATGAGATCCCCTCATTCTTCTAAACTCCAGCGAGTACAAGCCCAATCGACCCAATCTCTCCTCATATGTCATTCCTGCCATCCCAGGTATCAGCCTGGTGAATCTTCGCTGCACTCCCTCCATGGCAAGAACTTCCTTCCTCAGATAAGGCGACAAAAGCTGTGCACAATACTCAAGGTGTGGTCTCACCAAGGCCCTGTACAACTACAGCAAGACATCCTTGTTCCTGTACTCAAACCCTCTCACTACAAAGGCCAACATACCATTTGCCTTGTTAACTGACTGCTGCACCTGCATGCTTACCTTCAGCGACTGGTGCACAAGGACACCCAGGTCTCGTTGCACTTCCCCTTCTCCCAATCTATGGCCATTTAGATAATAATCTGCCTTCCTGTTTTTGGCCACAAAGTGGACCACCTCACATTTATCCACATTATATTGCATCTGCCATGTTTCTGCCCAATCACCCAACATGTCCAAATCATCCTGGAGTTTCTCGACATCCACCTCACAGCACACACGCCCACCCAGCTTTGTCGTCTGCAAATTTGGAGATATTACATCTGGGTCCCTCGTCTGGATCATTAATGTATATTGTGAATAGCTGGGGTCCAAGGACCGATCCCTGGGGTACCCCACTAGTCACTGCCTGCCACTCGGAAAAAGACCCGTTTATTCCAACTCTTTGCTTCCTGTCTGCCAACCAGTTCTCTATCCAAGTCAGTACCTTGCCCCCAATCCCATGTGCCTTAACTTCACATGCTAATCTCTTATGCGGGACCTTATCGAAAGCCTTCTGAAAGTCCAAATACACCACATCCACTTGTTCTCCCTTATCTATTTTACCAGTTACATCCTCAAAAAAATTCCAATAGATTAGTCAAGCACGATTTACCTTTTGTAAATCCATGTTGACTTTGTCCGATCCTATCACTGTTTTCCAAGTGCTATTACATCTTTTATAATGGACTCTAGCATTTTCCCCGTTTTCTCTCTACCACCTTTTTTGAATAGTGGGGTAACATCAGCTACCCTCCAATCCATGGGAACTGTTCCAGAGTCTACCGAATTTTGGAAGATAGACTATTTCTAGGGCCACTTCCTTAAGTACCCTAGGATGTAGATTATCAGGCCCTGGGGATTTATTGGACTTCAATCCCGTCAATTTCCCTAACACCATTTCCCTACAAATACTGATTTCTTTCAGTTCCTCCCTCTCATTAGACCCGATGTTCCCCGACATCTCTGGGAGGTTATTTGTGTCCTCCTTTGTGAAGACAGAACCAAAGTACAGGAAACTTCGCGATATCCGGCACTGAGCTGCTGCCGATCTATCCAAACTTCCGGATAGACCAGCGCTAATGTTGTAGGATACAGAGGTTTTCATCTCCGTATCCGACAGCAAACACTGTTGCTTAGCAACAGCTTGTAAACACTCGGCCCGTACCTTGGAAGCGTCTGTGAAGCTGTTGCTAAGCTACAGAGATGCTTGCCAGAGCCTGCCTGTTAAAAGAATGCTAGGAGAAGAAAAAAAACCTCACCAAAACGGCTGCTGATTTCTGCTGTTAGATCGAGGTTTGCGGACATACAACCTCCGGATAAGCCAAAGTTTCCTGTATGTATTTAATTGGTCTGCCATTTCTTTGTTCCCCATTATAAATTCCCCTGATTGACTGCAAGGGACCTACGCACGACTTCACCAAACTTTTTCTCTTCACATATCTATAGAAGCTTTTGCAGTCAGTTTTTATGTTCCCTGAAAGCTTACTCTCATACTCTATTTTCCCCCTCTTAATTAATCCCTTTGCTGAATCCTAAACTTCTCCCAATCCTCAGGTTTACTGCTTTTTCTGGCCAATTTATATGTCCTCTCCTTGAATCTTACGCTATCCCTAATTTCACTTGTTAGCCACGGTTGAGTCAACTTTTTTGTTTTATTTTTATGCCAAACAGGGATGAACAAATTCTGCAGTTCATCCATGCGATCTTTGACTGTTTGCCATTGCCTATCCACCGTCAACCCTTTGAGTGACATTCCCCAATCAATCCTACCCAACTCGCACCTCATACCATCGTAGTTTCCTTTATTTAAATTCAGGAACCTGGTCTGAGTCAACTACTTCACTCTCCGTGTTAATGAAGAATTCTATCATATTATGATCGCTCCGACCCAAGGGGCCTTGCACAACAAGATTGCTAATTAATCCTCTCCTTACATAATACCCAGTCTAAGATGGCCTAATCTCTAGTTGGTTCCTCGACATATTGGTCCAGGAAACCATCCCGTATATACTCCAGGAATTCCTCCTCCACAGTATTGTTACTAATTTGGTTAGCCCAATCTATATGTAGATTAAAGTCACCCATGATAACTGCTGTGCCCATATTGCACGCATCTCTAATTTACCGTTTAATGCCATCTCCAACCTCCGCATTACTGTTTGGGGTCCTGTATACCACTCCCACTAACGTTTTCTGCCCCGTGGTATTTCTCAATTCTACCCATACAGATTCCACATCAGAGCAAATATCCTTCCTTACAATTGTGTTAATCTGCTCTTTAACCAGCAATGCTACCCCACCTCGTTTTCGCCTTTCTTTCCTGAATATTGAATACCCCTGGATGTGGAGTTCCCAGCCTTGGTCACCCTGGAGCCATGTTTCCGTAATCCCAATCATATCATATATATCTGTTTACCTCTATTTGTGCAGCGAATTCATCCACTTTATTACGAATGCTCCTTGCATTAAGACACAAAGCCTTCAGGCTTGTTTTTTTAATGCTCTTAGACCTTTTAGAATTATTATTTACTGTGGCCATATTTGATTTAAACCCTTGATTTCTCTGACTGCCACCTTTGTTTTTCTCCTTCCTGTCTTTTGCTTCTATCCTTGTTTCCCTTTCCTCGGTCTCCCTGCTCAGGTTCCCAACCCCCTGCCATTTTAGTTTAAACCCTCCCCCAGAGCACTAGCAAACACTCCCCCTAGGACATCGGTCCCGGTCCTGCCCAGGTGCAAACTGTCAGTTTTGTACTGGTCCCACCTCCCCCAGAACCAGTTCCAATGTCCCAGGAATTTGAATCCCTCCCCCTTGCACCATTCCTCTAGACACGTATTCATCTGAAATATCCTTCTATTGCTACTCTGACTAGCACGTGGCACTGGTAGCAATCCTGAGATTACTACCTTGAGGTCCTATTTTCAAATTTACCTCCTAACCCCCTATATTCATCTTTTAGGGCCTCATCCCGTTTTTTAACCGATATCGTTGGTACCTATATGCACCACGACAACTGGCTGTTCAGCCTCCCCTTCCAAAATGTTCTGCAGCCGCTCTGGAGACATCCTTGACCCTTGCACCAGGAGGCAACATACCATCCTGGAGTCACTTTTGTGGCTGCAGAAACACCTATCTGTTCCCCTTACAATAGAATCCCCTATTGCTGTAGCTCTCCCACTCTTTTTCCTCCCGTCCTGTGCAGCAGAACCACCCATGGTGCCAGGAAGTTAGCTGCTGCTGCCTTCCCCTGATAAGCCATTCTCCCCAGCAATATCCAAAGCGGTATATCTGTTTGAGAGGGGAAATGGTCACAGGGGAACCCTGCACTACCTGCCTGCGCCTACTACTCTGCCTGGTGGTCACCCATTCACTTCCTGCCTGTGCAGCCTTTACCTGCGATGTGACCAACTCCCTAAATGTGCTATCCACGAGGTCTCAAGCATCGCGAATGCTCCAGTATGTATCCACTCGCAGCTCCAGCGCCACAATGAGGTCTGCCAGTAGCTGCAGCTGGATGCACTGCCCGCACACATGGTCGTCAGGGACACAGGAAGTGTCCTTGATTTCCCACATAGTGCAGGAAGAGCACACCACGGCACAGAGCTCTCCTGCCATGCCTTACCCTTTAATTCATTCAAATTAAATTAAATAAAAGTGAGGCAGGTATGGTGACCCAGGAGGTGGGGGAGCCTCAGCCTTTGCAATTGTCCAACAGGTTTGAGGTTCTTGCAGCCTGTATGGATGAAAGCGGTGGCTGCAGGGTGGATGAGCAAACTGACCGTGGCACCGAGGTACAGGAAGCGATTCAAGTGGGGGGAGTAAATAGGAATACAGTGGTAATAAGGGATAGCATAGTCAGGGTGATAGATACAGTTCTCTGCGGCCAAGAGCGAGAGTCCAGATGGCTGTGTTGCCTGCCCGGTGCCAGGGTTCAGGATATCTGCTCTGGGCTAGAGAGGAACTTGCAGTGGGAGGGGGGAGGAGCCAATGGTCGTGGTCCATGTAGGTACCAACACAGTTAGAACTAGGAAAGCGGTTCTGCTGAGAGACTGCGAGCAGCTAGGGGCTAAATTAAAAAGCAGAACCTCAAGGGTAATAATGTTACCTGAGCCACGAGCAAATTGGCATAGGGTAAATCAAATTAGAGAGATGAATGCGTGGCTCAAAGACTGGTGTGGGAGAAATGGGTTTCGATTCCTGGGGCACTGGCACCACACTGGGGAAAGTGGGATCTGTATCGTTGGGACGGTCTTCACTTGAACCGTGCTGGGACCAGTGTTCTGGCGAGTCATATAACTAGGGCGGTAGAGAGGGTTTTAAACTAAATAGTGGGGGCAAGGGATCAAATTTGGGAAGATGTGGTAAATCAAAGAGTAGAGACAAGGCAATAGAGAAAGGTATTAATATGGGAAATGATAAACAGACCGTGACAGGAAGGGATAGAGAGGACAAATCTAAGAGTAAATCAACAGTTAAGGCTAGAGGTTACAAAAATAAAAGGACAAAACTAAAGGCTCTGCATCTGAATGCACGTAGCATTCAAAACAAAACAGATGAACTGATGGTGCAAATAGGAATAAATAAGTATGATCTGATAGCCATTACAGAAACATGGCTGCAGGATGACATAGATTGGGACCTGAATATTGAAGAGTACGTGACATCTAGGAAGGACAGAAAGCTAGGAAAAGGTGGAGGAGTGGCTCTGTTAATTAATGATGGTATTAGCACAATAGAGAGGGATGACCTAAGATCAGGAAACCAGGATGTAGAAGCAGTTTGGGTAGAGATGAGAAATGATAAAGGCAAGAAGTCACTTGTGAGAGTGGTGTACAGGCCCCCTAACAGTAACCACACGGTAGGATGGAGTATAATGGAAGAAATAATGGGAGCTTGTCAGAAAGGTATGGCAATAATCATGGGGGATTTAATCTACATAGAGACCGGAAAAATCAGATAGGCAAAGGTAGCCTAAATGAGGAGTTCATAGAATGTTTTCAGGATAGTTTCTTACAACAGCACGTTCTGGAGCCAACCAGAGAGCAGGCTATACTAGACCTGGTATTGTGCAACGAGATCGGATTAATTAAAGACCTCATAGTGAAGGAGCCCCTAGGTGGCAGCGATCATAATATGATTGAATTTTACCTTCAGTTTGAGGGAGAGAAGAGTGGGTCCAAAGCTAGTATTTTAAAATTAAATAAGGGCAATTACGAGGACATGAAAGCAGAGCTAGTTAAAGAGAACTGGCAAATTAGGTTAAGGGATAGGTCAATAGAGATGCAGTGGCAGACATTTAAGGGGATATTTCAGAATACACAGAATAGATACATTCCAACAAGAAAGAAAAATTCCAAGGGGAGGACCCACCATCCATGGTTAACTAAAAAAATTAACGATAGTATCCAACTTAAAGAAAAAGCATATAATTGCGCAAAGATGGCTGGCAGGTCAGAAGATAGGACAGAATATAAAAAACAGCAAAGAGTGACTAAAAGATTAGTGAGAAAAATTAGAGTACGAGAGAAAGCTAGCTAGAAATATAAAAACAGATAGTAAGAGTTTCTGTAGATATTTAATAAAGAAAAGATTTAACAAAGTGAGTGTTGGTCCGATAAAAAGTGTGTCAGGGAATTAATAATGGAAAATAAGGAGAAGGCAGTTGAATTGTACAGGTATTTTGTATCGGTCTTCACCATAGAGGATACAAGTAACATCCCAGAAATAGCTGTAAATCAGGAAATGGAAGGGAGGGAGGAACCAGTGTGTATCTGAGTCAATGGGGCTCTCTCTGACCTTTCTCCCCAGTCCATCTCCAGGACCAGTGTGTATCTGAGTCAATGGCACTCTCTGACCTTTCTCCCCAGTCCATCTCCAGGACCAGTGTGTATCTGAGTCAATGGCACTCTCTGACCTTTACCCCCAGTCGATCTCTGGAAGCTCTTTGAATCGGAAGAGTTCTCTCCAGTTGGTGCTCTCACAATCCTGTGCTGGTTCACCTGCTGTCATTCCTCAGTCTGCAATCCCTGTTTACTCTCAGCTGTGGACCTTTCTCAATCACTCAGTCTTTCACCGGGAGATCTAATTATGGCAAGACTGAAAATAACAACATGAATAGTGTGAAGTAATGTAATGTAGACTTTTCTTCAGCTTAATAAAAATAAAAGTTTGGGTCCGAGTGCTTCTATCTGATGTTGTCCCTTTTCTCAGATCATCGCCGCGCCTGCCTGGGCTTCCAGCAAATCACCAAAGTTCTGGATAGAAATGTACAATTTCCCTGTGCTTTAGGCAAACCGAAGCTGGGGCCATCTTTCCCAGGTAACATAGTCTGATCTCACTGGACCCATCCTCCCTGGGTTACACACTGTCTGATCTCACTGGGCCCATCCTCCCCGGGTTACACACCATCTGATCTCACTGGGCCCATCCTCCCTGGGTTACACACTGTCTGATCACACTGGGCCCATCCTCCCTGGGTTACACACTGTCTGATCACACTGGGCCCATCCTCCCTGGGTTACACACTGTCTGATCTCACTGGGCCCATCCTCCCCGGGTAACACACTGTCTGATCTCACTGGGCCCATCCTCCCCGGGTAACACACTGTCTGATCTCACTGGGCCCATCCTCCCCGGGTAACACACTGTCTGATCTCACTGGGCCCATCCTCCCCGGGTTACACACTGTCTGATCTCACTGGGCCCATCCTCCCCGGGTTACACACTGTCTGATCTCACTGGGCCCATCCTCCCCGGGTTACACAATCAGAGAAATTTACTGCACAGAAGGCCGCCATTCAGCCCATCTTGTCTGAGCCGGCTGACAAAGATCTATCCACTCTAATCCCACTTTCCAGCACTTGGTCCGTAGCCTGGTAGCTTACAGCACTTCAAGTGCATATCCAAGCAGTTTTTAAATGTGATGAGGTTCTCTGCCTCTACCACCCTTTCAGGCAGTGAGTTCCAGACCTCCACCACCCTCGGTGTAAAAAACTCACCTCAAAACCCCTCTAATCCTTTGACCATCTGCTTTAAATCTATGCCCCCCTGATTATTGACCTTCTGCTAAGGGAAATAGGTCTTTCCTATCCACTCTATCTAGGCCCCTAATAATTTGATACACCTCAAATCGAGTCTCCCCTTGGCCTTCTCTGTTCCAAAGAAAACAACCCGAGCCGATCCAATCTTTCCACATAGCAAAAATTCCCCAGCCCAGGCAAAATCCCCGTAAATCTCCTCTGCACCCTCTGTAATGCAATCACAGCCTTCCTGTAATGTGTTGACCAGAACTGCACGCAGTATTCTAGCTGCGGCCTAGCAAGACAGTTCACACATTACCTCCCAGCTCTTATATTCTATGCCTCGGCTAGTAAAGACCTTTCTCCCCTGTCCATCCACTAGAGGGTGCAGAGCAGATGTAATTTTTTTCACCCAGAGGGTGGTCGGGGTCTGGAACTCACTGTCTGAAAGGATGGTAGAGGCAGAGACCCTCAGCACATTTAAAACGTACTTGGGTGTACACTTGAAGAGCCGTAACCTACAGGGCTGTGGAGCAAGAGTCTGCAGGACGGGTTCATGGAATCCATTCGGGACAGTTTCCTGGAACAAAATGTCATGGAACCAACAATGTTAGAACTTGTATTGTGTAATAAGACAGGGTTAATTAGCAATCTCATAGTAAAGGATCCACTGGGGCAGAGTGATCATAATATGTTAGAACTTCACGTTAATTTTGAGAGGGACTTGCCTAAGTCCGACACTAGTGTCTTAAACTTAAATAAAGCCAATTACATAGGTATGAGGGGCGAGTTGGCTGAGGTAGATTGGAAAAATAGATTAAATGGTATGGCGGTAAATAACCAGTGGCTAACATTTAAAGAAATATTTCATAATTCTCAACTAAAATACATTCCATTGAGAAACAAAAACTCCACGGGAAGTGACCCAACCATGGCTAACTAAAGAAGGTAAGGATAGCATTAGATTGACAGAAGCTTATAATGTTGCAAAGAATAATAGTAAGCCCAACTCTTTACAATCTATATTAACGATTTGGAGGAGGGGACCGAGTGTAACATATCAAAGTTTGCAGATGATACTAAGATGGGAGGGAAAGTAGTGAGTGAGGAGGACATAAAAATCCTGCAAGGGGACATAGACAGGCTAAGTAAGTGGGCAGAGATTTGGCAGATGGAATACAATACTGGAAAGTGTGAGGTTATGCACTTTGGCAGGAAAAATCGTAGAGCAAGTTATTATCTTAATGGCAAGAAACTGGAAAGTACTGAAGTACAAAGGGATCTGGGGGTCCTGGTGCACGAAACTCAAAAGGTTAGTATGCAGGTGCAGCAAGTGATTAAGAAGGCCAATGGAATATTGGCTTTCATTGCTAGGGGGGTAGAATATAAAAATAGGGAGGTATTGCTTCAGTTGTACAAGGTATTGGTGAGACCGCACCTGGAATACTGCGTACAGTTTTGGTGTCCATACTTAAGAAAGGACATACTTGCTCTCGAGTCAGTACAAAGAAGGTTCACTCGGTTAATCCCGGGGATGAGCATATGAGGAGAGGTTGAGTAGATTGGGACTCTACTCATTGGAGTTCAGAAGAATGAGAGGCGATCTTATTGAAACATATAAGATTGTGAAGGGGTTGGATCGGGTGGATGCGGGGAGGATGTTTCCGATGATGGGTGAAACTAGAACTAGGGGGCATAGTCTTAGAATAAGGGGCTGCTCTTTCAAAACTGAGATGAGGAGGAACTACTTCACTCAGAGGGTGGTAGGTCCATGGAATATGCTGCCCCAAAAAGCTGTAGAAGCTACATCATTACATAAATTTAAAACAGAAATAGACAGTTTCCTAGAAGTAAAGGGAATTAAGGGTTACGGGGAGCGGGCAGGAATTTGGACATGAGTCTAGGTTCGATCGGACATGGCCTTGTGGGTAGCGGAGTGGGCCCAGGGGCCGGGTAGCCTGATCCTGCTCCTATTTCGTGTGTCTAATTCTGTTAGATTCAGGAGATGGTTCTGTGATGGTAGATTGGCGGTTAGGATCAGATCAGCCATGATCTTATTGAATGGCGGAGCAGGCTCGAGGGGCCGATTGGCCTACTCCTGCTCCTATTTCTTATGTTCTTATTGAAAGTTTCAGAAACCAGCAAAGATTGACCAAAAATTGATAAAAGGGAAAAAATGCTATGACAGAAAACGAGCAAGAAATCTAAAAGCAGATTGTAAGATTTTCTACAAGTATGTAGGAAGGGAGTAGCAAAAGTAAACATTGGTCCCTTAGAGGCTGAGACAGGAGAAATTATTATGGGGAATAAGGAAATGGCAGAAACATTAAACAAATATTTTGTATCTGTCTTCACAGTAGAAGACACAAAAAGCAGACCAAAAATGGTGGGGAACCAAGGGTCTAATGAGGGTGAAGAACTGAACATAATTCATATAAGTAGAGAAAAAGTACTAGAGAATCTAATAGGACTGAAAACCGACAAATCCCCTGGACCCGACGGCCTACATCCTAGGGTTGTAAAAGAGGTGGCTGAAGAGATAGTGGATACATTGGTTTTGATCTTCCAAAATTCCCTAGATTCTGGAATGGTCCCAGCGGATTGGAAGGTCGCAATTGTAACACCGCTATTCAAGAAAGGAGGGGAGAGAGAAAACAGGGCACTACAGGCCAGTTAGCCCGACATCAGTCATTCGGAAAACACTGGAATCCAGTGTTAAGGAAGTGGTATCAGGGCACTTAGAAAAATCATAACATGATTAGGCAGAGTCAACATGGTTTTATGAAAGGGAAATCATGTTTGACAAATTTATTAGAGTTATTTGAGGATGTTACTAGCAGGGTAGATAAAGGGGAACCAGTGCATGTAGTATATTTGGATTTCCAAAAGGCATTCGATAAGGTGTCACATAAAATATTATTACACAAGATTAGGGCTCATGGGGTTGGGGTAATATAGTAGCATGGATCAAGGACTGGTTACCAGACAGAAAACAGAGAGTAGGGATAAACGGATCTTTTTCAGGTTGGCAGGCTGTAACTAGTGGGGTGCCGCAAGGATCAGTGTTTGGGCCTCAGCTATTTACAATCTATATTAATGACCTAGATGAAGGGACCGAGTGTCATGTATCCAAGTTTGCTGACGATACAAAGCTAGGTGGGACAGTAAGCTGTGAGGAGAATACAGACTCTGCAAAGGGATATAGATAGACTGAGTGAGTGGGCAGTAAGGTGGCAGATGGAGCATAATGTGGGGAAATGTGAGGTTATTCACTTTGGTAGGAAGAATAGAAAAACAGAATATTTTTTAAATGGTGAGAAACTTTCAAATGTTGGTGTTCAGAAAGATTTGGGTGTCCTCGTGCAAGAAACACAGAAAGCTAGCGTGCAGGTACAGCAAGCAATAAGGAAGGCAACTGGCATGTTGGCCTTTATTGCAAGGGGGTTGGAGTATAAGAGTAAGGATGTCTTGCTCCAATTGTACAGGGCCTTGGTGAGACCACACCTGGAGTACTGGGCACAGTTTTGGTCTCCTTATCTAAGGAAGGATATACTTGCCTTGGAGGCGGTGCAACGAAGGTTCACTAGATTGATTCCTGCGATGAGAGGGCTGTTCTATGATGAGAGAGTGTGTAGAATGGGCCGATACTCTCTGGAGTTTAGAAGAATAAGAGGTGATCTCATTGAAACATGCAAGTTTCTGAAGCGGATTGACAGGGTAGATGCTGAGAGGTTGTTTCCCCGGGCTGGAGTGGCTAGAACTAGGGGGCATAGTCTCAGGGCATAGTCTCACAACATGGACCACTTTCCATACCTCGGGAGCCTACTGTCAACAAGGACAGACGTTGATGACGAAGTCCAACACCACCTTTAGTGTGCCAGTGCAGCCTTCGGTCGCCTGAGGAAGAGAGTGTTTGAAGACCAGGACCTCAAACCGCGCACTAAGCTCATGGTCAACAGAGCAGCAGTGATACCCGCCCTGCTGTATGCCTCAGAGACATGGACCATGTACAGCAGGCACCTCAAACGCTGCCTCCGCAAGATCCTGCAAATCCATTGGCAGGATAGGCGCACCAACGTCGGTGTTCTCGCTCAGACCAACATCCCCAGCATCGAAGCTTTGACCACGCTCGATCAGCTCCGATGGACGGGTCACATTGTCCGCATGCCCGATACGAGACTCCCAAAACAAGCGCTCTACTCGGAGCTCCGACACGGCAAGAGAGCCCCAGGTGGGCAGAGGAAACACTTGAAGGACACCCTCAAAGCCTCCTTGAAAAAGTGCAACATCCCCACCAACACCTGGGAATCCCTGGCCCAAGGCCGCACAAAGTGGAGAAGAATCCGGGAAGGTGCCGAACACCTCGAGTCGCTTCCCACCCCACTTCGCCCCAAGGTTCCCAGCGACTGCCCGAGAGAGGCCGGCGCTGCTGTAAATGTCGGAGATTCTCTGATCCACACTCACCGCACCATCCGCCGCTCCTCAGTCCCGCCGCCATTTTATCTCCTTCCTCAAACCGGAGCCTCATCCGGGGACTGCGAGCAGTACCGAGCATGCGCACTGCGGCCACGCAGCGCGCGCTTAAAGTCCCTCACGGAGTCCGTCTCTTCTATTGGCTGCGACTCGTAGATTGACAGCTGTGTTCACCAATCGCAGCCCGCAACGCCTCGGGGCCCCGCCCACTGCGTTAAAAGGCCGCCACCAGCTCCGGGGTCACGTGGCTCCTGATCGGCCGTTCAACCGCCTCAGCGCGCGGGTGAGGTCATAGCCCCGCCCACCGGCGAGCCCTTGTTGCCCAAGGTGCCGGCCGACTGCTGTCCCTTCTCCCCGGGCGGCGGCTGTCCTTCCCCCGGGAGTGGACTCTTCTCTAACTCTGTTCTCCAACTGCTCCTCCCCGCTCCGGGCTGCGGCTTTTATCGCAGCCGCCGGCCCCGCCCCGCCCAGCCGCGCCTTCTGATTGGCTGAAAACCCGGCAAATCTAGGCCTCTGATTGGCGCGTTTTTCAATCCGCTCCAACCTCGGACACCAACGAAAAAGGCGGCTTATAGAATAAGAGCTCGTCTGTGAATCAGACTCGTTATTGTTAAAGTGATGGCCCTCTGTGGGACTGAATATTAACCAGTTATTAAAATCATTGCATCTGTGGGACTGAATAATAATCATTCTTGTTAAAATCATTGCATCTGTGGGACTGAATAATAATCATTATTGTTAAAATTATTGCATCTGTGGATTGAATAATAATCATTATTGTTTAAATTATTGCATCTGTGGATTGAATAATAATCATTATTGTTAAAATCATTACATCTGTAGGATTGAATAATAATCATTATTGTTTACATTATTGCATCTGTGGATTGAATAATAATCATTATTGTTAAAATTATTGCATCTGTGGATTGAATAATAATCATTATTGTTTAAATCATTGCATCTGTGGGATTGAATAATAATCATTATTGTTTAAATCATTGCATCTGTGGGATTGAATAATCATTATTGTCTAAATTATTGCATCTGTGGATTGAATAATAATCATTATTGTTAAAATTATTGCATCTGTGGGATTGAATAATAATCGTTAAAATTATGGTATCTGGGACTGAATAATAATTAAAACGATGGCATTTGTGAGACTAAATAACAATCATTACTGCTAAAGATTGTCATCTGTGGGACTGAATAATCATTTTAATTAAAATTACAGCGTCTGTGGGACTGAATAATCATTTAAATTAAAATTATAGCGTCTGTGGGACTGAATAATCATTAAAATGGCATCTGTAAGACTGAATAATTCATTATTAAATTGTGAATTATGGCAAATTGATCCTTTAAAATTACTGGTTCCTGAATTGACAGATTTAATTTCATTTGAGCTTTTCAGCGACCCGCTTATAAATGAGTGCTTTGTACAAAACAGGGCAGTGACAATGCATCATTTTGTTATATGTTTGTTAAATTTCAATCTATTTTAAATTAACGATATACTGTATTACAAAAACACACCAGCAAAATCTGAACATACGACAAAAAAATGAAAGTGAGGGTTAAATAAAGAAAGGATGATTAAACATTTTTTTAAAGAGTTTCATTCTTTATGCTGTCCATATTTCAAATGTCATTAGTCAAATGAAAATAAATAGTCCCTTCTGGATCTGGTGAGTGGCTCGGAAAAGAGCCTTTGGGTTGAGTTTTTAAGGTGGGAGGAACGAGAGGCTTTATTTGCAGCTGGTGTATTTGGTGACAGCTTTCGTCCCCTCCGAGACGGCGTGCTTGGCCAGTTCCCCGGGCAGCAGGAGGCGGACGGCGGTCTGGATCTCCCGGCCGGGAGGAGATGGTCCGGCGTGCTTGGCCAGTTCCCCGGGCAGCAGGAGGCGGACGGCGGTCTGGATCTCCCGGCCGGGAGGAGATGGTCCGGCGTGCTTGGCCAGTTCCCCGGGCAGCAGGAGGCGGACGGCGGTCTGGATCTCCCGGCCGGGAGGAGATGGTCCGGCGTGCTTGGCCAGTTCCCCGGGCAGCAGGAGGCGGACGGCGGTCTGGATCTCCCGGCCGGGAGGAGATGGTCCGGCGTGCTTGGCCAGTTCCCCGGGCAGCAGGAGGCGGACGGCGGTCTGGATCTCCCGGCCGGGAGGAGATGGTCCGGCGTGCTTGGCCAGTTCCCCGGGCAGCAGGAGGCGGACGGCGGTCTGGATCTCCCGGCCGGGAGGAGATGGTCCGGCGTGCTTGGCCAGTTCCCCGGGCAGCAGGAGGCGGACGGCGGTCTGGATCTCCCGGCCGGGAGGAGATGGTCTGGCGTTTGGGGGACTCTTTTGGTTGGTGCTTAAACAAATTGACTGTAAATTAACAAAAGTTCAAATAAAACTTAAACAAATCAAATTAAAATTTGGTGGTCCGGGTTGATGATGCACTCCAGTCCCCGCGCCACCCACCAGTCGCGGAAGTACTCAAGCGTGCCGGCGGGCACCGCATGCTCCATCTCCAGGGCCACCTGGGCGCGAACATGGCCATGGAAGAGAGGCAGGCAATCTGGCTGGACGACCCCCTCGACCACCGCTGCCTGGACCAATTGATGGCTTTTTTAGCCAGGCCCAGGAGCAGGCCTACAAGGAGGTCCTCCAACCTGCCCGCTCCCCTCGGCACTGGGTGACCGTAGATCAAGAGCGTGGGACTGAAGTGCAACCAAAAATCGAGGAGCAGCCCCTTCAGGTAATGAAAGAGGGGCTGCAACCTCTCACACTCCATATATACGTGGAACACGGACTCCTCCAGGCATGGCGTTTGGTGTAATGGATCAGGCGGGAGGTCTCGCAGGACTCTGAGTGATTGATAGGGAATAAGGCGGACGTCGACCCTTTATACCAGAGGGGAGAAGAAGCTCTCCCGGTTTACCCTTACACAGTCATTCAGGTGAAATCTTCAGTTCGGGTGGATATAAGTCCCGTAGCAGTAATTGAAGAAGAAAAAGGTGTCTCCGTGTCCCAACCACCTTTGTAAGGATATCAAGGGATACGGAGCTAAGGTGGGTACAAGGAGTTGAGGTACAGATCAGCCATGATCTAATTGAATGGCAGAGCAGACTGGAAGGGCTGAATGGCCAACTCCTGTTCCTATGTCACCAACATTTCACAACTCAGCCAATACCATCTAAAACAGATTGTCTGGCTGTTCGTTCACTGAAGAGTAATCTTAGGTTGTCAGGTGTTTTGAGATGTCCAGAGGATTTGAAAGGCACTATATAAATTCAAGGAGTGGCGAGGGAGAACTTGTAAACACCCGAGGGTTTTTGAATTGACAGGAGAGCGGATGTTTGAGAAGGCCACGTCCTATAAATAGCGATAATCAGAGGGCTGCCTAGCGCAAGTTTGGCCAGAGATCATGCACATTAGATCTGCGGCCGCCGTGCCCAAGAAGATCCAACAGGCAATAAGCAGCATTTTCATTTCAATGCGTTGATGCAGCAGGTCATGTCATTTAGATGTCGATGCTATTTTGTGGCCTTTACCCCATAGGTTCTATTAATTTCGGCCATGGTCGCGGAGCTGTACTTTTGAAAATAAACATTTGAAAGGATCACCTGCAACTTCCATTCTCAAGCGTTGTGTTGAATGTTGCCGATTGGTTGTGGGGCTACTCATCGATCTGGGTCTGCACAATCACACACTGGTTCTTGGTGACCAAATCCTATTACCTGGGATGTTGGGAAGTCCCAAACATTTCACCAGTTCGCTGGAGACCACATTCTAAAATTCCATGTGTTTATAAGTAGGGCCACCTGGTTTATGGTGCCTGAATTTTAGTACCACGTTTTGTAGGAATTTCCCCAGCGTTTTGGAGGTTGTATTCAGCGATAACATCCATTGTTTTACGTTATAAAAATGTAAATTGGTGGTCTTGACAAAGACAATCACAGCTCGGCTATTAAAAGTGTATCGGAAGCACACAATGGAAGCGAAAATAGCTCATTATTGTTGTTTCAACGTTGATTCTTACACATTCAAGTGGCGAAGACGACTTACCTACCGAAATCGTGTCACTAACTAACAGAATTTAAATGCTATCTACAAGGCATCGCCGCAACCACAGGAGTTCATAAAGACGTTTGTAGTTTCACGATATGCCCATTGCAATAAATACTTGCAGCAACAATCATCAGCTGCACGGCAGGATTGGATTTCAACCATTTATAATTTTCAGATAGTCTCATTGCTGAAGCGAGAAATATAACAAAATGAACAATTTGAGGCAAAAGCTGCGGTTGCGGAGCTGGCTGAGGACTGTTGAAAGTGGTGCCCAGGCTGAGGACTCCTGGCCTTCCGATTCTCCCGCCCTACAATCTATCACAGCTCTGCTGCTGTCAATTTAACCACCTTTAAAATAGGAGTTAAAAACCAATATTGGTTCATATATTGTATTATTCCTGGAAGGTATACTTCAGGAATTAAAACTCAATCGAATTTTTAATAATTTCCAGTATTGTAATGGGGAAATAATTGGTTTTCTATTTTTCAATAAGGATGATTTTGGTCATATACCATCGGGCCAATTGCAATGTTCCTTTTTTCACACACCCAACCCTCCGGTCCGGCTCTTTGTGAATGTTTTTTGTGGCTCTGAAAAGAGCCGTTAGATATTGAAGGTATTCATCCTCTGATTGGTCTCCCCTTTAGGAGCTGTCCTCTTGCTCTGAGCCAACTTGGCTTTCTTTCTCTGACAGGGAGGTCTCCTCCTGAGCGGGGGTTTGGTCCGCTTCCTGCTCCGGTTGTTTGGCCAGCTTTCTCGGCTTTGCACGCTGGCGTTTGCCTTTCCCTTCGGCCCTGGCCGCCTTCCTGCCCTTGGGTTTGCGGGCGGTGGCCCTCCTCGCCCCCTTCCTGGCAGCGCCCTGTTTCTTGGTCTTCCTGGGCGAGCCTCTGCTCCTGGGCGCCGCTTTCCTGACCGCACCTTGCTTCATCCTCCTCCCCCTCCTCCTCCTTTCCCTGGCGGCGGCGGCGGGCTCCCTCTTGGGTTTCTCCTCCTCCTCCCGGTCGCCCCACCTCTTGCTGAGCCTGAAGGAGCCCGAGGCGCCAGTGCCGGTGGGCTGCAGCAGTGAGCCTTTGGTCACCAGGCTCCGGGCCGCCTGGTGGACCCGCCCGTTGTTTCTGGCCACGTCGTAGCCACGGCCCGAGAGGACCTTCTTGAGAGCTGAGAGCCCCCGGCACTCCTTGGTGGCTGCAACCGCCTCCAGGGTCTGCTGGGACACGGTGGCGCCGGGTCTCCTGGCCGGGGGCGCATTCCTGGTCTTTCTCCTGGTGTTCCTGGCAGGGAGAGTTTCAGCCATGGCTTGGGCTGGGACCTTTTCTCTCTCTCTCCCTATCTATCTGAGTGTGTGTTGGGGATGAAGAGTGATATACCTATCAATTCATTCCATGAAAAGCGATGAGTTAAGATTGTAACTATAGGTTTTTATTGGCTAAATAACAGAGCCCACCCTCGTGGGCGATCGGTTCCAACAAGGGAGAATACTAGCCAAGCAGTCACCTTTATACCTGGGCAAGCAGGCGGAGCCATGGGTGGAGTCAGCTGAGGTAAGCCCAGGTATAGCAGTGTGCGTGGCAAGAGGTAACCTTGTGTAGCAATAACAACAGTGTAAACAGTGATAACAACAGTGTAACAATAGTGAACGGTTGTGAACGGTAACAGTGGTTTACCACATTCACCCCTTGTTTAAAATTGAGTCCGGCGGGGTGAAGTGTACTGCCAGTTTGTGTATGTCAGTCTCTCAGGAGGCCTCGTAAGCCTTTCTGATCGGCGCAGCAGCGGCGGCAGTGGTGCAGTGTCCGATGGTAATGCTGGTGTCTGCGTGGTCGACGAAGGCTCCTGGGGTTCCGGCATGCCGTCTACAGGAGCTGGATTTGGGGGAGTGGTGGGGGGCAACGGTGGTATCTCGGGGGTGCCCGAGGGTGCGAGGTCTTGCAAGGAGACAGTGTCCTCCCGCCCGTCTGGGTATGCCACATAGGCGTACTGTGGGTTGGCGTGCAGGAGGTCCACCCTCTCGACCAGGGGGTCCGTTTTATGGGCCCTCACGTGCTTCCGCAGCAAGATGGACCCTGGAGAAGTCAGCCATGTTGGTAGCGAGGTTCCCGTAGTCGACTTCCTGGGGAAAACAAACATTCGTTCATGGGGGGTGGCGTTAATGGCAGTGCAAAGCAGTGACCAGTGGAATGGAGTGCTGCCGGGAGGACTTCCTGCCAGCGAGAGATTGGGAGGCCCTTAGACTTTAGGGCTAAGAGGACGGCCTTCCAAACTGTCGTGTTTTCTCTTTCCACCTGGCCGTTCCCCCGGGGGTTGTAGCTGGTGGTCCTGCTCGCAGCAATACCTCTCGCAAGCAGGAACTGGCGAAGTACCTCGCTCATGAAGGATGCGCTCCGGTCGCTATGTATATAGTTCGGGAACCCGAACAAGGCGAAGAGGTCGTTCAGGCATTTGATGACCATGGTACTGGTCATGTCTGGGCAGGGGATGGCAAAGGGGAAACGGGAGTACTCGTCAATAATGTTGAGGAAGTACACATTACGGTCAGTGGACGGGAGGGGCCCCTTAAAATCGATGCTCAAGCGCTCGAAGGGGCGGGTGGCCTTGATCAGGCTTGCTCTGTCCGGCCTATAGAAGTGCGGTTTGCATTCGGCACAGGTTTGGCAGTTCCTGGTCATGGTTCTGACCTCCTCGATGGAGTAGGGCAGGTTGCGGGCCTTAATGAAGTGGTAAAATCTGGTGACCCCGGGGTGGCAGAGGTCATTGTGGAGGGTCCGTAGTCTATCAACTTGCGTGTTTGCGCAAGTACTTCGTGATAGAGCATCCGGGGGTTCGTTGAGTTTACCAGGCCGGTACAAGATATCGTAATCGTAGGTGGAGAGCTCAATTCTCCACCTCAAGATCTTGTCGTTCTTGATTTTGCCCTTCAGCTTGTTATTAAACATAAAAGCAACCGAACGCTGGTCGGTGAGGAGGGTAAATCGTTTGCCTGCCAGGTAATGCCTCCAGTGTCGTACCGCCTCCACAATCGCCTGGGCCTCCTTCTCGACAGAAGAGTGTCGGATCTCAGGGCCCTGGAGGGTCCTTGAGAAGAAGGCCACAGGTCTCCCCGCCTGGTTAAGGGTTGCCGCTAGGGCGAAGTCGGAGGCATCGCTCTCCACTTGGAAAGGGATGGACTCATCCACTGCGTGCATTGTGGCCTTCGCAATGTCTCCTTTTATGAGGGAGAAGGCTGCGCCTGCTTCTGCTGTCAGGGGGAAGGTGGACTTCATGAGGGGTCTGGCTTTGTCCGCATAATTCGGCACCCATTGGGCATAGTAAGCGAAGAGCCCCAGGGTTCTCTTCAGCGCCTTTGGACAGTGGGGGAGGGGAAGCTCCATGAGGGGGTGCATTCTTTCGGGGTCAGGGCCGATGACTCCATTCTCTACTACGCAGCCGAGAATGGCAAGGCGTGAGGTATTAAACACACATTTATCCTTATTGTAAGTGAGATTCAGCCGTTGGGCCGTACGGAGGAATTTCTCCAGATTAACATCATGGTCCTGCTGGTCGCGGCCGCAGATGGTGACGTTATCTAGATAAGGGAACGTGGCCTGAAGCGCGTTCTGGTCGACCATCCGGTCCATCTCCCTTTGGAAGACCGAGACTCCATTGGTGACGCCGAAGGGAACCCTAAGGAAGTGGTAGAGGCGGCCGTTCACCTCGAAGGCGGTATACTGTCGGTCCTCAGGGCGGATAGGGAGTTGGTGATAGGCTGACTTGAGGTCGATGGTGGAGAATACCCGGTACTGTGCAATCTGGTTGACCATATCAGATATGCAGGGAAGGGGGTATGCGTCCAGCTGGGTGTACCGGTTTATGGTTTGGCTGTAGTCGATGACCAGGCGGTGTTTATCGCCGGTCTTAATGACTACAACCTGGGCACGCCAGGGGCTGGTGCGAGGGGAATTGCGGCCAATAAAATTGATATACCTATCAACTCATTCCATGAAAAGCGACGAGTTAAGATTGTAACTATAGGTTTTTATTGGCTAAATAACAGAGCCCACCCTCGTGGGCGATCGGTTCCAACAAGGGAGAATACTAGCCAAGCAGTCACCTTTATACCTGGGCAAGCAGGCGGAGCCATGGGCGGAGTCAGCTGAGGTAAGCCAAGGTATAGCAGTGTGCGTGGCAAGAGGTAACCTTGTGTAGCGATAACAACAGTGTAAACAGTGATAACAACAGTGTAACAATAGTGAACGGTTGTGAACGGTAACAGTGGTTTACCACAAAGAGTTTCCAGCAGCCGGCGCTATTTAACCAGGCGAACCAGACGCTGCACAGCCAGAGGTCTCATCTCTTGAAAAATGCCTGCCAACAAAACACAAAACAAAGTCGCCTTCTTTCCAAAGCGTGTATCACCTCAGAGCGATTATATATCCCCAGAGACATTCTCTCTTGCTCTTTACGGAGGTCACTGACCATCATCAAAGACCCTACCCACCCCAGCCACAGTCTGTTCGCCCCCCTGCCATCTGGGAGACGCTACAGATGCATTCACACCCGAACGACCAGATTTAGGAACAGCTTCTTTCCCAGGGCTGTCATCCTACTGAACTCTGCTAATAAACTCTAAAGCCTGCACATCTGCCAATGCACTTTATTATGTTTATGTTTATGTATTACAAGCCAAATGAATGTTGAATGTTAAATGTCTTAATCTAAATGTACACTCTCGGGAGCCGCAAGCCTACATTTCGTTGTACCGCACTTGTGCACTAACAATGACAATAAAGTTGATTATTATTATTAAGTTCTTCTGAATCTTATGTTTTTTTCATGTATCTTTAGCTCAACTCTCTGTAAAGACTTGAGCGTCTCTTCATCTCTTACCCCCGTGAAACGTCTTGGGACGTGTTTCGACCTTAAATGTCGTTTGTAAATGCAAGTTGTGCAGATTTCTTGATCTGGGGAAATGTGTCCATCTTATCTCCTACTCCAAGTCGCGGTCTCAATGATTTCTTGTCTCCAAGTTCTCCCCTTCCCTGTACAAAACAAAGGTCTTCCTGAACCGAAATGTGGCGTCACTGAACATTAATGCTTGAGCAACCTCCTATTTCACCCCGCTTTTTTCCACAATATTGGCGGTCCGGCAACATTGATCTTCGCTGTACTCCTGGGTTTCAATATCAAGAGTAAATTCTTCAACTGGCAGGGAAGAACCTTGGTTTAATCCAAAATCCTTGTTCTCGGAGTTATTGAGCGCCGATTGCCCTCTTCCCCGTGAATTCCCCAATCTCTTCAGGGACTTATACTCAAAAGTATGAAATGCGAATTAAAACAGCTTTCATAAATAGAACGCACCACATGTAGATGGATGAACCGGAGGATTAATTTGGCAATTCATTGCATTAACATACAGCCTAACAGAAGTATTTGTTCAGGGGTCTCGGTTTTGTTTTATAGCTCCGTTTTAAGGCTTTGCGAAGTGGCTCTTAAAAGAGCCGTTTGGTGATTTAATTGCAGGTTTTATTTTGGGAGGGGGACTCTAGTTGGAGCTGGTGTATTTGGTGACCGCCTTGGTCCCCTCCGAGACGGCGTGCTTGGCCAGTTCCCCGTGCAGCAGGAGGCGGACGGCGGTCTGGATCTCCCGGCCGGGAGGAGATGGTCTGGTGTTTGGTGTAATGGATCAGGCGGGAGGCCTCGCAGGCGATGCGCTCGAAGATGTCGGTGAGGAACGAGTTCATGACACTCATGGCCTTGGAGGAGATGCCGGTGTCGGGTCGGGGTGGACCTGCTTCAGCACCTTGTAGATGTAGATGCTGTAACTCTGCTTCCTGCTCCTCCTGTGCTTCCTGTCCCCTCTCCTGGTCATTTTCATGGCGGTTTTCTTCGAGCCCTTCTTGGAGACGGCGCCCTTGACACCGGCTGTGGTGGAACTGGTGGAAACAGCAGCAGCAGTCGGCATGGCAAGCCCTTCAATTCCTTCTCCACCTCGACTGGTGAATAAAAACACAAAGCAACATAAAAATGGAGCCCGCAACCCCTCCTTTATATACACAGCTTTATCCTAATGACGGATGCCAAATTGTCTATTCCAATTGGCTGATCCTTGACACACCACATGTTCATTCTGCACAAATCACAGTCACGTATCAAGTTTTTTTTCCCAGAAGCCGCTGCCACGCAAGGAATGGGGAAACCTTAATTTGCTGGAGCAAAATCCCAAAGCTATCTATATATATGTAAAATCTCATACTCTCATGTGACACGTCCACAGTAAATGTCTTATGCAAAATAAATTCATTCGAGCCACAACAATTCTGGAACTCCCCATAATATACAAGTTAGACGGGTCCCAGAAACTACAAAAGAGATTGTCTAAGAAAAAAATATATGCGCTTAATCGCTTCTGTTTAAGAAAGGCCACTGCAATATTAGCTATTTACTAAAACCCTTATGGCATAGTACACAAATGCTGAACCTGAGGCAATTTATTTGGTATTTTAAAAGATTCTCAGGATGTAGGCATCGCTGGCAAGGCCAGCATTTATTGTCCATCCCTAATCGCCCTTGAGAAGGAGGTGGTGAGCCGCCCCCTTGAACCGCTGCAGTCCGTGTGGTGAAGGTACTCCCACAGTGCTGTTAGAGAGGGAGTTCCAGGATTTTGACCCAGCAACGATGAAGGATTGGCCGATATATTTCTAAGTCAGGATGATGTGTGACTTGGAGGGGAATTTGGAGGTGGTGGTGTTCCCATGCGCCTGCCGCCCTTGTCCTTCTAGGTGGAAGAGGTCGCGGGTCTGGGAGGTGCTGCCGAAGAAGCCTTGGCGAGTTGCTGCAGTGCATCTTGTCGATGGTCCACACTGGAGAGTATTCCATCACACTCCTGACTTGTGCCTTGTAGATGGTGGAAAGGCTTGGAGTCAGGAAGTGAGACACTCGCTGCAGAATACGCTGGAAACATGAGGTAAAGTAGGGCGACATGGATGATCGTATGAAGCAGAAACACCAACACAATTCCAACTCTTAATCCAATGACTACCAATCATTTCTGTGACTATTTTTTCTCCAACTCATTCTAGTCTGCAAGATGCTTCACGACGGCTGCAGCTGGTTGCAAAGTCTCCCGAGAGCTGGAGGACAACCGCCAGGATCATTCGAAGATTCTCGGGTTTATCGGCCGCAGCAATGATTTAAAAATAAAGATATTTATTGTATAATTCTGGAACAACCTCTTTCATCTGAAGGGTGTGGTGGCTCTGAAAAGAGCCTGTTGTTTTGGTTCACACGGGTAGTATTTCTGTTTTGGGTTTTCAGTCTTGGCCGCCTTCTGGTCTCGGCAGCTCCCGGACTTCCTGCCCCTGGAGGGGACCTGGGGCCCCCGACGGCTCCCGGGTCACCCAATGGGCCTCGCCCCCTGGCGGACCCCGCCCGCCCTCTTCTCGGCCTTTCTCCGGCGGGCGGCAGCAGCAGGATCACCGGCCCCGGCCTCCTTCCTCCTCCGCCCCCTGGGCTTGTTCTTGCCGGCCGCACCAGCGAGGCCTCGGTCACCAGGCTCCGCACCGCCTGCTTCACCCGCCAGTTGATGCGCGGCATGTCGTAGCCGGCGGCCGACAGCGCCTGCTTGACGGCGGCCAGCGACAGGCCGCGCCGCTCCCTGGAAGCCGCCACCGCCTGCAGGATGTGGCCCGACACCGTGGGCCCGCCCGCCGGCCGCGCCTTGGGCTGGGCTCCTCCTCTTCCTGGCCTTGCGGCCTCGGGCCGGGCCTTTGGTCTGGTCGCCCGAAGCCATTTTATTTTTTCGCTCACTCAGCGCCTCCCCCCCTCCTCCGGCTGCTCCGCGCTCCTCACCGCGCCGAGTCCAGCTGCTCCGCTCAGCGCCTCCCCCCCTCCTCCGGCTGCTCCGCGCTCCTCACCGCGCCGAGTCCAGCTGCCGAGCGGCGGCCGCGCCTTTTGTAAGCTCAAGGCGGACGGTCCAGAGGCAACTCCTCCACCGGGACCCGGCGCGTGGCCGAGCGCCGCCTGCGACTCTTTCTGTGTGAGTGTGAGCGTGAAAAGATTTGGTTTCATTCTTCAAACCTTCAACCCCTCCCTCTCCCGAGGTGGCTGGATCCCATTTTGTTGCATTCTTCAAACCTTCAACCCCTCGCTCTCTCGAGGTGGGTGCATCCCATTTTGTTGCATTCTTCAAACCTTCAACCCCTCCCTCTCTCGAGGCGGCTGCATCCCATTTTGTTGCATTCTTCAAACCTTCAACCTCCCAAGGCGGGTGCATCCATGACATTAACCATGCGAACTAAACTTTGAATTCGGGCTTGCCTTACACCGATTACTCCCCCTGGAGATGGAGCACGCGGTGTCCGCCGGTACGCTTGAGTATTTCCGCGACCGGTGGGCGCTGCGGGGACTGGAGTGCATCATCAGCCCGGCCAACACAATTTTAATTTGATTTTAAGTTTCATTTGAAGTTTGTTTAATTTACAGTTAAATTTGTTTACATACCCAATAAAAGAGTACACCAATTACTCCCCCTGGAGATGGAGCACGCAGTGTCTGTCGGCACGCTTGAGGCATTCCGCGACTGGTGGGCGCTGCGGGGACTCGAGTGATTTATCAGCCCAGACAATCAAATTTTAATTTAATTTGTTAAGTTTTATTTAAAGTTTTATTAATTTACAGGCATTTTGTTTAAGTACCCAATCAAAAGAGTACACCGATTACTCCCCAGATAACGAAGCAGTCCCTGCCCGCCTGCAGCAAGACCTGGACAACGTTCAGGATTGGGCTGATAATTGACAAGTGCCAGACAATGACCAGCTCCAACAAGAGAGAGAGCCTAGCCACCTCCCCTTGACATGCAATGGGACTGCATTCTTCAAACCTACAACCCAACACCCACCTCCCCTCAATGGGCAGGTGCATCAAATTTGGCTGCATTCTTCAAACTTTCAATACCCCCCTCCCCCTCCCTGGGCAGGTGCATCCGATCTGGTTGCGCTCTTCAAACTTTGAATTTGGGCTTGTCTTACACCAATTACTCCTCAGGCAATGAAGCAGTCCTTGCCCGCATGCAGGGAAACCTGGACAGCATTCAGGCTTCGGCTGGTAAGTGGCTCGTAACATTCGCAACTCACAAGTTTCAGGCAATGACCATTTCCAACAAGAGAGAGTCTAGCCACCTCCCCTTGACATTCAATGGGATTATCATCACGTCACAGCTCAAGGGCAATTAGGGATGGGCAATAAATGCCGGCCTTATCAGTGATGCCCACATCCCATGAATGAATAATAAAAAAAGGCTGAACCATATTTTAAAACACGTCACAACAGAATTAAACAGCCTATTACTCAGCATACAGCAAACAAAGTCTATTTAACAAAGTACAGGAAACATAACTCATGACCGAAACTACAGCAAAGTCTCCCGATAATAGTGAGTTTATTTCTCCAATGAAATGCCGTGAGTGGAGGATAGTTCCATAATAGAAATGATATGCTTAAAATTAATCCCAGTCATTTACAGCTGTGTGCTCTCCAGGCATGATTGATGCAGGTATTTCCAAATCATCTCCATTCTGCCTGGTGCTTGAAATATCACTATATGCAGTCATGTGAAAATCGTGTTTCCTACATTACAACAGCGACTGCACTTCAAAATGCTTCATTGGCTGTGCAGCGCTTTGAGACATCCTGAGGTGGTGAAAGGTGCTGAGGACGGTGTCAGGGATGCTTAAGTCCACTCCAACTGAACTTGCTCCCGGTGCAGTCCCACATTGCCTCGCCTGCCATTCACCACGATGCCACCGTGCTCCATGAGATGGAAGAAATCATGAGCAACGTTGACCTTCCCATTCACAAAGACTGGATAAACCCACCACGAAGGCGCTGAAAGTTGCACCGGCCATTCTGGGAAACAGCAGCCACTTTTGATGCAGCTGGTATCGACCCACTATCCAGATGGACAGATTCGTGGGATGCATGCAACATAAAGAACCGACACCTCATCGCTGACTCAACAGCAGAGGCCCCTGGCTTTGACCTCGCTCAAAGACAGCGGACAGCGCTCAACCCAATCCGCACAGGACATGGACGCTGCGGCCAGCCGCTCCACAAGTGGAAGATGAGGGACGACCCGATGTGCGACTGTGGCCATGAGTCCCAGACCATGGAACACATCACACATGCCCACTAAAGATCTGTTGTGGGAGGCACCTCATTTCTCCGCTCGGCATCTCAGGAGGCCATCGGATGGACGGCCAAACTAGACATCCCATCATAAGCTTTACCCATCAGACCAAAGCAGTAGTAATGCAAGTCTTTCTTTGTTTCTTTTTCCAGCAACAAATTATTTTGTTATTAATGCAAAAGGACTTTTATATCGGTGGACAACTGAGGCCATACTAAGACCAGAGGCGGAGACCGAGATCTGGTTCAATGGTCAATATAGAATCTACAGCACAGAAACAGACCATTTGGCCCAACTGTTCGATGCCGATGTTTATACTGCACATAAACCTCCTACCACTTGAATTGCCCCTTCCCACCCTAGCCCTCTATTCTGCACTGTACTACAGTGTCAGCTGTGGCTCAGTGGGCAGCACACTCGCCTCTGAGTCAGAAGGCTGTGGGTTCAAGTCCCACTCCAGAGACTTGAGCACATAAAACTAGGCTTGCAGTGCAGTGCAGTGCTGAGGGAGTGCGGCACTGTCGGAGGTGCCGTCTTTCAGATGAGACGTTAAAACCAAGGTCCTGTCTGCCCTCTTAGGTGGATGTAAAAGATCCCATGGCACTATTTCGAAGCAGAGCAGGAGAAGTTCTCTCTGGTGTCCTGGCCAATACTTATCCCTCAGCCATCATAACAAAAACAGATTATCTGGTTATTATCACGTTGCTGTTTGTGGGAGCTTGCTGTAGGCAAATTGGCTGCCACATTACAACAGTGACAACACTCCAAAAGTACTTAATTGGCTGTAAAGCGCTTTGAGATGTCCGGTGGTCATGAAAGGCGCTATATAAATGCAAGTCTTTCCTTCTTTAGTCCCTTCTCCCTCATGTATGCATCAAGCCTCACCTTAAATGCACCGGTGCTCTCTGCTTCAACCGTTCCATGTGGCAGCCAGTTCCACATTCTCACCACTCTCTGTGTCAAAATAATCCTCCTGAATTCCTTATTTGATCTGTTAGTGGCTCTCTTATGTTTAAGCCCACTTGTTCTGGACCCACAAGTGGAAACAATTTCTCCACATCCACCCCATAGAACCCCTTCCTAATTTGAAAGACCTTGATCGGGTCTCCTTGTAGTCATCACTTCTCTGGAGAAAAGAACCCCAGCCTGCTGATAGTTCCCGTGCTCTCGATTCTGGAAACATTCTTGTAAGTCTTTCCTGCAGTTTTTCCAATGCTTCAGTATCCTTTTTGTAATATGGATACAAGAACAGTACACAGTACTCCAGTGGTGGTCTAACCAAGGTTCTATATAAATTGGCATCTCTGCTTTTTTATTCAATTTCTCCAGCAATGAACCTCAGTAATTTATTTGTACTCTTTATGACCTTATCAAGGTGTGTTACTTCGGTTAGCAATTTACGTACTGTATCTGTATTCCCAGGTATAAGTGGCCTCCTTATTCCACTTACCAAAATGAACCACCTCACACTTAGCTATAGTGAATTTCATTTGCCATTTATCTGCCCATTCTGCAAGCCTGTTTATATCTTCCTGTGTTTTGGTGCAGCTCCCCACATTATTAGCTCTACCCCACCCCCTCCCCCCAACCTCACCCCAATTTGGTATCAAATTGATCGATTTTTGTTCGGCAAAGTTATTAAGGGTCACGGGAACAAGGTTGGTAGAGGGGGTTGAGATACAGATCAGCCATGATCTCATTGAATGGCGGAACAGGCTCGAGGGGCTGAATGGCCTCCTCCTGTTCCTATATGCCAATCAACAAATTTCGACTCTAGATCTCCGATTTCTGAGTCTAAATCATTTATATATATATATCTATAAGGTGAACAACGGTGGTCCCTGTAGGACACCACTTCCCATTTTCTGCCAGTCCATGAAACGTCCCTTAACTTCTATCCTGTTTTATAGCCATCTTTGCTAAAATCACCAATGTTTAGAACGTAAAGGAGACTGGGGAAATTGTCCAATTTTGCATTTTTAGATTCATTATAGATTTTCATGACTACATAAGACCAGGTTAAAATTTGGTCGCAAACCAGTACAATGGAAGGATATGCTTTTAGTTCCAGTTCTGCAATTGGAGCTTTTGCCCTGCCAAGCAATACACCTAGGCACTGAAGAAAGAAACCTGGCCTGTTTGTCCAGTTCTCCCCAGGCTGAAGATGCACGGCAGCCTTGATCTCCCTGGACGGAATGGTTGAGCGTTCGGTATAACAGGCCTAACGAAAAGCCTTGTTTGTGACATGTTAAAAAAACATGTGATTAAGTAAAGAAAGACTTGCATTTATATAGCGCCTTTCATGACCTCAGGATGTCCCAAAGCTCTTTGCAGCCAATGAAATACTTTTGAAGTGTAGTTACTGTTGCAGTGTTGGAAATGCAGCAGCCAATTTGCGCACAGCAAGCTCCCACAAACAGGCAATGTGATAAAGACCAGATAACCTGTTTTTGTTATGTTGATTGAGGAATAAATATTGGCCAGGACACCGGGGATAACTCTCCTGCTCTTGTTCAAAACCGTTCCCCTTGGGATCTATTTACATCCACCTGAGAGAGCAGACGGGGCCTCGGTTTAACGTCTCATCCGAAAGACTGCACCTCCGACAGTGCAGCGCTCCCTCAGCACTGCACTGGAGTGTCAGCCTAGATTGTGTGCTGATGTTTCTGGAGTGGGGTCTCTGAACCCACAACCTTCTGATTCAAGAGGCAAGGGTGCTACCCACAGAGCCACAGCTGAAAGCAAGTCCCTCTCACAAATCACCCCTGCCCTTGCTGACCTACTTTGGCTCTTGGCTCCCTAACACCTCCAATTTAAAAGGAAAGGAATGTTGTATATTAATACAAGAGACTTTCAAAACAATAAAAAAAACAATTCAAGATTCCCATGGATTTGGAAGAAATTTCTAACTTAGGAGTGAACCTGCTTTGTTAGTTCATAAATGTCATAAGGCTCAGTCTGGGGGTTGAATCTGGCGAGGCTTCCTGTTATAGAAGTCATCCAATTTTCACTACATTAAATTCAACGGAATGAAAATCGGGCGGTTTATTTAACGGGCGGCCGATCCGCAACACCCGTTTTACGCCTGAGTGCTAAGGTGAAAATCTACCCCCTGGGTTTCTCCCCTTACTCTCCATCATGAATATCACCTACTTCCACCCCTGTGGCATCGCCTGCCTCCGCCCCTGCCTCAGACCATTTGCTGCTGAAAGTCGCATCCGTGCCTTTGTCGCCCCCCAGACACGGCTATTCCAATGCTCTCCTGGGCAGCCTCCCTTCCTTCATCCTCGGCAAACTTCAGCTTATCCAAGACTCTGCTGCCCGTATCCTATCCCGCACCAGGTCCCGCTCACAAATCACCCCTGCTCTTCAAATCAAATCAAATCAACTTTTATTGTCATTGTTAGTGCACAAGTGCAGTACAACGAAATGTAGGCTTGCGGCTCCCGTGAGTATACATTTGGATTAAGACATTCAACATTCAACATACATTTGGCTTGTAGTATATTAACATAACATAACCATAATAAAGTGCATTGGCAGATGTGCAGGCATTAGAGTTTGTTAGTGGAGTTCAGTAGGATGACAGCCCTGGGAAAGAAGCTGTTCCTAAATCTGGTCATACGGGTGCGATTGCATCTGTAGCATCTCCCAGATGGCAGGAGGGTGAACAGACTGTGGCTGGGGTGGGTAGGGTCTTTGATGATGGACTGTGACCTCCGTAGAGAGCGTTTCTGGTATATGTGCTCTATGGTCGGTAGCCGGGTGCCGGTAATGCATTGGGCAGTTTTGACTACCCGCTGCAGGGCTTTCCAGTCATAGTAGCTACAGCTGCCATACCATACTGTGATACAGTTTGTCAGGATGCTCTCTATAGTGCAGCGGTAAAAGTTAGAGAGGATCAGGAGTGACAGGTTACATCCCTTCAGCCTCCTTAGGAAATATAGGCGCTGCTGGGCCTTCTTCACCAGAGAGGAGGTATTGAGGGACCAGGAGAGGTCTTCCGTGATGTAGACTCCGAGGAACTTAAAGCTGTCCACCACAGCCCCATTGATGTGGATGGGGGTGTGACTGTCGGCCGACATTGGCTCCTGGTTCTCTACCACTTCCAATTCCACAGGAAAGAAAGGAATATGCTGCATATTAACTTAAGAGGTGCACAAAACAACAACAATGTAGTAAAACGTCCCAAGGCGCTTCACGGGAGCGATTATCAAGCAAAATTTGACACCGAGCCACATAAGGAGAGATTAGGGTGGTTGGTCAAAGAGGGAGGTCTTTAGGAGTGTCTTAAAGGAGGAAAGAGAGGTCGCGAGATGGAGAGGTTTAGGGAAACAATGGAAAACAATTACTGAGAAATAGACCAGGAAATATTAATGTTGCATCCATAGACCTTCCTATCTAGCAAAGATTGATTAGTATTGTAAACCATAGTAATCACATGCAATTGGAAATATGGGGAGCTGGAGTAACATTTCTGTTAGGAATGATTCCTAGTAGTCTTGTTTGTATATTGGCAAGTGGCTGTTTATTCTGTCATTTGCTCTTCTGATTAATTTTTGTGCTGGTAAAGCTGCTGATGGACAACGCACATACAGTGGCCCTTGCATTCTGAAACCCCTGGAGCTACTTTCTAAAGCAAAGGTTTCACCTCAGATCACAATTGGGATTTCACTGATTGCTGGTAGGTGCTCAAGTCTGAGGGTCAGGAGGACTCGGAGAGTAGCCATCTCCCAGTCATTATTATATTAAACCTTTGTGCTTATCAGCGATTACAACACTCTGTGAAAGAGGTGTCTAGGCTGCCTTCATCCAGGTTGCATCTAACTGAAGGCATCTCCCCACCCCCACCCTCCACCCCTGTTAACTTGTGAAAACCCGGGTGAACTGGAAACACCCCACAAAGGCGGAGGGGGGGGGGAAGCAGTGGTACAATGGAAAAGTCATCTGCTGGAAGGACCGAAACATGTAATGGGAGATAAAAACTGGGAAGGACTTCAATAAAGCACAGCTGAAGGAGACAAAACTGTGTCCAAAACAAGGTCTGGCACAAGGAAGATCGATTCTATTTCTCTCTCTCTCTCTCCACAGGTGCTGCCCAACCTGCTGCGTATATTCCGTGCAGTTTCTGTTTTTATTTCAGGTTTGACAGCATTCGCAGTATTTTGCTTATCTCCCCCACGGGTGCAGTTCAATATCGGCTACTTGAGAAGGAACCAGGAGTCCTCATTTTCATCCTGACTCCGCCCATTTATGGGTTTCCAACCAGGTCCGCCAGCATTGTTTAAAAGGAGTGGGCGGCGCCGAAAACTCTTATTCCCAATTCAATTACTGGGGTTGTTTCTTTTGCAATAGCTTAAGTTTCAGTTATGACCGGCAGAGGGAAAGGGGGTAAGGGGCTGGGGAAAGGCGGAGTCAAGCGGCACAGCAAAGTCCTTCGTGACAACATCCAGGGCATCACCAAGCCCGCCATCCGCCGCCTGGCTCGGCGAGGCGGCGTCAAGCGCATCTCCGGTCTCATCTACGAAGAGACCCGGGGTGTGCTGAAGGTCTCCCTGGAGAACATCATCAGAGACTCGGTCACCTACACGGAACACGCGAAGCGCAGGACAGTCACTGCCCTGGACGTGGTGTACGCGCTGAAACACCAGGGGCGGACACTCTATGGATTCGGCGGTTGAAAAGATTAAAATAAAATTATGGATCTGAACCAGAGAAAAAAGGCTCTTTTAATAGCCACCCATTCAATCGACAAGAGGACTCTGAAATGTAAAAATTCTGGTAAACCTCACTGCGAGATTTGACAATGAGGGGCGTGGCAGGAGTAGGCACAGATAAGAACATAAGAAACAGGAACAGGAGTCGGCCATTTGGCCCTTCGAGCCTGCTCCGCCACCTCATCTCCACTTTCCTGAACTATCTCCTGATGCCCTTAATATTAAACAATCTATTTCTCTGTCTTGAATATACTCAACGACTGAGCCTCCTTAGCCCTCTGGGGTACAGAATTCCAAAGTTTCACAACCCTCTAGAGAAGACATTTCTCACCTCCGTCCTAAATGGCCGACCCCTTATTTTGAGACTAACCCCTGGTTCTAGAATCCCCAGCCAGGGGAAACATCCTCCCTGCATCTACCCTGTCAAGCCCTGTAAGACTTGTGTATGTTTCAATGAGATCACCTCTCAATCTTCTAAACTCTAGAGAATATAGGCCTAGTCTACTCAATCTCTCCTCAAAGGACAATCTCCCCATCCCAGGAATCAGTCTGGTGAACCTTTGTTGCACTCCCTCTATGGCAAGTATATCCTTCCTTAGGTAAGGAGACCAAAACTGTACACAATATTCCAGGTGTGGTCTCACCAGGGCCCTATATAATTGCAGTAAGGCGTCTTTACTCTTATACTCAAATCCTCTTGTAATAAAGGCCAACATACCATTTGCTTTTCTAATTGTACCTGCATGTTAACTTGGAGTGATTCGTGTACAAGGACACCCAGGTCCCTCTGAACACCAGCATTTCCCAATCTCTCACCAATTAAAAAATACACTGCTTTTCTATTTTTCCTACCAAAGTGGATAACTTCACATTTCTCCGCATTATATTCCAGTTGCCATGTTCTTGCCCACTCACTTAGCCTGTCTATATCCCCTTGACACCTCTTTGCATCCTCCTCACAACTTACATTCCCACCCAGCTTTGTATCATCAGCAAACTTGGATATATTGGAGAAGGGAGTTGTTGCTCGGGGTCCTGCTGTATCCTTGCCATCCTACTGAGCCAGAGAGTGCAATCTCAGGCAGCCGCTGCAGTTTAGATGTGGCATTAACAGGGCAATCTTATGGCCCAGCAGAAGGAGGTAAAGAGTCATCTGTATCCAAGTAAACATTCAGTCACGTCCGTCAGGTCGCTTACGTTAAGTAGTTGGAGACGCGCTGGACACAGAGAAGCAGTGGGATAAGGATCATTAATTCATAATGAATCCTGCACTGTTTATTGGAATCACGTTTTCACTCTTACTGGGGCACATTTCTGTAGCAGGAAATGAATGGGATTGATATGTTTGATGGCCGGGGTTGGGTAGAGCATAATGGTGTGGATGGGTTTGGTGCATCAGTTTCGTTGGGAACATGAGTTCAGCAATGCTGGTGCTGAAATGACCTTTGAATGTCTAATTGAAATGGTTGTCCATTAGAAGTTGCTGGGCTTGTCTTCCTTGCCGCCAGTCTGGTGGAGCAGCCAGCCGTGAGCTCAGCCTCTGTCGATCCTGACTGTCCTTCCTGTCCCAACTACTGCATGGTGACGTGTCTTCTGAGAGCATAATTATGCACTGTGCAGCATACCACTATAATGGATACCTTTCTAGCGCTGTGCAATAGGACAGCCCCCACCCTCCACCCTCCCAGACCTGTTCAAGCAGCAGAATCTTTGCTTCAGCGTGACTATTGTATGTTTTATGTGTATCTTTGTCAAAGAATGTGCCTCTTTATATTTGATTTCAGGCGTGGTTTATGGATGAAATATCGAGTCATGCTGCTAACGATAATCCCAGGTCTCCATGATCCATCTGCCTAGTCTAGGTATTCCAACAACAACTTGCATTCATATAGTGCCTTTAATGTAGTAAAACGTCCTAAGACGTTTCACAGGAGAGTAATCAGACAAACATTGACACCGAGCCACATAGGGAGATATTAGGACAGAAAGACGGAGGTTTTAAGGAGCGTTTTAAAGGCGGAGAGAGAGAGGTAGAGAGGATTTAATTCCATTAAATAACGGTAGAAACATAGAAAAAACATAGAAACATAGAAGATAGGAGCAGGAGTAGGCCATTCGGCCCCTCGAGCCTGCTCCGCCATTCAATGAGATCATGGCAGATCATCCAAGCTCAGTACCCTGTCCCTGCCTTCTCCCCATATCCCTTGATCCCTTTAGTCTTAAGAAATATATCTAACTCTCGCTTGAATATATTTAATGAATTGGCCTCTACTGCCTTCTGTGGTAGAGAATTCCACAGGTTCACCACTCTCTGGGTGAAGAAATTCCTCCTCATCTCGGTCCTAAATGGCTTACCCCTTATCCATAGGCGGCGACCCCTGGTTCTGGACTCCCCGCCATCGGGAACAGCCTTCCTGCATCTAGTCTGTCTAGTCCTGTTAGAATTTTATACATTTCAATGAGATCTCCGCTCATTCTTCTAAACTCCAGCGAGGATAAGCCCAATTGACCCAATCTCTCCTCATATGTCATTCCTGCCATCCCAGGTATCAGTCTGGTGAATCTTCGCTGCACTCCCTCCATGGGAAGAACATCCTTCCTCAGATAAGGTGACCAAAACTGCACACAATACTCATGGTGTGGTTTCACCAAGGCCCTGTACAACTGCAGCATGACATTGTTGCTCCTGTATTCGAATCCTCTCGCTATGAAGGCCAACATACCATTTGCCTTCTTAACCCTCTGCTGCACCTGCATGCTTACCTTCAACGACTGGTGCACAAGGACACCCAGGTCTCATTGCACTTCCCCTTTTCCCAATCTATTGCCGTTCAGATAATAATCTGCCTTCCTGTTTTTTCCACCAAAGTGGATAACCTCACATTTATCCACATTATACTGCATCTGCCATGCATCTGCCCAATCGCCCAACCTGTCCAAATCACCCTGGAGTTTCTCGGCATCCTCCTCACAGCACACACGCCCACCTAGCTTTGTGTGTGTGTGGGGGAGGAGGTGGGGGGGGGGGGTGCGAATCCATGGAGGAATTTGAAAACAAGGATAAGATTTTTTAAATCGAAGCGTTGCTTAACTGGGAGCCTCTGTCGGTCAGCGGGCACAAGGGGTAATGGTTGAATGGGACTTGGTGCAAGTGCGGACACGGGCAGCAGAGTTTTGGATGACCTCAAGTTTACGTAGGGTGGAATGTGGGAGGCCGGCCAGGAGTGCGTTGGAATAGTCAAGTCTGGAGGTAACAAAGGCATGGATGAGGGTTTCAGCAGCAGATGAGCTCAGGCAGAGGCGGGGTCGGGTGATGTACCGGTGGCGGAAATAGGCGGGCTTAGTGCTGGCGTGGATATGTCGTCGGAAGCTCATCTGAGGGGGGTGGGGGTTCAAATATGACACCACAGTTGCGAACAGTCTGGCTCAGCCAGCTGCCCAGGGAGAGGGAGGGAGTCGGTGACGTGGGGATGCAGTTAGTGGCGGGGACCGGTCGTCCCAACATTCAGCTGGATCAATGTCGGGCAAGCAGTCTGCAATTTAACAGGGCAACTTATGGTACCAAAAATATATTTTTCAGCAGAAAATGCTGGAAATACTCAGCTGGCCAGGCAGCATCCGTGGAGAGAGAAACAGAGTTAACGTTTCAGGTCTGGGACCCTTCATCAAGTATTTCCAGCATTTTCTGTTGTTATTTCAGATTCCGCAGTATTTTCCTGTTGTAATATATTTTTCAAGCCGCAGCCATGTGGAGACTCTCCCCCACGTGCCTGAAACCAGCTGCAACACCATGAGCGTTTCTGATTGGCCAGTTGGCAGCCCTTGTTCCTAACTCACAATAGATACTTATGCGCTGGGTCACCAATAGGAATCCTTCACTTTCTGATTCCTTATTTGCATACGGCTAGCTATTAAATAGCGCGTCCGGGAGACTTTCTCCATCACAAACCCTCGCGTCCATTCACCAGGCCTGAAGCGGCGTCCAGGGGCCGAAGAAAGCGGCCCAAAGGCGACAAGAAGCGCAGGAAGACCAGGAAACAGAGTTACAGCATCTACATCTACAAGGTGCTGAAGCAGGTCCACCCCGACCCGACACCGGCATCTCATTTACAAGCGGGTCGCTGAAAAGCTAAAATGAAATTAAATCTGTCAATTCAGGAACCAGTAATTTTAAAGGATCAATTTGCCATAATTCACAATTTAATAATGAATTATTCAGTCTCACAGATGCCATTTTAATGATTATTCAGTACCACAGACGCTATAATTTTAATTAAAATGATTATTCAGTCCCACAGATGACAATCTTTAGCAGTAATGATTATTATTTAGTCTCACAAATGCCATAGTTTTAATTATTATTCAGTCCCAGATACCATAATTTTAATTATTATTCAATCCCACAGATGCAATTATTTGAACAATAATGATTATTATTCAATCCCACAGATGCAATAATTTAAACAATAATGATTATTATTCAATCCCACAGATGCAATAATTTAAACAATAATGATCATTATTCAATCCCACAGATGCAATATTTTAACAATAATGATTATTATTCAATCCACAGATGCAATAATTTAAACAATAATGATTATTATTCAATCCACAGATGCAATAATTTGAACAATAATGATTATTATTCAATCCCACAGGTGCAATAATTTAAACAATAATGATGATTATTCAATCCCACAGATGCAATGATTTTAACAATAATGATTATTATTCAGTCCCACAGATGCAATGATTTTAATAACTGGTTAATATTCAGTCCCACAGAGGGCCATCACTTTAACAATAACGAGTCTGATTCACAGACGAGCTCTTATTCTATAAGCCGCCTTTTTCGTTGGTGTGGAGATGCCGGAGTTGGACTGGGGTGGACAAATGTAAGAAGTCACACAACACCAGGTTATAGTCCAACAGCTTTATTTAAAATCACAAGCTTTCGGAGCGCTGCTCCTTCTTCAGCAGCGCTCCGAAAGCTTGTGATTTCAAATAAAGCTGTTGGACTATAACCTGGTGTTGTGTGACTTCTTACATTTTTCGTTGGTGTCCGAGGTTGGAGCGGATTGAAAAACGCGCCAATCAGAGGCTGAGCTTTGCCGGGTTTTCAGCCAATCAGAAGGCTGGGCTGGGCTGGGCTGGCCGGGCCGGCGGCTGCTGTAAAAGCCGCAGCCCGGAGCGGGGAGGAGCAGTTGGAGAACAGAGTTAGAGAGAAGTCGGCCCCCTTCCCCGGGGGGAAGGATAGCCGCCGCCGCCCGCCCGCCCGGGGAGAAGGGACAGCAGTCGGCCGGCACCTTGGGCAACAAGGGCTCGCCGGGGGGCGGGGCTATGACCTCACCCGCGCGCTGAGGCGGTTGAACGGCCGATCAGGAGCCACGTGACCCAGAGTGGGCGGGGCCCCCAGGCGTTGCGGGCTGCGATTGGTGAGCGTAGCTGTCAATCTACGAATCGCAGCCAATAGAAGAGACGGACTCCGTGAGGGACTTTAAGCGCGCGCTGTGTGGCCGCAGTGCGCATGCTCGGTGCTGCTCGCAGTCCCCGGATGAGGCTCCGGTTTGAGGAAGGATAAAATGGCGGCGGGACTGAGGAGCGGCGGATGGTGCGGTGAGTGTGGATCAGAGAATCTCCGACATTTACAACAGCGCCGGCCTCTCTCAGGCAATCTTTGGGAACCTGGGGTCGAAGCGGGTGCCCGGGGGGCGATTCTTGGGGCGAAGTGGACGCTTGGGTTGACGTGCGCTGCCTGCTTGTCTTCCGATTGCTCCCGGCAAAGAGACTCGGTGTTCGGCACCTTCCCGGATTCTTCTCCTCCACTTTGTGTGGTTTTGTGCCAGGGATTCCCAGGTGTCGGTGGGAATGTTGCACTTTTTCAAGGAGGCTTTGAGGGTGTCCTTGAAGCGTTTCCTCTGCCCACCTGGGGCTCTCTTGCCGTGCCGGAGCTCCGAGTAGAGCGCTTGTTCTGGGAGTCTCATATCGGGCATGCGGACAATGTGACCCGTCCATCGGAGCTGATCGAGCGTGGTCAAAGCTTTGATGCTGGGGATGTTGGCCGGAGCGAGAACACCGACATTGGTGCGCCTATCCTGCCAATGGATTTGCAGGATCTTGCGGAGGCAGCGTTGGTGGTACCTCTCCAGTGCTTTGAGGTGCCTGCTGTACATGGTCCATGTCTCTGAGGCATACAGCAGGGCGGGTATCACTGCTGCTCTGCAGACCATGAGCTTAGTGCGGGGTTTGAGGTCCTGGTCTTCAAACACTCTCTTCCTCAGGCGACCGAAGGCTGCACTGGCACACTAAAGGCGGTGTTGGACTTCGTCATCGACGTCTGTCCTTGTTGACAGTAGGCTCCCGAGGTATGGAAAGTGGTCCACGTTGTGAGACTATGCCCTGAGACTATGCCCCCTAGTTCTAGACACTCCAGCCCAGGGAAACAACCTCTCGGCATCTACCCTGTCAATACCCTTCAGAAACTTGCATGTTTCAATGAGATCACCTCTCATTCTTCTAAACTCCAGAGAGTATAGGCCGATTCTACACAATCTCTCCTCATAGGACAGCCCCCTCATCCCAGGAATCAATCTAGTGAACCTTCGATGCACCGCCTCCAAGGCAAGTATATCCTTCCTTAGATAAGAAGACCAAAACTGTGCACAGTACTCCAGGTGTGGTCTCGCCAAGGCCCTGTACAATTGTAGTAAGACTTCCTTACTCTTATACTCCAACCCCCTTGCAATAAAGGCCAACATGCCACTTGCCTTCCTTATTGCTTGCTGTACCTGAACGCTAGCTTTCTGTGTTCCTTGCACGAGGACACCCAAATCTCTCTGAACACCAACATTTGAAAGTTTCTCACTGTTTAAAAAAGATTCTGTTTTTCTATTCTTCCTACCAAAGTGAATAACCTCACATTTCCCTACATTACACTCCATCTGCCACCTTACTGCCCACTCACTTAGTCTATCTATATCCCTGTGCAGAGTCTTTGTGTTCTCCTCACAGCTTACTGTCCCACCTAGCTTTGTATCATCAGCAAACTTGGATACATTACACTCGGTCCCTTCATCTGGGTCATTAATATAGATTGTAAATAGCTGAGGCCCCAACACTGATCTTTGCGGCACCCCACTAGTTACAGCCTGCCAACCTGAAAAAGATCCATTTATCCCTACTCTCTTTTCTGTCTGTTAACCAATCCTTGATCCATGCTACTATATTACCCCAACCCCATGAGCCCTAATCTTGTGCAATAACCTTTTATGTGACACCTTATCGAATGCCTTTTGGAAATCCAAATATACTACATCCACTGGTTCCCCTTTATCTACCCTGCTAGTAACATCATCAAAAAACTCTAATAAATTTGCCAAACATGATTTCCCTTTCATAAAACCATGTTGACTCTGCCTAATCATGTTATGATTTTTCTAAGTGCCCTGATACCACTTCCTTAACAATGGATTCCAGTGTTTTCCGAATGACTGATGTCGGGCTAACTGGCCTGTAGTTCCCTGTTTTCTCTCTTCCCTCCTTTCTTGAATAGCGGTGTTACATTTGCGACCTTCCAATCTGCTGGGACCATTCCAGAATCTAGAATTTTGGAAGATCAAAACCAATGTATCCACTGTCTCTTCAGCCACCTCTTTTACAACCCTAGGATGTAGGCCGTCGGGTCCAGGGGATTTGTCGGTTTTCAGTCCTATTAGATTCTCTAGTACTTTTTCTCTACTTACAGGAAACTTTGTGCTATCCGGCACCCACGGGACCGAGCTGCTGCCGTTGCCTCAAAACTGCCGTACTCTCCAGAGTTAATGTTGAGAGATATGGAGATTCTTATCTCTGTATTTGACGGCAAACACTGTTGCTTAGCAACAGCTTCTAAACACTCGGGTGTGGCCTGCAAGCTCTGTATATGAAGCTGTTGCTATAGCTACAGACGTTGCACAGCTTGACTGTTCAAACAAAGCAACAACAAAAAAACAAACAAAAAGAATAAAAAACAGCGGCTGATTTTTGCCGGTGGCTCCAGATTGCTGGATAGCTCACCTCCGGATAGCACAAAGTTTCCTGTATATGAATTACGTTCAGTTCCTCACCCTCATTAGACCCTTGGTTCCCCACCATTTTTGGTCTGCTTTTTGTGTCTTCTACTGTGAAGACAGATACAAAATACTTGTTTCACGTTTCTGCCATTTCCTTATTCCCCATAATAATTTCTCCTGTCTCAGCCTCTAAGGGACCAATGTTTACTTTTGCTACTCCCTTCCTACATACTTGTAGAAAATCTTACAATCTGCTTTTAGATTTCTTGCTAGTTTTCTGTCATTGCATTTTTTCCCTTTTTTTTAATCAATTTTTGGTCAATCTTTGCTGGTTTCTGAAACTCTCAATCCTCAGGCTTACTATTATTCTTTGCAACATTATAAGCTTCTTTCAATCTAATGCTATCCTTACCTTCTTTAGTTAGCCATGGTTGGATCACTTCCCGTGGAGTTTGTTTCTCAATGGAATGTATTTTAGTTGAGAATTATGAAATATTTCTTTAAATGCTAGCCACTGCTTATCTACCGCCATACCTTTTTTAATCTATTTTTCCAATCTACCTCAGCCAACTCGCCCCTCATACCTAATGTAATTGGCTTTATTTAAGTTTAAGACACTAGTTTCGGACTTAGGCAAGTCACTCTCAAAATTAATGTGAAGTTCTAACATATTATGATCACTCTGCCCCAGAGGATGCTTTACTATGAGATTGCTAATTAACCCTGTCTTATTACACAATACAAGTTCTAACATTGTTGGTTCCATGACATTTTGTTCCAGGAAACTGTCCCGAATGGATTCCATGAACCCGTCCTGCAGACTCTTGCTCCACAGCCCTGTAGGTTACGGCTCTTCAAGTGTACACCCAAGCACTTTTTAAATGTGCTGAGGGTCTCTGCCTCTACCATCCTTTATGACAGTGTGTTCCAGACCCCCACCACCCTTTGGGTGAAAAAAATTACATCTGCTCTGCACCCTCCAGTGGATGGACTGGGTAGAAAGGTCTTTACTAGCCGAGGCGCAGAATATAAGAGCTGGGAGGTAATGCGTGAACTGTATAGCTAGGCCGCAGCTAGAATACTGCGTGCAGTTCTGGTCAACACATTACAGGAAGGCTGTGATTGCATTACAGAGGGTGCAGAGGAGATTTACAGGGATTTTGCCTGGGCCGGGGAATTTTTGCTATGTGGAAAGATTGGATAGGCTGGGGATGTTTTCTTTGGAACAGAGAAGGCCAAGGGGAGACTCGATTGAGGTGTATCAAATTATTAGGGGCCGAGATAGAGTGGATAGGAAAGACCTATTTCCCTTAGCAGAAGGGTCAATAATCAGGGGGGCATAGATTTAAAGCAGATGGTCAAAGGGTTAGAGGGGTTTTGAGGTGAGTTTTTTACACCCAGAGGGTGGTGGAGGTCTGGAACTCACTGCCTGAAAGGGCGGTAGAGGCAGAGAACCTCATCCTGTTTAAAAACTGCTTGGATATGCACTTGAAGTGCCGTAAGCTACCAGGCTACGGACCAACTGCTGGAAAGTGGGATTAGAGTGGATAGATCTTTGTCAGCCGGCTCGGACAAGATGGGCCGAATGGCGGCCTTCTGTGTAGTAAATTTCTATGATTGTGTTACCCGGGGAGGATGGGCCCAGTGTGATCAGACAGTGTGTAACCCGGGGAGGATGGGTCCAGTGAGATCAGACTATGTTACCCGGGGAGGATGGGCCCAGTGTGATCAGACTGTGTGTTACCTGGGAAAGATGGGCCCAGTGAGATCAGACAGTGTGTTACACGGGGAGGATGGGCCCAGTGAGATCAGACAGTGTGTAACCTGGGGAGGATGGGCCCAGTGAGATCAGACAGTGTGTAACCCGGGGAGGATGGGCCCAGTGAGATCAGACAGTGTGTAACCTGGGGAGGATGGGCCCAGTGAGATCAGACAGTGTGTAACCCGGGGAGGATGGGCCCAGTGAGATCAGACGGTGTGTAACCCGGGGAGGATGGGTCCAGTGAGATCAGACTGTGTTACCTGGGAAAGATGGCCCCAGCTTCGGTTTGCCTAAAGCACAGGGAAATTGTACATTTCTATCCAGAACTTTGGTGATTTGCTGGAAGCCCAGGCAGGTGTGGCGGGGATCTGAGACAAGGGACAACATCAGGCAGAAGCACTCGGACCCAAACTTTTATTTTTATTAAGCTGAAGAAAAGTCTACATTACATTACTTCACACTATTCATGTTGTTATTTTCAGTCCTGCCATAATTAGATCTCCCGGTGAGAGACTGAGTGATTGAGAAAGGTCCACAGCTGAGAGTAAACAGGGATTGCAGACTGAGGAACGACAGCAGGTGAACCAACACAGGATTGTGAGAGCACCAACTGGAGAGAACTCTTCCGATTCAAAGAGCTTCCAGAGATCGACTGGGGGAAAAGGTCAGAGAGAGTCCCATTGACTCAGATACACACTGGTCCTGGAGATGGACTGGGGAGAAAGGTCAGAGAGAGTCCCATTGACTCAGACACACACTGGTTCCTCCCTCCCTTCCATTTCCTGATTTACAGCTATTTCTGGGATGTTACTTGTATCCTCTATGGTGAAGACCGATACAAAATACCTGTACAATTCAACTGCCATCTCCTTATTTTCCATTTAAAATTCCCTGACACTTTTTTATCGGACCAACACTCACTTTGTTAAATCTTTTCTTTATTAAATATCAATAGAAGCTCTTGCTATCTGTTTTTATATTTCTAGCTAGCTTTCTCTCGTACTCTAATTTTTCTCCTTATTAATCTTTTAGTCACACTTTGTTTTTTATATTCTGTCCTATCTTCTGACCTGCCAGCCATCTTTGCACAATTATATGCTTTTTCTTTAAATTGGATGCTATTAATTTTTTTAGTTAACCATGGATGGTGGGTCCTCCCCTTGGAATTTTTCTTTCTCGTTGGAATGTGTATATTCTGTGTATTCTGAAATATCCCCTTAAATGTCTGCCACTGCATCTCTATTGACCTAGCCCTTAACCTAATTTGCCAGTTCACTTTAACTAGCTCTGCTTTCATGTCCTTGTAATTGCCCTTATTTAATTTTAAAATACTAGTCTTGGACCCACTCTTCTCTCCCTCAAACTGAAGGTAAAATTCAATCATATTATGATTGCTGCTACCTAGGGGCTCCTTCAGTATGAGGTCTTTAATCCTATCTCATTGCACAATACCAGGTCTAGTATAGTCTGCTCTCTGGTTGGCTCCAGAACGTGCTGTTGTAAGAAACTATCCTGAAAACATTCTATGAACTCCTCATTTAGGCTACCTTTGCCCATCTGATTTTTCCGGTCTCTATGTAGATTAAATCCCCCATGATTATTGCCATACCTTTCTGACAAGCTCCCATTATTTCTTCCTTTATACTCCATCCTACCGTGTGGTTACTGTTAGGGGGCCTGTACACCACTCTCACAAGTGACTTCTTGCCTTTATCATTTCTTATCTCTACCCAAACCGCTTCTACATCCTGGTTTCCTGAACTTAGGTCATCCCTCTATTGTGCTAATACCATCATTAATTAACAGAGCCACCCCTCCACGTTATCCTAGCTTTCTGTCCTTCCTAAATGTCACGTACTTTTCAATATTCAGGTCCCAATCTATGTCATCCTGCAGCCATGTTTCTGTAATGGCTATCGGATCATACTTATTTATTCCTATTTGTGCCATCAGTTCATCTGTTTTGTTTTGAATGCTACGTGCATTCAGATGCAGAGCCTTTAGTTTTGTCCTTTTATTTTTGTAACCTCTAGCCTTAACTGTTGATTTACTCTTAGATTTGTCCTCTCTATCCCTTCCTGTCACGGTCTGTTTATCATTTCCCATATTAATACCTTTCTCTATTGCCTTGTCTCTACTCTTTGATTTACCACATCTTCCCAAATTTGATCCCTTGCCCCCACTATTTAGTTTAAAACCCTCTCTACCGCCCTAGTTATATGACTCGCCAGAACACTGGTCCCAGCACGGTTCAAGTGAAGACCGTCCCAACGATACAGATCCCACTTTCCCCAGTGTGTGTGCCAGTGCCCCAGGAATCGAAACCCATTTCTCCCACACCAGTCTTTGATCCACGCATTCATCTCTCTAATTTGATTTACCCTATGCCAATTTGCTCGTGGCTTGGGTAATAATGCAGACATTATTACCCTTGAGGTTCTGCTTTTTAATTTAGCCCCTAGCTGCTCAGTCTCTCAGCAGAACCGCTTTCCTAGTTCTAACTGTGTCGTTGGTACCTACATGGACCACGACCATTGGCTCCTCCTCCTCCCACTGCAAGTTCCTCTCCAGCCCAGAGCAGATATCCTGAACCCTGGCACCAGGCAGGCAACACAGCCATCAGGACTCTCGCTCTTGGCCACAGAGAACTGTATCTATCGTCCTGACTATGCTAGCCCTTATTACCACTATATTCCTATTAACTCCCCCCGCTTGAATCGCTTCCTGTACCTCGGTGCCACGGTCAGTTTGCTCATGCACCCTGCAGCCACCGCTTTCATCCATACAGGTCGCAAGAACCTCAAACCTGTTGGACAATTGCAAAGGCTGAGGCTCCCCCACCTCCTGGGTCCCCATACCTGCATCACTTTTAATTTAATTTGAATGAATTAAAGGGTAAGGCATGGCAGGAGAGCTCTGTGCCGTGGTATGCTACTCCTGCACTATGTGGGAAATCGGGGACACTTCCTGTGTCCCTGACGACCAGGTGTGCGGGAAGTGTATCCAGCTGCAGCTACTGACAGACCGCATTGCGGCGCTGGAGCTGCGAGTGGATATATACTGGAGCATTCGCGATGCTGAGGATGTCGTGGATAACACGTTTAGGGAGTTAGTCACACCGCAGGTAAAGGCTGCACAGGCAGGAAGAGAATGGGTGACCACCAGGCAGAGTAGTAGGCGCAGGCAGGTAGTGCAGGGGTCCCCTGTGACCATCCCCCTCTCACAGATATGCCGCTTTGGATATTGTTGGGGAGGATGGCTTATCAGGGGAAGGCAGCCGCAGCCACCTTCCTGGCACCGTGGGTGGTTCTGCTGCACAGGACGGGAGGAAAAAGAATGGGAGAGCTATAGTAATAGGGGATTCTATTGTAAGGGGAATAGATAGGCGTTTCTGCGGCCGCAAACGTGACTACAGGATGGTATGTTGCCTCCTGGTGCAAGGGTCAAGGATGTCTCAGAGCGGCTGCAGAACATTTTGGAAGGGGAGGGTGAACAGTCAATTGTTGTGGTGCATATAGGTACCAACGATATAGGTAAGAAAACGGGATGAGGTCCTAAAAGCTGAATATCGGGAGTTAGGAGGTAAATTTAAAAAATAGGACCTCCAAGGTAGTAATCTCAGGATTGCTACCAGTGCCACATGCTAGTCAGTGTAGAAATAGAAGGATATTTCAGATGAATACGTGGCTAGAGGAATGGTGCAAGGGGGAGGGATTCAAATTCCTGGGACATTGGAGCCGGTTCAGAGGGAGGTGGGACCAGTACGAACCGGACGGTTTGCACCTGGGCAGGACCGGGACCGATGTCCTGGGGGAGTGTTTGCTAGTGCTCTGGGGGAGGGTTTAAACTAAAATGGCAGGGGGTTGGGAACCTGAGCAGGGAGACCGAGGAAAGGGAAACCAGGATAGAAGCAAAAGACAGGAAGGAGAAAAACAAAGGTGGCGGTCAGAGAAATCATGGGTTTAAATCAAACAGCCACAGTAAATAATAATTCTAAAAGGTGTAAGAGTGTTAAAAAAACAAGCCTGAAGGCCATGTGTCTTAATGCGAAGAGCATTCATAGAAACATAGAAACATAGAGATAGGAACAGGAGTAGGCCATTCGGCCCTTCGAGCCTGCTCCGCCATTCAATGAGATCATGGCTGATCTTCGTCTGAGATCTTAGCTGATCTTACCAGTTCAGTACCCCGTCCCCGCCTTTTCTCCGTAACCCTTAATCCCCTTAGCCTTCAGAAATATATCCAATTCTCTCTTGAAAATATTTATTGAATTAGCCTTCACAGCCCTCTGTGGCAGGGAATTCCACAGGCTCACCACTCTTTGAGTGAAGAAATTCTTCCTCATCTCTGTTTTAAATGATTTGCCCGCTATTTTTAGACTGTGGCCCCTGGTTCTGTGCTCCCCGGCCATTGGAAACATTCTCTCTGAATTCAGCCTGTCCAGGCCTGCCATAATTTTATATGTTTCGATGAGATCCCCTCTCAATCTTCTAAACTCCAGTGAGTACAAGCCCAAACTATTTAATCTCTCTTCGTAGGTCATTCCCGCCATTCCAGGTATCAGCCTGGTGAATCGCCGTTGCACTCTTTCCATGGCAAGAACATCCTTCCGCAGATGGGGCGACCAAAACTGTACACAATACTCCAGATGCGGTCTCACCAGCACCTTGTACAGCTGTAGTAAGGTATCCCTATTCCTATACTCGAACCCCCTTGATATGAAGGCCAACATACCATTTGCCTTCTTGATCGCCTGTTGCACCTGCATGCTCTCCTTCAGTGACTGGTGCACAAGAACACCCAGGTCCCTCTGCACTTCCCCATCTCCCAATCTATTGCCATTTAGATAATAATCTACCCTCCTGTTTTTACCCCCAAAGTGGATAACCTCGCATTTATCCACATTATAGTGCATCTGCCACGTATCTGCCCATTCCCCCAACCTGTCCAAATCGCACTGTAGCCTCCTGACATCCTCATCAGAGCCCACCCCTCCTCCTAGTTTAGTGTCGTCAGCGAACTTGGAAATATTGCATCCAATTTCCTGATCCAGATCATTTATATATATTGTGAACAGCTGGGGTCCCAGGACAGATCCCTGCGGCACCCCGCTGGTCACTGCCTGCCACTCCGAAAACGAGCCGTTTATTCCAACTCTCTGTTTTCTATCCGCCAGCCAGCTCTCCATCCACGCCAATACCTTGCCCCCAATCCCATGAGCCCTAATTTTGCATGATAATCTTTTGTGTGGAACCTTATCGAAGGCTTTCTGGAAGTCAAGGTACACCACATCCACTGGCTCTCCCCCATCTATTTTACCAGTTACTTCCTCAAAAAATTCCAGCAGATTAGTCAAACACGATTTACCCTTTGTAAATCCATGTTGACTCTGTCCGATCCTTTCCCCATTTGTCAAGTGCTCCGCTATTTTATCCTTAATAATGGACTCTAGCATTTTGCCCACAACCGATGTAAGGCTTACTGGTCTATAATTCCCTGCTTTCTCTCTACCCCCCTTTTTAAATATTGGGGTAACATTAGCTACCCTCCAATCCACGGGCACTGTTCCCGAGTCAATGGAGTTCCGGAAGATGATCCTTAGAGCATCTGCTATCTCCAGGGCCACCTCCTTAAGTACCCTAGGATGTAGTTTATCAGGCCCCGGGGATTTGTCGGCCTTCAGTCCCCTCAACTTACCCAACACCATATCCCTAGAGATACTAATTTCTGTCAGCTCCTCCCTCTCATTAGTCCCTATGTTTGCCGATATTCCTGGGAGGTTATTTGTGTCCTCCTTTGTGAATACAGAACCAAAGTATGAGTTTAATTGGTCTGCCATTTCCTTATTCTCCATTATATATTCTCCCGAATCGGACTGCAAGGGACCGACTTGGGATTTTACCAGTCTTTTCCTCCTGATATACCGATAAAAGCTTTTGCAGTCTGTCTTTATGTTTGCTGCAAGTTTACTTTCGTATTCTATTTTCCCCTTCCTGATTAATCCCTTTGTCCTCTTTTGCTGTATCTTGTACTGCCCCCAATCTTCCGGTCTGGTGCTTTTTTTTGCCAGTTGATATGCCCTTTTTTTTTATTTTATGCCGTCCCTAATTTCCCTCGTTATCCACGGTTGAGTCACCTTTTTAGGTTTATTTTTATGCCAAACCGGTATAAACATGTTCTGGAATTCTTCCATTCTATCTTTGAATGCTTGCCATTGTCTCTCCACTGTCAATCCCCCCAGAAACACCACCCAATCAATCTTACCCAATTCCCGTCTCATACCCTCGTAATTCCCTTTATTTAAGTTCTGGACCTTAGTCTCTGATTCAATTTCCTCACTCTCCATCTCGACTGAGAGCTCGATCATATTATGATCGCTCTGACCCAAGGGGCCTCGTACAAGAAGATTGCTGATAAGTCCCTTCTCATTGCACATTCGTAATAAGGTGGATGAATTAGCTGCGCAAATAGAGGTAAACGTATATGAGATGATTGGGATTATGGAACCATGGCTCCAGGGTGGCCAAGGCTGGGAACTCAACGTCCAGGGGTATTCAATATTCAGGAAAGATGGGCAAAAAGGAAAAGGAGGTGGGGTAGCATTGCTTTTTAAAGAGATTAACACAATTGAAAGAAAGGATATTCGCTCTGATGATGTGGAATCTGTATGGGCAGAGCTGAGAAATACCAAGGGGCAGAAAACGTTAGTGGGAGTGTTATACAGACCTTCAAACAGTAATGCGGAGGTTGGGGATGGCATTAAATGGGAAATTAGAGACGCGTGCAATAATGGCACAGCAGTTATCATGGGTGACTTTAATCTACATATAGATTGGGCTAACCAAATTAGTAACCATACTATGGAGGAGCAATTCCTGGAGTGTATACGGGATGGTTTCCTGGACCAATATGTCGAGGAACCAACAAGAGATCAGGCCATCTTAGACTGGGTATTACGTAATGAGAAAGGATTAATTAGCAATCTTGTTGTACGAGGCCCCTTGGGTCAGAGCGATCATAATATGATCGAATTCTTCTTTAAGATGGAGAGTGAGGTAGTTGACTCAGACTAGGGTCCTGAATTTAAATAAAGGAAACTATGATGGTATGAGGCGCGAGTTGGGTAGGATTGATTGGGGAATGTTACTCCAAGGGTTGACGGTGGCTAGGCAATGGCAAACATTCAAAGATGGCATGGATGAACTACAGAATTTGTTCATCCCTGTTCGGCATAAAAATAAAACAAAAAAGGTGACTCAACTGTGGCTAACAAGGGAAATTAGGGATAGTATAAGATCCAACGAGAGGACATATAAATTGGCCAGTAAAAGTAATAAACCTGAGGATTGGGAGCAGTTTAGGCTTCAGCAAAGGATGACAAAGGGATTAATTAAGAGGGGGGAAAATAGAGTATGAGAGTAAGCTTTCAGGGAACATAAAAACTAACTAGATATGTGTAGAGAAAAGGATTGGTGAAGTCAAGCGTAGGTCCCTTGCAGTCAGAATCAGGGGAATTTATAATGGGGAACAAAGAAAAGGCAGCCCAATTAAATACATACTTTGGTTCTGTCTTCACAAAGGAGGACACAAATAACCTCCCAGAGATGTCGGGGAACATAGGGTCTAATGAGGTGGAGGAACTGAAAGAAATCAGTATTTGTAGGGAAATGGTGTTAGGGGAAATTGACGGGATTGAAGGCCGATAAATGCCCAGGGCCTGATAATCTACATCCTAGGGTACTTAAGGAAGTGGCCCTAGAAATAGTAGATGCATTGCTGGTCATCTTCCAACATTTGATAGACTCTGGAACCGTACCCATGGATTGGAGGGTAGCTAATGTTAGCCCACTATTCAAAAAAGGTGGTAGAGAGGAAATGGGGACTTACAGACCGGTAAGCCTGACATCGGTAGTGGGGAAAATGCTAGAGTGCATTGCAAAAGATGTAATAGCAGAGCACTTGGAAAACAGTGACAGGATCGGACAAAGTCAACATGGATTTACAAAAGGTAAATCATGCTTGACTAATCTACTGGAATTTTTTGAGGATGTAACTGGTAGAATAGATAAGGGAGAACCAGTGGATGTGGTGTATTTGGACTTTCAGAAGGCTTTCGATGAGGTACCGTATAAGAGATTAGCGTGTAAAGTTAAGGCACATGGGATTTGGGGGTAAGGTACTGACTTGGATAGAGAACTGGTTGGCAGACAGGAAGCAAAGAGTTGGAATAAACAGGTCTTTTTCGGAGTGGCAGGCAGTGACGAGTGGGGTACCGCAGGGATCGGTCCTAGGACCCCAGCTATTCACAATATATATAAATGATCTAGACGAGGGAACTAGATGTAACATCTCCAAGTTTGCAGATGACACAAAGCAGGGTGGGCGTGTGTGAGGAGGATGCCGAGAAACTCCAGTATGATTTGGACAGGTTGGGTGATTGGGCAGAAGCATGGCAGATGCAGTATAATGTGGATAAATGTGAGGTTATCCACTTTGGTGGCAAAAACGGGAAGGCATATTATTATCTGAATAGCAATAGATTGGGAGAAGTGGAAGTGCAACGAGACCTGGGTGTCCTTGTGCACCAGTCGCTGAAGGTAAGCATGCAGGTGCAGCAGGCGGTTAAGAAGGCAAATGGTATGTTGGCCTTCGTAGCGAGAGGGTTCGAGTACAGAAACAAGGGTGTCTTGCTGCAGTTGTACAGGGCCTTGGTGAGACCACATCTTGAGTATTGTGTGCAGTTTTGGTCGCCTTATCTGAGGAAGGATGTTCTTGCCATGGAGGGAGTACAGCGAAGATTCACCAGACTGATACCTGGGATGGCAGGAATTACGTATGAGGAGAGATGGGTCGATTGGGCTTATACTCGCTGGAGTTTAAAAGAATAAGAGGGGATCTCATTGAAACTTATAAAATTGCAACAGGACTAGATGCAGGAAGGATGTTCCTGATGGCCGGGGAGTCCAGAACCAGGGCTCACAGTGTAAGGATAAGGGGTAAGCCATTTAGGCCAGATGAGGAGGAATTTCTTCACCCAGAGAGTGGTGAACCTGTGGAATTCTCTACCACAGAAAGCAGTGGAGGCCAATTCATTAAATATATTCAAGAAGGAGTTAGTTGTATTTCCTAAGGCTAAAGGGATCAAGGGATATGGTGAGAAGGCAGGGACAGGGTACTTAATTTGAATGATCAGCCATGATCTCATTGAATGGCGGAGCAGGCTTGAGGGGCCGAATGGCCTACTCCTGCTCCTATCTTCTATGTTTCTATGTAATTCCCTTTTGAAAGCCGTGTTCTTGTAAATCTTTTCTGCAATTTCTCTAAGGCCTTCACATCCTTCCTAAGGTGCGGTGCCCAGAATTGGACACAATACTCCAGTTGAGGCCGAACCAGTGTTTTATAAAGGTTCATCATAACTTCCTTGCTTTTGGACTCTATGCCTCTATTTATTAAGCCCAGGATCCCGTATGCTTTTTTAACTGCTTTTATAACCTGCCCTGCCACCTTCAACGATTTGTGCACATATACCCCCAGGTCTCTCTCTGTTCATGCACACACTTTAGAATTGTACCCTTTAGTTTATATTGCCTCACTTGGTTTTTCCTACCAAAATGTATGACTTCGCACTTTTCTGCGTTAAATTTCATCTGCCGCATGTCTGCCCATTCCACCAGCCTGTCTGTCATCTTGAAGTCTATCACTATCCTCCTCACTGTTCACTTTACTTCCAAGTTTTGTGTCATCTGCATATTTTGAAATTGTGCCCTGTACACCCAAGTCTAAGTCATTAATATATATCAAGGAAAGCAGTGGTCCTAGTACCGACCCCTGGGGAACACCACTGTATACCTTCCTCCAGTCCGAAAAACAACCGTTCGCCACTACTCTCTGTTTTCTGTCACTTTGCCAATTTCGTATCCATGCTGCCACTGCCCCTTTTATTCCATGGGCTTCAACTTTGCTGGCAAGCCTATTATGTGGCACTTGTCGAACGCCTTTTGGAAATCCATGTACACCACGTCAACCGCATTGCCCTCATCAACCCTCGCTCTGTTACTTCATCAAAAACTCAATCAGAATCAGAGCGGCTGGGCCTGGCAGACGTGCGGCCAGGGCCCCGGCACCAGGAAACCCAGGGTGCAGCGCCTCTCCCATCATAGCCACCGCTTCCCGGTTTCTTCAGCTGGTTCCACTGAGTCCGACTAAGGACAGGAGCCAGGCTCCCAGAATGGCCCGCAGCCCCAGGGAGCATGCGCACTCAGCGGGGAAATCAGCGCGTTGCATAGAGCGGTTTCCGGGGCGCGGGGAATTGTGGGTGCTGCGGCCGCCATTAGTCAGCAGCTGTGGGGAAGAGTTTTATTGCAGGCTGACGGAAGGTAGGTCCCTGGCCGCCTGTGTAGGTCTTTTTGTTGCTTCATTGTTGAGGATGTAACAAGTAAAATAGATAAGGGAGAACCAGTGGATGTTGTGTATTTGGACTTTCAGAAGGCTTTCGATAAGGTCCCGCATAAGAGATTAGTGTGTAAAGTTAAGGCACCTGGGATTGGGGGCAAGGTATTGGCTTGGATAGAGAACTGGTTGGCAGACAGAAAGCAAAGAGTTGGAATAAACGGGTCTTTTTCCGAGTGGCAGGCAGTGACTAGTGGGGTACCGCAGGGATCGGTCCTTGGAACCCAGCTATTCACAATATATATTAATGATCTAGACAAGGGAACTAGATGTAATATCTCCAAATTTGCAGACGACACAAAGCTGGGTGGGCATGTGTGCTGTGAGGAGGATGCCGAGAAACTACAGGATGATTTGGACAGGTTGGGTGATTGGGCAGAAGCATGGCAGATGCAATATAACGTGGATAAATGTGAGGTTATCCACTTTTGTGGCAAAAACAAGAAGGCAGATTATTATCTGAATGGCAATAGATTGGGAGAAGGGGAAGTGCAACGAGACCTGGGTGTCCTTGTGCACCAGTTGCTGAAGGTAAGCATGCAGGTGCAGCAGGCAGTTAAGAAGGCAAATGGTATGTTGGCCTTCGGAGCGAGAGGGTTTGAGTACAGGAACAAGGATGTCTTGCTGCAGTTGTACAAGGCCTTGGTGAGACCACATCTTGAGTATTGCGTGCAGTTTTGGTCACCTTATCTAAGAAAGGATGTTCTTGCCGTGGAAGGAGTTCAGCAAAGATTAACCAGGCTGATACCTGGGATGGCAGGAATGACGTATGAGGAGAGATTGGGACGATTGGGCTTGTACTCGCTGGAGTTTAGCAGAATGAGAGGGGATCACATTGAAACTTATAAAATTCTGACAGGACTGGACAGACTAGATGCAGGAAGGATGTTCCTGATGGCTGGGGAATCCAGAACCAGGGGACACAGTCTAAAGATAAGGGGTAACCCATTTAGGACAGAAATGAGGAGGAATTTCTTCACCCAGAGAGTGGTGAACCTGTGGAATTCTCTACCACAGAAGGCAGTAGAGGCCAATACATGAAATATATTCAAGAAGGAGTTGGATATATTTCTTGAAGCTAAAGGGGTCAAGGGGTATGGGGAGAAAGCAGGGACCGAGCACTGAATTTGGATGATCAGCCATGATCGCATTGAATGGCGGAGCAGGCTTGAGGGGCTGACTGGCCTACTCCTATCTTCTATGTTTCAGTTTGAGCTGGAGTGGAGATGGAGGAGAATCTGCTGGGTTTAACCCCCAGTACTTCTGAGCCCAGGAGGACCCAACAATTTCCAATGTGGGACTGTCAAGGGAGGTGGATTCTGGGGGAGATTAGGTTGTTGCACAGACACTGTCTGTACAATGTAAAAGAGTATTGTTTTAGGAACAAGTATTTCTGTACAGGCTTTTAATCCAGTTTACATCTACAGATTTGTTTTAATTCATTCTTGGGATGTGGGCGTAGCTCGCAAGAGCACCAAATATTGCCAATCCCCAGTTTTCCGTTGAGAAGGGGGTGGTGAGTCGCCTTCTTGAACTACTGCAGTCCGTGTGGTGAAGGTATTCCCACAATGTTGTTCGGTAAGGAGTTCCAGGATTATGACCCAGCAACGATGAATATATCTGAGTCAGGATGATGTGTGACTTGGAGGGGAACTTGGATGTGATGGTGCTCCCATACAACAGCTGCCCTTGTTGTTCTAGGTGGTGGAGGTTGCAGTTTTTGGAGGTTGTGTCAAAGTTCTGGTCGAGTTGCAGATGTATAAAGTTCCTTTCCTTCGCCCCCTCCCCCTCCCCCCTCTCTCTCTCTCTCTCTCTCTCTCTCTGTGTCCTCCCATAGAGGCCAGAGTCTTGTGTAGGCCCAGACCAGGTGGTGGATTCCCTTCCCTGAAGGACATCAGTGAACCAGTTGGGTTTTTATGACAATCCGGCAGCTTTCATGGTCACTTTTTTCTAGTGCCGGCCCCACAAATGACCAGATTCACTGAGCTCAATTTCACAACCTGCCTTTGTTTTCTTGTGGGTTGTCTCACGCTCCCTGTTTTAAATTAATTTTACAGTGCACTGGAAGGGGAGGACTTAGAGACAGGAAGCTCAAACCAAACATCACTTCAAGATCTGACAGTCAGTCGGCTCATCGGATCTGAATATCACCGGCCTCTGAACATGGAAGCAAAAAGCACCGTTCACAGCAGGGAGAAACCGTACACATGTTCTGTGTGTGGACGAGGCTTCAGCCAACCCTCTGGCCTATCGAGACACAAGTGCACTCACACCGGGGAGAGGCCATTCACCTGCTCTGAGTGTGGGAAGGGATTCACTAATTCATCCAACCTGGTGATACACCAGCGAATTCACACTGGGGAGAGGCCGTTCACCTGCTCCGTGTGTGGGAAGGGATTCACTAATTCATCCAACCTGCTGATACACCAGCGAATTCACACTGGGGAGAGGCCGTTCACCTGCTCCGTGTGTGGGAAGGGATTCACTAATTCATCCACCCTGCTGAGACACCAGCGAGTTCACACTGGGGAGAGGCCGTTCACCTGCTCCGTGTGTGGGAAGGGATTCACTGAGTCATCCAACCGGCTGATACACCAGCGATTTCACAAGTGACTGCAGGGGTTGGACTCTGCTGTTGCTGCTGTTAATCCCATCCAGGACTGAACCATGTTCATTCTGACAGGTGGGGATTGTTTCTGCTGATGTTAATAACCCCTATAACTGGGCTGGAGTTTAATATTCTGGATAGATGTCAAATAAACCAGCTTTGTTTAAACACATTATTGTCGATTTTCTTTTTTATCACCTGAGTGTTTAGCACCTGAGTGTTTAGCATCACCTGGCTGGAGCTCAAAGGACAATCTGGGGGAGGATCGTATGGTGGGAACAGAACTCCAGCCTGGTCACAGTCCTTCACGGTCACACTGAGAGGGGCAAACGGCACTTTGGTCTTTCTCGTCTCTCTTCACTGACAGCCAAGTTGCCGTGCGGGTTAATCTCGAGGCGTGAGAAACGTGTCCCAGCCGCTCTCTGCCATGGTTCAGAGCTCCTAGGCATGGAACAGAAGGCTCCTTTAGGAATGTACCCCTGAAAAAGTTAGCGCCCCTGTGCATTAAATTCAGTGGTAGCGCCCCACGCAGGAGGTGGGGTGCTACTGGAAGCGCTCCCTCCCTCTTGGGGTGCTACCAGTGAATTTCACCGTGCTTCGTGTAACAGCGCCATGCCCGTCAGCACATAGCACCGCGTCATAGCAGACCTCCCTCCCTGATTAACGGGGGGGAGCCTAGCACTGCGCACACCAGGGCCCTGCTGGACCACCGGGGAGCGGGGTGTTGGATCAAGAGGAGCGCCGGGCTGAGCGATCGCGGCCGACACCCCGAAGAAGCAAGGGGGCAGGTGCTGGCAGTCGGCCAAAATAAAACGTTGCCACCCGACACCTGCCCTTTAAGTGGCGCTGCTGCGGGTGCACGAACGACCCCTGACCCTGTCGGACATATCGTCCGGCGATAGGTCAGGGCTCGCAACTCAAGGTGGCAGCTGGGGTGCTGCGCACGGTGATGACGTCATTGCCGGCTGTGCAGTGCCGCGGGGCGCTACCGGCTACATCCGCCGCTAACCTCCCGCTGAATATCGCGGGAGGCACAAAGCAACCCAATTTCACCCCCTTGTCCAAGTAGTGTGTGGCCTCCTTATTCTTCCCACCAAAACACACCACCTCACACTGATCTATAGTGACATTCATTAACACACCACCTGTCTCATCTATAGTGACATTCATTTGCCAATTACATGCCCATTCTGAAATTTATTGATGTCTTCCTCAGGATTAACTCTACCTCCCAATTTGGTGTCCTCAACAAACTTTGAAATTGTACCTCTGATTCCCGAGTCCAAATCGTTTCTGTAAATGATGAACAACAGTGGTCCCAGCACCGATCCCTGTGGAACACCACTTCCCACCTTTTGCCAGTCTGAGTAGCTGCTCCCAACCCCTACTCTGTTTTCTCTTTTGTGACCAGCTTGCTATCCATAACAGTATGTAAGATCTACAAGATGACCCAGGTCAGGCCGTGTGGAGGGAAGGGCCAGGCAGCAGAATGGATGGAAAGCTGGCTACAAAACAGGAATCAGAGGGTTGGAGTTAAGGGAAGTTTGTTGCGATCTTTCCATTCATTCTTTTGCCTGGCCCTTGACTCCACATGGCCTGACCGTGGTCATCTTGTAGACCGTACATACTGCAGACACAGTGCACCAGTGGTGGAGGGGGTGGATATCGAGTCCTGTGGCAGGAGCGCTGATGAAGTGGATTTCTCTGTCTGTGAGTTTTGAGGCATCGCTAGTGGCGTTTTTCACCTCTTTCCACCTTAAACTGGCAGCAAGGTTTTTTTTTTTTATTTTTTATTAAAGCCATTAACAGCCGCTCGGGTGGGACACACCAATAAATGAGGCCTTGTTTCCCTCAGAATGACAGGTCTGAACCCGAGTTAGAAAACATTTAGTAATTAAACCAGACTGGGTGGGGCCTGAGGTGCGAGTTAGTAACGGAAAATTGGTGGCCAGCGTACTTCACACCAGGGCTGAGGATCCGGGGACTCTGGTTTCTGAGTCATTTATTGATTAATTTTGTTTATTGCCCAATCTCAATCAGACTGGCGGGTCATCTTGCTGTCTGATGGAGGCGAGGGTCCCCAATGGAGGGCTCTCTATGCGGGAGTCCTCCCCAGCACCATTGGGGATCTGGGGTGGAGACTGTTGCAGGGAGCTGTCGTGTGCAACAGTTTAAGCTCCTTTCCGGACTCCAAGGCCAGATGTGTTTTTTCGGCCTAGAGGAGTCCACGGGCCGTGTATATATTCAGTGTGAGAGGTTACAGCCCCTGTGTAGTTCCCTGAAGGGGCTGCTCCTCAACTCTTGGTTACACTTTAGCCCCACGCTCCTAATCTTTCGCCGCTCGGTGCGGAGGGGGGTGGGTAAGTGGGAGGATCTTCTCCTGGACCTGCTCTTGGGCCTGGCGAAAACAGCAATTTGTAGACTCTGGATGGGCGGGGCCCATGGGGGGTCACTCTGGCTGCCTGCCTCTCGCGCGGTCTTGTCCCTGCCCAGGTGGCCCTGGAGAGGGAGCAGGCGGTGTCCACCGGTTCACTTGATACCTTCCTCGACCAGTGGACACGGAAGGTATCGAGGCGATAATCGATCCTCACGATCACATTGTGATTTAATTATTAATTGTGTGTGTGTCACAAATACATTTCTTCTATTTTGATACAAACGCTCTACTAGACATGTTAAACGACTAGTTATTTAATCAGGGCTGCAGCTGCTGAAAGGTTGACTGTACTGAGGTTTGTGGCCAGAGCTGGCAGACTTGTTGTTCTGAAGTCTGATGTCTCACACCTGAAGGGTCTGTTTATGTCGTGTTGTAATGACCTTTTTCTGTTGCCTGGTGTCAGAAATAGAAATCAAAGGGAGATGATGCCTCACTCTGTTAATCAACTCTTTGACACATTTCCATGCATTTCCTTTCTTAATTTACAAAGATCACAACTCCATTAGTGAACAATGAATTGCCAGTCTGCCACTTTTTAGTGAGGCTTGAAAGGATTCGCTGTGAAGCTATACCTGCCCATCTGTCTGTGTGTCACTGTGTTTGGATTGTTAGACAACAGTCCTAATATCTCGCCTACATCCATTACAATTTTTGAATGTTAGATTGTACTTGGAAGAAGTTGAGTGAATCTGACAATTCTGAAATTGAGAGCTTTTAATGATTTCTGTTTTTCACATAACTTTATAGTGATGTGATCATTCAAGGCAAATTAAAAGATGGTGCTATTTACTGAACACAACTGAATAATTCTACAAGGATGCTATCACAGTCTTCCTCAGTATTAACTACACCCCCCAATTTAGTGTCATCAGCAAATTTTGAAATTGTACTTCTGATTCCCAAGTCCAAATCATTCATATAAATGGTGAACAACAGTGATCCCAGCACCGATCCCCGTGGAACACCACTTCCCACCTGCCCGTCTGTAATTCTGAGGGAAACTTACGAGGCCTCGTTGTTTGCGTGTCTCGCTCGTGAGGGTGTAAAAGGGTTTAATAATTCAGCAACAATTCTTATAAAGGTGGAAGGAGATGAAAAACGACACCAGCGTTGCCCAAAACACAAAGACAGTGACGTTCACTTCATCAGCGCCTTGGCACAGGACTCAATAGCTACCCCCTCCACCATTGATGTACTGTGTCCACAGTAAGTATGACCTACAGGCTGACCAAGGTCAGGCCATGTGGAGTCAAGGTCTAGGTAGCAGAATGGGTGGAAAGATGGCTCCAAAACAGAAATCAGAGGGTGGAAGTTAAGGGGAGTTTCTCGGACTGGCAGAAAGTGAGAACTGGTGTCCCATACGGATCCGTGCTGGGACCACTGGTGTTCACTATCATTTGGACTCAGAAACTGGAGGCATGTTGTTGGAATTTACAGATTATACCAAGTGTCTTCACACTGTGAAAACGATCCATTGTACTAAGTGCGATAGAATTTGAACAGACCTCGCAGCTCAAAACTGGGTACCCATAAGGCACTGTGGGCCATCAGCAGCATTCATCCATCCATAGGGGAGGGCCCCATAGGCACAAGCATTAATCCTCCTCTGGGGAGGGCCCATCGGCCCAAGCATTCTATTCAAGAAAGGAGGGAGAGCAAAAACGGAACTACAGTCCAGTTAGCCTGACATCGGTCGTGGGGAAAATGCTGGAATCCATTACTGAGGAAGTGGTAACAGGGCACTTAGGCAGAGTGAACATAGTTTTATGAATGGGAAATCATGTTTAACAAATGTATTAGGTTTGTTAAGGATGTAACTGGCACGGTAGATAAAGGCGAACCAGTGGATGTAGTATATTTGGATTTGCAAAAGGCATTCGATAAGGTGCCACATAAAAGGTTGCTAAGCAAGATAAGGGCTTGTGGGATTGAGGGTAATGTTTTAGCTTGGAGAGAGGATTGGTTAACTGACAGAAACCACAGAGTAGGAATAAACAGGTCAATTTCCGATTGGCAGGCTGTAACTCGTGGGGTGCCGCAAGGATGCTTGGGCCTCAGCTATTTACAATCTACATCAATGATTAGATGAAGGGACCGAGTGCAATGTATTCAGGTTTGCTGACAATACAAAGCTAGGTGGGAAAGTAAGCTGAGAGGAGGACACAAGCAGCCTGCAAAGGGATGTAGACAGGTTAGGTGAGGGGGCAATAAGACGGCAGATGGAGTATAATGTGGAGAATTGTGAGGTTATTCACTTTGATAGGAAAAATAGGAAAACAGAATTTTTTTAAATGTTGGTGTTCAGAGAGATTTTGGTGTCCTTGTACAGGAAACACAGAATGTTAGCATGCAGGTACAGCAGACAATTAGGAAGGCAAATGGCATGTTGGCGTTTACTGCAAGGGGGATGGAGTACAAGAGTAAGGACATCTTACTACAATTGTACAGGGCCTTGGTGAGACCACACCTGGAGTACTGGGCACAGTTTTGGTCTTATCTGAGGAAGGACATACTTGCCTTAGAGGCGGTGCAACAAAGGTTCACTAGATTGAGCCCTGAGATGAGAGATTGAGTAGATTGTGCCGATACTCTCTGGCATTTAGAAGAATGAGAAGTGATCTCATTGAAACATGTAAGATTCTGAGGGGGATTGACAGGGTAGATGCTGAGAGGTTGTTTCCCCTGGCTGGAGTGTCTAGAACTAGAGGGCATAGTCTCAGGATAAGGCGTCGGCTATTTAAGGATGAGGAGAAATTTCTTCACTCAGAGGGTTCTGAATCTTTGGAATTCTCTGCCCCAAATGGCTGTGAATGCTGAGTCGTTGAGTATATTCAAGGCTAAAATAGATAGATTTTTGGACTCTAGGGGAATCAAGGAATTTAGGGATCGGGTGGGAAAGTGGAGTTGAGGTCGAAGATCATCCATGATCTTATTGAATGGCAGAGCAGGCTCGAAGGGCTGAATGGCCCACTCCTGCTCCCAATTCTTATGTATGTTCTCAACGCAGCCCATGGGCAAGGGCCACATCGCTCTGAGCATTAATCCACCCCACGGCCCCGAGGGCCCGAATATTAATCCACCCCTGCTGTACGTACATAGAATTGACAGCCTAGAAACAGGCCATTTGGCCCAACTGGTCTGTGCCAGTGTTTATACTCTACACGAGCCTCCGCCCACTCTAATGACCTCTTCCTGCCCTGCCCTCATATTCCTTTATTCCCTTCTCTCATAGATACATCAACCCTGCTCTTAAATGTACCATTGCTATCTGCTTCAGTCACTCAGTGTGGCGGCGAGTTCCACATTCTCACCACACTGTGTGTGAAGAACTTCCTCCGAACTTCTTTATTTGATCTGTTAGTGACGATCTTATATTTCTGCCTCCTTGTCTGACTCATCCATAAGTGGAAACAGTTTCTCCACATCTACCCTATAAACCCCTTCATATCAATCAGGACTTCTCTTCCAGAGAAAAGAGCCCAAACCTGCTCAATCGTGCCCGAGAGTCGCAGCCTCTCAATTCTGGTAACGTTCTCGTCAATCTTTTCAGCATTTTCTCCAGTGCTTCAATATCCTTTTGTAGAGTGGAGACCAGAACCGCTCCCAGTGCTCCAACTGTGGTCTCCCCAAGGTTCAATATTAATTCAACATTACCTCCCTGCTTTTGTATTCTATTCTAGGAATGGGCCCCAGTCCTTTCTTTGCACTCTTTATGGCCTGTTCAACTTGTGTTGCGACTTTTATGTGTCTGTAATCACAGATCTCTTTGCACCTTTATTCCATTGAATTCATTCCCATCTAACAACAACAACAACAACTTGTATTTATATAGCGCATTTAACGTAGTAAAACGTCCCAAGGCGCTGCACAGGAGTATTTTAAGACAAAAAAATTGACGGCGAACCACATAAGAATAAATTAGGGCAGGTGAGCAAAAGCTTGGTCAAAGAGGTAGGTTTTAAGGAGCATCTTAAAGGAGGAAAGGGAGGCAGCGAAGCGGAGAGGTTTAGGCAGGGAATTCCAGAGCTTAGAGCCTAGGCAACAGAAGGCACGGCCACCAAATGTTGAGCGATTTATAATGAGGGATGCCCAAGAGGGCAGAAGGGTACCGCAGGGATCAGTGCTAGGACCCCAGCTATTCACAATATATATAAATGATCTAGACAAGGGAACTAGATGTAATATCCCCAAGTTTGCAGACGACACAAAGCTGGGTGGGTGTGTGTGCTGTGAGGAGGATGCAGGGAAACTCCAGTATGATTTGGACAGGTTGGGTGATTATACTGCATTTGCCATGCATCTGCCCAATGTGGGTAAATGCGAGGTTATCCACTTCAGTGGCAAAAACAGGCAGACAGATTATTATCTGAATGGCAATAGATTGGGAAAAGGGGAAGTGCAACGTGATCTGGGTGTCCTTGTGCACCAGTCGCTGAAGGTAAGCATGCAGGAGCAGCAGGCAGTTAAGAAGGCAAATGGTATGTTGGCCTTCATAGCAAGAGGATTCGAGTACAGGAGCAAGGATGTCTTGCTGCAATTGTACAGGGTCTTGGTGAGACCACACCTTGAGTATTGTGTGCAGTTTTGGTCACCTTACCTGAGGAAGGATGTTCTTTCCATGGAGAGAATGCAGCGAAGATTCACCAGACTGATACCTGGGATGACAGGAATGATGTATGAGGAGAGATTGGGTCGATTAGGCTTATATTCGCTAGAGTTTAGAAGAATGAGAGGGGATCTCATTGAAATTTATAAAATTCTAACAGGACTAGACAGACCAGATGCAGGAAGGATGTTGCTGATGGCTGGGGAGTCCAGAACCAGGGGTCACAGTCTAAGGATAAGGGGTAAGCCATTTAGGACTGAGATGAGGAGAAATTTCTTTACCCAGAGAGTGATGAACCTGTGGAATTCTCTACCACACAAGGCAGTTGAGGCCAATTCATTAAATATATTCAAGAAGGAGTTGGATATATTTCTTAAGGCATCAAGGGATATGGGGAGAAAGCAGGGACAGGGTACTGAATTTGGATGATCAGCCATGATCTCATTGAATGGCAGAGCAGGCTTGAAGGGCCGAATGGCCTACTCCGGCTCCTACTATGTTTCTATACCACCCAATGTTGTGTCATCTGCAAACTCTGACACCATACTCGAAGTTCTGAGTCCAAACCATGGTAAACATTCAATATATGCCCACTGACTCCCATAGCTACCTGGACTACACTTCCTCCCATCCCGCTTCCTGTAAGGACTCTATTCCATTCTGAAGATTCAAGATAATTTTATTGCCATATGTAACTAGTACAATGGAATGCTTACTCCCCACTCACTCCCACAATACAAGCATATAATATAAAAGCAAAAAAATAAAAACAAGTGTAAATAAAAACAATAAGCAAATAAGCAAAAAGTATAGCAATAACAGTCCAAGTTGCAGGATATGATGAATAGTGCAAAAAAGCCTCAATTTCCACTGGAAATAATAGTAATGTAACATGATAAATATATGGTAATATAAGCATAATATATATATTTACATAAACATATAACTATAATATATGGGGCAGTGCGATTAGCAGTTCAGTAGGCGCACTGCCTGTGGATAGAAACTGTTCTTAAACCTGCTGGTCCTGGTTCGGATGCTGCGGTACTGACGTCCGGACCGCAGGGGGGAGAACAGTTTGTGCCCAGGGTGATTGGGGTCCTGGATGATGGAGCGGGCCTTGTTCCGGCACCTGGTCTGGAAGATCTCCTCGATGGACGGAAGTGCACACCCGATGATCTTTTCTGCCGTATTCACAACTCTCTGGATGGCTTTCTTGTTCTGTGCAGTGGTGTTACCATACCACACATTGACACCACTTGTCAGGACACTCTCTATGGTGCCGCGGTAAAAGTTCACAAGCCACTGTGTGCTTATGCTGCATTTCCTCAGGCACCGTAGAGGGTAGAGGCGCTGGTGTGCCTTCTTCAGCATAGCCTCAGTATTATGGTTCCAGGCCAGGTCATTGGAGATCTGCAGTCCCAGGAATCGAAAGCAACTGACGACTTCCACTGGTGTCCCGTCTATGCTGATGGGGTGATGGTTCCCTCGGTGGCTTCTGAAGTCCACGATGAGCTCCTTAGTCTTGCCAACGTTCAGGGCAAGGTTGTTGTCATTGCACCATCTCATCAGCTGGACTATCTCATCTCTGTACTCCGTCTCGTCATCGTTGCTTATCAGGCCAATTACTGTGGTGTCATCGGCAAACTTGATAATCCGGTTGTTGCTGTGTATGGCTGTACAGTCATGTGTAAACAGACAGTACAGCCCAGGACTGAGGCAGCAGCCTTGTGGCGCTCCGGTGTTGAGGACCAGAGTGGATGAGGTGTTGTTCCCTATTTTCACCACTTGAGGCCTACCAGTCAGGAAATCCAGAATCCAATTGCAGATGGGGGTGCCCAGGCCTAGGTCCCTCAGTTTCAGGACCAGCTTGGAGGGAATAATAGTATTAAATGCAGAGCTGTAGTCAATGAACAACAATCTGACGTAAGTATCCCTCCTGTCTAGGTGTTCCAGGGCAGTGTGTAGTGTTAGGGAGATGGCATCGTCTACAGACCTGTTTGCCCTATATGCGAACTGGAACAGGTCCAAGGAATCGGATATGATGCTGCTGATGTGTGTCATGACCAGCTTTTCCAGGCACTTCATGGCTATAGATGTTAGAGCCATGGGACGATACTCATTGAGGCCTGTTACCTTGGTCTTCTTAGGTAACGGCACAATGGTTGTCTCCTTGAAGCACACTGGTACAACAGACTGCTGCAATGAGATGTTAAAAATGTCCATGAACTCAGGAGCCAGCTGGTCTGCGCAGGTCTTGAAGACACGGGGTGAAACCCCATCTGGGCCAGCTGCCTTCCGTGCTTTCACCCTCCTGAAGGTTCTCCGGACCTCGGATTCAGTCAGCTGTAATGTGTAATCCTCTGGGTGGCTGGGGGTTTTGATGGCCAGCTCAGTGTTCTCCCTCTCAAAGCGAGCATAAAAGGTATTCCATTCGCCTGGTAGGGAGGGATCAGTGTTGGTGACTCCCGCTGAGCTCCCCTTGTAGTTGGTGATGGCCCTTAGTTTTAGCCCACTCAAAAAGTTAGCGCCCCTGCGCATTAAATTCAGTGGTAGCGCCCCAAGCAGGAGGCAGGGTGCTACTGGAAGCGCTCACCTCCCTCTTGAGGCACTACCAGTGAATCACATGGTGCTTCGTGTAGCAGCGCCATGCCCGTCGGCACATAGCACTGTGTCATAGCAGACCTCCCTCCTTGATTAAAGCGGAGGGGCCTAGCACTGCGCACACCGGGGCCCTGCTGGACCACCGGGGAGTGGGGTGTCGGATCAAGAGGAGCGCCGGGCTGAGCAATCGCGGCCGACACCCCGAAGAAGAAAGGGGAAGGGGGCAGGTGCTGGCAGTCGGACAAAATTAAAAGTTGCCGCCCGACACCTGCACTTTAGGTGGTGCCGCCACGGCTGCAGGAATGACCCCTGACCCTATCGGATATGTCGTCTGGCGATACGTCAGGGGTCACAACCCAAGGTTGCAGCCGGGGTGCTGCGCATGCCGATGACGTCATTGCTGGCGGTGTAGTGCCACGGGGCACTACTGGCTACCACCAACGCTAACCTCCCGCTGAATATCACAGGAGGTGCAAAGCAACCCAATTTCACCCCCTTGTCCCAGTAATGTGTGGCCTCCTTATTTTTCCCACCAAAACACACCATCTCACACTGATCTACAGTGAAATTCATTAACACACCACCTCACACTGATCTACAGTGAAATTCATTAACACACCACCTCACACTGACCTATGGTGAAATTCATTAAAACACCACCTCACACTGATCTCCAGTGACATTCATTAACACACCACCTCACACTGATCTATAGTGAAATTCATTAACGCACCGCCTCACACTGATCTACAGTCAAATTCATTAACACACCACCTCACACTGATCTACAGTGAAATTCATTAACACAACCCCTCACACTGATCTACAGTGAAATTCATTAACACACCACCTCATACTGATCTATCATGAAATTCATTAACACACCACATCACACTGATCTGCAGTGACATTCATTAACACATCACCTCACACTGATCTATAATGAAATTCATTAAAAAACCACCTCACACTGATCTACAGTGAAATTCTTTAACACACCACCTCACAGTGATCTATAGTGAAATTCATTAACACACCACCTCGCACTGATCTACAGTCAAATTCATTAACACACCTCCTCACACTGATCTATAGTGAAATTCAATAACAAACCACCTCGCACTGATCTACAGTCAAATTCATTAACACACCTCACACTGATCTATAGTGAAATTCATTAACACACCACCTCATACTGATCTATCATGAAATTCATTAACACACATCACACTGATCTGCAGTGACATTCATTAACACACCACCTCACACTGATCTATAATGAAATTCATTAAAAAACCACCTCACACTGATCTACAGTGAAATTCTTTAACACACCACCTCACACTGATCAATAATGAAATTCTTTAACAAACCACCTCGCACTGATCTACAGTCAAATTCATTAACACCTCCTCACACTGATCTATAGTGAAATTCAATAACAAACCACCTCGCACTGATCTACAGTCAAATTCATTAACACACCTCACACTGATCTATAGTGAAATTCAATAACACACCACCTCACACTGATCTATAGTGAAATTCATTTGCCAATTACACCCCCTCAGACTGATCTATAGTGAAATTCATTAACACACCACCTCACACTGATCTACAGTGAAATTCATTAACACAGCACCTCACACTGATCTATAGAGAAATTCATTAACACACCACCTCACACTGATCTACAATGAAATTCATTAACACACCACCGCATACTGATCTACAGTGAAATTCATTAACACACCACCTCACACTGATCTACAGTGACATTCATTAACACACCACCTCACACTGATCTACAGTGAAATTCATTAATGCACCACCTCACACTGATCTACAGTGAAATTCATTAACACACCACCTCACACTGGTCTATAGTGAAATTCATTAACACATCACCTCACACTGATCTACAGTGAAATTCATTAACACACCACCTCACACTGATCTATAGTGAAATTCATTAACACACCACCTCACACTGATCTACAGTGAAATTCATTAACACAGCACCTCACACTGATCTATAGTGAAATTCATTAACACACCACCTCACACTAATCTATAGTGAAATTCATTAACACACCACCTCACACTGATCTACAGTGAAATTCATTTGTCAATTACACCCCGATGCTGAAATTTATTAATGGCTTCTTGCATTTTGTCTTCCTCAGTATTAACTCTACCTTTTTTGGTGTTATCGACAAACTTTGAAATTGTTCTTCTGATTCCCGAGTCCAAATCATTTATGAACAACAGTGATCCCAGCACTGATCCCTGTGGAACACCGCTGTACCTGCACTCTTAAATCACTCTGCCCCTCTACTCCTTTTAAAGTTTTACATAAGAACATAAGAATTAGCAGCAGGAGTGGGTCACATGGCCCCTCGAGCCAGCTCCACCATTCAATAAGTTCATGACTGATCATCGATCTCAACTCCACTTTCCCACCCGATCCCTATATCCCTTGATTCCCCTAGAGTCCAAATATCTATCTATCTCAGCCTTGAATATACTCAAAGACTCAGCATTCACAGCCTTCTGGGGCAGAGAATTCCAAAGATTCACAACCCTCTGAGTGAAGAAATTCCTCCTTATCTCAGTCTTAAATGGCCGACCCCTTTTCCTGAGATTATGCCCATTAGTTCTAGTCACTCCAGCCAGGGGAAACAACCTCTCAGCATCTACCCTGTCAATACCCCTCAAAATCTTGTATGTTTCAACTTAAAATGTACATTTCCCCTCATTTTTCCTCCCAAAATGTATCACTTCACATATCTCTACACTAAATTTCATCTGACCGCTACCTGTTCAATCTACTAACCCATGTATATCACCTTGAAATCACTCTTCACAGTTCCCCACACTCCCTATTGTAGTCTCATCTAGATATTTTGATCTTGTGCTCCATAAACCCAAGCCCAGATCATTTGTCTGTATTGAGAAGAGCAATGGTCCCAACACTGACCCTGGGGGACACCACTGTTTACATCCCTCCAGTCTGAACATCCATTAACCACTACTCTCTGTCCTTTACAAAACTTCCTATCCATGCTGCCCCACTGCCTTTAATACCGTGAGCCTTAACTTGTCCTCCCACTTTTAAAGGTTTGTGTATCTGAGCCGCTTGTTTCCTACAATACAACACTGTCAGTGACTACACTTCCAAAGTACTTCATTGGCTGTGAAGCACATTGCGACATCCTGGGGTGGTGAAAGGTGCTATATAAATGCAAGTCTTTCTTTCTTGTAGGTTTTAGAGATATTAACATAACAAGGCTAAAATTCATTGACCTCAAATGTCTTATGTAATATGCATTATGGGAAAGAGAAGTTTAGTCTGAGTTAGAAACTCAAACAGGTGTTTCACTGCAGCCAGGTCGCTATGGCAACACTGATAAGACATTCCATTCACTGAATCGACTGGTTGGAATCTGTAATCAGATCAGGGGAAAGAACAGGGTGTGTCTGTTATTAAACACAATTTAAGCTTAAAGCAGAGTGAGTAGTAGAATAGATTAAATTATAATGTGTGCTGTTCATATGTATAATTGTGAAACTATAAGAAATAACATAATTAACAGCAGGCATGGTAGTTTAGGGATGATGAGAACATTACTGAAGAAAAGTAACTGTTGGGAACCAGGGAATGTGTCCTTGTAAATCACAAATTATCAAACTTCCAGCTGTCTTTTCCTTGCTTCCTGCCAAAATCCAGCAGAGAAGACAAAGAAGAGTCAGGTGCCAGAGATGGATCACTGCAGGGTATAATAGTGAGGAGATACTGATGTAAGGGGGCAGTCGAGACTGGAGATCAAGCTCAGGGCACCTGAGGTTCAATGAAGCGGGCTGACCTTGTGTAATGGTAGTGGGAGTGGTATACAGACCTCCGAACAGTAATGCGGAGGTTGGGGATGGCATTAAATGGGAAATTAGAGACGCGTGCAATAAGGGCACGGCAGTTATCATGGGTGACTTTACCTGACCCTCCACTGGCCCCACCCGACCTTCTCCCAACCCCGGCCCCACCCGACACCCCCACCGACCCCAACCCAACTTGGCCCTCCACCGACCCTGGCCCACCCGACCCTCCACTGACCCTGACCCCACCCGGCCCTTCACCGACCCCGGCCCACCTGAGCCTCCACTGACTCCGGCCCACCCGACCCTCCACCGACCCCACCCGACCCTCCACTGACCCCACCCGACCCTCCAGCGACCCCGGCCCACCCGACCCTCCACCGACCCCGACCCCAACAGACCCCACCTGACCCCGACCCTCCCCCGGCCCCAACTGACGCTCCACCGACCCCGAGCCCACCCGACCCTCCACCGGCACTGGCCCCACCTGGCCCTCCACTGACCCCGGCCCACCTGACCCTCCACCGACCCCGGCCCACCCGACCCTCCAGCGACCCCACTGGACATTCCAGCGACCCCGGCCCACCCGACCCACACCGACCCTCCCCCGGCCCCAACTGACCCTCCACAGACCCCATCCCTACCCGACCCAACCCCACCCGACCCTCCACCGACCCTGGCCCCACCCGACCCCGACCCCACCCGACCCCGACCCTCCACCGACCCCGATCCCACCCGACCTCACCTGAACCCGACCCAACCCACCCCCGACCCTCCCACGGCCCCACCCGACCCTCCATCAACCCTGGCCCCACCTGACCCCGACTGCACCCAACCCTCCACTGACCCCGGCCGACCCGACCCTCTACCGACACCGGCCCCACACGATGCTCCACCGGCCCTCCAGTGACTGCGGCCCTACAGGACACTGGCCCCATCCAACCCTCCACCGACACACCTGACCCTCCACCGACCCCACCCGACCCCAACCCCACCTGAACCTCCACCGACCCTGGCCCCACCCGACCCTCCACCATCCCCGGCCCCACCCGATCTGCCACTGAACCCTGCCCCACCCGACCCTCCACCGACCACGACCACACCCGAACCCACCCCTGACCCCGACCCTCCACCGATACTGAACCCACCGACCCTCCACCGACCCCGGCCCCACCCGACCGACCACCAGACCCTCCACCGGACCTGACCCCACCCGACCCTCCACCTACCCCGCCCAACCCTCCACCAACCCTGGCCCCACCCGACCCTCCACTGACACCGGCCCCATCTGACCCTCCATTGAACCCGACCCCACCTGACTCTCCACCGACCCCGGCCCCACCCGAACCTCCACTGACCCTGGCCCCACCCGACCCTCCACCGACCCCGGTCCCACAGGACCCTCCACCGACCCCGGCCCCACCCGACCCTCCACCGATCCCACGCGACACTCCACCAACCCTGGCCCCACCCGACCTTCCACCCTCCCCACCCGACCCTTCACAGACCCCGGCCCCACCCAAACCTCCACCGAACCCGGCCCCACCCGACCCTCCACTGACTCCGGCCCCCACCCGACCCTCCCCCGACCCCACTTGACTCCCCACCGACCCCGGCCGACCCTCCGCCGAGCCCGACCCCACCCGACCCTCCACCGATCCCAACACCACCCGACCCTCCACCGACCCGGCCCCACCCGACCCTCCACTGACCCCTACCCCGGTCCCACCCGACCCTCCACTGACCCCAACCCTCCACCGACCCCGGCCCCACCCAACACTCCACCGACCCCGGCCCCTCCCGACCCGACCCCACCCGACCATGCACCGACTCCGGCCCCCACCCGACCGTTCCCCGACCCCGACCCCGCTCGTCTCCCCACAGACCCCGGCTGACCCTCCACCGACCCCGACCTGACAACCGACCCCGACCCTCCACCGACCTCGGCCCCACCCGACCCTCCACTGACTCCGGCCCCACCCGACCCTCCACCAACCCCGACCCAACTCAACCCCCTCTGACCCCGGCCGACCCTGCACCAACCCCGGCCACACAGACCCTCCACCGACCCCGACCCCACCCGACCCTCCACCGACCCCACCCGACCCTCCACTGACCTTGGCCCCACCCGACCCTCCACCGACCCCGTCCCGACCCGACCCTACCCTGGCCCCACCCGACCCACCACCTACCCCGGCCCCAGCCGACACTCCACCAACCCCGGCCCCACCCGAGCCTCCACCTACCCCGACCCCACCCGACCCCGTCCCCACCCGACCCGAACTCCACTGACCCTGACCCCACCCAACCCTCCACCGATCCCACCCAACCCTCCACTTAACCCGACCCCACCCAACCCTCCACCGGCACCACCAGACCCGGCCCCACCCAACCCTCCACCTACCCTGACCCCAGCCGACTCTCCACCGACCCCAGCCATCCCTCCACCGACCCCACCCAACCCTCCACCGACCCTGACCCCACCCGACCCTCCACCGATCCCACCCAACCCTTCACTTAACCCGACCCCACCCAACCCTCCACCGGCACCACCCGACCCGGCCCCACCCAACCCTCCACCTACCCTTACCCCAGCCGACCCTCCACCAACCCCAGCCGTCCCTCCACCAACCCCAGCCGTCCCTCCACCGACCCCACCCAACCCTCCACCGATCCCGGCCCCACCCGACCCTCCACTGACCCCACCCGATTCTCCACCTACCCTGACCCCACCCGACCCTCCACCAACCCCGGCCCCAACCACACCAGCAGCTCTGGACCCACACTGTGGTCTCGAATAGGCATTCAAGTGCTGGGGACACAGGATGATGTGTGCTCCACGGCTCTGGCACCCCGAGAGGTCAGTACCTGTCATTGCATGCTCCCATTGAATGACGTAAGGTGGGACCGCTGTGTAGCGAATGTGTGCACCCCCCTGAATGACTCCAATGTTCTCCACCCTGTATGCCGGGGTGGGTTTAGCTATCTTTCCCATAACCGGCATTCTTACCACTATCCCCATAATGATATGATTAGACCGTCCACTGGGACTGGGCAGGCCTCTGAAGCTAGTCTGAGCTGGCACGGACTTAATGAGTTCTCAAAAGGGTGGAGGGCTGCGAGGTGCTTGTTGCTGATCCAGGAGGGGACCAAACCTTGTTTTAAATCCTCCAGATTACTGCGGCCCTCGCCCAGTAACCACACCCCGTACAGCACGCACGCTTCGTTCTGCGCAGCGTGATCTGACGCATTCCGATCCTCCCTGATGAGAGCATTTACCATTTTGTCGTGTTTCTCCAGCTCAGCTATAATCTCTTTTAAGTGTAGTGTCCTGGCCTGGTCCTCATGTAACTCAGAACCCACTACCTTATTCTCGTCCGTCAGTATCTTTCTTAACTGTGTTTTCAAACCATTGATCTGGGTTTGCAGCTCCACGTCATCCAGAGTGTTGATGATGGAAGTCCCTGTGTTAAAAGCGGTAAAAATATAATTGACTGTACCCCTTCTTTGTCTCCCTATCCTGTCCAAGACCTCATGTGGTGTGGTGTATAGTCCGGCTCTGTCTACATCAGCAAAGTCGAATTCGTAAAATTGTCTAAACGTGTTAGTTAATAGGACCTGGTACAATTGCTCCATTTCCTTGGGGCACCACTCTGGCAATCGCACCTCGGTGAGGTTTAAAATCACCAAAGCTACCACATAGTGCACCCCTTGGTACAGCACCTGACCTGTGGGTACCAATACCAGTCCATTCCCGGGTCTTTTGGTGGTTGTGGGGCACCCTTCCTTGAGGGCTTTGACTACCGGAATCATGGGCAGGGGCTTGCGGGGTCGGGTGATGAGCTCAGTGGTGTTTACCGGGATCTGAGAGTATGGGACTCCGCACACCCGCGTGCTGACATCCCACCTCATCCCTTTGCCAGCATCCTGCCACTGCCTTTGGAAAAAGATGGAGACGCCTGTGGGGCAAGCGCATTCTGAACCCCACATGCAGATGTAAATCCCTTCATCTGGTTCCCACCATTTGTTTCAACAGACACTCAACCCCCCTTGAGTCCCCGTAATAGTCCGATGGGTATTGTTACCCAGTCGCTCCCACTCGACTGTAGAGTTCTTCATGGTTTTACTCAGCTTCCTGAGTCACCACCATCGGTCCAAAGGTACATGTCCCACACAGTTCAAGCAAATCTTCTTCCCGACGGTAACGCTGACTCTGGGCACGATGATCCTCACCCTGGGACACATTAGAGAAGTCTCTCTGTATGCAAATCCGGTCTGGCTGGAGTATTCTGTAGAGTTCGACCCCAGCCATCCTGGCCACCTCCCTTCGTGGAAGTAGGTGGCTGTCTCTTCAACGTTCCGCCTTTCTGTCCTATCGGTCATGATGGGGGCGGTGTCTCCGGAGCATCCGTAGATGGTGGTGTCCTTAGTGTAGCCCCGATAGGCCACGCTACACCCGATCACCGTGAACACGACGAGAATTCTTTCCATAGTATCCTTGGCTCCTGTAACAAATTAAATGATACAGCCAGGCTACCGAGAGATTCTGGCCTAAGTGAAGGCATGATCGGGTCTTTCGACCTCGACCCAAAACAAAACACACATGCTGGGCAGATTCCAAACTACGTCTTATGAACTTATCACTACATCAAAATTACACAATTTAAACTTAACTTTAAACTTAACCTATGTACAACGCCGCCCGTCCGCGGGTGGCCTGCGTAATCCCTTTGCGGGTTGCAGCTCACCGCTCCCTGTGGAGGGGCCGCACTGACCTGTCGCTTGAGTTCCCAGCAACCTTTTGCTGTCAATTGGGGACTGCGTCTCTCTAGGGATTTCCCAAGTCAGTGTCTGCTGAGGTAAGGGGAATCGGGCCAGAGCTTCCTTGGCTGAGGCATCCGAGATGACCTGCGAGGGGATACCTTTGGTGAGGCTCCCTTAGCGAGTGGACCTTTGGGTGGGACTTTAGCTCTCACAGCCCATGGCTCCTCCACGAGTGCCAGCTTCGGCTCCCTTCCCTCAGGCTCCACCCCTTTGGGATTTGGGCCTGTGGCAGACGGCTCCTCCCTACCTGTCCCTACAGGTGGAGAATCTCCACCCCCAAGTTCTACCTCTCCTACGCTGGAGTCGAGGGCGGAACCTTCGTCCTCTGACTCCACCTCCTCCAGAATCATGTCAGGGGCGGGGCCTAGCTGTTCGGGCTCCTCCCTAACCGTGTTCGGGTCGGTGGGAGGGCCTTGGTCTTCGGGCTCCTCCTCATCTGAGTCCCAGGCCAATGGGAAAACTCCCAGGTGAACGGGGCGGCTCCTCCCCTCAAGCAGGTTGCGGTTCCAGCCTGTGTGGCCTGTGACTTATTGCACGCCTCAGGCTGAGGAATTTTACCCTCAGACCTGGCCTCAGTTGTTGGCTCTTTTGCACCCGGCTTAAATAGTTTGCACTGATTGATGTGAAACCATTTAGTGCGCCGGGGCAACTTCACTGCGTAAACCACGGGGCTGGCTTTGTCCACAATGCTGTAGGGCCCCATGTACAGTGGTTCTAAACTCCCCACTTGGGCATAGTTTCTCACCATGACCTGATCTCCAATTTCCCACTCCTGTGTCTTACGGGGTTCTAGCAGCAGTCGGTTGCCCTGATGCTCGAACCCCGTTCCCAGCCACTTGCCCATAAACCTGTTTCAGGCGCTCAAAAAGGGTCCGGGCAAACTTGTCCTGATTTACCTCTCGGAGCTGACCCTCGGTGAGCACCGGGGCTAGTACATGGGTGGGGTTTCGCATGGCCAGTCATTAATTCATGCGGGGAGTACCCCGTACTTTTAGACTGGCTAGCCCGGATCCCCATGAGGACTAAAGGCAGGACCTCCGCCCATTTCTGGGGTGAGTCCATCGTCTCCTCAACTTTTCTTTGAGAGTGCGGTTCATGCGTTCCACAATCCCAAATGACTGCGGATTGTGGGCCACGTGCCACTTCCCTTCAATGACTAAGAGCATGAGGGTGTTCTGCATCACTTGGCCGGTGAAATGACTCCCTTGGTCAGACTCCACGAATCGTGGTAGTCCCCACTGCGAGAACACTTCCTGGACCAAGATCCTGGCAGTACTAAGTGCTGTGGCTGTTCGGCATGGGAAGGCTTCTACCCATTTAGTGAACACATCCACCAGGACAAGGCAGTACTTATAGCCTCCCTGGGTGGTAGGCAGGGGCCTGATGTAATCGACTTGTATCGACTGTCATGGTCCCTCTACTCTCCTAATGTGTCCCAAGGGCACCTTCCTTTTCTGGGGGTCTGGGTTGTTTGCAGCGCACACGAGACAATTGGTACAGAACTCGTGGACATCGTCCCGAAGTCCTGGCCACCATCCCGCCTGTTCCACCCATTGCCAGGTGACCTCAGGCCCGGGGTGTCCCGCTCCTAGACCCTCATGGGCCAGTTGAAGGAATTCCCTCCAGTGCTGCTGTGGCACAACCCACTGTTCTGCTCGGAACAGCATGCCTTCCTTGATGGAGAGGGCTGCTGTACCGTACGGACCCTCTACTTCCTTACCCTCAGTGACGGCATTGAGGACTGTTTTTAGGACGGGATCTAGGGTTTGGACGGTCTTGAGGTCTGGGGGCAGTGTCACCCCTGTGGTTCCCTGAGTCCCATCCCTGCCTCGGATTACTGCCATGGGTTTGGACCCATAGGGATCCCAGAAAATGTCGGTGCGGGCACCCTCCCTGGCTAACGTATCCGCTTGCTGGTTACCCTGGTTGCGGGGTTCCGTGGCGGAATGGGTCTTTACCTTGTGGATAAAAACTTCCCCTTCCTCCCCCACTGCAGCCAGGATCTTTTCTAAAAGGGCTTTATGGTCAAGGGTCACCCGTCCGCAGAGGTATATCCGCGGTGGGACCAGATGGCTAGGTACTCCGTACACGAGTTGCATGTGAACATGCTGTCCGAGCAAATCGTGTATGGGGTGGGGAAGATCTCGGGGTGGGTCACCACGTACACCACCGCGGACATTTCAGCCTGCTGGGCGCTCATACGGCTGAGGAGCTTAATCACCAGGGCAATGTCTGCCATGGGGTCATAAACTCCACGCCCTGTGAGCCGTTCGCCAGCGGATACCGTGCTGGAACCGTCTATGTAGATCTCGCGGCCCGTGGGATGTATCCCGGCCCGTAAAGCTATGTTCACTTCCTATACCCCTTCTACGGAACACCGATGGGCTGTTCCAGGATATACCATGTTGGCCGCGAGGTTGGGCTCATAGAGACCATTCACCTTCAGCTCCATCTGTGAAAGGAGGAGGGTCCAGCGCGCAATGCGTGCACTGCTTACTGTCCCATCCTTAATCCTTCCATCTAGAAGCATTCGGGTGTGTGTGTGATGGGTGAGGAGAGTGATGGGAGAGGTGCCTGTGAAGATCAAGGACCTTTTCACAGCCCAATGCGTGGCCAAAAGATGCCGCTCGCAATTGGAAAAACTCCTTTCCACATCTGTGAGCACCCTGGAGGAGTAAACCACTGGGCTTAGCATGCCGTGTCGCTCCTGGAGCAGTACAGCGCTCAAGCTATCCCCGCTATCTGCTACCTCCAGGAAAAACTCCTCCCCCCCATCTATGGCCCCCAGAGCTGGCGCGGTCTGCAAGTCCCTCTTGAGTTTTTCAAATGCCACCTGGCAACCCTCATCCCAGGACCACTCCACTCCCTTGTGTAGGAGTCGGAGCAGCGGGGCGGCTGTGGCTGCATAGTCCTCAATGAAGTCTTTGCAGTACCCGGTCAGTCCCAGAAAGGACCTCACACCCGATACGGTGGTGGGGATCGGTAGATCTTGCACCGATTCCCATCTGGCTTTGTCTATGGCTCTTTCTCCAGCGCGGATGGTCAGACCCAGGAATTTTACTTCCTGCTGACCGATCCGTGCCTTCTTTGGGTTTACTTTGAAACCCTTTCTGCCTAACAGCTCCAATAGCTCAGCCAATAGTGGGCCATGCTCCTCTCTGTAATCTGTGAACAGGAGCAGGTCATCCACATACTGCACTAGCTGATTGGGCTGGCTGAACTCCTTTAAGCTCCCTGCCATGCATTGGTGGAAAATGCTGGGGCTGTTATGGAAACCCTGAGGCAAGCAGTTCCAGGTGTACTGTTGCCCTTTAAAGGTAAAGGCAAACTTGTACTGATCCTCCCTCCTTAAAGGGATGGACCAGAACCCATTGGAAATATCCAGCACCGCGAACGTGGTCGCGGATGCTGGAATACTCCCTATCAGGTCGGCAACTGCTGCTACCGTCGGCGCGCAGGCTGGGATGTTGCTATTGAGAACTCGGTAGTCCACCGTGGCTCTCCACGAATTGTCCGGCTTCTTTACCGGCCACAAAGGAGAGTTTACATGGGTGACTATCGGTCTCAACACGCCCTGCTGCACCAACGAAGACATTGCTGTCTCCATGTCGGGCTCCGCTTCCCGGGGGAAGTTGTACTGTTTTTGGGGTCGGGCCATGGGGTCTCCGTCTACTCTGACCTCAAACCCAGTGACCCTCCCACAATCGTGTTTGTGAGTGGCAAACGTGGTCAGGTGGTCTGACACGAATGCCTGCAGATCTTGGGGGACGCTGGCAACCATGAGCTCGCGGTCATAACCTTCTTTTGGCTTCACGGTGCACAGGGTCCCTCTTCCTCCCTTCCCTGGGATGATGACTACCTCGCCCTTCTTACCCGTACCCGCTCCCCAGAGACAATGATTTCTTAGGTCCATGAGAATCCCGTGTTCCACCAAGAAATCGGATCCAAGGATCCCCTTTCCACCTCCCACCTCCCACTTCATCAGTATACACTTTCACTTGGTGCAGAGTGGTCCCAAATGAATGGAGAGGGGAATGGAAAATGTGCCAGCCTGTTCTTTGCCTGTGAAGCCTGACAGGATATATGGAACCTCGGAGGACAGAGGTGAGGTGTTACGGTTATCTGTATGGATTACGGTGCATGATGCCCCCGTATCCAACAAATAGGTCCCCTTCTCCTGCTCTACCTCCATCTCCACAAGGGGTCGTCTCCACACATCATATTGCAGCGCGCACAGGTAGACGGGCTGCGCTGGCTCTAGTAATTGGGGTTCAGCGATCGGGGCTGCAGGAGCAGGACCGGTGGTGGCCGCTATCTTCCCCTGCGAGATCATAAGAGACCGCATTGTCTTTAAATTTGATTCTATCGCAGTGGGATCCATAGCTGCACCAGTTCCTCTTTCTAGGGCAGGGGCTGTGGTTTGAACTTGGACTCGTGCTGGGGCGGCGGTCTGGGCTTGGGCAGGGGCTGCAGGAGATTTTCCCTTATTATCCTTCCACAGATTTCTACAGTCCTTGCGCCAATGTCCATCCTTCCCACACCCGTAGCAATTGATCTTGGCTTGGGGAGGGCGATTCCCCTCCTGACGCCACTCCTTCTTACTTGGGGCTGCGGGTTTTGCCTCATGCACTTATCCCTTAGAGGGAGGTGCTTCCTGACTTCGGCAATTCTTATAAACAATGGCGAGCTGTCGGAGCACTGTCTCCTCAGTGGTACTGGGACCTTGGGGATCAAACCAAGATTTGGCTTGGGCCCATATCTCTGGCAAACTGTTAGCAACCAGGCAACGGAGCCAATGAACCCGCTGGGCATCATCCATTGTGAACCATTCCGGCATGCCTGGACAGCTGCGCCGATACACTGGCCACAGCCTTTCTGCGAAAACCCGTGGGGGTTCTCCAGTTAGCTGCACAGTCCCTCCCACGCTGAGGAATGGATTTCCTTTGTCTACTCCCAGAACTTCCAGGACCTCATCCCTGAGTTCCCCATACCCTTTCTGTCCCCTCTTGCTCCCTGCTGAGAGGCACTGAAGGATTGTGCTATCCAGGGAGAAGAGAAGCATCTTTGCCTGTTCAAGATCATCACAATCATTGATGGTGGCTGTCTCCTCTACCTCCCTGAAATGCACTGAGGGATCTCCCTTCTGGGTGAGTTTTGGGAGGTGGCTTATCACTGCTCTCAGTTGTTGGGCACCATGGGGCATCACGAGATGGTTCACAAGGGGTCCGTCCGCGCCATCTGCGGCATTGGGACCGAACCTCTGGTGTCGAGTAGGACACATTGGTGCCGGCTCCGGCTTCACTACCAGGGGTTGTTCCTCCTCCTGTACCACCTCTGCTTCCTTTCCTTCCACCACCCCCTGTTCGGGCCAAGCCTCGCTATAGCTCGGCAGTGCTGAGGGCTCAGTGGCTGGTGCCACAACTACATCACATGGAATCGGTCTTTTGGATTCCTTCAGGAAGTCGATGTTACTTGCCTTTGGGCTTACGAGGCACACCATGCCTTTTGCCTTAACCAGGGCCGTTTTTAGGTCCTCTATGGACTTTTGGCAGGGGCCATGGTCTGCACTCTCAAACCCTTGTTCGGTGGCCAGCTTGTAAGCTGCCTTAACTTCCACTACTCTCTCCTCCTGTGCTCTTAGCTGTTGTGTGAGGCGGGCACTTTTCTCCCATATTCTCGCTTCATGAATCTTTGCTTCAGTAACCTGGCATTCCAGGTACACTATTCTAGCCTGATGTTGGCTGGCTACCACTTGGCATTCCTGATTCAGCGTGTGAAGTGCTGCGATGAGTTTTTCCCCACCCATGACCTTTTCCTCTATTTCTGCTTCCTGGGTTTTGATCTTGACTGCCTGCGCTGCAATGACTCTGTCCAAAATCTGGACTTGTCTTTTGTAGCACATCAGCCACACTGCCTTCTCTATCGAATTTTTATGTTCTTTGCTCTCTGTCCACCTGATGGCTGCGTCTACCGGACGCCCATCCAGTAAGAGATCGGAAATCCACTGTTTAGTGAGATTTACCTTACTAAAAACATAATCCGCTATCCTCTCATCCATTTTATTTCGTCCATTCAAACCTGGATCTAATACATTGCAATCCTGCTGCCAGCGCCCTGCCGCAGTCGCCATTTTCTGTAAGGGGTTTTAGATCGCAGAGGTTTCTCTCCCTAGAGGCCTCTCTCTCTTGCACAGTAAAACCTTGAGTGGTTCGACCCACTCGCCCCTTAGGTTCTACACCCTGGACTTTGAGGCAGGAACTACAATGCAGAGAATACTCTTATAGACCAGGTTTAATGAAAACGAAATGAAATTTTATTGTAATAAAGGAAAATACTGAGTACAAGTCAATAAAATGCTACATGGGAGGGAAAAACAAATCATAACAATACAGTACTAACTAAAATATATACAGGCATATTATACTTTACAAGAGTCATTACGAAATGGGGAAACACACGGAACATCGAGGGACAACAACTTATAATTAATTACCCCTGAAATGCCCACCCCCTAAGCCTATCTAGATCAGATTATGAGGGGCCAGAAACATGCTCACCAATCCAGTTAGAAATTGCAAGGTTTTGAAAAGGTTTGCGTTTTGATCCTCTCAGGCGTCCTGTCTCCTCGTGGTCAGTGGAGCGCAGCGAGCTGCGGGCTGCGACATATCTTCTCTCCCTCGAGGTGATGGACTCGAACAGGCTGGATATCAGCAGGACTGGACGTCGCTGTGAGGGAAGACCAACTGCTTGACCATTTTCATATAGGTCTCTTCTCGTCAGCGTCCCGGGGTTGGTTGATGATCTCCCGATAGTTACCCCGGGGCTAGATGCTGACTTGATGGCTGGCGATGCTCTTCCTTCAACCCTTCCTAGCTGGCGATCGACCCCCTCGTCTGCCTGTATGTCTTCATTTTGGGGATGTGTGTTCCTCGTGGCTGTCGCTGTCAGTCGCTCTGGCTGCACCTGCATTCGTCTTTGCATCGATAGCTACTCCGGGTCCCCAAATATACTTCTCAAAAGAGGCCTTATCTCCCGCCTAGATCTCGGTGAGTCTTTGTTTAAATTTTGGCGGGCTTGTATCACAGCGGGGAGTTATTATATTTAAAGTACTTTCGGGATGGCCGGTGATGGCCATCCCTGGTCTGGAATGACCTGGTAATGTTTTAATGTCTTCTTGATGTCTTAAATGGGTCCTTGATGTTCGCCTTATGAATATGAAACTGTTTCCCTTTGTCTGGGTAAACATTTAGATGGCCTTTATCCGCAGGCCGATCTGACTGGATCTGCATCCAATCCATATGTATGGGGTTCTGTTTGGTTTCGTTTTCTCCAAAACGGCCTTCCAGAACTTACTGTGAGCTGAATCCACACAGGCTGTCTGGGGACTGCAGGAACCATTTTAAAGTGTTCAAAAAGCTAGTCACGGGGTCTGGCTGCCATTTTATGTGTCCCTTTTTCTGGGCTTCTTTTAAAACAGTCTTTTAAAAGTGAAGGCCTCTTCTGCCATAGACCCTTATCTGACAATATTAATTTTGCGGATCTTACAGCTTTCAGTACAAACCGCTCACTAATGGATCTGAACCTGGGTAATAATAAACTGGGAGATTCAGGAGTGAAACTACTGTCTGTGGCTCTGAGGAACCCGGACAGCTGGCTCCTGTGTTCACGGACATTTTTAACATCTCACTGCAGCAGTCTGTTGTACCAGTGTGCTTCAAGGAGACAACCATTGTGCCATTACCTAAGAAGACCAAGGTAACAGGCCTCAATGACTATCGACCCGTGGCTCTAACACCTAGAGCCATGAAGTGCCTGGAAAAGCTGGTCATGACACATAAACAGCATCATCCCCGACTCCTCGGACCCGTTGCAGTTCGCATACAGGGCGAACAGATCTGTAGACAATGCCATCTCCCTAACACTACACACTGCCCTGGAACACCTAGACAGGAGGGACACTTACGTCAGACTGTTGTTCATTGACTACAGTTCTGCATTTAATACTATTATTCCCTCCAAGCTGGTCCTGAAACTGAGGGACCTAGGCCTGGGCACCCCCATCTGCAATTGGATTCTGGATTTCCTGACTGGCAGGCCTCAAGTGGTGAAAATAGGGAACAACGCCCCATCCACTCTGGTTCTCAACACCAGAGCGCCACAAGGCTGCTGCCTCAGTCCTTGGCTGTACTCTCTGTTTACACATGACTGTACAGCCATACACAGCAACAACCGGATTATCAAGTTTGCCGACGACATCACAGTAATTGGCCTGATAAGCAACGATGACGAGACGGAGTACAGAGATGAGATAGTCCAGCTGATGAGATGGTGCAATGACAACAGCCTTGCCCTGAATATTGGCAAGACTAAGGAGCTCATCGTGGACTTCAGAAGCCACCAAGGGAACCATCGCCCCATCAGCATAGACGGGACACCAGTGGAAGTTATCAGTTGCTTCCGATTACTGGGACTGCAGATCTCCAATGACCTGGCCTGGAACCACAATACTGAGGCCATGTGGAAGAAGGCACACCTGAGGAAATGCGGCATAAGCACACAGTGGCTTGTGAACTTTTACCGCGGCACCATAGAGTGTGTCCTGACGGGTGGTGTCAATGTGTGGTATGGTAACACCACTGCACAGAACAAGAAAGCCATCCAGAGAGTTGTGAATACGGCAGAAAAGATCATCAGGTGTGCACTTCCGTCCATCGAGGAGATCTTCCAGACCAGGTGCCGGAACAAGGCCCGCTCCATCATCCAGGACCCCAATCACCCTGGGCACAAACTGTTCTCCCTCCTGCGGTCCGGACGTCAGTACCGCAGCATCCGAACCAGGACCAGCAGGTTTAAGAACAGTTTCTATCCACAGGCAGTGCGCCTACTGAACGGCTAACCACACTGCCCCATATATTACAGTTATATGTTTATGTAAATATATATATTACACTTATATTACCATATATTTATCATGTTACATTACTATTATTTCCAGTGGAAATTGAGGCTTTTTTGCACCATTCATCATATCCTGCAACTTGGACTGTTATTGCTATACTTTTTGCTTATTGTTTTTATTTATACTTGTTTTTATTTTTTTGCTTTTATATTATATGCTTGTATTGTGGGAGTGAGTGGGGAGTAAGCATTCCATTGTACTTGTTACATATGGCAATAAAATTATCTTGAATCTTGAGAATGGAATAGAGTCCTTACAGGAAGCGGGATGGGAGGAAGTGTAGTCCAGGTAGCTATGGGAGTCAGTGGGCATATATTGAATGTTTACCATGGTTTGGACTCAGAACTTCGAGTATGGTGTCAGAGTTTGCAGATGACACCACATTGGGTGGTATAGAAACATAGAAGATAGGAGCCGGAGTAGGCCATTCGGCCCCTCAAGCCTGCTCCGCCATTCAATGAGATCATGGCTGATCATCCAAATTCAGTACACTGTCCCTGCTTTCTCCCCATATCCCTTGATGCCTTAATATATCTAACTCCTTCTTGAATATATTTAATGAATTGGCCTCAACTGCCTTGTGTGGTAGAGAATTCCACAGGTTCACCACTCTCTGGGTGAAGAAATTTCTCCTCATCGCAGTCCTAAATGGCTTACCCCTTATCCTTAGACTGTGACCCCTGGTTCTGGACTCCCCGGCCATCAGCAACATCCTTCCTGCATCTGGTCTGTCTAGTCCTGTTAGAATTTTATAAGTTTCAATGAGATCCCCTCTCATTCTTCTAAACTCTAGCGAATATAAGCCTAATCGACTCAATCTCTCCTCATACATCATTCCTGTCATCCCAGGTATCAGTCTGGTGAATCTTCGCTGCACTCTCTCCATGGCAAGAACATCCTTCCTCAGGTAAGGTGACCAAAACTGCACACAATACTCAAGGTGTGGTCTCACCAAGACCCTGTACAACTGCAGCAAGACATCCTTGCTCCTGTACTAGAATCATCGTGCTATGAAGGCCAACATACCATTTGCCTTCTTAACTGCCTGCTGCACCTGCATCCTTACCTTCAGCAACTGGTGCACAAGGACACCCAGATCTCATTGCACTTCCCCTTTCCCCAATCTATTGCCATTCAGATAATAATCTGTCTGCCTGTTTTTGCCACTGAAGTGGATAACCTCACATTTACCCACATTATACTGCATTTGCTATGCATCTGCCCAATCACCCAACCTGTCCAAATCATACTGGAGTTTCTCTGCATCCTCCTCACAGCACACACGCCCACCCAGCTTTCTGTCATCTGCAAACTTGGGGATATTACATCTAGTTCCCTTGTCTAGATCATCATTTATATATATTGTGAATAGCTGGGGTCCTAGCACAGATCCCTGCGGTACCCTTCTGCCCTCTTGGGCATCCCTCATTATAATTGCTCAACATTTGGTGGCCGTGCCTTCTGTTGCCTAGGCCCTAAGCTCTGGAATTCCCTGCCTAAACCTCTCCGCTTCGCTGCCTCCCTTTCCTCCTTTAAGATGCTCCTTAAAACCCACCTCTTTGACCAAGCTTTTGCTCACCTGCCCTAATTTATTCTTATGTGCTTCGCTGTCAATTTAATTGTCTTAAAATACTCCTGTGCAGCGCCTTGGGACATTTTACTACGTTAAATGCGCTATATAAATACAAGTTGTTGCTGTTGTTGTTAGCAGGGAATGAATTCAATGGAATAAAGGTGCAAAGAGATCTGTGATTACAGACACATAAAAGTAGCAACACAAGTTGAACAGGCCATAAAGAGTGCAAAGAAAGGACTGGGGCCCATTTCTAGAATAGAATACAAAAGCAGGGAGGTAATGTTCAATTTATATTGAACCTTGGTGAGACCACAGTTGGAGCACTGTGAGCGGTTCTGGTCTCCACTCTACAAAAGGATATTGAAGCACTGGAGAAAATGCTGAAAAGATTGACAAGAACGTTACCAGAATTGAGAGGATGCGACTCTCGGGCACGATTGAGCAGGTTTGGGCTCTTTTCTCTGGAAGAGAGACTAAGAGGAGTCCTGATTGATATGAAGGGGTTTATAGGGTAGATGTGGAGAAACTGTTTCCACTTATGGATGAGTCAGACAAGGAGGCAGAAATATAAGATCGTCACTAACAGATCAAATAAAGAAGTTAGGAGGAAGTTCTTCACACACAGTGTGGTGAGAATGTGGAACCCGCCGCCACACTGAGTGGCTGAAGCAGATAGCAATGGTACATTTAAGAGCAGGGTTGATGTATCTATGAGAGAAGGGAATAAAGGAATATGAGGGCAGGGCAGGAAGAGGTCATTAGAGTGGGCGGAGGCTCGTGTAGAGTATAAACACTGGCACAGACCAGTTGGGCCAAATGGCCTGTTACTAGGCTGTCAATTCTATGTACGTACAGCAGGGGTGGATTAATGCTCGGGCCCTCGAGGCCCTGGGGTGGATTAATGCTCAGAGCTATGTGGCCCTTGCCCATGGGGTGCATTAAGAGCATACATAAGAACATAAGAATTGGGAGCAGGAGTGGGCCATTCGGCCCTTCGAGCCTGCTCTGCCATTCAATAAGATCATGGATGATCTTCGATCTCAACTCCACTTTCCCACCTGATCCCTATATTCCGTGATTCCTCTAGAGTCCAATAATCTATCTATTTTAGCCTTGAATATACTCAAAGACTCAGCATCCACGGCCATTTGGGGTAGAGAATCCCAAAGATTCAGAACCCTCTGAGTGAAGAAATTTCTCCTCATCCTTAAATGGCCGATTCCTTATCCCGAGACTATGCCCTCTAGTTCTAAACACTCCAGCCAGGGGAAACAACCTCTCAGCATCTACCCTGTCAATCCCCCTCAGAATCTTACATGTTTCAATGAGATCACCTCTCATTCTTCTAAATGCCAGAGAGTATCGGCACAATCTACTCAATCTCTCATCCCAGGGATCAATCTAGTGAGTCTTGGTTGCACCGCCTCTAAGGCAAGTATGTCCTTCCTCAGATAAGACCAAAACTGTGCACAGTACTCCAGGTGTGGTCTCACCAAGGCCCTGTACAATTGTAGTAAGACATCCTTACTCTTGTACTCCATCCCCCTTGCAGTAAAAGCCAACATGCCATTTGCCTTCCTAATTGTTTGCTGTACCTGCATGCTAACATTCTGTGTTTCCTGTACGAGGACACCAAAATCTCTCTGAACACCAACATTTAATAGTTCCTCAATATTAAAAAAATTCTGTTTTCCTATTTTTCCTATCAATGTGAATAACCTCACAATTCTCCACATTATACTCCATCTGCTGTCTTATTGCCCCCTCACCTAACCTGTCTACATCCCTTTGCAGGCTGCTTGTGTCCTCCTCTCAGCTTACTTTCCCACCAAGCTTTGTATTGTCAGCAAACCTGAATACATTGCACTCGGTCCCTTCATCTAATCATTGATATAGTTTGTAAATAGCTGAGGCCCAAGCATCCTTGTGGCACCCCACGAGTTACAGCCTGCCAATCAGAAATTGACCTGTTTATTCCTACTCTGTGTTATCTGTCAGTCAACCAATCCTCTCTCCAAGCTAATACATTACCCTCAATCCCACGAGCCCTTATCTTGCTTAGCAACCTTTTATGTGGCACCTTATCGAATGCCTTTTGCAAATCCAAATATACTACATCCACTGGTTCGCCTTTATCTACCCTGCCAGTTGCATCCTTAAAAAATCTAATACATTTGTTAAACACGATTTCCCTTTCATAAAACTATGTTCACTCTGCCTAAGTGCCCTGTTACCACTTCCTCAGTAATGGATTCCAGCATTTTCCCCACGACTGATGTCAGGCTAACTGGACTGCAGTTCCCTGTTTTTGCTCTCCCTCCTTTCTTGACTAGAATGCTTGGGCCGATGGGCCCTCCCCAGAGGAGGATTAATGCTCGTGCCTATGGGGCCCTCCCCTATGGATGGATGAATGCTGCTGATGGCCCACAGCGCCTTATTGGTACCCAGTTTTGAGCTGCTAGGTCTGTTCAAATTCTATCGCACTTAGCACAATGGATCGTTTGCACAGTGTGAAGACACTTGGTGTAATCTGTAAATTCCAACAACATGCCTCCAGTTTCTGAGTCCAAATGATAGTGAACACCAGTGGTCCCAGCACGGATCCGTGTGGGACACCAGTTCTCACTTTCTGCCAGTCCAAGAAACTCCCCTTAACTTCCACCCTCTGATTTCTGTTTTGGAGCCATCTTTCCACCCATTCTGCTACCTGGACCTTGAATCCACACAGCCTGACCTTGGTCATCCTGTAGATCGTACTTACTGTGGACACAGTACATCAATGGTGGAGGGGGTGGATATTGAGTCCTGTGCCAAGGCGCTGATGAAGTGAACTTCACTGTCGTGTTTTAGGCAATGCTGGTGTCGTTTTTCACCTCCTTCCACCTTTATAAGAATAGTTGCCGAATTATTAAATCCTTTTACAGCCTCACGAGCAGGACAAGCAAACAACGAGGCCTCATAAGTTTCCCTCAGAATTACAGATGGGTGGAAGGTGGGAAGTGGTGTTCCACAGGGATCGGTGCTGGGACCACTGTTGTTCACCATTTACATGAATGATTTGGACTTGGGAATCAGAAGTACAATTTCAAAATTTGCAGATGACACTAATTTGGGGGATGTAGTTAATACTGAGGAAGACTGCGATAGCATCCTTGTAGAATTATTCAGTTGTGTTCAGTAAATAGCACCATCTTTTAATTTGCCTTGACTGATCACATCACTATATAGTTATGTGAAAAACAGAAATCATTAAAAGCTCCCAATTTCAGAATTGTCAGATTCACTCAACTTCTTCCAAGTACAATCTAACATTCAAAAATTGTAATGGATGTAGGCGAGATATTAGGACTGTTGTCTAACACAATCCAAACACAGTGACACACAGACAGATGGGCAGGTGTAGCTTCACAGCGAATCCTTTCAAGCCTCACTAAAAAGTGGCAGACTGGCAATCCATTGTTCACCAATGGAGTTATGATCTTTGTAAATTAAGAAAGGAAATGCATGGAAATGTGTCAAAGAGTTGATTAACAGAGTGAGGCATCATCTCCCTTTGATTTCTATTTCTGACACCAGGCAACAGAACATAGGTCATTACAACACAACATAAACAGACTCTTCAGGTGTGAGGCATCAGACTTCAGAACACATCTGCCAGCTCTGGCCACAAACCTCAGTACAGTCAACCTTTCAGCAGCTGCAGCCCTGATTAAATAACTAGTAGTTTAACATGTCTAGTAGAGCTTTTGTATCAAAATAGAAGAAATGTATTTGACACACACACAATTAATAATTCAATCACAATGTGATTGTGAGGATCGATTATCGCCTCTTGATACCTTCCGTGCCCACCGGTCGAGGAAGGAATCAAGTGAACCGGTGGATACTGCCTGCTCCCTCTCCAGGGCCACCCAGGCATGGACAAGACCACGGGAAAGAGGCAGGCAACCAGAGCGACCCCCCCATGGGCCCCAACCATCCTGGACCTACAAATTGCTGTTTTCGCCAGGCCCAAGAGCAGGTCCAGGAGAAGATCCTCCCACTTACCCACCCCCCTCCGCACCGGGTGGCCAAAGATTGGGAGTGTGGGGCTAAAGCATAACCAAGAATTGAGGAGCAGCCCCTTCAGGTAACTGCACAGGGGCTGCAACCTCTCACACTGAATATATACACGGCCCATGGACTCCTCTAGGCCACAGAAACCGCATCTGGGCTTGGAGTCCAGAAAGGAGCTGTTGCACACGACAGCTCTTCATAACAGTCTCCACCCCAGATCCCCAATGGTACTGGGAAGGACCCCCCCGCAGAGAGCTCTCCATTGGGGACCCCTGCCTCCGCCAGACAGCAAGCTTACCTGCCAGTCTGATTGACATTGGGCAATAAACTAAATTAATCAATAAATGATACAGAAACCCAAGTCCCCGGGTCCTCAGCCCTGGTGTGAAGTACGCTGGCCACCAATTTTCCGTTACTAACACGCACCTCAGGCCCCACCCAGTCTGGTTTAATTGCTAAATGTTTTCTAACTCGGGTTCAGGCCTGTCATTCTACGGGAAACTTACAAGGCCTCATTTATTGATGTGTCCCACCCGAGCGGCTGTTAATGGCTTTAATAAACTGGCAGCAAGGTTATTTTTTTAAAGGTGGAAAGAGGTGAAAAACGCCACTAGCGATGCCTCAAAACTCACGGACAAAGAAATCCACTTCATCAGCGCCCCTGCCACAGGACTCAATATCCACCCCCTCCACCACTGGTGCAATGTGTCTGCAGTATGTACGGTCTACAAGATGACCACGGTCAGGCCGTGTGGAGTCAAGGGCCAGGCAGAATGGATGGAAAGATCACAACAATCTTCTCTTAACTCCAAGCCTCTGATTTCCATTTTGTAGCCATCTTTCCATCCATTCTGCTGCCTGGCCCTTCACTCCACACAGCCTGACCTTGGGTCATCTTGTAGATCTTACATACTGTTTATGGATAGCAAGCTGGTCACAAAACATAAAACAGAGTAGGGGTTGGGAGTAGCTACTCAGACTGGCAAAAGGTGGGAAGCGGTGTTCCACAGGAATCGGTGCTGGGATCACGTTCAAAAACGATCTGGACTCGAGAATCAGAAGAACAATTTCAAAGTTTGTCAATAACACTAAATTGGAAGGTAGAGTTAATACTGAGGAAGACAAAATGCAAGAAGATAATAATACATTTCAGAATGTGCATGTAATTGGCAAATGAATTTCATTATAGATCAGTGTGAGGTGGTGTGTTAATGAATGCCACTGTAGATGAGTGTGAGGTGGTGTGTTAATGAATTTCACTGTAGATCAGTATAAGGTGGTGTGTTAATGAATTTCACTATAGATCCATGTGAGGTGGTGTGTTTTGGTGGGAAGAATAAGGAGGGCACTCACTATTTGAAGGGGGTGAAATTGGGTTGCTTTGCGCCTCCCGCGATATTCAGCAGGTTAGCAGCGACAGTAGCTGGTAGCGCCCCGCAGCACTGCACTGCCGGGAATGACGTCATCACCATGCGCAGAGCCCCGGCTGCAACCTTGGGTTGTGAACCCTGACCTATCGCCGGACAATATGTCAGACAGGGTCAGGGGTCGTTCCTGCAGCCGTGGCAGCACCACTTAAAGGGCAGGTGTCGGGTGGTAACTTTTTATTTTGGCCAACTGCGAGCACCTGCCCCCTTCCCTCTTCGGGCTGTTGGCCGCGATCGCTCAGTCCGGCGCTCCTCTTGATCCGACACCCCGCTCCCCGGTGGTCCAGCAGGGCCCCGGTGTGCGCAGTGCTAGGCCAATCCCCTTTAATCAGGGGGTGGGGCGGAGGTCTGCTATGACGCGGTGCTATGTGCCGACGGGCGTGGCGCTGTTACACGAAGCACCGCGAAATTCACTGGTAGCGCCTCAAGAGGGGAGCGCTTCCAGTAGCACCCCGCCTCCTGCCTGGGGCGCTACCACTGAATTTAATGCACAGGGGCGCTAACTTTTTTCGGCGCTAAAGTTAGCCCCAATGACGTTAGCGACCCAAAGGGGGCATCACCGAATTTTCCCCCTAAGAGTCTAAATGGGCTGGAGGAGCAGAGGGATCCAGGGACACAGATACACAAATCACTAAAAGTAGCGACACAGGTTAATAAGGCCATTAAAAAAAAGCACTGGGGTACATTCCTAAAGGAGCCTCCGGTTCCATGCCTAGGAGCTCTGAACCATGGCAGAGAGCGGCTGGGACACGTTTTTCACACGCCTCGAGATTAACCTGCACGGGGACTTTGCTGTCAGTGAAGAGAGACAAGAAAGACCAAAGTGCCGTTTGCCCCTCTCACTGTGGCCCTGAAGGACTGTGTCCAGGCTGGAGTTCTGTTCCCACCATACGATCCTCCCCCCGATTGTCCTTTGAGCTCCAGCCAGGTGATGCTAAACACTCAGGTGGGAAAGACAAAAATCTACAACAATGTATTTAAAACAAAGCTGGTTTATTTGACATCTAGCCAGAATATTAAACTGCAGCCCAGTTATAGGGGTTATTAACATCAGCAGAAACAAACCCCAACTGTCAGAATGAACATGGTTCAGTCCTGGATGTGATTAACAGCAGCAACAACAGAATCCAACCCCTGCAGTCACTTGTGAACTCGCTGGTGTTTCAGCAAGTTGGATGACTGAGTGAATCTCTTCCCACACTCAGAGCAGGTGAACGGCCTCTCCCCAGTGTGAATTCGCTGGTGTATAGTGAGCTCAGATGATCGCCTGAACCCAGTCCCGCAGTGAGAGCACCTGAACGGTCTCTCGTCAGTGTGAACACTTTGATGGGCCGTCAGTGCCCCAGAACTTTTAAAGCACTTCCCACAGTTCGAGCATTTAAAAGGTCTCTCATCAGTGTGAACTCGCTGGTGTGTCAGCAGGTGGGATGAATTAGTGAATCCCTTCCCTCAGACGGAGCAGGTGAACGGCCTCTCCCCAGTGTGAGTGTGCTGGTGTGTCAGCAGGGTGGATGAACGAGTGAATCCCTTCCCACACACGGAGCAGGTGAACGGTCTCTCCCCAGTGTGAACTCGCTGGTGTATCAACAGGTTGGATGAATTAGTGAATCCCTTCCCACACTCAGAGCAGGTGAACGGCCTCTCCCCGGTATGAATGCGCTGGTGTGTCTGAAGGTTAGCTGAATGACTGAATCCCTTCCCACATTCAGAGCAGGTGAACGGCCTCTCCCCGGTGTGAATGCGCTTGTGTCTCGATAGGCCAAAGAGTTGGCTGAAGCCTCGTCCACACACAGAACACGTGTACGGTTTTTCCCCGCTGTGAACGGTGCTTTTTGCTTCCATGTTCAGAGGCCGATGATATTCAGATCCGATGAGTCGAGTGACTGTCAGATCTTGACGTGATGTTTGTTTGAGTTTCCTGTCTGTAAATCCTCCCCTTCTAATACTCTGTAAAATTAATATAAAACAGGGAGCGTGAGAGAGAACCCACAAGAAAACAAAGGCAGGTTGTGAAATTTTGCTCAATGAATCTGGTCAATTGTGGGGCCGGCGCTGGAAAAAAGTGACCATGAAAGCTGCCGGATTGTCATAAAAACCCAACTGGTTCACTGATGTCCTTCAGGGAAGGGAATCCACCACCTCGTCTGGGCCTACACAAGACTCTGGCCTCTATTGGAGGAGAGAGAGAGAGAGAGAGAGAGAGGTGGGAGGGGGCGAAGGAAAGCAACTTTATACACCTGCAACTCGACCAGAACTTTGACAGAACCTCCAAAACCCGCAACCTCCACCATCTAGAAGGACAAGGGCAGCTGTTGTATGGGAGCACCATCACCTCCAAGTTCCCCTCCAAGTCACACATCATCCTGACTCAGATATATTCATCGTTGCCGGGTCATAATCCTGGAACTCCTTACCGAACAACATTGTGGGAATACCTTCACCACACGGACTGCAGTAGTTCAAGAAGGCGACTCACCACCCACTTCTCAACAGGAAACTGGGGATTGGCAATATTTGCTGCTCTTGCGAGCTACGCCCACATCCAAAGAATGAATTAAAACAAATCTGTAGATGTAAACTGGATTAAAAGCCTGTACAGAAATACTTGTTCCTAAAACAATACTCTTTTACATTGTACGGACAGTGTCTGTTTAACAACCTAATCTCCCCTAGAATCCACCTCCCTTGACAGTCTCACATTGGAAATTGTTGGGTCCTCCTGGGCTCAGAAGTACTGGGGGTTAAACCAAGCAACTTCTCCTCCATCTCCACCTGAAACATACAAGCATAGAAGATAGGAGCAGGAGTAGGCCATTCGGCTTCTCGAGCCTGCTCCGCCATTCAATGCGATCATGGCTGATCATCCAAATTCAGTACCCGGTCCCTGCTTTCTCCCCATACCCCTTGATCCCTTTAGCTTCACGAAATATATCGAACTCCTTCTTGAATATATTTCATGTATTGGCCTCTACTGCCTTCTGTGGTAGAGAATTCCACAGGTTCACCACTCTCTGGGTGAAGAAATTCCTCCTAATTTCTGTCCGAAATGGCTTACCCCTTATCCTTAGACTGTTACCCCTGGTTCTGGATTCCCCGACCATCGGGAACATCCTTCCTCCATCTAGTCTGTCCAGTCCTGTCAGAATTTTATAAGTTTCAATGAGATCCCCTCTCATTCTTCTAAACTCCAGCGAATACAAGCCCAATCGTCCCAATCTCTCCTCATACCTGGGATGGCAGGAATGATGCATCAGCCTGGTGAATCTTCGTTGAACTCCTTCCACGGCAAGAACATCCTTCCTCAGATAAGGTGACATAAACTGCACACAATACTCAAGGTGTGGTCTCACCAAGGCCATGTACAACTGCAGCAAGACATCCTTGTTCCTGTACTCAAACCCTCTCGCTCCAAAGGCCAACATACCATTTGCCTTCTTAACTGCCTGCTGCACCTACATGCTTAGCTTCAGCGACTGGTGCACAAGGACACCCAGGTCTCGTTGCACTTCCCCTTCTCCCAATCTATTGCCATTCAGATAATAATCTGCCTTCTTGTTTTTGCCACAAAAGTGGATATCCACGTTATATTGCATCTGCCATGCTTCTGCCCAATCACCCAACCTGTCCAAATCATCCTGTAGTTTCTCGGCATCCTCCTCACAGCACACACGCCCACGCAGCTGTGTGTCATCTGCAAATTTGGAGATATTACATCTAGTTCCCTTGTCTAGATCATTTAATATATATTGTGAATAGCTGGGTTCCAAGGACCGATCCCTGCGGTACCCCACTAGTCACTGCCTGCCACTCGGAAAAAGACCCGTTTATTCCAACTCTTTGCTTTCTGTCTGCCAACCAGTTCTCTATCCAAGCCAATACCTTTCCCCCAATCCCAGGTGCCTTAACTTTACACACTAATCTCTTATGCGGGACCTTATCGAAAGCCTTCTGAAAGTCCAAATACACAACATCCACTGGTTCTCCCTTATCTATTTTACTAGTTACATCCTCAACAATGAAGCAACAAAATGACCTACACAGGCGGCCAGGGACCAACCTTCCATCAGCCTGCAATAAAACTCTTCCCCACAGCCGCTGACTAATGGCGGCCGCAGCACCCACAATTCCCCGCGCCCCAGAAACCGCTCTATGCAACGCGCTGATTTCCCTGCTGAGAGTGCGCATGCTCCCCGGGGCTGCGGGCCATTCTGGGAGCCTGGCTCCTGTCCTTTGTCCCGAGTCGGACTCAGTGGAACCAGCTGAAGAAACCGGGACGCGGCGGCTCGGATGGGAGAGGCGCTGCACCCTGGGTTTCCTGGTGCCGGGGCCCTGGCCGCACGTCCGCCAGGCCCAGCCACTCTGATTCTGATTGAGTTTTTGATGAAGTAACAGAGAGGGTTGATGAGGGCAATGCGGTTAATGTGGTGTACATGGATTTCCAAAAGGCATTCGACAAGTGCCACATAATAGGCTTGCCAGCAAAGTTGAAGCCCATGGAATAAAAGGGACAGTGGCAGCATGGATACGAAATTGGCAAAGTGACAGAAAACAGAGAGTAGTGGTGAACGGTTGTTTTTCGGACTGGAGGAAGGTACACAGTGGTGTTCCCCAGGGGTCGGTACTAAGACCACTGCTTTACTTGATATATATTAATGACTTAGACTTGGGTGTACAGGGCACAATTTCAAAATTTGCAGATGACACAAAACTTGGAAGTAAAGTGACCAGTGAGGAGGATAGTGATAGACTTCAAGAAGACATAGACAGGCTGGTGGAATGGGCGGACACGTGGGAGATGAAATTTAACACAGAAAAGTGCGAAGTGATACATTTTGGTAGGAAGAACCAATTGAGGCAATATAAACTAAAGGGTACAATTCTAAAGTGTGTGCATGAAGAGAGAAACCTGGGGGTATGTGTGCACAAATCGTTGAAGGTGGCAGGGCAGGTTATGAAAGCGGTTAAAAAAGCATACGGGATCCTGGGCTTAATAAATAGAGGCATAGAGTCCAAAAGCAAGGAAATTATGATGAACCTTTATAAAACACTGGTTCGGCCTCAACTGGACTATTGTGTCCAATTCTGGGCCCCGCACTTTAGGAAGGATGTGAAGGCCTTAGAGAAATTGCAGATAAGATTTACAAGAACACGGCTTTCAAAAGGGAATTACATAGAAACATAGAAGATAGGAGCAGGAGTAGGCCATTCGGCCCCTCAAGCCTGCTCCGCCATTCAATGAGATCATGGCTGATCATCCAAATTAAAGTACCCTGTCCCTGCCTTCTCACCATATCCCTTGATCCCTTTAGCCTTAGGAAATATAACTAACTCCTTCTTCAACATATTTAATGAATTGGCCTCCACTGCTTTCTGTGGTAGGGAATTCCACAGGTTCACCACTCTCTGGGTGAAGAAATTCCTCCTCATCTCTGGCCTAAATGGCTTACCCCTTATCCTTACACTGAGCCCTGGTTCTGGACTCCCCGACCATCGGGAACATCCTTCCTGCATCTAGTCCTGTTGCAATTTTATAAGTTTCAACGAGATCCCCTCTCATTCTTCTAAACTCCAGCGAGTAGAAGCCCAATCGACCCAATCTCTCCTCATACGTCATTCCTGCCATCCCAGGTATCAGTCTGGTGAATCTTCGCTGTACTCCCTCCATGGCAAGAACATCCTTCCTCAGATAAGGCGACCAAAACTGCACACAATACTCAAGGTGTGATCTCACCAAGGCCCTGTAGAACTGCAGCAAGACATCCTTGTTCCTGTACTCAAACCCTCTCGCTATGAAGGCCAACATACCATTTGCCTTCTTAACCGCCTGCTGCACCTGCATGCTTACCTTCAGCGACTGGTGCACAAGGACACCCAGGTCTCGTTGCACTTCCCCTTCCCCCAATCTACTGCCGTTCAGATAATAATCTGCCTCCCTGTTTTTGCCACCAAAGTGGATAACCTCGCATTTATCCACATTATACTGCATCTGCCATGCTTCTGCCTAATCACCCAACCTGTCCAAATCATACTGGAGTTTTTCGGCATCCTCCTCACACACGCCCACCCTGCTTTGTGTCGTCTGCAAACTTGGAGATGTTACATCTAGTTCCCTCGTCTAGATCATTTATATATATTGTGAATAGCTGGGGTCCTAGGACCGATCCCTGCGGTACCCCACTAGTCACTGCCTGCCACTCGGAAATAGACCCGTTTATTCCAACTCTTTGCTTCCTGTCTGCCAACCAGTTCTCTATCCAAGTCAGTACCTTGCCCCCAATCCCATGTGCCTTAACTTTACACGCTAATCTCTTATACAGTACCTCATCGAAAGCCTTCTGAAAGTCCAAATACACCACATCCACTGGTTCTCCCTTATCTATTCTACCAGTTACATCCTCAACAAATTCCAGTAGATTAGTTAAACATGATTTACCTTTTGTAAATCCATGTAGACTTTGTCCGATCCTGTCACTGTTTTCCAAGTGCTCTGCTATTACATCTTTTGTAATGGACTCTTAGCATTTTTCCCCACTACCGATGTCAGGCTTACCGGTCTGTAATTCCCCATTTTCTCTCTACCACCTTTTTTGAATAGTGGGCTAACATGAGCTACCCTCCAATCCATGGGTATGGTTCCAGAGTCTATCAAATGTTGGAAGATGACCAGCAATGCATTTACTATTTCTAGGGCCACTTCCTTAAGTACCCCAGGATGTAGATTATCAGGCCCTGGGGATTTATCGGCCTTCAATCCCATCAATTTCCCCTAACACCATTTCCCGACAAATACTGATTTCTTTCAGTTCCTCCATCTCATTAGCCCCTATGTTCCCCGACATCTCTGGGAGGTTATTTGTGTCCTCCTTTGTGAAGACAGAGCCAAAGTATGTATTTAATTGGTCTGCCTTTTCTTTGTTCCCCATTATAAATTCCCCTGATTCTGACTGCAAGGGACCTATGCTGACTTCACCAATCCTTTTATCTTCACATATCTCCAGTTAGTTTTTATGTTCCCTGAAAGCTTACTCTCATACTCTATTTTCCCCCCCTCTTAATTAATCCCTTTGTCCTCCTTTGCTGAATCCTAAATTGCTCCCAATCCTCAGGTTTATTACTTTTACTGGCCAATTTATATGTCCTCTCGTTGGATCTTATACTATCCCTAATTTCCCTTGTTAGCCACAGTTGAGTCACCTTTTTTGTTTTATTATTATGCCAAACAGGGATGAACAAATTCTGTAGTTCATCCATGCCATCTTTGAATGTTTGCCATTGCCTATTCACCATCAACCCTTTGAGTAACATTCCCCAATCAATCCTACCCAACTCGCGCCTCATACCATCGTAGTTTCCTTTATTTAAATTCAGGACCCTAGTCTCCGAGTCAACTACTTCACTCCCCACCTTAATGAAGAATTCTATCATATTATGATCGCTCTGACCCAAGGGGCCTCGTACGACAAGATTGCTAATTAACCCTTTCTCATTACATAATACCCAGTCTAAGATGGCCTGATCTCTTGTTGGTTCCTCGACATATTGATCCAGGAAACCATCCCGTATACACTCCAGGAATTCCTCCTCCATAATATGGTTACTAATTTGGTTAGCCCAATCTATATGTAGATTAAAGTCACCCATGATAACTGCTGTGCCCTTATTGCACGCGTCTAATTTCCCATTTAATGCCATCCCCAACCTCCACATTACTGTTTGGAGGTCTGTATAACACTCCCACTAACGTTTTCTGCCCCATGGTATTTCTCAGCTCTACCGATACAGATTCCACATCATCAGAGCTAATATCCTTTCTTTCAATTGTTAATCTCTTTAAAAAGCAATGCTACCCCACCTCCTTTTCCTTTTTGCCTATCTTTCCTGAATATTGATGTTGAGTTCCCAGCCTTGGCCACCCTGGAGCCATGGTTCCGTAATCCCAATCATCTCATACGTTCACCTCTATTTGCGCAACTAATTCATCCACCTTATTACGAATGCTCTTCGCATTAAGACACAAGGCCATCAGGCTTGTTTTTTTAACACTTTTACACCTTTTAGAATTATTATTTACTGTGGCTGTTTGATTTAAACCCATGATTTCTCTGACCGCCACCTTTGTTTTTCTCCTTCCTGTCTTTTGCTTCTACCCTGGTTTCCCTTTCCTCTGTCTCCCTGCTCAGGTCCCCAACCCCCTGCCATTTTAGTTTAAACCCTCCCCCAGAGCACTAGCAAACACTCCCCAGGACATCAGTCCCAGTCCTGCCCAGGTGCAAACCGCCCGGTTCGTACTGGTCCCACCTCCCCCAGAACCGGCTCCAATATCCCAGGATTTTGAATCCCTCCCCCTTGCACCATTCCTGTAGCCACGTATTCATCTGAAATATCCTTCTATTTCTACTCTGACTAGCACGTGGCACTGGTAGCAATCCTGAGATTACTACCTTGGAGGTCCTATTTTATTAATTTACCTAACTCCCTATATTCAGCTTTTAGGACCTCATCCCGTTTTTTTACCTATATCGTTGGTACCTATATGCACCACGACAATTGGCTGTTCACCCTCCCCTTCCAAAATGTTCTGCAGCCGCTCCGAGACATCCTTGACCCTTGCACCAGGAAGACAACATACCATCCTGGAGTCACATTTGCGGCCGCAGAAACGCCTATCTATTCCCCTTACAATAGAATACCTTATTACTATAGCTCTCCCACTCTTCTTCCTCCCGTCCTGTGCAGCAGAACCACCCACGGTGCCAGGAAGTTGGCTGCTGCTGCCTTCCCCTGATAAGCCATCCTCCCCAACAATATCCTAAGTGGTATATCTGTTTGAGAGGGGGATGGTCACAGGGGACCCCCGCACTACCTGCCTGCGCCTACTACTCTGGCTGGTGGTCACCCATTCTCTCCCTGCCTGTGCAGCCTTTACCTGCGGTGTGACCAACTCCCTAAACGTGCTATCCACGACGTCCTCAGCATCGCGAATGCTCCAGTATGTATCCACTCGCAGCTCCAGCGCCACAATGCGGTCTGTCAGTAGCTGCAGCTGGATACACCTTCTGCACACATGGTCGTCAGGGACACAGGAAGTGTCCCTGATTTCCCACATAGTGCAGGAGGAGCATACCACGGCACAGAGCTCTCCTGCCATGCCTTACCCTTTAATTCATTCAAATTAAAGTAAAAGTGAGGCAGGTATGGGAGCCTCAGCCTTTGCAATTGTCCAACAGGTTTGAGGTTCTTGCGGCCTGTATGGATGAAAGCGGTGGCTGCAGGGTGGATGAGCAAACTGACCGTGGCACCGAGGTACAGGAAGCGATTCAAGCGGGGGGAGTTAATAGGAATATAGTGGTAATAAGGGATAGCATAGTCAGGGCGATAGATACAGTTCTCTGCGGCCAAGAGCTAGAGTCCAGATGGCTGTGTTGCCTGCCCGGTGCCAGGGCTCAGGATATCTGCTCTGGGCTGGAGAGGAACTTGCAGTGGGAGGGGGAGGAGCCAATGGTCGTGGTCCATGTAGGTACCAATGACAGTTAGAACTAGGAAAGCGGTTCTGCTGAGAGACTGTGAGCAGCTAGGGGCTAAATTAAAAAGCAGAACCTCAAGGGTAATAATGTCTGCATTATTACCTGAGCCACGAGCAAATTGGCATAGGGTAAATCAAATTAGAGAGATGAATGCGTGGCTCAAAGACTGGTGTGGGAGAAATGGGTTTCGATTCCTGGGGCACTGGCACCACACTGGGGAAAGTGGGATCTGTATCGTTGGGACGGTCTTCACTTGAACCGTGCTGGGACCAGTGTTCTGGCGAGTCATATAACTAGGCCGGTAGAGAGGGTTTTAAACTAAATAGTGGGGGCAAGGGATCAAATTTGGGAAGATGTGGTAAATCAAAGAGCAGAGACAAGGCAATAGAGAAAGGTATTAATATGGGAAATGATAAACAGACCGTGACAGGAAGGGATAGAGAGTACAAATCTAAGAGTAAATCAACAGTTAATGCTAGAGGTTACAAAAATAATAAGGACAAAACTAAAGGCTCTGCATCTGAATGCACGTAGCATTCAAAACAAAACAGATGAACTGATAGATCATATTTATTCCTATTTGCACTGATAGCCATTACAGAAACATGGCTGCAGGATGACATAGATTGAGACCTGAATATTGAAGAGTACGTGACATTTAGGAAGGACAGAAAGCTAGGAAAAGGTGGAGGGGTGGCTCTGTTAATTAATGATGGTATTAGCACAATAGAGAGGGATGACCTAAGTTCAGGAAACCAGGATGTAGAAGCGGTTTGGGTAGAGATGAGAAATGATAAAGGCAAGAAGTCACTTGTGAGAGTGGTGTACAGGCCCCCTAACAGTAACCACACGGTAGGATGGAGTATGAAGGAAGAACTAATAGGAGCTTGTCAGAAAGGTATGGCTATAATCATGGGGGATTTAATCTACATAGAGACCGGAAAAATCAGATCGGCAAAGGTAGCCTAAATGAGGAGTTCATAGAATGTTTTCAGGATAGTTTCTTACAACAGCACATTCTGGAGCCAACCAAAGAGCAGGCTATACTAGACCTGGTATTGTGCAATGAGATAGGATTAATTAAAGACCTCATCGTGAAGGTGCCCCTAGGTAGCAGCGATCATAATATGATTGAATTTTACCTTCAGTTTGAGGGAGAGAAGAGTGGGTCCAAGACTAGTATTTTAAAATTAAATAAGGGCAATTACGAGGGCATGAAAGCAGAGCTAGTTAAAGTGAACTGGCAAATTAGGTTAAGGGATAGGTCAATAGAGATGCAGTGGCAGACATTTAAGGGGATATTTCAGAATACACAGAATATATACATTCCAACGAGAAAGAAAAATTCCAAGGGGAGGACCCACCATCCATGGTTAACTAAAAAAATTAACGATAGTATCCAACTTAAAGAAAAAGCATATAATTGCACAAAGATGGCTGGCAGGTCAGAAGATAGGACAGAATATAAAAAACAGCAAAGAGTGACTAAAAGATTAATAAGGAGAAAAATTAGAGTCCGAGAGAAAGCTAGCTAGAAATATAAAAACAGATAGTAAGTTTCTATAGATATTTAATAAAGAAAAGATTTAACAAAGTGAGTGTTGGTTCGATAAAAAGTCAGGGAATTAATAATGGAAAATAAGGAGATGGCAGTTGAATTGTACAGGTGTTTTGTATTGGTCTTCACCATAGAGGATACAAGTAACATCCCAGAAATAGCTGTAAATCAGGAAATGGAAGGGAGGGAGGAACCAGTGTGTATCTGAGTCAATGGGAGTCTCTCTGACCTTTCTCCCCAGTCCATCTCCAGGACCAGTGTGTATCTGAGTCAATGGGACTCTCTCTGACCTTTCTCCCCCAGTCGATCTCTGGAAGCTCTTTGAATCGGAAGAGTTCTCTCCGGTTGGTTCTCTCACAATCCTGTGTTGGTTCACCTGCTGTCGTTCCTCAGTCTACAATCCCTGTTTACTCTCAGCTGTGGACCTTTGTCAATCACTCAGTCTTTCACTGGGAGATCTAATTATGGCAGGACTGAAAATAACAACATGAATAGTTTGAAGTAATGTAATGTAGACTTTCTTCAGCTTAATAAAAATAAGTTTGCGTCCGAGTGCTTTTGTCTGATGTTGTCCCTTTTCTCAGATCCACGCCATGCCTGCCTGGGCTTCCAGCAAATCACCAAAGTTCTGGATAGAAATGTACAATTTCCCTGTGCTTTAGGCAAACCGAAGCTGGGGCCATCTTTCCCAGGTAACATAGTCTGATCTCACTGGGCCCATCCTCCCCGGGTTACACACTGTCTGATCTCACTGGGCCCATCCTCCCCGGGTTACACGCTGTCTGATCTCACTGGGCCCATCCTCCCCGGGTTACACACTGTCTGATCTCACTGGGCCCATCCTCCCCGGGTTACACACTGTCTGATCACACTGGGCCCATCCTCCCCGGGTTACAGACTGTCTGATCACACTGGGCCCATCCTCCCCGGGTTACACAATCATAGAAATTTACTGCACAGAAGGCCGCCATTCGGCCCATCTTGTCTGAGCCGGCTGACAAAGATCTGTCCACTCTAATCCCACTTTCCAGCACTTGGTCCGTAGCCTGGTAGCTTACGGCACTTCAAGTGCATATCCAAGCAGTTTTTAAACGTGATGAGGTTCTCTGCCTCCACCACCCTTTCAGGCAGTGAGTTCCAGACCTCCACCACCCTCTGGGTGTAAAAAACTCACCTCAAAACCCCTCTAATCCTTTGACCATCTGCTTTAAATCTATGCCCCCCTGATTATTGACCCTTCTGCTAAGGGAAATAGGTCTTTCCTATCCACTGTATCTAGGCCCCTAATAATTGGATACACCTCAATCAAGTCTCCCCTTGGCATTCTCTGTTCCAAAGAAAACAACCCCAGCCTATCCAATCTTTCCACATAGCAAAAATTCCCTAGCCCAGGCAAAATCCCCGTAAGTCTCCTCTGCACCCTCTGTAATGCAATCACAGCCTTCCTGTAATGTGTTGACCAGAACTGCACGCAGTATTCTAGCTGCGGCCTAGCTATACAGTTCACGCATTACCTCCCAGCTCTTATATTCTATGCCTCAGCTAGTAAAGACCTTTCTCCCCTGTCCATCCACTAGAGGGTGCAGAGCAGATGTAATTTTTTTCACCCAGAGGGTGGTGGGGGTCTGGAACTCACTGTCTGAAAGGACGGTAGAGGCAGAGACCCTCAGCACATTTAAAAAGTACTTGGGTGTACACTTGAAGAGCCGTAACCTACAGGGCTGTGGAGCAAGAGTCTGCGGGATGGGTTCATGGAATCCATTCGGGACAGTTTCCTGGAACAAAATGTCATGGAACCAACAATGTTAGAACTTGTATTGTGTAATAAGACAGGGTTAATTAGCAATCTCATAGTAAACGATCCACTGGGGCAGAGTGATCATAATATGTTAGAACTTCACATTAATTTTGAGGATGACTTGCCTAAGTCCGAAACTAGTGTCTTAAACTTAAATAAAGCCAATTACATTAGGTATGAGGGGAGAGTTGACGGAGGTAGATTGGAAAAATAGATTAAAAGGTATGGCGGTTGATAAGCAGTGGCTAGCATTTAAAGAAATATTTCATAATTCTCAACTAAAATACATTCCATTGAGAAACAAACTCCACGGGAAGTGATCCAACCATGGCTAACTAAAGAAGGTAAGGATAGCATTAGATTGACAGAAGCTTATAATGTTGCAAAGAATAATAGTAAGCCTGAGGATTGAGAGTTTCAGAAACCAGCAAAGATTGACCAAAAATTGCTAAAAGGGAAAAAATGCAATGACAGAAAACGAGCAAGAAATCTAAAAGCAGATTGTAAGATTTTCTACAAGTATGTAGGAAGGAAGAGAGTAGCAAAAGTAAACATTGGTCCCTTAGAGGCTGAGACAGGAGAAATTATTATGGGGAATAAGGAAATGGCAGAAACGTTAAACAAATATTTTGTATCTGTTCACAGTAGAAGACACAAAAAGCAGACCAAAAATGGTGGGGAACCAAGGGTCTAATGAGGGTGAAGAACTGAACGTAATTCATATACAGGAAACTTTGTGCTTTCCGGAGGTGAGCTACCCGGAGAGGGAAATCATGTTTGACAACTTTTAGTTTTTTGATGATGTTACTAACAGGGTGGATAACGTGGAATCACCACCACTACTACTACTACTACTACTACTACTTCCCAAAGATTGCCTGAGAGAAGCCGGCGCTGCTGTAAATGCCGGAGATTCTCTGATCCACACTCACCGCACCATCCGCCGCTCCTCAGTCCCGCCGCCATTTTATCTCCTCCCTCAAACCGGAGTCTCATCCGGGGACTGCAAGCAGCACCGAGCATGCGCACTGCGGCCACACAGCCCGCGCTTAAAGTCCCTCACTGAGTCCGTCTCTTCTATTGGCTGCGACTCGTAGATTGACAGCCGCGCTCACCAATCGCAGCCCGCAACGCCTCGGGGCCCCGCCCACTGTTAAAAGGCCGCCGCCACCTCCGCGCGCGGGTGAGGTCATAGCCCCGCCCACCGGCGAGCCCTTGTTGCCCAAGGTGCCGGCCGACTGCTGTCCCTTCTCCCCGGGCGGGCGGCGGCTGTCCTTCCCCCGGGGGAGCGGACTCCTCTCTAACTCTGTTCTCCAACTGCTCCTCCCCGCTCCGGCTTTTATAGCAGCCGCTTTTATAGCAGCCGCAGGCCCCGCCCAGCCGCGCCTTCTGATTGGCTGAAACCCGGCAAATCTCTGCCTCTGATTGGCGCGTTTTTCAATCCGCTCCAACCTCGGACACCAACGAAGAAGGCGACTTATAGAATAAGAGCTCGTCTCTGAATCAGACTCGTTATTGTTAAAGTGATGGCCCTCTGTGGGACTGAATATTAACCAGTTATTAAAATCATTGCATCTGTGGGATTGAATAATAATCGTTAAAATTATGGTATCTAGGACTGAATCATAATTAAAACTATGGCATTTGTGAGACTAAATAATAATCATTACTGCTAAAGATTGTCATCTGTGGGATTGAATAATCATTTTAATTAAAATTATAGCGTCTGTGGGACTGAATAATCATTAAAATGGCATGTGAGACTGAATAATTCATTATTAAATTGTGAATTATGGCAAATTGATCCTTTAAAATTACTGGTTCCTGAATTGACAGATTTAAGTTCACTTTAGCTTTTCAGCGACTCGCTTGTAAATGAGATGCCGGTGTCGGGTCGGGGTGGACCTGCTTCAGCACCTTGTAGATGTAGATGCTGTAACTCTGCTTCCTGGTCTTCCTGCGCTTCTTCTCGCCTTTGGCCCACTTCTTGGTGGCTGCTTTCTTCGGCCCCTTTTTCGGGGCGATGCCCCTGGACACCGCTTCAGGCCTGGTGAATGGACGTGAGGGTTTGTGATGGAGAAAGTCTCCCGGATGCGCTATTTAATAGCTAGCCGTATGCAAATGAGGAATCAGAAAGTGAAGGATTCCTATTGGTGAACCAGCGCATAAGTATCTATTGTGAGTTAGGAACAAGGGGTGCCAACTGGCCAATCAGAAACGCTCATGGTGTTGCAGCTGGTTTCAGGCACGTGGCTGCAGCTTCAAAAATATATTACAATAGGAAAATACTGCGGAATCTGAAATAACAACAGAAAATGCTGGAAATACTTGATGAAGGGTCCCAGACCTGAAATGTTAACTCTGTTTCTCTCTCCACGGATCCTGCCTGGCCAGCTGAGTATTTCCAGCATTTTCTGTTGAAAAATGTATTTTTGGTACCATAAGTTGCCCTGTTAAATTGCAGACTGCTTGCCCGACATTGATCCTGCTGAATGTTGGGAAGACCGGTCCCCGGCACTAACTGCGTCCCCACGTCACCGACTCCCTCCCTCTCCCTGGGCAGCTGGCTGAGCCAGACTGTTCGCAACCGTGGTGTCATATTTGGACCCCCACCCCCCTCAGATGAGCTTCCGACCACATATCCACGCCAGCACTAAGACCGTCTATTTCCGCCGCCAGTACATCACCCAACCCCGCCTCTGCCTCAGCTCATCTGCTGCTGAAACCCTCATCCATGCCTTTGTTACCTCTAGACTTGACTATTCCAACGCACTCCTGGCCAGCCTCCCACATTCCACCCTACGTAAACTTGAGGTCATCCAAATCTCTGCTGCCTGTGTCCGCACGTGCACCAAGTCCCGTTCAAACATTACCCCTTGTGCTCGCTGACCTACAGAGGCTCCCGGTTAAGCAACGCCTCGATTTTAAAAATCTCATCCTTGTTTTCAAATTCCTCCATGGACTCGCACCGCCCCCCCTCCTCCCCCACACACACACAAAGCTAGGTGGGCGTGTGTGCTGTGAGGAGGATGCCGAGAAACTCCAGGATGATTTGGACAGGTTGGGCGATTGGGCAGATGCATGGCAGATACAGTATAATGTGGATAAATGCGAGGTTATCCACTTTGGTGGCAAAAACAGGAAGGCAGATTATTATCTGAATGGCAATAGATTGGGAAAAGGGGAAGTGCAACGAGACCTGGGTGTCCTTGTGCACCAGTCGTTGAAGGTAAGCATGCAGGTGCAGCAGACGGTTAAGAAAGCAAATGGTATGTTGGCCTTCATAGCGAGAGGATTCGAGTACAGGAGCAATGATGTCGTGCTGCAGTTGTACAGGGCCTTGGTGAAACCACACTTTGAGTATTGTGTGCAGTTTTGTTCGCCTTATCTGAGGAAGGATGTTCTTGCCATGGAGGGAGTGCAGCGAAGATTCACCAGACTGATACCTGGGACGGCAGGAATGACGTATGAAGAGAGATTGGGTCGATCAGGCTCATATTCACTAGAGTTTAGAAGAATGAGAGGGGATCTCATTGAAACTTATAATATTCTAACAGGACTAGACACTAGATGCAGGAAGGATGTTCCCGATGGTCGGGGGAGTCCAGGACCAGGGGTCACAGTCTGAAGATAAGGGGTAAGCCATTTAGGACTGAGATGAGGAGGAATTTCTTCACCCAGAGAGTGGTGAACCTATGGAATTCTCTACCACAGAAGACAGTTGAGACCAATTCATTAAATATATTCAAGAAGGAGTTGGATATATTTCTTAAGGCTAAAGGGATCAAGGGATATGGGGAGAAAGCAGGGACCGGGTACTGAATTTGGATGATCAGCCATGATCGCATTGAATGGCAGAGCAGGCTCGAGGGGCCGAATGGCCTACTCCTGCTCCTATCTTCTATGTTTCTATGTTTCCAGATTCGTCGTGGTTTGCTGTGCACTTCACAACATGGCACAGCATCGTGGCTTGCAGATGCCTGAGGAACAAGTGGCTCATCACATAGCCTCCTCAGATGAGGAGGAGGTGGAGAGTGACAACGACCAGCTTGCAGAGGCGCATCAACCAGCGGCAGCAGCATGCGAGCACATTGCTGGCCGGGATGCAAGGCACGCACTCATCTTGGCCAGATTTGCTTAACCTAGCCAATCAAGCACTTTTGCCTCGCAGCTTCTTACCAGAGCATCGACAATGGCCAAGAACCTGCAGTTCCTACCACTCTGACCACCATACTGACAATTGCAAGTCATCCTAAGCCCTCAATGTGGAAGTCCCACTAGCGATATTACACACGCCACAACTGCAACAGTTGACATCAGAAATTTTAATGACAATAACCAACTGATGGCTTTTTAACATTAAACATAACGGCCCAGAAATTCGGGTCGGGGGCTTCCCGCGGGTGCAAGCCCCCGACCTACACTTACCTAGCGCGCCGGCAGTTGAGCTCTGGGCCTGCGTGGATTTCCTCTCCGAATCCTGGCCCAGAGGCCGGCGCGCTGTGCTTGCGTGTTCCAGGGGCGCAGTTAGTGCGATGCGTCCCCTGGGATCACGTGAGCCATGGGCAGCCAATCGGAGGAGGGAGAAGCCCATTCATAAGATTGACAGAAAGACCTGTCAAAACGTATGAATGCTGAGGGCCCAAAACAGTACTTAACCTTCAAATAATTTTTTTTTTTAAATCACACTTTTTAAATAAACTACAAATTACATTAAATAACTATTTCAAACAATAATTTAAATTTTTGAAAATAATAATTTTATAAAAAAACATGGCTAAAAATAAACTTACCTTACTTTAAAGTATTTAAAAATAATAAACCTGTGGAAAAAATGTTTTAATTTTAATTAATTGACCACTTACCTTGTAAAAAGCAGGCTTTACGCCTGCTTTTTAAATGTGTAAATCCTACAGGCTTACCCTCGCATGAAAACCTGTAAAAAAAATCTAAGTTCAAAGCGCACGCGCAGCCTCACCTGAGCACGCGTTCCACCTCTGAACCCCTTCGTTCAGAGGATCAGAAGTGCCGGTTTCCCGCGCATGCGCTGTGCATGCAAGAAACCGGCACTTCCATCGGGTCCACGTGTGAGTACTCCATGCGTACTCACGCGCTGGGCCCCGAATTTCTGGGCCAATATTTCACCTAAGTGACTACCCTTGTGACTACTTGTGCATTATCTTCCTTTTACGCGTGCTCCTACGTGTTGCTTCCCCTGTGGCTTCAGTGGATGTTGAGGCCCCTTGCTCACTTTTTTGCTGCTCCTGTCTCGACACCTTTGACGGGCACCCTCTGGGGTTGCGAACCTGTGAGGGCTCGGCAACAGTCTGCTGCTCCTGCGACTGTGCAGGTGTTGAGATGCCAATTTCAGTTGGGTGGGGACTCTGGTGGGGCTCTGACCGAGGTCTCTGCAGTGGCATGGTCGTGTGAGCCCTTGGAGTGGAACACCCACTTCCTTGTTGTATGCCACCAACATCCCTCTCATGGGTCAGCCCCACTTCAGAGCTAGCAAGTAGCTTGACAGCACCTTAGAGCTGACCATCGCTCCTCAAGAGGTATCAGTCTATTCTGAACAAATACCATGTTTTCCATACCCTGGCGACTAAGCTCCTCCATGGACGTAGCCATCCTCTCCTCTACCGTAGCCAGCCTTACCATGGAGGTAGCCATCCTTTCCGCGGAGGTTGCCATCCTTTCTGTGGTGATGCATTCATGCGCCAACGCCTCCACAAAGGCTCTGCTCATGTTAGCGAAGGACTCCTCCATTCACTCCACTCTCGCAGTGACCCTGGAGACAAAACCTGCCAGGGACTCCTGCACCTGTTCCTGGAGTTCCAGCACCACTCTTCTTCTGGATGGACCCGGAGGCAGAGGGTCGACATGCTGCTGAGCCGAGCTGGCAGAGTCCTGCGCCCTCTGACTAGGAATCTCCACAGCTGTCCCTGTCTCCACCATCTGCTGATGCTCACTTGTGCGCTGTGATACGCCAGGTGACAACACTGCACTATCTCACGAAGGTACCACCAAAGTGTGAGTGTCTGCGCTGGTGCTGGGTGTGCTGAATTCTGCTGACGCTGCACCCTCAGAGGTTGCAGCTTCCTCTGAGGTGTTTGGAGGCTCAGGCTGTTCCTCCTGGATAGTGGGGACGGGGGCTTTCGATGGTCCTGTGGGGGAGTAAAGGAAAGAGTCAGGGATGTGATGCCAAGGTTACATGCACATTGAATATTGCAGATGATCAAAAGTCAATCTGTTAGAGCATCAGAATCATTATCAGTGACTCATGCAATGTCAATGAGAGAGATGATAAACTATTCTGTCACCAGCTTGCTCTGATACACCCGTCTGTCCGTCCCCCACTTGCGCATCCTCCTCCACTCCCACGATCTCCAGGGCCGGCTCCTCCGAGGGGGTGAGCTGGGCTACTGAGGGTGGCCTTCCTCCTGTCCTCACTCTTTCCCTCTTATTGTGAGTGATCTTTTCCTGCAATGAGGGAGACAAGTGGAGTTTGAGTGAGAATGAAGGAGTGAGTGTAGAGAATCCATATCATTGGTGGTTAGAAGGAGACAAAGATGGAGTGAGATGGCAAGACCAAGGGCCCTCCCTGTGTGTTGTAAGTTGTTTTCATAGCATCACAGCGATAGGGAGTGTAAGATCTCTTCTGGGAGCCCAGTTTCTCGAATCTCTCCTGATAACTAAAGCCTCTCTTCCCTGGTATCCTCTCAGTGAATCTCTCTGCACCCTCTCCACGGCCTTGACATCCTTCTTCGAGTAAGATGCCCCAGAACCTGACACAATATTCTAACTGCAGCCCCAATAATTAAATTAACTATGAATAACTTTAAAAAACTATTTTAAACAATTAATCAAATTTTTGAAAAAAATAAATTTTTTAAAAATAGGGTCTAAAACTAAACTTACCTTACTGTAGATTCTTTAAAAATAATAAACCTGTGGAAAAAAAATTCTAAATTGCACTAAAAGACCACTTACCTGTAAAACTAAGTAATTACGTGTGGTTTTTCAATGCGTAAAAACCGGAGCCCTTTACACATGCGCAAACCTGTAAAAATACAGGAAATCCAAGTCGCACGCGCTGCCCAATACCGCGCATGCGTTCAGCCTCTTAACCCCTTGGGTCAGAGGACAGGAAATGCCGGTTTTCAGCGCATGCGCTGTGCATGCTGAAAACCGGCAATTCCTCCTGGCACACGCGTGAGTACCCTGTCCGTACTCACGCGTTGTGACAGGAATTACTGGGCCCATGTAAAATAATGAAAGACAGAGAAATGGCGAGGTTGTACGGTGAGGCTGGGAGATGAAGAATGGAGTCAACTTCCTATCCACGCTGCCCCCTCCCTTTAATACCGCAATCCTTAATTAGATCAACAAGCCTCCTGTCCGGCACCTTATCAAACACCTTTTGACAATCCATCAACACAACATCCACTGCATTTCCTCCCTCACTACACTGTGTTATTTCCTGAAATAATCCCTGCTGTCTGTCCTGAATGAATCCGTTTCACTACCAAATGTTGCAATGTTTGCTCCACACCACAGGGTTTCATCTGTTTAAAGCCACAACAGAAAGGGCCAGTTTTCTCCTGGAGTTTGAGAGAAATCAGCTTTGAAAATGATGCAGAGTTTCAGCCAATGAGGGAGCTCTGGGCTGAGCCCCGCCCACTGGGTGCCTCAAGCCCCGCCCCTCACACACTCCAATTGGTTGCAGGACCTGCCGCCCACTTGGTCCTCCAGCCCCGCCCCTCTCTTCCTATTGGTCCGGAGCTCCCGTCAATCACCCGGGCAGTGTGAGCTGAGCCGCTGACACATCAGGTGAGAGAGCTCAGGGAGCGGGTTAATGGACCCTGGGGGAGGCTGCGAGATTCTCAGCTCAGCTCGGTGCAGTGTGAACGGTCTGCTCCACACCCCGAGCTCAGGGAGTGGGTGAATGGACCCCGGGGGAGGCTGCGAGATTCTCAGCAGCTCAGCTCTGCTCGGTGCTGTGTGAATGGGCTGCTCCACACCCCGAGCTCAGGGAGCGGGTTAACGGACCCCAGGGGAGGCTGCGAGATTCTCAGCTCAGCTCGGTGCAGTGTGAACGGTCTGCTCCACACCCCGAGCTCAGGGAGTGGGTGAATGGACCCCGGGGGAGGCTGCGAGATTCTCAGCAGCTCAGCTCTGCTCGGTGCTGTGTGAATGGGCTGCTCCACACCCCGAGCTCAGGGAGCGGGTTAACGGACCCCAGGGGAGGCTGCGAGATTCTCAGCTCAGCTCTGCTTGGTGCTGTGTGAATGGGCTGCTCCACACCCCGAGCTCAGGGAGCGGGTTAATGGACCCCGGGGGAGGCTGCGAGATTCTCAGCTTAGCTCTGCTCGGTGCTGTGTGAATGGGCTGCTCCACACCCCGAGCTCAGGGAGCGGGTTAATGGGCCCCGGGGGAGGCTGCGAGATTCTCAGCTCAGCTCTGCTCGGTGCTGTGTTAACGGGCTGCTCCACACGCCGAGCTCAGGGAGTGGGTTAATGAACCCCGGGGTAGGCTGCGAGATTCTCAGCTCAGCTCTGCTCGGTGCTGTGTGAACGGGCTGCTCCACACCCCGAGCTCAGGGAGCGGGTTAATGGACCCCGGGGGAGGCTGCGAGATTCTCAGCTCAGCTCTGCTTGGTGCTGTGTGAACGGGCTGCTCCACACCCCGAGCTCAGGGAGCAGGTTAATGAACCCCGGGGGAGGCTGCGAGATTCTCAGCTCAGCTCTGCTCGGTGCAGTGTGAATGGGCTGCTCCACACCCCGAGCTCAGGGAGCAGGTTAATGAACCCCGGGGGAGGCTGCGAGATTCTCAGCTCAGCTCTGCTCGGTGCTGTATGAACGGGCTGCTCCACACCCTGAGCTCAGGGAGCGGGTTAATGAACCCCGGGGGAGGCTGCGAGATTCTCAGCTCAGCTCTGCTCCATGCTGTGTGAACAGGCTGCTCCAAACCCTGGCTGCTTGCGGAGAATGCCAGTGCAGAGGGCTCAGTGCAGAAAGCCCAGGGTTGAAGACCCAGAGGAGAGTGTCCTAGGCGGGAGGCCCAGCACGGAGGACCCCAGGCGGGGGGCTCAGGGTGGAAGACCCAGAGGAGAGTGTCCTAGGCGGGAGGCCCAGCACGGAGGACCCCAGGCGGGGGGCTCAGGGTGGAAGACCCAGAGGAGAGTGTCCTAGGCGGGAGGCCCAGCACGGAGGACCCCAGTCAGGAGGCCCAGCCCGGAGGACCCCAGGCGGGGGACCAAGGGCAGAACGGCTGGTTGACAGAAGCGGAGTCGGGAGATGCTGTGGGTGAGCATGCTGCACGGTTTCCAAAGTTGAAGAACGGTCTCCGGCCTGAATGAGTTCCAGCGGCCCCGCCTGTGCTCCGTTTGGTGGCAGCTGTGAGGCTTTATTTCGGTGATGGGATCGGGTTTGTGTCACCATTTTGGTGGAGGAAAGACAGACTGTTTCCATCTGTAGTATGGAGCTTGAGCGGCCATAAGATGGGAAAAGAGAACGGAATAAAAGTGAAAAAGGAAAATAAAAGGAAGATAAAAGGCAAAACAAAGTAATATCGGCAAGGAATAATGAATGTCTTGATGGCTGGGTCCTGTGAGTGATAACAGCAAGAAGAAGGGAATTTGAGTAGTCGTTTTCTTCTTTTACGGGATTTGAGAAAGTGGTCGGCTTCTTTTCTGTTGAAAAATTGAAGATTGTGGACAAGGATCATGATATTATATGGTTAAATAACATCAAGTGAAAACGAGGAGTTATTAGAGTGCCAATAGGACTGGCGTAGAACTGATATTTACTTGTTTTGTTGAAGAAGTTTCGGGTTCTGGTTAAAAGTAGTTTACTTGAAGTTTTAATTGATTTCTGATATGGTTATGGGACTTTGTATATCGTGGTGTTATTTAGTGTTAAAGCCTTCCTTAATCGAACAAACGAAGGCTCAAGTGAACGCATGCATGCGGACACAAATAATACGCACGTACGCACACACAATGGAACTTACGTTCAACCGAATGAGGGGTCCTCGCTCCCCAGGATGAAAGTGGGCATCCTATTGGGTGAGCGTGAGGCCTGTCTGGATGGATGAACGAATGCACGCCTGCGCACAGGTAGACAAATGACACGCATGCACGCAGACCTGCACAATGGAATTTACGCTTGAGCAAACGAACGAACGGAGGAATGAATGACCGAATGATTGAGCGATGCCAGTAGGACTTTCTTTTCTTGGTTTATTAAATAGTGGCAGTTTGTACTGTAAATATTATTGATGTACCTGTAAAAATGTATTATTGTATTTATATTATTGACCATCAAGCTGATTTTTGAGGCTTTATCCTTTTTATTGTGGTCAATGAATGTAACGGATTTACTATGTAATTGATGAGTTATATAAGTACTGTTGTACTTGAATGTAAAAAAAAAGGACAACAGGTAATACCAAGCAAAAACGAAGAGTTACTAGATTGCCAATAGGACTGGCATAAAATTGTTTTTCACTATGGGTACCTGTACTGTTAATATTATTGGTTTATCTGTAAAATTTACCACTGCATTTATACTGTTAACCCTAAAGCTGTTTTTAAGGCTTTGTTTTATTGCGGCTAATGAATGCAATGGATTTATTATGTAATTGATGAGTTGTAACAAGTACCACCATATTTAAATAAATATGTTTGATTAAAGAAAAGATGAACCCCGGGGGGACACGGGCTGCACACACCCGGGGTGGGCCTCAGGCCCCATTATTAAAACACTCAACATTATCCGCTTCACACACACCCGGGGTGGGCCTCAGGCCCCGAACAAGAGCCTCCGGAAAGATCGCAACAAACTTCCTTTAACTCCAACCCTCTGATTTCTGTTTTCTAGCCAGCTTTCCATCCATTCTGCTGCCTGACCTTTCACTCCACACAGCCTGACCTTGGTCATCTTGTCGATCTTACAAACTGTTTATGGATCGCAAGCTGGTTACAAAACAGAAAACAGAGAGTAGGGGTTGGGAGTAGCTACTCAGACTGGCAAAAGGTTGGAAGTGGTGTTCCACAGGGATCAGTGTTGGGATCGCTGTTGTTCATAAACGATTTGGACTCGGGAATCAGAAGAACAATTTCAAAGATTGTCGATAACACCAAAAAAGGTAGAGTTAATACTGAGGAAGACAAAATGCAAGAAGCCATTAATAAATTTCAGCATGGGGGTGTAATTGGCAAATGAATTTCACGATAGATCAGTGTGAGGTGGTGTGTTAATGAATTTCACTATAGATCAGTGTGAGGTGGTGTGTTAATGAATTTCACTGCAGATCAGTGTGAGGTGGTGTGTTAATGAATTTCACTATAGATCAGTGTGAGGTGGTGTGTTAATGAATTTCACTATAGATCAGTGTGAGGTGGTGTGTTAATGAATTTCACTGCAGATCAGTGTGAGGTGGTGTGTTAATGAATTTCACTATAGATCAGTGTGAGGTGGTGTGTTAATGAATTTCACTATAGATCAGTGTGAGGCGGTGTTTTAATGAATTTCATTGTAGATCAGTGTGAGGTGGTGTTTTAATGAATTTCACTATAGATCAGTGTGAGGTGGTGTGTTAATGAATTTCACTGCAGATCAGTGTGAGGTGGTGTGTGAGGAAATCTACATGATATAAGGGGTTAATTTCAAGTGCTTGCTGGGTAAAAGTTTTCAGACTTGACACAGGTAAAGAGTCGATGTGTAACTAGAGCTATTGCATGAACCTGGATTACAGCCAAGAACAGATGTCTGCCCACCTAATAAGAATGTAGAAGTGAAACAATGGGTTCCGTTTGATTTACCCAGTGACCTGATAACTTGCGACTGTAAGCAAACCTAGCCTCCCAATACATGATTAAGATTAAAGAGGACCTCCGGTTACACGATTCATGCCCTGTTATAGATTAACGGTTGACTTATGTGTCCAGAATCCTTCTGTCAATATGTCATAAGACCTGATGATTCATCTAAAATGTATCCTGATAGAGGAACAAAGGAATGTCAATCAAACTTGTTTGTTACACTGTATAAATATGGAACGCTTATGCTGTATCATTGGAATAGTAGCCTCACCCCTTGAGTAGAGCTGCTGATTCCCCTTGCAAGAGAAATAAAAGGCCTGTCCGTCTGACGAATCCAAGAGTGTATTGAGTCATTACCCAGAGCTAAGAAAAAAGGCACTTCTACAATTTGGAGGTTCCACCGAGATGGCTTGCTGTACCAATTGGTGAGTTAACAGACGCCGAGTACGTTGCTCGGTTAGGAAAAATCCCATCGGCCGAAGGTGGTGTTTTGCCACATTTTTGGGACTTTTCCTGCCAGAAGCATAGCTGCGCATAGTCTGTTTATTCCATTGGACAGTACTGCCATCGGGTAATTGACTCACAAGGTTCGGAGGTTAAACTGCCGTTGTGACTGCTTCCCTTTCAGAAATGGAACAGAGGATCAGCCATGAGGCGCTGATGCCCCGCGAACAGGATCATGCAGAAAAGGACTGTATAAAGGTACCAGAGAGAGAAGGTTAAGTCAGGAATTTGATTAACTAAGGAGCTAGCGATTTACTGGAAATTGAACTAGCAAGGTTCCATAAAGGGAGTAGGGTAGAAGGAGAGAGAGTGGGTGAAGTTAGTTGGGACAAATTGAAGGCCCTTTTTGCTAAAAAATTTGGCTAAAGGGAGTAAGGTAGAGGGAAGAAGAGTGGGCGATTGTCTGAAACACAGTGTCAATGTTTAATGTTTATGAGAGTGAGTATTTAACTACTTGTTATTATCAATCAACTTTGTCCAGTAAGGCTGCATAGGTTGGGGATTTAGTAACACTTTGGTTGTTGTTTAACAAGTGTATTGTTTATTGTTTATTGTCATATGTATTAATGTTTAGTCATGTCTGATCTGTAGAGGCGTCCCACGCAGATCATAGAGTGTTACGGAATTGTTGTATGTTTTAACTAAAATATTTAAGCTGAAAAAAAAACTGCAGAAGGGGTTGGAAAAGACCCAAGCCGGGGAAGTGAGTCCCGCGGCAGAATGTATTGTTGAGAAAATAGTGATGTCTTTTACATGATCCACTAAGCTATTGTGGATTCAGTATTTTCCCCAGTTAGAAATACCTTCCACGAGGGTTGAGAACACTCGAGTTTTAAAGCATAAGGATATGTCTTAATGTGTTGTAAATATTTTTTAAAAAAACCTTGCTGCAGTCAGTTGACTAAATTCAGTCGGGAAGTGCTGAGTTTCAGTCGCCTAGCCTCAGGCCGGTTATTAAGAGGGCAAATGCCCCACGTGAAGGCCGGGACCATAAAGTAGGCGCCGAAACTCTAAAGGCACTCGGAGTGACAAATGGTCAAGGACTTTGTGACACTGATTTGAAGTAAAGACCAAGAAGATTGGATGTGACTGTAATTTTGATACGTATGTATAGTTTATTAATCTGATCTGTAGGGGCGTACAACGCAGATCACGGATTGTCACGGGAGTTTAGATTGTTTTAAGTGAACCATTTAAGCTGCTAAAATGGGTGCTAGCACCAGTAAGCCACCCGGGAAAGGCACGCCAGCAGCCTTTATGTTAAAGAACTGTGGTCAATCATCCATTGATCACCTACCAAATTGGTGCAAATGGACTGTAAATAAGACTAGACCCTTTCCCTCAGATGATTCATTTAACATAGAAAGAATTACTTGCCTTGAGGAATGTTTAACGGACAAGAGAGAAATAGAGAACAGCCAGATAAAAAGACTGCCTCTATGTTTGTTGAGTCAGAAAAAAAAAAGATTACCCCGAAGAAATACCTTTCTCCTCTATTATGGTATGATAACAAGGTAACTATAGAAGGATGAATAGAGGGGAATATAGAGGAAGACGTAGTAGAGTAAGAGGGTATGGACGATCTGGTAATTGTTACAATTGCGGACAACCCGGACATTGGGCAAACCAATGCCCTGCGAAAAATCGTCAGAACCAAACCTCCAATAATGGACCTCCGTTAGACAATAAAGGTCCTAATTTCACTGTCCATAACCCTTTTTCGGACCAGTCAGGAGGTTACCCTACAAACGGACAGGGATTTAGGAGAAATAGAGATCAGAATTACTGACTGACACCAGCAGCCCCAGGCGCCACAGACCACCAAATGCCCGTTGTTTCTTTAAATTCACGCAGCGAACCTGAAATTAAAATGCAAATAGCTGGGAGACCTATGTCATTTTAGTAGATACAGGAGCAACCTTTTCGGTGTTAGGGAAAGGATATTCTGAAGGAATGCCTATTAATGGGAAAAAGACCCCGATAGCTGGATTGGCTGGAATACTACAACGCTTGAATCAATCGACTCCCCTCACAGTAAAAGTAGAAGAATTTGAGGAAGAACACTCCTTTCTGTTATCAGGAGATGTCTCTATGAATTTATGTGGAAGAGACTTGCTGTGCAAAATGAATGCTACAATCATTTGCTCCCCATCAGGAGTAACGGTAGAAATCCAAGTAGATAAGGCATATGCGTACCCAGTAACAGAAATAAAACACCCTGTTCTTTACACATGGGAAATTGCCGACCCAAGTTTGAGTCCCAAACTTGTCAGTCTGTTAGGAGCATGGGGATTCGTTACAAGCTCCATAAAACAATACCAGGAATCCCTGAAATTAGGGAAATGGCATTCAAAATTGCACTGCACGGCCTGCTATGACATAACAGGATAAGATTAGCAGCCGTTTTTAAATTTAAAATACCTCCTAACTATTAGACTGCACAGCCCTATAAAGTTACAATTAATCCAGCTGCACCATTACCCAAAAGGTCACAGTATCCATTGTCAGAGAAAGCAGAAAAAGGAATTGAGCCAGTGATGGAATCATTGTTAAAACAGGGAGTTAACGCCGGATAGAATAAAGGTCGTTTGCAACACATCATTGCCAAAAACTAAAAGAGAAATGAAGCATTTTCTAGGAATGACTGGCTATTGTAGACAATGGATATTGAACTATTCAGAAATAACCAGACCACTATTGGACATGAGCATGACAAATTTGGAAAATTTGCGGTTACCTGACTTCCTCGGGAACCCAGATTAAAAATGCACAAGAAGTGCAAAATCTTTTACTAGCTATTCAGAGACGTAAACAGATTGCAATTATTAAGTGCCAAGCGCACACGGGGCATTTGGACAAGGTTGCGCTTGGAAACGCTGCTGCAGATAGCGCTGCTAAGTCAGTAGCTATATCAAGTACTGAACGACAAGTTTCAGCCTTCCCTGTTAGGGAAAAGCCAGAGATACCGCAGCCCCCATCCTTAGATGATGTGCCGACCCATCAAGATAGGGCCAGTTCTGATGAAGTAAAGGAATGGGTTGTTAATCATTGTTTTAAAAAAACACTGACGGCTTATGGGTTCATCATGACGGCCGCATGGTGGCACCCAAATCATTACTATCACCAATTGCCCGATGTGTTCATAAATTCACCCATGCGGGCAAAGGGGGGATGGCGGACTATATCCTCAAGACCTGGTATGCACCAGGAATCTCAAAGTTGGCAAAACAAATATGTGAAAATTGTACTATCTGCCAGACCATGAATGCAGGGAAAATAAAGAAGGTACAGCCTGCATCCCACCCAAACCCCATGGGCCCTTTTGTACACTTGCAAATGGATTTTATTGAACTACCTGTGTGTATGAGCTTTAAATATGTATTAGTTATTGTTGATATGTTTTCAAGATGGATTGAAGCATTTCCTTGTAGAAAGACTGACGCCACTACTGTTGCTAAATGTTTATTGAAGGACACTGTACCTCGCTTTGGGATACCAGCAAAACTGTCAAGTGACAATGGGTCCCATTTTACGGGAACATTGATTAAGGAACTATGCAAAGCCTTACAGGTTAACCAGCACCTCCATTGCAGTTATCATCCACAGTCGGCTGGACTAGTGGAAAGATAATAACGGGATGCTGAAAAACAAGCTTGCAAAACTGTGTAAAGAAACTGCACTTAAATGGGTTGATTTGTTACCCATAGCTTTAATGACAATGCAGTCTGCTACCAACAGAACTACAGGATTGTCGCCACACGAGATCGTCATGGGAAGACCACAAAGATTGCCCTTTTCGGCACCTTTAACAGCTAAACAAATGGACAGTCATAAAATGGAAGAAGATATGTTGAGTTATTGCATTGCACTAACCAAATGCATTTCTAGTTTCCATCAACAGGTGAAGGAAGCCCAGGTCGATCCCGCTGAAGGAAAGTGCCATACTTTCGAGCCAGGAGATAGCATCTACATAAAAATCTTCAAGTGAAAGAATGGCCTTCAACCCAGATTTGAGGGACCCTTCCAAGTACTCCTGACCACAAACACCGCTGTAAAAGTAAAGGAGCGACCAACATGGATACATGCGTCCCATTGTAAGAAGGCATCAGTTGAAGATGATACACTGCCAAGATGAACTGGATTTGGACTCTAATAAGACTGTTCCCTTTGTTAACGATAATTGAAACTGCCATATTGATTTACCCAGATCCCCTGAAGGGCAAACCATGCATAGAAGAATGTGTACTTTTAAACAGTGATTTCTTTTATATTATATGCTATAACGAGACTATGAAGGTTCAGCTTCAGGATCACACTATGCAGGTACCCCCATATCAACCCCTGAGTCTTAGGATTAGGCAGAATAAGATAGTAGAAGAAGATAGTGGACAGAAGCTTGATAAGCTATGGGTTATATGCCCCGATACTGTGTCACCAAGTGAAAGAATTGCGAATGAAGGAGTTATCTGTAGTGGTAATCCAAAGGGAGGACTGGCCCTGATGGCCAGGCCAATGTTTTGTAACAATCCAGTTACAGAGCCCTTTATTTCAACATTAGCCACTCAGAAAAGAAAACTTAATAAGACAGATCCAGAACAACTAGAAGATGAGTGGAAGGGAGCAGGATATAACCTAACGAAATTTGAAGGATGGTTTCATCCCCAATATGATAATCGAAGGAATCCAGAGAGTCTATTAGTGACATCAATGGGAACTGTAAATAAAACAAAAGGAGAAGTGTGTCTGGTAAACGACAATGGAGAAGGATTGATGGTTGGATGGAGTGAGTGCAAATGTAACTACACTTTGACTAAAACTACTACTAAACCACCGGGTGCAGCCGAATGGCCCTATTGGGGATGGTGGAACCTGTCCACAGTACAAAATTTGACTAGTAAAAAAATCTGGAAAGGAGAACAAGGAATAGGAATGATGCACCAGATATGGAACAAATTTGAAGCCTATAATAACACCTATTTCATCTGTGGGCATAGAGCATACCCTTGGTTACCACAAAATTTGACTGGGTCATGTTACTTGGGATATGTAGTGCCCTATATACATCATATTTCATCTTTGGATAGCCACCCTGGGACACGAGCAAAACGAGCCATTACAGAAACTGAAAGGTTCTTTGCTATAGCATTTCCCTGGTATGGAACAGAGAAGCTAGCAAGAGAATCTATAAACATGGCAGCAGTGTTGGAACAAATAGCCAATGATACTGCTGATGCTCTTAGTGATGTAAACGCAGAAATGGTGGCTTTGCGCATTGTTGCTTTACAAAACCGCATGGCTCTGGACTATTTGTTGGCAAAAGAAGGGGGCACATGTGCAATCATAAAAACCGAATGTTGCACCTATATTCCAGATAGTTCAGAAAATATCACCAACCTGGTAAACCACATAAAAGGAGGCCGTAAAGAAACTACGTCAACCTGAACAGTGGTCCATGTGGGATTGGATTTCAGGATGGGGAGGAGCATTAGGAAAGCAAATTTTGGAAGTCTTAATTGCAATTGTGATGATTATAATTTTAATTAGTTTATTGATTGGTTGTTTAAAATTATTGTGTACAAAAGTCCTTTCCTCATTAACATCAACTCCCCCAGTACCCGTGATGTCTGAATATGAGGATATTAAGGGTGAAACCTTTGATGTGGAATTTCTTAAACTTAGCAAAATAGATTGTCCTTAGAAAGGACAAAAGGGGGGAATGAGGAAATCTACATGATATAAGGGGTTAATTTCAAGTGCTTGCTGGGTAAAAGTTTTCAGACTTGACACAGGTAAAGAGTCGATGTGTAACTAGAGCTATTGCATGAACCTGGATTACAGCCAAGCACACCTAATAAGAATGTAGAAGTGAAACAATGGGTTCTGTTTGATTTACCCAGTGACCTGATAACTTGCGACCGTAAGCAAACCTAGCCTCCCAATACATGATTAAGATTAAAGAGGACCTCCGGTTACACGATTCATGCCCTGTTATAGATTAACGGTTGACTTATGTGTCCAGGATCCTTCTGTCAATATGTCATAAGACCTGATGATTAATCTAAAATGTATCCTGATAGAGGAACAAAGGAATGTCAATCAAACTTGTTTGTTACACTGTATAAATATGGAACACTTACGCTGTATCATTGGAATAGTAGCCTCACCCCTTGAGTAGAGGTGCTGATTCCCCTTGCAAGCAAAATAAAAGGCCTGTCCGTCTGACGAATCCAAGAGTGTATTGAGTCATTACCCAGAGCTAAGAAAAAAGGCACTTCTACATGTGTTAATGAATTTCACTGCAGATCAGTGTGAGGTGGTGTGTTAATGAATTTCACTGCAGATCAGTGTGAGGTGGTGTGTTAATGAATTTCACGATAGATTCAATTTCAATTTTATTTTTTATTTGTCACATAACCAAATACAACAAGTGAAATCCAGTCAGTGAAATGCTTTTCTCTTAATGAGCCGAGCGCACCAAGCAGCAAATGACACTTAGCTGCCTGGTACGCAAGTAGCCCGCAAGGACGGCAGCCATCTTCATCGGCGCCATCACAATAGAGTCCGCTCTCGCCTCGCTCCGCTTTTCCCGCACTCCTGCCCAACAATCTTCAGCCGCCGTGGTATCGACATCCCGGGGCCTGCTTCTCCCTGGCTGTCCTTCCACGATCAGTGTGAGGTGGTGTGTTAATGAATTTCACTATAGATCAGTGTGAGGTGGTGTGTTAATGAATTTCACTATAGATCAGTGTGAGGTGGTGTGTTAATGAATATCATTATAGATCAGAGTGAGGCGGTGTGTTAATGAATTTCACTATAGTTCAGTGTGAGGCGGTGTGTTAATGAATTTCACTGTAGATCAGTGTGAGGTGCTGTGTTAATGAATTTCACTATAGATCAACGTGAGGTGGTGTGTTAATGAAATTCTCTATAGATCAGTGTGAGGTGGTGTATTAATTAATTTCACTATAGATAAGTGTGAGGTGGTGTGTTAATGAATTTCACTGTAGATCAGTGTGAGGTGGTGTGTTAATGAATTTCACTGTAGATCAGTGTGAGGTGGTGTGTTAATGAATTTCACTGTAGATCAGTGTGAGGTGGTGTGTTAATAAATTTCACTGTAGGTCAGTGTGAGGTGGTGTGTTTTGGTGGGAATAATAAGGAGGCCACACACTACTTGGACAAGGGGGTGAAATTGGGTTGCTTTGTGCCTTCCGCGATATTTAGCGGGAGGTTAGCGGCGGCGGTAGCGCCCCGCGGCACTGCACTCCCGGCAATGACGCCATCGCCATGCGCAGCACCCCGGCTGCAACCTTGGGTTGCGACCCCATACCTATTGGCGGACGACATGCTCGACAAGGTCAGGCAGGGGTCGTTCCTGCAGCCGCAGCGGCGCCACTTAAAGGGCAGGTGTCGGGCGGCAACTTTTTATTTTGGCCGACTGCCAGCTCCCGCCCCCTTCCCCTTTCTTCTTCGGGGTGTCGGCCGCGATCGCTCAGCCCGGCGCTCCTCTTGATCCGACACCCCGCTCCCCGTTGGTCCAGCAGGGCCCCGATGTGAGCAGTGCTAGGCTCCTCCCCTTTAATCAGGGAGGGAGGTCTGCTATGGCGCGAAGCTATGTGCCAACGGGCGTGGCGCTGTTGCACGAAGCGCCCTGAAATTCACTGGTGGCACCTCAAGGGAGGGGAGCGCTTCCAGGAGCACCCCGCCTCCTGCTTGGGGCGCTACTGCTGAATTTAATGCACAGGGGCTCTAACTTTTTCGGGGGGCTAAAATTAGCCCTGGTGAATTTAGCGACCCAAAGGGGGCGCCACTGAATTTTTCCCCCAAAAGTCTAAATGGGCTGATGGAGCAGAGGGATCCAGGGCTACAGATACACAAATCACTAAAAGTAGTGACACAGGTTAATAAGGCCATTAAAAAAAAGCACTGGGGTACATTCCTAAAGGAGCCTTCTGTTCCGTGCCTAGGAGCTCTGAACCATGGCAGAGACGTTTCTCACACGCCTCGAGATTAACCCGCACGGCAACTTTGCTGTCAGTGAAGAGAGATGAGAAGGACCAAAGTGCCGTTTGCCCCTCTCAGTGTGGCCCTGAAGGACTGTGTCCAGGCTGGAGTTCTGTTCCCGCCGTACGATCCTCCCCCAGTTTGTCCTTTCTGAGCTCCAGCCAGGTGATGCTAAACACTCAGGTGGGAAAGACAAAAATCTACAATAATGTGTTTAAAACAAAGCTGGTTTATTTGACAGCTATCCAGAATATTAAACTCCAGCCCAGTTATTGGGGTTATTTACATCAGCAGAAACAAACCCCAACTGTCAGAATGAACATGGTTCAGTCCTGGATGTGATTAACAGCAGCAACAACAGAATCCAACCCCTGCAGTCACTTGTGAACTCGCTGGTGTCTCAGCAGGATGGATGACTGATTGAATCCCTTCCCACACACGGAGCAGGTGAACGGCCTCTCCCCAGTGTGAACTCGCTGGTGCCTCAGCAGTTTGGATGATTCAGTGAATCTCTTCCCACACTCAGGGCAGGTGAACGGTCTCTCGCCAGTGTGAGTGCACTGGTGTACAGTGAGCTGAGATGATCGCCTGAACCCAGTCCCGCAGTGCGAGCACCTGAACGGCCTCTTGTCAGTGTGAACATGCTGGTGTCTCAGCAGGTCGGATGACTGAGTGAATCCCTTCCCACACACGGAGCAGGTGAACGGCGTCTCCCCAGTGTGAGTGCGCTGGTGTACAGTGAGCTCAGATGATCGCATGAACCCAGTCCCGCAGTGAGAGCACCTGAACGGTCTCTCCCCAGTGTGAACACGTTGATGGTACGTCAGAACCCAGGAAGTTTTATAGCACTTCCCACAGTCCGAGCATTTAAATGGTCTCTCGTCAGTGTGAACTCGCTGGTGATTCAGCAGGTTGGATGACTCAGTGAATCCCTTCCCACACACGGAGCAGGTGAACGGCCTCTCCCCAGTGTGAAATCGCTGGTGTCTCAGCAGGGTGGATGAATCAGTGAATCCCTTCCTACACTCGGAACAGGTGAACGGCCTCTCCCCGGTGTGAATGCGCTTGTGTCTCGATAGGCTAGATGATTGGCTGAAGCCTCGTCCACACACATAACACGTGTACGGTTTCTCCCCGCTGTGAACGGTGCTTTTTGCTTCCATGTTCAGAGGCCGGTGATATTCAGATCCGATGAGTCGAGTGACTCTGTCAGATCTTGACGTGGTGTTTGGTTTGAGTTTCCTGTCTGCAAATCCTCCCCTTCCAGTGCCCTGTAAAATTAATTTAAAACAGGGAGCGTAAGAGACAACCCACAAGAAAACAAAGGCAGGTTGTGAAACTGAGCTTAATCAATCTGGTCATTTGTGGGGCCGGCACTAGAAAAAAAGTGACCATGAAAGCTGCCGGATTGTCATAAAAACCCCACTGGTTCACTGATGTCCTTCAGGGAAGGGAATCCGCCACCTGGTCTGGGCCTACACAAGACTCTGGCCTCTATGGGAGGAGAGAGAGAGAGAGAGGTGGGTGTGGTAGGGGGAGGGGGGCGAAGGAAAGGAACTTTATACATCTGCAACTCGACCAGAACTTTGATACAACCTCCAAAACCCGCAACCTCAAGCACCTAGAAGGACAAGGGCAGCTGTTGTATGGGAGCACCATCATCTCCAAGTTCCCCTCCAAGTCACACATCATCCTGACTCAGATATATTCATCGTTGGTGGGTCAAAATCCTGGAACTCCTTACCGAACAACATTGTGGGAATACCTTCACCACACGGACTGCAGTAGTTCAAGAAGGCGACTCACCACCCCCTTCTCAACGGGAAACTGGGGTTTGGCAATATTTGCTGCTCTTGCGAGCTACGCCCACATCCAAAGAATGAATTCAAACAAATCTGAATATGTAAACTGGATTAAAAGCCTGCACAGAAATACTTGTTCCTAAAACAATACTATTTTACATTGTGCTGACAGTGTCTGTGTAACAACCTAATCTCCCCTAGAATCCACCTCCCTTGACAGTCTCACATTGGAAATTGTTGGGTCCTCCTGGGCTCAGAAGTACTGGGGGTTAAACCCAGCAGCTTCTCCTCCATCTCCACTCCAGCTCAAACTGAAACATAGAAGATAGGAGCAGGAGTAGGCCATTCGGCCCCTAGAGCCTGCTCCGCCATTCAATGCGATCATGGCTGATCATCCAAGTTCAGTACCCGGTACCTGCTTTCTCCCCATACCCCTTGATCTCTTTAGCCTTAAGAAATATATCCAACTCTTTCTTGAATATATTTAATGTATTGGCCTCCACTGCCTTCTGTGGTAGAGAATTCCACAGGTTCACCACTCTCTGGGTGAAGAAATTCCTCCTCATTTCTGTCCTAAATGGCCTACCCCTTATCCTTAGACTGTGACCCCTGGTTCTGGACTCCCTGACCATCGGGAACATCCTTCCTGCATCTAGTCTGTCCAGTCCTGTCAGAATTTTATCAGTTTCAATGAGATCCCCTCTCATTCTTCTAAACTCCAGCGAGTACAAGCCCAATCATCCCAACCTCTTCTCATACGTCATTCCTGCCAGCCCAGGTATCAGCCTAGTGAATCTTCGCTGAACTCCTTCCACGGCAAGAACATCCTTCCTCCGATAAGGCGACCAAAACTGCACACAATACTCACGATGTGGTCTCACCAAGGCCCTGTACAACTGCAGCAAGACATCCTTGTTCCTGTACTCGAACCCTCTCGCTACGAAGGCCAACATACCATTTGCCTTCTTAACCGCCTGCTGCACCTGCATGCTTACCTTCAGCGACTGGTGCACAAGGACACCCAGGTCTCGTTGCACTTCTCCTTCTCCCAATCTATTACCATTCAGATAATAATCTGCCTTCATGTTTTGGCCACCAAAGTGGATAACCTCACATTTATCCACGTTATATTGCATCTGCTATGCTTCTGCCCAATCACCCAACCTGTCCAAATCATCCTGTAGTTTCTCAGCATCCTCCTCACAGCACACACGCCCACCCAGCTATGTGTCGTCTGCAAATTTGGAGATATTACATCTAGTTCCCTTGTCTAGATCATTAATATATATTGTGAATAGCTGGGGTCCAAGGACCGATCCCTGTGGTACCCCACTGGTCACTGCCTGCCACTCAGAATGAGACCCGTTTATTCCAACTGTTTGCTTTCTGTCTGCCAACCAGTTCTCTATCCATGTCAATACCTTGCCCCCAATCCCATGTGCCTTAACTTTACACGCTAATCTCTTATGCGGGACCTTATCGAAAGCCTTCTGAAAGTCCAAATGCACAACATCCACTGGTTCTCCCTTATCTATTTTACTAGTTACATCCTCAACAATGAAGCAACAAAAAGACCTACACAGGCGGCCAGGGACCTACCTTCCGTCAGCCTGCAATAAAACTCTTCCCGACAGCCGCTGACTAATGGCGGCCCCAGCACCCACAATTCCCCGCGCCCCAGAAACCGCTCTATCCAATACGCTGATTTCCCCGCTGAGAGTGCGCATGCTCCCCAGGGCCGCGGGCCATTCTGGGAGCCTGGCTCCTGTCCTTTTCCTGATTCGGACTCGGCGGAACCGGCTGAAGAAACCGGGAAGCGGTGGCTCGGATGGGAGAGGCGCTGCACCCTGGGTTTCCTGGTGCCGGGGCTCTGGCCGCACGTCCGCCGGGCCCAGATGCTCTGATTCTGATTGAGTTTTTTGATGAGGTAACAGAGGGGGTTGATGAGGGCAATGCGGTTAACGTGGTGTACATTTATTTCCAAAAGGCGTTCGACAAGTGCCACATAATAGGCTTGCCAGCAAAGTTGAAGTCCATGGAATAAAAGGGACAGTGGCAGCATGGATACGAAATTGGCAAAGTGACAGGAAACAGAGAGTCGTGGTGAACGGTTGTTTTTCGGAATGGAGGAAGTTATACAGTGGTGTTCCCCAGGGATTGGTACTAGGACCACTGCTTTACTTGATATATATTAATGACTTAGACTTGGGTGTACAGGGCACAATTTCAAAATTTGCAGGTGACAGAAAACTTGGAAGTAAAGTTAACAGTGAGGAGGATAGTGATAGATTTCAAGAAGACATAGACAGGCTGGTGGAATGGGCGGACATGTGGCAGATGAAATTTAACGCAGAAAAGTGCGAAGTGATACATTTTGGTAGGAAGAACCAAGTGAGGCAATATAAACTAAAGGGTACAATTTTAAATGTGTGCATGAACAGAGAGACCTGGGGGTATGTGTGCACAAATCGTTGAAGGTGGCAGGGCAGGTTGAGAAAGTGGCAAAAAAAGCATACGGGATCCTGGGTTTAATAAATAGAGGCACAGAGTCCAAAAGCAAGGAGGTTATGATGAACCTTTATAAAACACTGGTTCGGCCTCAACTGGAGTATTGTGTCCAATTCTGGGCACCGCACTTTAGGAAGGATGTGAAGGCCTTACAGATGATGCAGAAAAGATTTACAAGAATGGTTCCAGGGATAAGGGATGAGGGACTTCAGTTATGTGGATAGACTCGAGAAGCTGGGGTGGTTCTCCTTAGAGCAGAGAAGTTTGGGAGGAGATTTGATAGAGGAGTTCAAAATCATGAGGGGTCTGGAGAGAGTAGATAGCGAGAAACTGTTCCCACTGGCGGAAGGGTCAACAAGCAGAGGACACAGATTTAAGGTGATTGGCAGAAGAACCAAAGGCGACATGAGGAAAAACTTTTTTACGCAGCGAGTGGTTAGGATGTGGAATGCACTGCCTGAGAGGGAGGTGGAGGCAGATTCAATCACGGCTTTCCAATGGGAATTGGATTAAGTGCCTGAAGTAAAGAAATTTGTAGGGTTACGGGGAAAGGGCGTGGAGTGGGACTAGCTGAAGTGGTCTTGCAGGGAGCCGGCACGGGCTCGACGGGCTGAATGGCCTCCTTCTGTGCTGTAACCATTCTATGATTCTATAAAATATTACAAAGTTTGTTCTACAGAAGCACGGGGTTTATCTGCTTTTATTGATGAATTTAAAAAGTCTCTATTAAAACCTGAGCCAGTGTGTTGTGAGCCAAAGAGCCTTGTGTCCAATGAGGGGAATAAAGGCCCACAGCCTCCCCTGGCCCCGGGCCCTGAACAAGGGACTGGAGAAACTCGCTGCCCTGCGGATCAGACAATCAGCCGGCGCTAGTCCCGCCCCTCGGGCTCCCCGATTGGTTGGAGGACCCGCCACCGGCTCGCTCCTCCAGCCCCACCCCACTCGCTCCCTATTGGTCGGACGCTCCCGTCAATCACGCCGTGGTCCCAGGTCACGTGTCCCCAAGGAGATCACGTGCTCCATCAAATTGACGCCGCTCAGTCCGGGGCCTTGCGGACTCTCAGGTTTTTCTATTTCTCTTTATTCTCTCCCGATCCACCCCTCCCCCCCGCCACCCCGCGCGATTCTGCACCTAATCGGAGCAGAGGAAACTCACTTTGCATCACCGATCGCGACTCTGGAACCGACACCAAGGCCTTTCCCCGGAATGCCCCGCGCCGACTCCGTCCGGCAGGATCCGAGTGCGCAGGCGCAGCTCCGAGTGGGGGAGGGGGTTGGTGTCCTCTGGGCATGCGCAGTTATTCCCCTTGGTGACCGGGAGGGGTCTCTGTGCTGGACTCGGTCCAAACCGTCGCTCCCTGTGGCATGCGCGGACTATCGTCTGTCAATCAACCATCAGCCAGAAGAGGTCGCTGGTGAGACCAGTGAAGAAAGAAACACTTGCAATTCTATAGCGCCTTTCACCACCACTGGACGTCCCAAAGTGCTTTACAGCCAATGAAGTACTTTTGAAGTGTAGTCACTTTTGTAATGTAGGAAATGCGGCAGTCAAATAACGCACAGCAAGCTCCCACAAACAGCAATGTGATAATGACCAGATAATCTATCTTTTTGTTAACTCTGTTTCTCTCTCTACCGATGTTGCCTGGCCTGCTGAGTGTTTCCGGCATTTCCTGTTGTTATTTCAGATTTCCAGCATCCACAGTATTTTGCTATTATCCTTTTGTTACATTGATTGAGGGATAAACATTGGCTAGGACACCGGGGATATTTCCACTGCTCTTTCCCACATTACAACAGTGACCACACCTCAAAAGTACTTCATTGGCTGTAAAGCACTTCAAGACGTCTGCTGGTCATGAAAGCACTATATAAATGCAAGTCTTTCTTTCTCAAAATAGTGTCATGGGATCTTTTACATCCACCTGAGAGAGCAGACAGGGCCTCAGTTTAATGTCTCATCCGAAAGACGCCACCTCTGACAGTGCCTCAGTACTGCACTGGAGTGTCAGCCTGAATTTTTGTGCTCAAGTCTCTGGAGTGGGACTTGAACCCACAACCTTATGCCTGAGGCAAGAGTGCTACCATAGAGTCATAGATTTATACAGTACAGAAAGGGGCCCTTCGGCCCATCGTGTCCGCGCTGGCCATCAAGCCCTGTCTATTCTAATCCCATTTTCCAGCACTTGGTCCATAGCCTTGTATGCTATGGCGTTTCAAGTGCTCATCTAAATGCTTCTTGAATGTTGTGAGGATTTAATGCCTCTACCACCCTTTCAGGCAGTGAGTTCCAGGTTCCACCCACCCTCTGGGTGAAAAAGCTTTTCCTCAAATCCCCTCTAAACCTTCTGCCCCTTACCTTGAAACTATGCCCCCTGCTTACTGACCCCGCTACTAAGGGGAAAAGTTCCTTTCTATCTACCCTATCTATGCCCCTCATAATTTTGTACACCTCAATCAGGTCCCCCCTCAGCCTTCTCTGCTCTAAGGAAAACAACCCCAGCCTGTCCAGTCTCTCTTCATAGCTGAAGCGCTCCAGCCCAGGTAACACCCTGGTGAATCTCCTCTGCACCCTCTCCAATGCAATCACATCTTTCCTATAGTGGGGCAACCAGAACTGCACACAGTATTCCAGCTGTGGCCTAACTAGCGTTTGGTACAGCTCCATCATAACCTCCCTGCTCTTGCCTTCATTAGCCGAGGCATAGAATATAAGTATCCCATATGCCTTCTTAACCACCTTATCTAGCTGTCCTGCTGCCCTCAGGGATCTATGTACATGCACACCAAGGTCCCTCTGATCCTCTGTCCTTCCTAGGGTTCTACCATTCATTGTGTATTCCCTTGTTAGTCCTCCCAAAATGCATCACCTCACACTTTTCAGGGTTAAAATCCACTTGCCACTGTGCTGCCCATCTAAGCAAATCGTCTATATTCTCCTGTAGCCTGAGGCATCCCTCCTCGCTATTTACCACTCCACCCATTTTCGTGTCATCTGCGAACTTACTGATCATACCTCCTACATTCATATCTAAATCATTAATGTACACTACAAACAGCAAAGGACCCAGACCCTGTGGTACACCAATGGACATATGCTTCCAGTCACAAAAACAACCTTCGCCCATCACCCTTTGCCTCCTGCCACTAAGCCAATTTTGGATCCAATGTGCAAAATTGCCCTGGATCCCATGGGCTCTTACCTTCTTGACCAGTCTCCCATGTGGGACTTTGTCAAAAGCCTTACTGAAGTCCATGTAGACTACATCAACTGGACTGCCCTCATCCACACACCTAGTCACCCCCATCGAAAAATTCAATCAAATCGGTTTGACATGATCTCCCCCTGACAAAGCCATGCTGACTATCCTTCATTAATCCTTGCCTCTCCAAGTGGAGACTAATTCTGTCCCTCAGAATTTTTTCCAAAAATTTCCCTACTACTGATGTTCGGCTCACTGGCCTGTAATTCCCTGGTTTATCCCTACTGCTACCCTTCTTGAATAATGGTACTACGGTAGCTGTTCTCCAGTCCTCTGGCACCTCCCCTGTGGCCAGAGAGGTTCTGAAAATTTGTGTCCGAGCCCCTGCAATCTCCTCCCTTGCCTCACACAGCAGGCTGGGATACATCTCGTCTGGGCCTGGGAGTTTATCCACTTTTAAGCCCACTAAAACCACTAGTACCTCCTCCCTCTCAATACTAATTTGTTCAAGTATATCAGAATCCCCCTGCCTGATTTCTATGCCTGCATCGTCCTTCTCCTTCGTGAACACAGATGCAAAATATTAATTTAAAACCTCACCTACATCTTCTGGCTCTACACACAGATTGCCACTTTCGTCCCTAATGGGCTCTACTCTTTCCCTGGTTATCCTCTTGCCCTTAATATACTAATAAAACACCTTGGGATTTTCCTTTATTTTGCCTGCCAGTGTTTTTTCATGACCCCTCTTCGTTCTCCTAATTTCTTTTTTTAAGAACCCCCCTGCACTTTCTATGCTCCTCTAGGGCTTCCACTGTTTTTAGTCCTTTGTATCTGCCAAAAACCTCCCTTTTTTTCCTAAACCATTCTTGTATGTCCCTTGGCATCCAGGGTTCCCTGGGCTTGTTGGTCCCACCCTTGACCTTTACGGGAACACGTTAGCTTTGTACTCTCTCTATTTCCTTTCTGAAAGATTCCCACTGCTCTGATGTGGATTTTCCTACAAGTAGCTGATCCCAGTCCACTTTGGCCAGATCCTGCCTTATCATATTAAAATCGGCCTTCCCCCAATTTAGACCCTTTATTTCCGGTCCATCTTTGTCCTTTTCCATAACTACTTTAAATCTCACCGAATTATGGTCACTGTCACCAAAATGTTCTCCTACTAACCCTTCTATCACTTGCCCTGCTACATTCCCTCGAATTAGGTCCAGTACCGCCCCCTCTCTTGTAGGACTTTCTACATGTTGGCTGAAAAAGCTCTCCTGGATGCACTTTAAGAATTCCACACCCTCTAAGCCTTTCACACTCTGACTATCCCAATTAATATTGGGGAAGTTGAAATCCCCAACAATTATTACCCTCTCATTTCTACACTTCCCTGAGATTTGCCTACATATCTGTTCCTCTATCGCCCCCTTACTGTTTGGGGGCCTATAGTACACTCCCAGCAAAGTGCTTGCCCCCTTTTTGTTTTTAAGTTCTACGCATATGACCTCATTAGCGGAACCTGCTAAGGTATCATCCCTCCTTACAGCAGAAATTGACTCCTTGATTAATATTACTAACCTGATTTTTGGTCAACTCTTGGAGTATTCACATTTAATAAATCTCTGGGAGAAGGAGTCGCTTCACTTGTACTTGTTCCTGGGGCCTGATCACCTTCCCCAGGAGCAGGGCCTTGACCCTGACTTTGTTCACTAGTACTGGTTCCAGGGGCCTGATCACCTTCCCCAGGAGCAGGGTCTTGACCCTGACATTGTTCACTTGCACTGGTTCCTGGGGCATGATCACCTTCCCCAGGAGCAGGGCCTTGATTCTGGGGGTGCTTTATTGCACCGCTTGGTTTACTTGAGAAGAGCCCCATCAGGGCGAGTGCGGGAGGGTCAGGGGGCGAGTGCGGGAGGGTCAGGGGGCGAGTGCGGGAGGGTCAGGGGGCGAGTGCGGGAGGGTCAGGGGGCGAGTGCGGGAGGGTCAGGGGGCGAGTGCGGGAGGGTCAGGGGGTGAGCGCGGGAGGGCCAGGGGGCGAGCGCGGGAGGGTCAGGGGGCGAGCGCGGGTGCGTCCATCTCCAGGACCAGTGTGTATCTGAGTCAATGGGACTCTCTCTGACCTTTCTCCCCAGTCCATCTCCAGGACCAGTGTGTATCTGAGTCAATGGGACTCTCTCTGACCTTTCTCCCCGGTCCATCTCCAGGACCAGTGTGTATCTGAGTCAATGGGACTCTCTCTGACCTTTCTCCCCAGTCCATCTTCAGGACCAGTGTGTATCTGAGTCAATGGGACTCTCTCTGACCTTTCTCCCTAGTCCATCTCCAGGACCAGTGTGCATCTGAGTCATAGAAACATAGAAGATAGGAGCAGGAGTGGGCCATTCCGCCCTTCGAGCCTGCTCCGCCATTCAATGAGATCATGGCTGATCATCCAAATTCAGTACCCTGTCCCTGCCTTCTCCCCATATCCCTTGATCCGTTTAGCCATAAGAAATATATCCAACTATTTCTTGAATATATTTAATGAACTGGCCTCCACCGCCCACTGCGGCAGAGAATTCCACAGGTTCACCACTCTCTGGGTGAAGAAATTCCTCCTCATTTCAGTCCTAAATGGCTTACCCCTTATCCTTAGACTATGACCCCTGGTTCTGGACTCCCCGGCCATCAGAAACATCCTTCCTGCATCTAGTCTGTCCAGGCCTGACAGAATTTTATAGGTTTCAATGAGATCCCCTCTCAATCTTCTAAACTCCAGTGAGTATAAGCCCAATCGACACAATCTCTCCTCATACGTCATTCCTGCCATCCCAGGTATCAGCCTGGTGAATCTTCGCTGCACTCCTTCCATGGCAATAACGTCCTTCCTCAGGTAAGGCGACCAAAACTGCACACAATACTCAAGGTGCGGTCTCACCAAGGCCCTGTACAACTGTAGCAAGACATCCTTGTTCCTGTACTCGAACCCTCTTGCTACGAAGGCCAACATACCATTTGCCTTCTTAACCGCCTGCTGCACCTGCATGCTTACCTTCAGCGAGTGGTGCACAAGAACACCCAGGTCTCTTTGCACTTCCCCTTCTCCCAATCTATTGCCATTCAAATAATAATCTGCCTTCCTGTTTTTGCCACCAAAGTGGATAACCTCACATTTGTCCACATTATAGTGCATTTGCCATGTTTCTGCCCAATCAGCCAACCTGTCCAAATCGTACTGGAGTTTCACGACATCCTCCTCACAGCTTACCCTCCCACCCAGCTTTGTGTCGTCTGCAAATTTGGAGATATTACATCCAATTCCCTCATCCAGATCATTAATATATATTGTGAACAGCTGGGGTCCTAGGACCGATCCTTGCGGTACCCCACTAGTCACTGCCTGCCACTCGGAAAACGACCCGTTTATTCCAACTCTTCGCCTTCTGTCCGCCAACCAGTTCTCTATCCAAGTCAATACCTTGCCCCCAATCCCATGTGCCTTAATTTTGCACGCTAATCTCTTATGTGGGACCTTATCGAAAGCCTTTTGAAAGTCCAAATACACCACATCCACTGGTTCTCCCTTACCTATTTTACCAGTTACATCCTGAAAAAATTCCAGTAGATTAGTCAAGCATGATTTACCTTTAGTAAATCCATGTTGACTTTGTCCGATCCTGTCACTGCTTTTCAAGTGCATCTATTACATCTTTTATAATAGACTCTAGCATTTTCCCCACTGCCGATGTCAGGCTTACCGGTCTATAATTTCCCGCTTTTTCTCTACCACCTTTTTTGAATAGTGGGGTAACATCAGCTACCCTCCAATCCATGGGTACTGTTCCAGAGTCTATCGAGTTCTGGAAGATGACCAGCAATGCATCGACTATTTCTAGGGCCACTTCCTTAAGATGTAGATTATCAGGCCCTGGGGATTTATCGACCTTCAGTCCCATCAATTTTCCTAACACCATTTCTGTTGAGTCTGTGTTTTCAAATGTAGTTCTGCTGAATAACAGGACACAGACTACAGAAATAATTAAACAGGTCTTTAGTGATTGAGGGTCAGGGCTGAATTGGGATACACTTTGCTCCGCAGGATTTATATACCGGTGTGGTGACCACTGGTACTACAATGTACAGGAGCCATCAAAAAGTAGTCCATCACCTTAAGGTATCCTCTTAAGGTGGTACAGGTTACATACACTACAATTTCCCTACAAATACTGATCTCTTTCAGTTCCTCCCTTTCATCAGACCCTATGTTCCCCGGCAGCTCTGGGAGGTTATTTGTGTCCTCCTTTGTGAAGACAGAACCAAAGTATGTATTTAGTTGGTCTGCCATTTCTTTGTTTCCCATTATAAATTCCCCTGATTCTGACTGCAAGGGACCTACGCTTGACTTCACCAATCTTTTTCTCTTCACATATCTATAAAAGCTTTTACAGTCAGTTTTTATGTTCCGTGCTAGCTTACTCGCATATTCTATTTTCCCTTTCTTAATTAATCTCTTTGTCCTCCTTTGTTGAATCCTAAACTGCTCCCAATCCTCAGGATTGTTGCTTTTTCTGGCCAATTTATATGTCCTCTCCTTGGATCTTATGCTATCCCTAATTTCCCTTGTTAGCCATGGTTGAGTCACCTTTTTTGTTTTATTTTTATGCCAAACTGGGATGAACAAATTCTGTATCTCATCCATTCGGTCTTTGAATGTTTACCATTGCCTATCCACCGTCAACCCTCTGAGTGCCATCCCCCAATCAATCCTACCCAACTCACTCCTCAGGCCATCGTAGTTTCCTTTATTTAAATTGAGGACCCTAGTCTCTGAGTCAACTACTTCATTCTCCATCCTAATGAAGAATTCGATCATATTATGATCGCTCTGACCCAAGGGGCCTCGTACAACAAGATTGCTAATTAATCCCTTCTCGTTACATAATACCCAGTCTAAGATTGCCCGATCTCTGGTTGGTTCCTCGACATATTGTTCCAGGAAACCATCCCGTAAACACTCCAGGAATTCCTCCTCCACAGTATTGTTACTAATTTGGTTGGCCCAATTTATATGTAGATTAAAGTCACCCATGATGACTGCTGTGCCCTTATTGCACGCTTCTCTAATTTCCCTTTTAATGCCACCCCCAACCTCCACCTTACTGTTTGGAGGTCTATAAACCACTCCCACTAATGTTTTTTTCCCCTTAGTATTTCTCAATTCTACCCATACAGATTCCACATCATCAGAGCTAATATCCTTCATTACAATTGTATTAATCAATGGGACTCTCTCTGACCTTTCTCCCCAGTCCATGTCCAGGACCAGTGTGTATCGGAGTCAATGAGACTCTCTCTGACCATTCTCCGCAGTCCATCTCCAGGACCAGTGTGTATCTGAGTCAATGGGACTCTCTCTGACCTTTCTCCCCAGTCCATCTCCAGGACCAGTGTGTATCTGAGTCAATGGGACTCTCTCTGACCTTTCTCCCCAGTCCATCTCCAGGACCAGTGTGTATCTGAGTCAATTGGACTCTCTCTGACCTTTCTCCCCAGTCCATCTCCAGGACCAGTGTGTATCTGAGTCAATGGGACTTTCTCTTACCTTGCTCCCCAGTCGATCTCTGGAAGCTCTTTGAATCGGAAGGGTTCTCTCCGGTTGGTGCTCACAATCCGGTGGTGGTTCACCTACTGGTGTTCCTCAGTCTACAATCCCTGTTTACTTCGAGCTGAGCACCTTCCTCAATCACAGCATCATTCACCGGGAGATCTATTTGTGGCAGATCAGAAAATAAGAACAATATTGAAAGCGTGAAATAATGTAATGTAGACTTTTAATCTGCTTACTAATAATTGAATTTCAAGGCCGAGTATTAGTTTGATTTTGTCCCTTTCCTCAGATCCCCAGTTCGAGGGCTGTGTGCTTAGTTTGGAGATTTTCCTCACTGTAAATTTCCGGCCTGCTGAGACTCCCCCATTTTCACTGCTCTGGGCGGAAATGCGCCATTTTCTGTACGGAGTTACTAACCGGAGCAGTGACCCTGTGACCCTCCCTCGCTGTGATCTAAACTCGGGGCTGAGCAGCCGCTGTAGGGCCGGGTGCTGAATGGAGCCAAGTTCCCTCAGTCAGAGAGCGGGCCCTGTAACCCGGGCAACCAGCCTGTTTCTGACCCTCACTCACCGATCAACCCGCGCCACCCGGCACTGCGCCTGCGCGGAACAAGGGAGCGGCACTGCGCCTGCGCGGCACGGCAGCGGCGCGTCACTGCGCCTGCGCGGGGGAGAGAGAGAGAGAGAGAGAGAGAGAGGGAGAGAGAGAGAGAGAAAGAGAGAGAGCGAGAGAGAAAGGGAGCAGCACTGCGGCTGCGCGGGAGTGCGAAAAAGGGAGCGGCACTGCGCCTGCGCGGGAGAAAGAAAGAGAGCGGCACTGCGCCTGCGCGGAACAGCGATGTCGCACGAACGCATCACTATCGCTCCCACTGGTGGGAGAACTACATCGGAACATATCAGTGTTAATATGTTCCTATGTAGTCCTCCCAGCACTGGGAGCGATATTGATGCCTTCCTGCGACATTGCTCTTCCGCGCAGGCGCAGTGCCGCTCCCTTTCTCTACCGCGCAGGCGTGGTGCCGCATCCTTTGGCTCCCTCTCCCGCGCAGGCGCAGTGCCGCTCCTTGCACTTCCGCGCAGGCGCACTACCGCTCACTTACTCCCTCCCGCGCAGGCGCAGTGCCGCTCCCTTTCTCCCTCTGCTGCGCAGGCGCAGTGCAGCTCCAGTTTTCTCTCCCGCGCAGGCGCAGTGCTACTCCCGTTCTCTCTCCCACGCAGGCGCAGTGCCGCTCCGCTGCCGTCCCGCGCAGTGCCGGGCGGCGCGGGTTGATCGGTGAGTGAGGGTCAGAAACGGGCTGGTTGCCCGGGTTACAGGGCCCGCTCTGTGACTGAGGGAACTAGGCTCCATTGAGCACCCGGCCCGACAGCGGCTGCTCAGCCCCGAGTTTAGATCACAGCGAGGGAGGGTCACAGGGTCACCGCTCCGGTTAGTAAATCCGCACAGAAAATGGCGCATTTCCGCCCAGAGCAGTGAAAATGGGGGAGTCTCAGGAGGCCGGAAATTTACAGTGAGGAAAATCTCCAAACTAAGCAGACAGCCATCGAACTGGGGATCTGAGGAAAGGGACAAAATCAAACAAATACTCGGCCTTGAAATTCAATTATTAGTAAGCAGATTAAAAGTCTACATTACATTATTTCACGCTTTCAATATTGTTCTTATTTTCTGATCTGCCACAAATAGATCTCCCGGTGAATGATGGTGTGATTGAGGAAGGTGCTCAGCTCGAAGTAAACAGGGATTGCAGACTGAGGAACAACAGCAGGTGAACCAGCACAGGATTGTGAGCACCAACCGGAGAGAACCCTTCCGATTCAAAGAGCTTCCAGAGATCGACTGGGGAAAAAGGTAAGAGAAAGTCCCATTGACTCAGATACACACTGGTCCTGGAGATGGACCGGGGAGAAAGGTCAGAGAGAGTCCCATTGACTCAGATACACACTGGTCCAGGAGATGGACTGGGGAGAAAGGGCAGAGAGAGTCCCATTGACTCAGATACACACTGGTCCTGGAGATGGACCGGGGAGAAAGCTCAGAGAGTCCAATTGACTCGGATACACACTGCACCTGGAGATGGACTGGGGAGAAAGGTCAGAGGGAGTCCCATTGACTCAGATACACACCGGTCCTGGAGATGGACTGGGGAGAAAGGTCAGAGAGAGTCCCATTGACTCAGATACACACTGGTCCTGGAGATGGACTGGGGAGAAAGGTCAGAGAGTCCCATTGACTCAGATACACACTGATCCTGGAGATTGAACCTCCCACACTCGCCCCCTGACCCTCCCGCACTCACCCCTGACCCTCCCGCACTCACCCCCTGACCCTCCCGCACTAGCCCCCTGACCCTCCCGCACTCGCCCTGATGGGGCTCTTCTCAAGTAAACCAAACGGTGCAATAAAACACCCCCAGAATCAAGGCCCTGCTCCTGACGAAGGTGTTCAGGCCCCAGGAACCAGTACAAGTGAGCAAAGTCAGGGTCAAGGCCGTGCTCCTGGGGAAGGTGATCAGGCCCCAGGAACCAGTACAAGTGAAGCGACTCCTTCTCCCGGAGATTTAGCAAACGTGAATACTCAAGTGTTGACCAAAAATCAGGTTAGTAATATTAATCAAGGAATCAATTTCTGCTGTAAGGAGAGATGATTCCTTAGCAGGTTCCTCTAATGAGGCCATATGGGTAGAACTTAAAGACAAAAATGGGGAAAGCACTTTGCTGGGAGTGTACTATAGGCCCCCAAACAGTAAGGGGGAGATAGAGGAACAGATATGTAGGCAAATCTCAGAGAAGTGTAGAAATAAGAGGGTAATAATTGTTGGGGATTTCAACTTCCCCAATATTAACTGGGATAGTCAGAGTGTGAAAGGCTTAGAGGGTGTGGAATTCTTAAAGTGCATCCAGGAGAGCTTTTTCAGCCAACTTGTAGAAAGTCCTACAAGAGAGGGGGCGGTTCTGGACCTAATTCGAGGGAATGTAGCAGGGCAAGTGGTTGAAGGGTTAGTAGGAGAGCATTTTGGTGACAGTGACCATAATTCAGTGAGATTTAAAGTAGTTATGGAAAAGGACAAAGATGGACTGGAAATAAAGGTTCTAAATTGGGGGAAGGCCGATTATAATATAAGGCAGGATCTGGCCAAAGTGGACTGGGATCAGCTACTTGTAGGAAAATCCAAATCAGAGCAGTGAGAGTCTTTCAGAAAGGAAATAGAGAGAGTACAATGCCAACATGTTCCCGTAAAGGTAAAGGGTGGGACCAACAAGCCCAGGGAACCCTGGATGTCAAGGGACATACAAGAATGGTTTAGGAAAAAAAGGGAGGCTTTTGGCAGATACAAAGGACTAAAAACAGTGGAAGCCCTAGAGGAGCATAGAAAGTGCAGGGGTGTACTTACAAAAGTAATTAGGAGAACGAAGAGGGGTCATGAAAAAACACTGGCAGGCAAAATAAAGGAAAATCCCAAGGTGTTTTATTAGTATATTAAGGGCAAGAGGATAACCAGGGAAAGAGTAGAGCCCATTAGGGACCAAAGTGGCAATCTGTGTGTAGAGCCAGAAGATGTAGGTGAGGTTTTAAATTAATATTTTGCATCTGTGTTCACTATGGAGAAGGACGATGCAGGCATAGAAATCAGGCAGGGGGATTGTGATATACTTGAACAAATTAGCATTGAGAGGGAGGAGGTACTAGTGGTTTTAGCGGGCTTAAAAGTGGATAAACCCCCAGGCCCAGACGAGATGTATCCCAGCCTGCTCTGTGAGGCAAGGGAGGAGATTGCAGGGGCTCTGACACAAATTTTCAGAACCTCTCTGGCCACAGGGGAGGTGGCAGAGGACTGGAGAACAGCTAACGTAGTACCATTATTCAAGAAGTGTAGTAGTAGGGATAAACCAGGGAATTACAGGCCAGTGAGCCGAACATCAGTGGTAGGGAAATTATTGGAAAAAATTCTGAGGGACAGAATTAGTCTCCACTTGGAGAGGCAAGGATTAATCAAGGATAGTCAGCATGGCTTTGTCAGCGGGGAGATCATGTCTGTAAAGTCTGTGTGTTCTAGTTGTAATTAATAACACACAGGGTACAAGATTAAAGTTGAACCGGTCTTTACTGGTTGGAGTTCAGGACTATCTGAAATACAATCTTACTACACAGTGCTTATATACCGGTGGTCACCACCGGTACTACGTATACAGCAGCCAGAGAAAGTAGTACATCTCTTAAGGGGGAACAGGTTACATACACCACAATCCTCCCTTTGTAGCTTAATAGTCATATCCCCATTTAACATAACATCATAACATATATACATATATATAACTTCAGGTATAAACAGTTCAAAGGTTCAGTCTCTCAGGAGGCCTTCAGATTCGGTCTAGATAACGCCTTTCAGTGGTCTCTGATTCTTGTTGCTGAGGTGACTCTGCTTGTTGGTTTCCTATGTATTGGACGTCATCATCAGGTACAGTCCTTGCCGAGGTAGATGCTTCAGGTTCATTAACATCTTCCACAGTTGTCTCTGTCGCAACCATGGGTTCGACCCTTGCTCTTGATTCTACCAGTTGATCCGCATGACGCCTTATCACATTGTTACCAATATCTACTGTGTACATCAGAGGTCCTTGTCTGGCCCGAATTGTTCCGGGCTGCCATTTTTCGTTTCCATAGCCCCTTGCCAACACTGGTTGTCCTACTTCGAAACTTCGAGTGGACTTGTTATTAATATACCGGAACTGTTTGTTTTCCACTTCCCTCCGCACATTTGGTTTTAACAAGTCCAACCTGGACCGCAACCTCCTGTTATAAAACATCATGGCAGGACTTTGGTTAGTCACTGCATGAGCGGCGTTTCGATACGCCATTAGGAAATTGTCCACCTTGTGCTGTAGCGGAATCTGGTCATCGTTCATGGCCTTTATTGCCTTTTTGAATGTTTGGACAAATCTCTCGGCCAACCCGTTTGTCGCCGGATGATATGGGGCAGAGGTATAATGTTTCACCCCATTCTTCTTTAAGAATTTTTGGAATTCTTCCGACACGAACTGTGGTCCGTTGTCCAAACAGATCTGTTCTGGCAATCCGCTCCTTGCGAATATTGTTCTTAACACCGCAATTGTCTTTTCTGAAGTAGTGGTATTCATCTTGATCACTTCTGGCCATTTGGAATGTGCGTCCACCGCAATTAGGAACATGGAGTCCATGAATGGACCAGCAAAGTCAATATGTACGCGTTGTCATGGGGCTGAAGGCCATTCCCATGGGTGTAGTGGTGCGATCGGAGGTGCATTTTGCACTTTTTGACACCCAGCGCAGCTTTTCGTCAACTCCTCTATCTGTTGGTCAATACCCGGCCACCATACATAAGCCCTAGCAAGACTTTTCATCTTAACTCCCCCCAGATGACCTTCATGCAGTTCTTTTAGAACTCTTTCCCTTATCTTGGGAAGAATAATCACTCTTGTCCCATACATCAAAGTACCATGGCAGACGGACAGCTGGTCTCGCCTTGCCGAGAATGCCGGTAACAGAGGATCACCACGTGTTGGCCATCCTTTCACTGTCACCTCGTAGACTCTGGACAGTGTCGGGTCATTCCTGGTTTCTCTTTCAATACTTGCATTGGTGACTGGTAAACACTCGATGATGGTCGAATGAAATAACTCAACAGGGTCAACTTTCGTCGTTTCTTCTTCTTCAGGTAGTGGCAGGCACGACAGCCCATCAGCATTGCCATGCTGCTTCGTACCTTTGAATTCTATTTGGTATTGATGTGCCCCTAGGAAAAGGGACCATCTCTGGAGACGCTGTGCTGTCATCACTGAAACACCCTTCTTAGGGTTAAAAATGGATACCAACGGCTGATGGTCTGTCAGAAGTGTGAATTTTTGGCCCTGCAGGTAATGATTAAACTTCTTCACTCCCCATACAAGGCTGAGAGCCTCCCTATCGATCTGCACATAGTTGCGCTCAGCGGAGGTCAATGATCTGGATGCAAACGCGACTGGCCTTTCCGTGCCATTTGGCAACTTGTGTGAGAGTACTGCCCCAATACCATATGGAGAAGCATCACAAGCCAACCGAATAGGCAGTGTCGAGTTGAAGTGAGCCAACACTTCCTCTGAGGTGATCAATTCTTTGCTTTTGCGAAATGCCTTCTTACAGTTTTCGCTCCATTCCCATGGTACCCCCTTCTGTAAAAGAGCGTTTAGCGGGTGCAGTACCGTGGATAGATTTGGTAGAAATTTATGGTAATAGTTAATCAATCCTAGAAACGACCTCAACTGAGAGACATTATCCGGAGCGGGAGCCTTTACAACTGCCTCTATCTTGTCAGGAGACTTATGAAGCCCCTCCCGGTCAATGACATGACCACAGTACGAGATCCGCTTCTGGAAGAACTCACATTTCTGCCGATTAACTCTAAGTCCATACTCTTTCAGCCTGTTGAGCACCAGTTCCAAGTTTGCGAGGTGTTCTTCATCACAATCACCTGTAATCAGAGTATCGTCCAGGTAACATTGTGTGCCTGGAATTCCCTGTAATACCTGCTCCATGGCCCTCTGCCAAATTGCTGGAGCCGATGCCACTCCAAAAACCAGTCTATTGTACCGGTACAAACCTCAATGCGTGTTGATCGTGAGGTATTGGCGTGACTCTTCTTCAACCTCCATCTGCAAGTACGCCTGCACCAGGTCTATCTTGGTGAAGTGTTTCCCGCCAGACAACGAAGCAAAAATATCCTCAATCCGCGGAAGCGGATACTGCTCCGTGTGAAGCACCGGATTAATGGTGATTTTGAAATCTCCACAGATGCGAACCTTCCCTGGTTCTCCTGGCTTGTTGCTCGAAGGACGTTTCATAACGGGAACAATGAGCATAGCCCACTCACTCCAATCTACCTTAGACAGTACACCTGAATGTTCTAGCGCTTCCAGTTCCGCTTCTACAGTAGGTCGTATTGCATAGGGTACCGGTCTGGATTTAAAACATTTTGGTTGTGCATGTTCATCAATCTTGATGTTTGCCGTAATTCCTCTCAGTGTTCCCAGTCCCTGCTGGAACACCTCTTTAGCATCATCCAATATTCTGGACAATCTTTTAGGTTTGACATCTGTTTCCCCGGAATCTACCGTTAGTGCCTTCAAGGAGTGCCAGTCCATATACATTTTCCTAATCCACTCCCGTCCCAGTAGTGGTGGACCTCCTTCAGGTAGCACATATAAGTCCATTACTTGGCTTTCTTCGCCCTTGTGGACCACTTTTACCTCTATCTTTCCGACGGGGTACACTCTTTGCCCCGTGTATGTTTTCAATATAATCTCCGTATCCCGTAGGGGAATATGTTGGAATAACCTTTTGTAATCTTTCTTATTCATGACCGTCAATGCCGATCCAGTGTCCAATTCCATCTTTACTTGGACTCCTGCTATCTGAAGGGTGACCCAAATTGTCTGGAGAGCTGCATCCTTACCAACGTTGTGTACTCTTAAGCTACCCAGTTCATTACTGCTAGCGTCTGAATCTGACTTCTGTTCGGTCGAACTGTTCTTTGTCACCTTGTGTACCTTTATGTATTTTCCTTGCGATGACTTTTTGTTGCTGGTCTTCTTTCCTGACCGGCATACTTTAGCTATGTGGCCAAGCCTGCCACATGTTCTGCATTCTTGGTTTTTAAACCAACACTGGTTCTGATCATGCGTTGTCTTTCCGCAACGATAACATTTTACAGTACTCAAACCCAATTTATTTGTACTGAGTTCCGGTGACCATAGCTGCATTACTGCCGTGCCTCTCGCTGCGGCTTCGTGTGCTGCTGCCATAGTGACCGCTTTCTCAAGCGTCAGCTCATTCTCCTCGAGCAATCGCTTTTGTGTATCTTCTTTTAATAAACCACACACAAATTTATCTCATAGCGCCTCTGTCAATCTCATTCCGAATTGACAGTACTTTGCTAGCTTACGCAATTCCATTAAATATTCAGCATTGCTTTCATCCTTCAGCTGCCTTCTGCTGTAAAATTTAAATCGTTCCGCTAGCATCAGCGGCGTGGGGTTTAGGTGATTTTTCAGGACAGTAACAATCTCCTCGAACGTCTTATCCGCCGGTTCATCTGGTGAACAAGGTGTTTCAATTGCCCGCATGTCTTCGCACCCATTAAGTTTAATAATGTTAGTGCTTTCTCTGCATCTGGGATTTTATTTGCTTTACAATAATTTTGTATGCGTTCTACATACATAGCCCAATCTTCGATGTCGCTATGAAAGGTGTTAATGTTCCCATGTTTAGGCATCATTGCAATTTAATTTATTTTTATTTTTATCCAAGATACATAGATACATAGATACATAGAAGATAGGAGCAGGAGTAGGCCATTCGGCCCTTCGTGCCTGCTCCGCCATTCAATGAGATCATGGCTGATCCTTTAATTCAGTATCCCGTCCCCGCCTTCTCTCCGTAACCCTTAACCCCTTTTGCCCGTAGAAATATATCTAATTCCCTCTTAAATATATTTAATGAGCTGGCGTACACTGCCCTCTGTGGCAATGAGTTCCACAGGTTCACCACTCTCTGAGTGAAGAAATTCCCCCTCATCTCTGTCCTAAATGGTTTAGCCCTTATCCTTAAATTATGTCCTCTAGTTCTGTTCTCACCCGCCAAGGGAAACATTCCTTCTGCATCCAGTCTGTCTAGACCTGTCAGAATTTTATACACTTCTATGAGGTCCCCTCTCAATCTTCTAAACTCCAGTGTGTACATCCCTAAACTACATAGTCTCTCCTCATAGGTCATTCCCGCCATTCCTGGTATCAGCCTGGTGAATCGCCGCTGCACCCCCTCCATGGCAAGAACATCCTTCCTCAGATGAGGCGACCAAAACTGTACACAGTACTCGAGGTGTGGTCTCACCAGTGCCCTGTACAGCTGCAGCAAGGTATCCCTGTTCCTGTATTCTAACCCTTTTGCTATGAAGGCCAGCATACCGTTTGCCTTCTTGACCGCCTGTTGCACCTGCATGCTCGCCTTCAGTGACTGGTGTACAAGAACACCCAGGTCTCTCTGTACTTCCCCCTCTCCCAATCTATTGCCATTTAAATAATAATTTGCCCTCCCGTTCCTGCACCCAAGGTGGATAACTTCGCACTTGTCCACATTATAGTGCATCTGCCATTTATCCGCCCAATCGCCCAGTCTGTCCAAATCGCTCTGGAGCTTCCTGGTCTCTTCCTCTGAGCCCACCCCCCCTCCTAGTTTAGTGTCGTCTGCAAATTTGGAAATGCTGCATCCGACTCCCTGATCCAGGTCATTAATGTAAATTGTGAACAGCTGGGGGCCCAGGACAGATCCCTGTGGTACCCCACTTGTTACTGCCTGCCATTCAGAAAATGAGCCGTTTATTCCAACTCTCTGTTTTCTATCTGACAGCCAGTTCCCTATCCACGCCAATACTTTCCCCTTTATCCCATGAGCCTCAATTTTCCATGCTAATCTTTTATGTGGGACCTTATCGAAGGCCTTTTGGAAGTCCAGGTACACCACATCTACTGGCTCTCCCCCATCTATTCTACCAGTTACTCCCTCAAAAAATTCCAATAGATTAGTCAAGCACGATTTACCCTTTGTAAATCCATGTTGACTCTGTCCTATCCTGTCCCCATTTGCTAAGTGCTCCGCTATTTCATCCTTAATGATGGACTCCAGCATTTTGCCCACAACTGATGTAAGGCTTACAGGTCTGTAATTACCTGCTTTTTCCCTACCCCCCTTTTTGAATAGTGGGGTAACGTTAGCTACCCTCCAATCCATGGGCACTGTTCCCGAGTCTAATGAATTCTGAAAAATCATCCTTAGTGCATCCGCTATCTCTAGGGCCACCTCCTTCAGTACCCTAGGATGCATGTTATCAGGCCCTGGGGATTTGTCCACCTTCAATCCCTTTAGCTTCCTTAACACCATATCCTTAGAGATATTGATTTGCGTCAGTTCCTCCTTTGCCAATGTCCCTATTTTTCCCGATATCCCAGGGAGGTTTTTTGTGTCTTCCTTCGTAAAGACTGACCCAAAGTATGCATTTAGTTGATCTGCCATTTCCTTATTTCCCATTATATATTCCCCCGTATCTGACTGCAATGGACCAACTTTGGTTTTCACCAGTCTTTTCCTTTTGATATACTTATAAAAGCTTTTGGAGTTAGTTTTTATATTTTCCGCCAGCTTGTTTTCGTAAGCTATTTTGCCCCTCTTGATTATGCCCTTTGCCCTCCTTTGCTCTATCTTAAACTGTTCCCAATCTTCCGCTCTGGCGCTTTTTTTGGCTATTTTATACGCCCTATCTTTGGATTTTATGCTGTCTCTAATTTCCCCTGTTATCCACGGTTGAGTCACCTTTTTAGATTTCCTTTTATGCCAGATTGGTATAAACAATTTTTGCAATTTTGTCATTCTATCTTTAAATGTTTGCCATTGTTTATCTACCTCCAGTCCTCCCAGGAACGTTGTCCAATCAGACCTACTCAGTTCCCGTCTCATGGCATCATAATTCCCCTTGTTTAAATTCAGGACCTTAGTCTCTGAGTCAATTTCTTCGCTCTCCATTTCGAGTGAGAAATCGATCATGTTATGATCGCTCTGACCCAAGGGTCCCCGTACAACAAGATTACTGATTAGTCCCTTCTCATTGCACAGTACCCAGTCCAATATAGCCTGTTCCCGAGTTGGTTCCTCGACATATTGATCCAGATAACCATCCCTTAAACACTCAAGGAATTCCTCCTCCTCATTATTTTTACTGATTAGGCTAGTCCAATCTATATGTAAGTTAAAGTCACCTATGATGACAGCTGTGCTCTTATTGCACGCTTCTCTAATTTCCCTCGTGATGCCCTCCCTAACCTCTATTTTACTATTTGGAGGCCTATATACCACTCCTATTAATGTTTTTCGCCCCTCGCTATTTCTTAGCTCCACCCATATAGATTCTGTATTAACTGAGTTAATATCCTTCCTTTCAATCCGCGCTCTTGTCTTCGTCCTCCACCTACAAAATGGTGGTTTTCCCGTGCTTGGCAGTCTTCACCCTTCCCCCGACGCTGTCTCCGCTTCACCGCGGCTCTCGCACCTTCAGTTGCCCCCAGACGCTGCGCCTTTTTAGCCCGAATGCGGCCCGGCCCTTATCACCAGCCACGATCGATGCCCCCGCGCTGCGCCTTTCGGCCCGAATGCGGCCCGGCCCTTATCTCCGGTCGCGATCGATCTCACCGCCCTTATTCCTCCGTCTTCCCTCCCCATCTGTACAGCCAACGCGGCCAATTTTCTGGTCGCGTCGCTGCCCGGCTTACCCACTACCGAGGTAGAAAGAAGATAGCTGACAGCCGCTGATGGAGGCTTCGAGTTCAGGATGTCTTCTGCACTCTGGTTTCTCGATGTCTGCCGCGCGACGTGTCTTCCAGCAGGGTGATGAGGGTGGAAACCTCTCTTCGACGTCCGTTCTGTGGATGAAGCCGCCGTGGATATAACTGCCGCAGGGTAAGAATCTGACTCGTCGCCACTGTAAAGTCTGTGTGTTCTAGTTGTAATTAATAACACACAGGGTACAAGATTAAAGTTCAACAGGCCTTTACTGGTTGGAGGTCAGGACTATCTGAAATACAATCTTACTACACAGTGCTTATATACCGGTGGTCACCACCGGTACTACGTATACAGCAGCCAGAGAAAGTAGTACATCTCTTAAGGTGGAACAGGCTTAAGTTCTCTTAAGGGGGAACAGGTTACATACACCGCAATGTCTAACCAATTTGATTGAATTTTTCAATGGGGATGACTAGGTGTGTGGATGAGGGCAGTCCAGTTGATGCAGTCTACATGGACTTCAGTAAGGCTTTTGACAAAGCCCCACATGGGAGACTGGTCAAGAAGGTAAGAGCCCATGGGATCCAGGGCAATTTGGCACATTGGATCCAAAATTGGCTTAGTGGCAGGAGGTAGAGGGTGATGGTCAAAGGTTGTTTTTGTGACTGGAAGCCTGTGTCCAGTGGTGTACCACAGGGTCTGGGTCCTTTGCTGTTTGTAGTGTACATCAATGATTTAGATATGAATGTAGGAGGTATGATCAGTAAGTTCGCAGATGACACGAAAATTGGTGGAGTGGCGAGGAGGGAAGCCTCAGGCTGCAGGAGAATATAGACGGGTTGGTTAGATGGGCAGCACAGTGGCAAATGGAATTTAACCCTGAAAAGTGTGAGGTGATGCATTTTGGGAGGACTAACAAGGGAATACACAATGAATGGTAGAACCCTAGGAAGGACAGAGGATCAGAGGGACTTTGGTGTGCATGTACATAGATCACTAAGGGCAGCAGGACAGCTAGATAAGGTGGTTAAGAAGGCATATGGGATACTTGCCTTCATTAGCCGAGGCATAGAATATAAGAGCAGGGAGGTTATGATGGAGCTGTACAAAACGCTAGTTAGGCCACAGCTGGAATACTGTGTGCAGTTCTGGTTGCCACACTATAGGAAGGATGTGATTGCATTGGAGAGGGTGCAGAGGAGATTCACCAGGGTGTTACCTGGGCTGGAGCGCTTCAGCTATGAAGAGAGACTGGACAGGCTGGGGTTGTTTTCCTTAGAGCAGAGAAGGCTGAAGGGGGACCTGATTGAGGTGTACAAAATTATGAGGGGCATAGATAGGATAGATAGAAAGGAACTTTTCCCTTTAGTAGAGGGGTTAATAACCAGGGGGCATAGTTTCAAGGTAAGGGGCAGGAGGTTTAGAGGGGATTTGAGGAAAAGCTTTTTCACCCAGAGGGTGGTTGGAATCTGGAACTCACTGCCTGAAAGGGTGGTAGAGGCAGGAACCCTCCCAACATTCAGGAAGCATTTAGATGAGCACTTGAAATGCCCTAGCATACAAGGCTACGGACCAAGTGCTGGAAAATGGGATTAGAATAGACAGGGCTTGATGGCTGGCGCAGACACGATGGGCCGAAGGGCCGCTTTCTGTGCTGTATAAATCTATGACTCTATGGTAGCACTCTTGCCTCTGAGGCATAAGGTTCTGGGTTCAAGTCCCACTCCAGAGACTTGAGCACAAAAATTCAGGCTGACACTCCAGTGCAGTACTGAGGCACTGTCAGAGGTGGCGTCTTTCGGATGAGACATTAAACTGAGGCCCTGTCTGCTCTCTCAGGTGGATGTAAAAGATCCCATGACACTATTTTGAGAAAGAAAGACTTGCATTTATATAGTGCTTTCATGACCAGCAGACATCTTGAAGTGCTTTACAGCCAATGAAGTACTTTTGAGGTGTAGTCACTGTTGTAATGTGGGAAAGAGCAGGGGAAATATCCCAGGTGTCCTAGCCAATGTTTATCCCTCAATCAATGTAACAAAAGGATAATAGCACAATACTGCGGAAGCTGGAAATCTGAAATAACAACAGGAAATGCTGGAAACACTCAGCAGGCCAGGCAACATCCATAGAGGGAGAAACAGAGTTAACAAAAAGATAGATTATCTGGTCATCATCACATTGCTGTTTGTGGGAGCTTGCTGTGCGCTGTTTGACTGCCACATTTCCTACATGACAACAGTGACTACACTTCAAAAGTACTTCATTGGCTGTAAAGCGCTTTGTGACGTCCGGTGGTGGTGAAAGGCGCTATAGAAATGCAAGTCTTTCTTTCTTCACTGGTCTCACCAGCGACCTCTTCTGGCTGATGGTTGATTGACAGACGATAGTCCGCGCATGCGCAGAGGGAGCGGCGGTTTGGACCGAGTCCGGCACAGCGACCTCTCCCGATCACCAAGGGCAACAACCGCGCATGCCCAGAGAAGACCAACCCCCCTCCCCCACTCAGAGCTGCGCCTGCGCACTCAGATCCTGCCGGCCAGAGTCGGCGCGGGCCATTCCGGGGAAAGGCCTTGGTGTCGGGTCCAGAGTCGCGATCGGTGGCGCAAAGTGAGTTTTCTCCGCTCCGATTGGGTGGAGAATCGCGCGGGGTGGTGGGGGAGGGGTGGATCGGGAGAGAATAAAGAGAAACAGAAAAACCTGAGAGTCCGCGAGGCCTCGGACCAAGCGGCGTCAGTTGGACGGAGCACGTGCGCTCCTCGGGGACACGTGACCTGGGCCCAGGGCCTGATTGACGGGAGCTTCCGACCAATAGGGAGCGAGCGGGGCAGATCCTCCAACCAATCGGGGAGCCCGAGGGGCGGGACTAGCGCCGGCTGATTGATCCACAGGGCAGCGAGTTTCTCCAGTCCCTTGTTCAGGGCCCGGGGCCAGGGGAGGCGCTGGGCCTTTATTCCCCTCATTGGACACAAGGCTCTTTGGCTCACAACACACTGGCTCAGGTTTTAATAGAGACTTTTTAAATTCATCAATGAAAGCAAATGAACCTCGTGCTTCTGTGGAACAAACTTTCTAATATTTTATAGAATCAGAGAATGGTTACAGCACAGAAGGAGGCCATTCAGCCCGTTGAGCCCATGCCAGCTCTCTGCAAGACCACTTCAGCTAGTCCCACTCCCCGCCCTTTCCCCGTAACCCTGCAAATTTCTTTACTTCAGGTACTTATCCAATTCCCTTTTGAAAGCTGTGATTGAATCTGCCTCCACCACCCTCTCAGGCAGTGCATTCCAGATCCTAACCACTCAATGAGTAAAGTTTTTCCTCATGTCGCCTTTGGTTCTTCTGCCAATCACCTTAAATCTGTGTCCTCTGGTTCTCGACCCTTCCGCCAATGGGAACAGTTTCTCTCTCTCTACTCTGTCCTGACCCCTCGTGATTTTGAACACCTCTATCAAACCTCCTCTCAACCTCTCTGCTCTAAGGAGAACAACCCCAGCTTCTCCAGTCTATCCACGTAACTGAAGTCCCTCATCCCTGGAACCATTCTTGTAAATCTTTTCTGCACCCTCTCTGAGGCCTTCACAACCTTCATAAAGTGTGGGGCCCAGAATTCGACACAATACTCCAGTTGAGGCCGAACCAGTGTTTTATAAAGGTTCATCATAACCTCCTTGCTTTTGGACTCTATGCCTCTATTTATTAAGCCCAGGATCCCATATGCTTTTTTTGCCACTTTCTCAACCTGCCCTGCCACCTTCAACGATTTGTGCACACATACCCCCAGGTCTCTCTGTTCATGCACACATTTTAGAATTGTACCCTTTAGTTTATATTGCCTCACTTGGTTCTTCCTACCAAAATGTGTCACTTCGCACTTTTCTGCGTTAAATTTCATCTGCCACGTGTCCGCCCATTCCACCAGCCTGTCCATGTCTTCTTGAAATCTATCACTATCCTCCTCACTGGTCACTTTACTTCCAAGTTTTGTGTCATCTGCAAATTTTGAAATTGTGCGCTGTACATCCAAGTCTAAGTCATTAATATATATCAAGTAAAGCAGTGGTCCTAGTACCGACCCCTGGGGAATACCACTGTATACCTTGTTCCAGTCCGAAAAACAACCGTTCACCACTGCTCTCTGTTTTCTGTCACTTTGCCAATTTCGTATCCATGCTGCCACTGTCCCTTTTATTCCATGGGCTTCAACTTTGCTGGCAAGTCTATAATGTGGCACTTGTCGAACGCCTTTTGGAAATCCATGTACACCACGTTAACCACATTGCCCTCATCAACCCTCTCTGTTACCTCATCAAAAACTCAATCAGAATCAGGGCGGCTGGGCCTGGTGGACGTGCGGCCAGGGCCCCGGCACCAGGAAACCCAGGGTGCAGCGCCTCTCCCATCCGAGCCGCCGCTTCCCGGTTTCTTCAGCTGTTTCCACCGAGTCCAACTCTGGACAAAGGACAGGAGCCAGGCTCCCAGAATGGCCCGCGGCCCTGGGGAGCATGCGCACTCTCAGCGGGGAAATCGGCGTGTTGCATAGAGCGGTTTCTGGGGCGCGGGGAATTGTGGGTGCTGCGGCCGCCATTAGTCAGCGGCTGTGGGGAAGAGTTTTATTACAGGCTGACGGAAGGTAGGTCCCTGGCTGCCTGTGTAGGTCTTTTTGTTGCTTCATTGTTGAGGATGTAACTAGTATATAAAATAGATAAGGGAGAACCAGTGGATGTTGTGTATTTGGACTTTCAGAAGGCTTTCGATAAGGTCCCGCATAAGAGATTAGTGTGTAAAGTTAAGGCACCTGGGATTGGGGGCAAGGTATTGACTTGGATAGAGAACTGGTTGGCAGACAGAAAGCAAAGAGTTGGAATAAATGGGTCTTTTTCCGAGTGGCAGGCAGTGACTAGTGGGGTACCACAGGGATTGGTCCTTGGACCCCAGCTATTCACAATATATACAGGTAGACTATCCTTTATCCGAAAACCTCGGGACCAGCCGTGTTTCGGTTTTCGGAAAATTTTGGATTTCAGAAGGTATTTTATAAGACTGGGAAATTTGTCGGGGCGGGGGTCGGGGGTCGGCGGGGGGGTGGGGGGTGGGGGTCGGCGGGGTGGTCAGCGGGGGTCGGGGGTGGGGGGTGGGGGTCGGGGGTGGGGGTCGGTGGTGGGGGTCGGGGTCGTGCGCACGACTTACGCTGAACGAAAAAACTTTTGGTTTTTAGAGGTTTTCGGTTTTCGGAAGTTCGGATAAAGGATAGTCTACCTGTATTAATGATCTAGACAAGGGAACTAGATGTAATATCTACAGATTTGCAGACGACACAAAGCTGGGTGGGCGTGTGTGCTGTGAGGAGGATGCCGAGAAACTACAGGATGATTTGGACAGGTTGGGTGATTGGGCAGAAGCATGGCAGATGCAGTATAACGTGGATAAATGTGAGGTTATCCACGTTGGTGGCAAACACAGGAACGCAGATTATTATCTGAATGGCAATAGATTGGGAGAAGGGGAAGTGCAATGAGACCTGGGTGTCCTTGTGCACCAGTCGCTGAAGGTAAGCATGCAGGTGCAGCAGGCGGTTAAGAAGGCAAATGGTATGTTGGCCTTCGTAGCGAGAGGGTTTGAGTACAGGAACAAGGATGGCTTGCTGCAGTTGTACAGGGCCTTGGTGAGACCACATCTTGAGTATTGTGTGCAGTTTTGGTCGCCTTATCTGAGGAAGGATGTTCTTGCCGTGGAAAGAGTTCAACGAAGATTCACCAGGCTGATACCTGGGATGGCAGGAATGACGTATGAGGAGAGATTGGGACGATTGGGCTTGTACTCACTGGAGTTTACAAGAATGAGAGGGGATCTCATTGAAACTGATAAAATTCTGACAGGACTGGACAGACTAGATGCAGGAAGGATGTTCCTGATGGTCGGGGAGTCCAGAACCAGGGGTCGCAGTCTAAGGATACGGGGTAAGCCATTTAGGACAGAAATTAGGAGGAATTTCTTCACCCAGAGAGTGGTGAACTTGTGGAATTCTCTACCACAGAAGGCAGTAGAGGCCAATACATTAAATATATATTCAAGAAGGAATTGGATATATTTCTTAAATCTAAAGGGATCAAGGGATATGGGGAGAAAGCAGGGACCGGGTACTGAATTTGGATGATCAGCCATGATCTCATTGAATGGCGGAGCAGGCTCGAGGGGCCGAATAGCCTACTCCTGCTCCTATCTTCTGTGTTTCTATGTTTAAATGTTTCTATGTTTCAGTTTGAGCTGGAGTGGAGATGGAGGAGAAGCTGCTGGGTTTAACCCCCAGTACTTCTGAGCCCAGGAGGACCCAACAAATTCCAATGTGAGACTGTCAAGGGAGGTGGATTATAGGGGAGATTAGGTTGTTACACAGACACTGTCCGTACAATGTAAAAGAGTATTCTTTTAGGAACAAGTATTTCTGTACAGGCTTTTAATCCAGTTTACATCTATAGATTTGTTTTAATTCATTCTTTGGATGTGGGCGTCATTTGCAAGAGCAGCAAATATTGCCAATCCCCAGTTTCCCGTTGAGAAGGGGGTGGTGAGTCGCCTTCTTGAACTACTGCAGTCCGTGTGGTGAAGGTATTCCCACAATGTTGTTCGGTAAGGAGTTCCAGGATTATGACCCAGCAATGATGAATATATGTGAGTCAGGATGATGTGTGACTTGGAGGGGAACTTGGATGTGATGGTGCTCCCATACAACAGCTGCCGAATGGCCTACTCCTGTTCCTATCTCTATGATTCTATGATTCTAGGTGGTGGAGGTTGCGGGTTTTGGAGGTTCTATCAAAGTTCTGGTCGAGTTGCAGATGTATAAAGTTCCTTTCCTTCACCCTCTCCCCTTCCCACTCCCACCTCTCCCTCTCCCTCTCTCTCTCTCTCTCTCTCTCTCTCCTCCCATAGAGGCCAGAGTTGTGTGTAGGCCCAGACCAGGTGGCGGATTCCCTTCCCGAAGGACATCAGTGAACCAGTTGGGTTTTTATGACAATCCGGCAGCTTTCATGGTCACTTTTTTCTAGTGCCGGCCCCACAATTGACCAGATTCATTCAGCTGAATTTCACAACCTGCCTTTGTTTTCCTGTGGGTTGTCTCGCACGCTCCCTGTTTTATGTTAATTTTACAGGGCAATGGAAGGGGAGGATTTACAGACGGTAAGCTCAAACCAAACATCACTTCAAGATCTGACAGTCACTCGACTCGCCGGATCTGAATCTCACCGGCCTCTGAACATGGAAGCAAAAAGCACCATTCACAGCGGGGAGAAACCGTACACGTGTTCTGTGTGTGGACAAGGCTTCAGCCAACCCTTTGGCCTAGCGAGACACAAGCGTATTCACACTGGGGAGAGGCCATTCACCTGCTCTGAGTGTGGGAAGGGATTCACTCAGTCATTCAGCCTGCTGAGACACCAGCGAGTTCACACTGGGGAGAGGCCATTCACCTGCTCTGAGTGTGGGAAGGGATTCACTCAGTCATCCAGCCTGCTGACACACCAGCGAGTTCACACTGGGGAGAGGCCATTCACCTGCTCTGAGTGTGGGAAGGGATTCACTCAGTCATCTGACCTTCTGACACACCAGCGTGTTCACACACGGGAGAGACCGTTCACCTGCTTTGAGTGTGGGAAGGGATTCACTAATTCATCCAGCCTGCTGAATCACCAACGAGTTCACACTGGAGAGAGGCCGTTCACCTGCTCCGAGTGTGGGAAGGGATTCACTCAGTCATCCCACCGACTGAAACACCAGCGAGTTCACACCGGGGAGAGGCCGTTCACCTGCTTTGAGTGTGGGAATGGATTCACTCAGTCATCCAACCTGCTGACACACCAGCGAGTTCACAAGTGACTGCAGGGGTTGGATTCTGCTGTTATTGCTGCTGTTAATCACATCCAGGACTGAACCATGTTCATTCTGACAGTTGGGGTTTGTTTCTGCTGATGTTATTAACCCCTATAACTGGGCTGGAGTTTAATATTCTGGATAGATGTCAAATAAACCAGTTTTGTTTGAAACACATTATTGTAGATTTTCTTCTTTCCCACCTGAGTGTTTAGCATCACCTGGCTGGAGCTCAGAAAGGACAATCTGGGGGAGGATGGTACGGCGGGAACAGAACTCCAGCCTGGACACAGTCCTTCAGGGCCACACTGAGAGGGGCAAACGGCATTTTGGTTTTTCTTGTCTCTCTTCACTGACAACAAAGTTGCCGTGCGGGTTAATCTCGAGGCGTGTGAGAAACGTGTCCCAGCTACTCTCAGCCATGGTTCAGAGCTCCTAGGCATGGAACAGAATGCTCCTTTAGGAATGTACCCCAGTGCTTTTATTTTAATGGCCTTATTAACCTGTGTTGCTACTTTTAGTGATTTGTGTATCTGTATCCCTGGATCCATCTGTTCCTCCAGCCCATTTAGACTCTTAGGGGGAAATTCGGTGATGCCCTCTTTGGGTCGCTAACGTCACGGGCTAATTTTAGCGCCCTGAAAAGGTTAGCGCCCCTGTGCATTAAATTCAGTGGCAGCGCCCCAGGCAGGAGGCAAGGTGCTACTGGAAGCGCTCCCCTCCCTCTTGAGGCGCTAACAGTGAATTTCACGGCGCTTCATGTCACAGCGCCATGCCCGTCAGCACATAGCACCATGCCATAGCAGACCTCCCTCCCTGATTAAAGGGGAGGGGCGCAGCACTGCGCACACCTGGGCCCTGCTGGACCACCGGGGAGTGGGGTGTCAGATCAAGAGGAGCGCCGGGCTGTGCGATTGTGGCCGACACCCCGAAGAAGAAAGGGGAAGGGGGCAGGTGCTGGCATTCAGCCAAAATAAAAAGTTGCCGCACGACACCTGCCCTTTAAGTGGCATCGCCGCGGCTGCAGAAACGACCCCTGACCCTGTCGGACATATCGCCCGGTGATAGGTCAGGGGTCGTAGCCCAAGGTTGCAGCCGGGGTGCTGCGCTTGGCGATTATGTCATTGCCGGCGGTGCAGTGCCGCGGGGAGCTACCGACTACCTACGCCGCTAACCTCCTGCTGAATATCGCGGGAGGCACAAAGCAACCCAATTTCACCCCCTTGTCCAAGTAGTGAGTGGCCTCCTTATTCTTCCCACCAAAACACACAACCTCACACTGACCTATAGTGAAATTCATTAACACCACCTCACACTGATCTACAGTGACATTCATTAACACACCACCTCACACTGATCTATTGTGACATTCATTAACACACCACCTCACACTGATCTATAGTGAAATTCATTAACACACCACCTCACACTGATCTATAGTGAAATTCATTAACACAGCCCCTCACACTGATCTACAGTGAAATTCATTTGCCAATTACACACCCATTCTGAAATTTATTAATGTCTTCTTGCATTTTGCCTTCCTCAGTATTAACTCTACCTCCCAATTTGGTGTTATCGACAAACTTTGAAATTGTTCTTCTGATTCACACATCCAAATCGTTTATGTAAATGGTGAACAATAGTGATCCCAGCGCCGATCCCTGTGGAACACCACTTCCCACCTTTTGCCAGTCTGAGTAGCTATTCTTAACCCCTACTTTCTCTTTTCTGTTTTGTGACCAGCTTGCTCCATAACAGTATGTAATATCGACAAGATGACCAAGGTCAGGCTGTGTGGAGGGAAGGGCCAGGCAGCAGAATGGATGGAAAGCTGGCTACGAAGCAGAAATCAGAGGGTTGGAGTTAAGGGATGTTTGTAGCGATCTTTCCATCCATTCTGCTGCCTGGCCCTTGACTCCACACGGCCTGACCGTGGTCCTCTTGTAGACCGTACATACTGCAGACACAGTGCACCAGTGGTGGAGGGGATGAATATTGAGCCCTGTGGCAGGGGCGCCGATGAAGTGAATTTCTCAGTCCGTGAGTTTTGAGGCATCACTAGTGACGTTTTTCACCTCTTTCCACCTTTAAAAAAAACCTTGCTGCCAGTTTATTAAAGCCATTAACAGCCGCTCAGGTGGGACACACCAATAAATGAGGCCTTGTTTCCCTCAGAATGACAGGCCTGAACCCGAGTTAGAAAACATTTAGTAATTAAACCAGACTGGGCGGGGCCTGAGGTGCGAGGTAGTAACCGAAAATTGGTGGCCAGCGTACTTCACACCAGGGCTGAGGATCCGGGGACTGGGGTTTCTGTGTCATTTATTGATTAATTTTGTTTATTGCCCAATCTCAATCAGACTGGCGGGTCATCTTGCTGTCTGACGGAGGCGAGGGTCCCCAATGGAGGACTCTCTATGCGGGAGTCCTTCCCAGCACCATTGGGGATCTGGGGTGGAGACTGTTGCAGGGAGCTGTCGTGTGCAACAGTTTAAACTCCTTTCCAGACTCCAAGGCCAGATGTGTTTTTTGCGGCCTAGAGGAGCCCATGGGCCGTGTATATATTCAGTGTGAGAGGTTACAGCCCCTGTGTAGTTCCCTGAAGGGGCTGCTCCTCAACTCTTGGTTACACTTTAGCCCCACGCTCCTAATCTTTGGCCGCCCGGTGCGGAGGGGGGTGGGTAAGTGGGAGGAAAATCTCCTGGACCTGCTCTTGGGCCTGGCGAAAACAGCAATTTGTAGACTCAGGATGGGCGGGTCCCATGGGGGGTCACTCTGGCTGCCTGCCTCTCTCCCATGGTCTTGCCCCTGCCTGGGTGGCCCTGGAGAGGGGGCAGGCGGTGTCCACCGGTTCACTTGATACCTTCCTCGACCGGTGGACACGGAAGGTATGAAGAGGCGATAATCGATCCTCACAATCACATTGTGATTTAATTATTAATTGTGTGTGTGTCACAAATACATTTCTTCTATTTTGATACAAAAGCTCTACTAGACATGTTAAACTACTAGTTATTTAATCAGGGCTGCAGCTGCTGAAAGGTTGACTGTACTGGGGTTTGTGGCCAGAGCTGGCAGACGTGTTGTTCTGAAGTCTGATGTCTCACACCTGAAGAGTCTGTTTCTGTCGTGTTGTAATGACCTTTTTCTGTTGCCTGGTGTCAGAAATAGAAATCAAAGGAAGATGATGCCTCACTCTGTTAATCAACTCTTTGACACATTTCCATTTCTTAATTTACAAAGATCACAACTCCATTAGTGAACAGTGGATTGCCAGTCTGTCACTTTTTAGTGAGGCTTGAAAGGATTCGCTGTGAAGCTACACCTGCCCATCTGTCTGTGTGTCACTGTGTTTGGATTGTGTTAGACAACAGTCCTAATATCTCGCCTACATCCATTACAATGTTTGAAATGTTAGATTGTACTTGGAAGAAGTTGAGTTTGAATCTAACAATTCTGAAATTGGGAGCTTTTAATGATTTCTGTTTTTCACATAACTATATAGTGATGTGATCAGTCAAAGCAAATTAAAAAATGGTGTTATTTACTGAACACAACTGAATAATTCTACAAGGATGCTACCGCAGTCTTCCTCAGTATTAACTACACCCCCCAATTTAGTGTCATCAGCAAATTTTGAAATTGTACTTCTGATTCCCAAGTCCAAATCATTTATGTAAATGGTGAACAACCGTGGTCCCAGCACCAATCCCCGTGGAACACCACTTCCCACCTTCCGCCCGTCTGAGTAAATACCTTTAACTCATCCCGTCATAATAACTGGACTTGTCTCCATTCCCGTGCTGAGGGGATTGCTGTACCAGACGGGAGAGGCAACAGTTTGGGACTCTCGATTCTCCACCGATTTCCATTCCCCTTCTTTCTGGTGGATAATGGAGGTGCCACTGTGTGTAATGTGCAAGTCAGTAAGAGTTGTCAGCGAGGATTAATGGAATGTTTCAGACAATGAATTGTAGATTTTATAGCAAAGATTAATATATGATTGAAGTAAAAGTTCATAATTTTATTGTAAAATATTTCAGGAACACTCATCAGAAATTAAGGGGAAAGATCAGACAGCAGTACTTAAAGGGACACTGCAGCCCCGACAACTCAATCAGCTATATATCCAGAATATTAAAATCCAGCCCAGTTATAGGGGTTATTAACATCAGCAGAAACAAACCCCAACTGTCAGAATGAACATGGTTCAGTCCTGGATGTGATTAACAGCAGCAATAACAGCAGAATCGAACCTCTGCAGTCACTTGTGAACTTGCTGGTGTCTCAGCAGGTTGGCTGACTGATTGAATCCCTTCTCACACACTGAGCAGGTGAACGGCCTCTCCCCGGTGTGAACTCGCTGGTGTGTCAGCAGGTTGGATGACTGAGTGATTCTCTTCCCACACACGGAGCAGGTGAACGGCCTCACCCCAGTGTGAGCTCGCTGGTGTGTCAGCAGGTTGTATGACTGATTGAATCCCTTCCCACACACGGAGCAGGTGAATGGCCTCTCCCCAGTGTGAATGCGCTGGTGTCTCAGAAGGTCAGAGGAATTAGTGAATCCCTTCTCACACACGGGGCAGGTGAATGGCCTCTCTGCAGTGTGAATGTGCTGGTGTATCAGCAGGGTGGATGAATTAGTGAATCCTTTCTCACACACAGGGCAGGGGAACGGTCTCTCCCCAGTGTGAATGCACTGGTGTATCAATGAGGTGAGATGACTGCCTGAATCTCTTCCCACAGTGAGAGCAACTGAATGGTCTCTCCTCAGTGTGAAGTCGCTGGTGTGTCAGAAGGTGGGATGACTGACTAAATCCCTTCCCACACTTGGAGCAGGTGAACAGTCTCTCCCCGGTGTGACAGCATCGATGAGTTTCCAGCCGGGACGGGGAGCTAAATCCCTTCCCACAGTCCCCACATTCCCACAGTTTCTCCGTGGTGCGGGTGTCCTTGTGTCTCTCCAGGTAGGACAATCGGTTGAAGCCTCATCCACACACACAACACGTGTACGGTTTCTCCCCGCTGTGAACGGTGCGATGTTTTTTCAGACTGTGTAACTGGTTAAAGCTCTTTCCACAGTCAGTGCACTGGAACACTCTCACTCGGGTGTTTGTGTCTCGTTGCTTTTCCACTCACACCGATCTTTGAAATCTTTTCCCACAGACAGAACAGGCAAACATTTCTCCTTCCACATGCAAAGGCCAATGATATTTCCCTGTAAAAGCAGTTTACAAAAGACATCACTGTAAGTTCAGGATTAAAATTCGGAACAGATAATTCTAGTTTCTATGGAACATTCTCTCCTCTCTTATTACATAGAATTACACAGATTGTACAGCACAGAAACAGGCCAATCGGCCCAAGTGGTCCATGTGGTGTTTATGCTCCACACGAGCCTCCTCCCATCTCTCTTCATCTCACCCTATCAGCATCTCCTTCTATTCCTTTCTCCCATGTGTTTATCCAGCTTCCCCTTAAATACATCCATGCTCTTTGCCTCAACTGCTCCCTGTGGCAGCAAGTTCCACATTCTCAGCACCCTCTGGGTGAAGGCGTTTAATCTAAATAGAACTTTCCTGGGCAGCCAATCAGCACTGCTGCCTCTTTTGTGCAGTTCCTGGCGAGGCGTAACAGTTGATATTTTCTGATCAAAAAGAGCTGAGCTCGGCAGCATTAGTCCTGTTTTGCCTCCTTTGGAGACCAGGTGTACGAGTAGAGTGAGCGCAGCCTTCACAGCAACTGCAATAAAATTGTTACAGTTGTGAAGGAACTTTGTGTCAGTGCACTGGACCACAAACAAAGTATGTGTGTCGATTGTTGTCTTATTACCCTACTGTAAAGTGCCTTGAGATGTTTTAAAAGCTCTATATAAAGGTAAGTTGTTGTTGGTGTATAGAGAACTCTGTTGAAATTTAGTGAAATGATCAATAACCAAGGAAGATCATTTCTTTGTTTGGTTCTGTTAGTTTCCACAGAATTATTGAAAAGTACAGCACGAAGGAGGCCATTCAGCCCATCGTGCCTGTGCTGTCTCTTAGAAAGAGCACTCGTGCTTAGTCCCACATCCCTGCTTGTTGTCCGTAACCCTGTAAGATCCTCATCCTCAAGTACCCGCCCCACTCCCTTTTAAAATCATTGATGGAATCAGCTCATGACCTTTTCAGGTCGAGCGTTCCAGATCCCGACAACTCTCTGAGTTTTATTCAATTGTTACCACAGTTGTTTCTGTGAAGGTTTAATAATAAATGCATTTTGCTCTGAAAGTAATTAAAACATTCCTAGTATATAAATAGACAGATGCATCAAAATATTAAAATTGTGGGAGGGAGGGCAGTGCTCGCCAGGGCCCAATAAACAATGGAATTCTTCTTTCCCAACCCAACGCTCAGAAGATGAAGTCCCAGAGCTGCATCTGGCTCCGTTCCACCTGCCCTATTCTGACAAGCTGAGGTGTTGGTCAGTGCACTGTGATTGCCCTGTGGGCAGAAAATGGCAAATCTAGAAATATGACCAAAATAACACATTTCAACCCCAAAGCTGTAAATCCCCGTCCCACACACTCTCCCTCCTCCCTGTGCTGAAATCCAAACCCATCGCACCATCTCCAACATTTCTTTCCTCCACTCCCAGTTTTCCCCCTCCCTCTACTCTGGTTGGGTTCAGTTCTACACCCGTTGTGTACAGAGTGAGAATAAAATCAATGAGTCAATGATTGTCTGTCCTGGTCACTGGGACCCTGAAACCTTCAGGTCTCCACACGCTGTGTGCAGAGTGAGAATAAACTTAATGAGTCAATGATTGTCCCTCTTGGTCACTGGGACCCTGAAGCCCTGCCCACTCTTTGTTCCTGTACCAAGATGGCCACACATGCGCCCTGCTGCAGGTAGAACCGGTCTGTCTTTCCTGCACCAAGATGGCGGAGTGTAACCCGGGCCTGTCACCGAGAAAAAGCCTCACCGCTGCCATCCGGTGGAACACATTCGGCCGCTGGATCTCATTCGGGCTTGAGACCGTTCTCCAACTTAATAAACCCTGCGGCGCAGCCTACCCTCAGTTTATTTAATTATTTATATAATTATTATTTTTAATGACATTCACAGAGCTCAAGTCTCGGCTCTTTGTACATACAAAGTCACAAGGCCTCATGCCTACAAGGCAGGGGTCCCCGTCTCTTCAAGTTAATGATGTGATCTCCAAGCTTCTTGATCATCTTCACTTGATCATCCAGATAGTGGGTCTCCAGGAATTCACATAGTTGAGGGTCAGTGCTCCCAGTGGAGAGTTTGTGCAGATCCAGCAGACACTGGTCGACATTCTTCTCCATCTGCAGGGCTCTCTGCATCGCTGAGCGGAGTCTCTCACTCTCCCGACCGAACAAGTGGACTGTAAAGAAGCTTAAAAACACTGGATTATTTTTAAAAACTTATCAAATTAAATTACAATCACATTGGCCAGGGTGATGATGCCCTCCAGTCCCCGTGGCACCCACCAGTCTTGGAAGGCCTCAAGCATGCCGGCAGACATCGCGTGCTCCATCTCCAGGGCCACCCGGGCATGAACATAGCCGCGGAAGAGAGGCAGGCAACTGGGCCGAACAACCCCCTCAACCAACCGCTACCTGGATCTGTTTATGGCCATCTTTGCCAGGCCCAGGAACAGTCCAACAAGGAGGTCCCCCGACCCGCCCTCTCTCCTCCGAACCGGGTGGCCATAGATCCAGGGCGTGGGACTGAAGTGCAGCCAAAAATCGAGGAGCAGCCCCTTCACAAAATTGAACAGGGGCTGCAACCTCTCACATTCCACATAAACATGGAACACGGACTCCTCTAGGCCGCAAATATAGCAAGAGGCCTGGGAGTCCGTGAACTTATCTAAAATCTTATTGCACGGGACTGCTCCATGCAACACCCTCCAGGCCAAGTCCCCAATAGATAAAGGGAGGACTCCCGCATAGAGCGCCCCCCATTGGGGACGTCCACCTCCACCGGATGGCAAGATGGCACGCCAAGGCGTATCCGGACAGCAGGCGAAGATGACAAAGTGGAGAGTGTGCAGGAGCAGCCCATACAGGAAACCCCTCCGCGCAGAACTAAACGGCACGGAGGGCATTTCCCCGAGACGGCTCAAGTTGTGAGGCACCGGTTCCCGAGAGGGGTTTCAGGGCCACGCGCCGATGAGGAATTCCGTCCGAACAGGGGTCAGTTCAAATGGGATCGCCCCGCGTGCCTGAGCCTCCTCGATATACCTATTGGAGTCGGGGCCCAGTGCCGCTTTCAGCGTCTCGATGGCTTTGGCCGCGATCCGGACATTGGCCCAGGACAGGCGCTGTGCCAGCTCCTCCGGCACCATCCAGCCCACTCCTCCGCCATCGAGCAGGTCCCCGAACCTGGTCACCTTACCAGGCACAGCCCTGCCCTCCGCCAGCCGCCCGATCCAGCGGTCACGGAGGTGCGGATTCCTGAGCAGCGGCTCCTGAAGGAGAGCCGCCACTCCTGATGGGGGAGAACTCTGCTTGGAGGCGATGCTGTTCCAGACCCATAGCAGTTCCTGGTAGAAGACAGACAACTCCCGCAGGTAGGCACGCATACGGCCCAATTCCACAAACAGGAGCTGCGTATCATAGTTGAGGCCATGCAGCTGGCGGAAGAAATACGTCGCCAGCACACACCATCGAGGAGGATTCTCGACGTACAGGCATCTCTGCAGGGTCCGAAGATGGAAAGTCGCCGCCCGGGTGCGAAGGCACACCAGCGCCTGACCGCCCTCCCTAAGTGGGAGACTCAGAACCGCGGCAGAGACCCAGTGCTTCCCTTTGTCCCAGAAGAAGTCAATGAGCTTCTTCTGCATCTTGGCGACAAACGCAGGGGGCGGGATCAAAGTGACCAACCGGTACCACAACATGGCGGCCACCAGCTGGTTTATGACCAGCGCTCAACCCCTGTAGGACAACACTCGGAGCAGTCCTGTCCAGCGTCCTAGGCGAGTGGTGACTTTGGGCTCCAGCTCTTGCCAGTTCGCCGGCCAGGCATCCTCGGTGGGGCTGAGGTAGACTCCCAAGTAAAGCAGGTGCGTGGTGAAGGGTCTGAACTCCTCCAGCAGCGAATCCACCCGCCACTGGCCCACCAGGAGTCCAGAACATTTCTCCCAGTTGATCCTGGCGGAGGATGCGTCCGAGTAAATCTGCTGGCATTCTCACATCCTCCGCAAGTCAGCGGGATCCGTGACCATGAGGAGCACGTCATCGGCGTAAGCCAAGAGGACAACTTGCACGCCTGCCCTTGCAGAGCCAGTCCCGTCAACCTCTTTTGCAAGAGGCGCAGGAAAGGCTCCACGCAGACGGCATATAACTGACCGGACATGGGGCATCCCTGACGCACCACCCTCCCGAAGCAAAGGGGCGCCATCAAAGACCCGTTAACTTTTATCAGACACTCCGCGGCGGCATACAGAAGTCGGATCTGGGTGACGAAATGCGTCCTGAACCCGAATGCGTGCAGAGTCCTGAAGAGATACTCATGATCCACCCTGTCGAACACCTTCTCCTGATCCAGGGAAAGGAAGGTGACCGACAGACCAGCCCTCTGGGAATGGTGGACCAGGTCCCGGACCAGATGGATGTTATCGTGGATAGTCTGGCCCGGGACCGTGTAGGACTGATCGGGGTGGATTATGTGGGCCAGCACGGTGCCATGACGGGCAGACATGGCCTTGGCAAAAATGTTATAATCCGTGGTAAGGAGGGAGACCGGGCATCAATTTTTTAAAAGGCAGAGATAGCCCCTCTTAGGCAGCAGGACAATGACCGCCCTGCGCCACAAGAGGGGCATCTCCCCAGTCGCCAGACTTTCCCGCAGGACCCGCGTGTCGTCAACACCAGGACGTCCCAGAATGCCCTCTGGAACTCCACGGTCAGCCCGTCCAGCCCCGGGGACTTTCCCCTCGAGAGCTGGCTGAGGGCACCAGTCAGCTCCGCCAAGCTTAGCGGAGCGTCCTATTTTTCGGCGCCCTCCGGACCGACCATCAACAGGACCTCCCACAAAACTCTGTGCACATCGTCGCTGGACAGATCCAGAGAGAACAGAGCCCCGTAATAGGCCCGGGTCTCCACGCTGATCCCCTCCGGATCCGAGACCAGAGATCCGTCGTCGGCCATCAGCCCCAAGAGCTGCTTACAGACCCCCGTCTTTTTTCCAACGAGTAGAAGAAGGGGGAGCCGCGGTCCAGGTCCCGGAGATCTGGATCCGCGACCTCACATACGTACCTCGGGACCCAATGAGCTGTAGGCCCTTCAGCATGCCCTTCTTCTCTTCGTACACCTTCCGCAGGGCCAGGTCATTGACGACTTGACCGAGACGGGACTCCAGGTCAAGCACCTCCCTCTCCAACCGCCCGACCTGGGCCTCCCGCCTCTTGGTCGACCCCTTCGCGTACTCCTGACAGAAGAGATGGACGTGAGCCTTGCCCACGTCCCACCATAGCCTCAAGGAGGGGAAGCCCCTCCGCTTCCTTCTCCAGTCGGCCCAGAACCGACGAAACAAATCCTGGAACCACTCATCCTGCAGCAGCAGGTTGCTAAAATGCCAGTACGCGGGCACCCCCGTGCGCGTAACGGAACGAGCTCCGCCACACCAGGTGGTGGTCCGTGCATGGCACCAGCCGCATGGAAGCCGCCGGAATGCAGGAGACGTACGCCTGGGAAATGTAAAGGTGGTCGATTCTGGACCATCCTCCTCCAGACCTCACGTAAGTGAAGGCGCTGGAGTCAGGATGGAGATTTCACCAGACGTCCACCAAGTCGAAGGACCCGACCAGGTCCCTCAACTTCTCCATCGCTGCCAGGCCGTACGGGGGACCTGAACGGTCCCTCGCCTCGAGGGTGCAATTAAAATCCCCCCCGAGGATGACGCACTCGCCGACGTCGATGGAGCCCAGAAGAGCGGACACTTCTTCAAAGAAGTGCACTTGCTGCGCACTGGCCGCGGGGGCGTACACATTCACTAGATGGAGTGGCATGCCCCCCAGGTGAACAGTGACCTGGAGCAAGCGGCCCGGCACGTGCTCCTTGACCCCCAAGATCTCCGGCTGAAAATACGGGGCCAGCAAGATAGCCACCCCGCTGGAATAGTTGGAGAGATGACTCATGCTGACCCCTCCTTGCCACTCCAGGAGCCACGTGGCCTCATCCTCCAGAACGGTGTGGGTTTCTTGCAGGAAGCACACCACATACCTCCCGTCCCGGAGGACTGAGAAGTTATTAAATCTACGGCGTGCATCTCTGCTGCCATTGATGTTGAGGCTGGCTATGGTTATCTTCATGACAGGAGCATAGCGCAACCTCTACTTAACCTAATGGGAGGAGGGAGAGCGGCTGCTTGTCGACCGCCACTCCCTCAGCAGCCCAGCAAGGAACTTGTTGATCTGACGCTGCTCGCGCAGCCCCGCACCCCCGTCCACGCCCATGGATTTGACAGCGGCACGGACGGAGCCAACGCGCAGCACCAGATCTGACCATCTGTCTAGGGCCAGCCGGATTTTGCCAGGGTGACCCCAGCACGCAGCCAGAAAGTCCTGGAGTTCCACAACGGGGATGAGGGGGGACTCGGAGGTGGGGACATGAGGGTATTCACCGCCTCACTGGTGACGGAGTCTGACTCATCCTTGGTGCTCTCCGCCGGGTCCCCTTCCTCCTCCGGGAGGTCGTTATCAGCCAGCCCCGCCTCTGTCTCGATCCCACCCCCAGGATCGGTGGCAGAGGATTCCTCCCTGGGCTCCTCCTCCGGAGGTGCCGGGTCAGGAGGCGGCAGCGGTTCATGGCCCCCCTCCGCCCCAGGCACCGGGGTGCATGGGGAAACTGGGGAGAACACTATCCCCATTTCCCCCAACACCCCCGGCGACAGCATCAGAGGCAGAGTCAGGGGTTCTTCCCCCTCACTGCCATCAGCCACCGACCCAGCGGACTGGGGAGCTTGAATACATTCCTCGGCCACGTCGAGCAGCGCCTGGGAATGGTCTGGACTGTCCTGGGCGATCCCAGCCTCACTGGCCTCGCCCACCCCAGTCTCCAGGGTGCCCGACATGGCAAGATGTAATGGTTCTTTTGTTATTTCCTCCGTGGGTAGATTCGCGGTCTCCCCCAACACGCAGGGTCTCTTCCCCGTCCCCGGGAGGCGCAGGCGGGACAGACTCATCTGTCGTACCCTCCCGAAGGACAGGCAACTCCTGCCGAATACAGATGTCAGTAACGGTGGGGGGGGTGGTGCACAGCACCCATGGCGGGCGACGATTCCCTCCACGAGGAGGGTCATTGTCTCTCATGGTCCTCCTCCTCTCCTAGGGACTCGCGCCTCCTTTTTGTTATGGAGGGACACGAAGGCTGGGAGACCTCCATACCTACCGGAGCCTCCTCCTCCGCTCCCTCCCATCGCGCGGGTTGCTCGGGTCCCTCGAGCCCGAGCCCGGTCACAGGTCTTACTTCTTCCGCCTCAGCGGTTGCGATCACGGGCCCGGGCACAAGGCCCCCCAAACTCCGAGACTCCGCCGCCACCAGCGCAAGGTATGCGGCGTAAGTTCCAGCAGATCGTCCGTATCCACGTGCTCACCGAGGGGACCCGCCCTAAGGTGCTTCATCTTCTTCCGCACCTTCCCTTCGCTCAGACACTCTCCCTCCCCCCCGCTGAAGGCTGTGATGGCGTTGGCCTCCGACGTCGACCGCGCATCAGGTGTTGAGGACGCGCGGACAGAATTGGGGGGGCGAGCGGTGGCGGCGTCAGCCTTGGCCACCTCAGATGTTCTGGCAGCCTTGGAGGCAGCGCAGTTCTTTCGTACATACCCCACCTCCTTACAGGCGTGGCACCGCACACCGTCCGACGTCCAAAAGACGCGGTAGGCAGCCCCCTCGTGGCATACAATAAAAGTGCCCTCGGTGTCCTCCTGCACCAGCTGAACAAAAAGATGGCGCCGGAAGGAGAAGACGTGCCGGAGGCTGGCCTCCCTGCATCCGAGTGGGATTGGTGTGATCCCCGACCTCACCTCCCCCAGTTGACATAGGTGGGGGAGGAGGAGCTCAGCCGAAACAAAGGGTGGGACGTTTGATAAAAGGATCCTCTGCACGGTGGCCTTGAGAGGATCCACCAGCAGGAAGGTCCCGCCCATGGTGAGCCCCTTGGTTACGTCCAGGGACACCGCCCGCTCCGATGCCAGGAAGAACACAGCCTTGCCGTACATTTTCGAGGCGACGATGATGGCTGAGGGCCGACAACCTCAGCCATGGCCTTCATGCATGCTTCGATAGTCATGTTGGGGTGAGTGTAGCTCTTCACCCCGTGTTTTTTAGTGAGAAGGCGGAAAGGTGACGGGGCAGCAGAAGCAGCGGGAGCAGCCTTGGCTGTGGCTGCCACACTTGCGTATGACCTTGCTGGCCCCGTCACCGGCGATGATGTGGTCAACATCGTGGGGTGCTTATTATAAAGGGCTACACCCACCCCAAGTCACAGGCTTGGTGATGTTAATGGCCTCAATGGTTGTTTTCCCTGAGCAGAGGGAGCTTTAAAAGTGAAGGCACACCTCTCCCCTTGTTGATTAAATTGGGAGAGGGGCCTTCTCTCCTCTGCTCAACGGGTAATTAATGGATATGAGGTGTCTCTTTAGAGAGAGACAAAGAGAGAGGCAAAGAGAGAGAGAAAGGGGGGGGTGGGAAGGAGAGAGGCCGCAGGGGCTGGGTCTCCACTCAAGATGGTGAGTGGGTGCTCGCAGGGGTGCACTCTCTGAAAAATAATCTCTATTGATGGTCTTGTGGGGGGAGAAGATGTCTTCACCTGGGAAAATAAAGCTGGAGATGCCCAGGCTCAGTCCACCACCAGGTCTTAACGATGTGATAATTAAATGATGACTTTGCCTGGGCAGCTCCAGCTGTCCCAGGTCAAGCAATAGGGAGGGGTGTTTGCTAGTGGTGTGTGTTGCCCTGTTTTTACAAGAGCCACACACACTCACACACACCCCTAGATGTTTTCTTCTCCTTCTTCTTTCCTCCCCCCACTTAAATACAAAGTCTTTATGAGAGTGCACCATGAGACAACCACCTGTAGAAGTTTTCCAACGGCTCTCCCTCCTTCTGAACAGATGTAGGATGTTCGTTTCTCTCCCCTCTCTCCCTCTCCTGTAATGGAGACCAGTTGGGGAAGCAGTGATGGGATGGCTTCCCTTTGTTGTTAGCTCTGGTCTGGTCTCCTGGTCTCTCCTCTCCTCTGGCACCCCAATAGTAGCTGCAGCAGCAACAGATGTGGTCTCCCCTCCTGGACACACAGAGAGAGAGAGAGACCTCTCCTCTCCTCTCCTCTCTTCTGGCACAGCAGCAGCACAAGATCCTGGCTGGCTATCAGGGATCCCGGGGTTCATTAACCCACTCCCTGAGCGTTCCAGATCCCAACAACTCTCTGAGATAAAACATTTCTCCTCATCTTTGTCATCCGATTGAGATTGGACCATTTTTCACCACCTGTAGGGGTGACTCTGAGTTGCCCCAGTGACACCAGATGGGAGCAAAACCCATGAAGGCAAGTGCCCCAGTGCCCCACAGATATTAAACAACCAATAACCGGTTACTTGGGTTTATAAACAGAGGAATAGAATATATAAGCAAAGAGATGATGCTGGAACTTCATAAATCACAGGTTAGGCCTCAGCTGGAGTGTTGTGGACAAGTCTGGGCCCCACACTTGAGGAAAGGTGTAAAGGTCTTCGAAAGGGCCCAGAGGAGGTTTACCAGGCTGTTACCCGGGATGAGGGGCTTCAGTTATGAGGAGAGGTTGGAAAAGTAATAAAATTAATTGAAATTAATAATCCGGTAGGGTTGTCCTGGTACATTCTACTGCCTTATGATTTGGGCTTTAAGCAGAAGTCCAAATTGCTCAGGTAGTATTGTGTAAGCCACAAAGAATATACTCCATCTATTATTCTATAATAAGGGCTGAGACTAAAGGTTTTTATGGCCACAGATCAAGAGATCATAATAGAAGCATATTGGCAGACTGGTGAGGCCACACCTGGAATACTGCGTACAGTTTTGGTTTCCATATTTAAGAAAAGATATACTTGCTCTCGAGGCAGTTCAGAGAAGGTTCACTTGGTTGATTCTGAAGATGAGGGGGTTGACTTATGAGGAAAGGTTGAGTAGGTTGGGCCTCTACTCATTGGAATTCAGAAGAATGAGAGGCGATCTTATCGAAACATATTAGATTGTGAGGGGGCTTGATCGGGTGGATGCGGGGAGGATGTTTCCACTGATGGGTGAGACTAGAACTAGGGGGCATAATCTTAGAATAAGGGGCTGCCCTTTCAAAACTGAGATGAGGAGAAACTTCTTCACTCAGAGGGTAGTAAATCTATGGAATTTACTACCTCAGAGAGCTGTGGAAGCTGCGACATTAAATAAATTTAAAACGGAGATAGACAGTTTCCTAGCTGATAAGGGAATTAGGGGTTACGGGGAGCGGGCAGGGAAGTGGACGTGAGTCTAGGTTCGGATCAGCCATGATCCTGTTGAATGGCAGAGCAGGCCCGAGGGGCCGTATGGCCGACTCCTGCTCCTACTTCTTATGTTCTAAGTTCGGACTGTCCTCCTTGGAACAGAGAAGGTTCAGAGGTGATTTAATAGAGGTTTTCAAGATGGTGAGCGATTTTGATAGGATAAATTGGGAAAGAAACATTCGCTCTGGTGAGTGGGTCAATAACGAGAGGTCAAAGATTCAAAAATATTGGCAAAAGATCTAGAGGAGAGATGAGGAGAAATGTTTCCACTCAGAGTTGTGGGGATCTGGAACACTCGACCTGAAAAGATGGTGGAAGCTGATTCCGTTAATAATTGTAAAGCAGAGTTGGACGGGAACTTGAGCAACTGACAGGGTTACGGACAAAAAGTGAGGATGTGGGACTAAACACGACGACTCTTTCAAAGAGCCGGCACAGGCACGATGGGCCGAATGGCCTCCTTCTGTGCTGTAACTCTCTATGAATCTATTCTATGAATAATAACTGTACAATACAGCGACACTCACAAATAATAATTCAATCATAATGTGATTGTGAGGATCGATTATTGCCACTTAGAATCATAGAAAGTTACAGCACGGAAGGAGGCCATTTCAACTCATCGTGTCCGCGCCAGCCAACAAAGAGCGATCCAGCCTAATCTCACTTCCCAGCTCTTGGTCCGTAGCCCTGCAGGGTAAAGCATCCCAAGTGCACATCCAAGTACTTTTTAAATGTGGTTAGGGTTCCTGCGTCTACCACCCTTTCAGGCAGTGAGTTCCAGACCCCCACCACCCTCTGGGTGAAGAAATTTCCCCTCAAATCCTCTCTAAACCTTCCCCCAATTACTTTAAATCTGTGCCCCCTGGTTTTTGACCCCTCTGCTAAGGGAAATAGATCCTTTCTATCCACTTTATCTATGTCCCTCATAATTTTATACGCCTCAATAAGGTCTCCCCTCAGCCTCCACTGTTCCAAGGAAAACAGACCCAGCCTATCCAGTCTTTCCTCAGAGCTAAGATTCTCTACTCCCGGCAACATCCTTGTAAATCTCCTCTGTACCCTCTCTAGTGCAATCACATCTTTCCTGTAATGTGGTGACCAGAACTGCACGCAGTATTCTAGCTGAGGCCTAACTCGTGTTTCATACAGTTATAGCATAACCCCCCTGCTCTTGTATTCTATGCCACGGCTAATAAAGGCAAGCATTCCGTACACCTTCTTAACCACCTTATCTACCTGGCCTGCTGCCTTCAGGGATCTGTGGACATGCACTCCAAGGTCCCTTTGTTCCTCTACACTACTCAATGTCCTAACATTTAATGTTTATTCCCTTTCCTTGTTAGTCCTCCCCAAATGCATTACCTTGTGGGAGACTACAGTCTCCCGCGTAAAGAAATAGGCAACACAGCAAGCTACAAGAAATAGGTCTTTACTCCAATTCTCACAATACAGTACTGAATTCGTAAAGCCCGTGAGCCTGTGATGACTCACGGATTGGTCACCTGCTGGAACCTGATTGGTTTTCCTTCTCTCAGCAGCAGGCAAGTCTGAACATGCCTTATTCCTCTCAGCTTGCAACTGTCTTGCGGGGGGAGGGGAATACAGCAGTTAAAAGGGGATTATACAGGTTTATCTACATACACACAGTGTTTCCCCAATGTGGCAACGCCACATACGCCCCCCCAGAATCCTCGTTAACTGTAAAAGTCAGTCTCTGCGGAGGTTTGACCAAACGGCCGTAGCGGCTGTAGTAGCCATCTGGCATGTGAGGAGGGCTGTCTGGGAGGTCGGCTGGTTGGTTCGTCGGCTGGTCTGGCGGCTGGTCTGCCGGTGGGCTGGCTGGACGGGCTGCCGGCGAAGGTGGGGCGGCGGCCGGGAAGTAAGGTTCTGGCGTGTCTTGGTCCTCTTGTGGGGCCGCCGCCAACGCGGGAGGTCTGCCCCACCATGGGGGAAGAGCCGGACGAAACGGGAAGCTGAGGTCCAGGTGCGCCGGTTTGAGGCGGTCTACTGAAACAAGGTCCGGCTTCCCACCGACGTCGATAAGAAAAGCTTTGTCCCCCGTCTCCAATACTGAGAAGGGGCCGGTGTATGGTGCCTGCAGCGGGCCTCTGTGCGCGTCCTGGCGCACGAAGATGAAGTCCACATGTCGTAAGTCCCGAGGCACGTGGGACGGCTGCGGGCCGTGTTGCAAAGTGGGCACTGGACGGAATTGCTGGGCCACGTCCTGGTGCAGGGAAAGCTGTCTGGCGGCCGACCATGGCTCCGTTGTCAGGGGGAGGAAGTCACCTGGTACTCTGAGCGGTTGGCCGTAGACCATCTCGGCCGCAGAGGTGCGGAGGTCCTCTTTGGGCACGGTGTGCAATCCCAGGAGGACCCAGGGTAGTTTGTCGATCCAGCTGGTGTCGGCCAGGCTGTCGCGGAGGGAGGCTTTCAAGGAACGATGAAAGCGCTCGCAAAGCCCGTTGGCCTGCGGGTGGTAGGCTGTTGTCCTGTGCAACTTGGTGCCGAGGCCGGCGGTGATGGCATTCCACAAGTGGGAGGTGAACTGGGGGCCTCTGTCCGAGGGTATGTCGGTAGGCACGCCGAACCGGGCCACCCATGTCAAGACGAATGCTCGCACGACGTCGATCGTGGTCGTGGAGGCGAGGGGAAATGCCTCGGGCCATCTGGTGGTGCGGTCGACGATCGTGAGCAGGTGTGTGAAACCGTGCGACGGCGGCAAGGGGCCTACCAGATTGACGTGGACGTGGTCGAAACGCCTCTCGGGCACCGGGAAACACTCCAATGGCACCTTGGTGTGCTGTTGGACCTTAGCGCGCTGACACGCCACGCATGTGTTGGCCCAGTCTCTCACATCCTTGTGGAGTCCAGGCCAGACGAACTTGGTGGACATGAGTTTCTGAGACGCACGCATCCCTGGATGTGAGAGGCCGTGGATGATGTCGAAAACTCGCTTGTGCCAGGCGGATGGGACGACCGGCCTAGGCGAGGGGACTGAGACGTCGCACAGGAGGGTTGTGCCGGCTGCGTGGAAGTGGATGTCGGCCAGAGTGAGGCTGGTGGTTGACGTCCTGAGGGCCTGGATCTCCGTGTCGGCGGCCTGGTCTCTCGCCATGCTGGCGTAGTTGATGCCCAGGTGCATTGCATGGAGCGAGGGTCTTGAGAGGCAGTCGGCCACCAAATTGTCCTTGCCGGCGACGTGGCGGATGTCCGTGGTGAACTCCAAGATGAAGTTGAGTTGGCGTTGTTGGCGCGTGGACCATGGTTCGGTTACTTTGGCCATGGTGAAAGTGAGCAGCTTGTGGTCCACGAATGCGGTGAACGGCTGGCCTTCCAGGAGGAAACGGAAGTGCCGGATTGCCAGGAACAGGGCCAGGAGCTCTCTGTCGAACGTGCTGTAGGCCTGCTCATTCTTGCGCAGCTGTCGGCTGAAAAATGCCAGTGGCTGCCACGCGCCTTCGACCCACTGTTGCTGGACAGCGCCGACGGCGTAATCCGAGGCATCCATGGTGAGGGCGGTCATGGCGCCCGGGATGGGGTGGGCCAGTAGTGTGGCATTGGCCAAGGCGCTTTTGGTCTGGTGGAAGGCTGTCGCCATCTCGCTGGACCAGGTGAGTTGCTCTTTGCCCGTTTTGCCCCTGGTGGCTTCGTAGAGGGGGTGCATGAGTGAGGTGGCCTTGGGCACGAAACGGTGATAGAAATTGACCATCCCCAAAAATTCCTGCAGCGCCTTGACCGAGGTGGGCTGGGGAAAGTCCGCCACCGCCTACACCTTGGAAGGTAGGGGAATGGCTCCCCTTGGCGAGATTCTGTGGCCGAGAAAGTCAATTTGGGCTGCTCCGAACTGGCATTTGGCCGGGTTAATGATTAGCCCATGTTGGCTGAGGCGCTGGAAAAGAGAGCGCAAATGCGCAATGTGCTCGGCCTTGCTGGTGCTGGCCACGAGGATATCGTCCAGATAGACAAACAGGAAGCTCAGGTCCCGTAGGACGAAATCCATGAGCCGTTGGAAGGCCTGTGCGGCGTTCTTGAGCCCGAAGGGCATGCGCAAGAACTCGAACAGTCCGAAGGGGGTGATGACCGCTGTCTTCTGGACATCTGCGTGGTGGACGGGGACCTGATGGTAACCGCAAATCAGGTCGACCTTGGAAAAGACGGACTTTCCTGCTAGGTGTGCCGAGAAGTCTTGGATGTGCGGAATGGGGTATCTATCGGGCGTGGTGGCGTCGTTGAGCCATCTGTAGTCGCCACAGGGGCACCAGCCACTGCCCGGCTTGGGCACAATGTGGAGGGGGGATGACCAGGGGCTGTTCGAGCGGCGGATGATGCCCAGTTTCTCCATCGTGGTGAATTCTTCCTTGGCCACCGCCATCTTGGCTGGGTCCAGGCGTCTGGCTCAGGCGAACACTGGTGGTCCCGTAGTGGCAATGTGGTGCTCGACACCATGCTTGGCTGCCGCGGCTGAGAATGTCAGTTGTGTGAGCCTCGGGAAATCTGCGAGTAGGCGGGTGTAGTCATCATCCGCCGGGACAGAGCAGGACCCGACGAGGGCCGGGCTGTTGCTCTGCTGGCAGGTCAGTGAAGTGAAAGTTGCTGCGTCGATCAGGCGCCTGTCGCGGACGTCAACCAGGAGTCCGAGGGCGCAAAGAAAATCGGCGCCCAGCAAGGGATGTGCCACCAAGGCCGTCACGAAATCCCACGTAAATCGCTGGCCGTTGAAACAAACCTCGGCCCGTCGCTTTCCAAAAGTAGTGATGGCTGCGCCATTTGCCGCCACAAGGGGTGGGCTGCTGCAGCCTGCCTGGATGTCGAGCTGGGAGGCAGGAATTATGCTGCATTGGGCTCCGGTGTCCCAAAGGAATCTGCACCCTGAAAGGGAGTCGGATATGTACAGCAGTTTACCTGCGGTGCCGATGGCCATCGTGGCGGCGGGGGTGCGGTCGAGCGGGCCTAGACGGCGGTGCGGGGCTAGCGCGTTGGGCCGGGCGGCCATCTTGGTTTGATTGAAAGAGCAGGGTGCTCTGCAGCGTTGGGCCTTGTGACCGAAACGTGCGTGGTAGTAGCATAGTTGTGCGGCCTGGCGTGGCGGCGCGCACTCGGTGGTGTCGGGGAGCCTCGCGGCTGCAGAGCCGAGTTGGGCGACGGCGAAGACTTTGTCCATGGCGGCTGCCAGTTGTACGCAGTCCGTGATCGGGGACCCCGCGAGGGCAGTCTGTACCTGCTGAGGAAGCAGGCTGAGGAAAAGGGCCCGAAACAAGAAGCACTGCGGTTCAGAGCCCAGGAGCGCAAGCATCCAGCTCATCAACTGGGTTGGGGTAGAGTCGCCGAGGCCTGGTAGTGAAAGAAGCCTACGGGCCCTCTCCTCCCCGGACAGGCCGTAAGCCTGCAGCAAGCGGCCCTTAATGGTTGAGTACTTGCCGGTCTGTGGTGGGTTCCCCAGAAGGTCGAGAACTTCGGCGGCGGTGGAGCTTGCTAGTGCTGAGACTACGTGGAGGTACCTTTCTTCATCATCTTGAACTCTGCGAAGGGTGAATTGGGCCTCCGTGTGCACGAATCAAGCTGGTGCTTGGTGTTCCCAGAAGGTGGGGAGCTTCAAGGACGCGGCACCGGCCGACATCGGGCTGCTGCTGGTTGCCGTCGGGTTGTTGCTGGCCTCTGTAGGGCTACGTGAGTCGGGGGCTTCGGCCGCCGACATTCGGGGTCACCAATGTGGGAGACTACAGTCTCCCGCGTAAAGAAATAGGCAACACAGCGAGCTACAAGAAATAGGTCTTTACTCCAACTCTCACAATACAGTACTGAATTCGTAAAGCCCGCGAGCCTGTGATGACTCACGGATTGGTCACCTGCTGGAACCTGATTGGTTTTCCTTCTCTCAGCAGCAGGCAAGTCTGAACATGCCTTATTCCTCTCAGCTTGCAACTGTCTTGCGGGGGGAGGGGAATACAGCAGTTAAAAGGGGATTATACAGGTTTATCTACATATACACAGTGTTTCCCCAATGTGGCAACGCCACAACCTCACGCTTCCCCGGATTGAATTCCATTTGCCACTGTTCTGCCCACCTGACCAATGTATTAATATCTTCCTGCAGTCTACAGCTTCCTTCTTCAGTATCAACCACACAGCTGATTTTAGTATCATCTGCAATCTTCTTAATCATACCCTCTGTAATCTGAGGCGCCCACCGGTCACGGAAGGCATCAAGCGTACCAGTCAAAACACCACCTGCTCCCTCTCCAGGGCCACCCAGGCACGGACAAGACCATGGGAGAGAGGGAGGCAGCCAGAGTGACTTCACCCCATGGGCCCCGCCCATCCTGGACCTACAAATTGCTGTTTTCACCAGGCCCAAGAGCAGGTCCAGCAGAAGATCCTCTGACTTACCCACCCCCCCTCTGCACCGGGCGGGCAGGCAAAGATTAGGAGCGTGGGGCTAAAGTGTAACCAAGAGTTGAGGAGCAGCCCCTTCAGGTAACTACACATGAGCTGCAAACTCTCACACTGAATATATACACGGCCCGTGTACTCCTCTAGGCCACAGAAAACACATCTGGCCTTAGAGTCTGGAAAGGATCTTAGAAACTGTTGCACACGACAGCTCCCTGCAACAGTCTCCACCCCAGATCCCCAATGGTGCTGGGAAGGACTCCCGCATAGAGAGCCCTCCATTGGGGACACTCGCCTCCATCAGACAGCAAGATGACCTGCCAGTCTGATTGAGATTGGGCAATAAACAAAATTAATCAATAAATGACACAGAAACCCGAGTCCCCAGATCCTCAGCCCTGGCCACCAATTTTCTGTTACTAGCTCGCACCTCAGGCCCCGCCCAGTCTGGTTTAATTACTAAATGTTTTCTAACTCGGGTTCAGGCCTGTCATTCTGAGGGAAACAAGGCCTCATTTATTGGTGTGTCCCACCCGAGCGGCTGTTAATGGCTTTAATAAACTGGCAGCAAGGTTTTTTTTAAAGGTGGAAAGAGGTGAAAAACGCAACTAGTGATGCCTCAAAACTCACGGACAGAGAAATCCACTTCATCAGCGCCCCTGCCACAGGACTCAATATCCACCCCCTCCACCACTGGTGCACTGTGTCTGCAGTATGTATGGTCTACAAGATGACCACGGTCAGGCCATGTGGAGTCAAGGGCCAGGCAGCAGAATGGATGGAAAGATCGCTACAAACTTCCCTTAACTCCAACCCTCTGATTTCTGTTTTGTAGCCAGCTTTCCATCCATTCTGCTGCCTGGCCCTTCACTCCACACAGCCTGACCTTGGTCATCTTGTCGACCTTACATACTATTATGGATAGCAAGCTGGTCACAAAACAGAAAAGAGAGAGTAGGGGTTAAGAATAGCTACTCAGACTGGCAAAAGGTGGGAAGTGGTGTTCCACAGGGATCGGCGCTGGGATCACTACTGTTCACTATTTACATAAACGATTTGGACGCGTGAATCAGAAGAACAATTTCAAAGTTTGTCGATAACACCAAATTGGGAGGTAGAGTTAATACTGAGGAAGACAAAATGCAAGAAGACATTAATAAATTTCAGAATGGGCATGTAATTGGCAAATGAATTTCACTGTAGATCAGTGTGAGGTGCTGTGTTAATGAATTTCACTATAGATCAGTGTGAGGTGGTGTGTTAATGAATTTCATGATATATCAGTGTGAGGTGGTGTGTTAATGAATTTCACTGTAGATCAGTGTAAGGTGGTGTGTTAATGAATGTCATGATAGATCAGTGTGAGGTGGTGTGTTAATGAATGTCACTGTAGATCAGTGTGAGGTGGTGTGTTAATGAATGCACTATAGATCAGTGTGAGGTGGTGTTAATGAATTTCACTATGGATCAGTGTGAGGCGGTGTGTTAATGAATTTCACTATAGATCAGTGTGAGGTGGTGTGTTAATAAATTTCACTATAGATCAGTGTGAGGTGGTGTGTTAATGAATATCACTATAGATCAGTGTGAGGTGGTGTGTTAATGAATTTCACTATAGGTCAGTGTGAGGTGGTGTGTTTTGGTGGGAAGAATAAGGAGGCCACTCACTATTTGGACAAGGGGGTGAAATTGGGTTGCTTTGTGCCTCCCGCGATATTCAGCAGGATGTTAGTGGCGTAGGTAGTCGGTTGCTCCCCACGGCACTGCACTGCCGGCAATGACATCATCGCCAAGCGCAGCACCCCGGCTGCAACCTTGGGTTACGACCCCTGACCTATCAGCGGACGATATGTCCGACAGGGTCAGGGGTCGTTTCTGCAGCCGCGGCGATGCCACTTAAAGGGCAGGTGTCGGGCGGCAACTTTTTATTTTGGCCGACTGCCAGCACCTGCCCCCTACCCCTTTCTTCTTCGGGGTGTCGGCCGCAATCGCACAGCCCTGCGCTCCTCTTGATCCGACACCCCACTCCCCGGTGGTCCTGCAGGGCCCAGGTGTGCGCAGTGCTGCGCCCCTCCACTTTAATCAGGGAGGGAGGTCTGCTATGGCATGGTGCTATGTGCTGACGGGCATGGCGCTGTTACATGAAGCGCCGTGAAATTCACTGGTAGCGCCTCAAGAGGGAGGGGAGCGCTTCCAGTAGCACCCTGCCTCCTGCCTGGGGCGCAACCAATGAATTTAATGCACAGGGGCGCTAACTTTTTCAGGGCGCTAAAGTTAGCCCCGGTGACGTTAGTGACCCAAAGGGGGCGCCACTG